>NC_134083.1:64066873-65290733 GCF_000715075.1 Nicotiana tabacum | reverse complement strand
AACTTTACATCCGAATCTTCTCTACATTTTCTAGCATTTGTATCCTGATTTCTTGAGATCTTTGTAAGAACTTCCGCTTGTCTTCATTCCAGACCATCAAGTGTATCCCTTTAACTTCCTCTTTTTCATTTCTTTCCTTCATTTTAAAATAAAATGGTGAAAACTTCAAAAATAGTTCCCCAAAAAGAAACTACTTCTACACCGCGGTCGACCGGTGAAGAACCAGCGACGGAACCTCCTCTTAGCATGTTTATTACTGGTGGGTGCTCGGTGACCGCCGATTTTAAGGTTGAGAAACCTTCACCCGTACCGGGACGGTGTGATAAGGTCTCGAGGTACATCTGCTCGATCACAAAAGAAATTCTCCCCGCAGTTGAAAAGTATTGCAACTGGGTCGGAAACGACGTGGTGGTTTCCAGGCCCGACGAAGATATCACTACCCATGTCGAGGGATACCTAAGTGTTTACGCTTATCCCTTTACGCTGGGCCCGTTGGACCCGGTAATCATCCAGTTTTGCAAAAGGTATGTGGTGTGCCTCGGTCAGATCCACCCCTCGTTCTGGAGGATCGTCATTCTACTCCATGTCTTCGTGAGCAAGATTTACAGATGTTCATTCACCGCTGACCATCTTATGTGCCTATATGGTCCCTGATTCTTCCCAGGGGGACTAATTAAACTTGCGCGCCAGGCTATTAAAGCCCAGTTCTCGAGCATCGATGAAGATCAGGATCGAGGTTGGCTAGGCCGATTTGTCTGAGTGAGGACCTCGGACCAGATCCTAGTCGAGTACATGCCGTTCCCCGAGAAGTGGAACACAAAACGTAAGTAAAGTTTCATTTTTTCCCAAAAAGTTTATTTTTTACTCTCCTTTCCTTCCTTCTTATCGGTGTTCGGTGGCGATGTAGCTGTTGCTCGTGTCTCGGATGCAGTCCCTCGACTCAAGGAGTAGGTCGAGGGCATTGAGTGGACAACACTTAGATTTCCTCTGTGCTGTTGGGCCCTTACTCATTTCGTTTTTCTTTGCAGGTCTTTCCAAGGATGTCGTAATAAGGCCTCTATCCGGTGACGAGGATGGCCCCGCCAAGTCCCCTTCTCCGAGACAAGGTGGGGAGAAGAAGAGAAAAAGGGTTCCGAGTTCTCCAAAATCTAAGAAGAAAAACCGAGGAGAAGGTTGGTGAGCAAATTCAAAGAAAGCACCAGCGCCGGAGAGCTTCCATCAGACTCACTCCATCGGCTGAGGGAAGAGTCCGAAGAAGAAGAAGAAGCTTTTGAACTGGTGGCGCGCGTGCGAGGCGACACTGAATTGTCTCGAATCAAGGGGGCGATGAAGACGCAGTGGTCGAGGCCTCCAAACCAGGGAGGGGCGAGGCCGTTTTGGCCCAAGTTAGGGAGGCCGACAAAGAGACCACGGTCGCTGCTTCTCGAGAAGAGGACAATGCCCCAAAGGACGTACTTGGAGTGATAAATCTCTCTGAGTCGCCTTCATTTACTGATTCCATTATCAATGAGGACCTGACGCTGAGAGGGCACCCCAACGAGGGGCCCCAAGGGGTGGAATACCCTTTTCACAACTTTTTTGATGGTTTAGACTCTACTGCCTCGGAAGACGTCATCGGGTTGGATGACTTACCGGTGCCAAGGAAGAATCCATCTTTGGGAATCAGGGGACCTTTTTCAAGTCCGAAACTAGTCAACCGGTTCCCAGCTCCGAGTGTGAATCCTGATCGGAAGCGGTCGATTATAATGTCCATTCCGGAGGATGCCCGGGTCCTCTCTGCCCCCGTAGAGGTTGCCAGTTATCTTCGGTGCCTGGTGAAGAGGATCAAGCCAAGATGAACGAGGTAGATGTGCCCTACCTGATCAACGAAGCACAACATGCGCTAAACCAGGTAACTTCGGATGCCTCTTGATGACTTGTATTATGTACTTAGATTAAGTCGTAAATAATCGTAACTTTTTTCTTTATGTCTGTAGGCCTCGACGCTTCACCACAAGACGTTTCTCCGATATCGGGAAGAGTTAAACCAACATGAGGTCGAGACTCGAGGGCTCACTGAGAAGAGGGATGCTTACAAACTTCTCAGGGAGAAACTCCAGGCTGAGCTAGAGGCAGCTCGGAAGGAGCATGCCGACCTGGTCGAGCAGGTAAGAAAAGTACTTGAGGTTAGTGACAATGAGTCAGACACGGTGGCTAACGGTTCGAACCCGCAGGTCTAACAAAAATTGTAGCTCCGGGCAGAGGTGGATACGGTAAAGGCCAAGGCCGAAGAATGGAAATACAAGATGGATCGCTTGAACTCGGAAAAGGAGACTGCCCGGGCACAATTGGCTTCGGCTGAGGTCCAGCTTTGAGCTATAAAGGAAAAGGCCTTGGTACAGGCCAAAAAGATCGAGGAGCTCCAGTCTTAGCTGAGTTCGGCCGTCTCCGATCAGGAAAATCTAGCCAAGGAGCTTGAGTCGGCCAAGTCGGAGGCCAAGGTAGTTAAAGTCGATGCCGACAAGATGGTGGCCATTTATAAGGTTGATGCTGAAGTGGCACAGGTTCGAGCAAAGGATATCATCGAGCACGCGAAGTGGCAATCTCGAAGGGGGGGCCCTCGAGGAAATTCATGCTCGGGGTTTCGACTTATCGGCTGAGATTGAAAGTGCCAAAGAGCTCGAAGTCGAGGCCAAAATATTGGCCTATCCCGAAAATGATGAGGAGTCTGAAGATTTGGGCGACTCCGAGGGTGGCGGAGACCCCGAAGGTGATGACGCATCCCCCAACGAAGACTAGGCCACTTAGGCTCTTTTTAGATGTTTTTGTTTTTTGATTTTTATATTACCTTTTTGTATCGGTCGTTCGGCCTTTGTAAAAATTTGCATCGGGGCTATTTGGCCCTTGTAAATAGAATTTTTGATATGTATATAAGGCTTTTTCCATTCAACAGCTTTTGAATTTTCCCTTTGCTTTACTACTTATATTTACAAAGATCGAAATGCCTTAGCATGAAATAGTTAGGTTACGTTCGGATTTTCGAACAAACCTTGCCTTCAACATTATTTATTTTTAAAGCTTTTTCCCAAAGTAGTTTAGATTATAGTCTGTCGAGGGTAGCCTTTAGAACCGGTTATGAAATTTTGAAGGCCTTATTTTTTTTTACGGGTCTCGGACGTCTCTGAGCCGTTTTAGAATGACTGTAGCCTTTTTAGTTCGGATGTTTCCCAATGGGTTTGTCACCTTGAGTTATCCAGACTTGCCTTAGATAACGATCCCCGAACGGGGTTAGCCGTAGCTTTTTAATTCGGGCAATGCCAAATAGGCTTTGTGCCCTCAGGTTTCGATATCCCGGAATGGCCGTAGCCTTTTAATTCGGGCAACACCAAATAGACTTTGTTCCCCCGGGCTCCGATAATCCGAGCCGTCCGAGTTTGTTTTCGAACGGTAGCCTTCGATTGGGAGTGATCATTTGAACCCGGATAAAGTCATCCCTTGGGCTCGATACCTTTGGGGGATCGAATGTAAGAAATTCCTTAAGAGAGAGGAAAAAAAGAGAAATTCTTAAAGGACAAGATATTTATCCGCAAGGTCAAAACTTTTATTCTTGTGACTGATAGTTTCACATGTGTACAAGTCTCGTGCCAGGGCTTGAGTAGTCTATGCGGGCACTGTTCATGTGACCGTTTGTCCCTTACAGTAAATCCTATCGATCGAGCCGTGACCGTTCAATCATAAAATTTCCTTCCTTGCTAAAGTCGTTATCGAGGGTGATCCCCCAGTGTCCGGGGTTTATCGAAGAGAGGCCTCGATTACTGTTGTGTTCTTCAATACCGGTTCATAACCGACCTTCAATTCTAAGTTAGCACTATTTACTTGTTGCCTCATTAAAAATCTTGTCGAAAAACCCATTTGGGACAAAATCGGTTCAAGGGAAAAAGAGTGCAACGCGTGCTTTGAGGCTTAAAGGTTGTATCGTTCTTTGATGATTCCTTGCAAGTGTTAGTTCAGAATAGATATATAAAAGGAAATGAATGGGGTCGTACCTTAGCAACAATATCGCATCAAGTGAGCTATGTTCCAATTGTTCGGTAGTTGCTGATCGTTCATCGCTCCGAGTTTGTACGATCCTTTACAGGTGATCTCAATAATCTGATAAGGGCCTTCCCAGTTCGGACCCAACTTCCCTTCGTTTGGTTATGGGTGTTTAGTGTAACCTTCCTTAGTACCAAGTCCCCGACATTGAAGTGTCGAAGGTTGGCTCGTCGATTTTAATACCTTTTGATCCGCTGCTTTTAGGCGGCCAACCAGACAAGGGCTGCTTCGCGCCTTTCATCCAGTAGATTTAGGCTCGCGTTCATAGCCTCGTCGTTTGATTCTTGGTTGTATATCGGAACCTGAGACTTGGTTCTCCGACTTTGACCGGTATTAGAGCTTCGACGCCATAGACCAGTGAGAACGGGGTGGCCCCGGTACTAGACTTCAAGGTCGTTCGGTATGCCTATAAGACTTCGGGCAAGATTTCCTTCCATCTTCCTTTGGCGTCAGTTAATCTATTTCTGAAGTTTTGGAGTATGGTTTTGTTTGTCGCTTCTGCTTGTCCGTTCCCACTAGGGTGGTAGGGTGTTAATAAGATCCTTTTGATCTTATGATCCTCGAAAAATTTTCTTACCTTGCTGCCGATGAATCGTTTCCCGTTGTCACATACGATTTCGGCTGGCATTCCGAATCGGCATATGATATGATCCCAAATAAAGTCGATGACTTCTTTCTCTCTGACCTTTTCATATTCCTGGGTTCCACCCACTTAGAAAAATAGTCAGTCATAAATAATATAAATTGAGCCTTACCGGGAGCCCATGGAAGGGGCCAACAATATCCATTCCCCACTTCATGAACGACCATGGCGACAAAACTGAATGCAGCAGCTCCCCGGGCTGATGAATCATTGGAGCATGTCTTTGACAGTCATCAAATTTTCGTACGAACTCCTTCACGTCTTTTTCCACGCCGATCCAGTAATAACCGGATCTGATTATTTTTCGAACCAACGATTCGGCGGCCGAGTGATTTCCACAGGTACCTTCGTGGACTTACCTCAAAACATACTCAGTATCTCCTGGCCCTAGACATATTGCGAGTGGGACATCCAATGCTCTTCTAAATAGGGTTCCGTCCTCAAACAGGCTAAACAGGGTTGCCTTTGTACGCAAGGCCCTCGATTCTTTTGGATCCGAGGGCAGTTTCCCAGTCCTAAGATATTCTACATATTTATTTCTCCAGTCCCAAATTAGGCTCGTCGAGTTGATCTCGGCATGGCCTTCTTCCACCACCGATCTCATAAGTTGTACGATTGACCCCGAATTGAACTCGTCGTCTTTGACCGATGACCCTAAGTTAGAGAGGGCATCAGCCTTACTGTTTTGATCCCGAGGTGCGTGTTGCAGAGTCTATTCTTTGAATGGGTGTAATATTACCTGCAACTTGTCCAAGTATCTTTGCATTCGTTCTTCTCTGACCTCGAATGTTCCATTAATTTGGTTTACCACAAGGAGGGAGTCACGCTTGTCTTAGATCACTTCTTCCCCCAAGCTTTTGGCTAGTTCATAGTCTGCAATCATGGCCTCATATTCGGCCTCATTGTTAGTCAATTTCACAGTATTAATAGATTGTCTAACTATATTGCCTATTCGTGGCTTCAATACGATTCCATGTCCAGACCCTTTTGCGTTTAAGGCACCATCCGTAAAGAAGGTCCAGATTCCCTAGGAGGTCCCTCAGTTAATTAATAACTCTCTTTCGACCTTGGGTATTAGGGAAGGCGTAAAATCGGCCACAAAGTCTGCCAAGATTTGGAACTTAATAGCGGTCCAGAGTCGGTATTCAATATCGCAGCCACTTATTTCCACGGTCCATTTGGCCAGCCGGCCCGAGTTTGGGTTTATGCATAACGTTCCTTAACGGGTAAGTAGTTACGACACATATAGGGTGACATTGGAAGTATGGTTTTAGCTTCCTAGAGGTGCTTAGCAAAGCGAGCGCCAATTTTCTAGGTGAGGGTACCTAGTTTCGGCCTCACCTAGGGTCCTGCTAACATAGTAAATTGGAAATTATGTACCTTGCTCTTCCCGGACCAGGACTCCACTTATCGCTATCTTCGAAACTACCAAGTACAAGTATAGTTATTCGTCTGCCTTCGGTGTGTGAAGCAGCGGTAGGCTTGATAAGTACCGTTTGAGTTCCTCCAAAGCTCGTTGATATTTTGGGGTCCATGAGAAGTTATTCTTCTTCTTCAATAGTGCGAAGAATCGGTGGCTCTTATCGGACGACCTCGAAATGAATCGTCCCAAGGCGGCTATGCGTAATCTTTGCATGGCCTTCACGTTGTCCACGACCGTGATATCTTCGATGGCTTTGATTTTGTCGGGGTTGATCTCGATTCCTTGGTTGGATACCATGAATTTGAGGAATTTACCCGACCCAACTCCAAACGCACATTTTTTCAGGTTCAACTTCATATTGTATTGCTTCAATATGCTGAAAGTTTCCTGCAAATGTTTTAAATGGTCCTCTACTCGCAGGGACTTAACCAACATGTCGTCAATGTAAACTTCCATTGATTTTCCTATTTGTTCCTCGAATATCCGATTTACTAGGCACTGATAAGTGGCACCAGCATTTTTTAATCCGAATGGCATCACGTTATATCAGTATGTGCCGTACTTTGTGATGAAGGAGGTTTTTTCCTGATCATCCGGGTCCATCCGTATTTGGTTGTACCCGGAATAGGCATCGAGAAAACTAAGGATCTCGTGGCCGGCCGTGGCATCGATCATGCGATCGATGTTGGGCAAAAGAAAAGAGTCCTTGGGACACGCCTTGTTCAAATCCTTATAGTATACACACATTCTTAATTTGTTCCTCCTTTTAGGGACTACCACTATGTTTGCTAACCAATCTGGGTATTTAACTTCCCGAATGGACCCTATTTTAAGGAGTTTAGATACCTCGTCCTTGATGAAAGCATGTTTGACCTTGGACTGGGGTCTCCTCTTCTGTTTGACCAGATGGAATTTCGGGTCCAGGCTTAGCTTGTGAGTGGTTATCTCCGGTGGGATCCCTGTCATATCAAGATGGGACCAAGCGAAACAATCTTCATTAGTTATAAGAAATTGAATGAGTTGTTTCCTGAGCTCGGAGCTTAACCCCGTGCCAAGGTATACCTTTCGATCGGGCAAGTGTTCTCTCAATATGACTTGTTCCAGCTCCTCGGCCATCGATTTGGTGGCGTCGAAATCATCGGGGGCTATAAAAGATCTGGGAACCCCGTAATCATCATCCTCGCCTTCCCCTCGTTTGTCCGAATCTTCCGATGCTAGTGTCAGTGATTGCTATTTGGCCCTATTTTTGACCATCTGGTTCGGATCCTTCGATGTTGATATTGTAGATGCCGATATCACCTCCTCAACTGCAAACATTTCCTTGGCACCCGATTGTTCACCATAGACCGTTTTGACCCCGCTAGCTGTTGGGAATTTCAGTGCCTGGTGCAGTGTTGAGGGCATTTCCCTCATGTTATGGATCCATGGCCTTCCGAATAAAGCGTTGTACCTCATGTCTCCGTCGATCACATAAAATTTAGTTTCCTAGATGGTCCCGGTGGTGTTTATTGGTAACGTTATCTCTCTCTTAGTGGTTTCACACGCCATGTTAAACCCGTTTAGAATTCAGACTGCAGGCACGATTTGGTCTTGTAGACCGAGTTGCTCCACGACCATCGATCGAATGATATTGGTGGAGCTACCTGGGTCAATTAACATACGTTTAACTCGGGATTTATTTATAAGTACAGATATTACCAGTGCATCATTGTGGGGCTGCACGATTCCTTCCGCATGTCATTGAAAGACAAGGTTCCTTCTGGTATGTAATCTCGAGTCCGTTTCTCCCTTGTGATGGATACTTTGGTGCATTTCAACATAGGCCCCTGAAGGACATCGACCCCACCAATGATCATGTTAATGACGTTTTGAGGTTCTTCTTGTTCGGTCTGTTTGTTAGAATCTCTATTCCTAAAATGATTCTTGGCTCGGTCACTCAGGAATTCTCGAAGATTCCCGGTGTTGAATAGTCGGGCTACTTCCTCTCTCAACTATCGGTAATCCTCCGTTCTGTGGCCGTGAGTGCCATGATATTTACATATCTGGTTAGGATCCCTTTGGGTTGGATCAAATTGTAGGGGTTGAGGCCATTTGGTATATTTGATGCGTCCGATAACTGATATAATAGCGGTAACATCAATATTAAAGTTGTATTCTGATAACCTAGGTGCTTCTTTAGGCCCCATGGGCCTATCAAAGTCATTTTTGCTCATGAGTCCTCGGTTACTATGACCTCTATCGCTTCTCATTTCGTTTCTTATAGAGTTTCGCCCGGACCCGCTGCTTCTTCAGTCTCCATTATACTGCTTGTACCGATTCTTTTTTAGTCTCGGTTCAATATTGATGTCTCTCTTGACTCTGTCGATGTTTCTGATGGGATAAACAGACCCCGAAGGAGTCCCGAGTTCATCATCTTCCACTCTGATCTTTGATTGATACCGGTTATGCACGTCGGCCCAAGTAACAACCAGATATTCTACCAGGTTTTGTTTCAACTACTGTGAAGCCACCGAACTTTGAACATTGAGCCCTTAAGTAAAGCTTGAACGGCCCAATCATCAGCGACAGGTGGCAAGTCCATTCGTTCCATTTGAAACCGGGACACGAACTCTCTGAGAATCTCGTTGTCCTTCTGTTTTACTTTGAAAAAGTCTGATTTCCTGGTTTCGACCTTGATGGCTCCGGCGTGTGCTTTCAAGAAAGAATTCGCAAGCATAGCAAATGAATCAATAGAATTAGGAGGTAAGTTTGATACCATATCATAGCCCTCTTTTGATAGGGTCTCTCCGAACTTCTTCAATATGACAGACTCAATCTCATCGCCCTCCAAGTCGTTCCCTTTGATGGTACATGTATAAGAGGTTACATGCTCATTTGGTTCGGTCGTTCCGTTATACTTAGGTATCACGGAGTTTCTTAGTGATCAGTTTAGGAGCCGCGCTCGGAGGAAAGGGATTTTGCACGAACTTCTTGGAATCCAGGCCTTTCAATATCGGTGGTGCTCCTGGGATCTGGTCTACCCTGGAATTGTAGGTTTTCACCTTTTTGTCATTAGCTTCAATTTTCTTTTTCCCTGATTCTATCAGTTTTGTCAATTCTTCGAGCATCTTTATGATCTCGGAGTTAGCCCCCGATTCATGTTTATTCGACCTTTCTGCGACCGGTTCATCCCTGCGGGTGACTTCCCGGGGTGGATCGGGTTCAACTCTGCTCGGTGCACGGCCTTGGTTCTGTAACTGAGCTATCGCCTCCTGTTGAACCTGCAACATTTCGAAGATCACCCGTAAACTGATCACTTCCCCTCCAATGTTTTGGGTATTTTGAGTTGCCGATGACGCTATTCTCGGGGTCAGTTGGCAAGTTTGCATCGATAGCCACATGTGAATTAGCGTCAATTGGGTATGCGACCAAAATTTCGATGGGATCATCGGGCGGTACCTCGTTACCGAGTGCTACGTTGTTATTTTAACCGTGGTAACCGGACTCGTTGTCGACAGGTAGGGGTGTTGATTGAGAGTTCGACATTTTGTGTTTTAACCTGAAATCAGAGATACTTCAAAGAGCAACGTAAAGTAGTGTGTGTTATGGAGATTTGTATCAAATAACCACTATTATCCTTAGCCCCACGGTGGGCGCCAAACTGTTTACCCTCAAAATCGGATAACAATTAAATTTGTACGTGGTTTTAAGGATACATGATCTAACTTGATACAAAATGTTAAATCAGATTGAAATTGAAATAAACAATGGGAAAGTAAATGCAAACCACACAAGTTGAACAGCCTTCGCCTTAGAAGGTTAGCCGCCCTCGAGCCAAAAGTGTTTTATCGATATCAGAACAAAATGACAAGAGAATAATAAGAACTGAAAATAATAATAGATTGCTTTGGGATGCGAGTTACAGTGTGTTTTACAAGTAATCAAACCCCCTTTATATAGTAGGGGAGTCCTACTTTAGGTACAATTCTATAAAAGGTAAAAATCTCCTGGTTTACTGATTTGCCGGTTCCTTATTGATTCGTGCCGAGATTACCGCCGTGATATCCGACCGGTTACGGATATTTCGACCTTCCGTTATTTCGGTCTTCTGTTGGTTATACCGACAATGTTTCCTCGAGCTTATTCAGGGTCAGGGTCGATTCCAGGATCATGGACTCAATGTTCTCGAGGACGGACATTCTGACCTCGTGTTCTGGTTCGATGAGACTCGGGGTCGATCTTCAACCCCTCGCGTTCCGAGCCCGATCTGTCATGCAATAGACGAGCCCGATTTCAACCGTACACAATAACTTAAACCAGCGTGTTCATTAGTTTGTACGCAAAAATGGTTTCTTCCCGGAAAAAAGCATGCTCATTAGTTTAATATCTTGGTCAATCTAAAATCAAGAAAAAATAATCTCGTTAGGATCGACTGATGCTGTCATTTTCTTTTTAATTATAGAACTGTTTGAAGTTCCTAATTTAATTAATTAATTTCCTTAAAATATCACGAAGAAAATCAAGTTGGTTCTTTGTGCAAAGATTTTTAGTCGACTATTGGTATTTGTTAATATTATTTATATCACCGATACCTTTTTTCTAGGTTAAGTTCTGGTTATAGTTTGCGTTCACAACGTCGGCCAGTTTCTTGTATACTGTATTACTTGATGGCATAAAAAATATCTTTTCACAAGAAAAAATGTTATAGGGAAGCAAAGAAAAGTACGACAAAAATGATATATAAATATGTGAATTGAAATTGCATGTAAGAAGATGTTGGCGTTTGAATACTGAAGGAGAAATAAGAAAAAATGTTATAGGGGGAGCAAAGCAAAGTACGAGTAACAGAATTTGTAATAGGAAAAAAGGAAAAAGTAGTTTAATCCCTCAATAATTTGTAAATTCTACTTTCATCCTTTTAACATATTACTCTTAGGGTACGCGCTTTGCGCGTGTATCTATATTAATTGATGCATAGTTTTATAAAATTACATAAGACATATTAAACAATATGTTTGAGTTATAAAATAAAAACTTTAAAACGTATAAGCTTTGAAAATAATGAATCACATTTAGCTAGCACTATAAAGGATAAAATCATGTCCTACAAAAGTTCTTAGAAGTTACATTGTCATTCTCAAGACTTGCGTGGGAATATCTTATAAAAAGTTATAAGTATTTCTATGAAAAAAGCAAAAAGTCACAAAAAGAATTATCACAATTTTTTAAAGATTTATCAAATAACACAAATTAAAATATTATTATTTTTGGTCTTTTAGTGATTCGGGAATATAGTAGTGACAATATAAGATTTTAAAATGACTAATATTATTGAGTGAATAGTTTAAGACAAATAATTTAATATGTAAAAAATATAGGGAACTGTCATTGAAATATATGCAACAACAACAATAACAACATACACAATGTAATCCACATAGTGGGCGATAATTGAATGTATGCAGAAAAGGAAAAAATAAATGACAATTAATATGACATCTTCCAATGTTTCATCCTTACTGCTTCAAGTCTCACTCTTTTGTCTACTTTCTTTTACCGCCATATTATTCTTATGAAAATAAATTTATGTAGTCTAAGAGTTTTGTCAACTTGAAAATATTTTTACTTATTTGATGAATTTGGAGTATAATTGAAATGAGTTTTTTGCTAATAATTAATTAATTTAAGAACTTAATTATTTATTCTCAACATTAAAAGACCCAATTTAATTTTTATTGATTCATTTTTAATAGTTAATATTAACTCCTCCCGAGTGTAAAATATTTTTCCGTAACATGGAAAAAATAAAAATTATTACATTACTCAAATAAAAAAATAATTTAAATAAGGTAATTAAATTTTTAATGGAATTTAAATTACCAAATGTTAAGTTGCTCATATATGTGGCTAAAGTGAATTTTTTTATAAATTAGCAGCGATGGTGTTTGGATATTTTTACTTAAATATTAGGGTTTTCTAGTTCAAATAATGAAAAGTTTAATAACTAAAATTTTAGCTAATTTTAAATCTATAAATATTAGGAAAATGTTATATTACAATTTTATCTAGTGTAAACGCTATTTTAAAAGGGTAAAAAAGACGAACGATATTTCACTAAAGGTATTCGTGCTTTTAATATAGTATAGATAAGTATAACTAACTTCGTGTCGCGGCTGCTACACTCTGTTGCACTGCAGGCTCATGAATAAAACTTTGTTGTTTCGCACGAATGGATGTTGGGCCAGAGGCGGATTTAGCCTTTTGATATCGAGTTTAATTGAATTCATAACTTTCAATGCGCAATATAAATTTATGTGTAAAAATTCATTAAAATTGTAATAAAGTAGTTGATATGAACACCTAATTTTAGAAAGACAAGTAGTTTGAAGGACAATAACCTTAAAAATTGAACTCATAAAATTTATACAATAGATTCTGACTCTAATTGGTCCTTATTGTCGTGAGTGGATATGTCGCTTTCTCATTAGTTTTCCTAGAACCCAGAGCATTTGAAGCACGCTTAATTTTTAAATAGTTAAATGCTAAATGTGCTTAGCCAAATTTCATAAAGATCAAAATTAAATTGTGTCAATATTTTAAGTACAAGGTGTAAATCTCCGGACGAAGAATGTTAATGTCCTCTTCTAAGTCTTCTTGGGTGTCAAAACCTAAATATTTATCATGTCCTCGATGTTTCTAATAAAATAAGTAGCTTAATTTTTATTTAAAAATATTTATATTTTTATATTTAATAAAATATGTATCATTATCATAATCATAATCATAATTAATTGACAATATATAAAAAAGCAGATATCTTGATTTGATGTAAATGTGAATAAATTTTAAATACACAATAGAGAGTCAGCCAAGGTAGCACTGAAAAATATCATCCCGATTTAACCACACGCGAGAGGACACGTCGACTGACTGAGACAGACCAGCTATGACGGAGGCTGTTTAAGTGTTTCCTGACAATAGGTGGCGTAAGGTCGTTCTTGAAGTTTTTGTATAAAATAAAATAAAAATTAGCAAAAATTCTATTTTCAAAATATTTCCCTGACAGTTGTTTTTGGAGAAACTAGAAAGTGATTGTTTAGTTAAATTTAATTAAAAATTATTATAAGGTAAATTATCACCGTCGATATATTATTGAACTATAAATCTAGTGATATTCAACATCCTAGTACGCAATCGTTACAAACAAAAGATGCCGTTCTCCATTTCTACAAGTTCATACTAAAAATCATGTGGATGATAAGGTAATATGTGTGAATTTTATTTTAGTAGTTTCGACGCGTAAGAAATAACCAAACCACGCGTATGATGAAAGAACCTGTGTCTGAAAATTTGAGAATAAAAACTTTCTTGACTACATAGAAAAGAGGTTGTTAAAGCTTTAGAGTTGCTGTTAATTTTACGTAAAACTATATTAACAATGGTAAAAAAAATATGAGAAGAAAAACATAAAATGAAAAGGACATAGTCGGATGACAGCTAACTGCGAATATGATTTAGAAAAGGAAAAGGAATAATTGAGAATAAGAGAAAAGAATAAAAAGAAGTTAGAAATTTGGGGAGGCATGCGCACTGCCAAGGAAACAAGGTAAGGTACCCCGGAATTGAAAGACACATTAACCATTTTGGATTATGAACAGAGGAGGTGTAAACGCAGAAGAGTCAACAGTAGCAGGAGCCACCAAAATCAGTGAAGGCAGGAGTATGAAGTAAGATCAAGAAAACAGAGATTCTGATTAAGGAAGGAAAAGATATGAAAATTCAATTTTTAGAATGCAAAGAGTGAATCGAAGGATTGAGTATTCATATTTATAAGAGTTAGGGCATCAATATTGAGGAAGCAAATCGTTGTTGCCCAACTCAAGAATTGAAACGGCAGAGGCGCGGGAAACGATATAGGGTATCGGGAAAATACATAATAATGACGCATGATGACATGACGTCACCATGAAACGATGTGACCCTAGGTTGCAGCTCGCGGAAGGTCACGTTTCTATCCCGTCCGAAGCGCTACTACTCGACTTGCTTGCATAAAACTTCTCAACCCTAACTAACAGAGTCCGCTCATCAAGGTCGCCCAGGGTCAACATCAATAAGCGGAGGGACTAACTGTATAGGTCAAAATCTGCCTCAGTGGGATTTAGCATAGAGCGATATCGTGGAAAACTATATGGTCGAGGTCGACTAGTAGATAACGGGGCTCGTAGCCGAGCAGTCAATAACGGCCGGGGTCGAGCATCAAGGGCAGTGCTAACGGCTAGTTTTTGTAATAGGATATTTAAGATAATATTCTATTGAATATTCTTAGTGTCTGTACTTTTAGGGTTGACTAGGGTATGTTCCATATAAATAGAAAAAAAGATAGGGGGAAAAGGGTATGTAACATTCTCTAATAAGATAACTTTTTGATAAGAGGATTTTCTCTCTAGAAAAGATACAAACACTACCTTTCTGAGAAGATTCGATTATATATTATTATACATTTTTCCATCATATACGAGAATAATTCCAATATTATAGCTTTTGCCTATCACTCATCACTGTCGGATGGAGGAATCATCCACCCCATTCAATATTGGGTGAATCATTCTCCTTATTTACATTAATACCATTTATTATTATTTATTGCTTGAATTTTTTCTATTATTAAAGATCTTGAAACATTGAATGTACACAACATTTAATCCCCTGCCAATACTGTTCGGTTTTATTTAAGTTCACTAGTTACAAATCTTGGGATATCATTATTAACTAGGTCTAATCTCTTTTTATGTATCATTAATCAATTTAATCAAAGGTTTAGTTTTTTGGTCAAACAAGATTGTCTTTGCAGAGACAATCCATTGGTCAAAAGTTTACAATTTGAATGGTAACTCTTCAAGTATTCAGAATTGCCTGTCGTAAAAGTAGAGTTCAATTACTGTCTTGACTCTTGAGAATCGTTTCCTCAACTGCCTCTCATCATTTGTACGACTAACGGATTGTCCACTTACTTAACTTTTCTTCTTTCCATTAACTATTTTTCCTTTAAGTTTTATTTTTACCTTGTTTCATTTCTTTCAAATTACTCATTAATCTATCCAAGAATTTGTTAATGTATCATGGGGATTATTTATGGTCCAAATTGTGGTCCGACCCGAAAATATCACCGTGCAACCTAAGCAGAGGCGGATTCACAAGGGCCGAAAATGCTATGACAAGATTGTGTTGATCGTTTTTCATCATATATATTTATTAGGATTTTTTCTCTATTGTTCAAACAAATCTTTGTTCGAACTTTCGACATTTTAGAACTTTCTTTTCTAGTTCGTTTTAGTCCAAAATTGAATGCCTTAAGAAGCAATCAAGAAAAGGATATAATAATCTTTTTTGTACATATACAAAAACTAGAAAGATATTCCAAAGGTCTCGAACACAAATTAAAGAAACCTTTAATTAGTGGATGTGTTCGGTTGGACCTAACTATGTATCTTTATAGATCAAAGCTTCTACGAATATTAAAAGCCGCCTAAAGCATACGCCTGCTTTTAACTCTTCATTCATTTCATTTCATTTCATTTATGTATTTTTGTTGTATTTTTATTCACTGTGATATCTTCTTCTTTTTTTTTTGTGGTAAACTTATGGACTTCTACTAATATATCCATGTTTTCCGAAAATTTTCCAAGTAAGTGGAAATGATTCATTTAATTTTTTAAGTTCAGGAAAAATGTGAGGAAAGGCAAATAGAAAACTACTCAATGTATAGAGTAAACCATGGCAACTTAACTGAAAAAACAAAATAAAATGACGCAATATTATAAGTGATTTTTCCTATAACAAAATTAGGACAATATTTGTGATGACCCAAAAGGTCATCTTATGTTTTAGAACTCGAATCTGCGCTCTTAAGCCTTAAAAATCTCATTTTTATCCTCCTCGATTTGGTGCGCAGTCCGGGCAGGTTTGCGGAAAGCTTTTATGTTGAAAACTAATAAAAATAAGAATTTTTGCCTTAAAAGTTGATTTTAATTGACTTCGATCAATATTTTTGGTAAACGGGCCCGAATCCGTATTTTGACGGTCTCGTAGGTCCGTATTGAATTTGGGACCTGGGCGTATGTCCGGAATCGAATTCGGAGGTCCCTAGCTCAAGTTATGAATTTTTGATGAAAATTAAAGTCTGAAAATTAATTGTTTTTAAGAATTGATTGATGTTTGGCATTGTTAGTACCGGGTCCGTATTTTGGTTTCGGAGCCCGGTACTGGTTCATTATGATATTTAAGACCTCTCTGTAAAATTTGGTGAGAAACGTAGTTGATTTGTCGTGATTCGGACGTCCAGTTGAGAAAATAGAAATTTTAAAGTGTTGTTGAGAATTTCATTTGATTTAGTACTAAATTCGTAGTTCTAGGTGTTATTTTGGCGATTTGATCGTGCAAGCAGGTCCGTATGATATTTTTAGATTTGCGTACATGTTTGGTTTGGAGCCCTGAGAGCTCGGGTGCCATTCGGGCGATGCGCGAGTTGAGTTCAAACCTCAACAAGGCTACTGGTGCACCAAATCTGGTGTGCCCGCACCTGCGAGCCTTTGGTCGCAGGTGCGAGCGATATCCCCGCATGTGTGACCCAGGCCTGGACTTCATTTTTTCGCAGGAGTGAGACCGCAGAAGCGGAACCCTTTCCGCAGATGGAGCCTCAGTTGGCCCAGTCCTTTTCCGCAGAAGCGCATGTCCTGTCCGCACGTGCGGATGCGCAGGTGCGACCAAAGCATCGTAGGTGCGAAGGTCGCTGGACAGTGAATTCATTTAATTCGGACTTCAGCCATTTCTCTTCTCGTTTCAAAAGGATAGGAGGCCTAGGGAGATTTTTCAAAGATATTTTCTTCCCCAAATCATAGGTAAGTGTTCCTTAACTCGTTTCTTTCAATCTTTTACTTCATTTTACAAGAATTCAACCAAATATCTAGAGTTTTCATGGTGGAATTAGGGGTTAGGATAGAAATTAGGGATTTTGGGAATTTGAGGATTTAGACCTCAATTTGAGGTCGGATTCCAAAACTAATTATATATTCGGGCTCGGAGGTGAATGGGTAAGTGCATTTTGGTCTGAACCTCGTGTTTTGACCAAGCGGACCCGGGGTCGATTTTTTGACTTTTTGGAGAAAAATTTGAGAAATTTAATTTATGCAATATAATTGATTCCTTTAGCAATATTTGATATTATTGAGTCATTTTTGAATAGATACGATTGGTTTGGAAGTGAATTCCAAAGGAAAAGTTGTAATTGAGAATTAAGTGGCCTTCAGAGTGAGGTAAGTGTTGTGTCTAACCCTGACTTGAGGGAATTAGGAACCTTAGATTATTTGCTAAGTGAAATCCATGTGAGCGGCGTATATGTGAGGTGGCGAGTACTTATGCGCCGCCAATTTTTCTATTTTCTATGTTTCTCTGTTTTTCTTACATTGTCTCATCCCTATGCCAAATTGCTACGTGTTATACTAGTATTGTTCAATTTATCGTTCTTATAATCTTTACGAATTTTCTGGTGATAATTGAGTTTTTATTTCAAAGTTGAGATTGATATTATGGAACCAAATGTTGAAGTAAGGTTTGTACTTGTTATTCTATCTCCCTGTTATTATTTATGCATTGCATTATGGTAAGGGAGAGTGTTACTGCACGAAGGGTGATGTCGTGCCATATTGTGAGTGTTAATGCACGAAGGGTGATGACGTGCCATATTGTGAGTGTTAATGCACGAAGGGTGATGACGTGCCATATTGTGAGTGTTAATGCACGAAGGGTGATGCCGTGCCATGATATGAGAGTTAATGCACGAAGGATGATGCCGTGCCGTTTCTATTAATTTTATGGTGAGATTGAGAGTAAAAGCACGAAGGGTGATGCCATGCATTTTTTCTTACTGTATACACTAATCCTGTTGATTCATGGTATATTGACTGCTCCGGTGATCATTCTGTTGTAGTTCTTTATCTTGTATTCCCCTCAATATGTTCCCCTCCCGACATTTTCTGTTTAGTTCTTCATTTTTGTTATTTGCATATACACTATTAAATTGTACAGGTTGATTTGTAGGTGCCTTGCCTTAGCCTCATCACTACTTCATCGAGGTTAGACTCGACACTTACCAGTACATGGGGTCGGTTGTACTGATACTGCACTCTGCACTTTTTATGCAGATTTTGATACCGGCTCGGGTTGATCGAGTTTTTTCTATTGGTCCGCTGTCCGGAGACTCAAGGTAGATCTGTCGGCGTTCACAGACCTTGAAGTCCCCGTTTATCTTTTATGTTCTATTGTTTCTTTCATTCAGACAGTTGTATTTCTTTCTGACTATTACTTGTAGCAAATTCTAGAATGCTCGTGAATTATGACTCCAGATCCGGGTGGTAGTAATTATTGTTAATTATTCCGCACTTATTATATTTCATCTTAGTTAATTATTGTTATTTACTGAATGGAAATAATGAATTGGTTTAATAATTCTCTAACGTTGGCTTGCCTGGCAAGTAAAATATTAGGCGCCATCACGGTCCCGTCAGTGGAAAATTTCGGGTCGTGACAATTGATATCAGAGCACTAGGTTGCCTATGTCGCACGATTCACTAGCAAGCTTAGTAGTGTCTGGAGGATCGGTACGGAGACGTCTGTGCTTATCTTCCAGAGGCTATGAAGTTTAGGAATAAGTTTTACTTCTATTCTTCTCTGTCGTGCGATTTTGCTTTCTCAATACTGATTGAACTCTTCTACTCTTATTCTCTCGCAGATGGCGAGAACACGTACCGCTTCCTCAGCTGAGCAACAGCCAGAGCCTCCAGTGGCAGCTCCTATGTGGGGCAGAGGTCGAGGACGAGGCAGGGGCAGGGCGCAGCCTAGAGCTCGAGCAGCAGCCCCAGCAGTGGAGCCTCAGATAGAGCTTGACGAGGAGGTTCCAGCCCAGACTGTTCCTGTCGGACCAGCCCAGGTTCCGGAAGGGTTCATTGCTACCCCAATACTTCAGGACGCTTTGATCCGCTTGGTGGACCTTATGTAGAGTGTGGCCCAGACTGGCGCATTTCCCATGGCACCAGCAATCTCTCAAGCTGGAGGAGGAGCCCAGACTCCCACCACTCCCGCTCTGGAGCAGATAGCTCCCTAGTATCAGGCTCCAGCAGCTCATCTAGTCGGATTAGTTCAGCCGGTTATTGCGGAACAGGTCGGAGATGGGCCAGCTATGTCTTCTTAGGCTTTATGGAGATTGGACAGTTTTACCAAGCTCTTTCCTGTTCACTTCAGTGGTGCTCCTTCAGAGGACCCCCAAAAGTATCTTGACAGCTGTCACGAGGTTCTACGAAATATGGGTATAGTGGAGACCAATGGGATCAATTTTGCTGCATTTCAGATGACTGGTTCCGCCAAGAAATGGTGGAGAGATTACTTGTTGACCAGACCAGCTGGGTCGCCTGCTCTTACTTGGGACCAGTTCTCTCAGCTCTTCATAGAGAACTTTCTGCCTATCATATTAAGAGAGGAGCGTCGCCGTCAGTTTGAGCGTCTCCAGTAGGGCAGTATGAATGTTACTCAGTGTGAGACCCGTTTTGTGGATTTGGCCCGTCATGCCATTCTTCTGCTTCCTACCGAGAGAGAGAGAGGGTGAGGAGGTTTATTGATGGACTTGCTCAGCCTATCAGATTGCAGATGGCTAAGGAGATTGGGAGTGAGATTCCTTTTCAGGTGACTGCTAATGTCGCCAAACGAGTCGTAATGGTTCTTACTCAGGGAGGTCAGGGGTCTAACAAGAGACCTCGTCATTCCGGTGAGTTCAGTGGTGCCTCATCTAGAGGCGGGAGTACGTTTGGTAGAGGTCATCCTCCCAGTCCGTTTCATTCAGCGCTCCAGGCATCCCACGGTGCCTCAGGTGGTCGTGGCCCTCAGATGCATTATTTCGACCAGCTAGCCTAGGGTGCACCACCAGCTCCTATTAGTGGCCTAGGGTGCACCACCAGCTCCTATTAGTGCACCTCTACTCCAGAGTTGTCAAGGTGGTTATTCAGGTCGACAGGGTCAGTTTCAGGGTCAGCAATCATAGCAGCCGACGTTATGTTATACTTGTGGTGATTCGAGGCACATTGCTAGATTTTTCCCTCGGGCAATGGGCAGCTCACAGCAGCTGAGTTCTCGTGCCATGGTTCCGGCAACAGTTGCTGCACCACTTGCTCAGCCAGCCAGAGGCAGGGGTCAGGCAGCCCGAGGTAGAGGCCAGAATGTTAGAGGTGGAGGTCAAGCCGTTAGAGGTTGAGACCAGCCAGTTAGAGGCCGTCCAAGGGACGTAGTTCAGGGTGGTGGGGCCCAGTCCCGGTGTTATGCTTTCCCAGCCAGGCCTGAGGCTGAGTCATCTGACGCTGTTATCACAGGTACTGTTTCAGTTTGCAGTAGAGATGCTTTAGTTCTATTTGATCCGGGATCTACTTACTCCTATGTGTCATCTTATTTTGCTTTCTATTTGGTTGTGCCCCGTGAGTTTTTGAGTGTTCCTGTGTATGTGTCCACACCAGTGGGAGATGCTATTATTGTAGATCGTGTTTATCGTTCGTGTGTGGTCACCATTGGGAGTCTTGAGACTCGTGTAGATCTTCTACTTCTTGACATGGTTGATTTTGATGTCATACTGGGTATGGATTGGCTGTCACCTTATCATGCTATATTAGATTGTCACGCCAAGATGGTGACCTTAGCCTTGCAGGGGTTGCCTCGATTAGAGTGGAGAGGGAATCTTGGCCATTCTGCCAGTAGGGTTATCTCTTTTGTTAAGGCTCGGCATATGGTCGAGAAGGGGTGTCTAGCTTATTTGGCTTATGTCCGCGATTCTAGTGCAGAGGTTCCTTCCATGGATTCGGTGCCGGTTGTTCGTGAGTTTCCAGAGGTATTTTCTGCAGACCTGTCGGGGATGCCACCCGACAGGGATATTGATTTCTGCATTTATTTGGCTCCGGGCACTCAACCTATTTCCATTCCGTCATATCGCATGGCCCCGCCAGAGTTGAAAGAATTGAAGGATCAATTGCAAGGTTTGCTTGATAAGGGCTTCATTAGACCTAGTGTCTTGCCCTGGGGTGCACCCGTGTTGTTTGTGAAGAAGAAAGATCGATCGATGAGGATGTGTATAGATTATCGACAGTTGAACAAAGTCACCATCAAGAACAAATATCCATTGCCGAGGATTGATGATTTATTTGATCAGCTTCAGGGTGCCAAAGTGTTTTCAAAGATTGATTTGAGATCTGGCTACCATCAGCTGAGGATTAGGGCATTCGATGTTCCTAAGACAGCTTTACGGACTCGGTATGGGCATTATGAGTTTCTGGTGATGTCATTTGGGCTGACAAATGCCCCAGCAGCATTCATGGATTTGATGAATCGGGTGTTCAAACCCTACTTTGATTCCTTTATGGTTGTGTTTTTTGATGACATCTTGATCTACTCCCACAGTCGAGGGGAGCATGAGCAGCACCTTCGGATCGTTCTTCAGACTCTGAAAGACAGCCAGTTATATGCTAAGTTCTCAAAAATGCGAGTTTTGGTTGAGTTCAGTTGCTTTCTTGGGTCACGTTGTATCAGCAGAGGGTATTCAGGTGGATCCTAAGAAGATGAGGCAGTTCAAAACTGGCCCAGACCCACATCAACTATAGAGATCCGTAGTTTCCTGGGTTTGACGGGCTACTACCGTCGAATTGTGGAGGGGTTTTCATCCATAGCAGCTCCGTTGACCAGATTGACCCAGAAGGGTGCCCCGTTCAGGTGGTCAAACGAGTGTGAAGCGAGCTTTCAGAAGCTCAAGATTGCTTTGACCACAGCACCGGTATTGGTGTTACCCACAGGTTTAGGATCTTATACAGTATATTGTGACCACAGCACCGTGCATTTTTTCTTACTGTATTTACTAATCCTGTTGATTCATAGTATATTGACTGCTCCGGTGATCATTCTGTTGTAGTTTTTTATCTTGTATTCCCCTCAGTATGTTCCCCTCCAGACATTTCCTGTTTAGTTCTTCATTTCTGTTATTTGCATATACACTGTTAAATTGTACAGGTTGATTTATAGGTGCCTTGCCTTAGCCTCGTCACTAATTCGTCGAGGTTAGGCTCGACACTTACCAGTACATGGGGTCGGTTGTAATGATACTGCACTCTGAACTTTCTGTGCAGATTTTGATACCAGCTAGGGTTGATCGAGATTTTTCTATTGGTCCGCTGTCCGAAGATTCAAGGTAGATCTGTCGGCGTTCACAGACCTTGAAGTCCCCGTTTATCTTTTATATTCTACTGTTTCTTTCATTCAGACAGTTGTATTTCTTTCTGACTGTTACTTGTAGCAAATTCTAGAAAGCTCGTGAATTGTAACTCCAGATCCAGGTAGTAGTAATTAATACAGTTTTATGATATTTCGCACTTATTATATTTCATCTTAGTTACTTATTGTTATTTACTGAATGGAAATAAGGAATTGGTTTAATGATTCTCTAACGTTGGCTTGCCTGGCAAGTGAAATGTTAGGCACCATCACGGTCCCGTCGGTGGGAAATTTTGGGTCGTGACAATATTTACCCGGTTTAGCTAGGTTTTGGAAAATTTCGGGTCGTGACAATATTTATCCGGTTTAGCTAGGTTTTCATATATATATATATATATATATATATATATATATATATATATATACTAGTTTCTACAAACGTGCGTTGCACGTTAATAATGGCACGTAATGGTTTAAATATTTATTTAAAGAAATAATATATTAAATTAATAAGAAAATTATATATACATGAATAAAGAATTGTCGTAAAGATATTCATGTGATAAATGCAATAATCATCCAAATACGAAAATTACTGTCATTACATTACTATATTAATTGAATTGGACTGATTGGTCAAATTTGAACCTAAAACAATGATCAAATTAATTAAATCAGTTAGATATATAATGTATGTGCTTATAGTTTATACATATGCAATGTAATTGTATCTTATCTAAGACTCGTTTATACATTAGTGAATTAACTTGAATTGTCCGTTAAGAATTATTTTGCTACATAGAACTTAAAAGGGGCTAACATTTGGATCTTTTGAATGTAAACGAATAAGCAGCTGGCAAGTTATTCAACAGACAAACTATTTTATGTGTAGTTGTGTACTATATATTTTAGTTGATACATAATTTTTTACTTCTTCCTTTTTTCCCTTCAGAGTTCAGATTGGCACGAATTGATTTTTTACTTTTGCTGTGTTGCGATAAGTTTTATATTGCAAATAACTTTGTTGGAAAGATTCTTTATTTATTTTGCAAACTCGTTGACTACAAAATCACTTTGCTATAAAATATTAAGCAACTTTCCTTATCTCAAACGTGAAAACTCTCTAAAAATTAGTGTTTTAAAAGGCCTTTCTGGGACTTGTCTCGGGGCTCGCCTCAGGGCGGGGCACTATCAAAATGCCTTAAGACTCATGTGTGGGGCGTAGTTCTATGAGACTTATGCCCCCAAGGGTCCGGTTGTACGCCCTAAGCACGCCTAACACTCAACGCTCGGGACTTGCCCCACAATTTCTATGCAAATTATGTGTTGAATTCACTAATTAGCATTGTTGACTCTCAAAATTTTTCAACAAATGAACGATTAAAGTTCTTTTTATCTATAGGAATATGAAAAATGTGAATAACTCAAATAACAAACGATAGTAATATTGCATACTTATTAATTGAGGACATCGTGTGTGATGATCCAAAATATCATCTTTAAATTTAATAAGTAATTTTGTGTTCTAAAACCTAAAAAAGTACCATTTATCATTCCTCAACTTGCGTGCCCAGTCCGTAAAATTTTTCGGAAAGTTTTTCATGTGAAAAATGGATTAAAATGTGATATAGAGCTTTAAAACTCAACTGAATTGACTTTGATTAATATTTTTAGCAAACGGACCCGGATCAGTATTTTGACAGTTCCGGTAGCTCCGTATCGTGATTTGTGACTTGGGCGTATGTCCGAAATTTAATTTGGAGGTCCCTAACTCAAGTTATGACCATTTAACGGAAGTAGCAATTTAAAGGCTAAAGATTTCCAAGTTTGACTACGGGGTTGACTTTTTGATATCGGAGCCGGAATCCGATTCTCGAAATTTGAACAGCTCTGTTATGTCATTTATGACCTGTGTGCCAAATTTAAAGTCATTCCGGATTCATTTAATATGTTTTGGCATGAGATTTGCAAATTGAAAAGTTTAAAACTCAAAGTTTAAATCGGGGTGTGAATTATAATTTCAGCATTGTTTGACGTGATACGAGACCCCGAGTAATTCCGTATTATATTATTGGACTTGTTGGTATATTCGTATGGGGTCACGAGTACCCCGAGAGTGATACGTGTCTGCAGATGCAGGACTAGGCTGGCCTGAGGTCTTCGCAGGTGCGGCCATTTTGCGTAGAAGCTGATGTCGCAGGTGCGACAGGAGTGTCCGCAGATGCGAAACTTCACCTGGCAGCCTGGCAACATAAATGCGAGCTTTGTCTCTCAAATGCGAGTCCGCAAATACGAAACTTTTATCCACAGATGCGAAAATGACTGGGCAGAGCCCATAAATTCGGAAGTCGCCATTTTTACTCATTTTTTAGTTTCAAGTCTCGGATTTGGGCGATTTTAAGGGGAATTTTCACGACTTTGAATTGGGTAAGTGTTCTTTAACCAAAAGTGATTATATTTCACAAATCCATGTCTATATTCATCATTTATTTCGGATTTAGATGGAAGAAATTAAAATTTTTGTAAAACTTTATTAAGATTTGAAGGTCCAAAAAACGAAAATTAAGATTTGAAGGTCCATTTGCCATCGGAATTGGACAATATTTATATGGTTGAACTCGTAGAGGAACGGGCGTTCGGATTTCGTGAGTTTTTTCGGGATTTGAGATGTGGGTCCCACTGTCGAATATTTTAATGAATTTCGGATTTTTATCCAAAAAATTAGTAAATTCATATGGAATTAATTCCTATGATTAGTATTGAATATATCAAATTATTTATGAATAGATTTGAAATTTTTGAAAACAAATTTAAAAGAAAAAGTTGTGGTTGAGTAATTGATTGAAATTTGCAAAGTGAAGTAAGTGGCGTGGTTAACCTTAACTTGAGGGAATAGAACCCTTAAATTATTTGTTATGTGAAATGCACGTGAACGACGTATAGGCGAGGTGACGAGTGTCTATACGTCGTGAAATTAATTGTTTGCCTGCTTACTTGAAAAATCATAAATTATTTTAAATCATAAATTAATTATTATAAGAATTGTTTCTCTCCTATTCTTTGTCAAATATTAATTCTTGAATTCCTACATTAATTGTTACATGCTATTTGAATTATGTGTTTTAATTGTTATTTGACATTTAGCATATTAAATATTAAACTGCCTATTTTCTCCCTGATTTCCATAATAATTTGCTATTTATCATTGTTTGTTTCATAATTAAATTATAATTATTGTATGCTTGTTGTCTTATAATTTTATATTAATTATTGTATTTATTGAAAAAATTTCTTCTATAAGAATTGGTAAATGGATATATTGGAGGATCCGGTTGCATGCCGCAACATAATTGAATGTGAATATTGGAGGATCGGGTTGCACGCCGCAACAGACTTATTTAAAAGTCAATATTGGGGGATCAGATTGCACGCCGCAACAGACTTATTTAAAAGTCTATATATATACTTGATTGAAATAAATATATGATAGACTTATTTAAAAGTCTATATATATACTTGATTCAAATAAATATATGACAGACTTGATTAAAAGGAATATATTGGGAAAGCGGGTTGTACGCTGCAACAGAATTGAATGTAAATATATCGTGAGAGCGGGTTGCACGCTGCAACAGAATTGATTGAAATAATAATGGATTATGACTGCTGAGTTAGCTTCAATTACTATAAATGAGTTAACTGATTTATTTCTATTATTTGTGGTTGTTATTAATATTGCGTACAAGTTAATGTAAGTGAACCGCCTTAGCTTCGTCACTACTTCGTCGAGGTTAGGCTCAACACTTACCAGTATATGGGGTCGGTTGTACTGATACTACATTCTGCACTTCTTGTGCAGATTTCGGAGTTGGTCCCAGCGGCGTGCCATAGACTTGCTCGGATTTCAGCTACTCGGAGGAGACTTGAGGTATAACTGCATGGCGTCCGCAGTTCTCAAGTCCCCGTCTATTTTTCTTTAGATGTGTGTTTATTTTCAGACAGCTTTATTTTATTCAGACCTTTAATTGTATTTATTCTAGAAGCTCGTGCACTTGTGACACCAATTATGGGATGGTATTTAGACTCCGTTATTTTTATGAATTATTCACTATATTTCAGATTTTACTTCCGCAATTGTTCTTTGTTATTAATAATTTTAAAGATTGTTTTAAAAATAGATAATATTATTCTAGCATTGGCTTGCCTAGCAAGTAAAATGTTAGGCACCATCATGATCCGAAGGTGGGAATTTCGGATTGTGACATCATGAGGGTGAATATCATTTGAATATCTCTTGTGAAATAGATAACCAAAATAGCAAACTCGTTGACTACAAAATCACTTTGCTATAAAATATTAAGCAAAACTTTCCTTACCTCAAACGTGAAAACTCTCTAAAAATTAGTGTTTTAAAAGGTTTTTCTGGGACTTGCCTCGGGGCTCGCCCTAGGGCGGGGCACAATCAAGACGCATTGCGACTCATGTGTGGGGCTTAGTTCTGTGAGACTTATGTCCCCAAGGGTCCGGTTGTGCGCCTTAAACACACCTAACGCTCAACGCTCGGGACTTGCCTCACAATTCCTATGCAAATCATGTGTTGAATTCACTAATTAGCACTGTTGACTCTCAAAATTCTTCAACAAATAAATGATTAAAGTTCTTTTTATCTATAGGCATATGAAAAATGTGAATAACTCAAATAACAAACGATAGTATTGCATACTTATTAATTGAGGATATCGTGAGGGTGAATATCATTTGAATATCTCTTCTGAAATAGATAACCAAAATTTATATCTTTACTTGATAAATCTTCATGTCGTAGATCTATGTCTCACTAAATTATTATATATTTATTATTTTACTCTTTAAAAATAATTTTATATTTCTCATGAAGGAGTAATATTTTAAATTACAGCGTTGATAAAATTTATTGAGTATTTACTTTTAAGGAGGTAAAATATGCAATTTGATAATATTTTTTAAGAAATTATAATTTTTAATCGTTTGAAAGGTAAGACATTGTAGTAAATTTATATTTCATAGTAACTTTAACAGTATTGCATTATTTATACTTGTAAAAAACGCTAGATGTTTTATTTTATAAGAATTTCTTAAATTCTTTTTATTTTTCATGAACTTTTAATGTGTCTTTTTATATTCTTTTTGTTATAATGCTATATTATTAATTCATAAATTTAAAAAATTAAAGATCTATAGGGCTTACGCCCCATGTTTCGAGGCTTTCGTCTCGCCTCGTATTAAATAAAATACCCCGCCTCACGCCCTCACCTTTTAAAATACTGCTAAAAATACTTGGACGAATAATGTTTAGGACGAACTCATATGGTACCAACTATATAAATTCTTGTGGCTTTGCGGGTATCAACTTAAGTGGTTTAAGATGCGTATCCAAGTGTGATTAGTAGGGTATTGAAACTCCACAATTATTGCAACTTTTAAAAAATATATATATTATTAGTTGACTTTAAAGTCTTAAATAATAAATTAATTTATTAAAACAAATTTAAAATTATCTATTTCAATTAATAGTTCAGCTTTGAAGAATATTAAAGTCAACGTAAAGTTTTTTTCTCCATGCCCAACTAAACTTGCAATTCTTAGAATTTAGGCAAAATCTTAGATATTACAATTTTATCTAATGTAATTATCCTTTTGAAGTAATTTAATTATTCATGGGCATGAAAGTTGATTAATTTCTGAGATTATTTCTAATAAAATATTCTTTCTTTTCTTCTGACGTTAAAATAATTACCAAAGAAGCACAATTCCGTAAGCTAATTCATATTTAGGGAACTTAAATAGGTCATTTGAAGTAAAAAGTGGTGTTAAAAAAATTGTCATAGCTTCATTAATCTGTTCTCATTCACAAAAAAATATTACTCCACGATAATACATATCACATCTACTATCTTGCAAGAATTTCACATTGTAAACATTCTATATACTAAAAAAATATATTTTCCCCTACGTAAACATTCTAACTTATGAAATCGTAAAGAAAGTTCCAAACATCATAGTGGACGGCAGTATATTCTTCATCCAATATTCAAGCGGAACAGCCTTAGCAGCTAAAATAATAATCGTCCACGTTAGAATCTTCTTATAATAGGTCTTTAAAGTCATAGTTAGAATCTTCTTATAAGTCAACCAAACTTTTCACCACTTTAGAATTTTAGTAATTTACTACACTAAAGATGGCAAAATTTCTAATGGACTATAATTAAGTGATGACTCTATATTACGACCTTTAAGAATTGGATTATTGAGTAATTGGATAGAGAAAAAAAATGGAAACTAAATAGCAAAACATATGTAAAGACAATTGATATAGTGAGAACCTAAAAAGGAGGAAAAAGAGGCATTTGGGCTCTGACCTTGAACGAAATAGCTGAACATACATATAAATTAGATTTTTCTCTCGAATCATCTAAAATTCATCATTAGAAAGCAATTTAGTGGATGAGAATCATGCTCTTTCATTCGTAATTGTCCGGTTAATACGTAATTAAAATCTTGAACAGATTCATAAACTCATGCTCTCATTCACTCTCATGTCGTTTATAATCTCATCTCTTTTGCAGCTCTGTTTCAATCTTTTAAGTCAAGTTTTTCTGCCTTCTTACAATTACTATTTTCCTAGGAATTTCTTTCTTTTCCAATTAAAAAAAAAAATCATCTTTTGCCTAATTCTGGTCCTACTTTGACGACTCCTCTTACATGTACGACTAAAAAGAATAAAATAATAAAGTTTTTAAAAACTAATACTCCGTATGGGACACGTAAATCCTTGTGGAGAATGGATATTAATTGGTAGATGGTTTGGTAATTCGACATCCCTAAGCTATATAATTTTTTTTTTCCAAACTATATTTGAGTTCAATTACGTCTCTTCTTAAAATAGAAGCTATCTATGATTTTTACTTATTTTACTATTACTTTTCATCCTAATATATACTATTTCTAGTTATGTCCTTTTCTTATGAGTACTTGTCCAAGAACATTAAGAATATTTCTGTCAACCAACATTGTATTCATATTTTTATAATAATATAAAACATATTATTGTACAGAATCCGATCAAAAACTAAAATTTACGTGCAATCTATATATAACTTGTATATAATTTTTTGTTGTACAAAATCTGATCAAACACACACAACTTACATAAAGCTTGGATACAACTAATTTTTTATAATGTTTGTACACCCGACATACAATTTGTTGCGCAGAATCCGGTCAAAAGCGACAATTTACGTAAAATCTATATACAACTTGTATACAATTTCTTATTGTACAAAATCTGGTCAAACACATACAACTTAGATATTACTAGCATATAATTTATGTTAGTTGTATATATTTTGTATATCATTTGTAAACCCGACATATAATTTGTTGTACAGAGTCTGGTGAAAAGCTATAATTTACGTATTACATATATATATATATATATGTTATAACAAAAAATATAAGTTATATACAATTTTTTTGTTATGCAAATCTGATCAAACACATACAACTTAGATACAACTTGCATGTAATCTATGTTAGTTGTATATATTTTGTACTTCGTTTGTACACCCGAAATACTCTTTGCATACTGACTTTTTCTTCTTCGAGTTTTACTATAAAATTTCATTCAAAACCAACTCTAATCTTCATCAAATTTCGTCAAGATTGAATTATAAATTTCAAAGGATATTTTTAATTATTTTTTAATAATACTCAATCCAAACAAATAACAATTTCGTAAAATTTTATTTTGAATTCAAAACTTCAAAAGTTTTTTCAATGATTGTTAGTGGAGTTTAAGCTCATGTCTTCACAGTCTAATTTAGTTTTTAGTTTTAAAATTCAGTTTAATTGAAACTATACATGAATCTTTAATTAATTGTTACTTCAATGTCACCCAAACCAGACCATATGATAAAACGCTCTATTAACTGCTCTGCACTAAACTCCATTAATTTCAAAATTACAGACCTTGTTTAATTTTAAGCTTCCAACAAAATAATGTTAACCTTGCTACAATTGAGAATCTAGAATGGGGAAGGAAGGAGAGAGAAAAAAATAGTTGTAGTCTACTACATTACTTTGTATATAAATATTAAATATGTATATGAAAATATTATTATGAGCTCGTTTGGCTTAGCTGATTTAGAGTAGCTGATAAGCATTAGGTGCTGAAAAATACTTTTAAGTGCTGAAACTGATTTAAAAAATAAGCAGTTACGTGTTTGGATAAAAGTGATTAAACTAATAATAAACAGCTGAAACTGTTTGATTAAAAAGTGCTGATAAGCTCTTTTTATGTTAAAATGACTTAAATGACCTTATAACAATTTACACTACTAAAAACGTTATTTTCTTCAAAATTTTAGATTCTACATAGATTCTACCTATTTATCATGTTATTTTAATTATAAAAATGATTAGATAATATCTTTTTTATAAATATAATTTATGTTATGATAAGTATACAATCATAAATTAGAAGGGGTGGAGTATAAATTAACAAAAATTAAGAAGAAAACCTTAAATAATGCACACAGTGTTTGTAGAGAAGAAACAAGCACTTAATATGTATTGTTTGTAATAAATAAGAATAAACATTCAACTATCATAAATATCTTGCCATCCAAATATTATTATTTCCTTGATCAGCTTATAAGCTTAGTCAAATATTCTCTATGTGATTTCTCTAAGAGAATAAATAAGTTTATAATTAATGTAGAATAGATATGTAAAAATCTCATGTTTACAAACATATTGGTAAGTTACAGCTCAGAAACTGCTAATTGGAACTGTAACATTTAGAATTCTCTAGTTATAGGCCTATATTTGATTAACTATATTCATCTACTGTTTTTTTAACTGAAATTAACAGTAGATTTTTCATCTACTGACTTCAATGCATCTACCGTAGATTGAAGATGGCGTGATATAAACCGTCCGATGAATACGATTAGGTGGGGCTTCGGTTACCTGTCCACTCTCTCACTATATTCTAAGACAATTTCAGAAAGTGTGCTCTTTTTGTGGCGTTCATCGTATTTCGGTTTTGTTCTGTCTTTACACTCGCTTCTCATCGCGCGTGAATCATCACCCTTTCACCACTTTTAGCTTTAGTCTTTCTGATGTGTTTTTTCTTTTTCCGTAGACGTTTTAAAAAACCTTTTCAACAAACAAGGGTCCACATTTTGGTTACACGTAGACTGTCAAATTCAAATTACCACTTCGTTCGTCCCCATTAGAAATTGACAAACAGCCAAATTTTGATAACAACTTACCAGGGGATTTTTAATCTATGTCAAAGGTTGCAGATGTGGCGAAATAAAATAAAAAGATGGAACTATTTAAGATATTTAATTTACGTGGGAATTTCCAAGTTTATTAAAATGCAACAAAACTCTGTTACATCCAGAGAGTTAGTACAAAAAGAAAAAGAATCATAAACATTTTCTTCTAAGACGATATACTCGGTAACCAAATCTCCTCCACGAACTATTTACTGAACTGTTATTTATAAGTAACAAAAATAAGTTTAAAAATAGGTAAATAAGCTAATTAGTGTGAAATTCATGTTGGACCAAGGTTGTTGTGGAGTTAGGCAGGGGACAAGTGGCACATATGCCCAATGCCTACCATGAACGATGTGGGTCTTTAGAATATTTGATGGAGATTGGAAAGCATTAGAATAAAAAGTAAGTTAAAAGTTCTTAGTATTATATATATATATATATATATATATATATATATATATATATATATATATATATATATATATATATATATAGTAAATGTCAATGCCAAGCCCAATTAAAAGAAAAGGATTGCACAGTCAAATTCATGATAAATTCTTCTAACGCAGATACCTTGTTCTTGTTTAGTCTATCCGAGAAGAAGTTAAAAGGAGTATCAAACATAAGTTTCACATTTTAAAAGAAAAGGGTTATGTTTCAAATGGCTTTCCTTTTTGGTTCAAAGAAAGGCAATGGTGAACATTACTAGCACACGAAGGCATAAAGTAGTGGTCTTTATTTGATTTTACATACTTATAACCTAGAGTGAAAATTTGAGCTTCTTGGTATTTTATAAAAAGCATGTGGTTTACGTGCAAGTATTTTGATTTTGAAGTTGCAAAAGTTGTTTAGAGAATAATAAAATAGGAACCGTGTAACATTATGTGGATGATATGTGGTACAAATCAAAAAAGAATGTGACCATTGAATTGGGGAGATAATAATCGTCACCAGTCACCACTAATGAGTTGTTGATTTAAATTAGACTCCATTTAACTCCAAAATGAAAATGCAAAGAACAAAATTGGCCATTGGTCTTCCTAGTCTGTTTTTTTATATACAATAAACCAATTTTTTTTAAAAACAAAAAACAGTCTATGTAAAGACTCATATAATTATTTATTTATTTATTTTATAACTTTATGTAAATCTGAGTGTTAAGATAAATCCTTGGCACTAATAAATTACCTCTAATGTGTGAAGGGATTTCTGTATCTTTCTAGACGATACGCCATCCTTTTAGTATATCGAAATCCCCTTTCGTTTAGTGGTGGGAAATCAAAGGTCTACATATATATCATTGCTCAAAACGAAAAAAGAAATATTTTTAATTTGTCTAGTTTGATTTGTTCTCTATAAGTAAAAAACATGGAAATACGTTTATTTCTTGTCCTTTTCTATCTTCTTCTTAAGAAAACAATTTAAATGTAATTATCTAAAGTTGATTGATTACTGACTGTGGTCCAACGGGCGCTATTATGGGTACAAAAGAAAGAAAATGCAATCTTCTTTTTGTTAATGTTACTAGTGGTTAAGTAAAATAATTTTTTGATCTTCAACTTACAAGACGACGTGATTACAATATTATCCCGTGACGGCAAATAATTGGTTATCAAGTAGTACATACTTTCTTCGTTTGAATATGGCAATTTCGGTTTAATTCGGCAAGCCTATTTATAAAGGTGTTGAAAATGTGAGTTTTTTCACTTATCAGTTACTAATTGAATGTAAACTCATACTTGTGTTAACCGGAAAAACTACTGTAAAGTTAAAGGGGGAACTCACTAAAATAAAGTAGAACTCTTGGTTTTAATGAAATTGACATAGTTTGGATGGTTCGAAAAATGATGGTAGCGTAGAAATTCGTGTCCTAGCCGTATTTTTCACTTTAATAATTGTACTTTGAGCATGTTTGAGCTTAAATGATTATGATTTGCACTTATTACGTGTTTTATGACTTGCAGGAGTTGATTCCGAGTTAAGAAGATAATTTGGAGCTAAATCGAATAATTAGGAGCTTTGAAGTTCGAGTAAAAGCCCAAGAAATAAACTGGGATCGCGTTCGGGGCCGATAACCAAGTCTGGATATCAAAAGTGAGAAAAAAGCCTACTCTTTCCACTGCCGCGCTGTCACGACCCAAACCGATGGGCTGCGACGAGCACCCGGTACCTTACTCAACTGAGTTCCAACGTAACGTATCTTTCGTATCATATTATCATAGGTAATTGAGCCGGAGAGGCTGTCGTGAGATAAGTAGAATAAAACATGAGGAAATACTCAATATAGGATGACCCAACTTGATATACCGACTTATACATATGACGTACTAGCCTATAAGGTCATACCAGTATCCGTATACATGATATCTGTCTATAAGCCTCTAAGAGTACATAAATATCATAAAGGTCGAGATAGAACTCCGCCATACTAAACAATATATATTCAAATCATATTGACCAAATAGGCAACTTCGAAGCAAGAAGAGTGCACAAACACCTTCTGCTGAGCTGATAGCCTGCTAGGAGAACTCTCAACCTGTCTATCGGGACCTGCGGCCATGAAACGCAGCGTCCCCAGGCAAAAGGGATGTCAGTAAATAAAGTACCGAGTATGTAACACATGACAGTATTATATAAAAGACATGAAAGAAACACAGAGTAAAGAACTCAACCTGAAATTCTGAATAGCTCTGTGAATCATGAAAATTTATAATGTCATGCATGTGCGTATAGATGTCATAACATGCATAGGTATATGCGTTCATAACATCATCAAGCCTCTGAGGGCATCCTATCATATCATCTTAGCCACTGTGGGCAAAATTATCAACGTATACTAGCTGATCAGGTGGTGGTACGTATATAACGCCGTAACCTTTTTCCATATCCCATATACATATAATATACGCGTATATAACGCCTTCTGGTCATGGGTCAATGAACATGTATAAATGCATGAAATGCATAAGAAATACGTTAATAAGATTTCTCGAATATCATAAAATCAATATGCCTTTCGGACAAACTTTATCAAATACGTATTTTTCTGAGACCCATGGATAGAGGATATAATAATAATTCATATGGAAAATCAAGAATATAGACACCCCTAGTATTTCTATGAATAGAGTCATTTATCAAAGTTGCGTAGTTCGCTCGTTTCGTTTGTATCATTTGGATCATGCCAAAAAGAAAGAACGGATAGCCATAACATACCTTAACTCTGTTGAGTCCTTAATACCTTCCTAGAAATTCTTCAAACAGCTCAATTTAATCTACCACATCATAAGGAGATTCAAAATTAGTGCTGAGTAAAGGCTAAGTCCTCAACTTAAACTAGTAGCTCGTTTACGTAAAATTGGGCAGCATCTCCCGTGTAACTAGGTCCTCCTCCAAAACCATATACCAACAACAACAAGAACACAACAATAACAACATGTAAGCATCATTTTCAAACCTTATCTCCATCATAATATGCCACAAAACAGCCTACACACCCTAATCACTTCATACATAAAACAACAACCAAAGTAGTGCCAAACAATTTAAAACAATGTAACAACGAACGACCAGCCCACCATTCCGTCATTATATGGTATTTATCCACACAGTTTGTCCTCCAAAACTCCATTAAAAAGTAGAAAAATATACAGCCCAAAGGCAACACGAAACAGCCTACCAAACAGTCCAGTACAAGTCAAATAACTCGAACTCACGGCTTTCGATCACCGTCCCGTGAGTTCTAACTATTAGGAAACGAATTTATCAATATTTTTTTATATTTAAATACTTAAATACAGAAAGTATACGTTTTTTTAACTATAAAGTACCTTCCAAAACTCAAAATACAAAGAAAAAGAGAGTCGATATAGCGATACTTATGTCGTAGGATCGTTTTAATGTTATCGCTTCTTGATTCTGTGCCTGGGATGATAATATTGTTTGAAGCTCTTGCAAAGAGCTTAAGAGTAAAGTTAGGGGTGTTATTTGGGCGAGCTCTCCGAAAAAATGGAGAAAGAGACGAGATGGGATGTAAAAATTCCATTTATTTAAAAGTCAAAAAGGTGCTACTTGGCACCCTATGATTGGCCCTTTTTCCAACGCTTATAACTTTTTATCCGGGTGTCGTATGAATGAACGGTTAAGTGCGTTGGAACCTACATTCTAATTCCTTCAATTTGGTATATAATTATTCTCAAAAAGACCTTATATAGTATGCGAAATATATTTCTCAAAAAACTCTATTACATGGCAAATCCTTAGTCGGTGTTTTCGCAACTTTAATCCAATTTTTCTCAAACTTCATGTTTTCTATCCAAACATCATATATAGCCATATTATGACTTTAAAATAATTTAAATCATGATTAAAAAGTCTCATATTCATTACGTCATCTTGGGACGCACATGGTATAACAATCTTCCCCCCTTAGAAACATTCGTCCTCGAATGTTAAACTCCCAGAAATCTATAGAAACTTTGCCTGAGTCTCCTCTGTTACGGTACTACTACCAACTTGTCACATAGTAAACCCAACAATACAAAGCCACACAGGGCCACAATCATCAATAACACCAATGGCCTCACACGACCAATAACAATAACTAACATAAGAATCAAGTATCATATACGTACCTAAGGGCTGTGATGTCTTAGTCTGATCCTACTCCAGAAGTGGAAACAAGTGAGGATACCTAGTCTTCATTCTTCTTCAGTTTCCCAAGTCATCTCCTCCACATTATTATTAATCCAAAGTACTTTAACTGAAGCTACATCCTTAGTTCTTAATCTCCGAACTTGTCTATTTAGTATAGCAATGGGAGCTTCCTCATATGATAGTTGCTCTGTAACCTGAACATTGTCAACTGGAATGACTTTAGAGGGATCTTCAATACACCTACGGAGCATAGACACATGAAATACTAGATGTACAGACTCTTATTTGGAAGACAAGTCTAACGCATATGCTACTTGGCCTACTCTGCGTATAATCTTATAAGGTCCAATGTACCGAGGGCTAAGCTTTCCTTTCTTACCTAATCTCATAACTCCTTTCATCGGTGATACCTTTAGGAATACCCAATCATCTACCTGAAACTCCAAGTCTCATCGTCGATTATCTGCATAGGACTTCTGACGACTCTGTGCTGCTAATAGCCTTCCCCTTATAAGCTTAATCTTCTCAACTGCCTGTTATGCCAACTCTTGTCCTACTAACTTAGTTTTCCCAATCTCGAACCATCCTATAGGTGACCTATACTTCCATCTATAAAGAGCTTTGTATAGAGCCATCTGAATGTTGGAATGATAACTATTATTATATGCAAAATCAATAAGTGGAAGATGATCATCCCAGCTACCCTTGAAGTCCATCACACAAGACCGTGGCATATCCTCCAGTGTCTGAATAGTACGTTCAGCCTGATCGCCTGTCTAGGATAAAATGTTGTACTAAAACGTATCTAAGTCCCCAATCCTTTTTGGAAGGGCTTCCCGAAATTAACTGTAAACTGAGCACCTCTATCTGAGATAATAGATATAGGGACACCATGAAGTCGTACTATCTCCCTAATGTAAAGCCTTGCATAATCCTCTGCTGAGTAAGTAGTCCTGACAGACAGAAAATAGGTTGCTTTTGTAAGTCTATCGACAATCCCATATAGCATCGAACTTACATTGGGTAGGTAAGCCTATGATGAAATCCATATTAATAACTTCCTATTTCCAAGTCGGAATCTCTATAGCCTATAATAATCCACTGGGTTTCTGATGCTCAATCTTAACCTGTTGACAATTTGGGCACTGAGCAACAAACTCTGCTATATCCTTCTTCATTTCGTCCAACCACTATATTACCCTGATATCATGATACATCATCGTCGCTCCTGGATAAATAGAATAACGAGAATAGTGAGCTTCTCCCATAACATGCTGGCGCAACCCTGCCACATTAGAACACATAATCGACCTAGATATCTGAGGACTCCATCTCATGTAATTTCAAATGGTATATTCTCCTTTTGAGAGGATGTATCTCTGTAATGATCTAGCACAGGATCCTCATACTGGCATTCCTTCACTTCAGTTACTAAAGAGGATGTTGTTGTGTCCTGAATAGTAACTCTGGTATCACCTGAGTCCAGTAATCGAACTCCAAGACTAGCTAGCTGATGAATCTCATGGGCTATCCCACACTTCCCTGGCTGTAAATCTGACAGGCTACCCTTAGATTTATGGCTGAGGGCGTCGGCTACTATATTCGCCTTCCCCAGATGGTATAAAATAAATCAACGCCATAGTCTTTCAGTAGCTCCAACCATCTCCTTTGGCGTAAATTCAATTCCTTTTGATTGAAGATATATTGAAGGCTCTTATGATCTGTATAGATATCAATATGAATGCCATACAAATAGTACCTCCACATCTTTAGTGCATGAATCACTACGGCTAACTCTAAATCGTGGGTCGGGTAATTCTTCTCGTGCTTTCTTAGTTATCTTTAAACATAAGCAATTACTTTTCATGGTCGTTCTGCCACTTGTTGCATGAATACATGGCTTATCTCATTGCCCACAAATACTGAAATTTCCTGTAACTCATATGATTTCAAATATCATCGTTTGATTTTTTTTTCTTCTTCCCGTTCATTAGTCACGATATGTGCCAATTTCTTATGGAGTGCATACAATGTTGTAGTGAGACTGTTGTTACAAGATCATTTCTTCTTTACGTCACTATGCTTAATTTGAAACCTTCTTCCTTATTTTCTCAGCTAGTCTTTCTTTGTAGACTTTGGGGGAGGGGGGGGGGTTTGACTCCTGTAAGGCTGCGAAAGAATTTTTGACGTTCTTACTCGCCTATAATTATCCTTAATTACTTACCTCCGCACCCTTGTGCTCGTAAGGTTGATTCTGAACTGAAATTTTTTGGACTGTCTTCTCAGTGGCACCATTTGTTTTTATTCATAACATTTATGCGGTACCTTTAACAACCCCAACTCCTATCTGAATATTTCTCAAGGATTACGATGTCATCATATTTGCGAGACCGAATTCCCTATGTTGGGTTTCGCTATGTTTATCTTGCACAACCTGCTGATTTGTCTGTATCCTCTTGTTTAGCCATGGCTAGGCTCTTCCTGAATCAACTACTAACTACACGTTAGTCCATTCTCATATCTTATTCTGCGTAATGTCTCTTGAGTTATATCCTTTGTCTTAACTTACCCCGCATACTGGCTCCTTATGTATCAAGTATTCATTTGCACTTATATGTCAATAACATCTAGTTATGGAACCCTTACTGCCTCTCCCTGTCGTCATGCTTACAAAATATTCTGGAGTTGTATCATATCTGTAGGATTTGAATAAATGCAATCTCATTCCTTTTGCCTTTCTACCACATTCTTCATTTACTATTCTATAGTTACCTTAACCACATAACTCTGACTTAATACCATATCACACCATCTTCCCCCTTTAGGGGAGTACTAACATTTATTTCTATGAAGATTTACCTATAAATATTTCACCTCTTCATATTTGGCATCTTTTCACATCTTCACGGACTCTTACTTGCCTTGTGGTAACCCTTCTGTACCAGGGATAATTTAATTTCTTACACACAAAGGTGACACCTAGTGTAACTGTCACACTTAGTCCCTTAGCTTAACTCTGCTCACAACGCTTGTTTTAGGGAAGCGTCTCCCTGAATGACCTTTAAAGTTTATTCTTCTATTGTCCATTCAATTATCACCGGAACGCGATCTCTTAAATTCTCACGATGTCAACTATTATCAAATCTTTCGGTCCCGAATTCATATTCAGTTTATCTTATTCACTAGCCCATACTAATTTCTGTTACTTCGGGGGTGTAACTTTTCCTTCTGGTAATCATGTAACTCATTTCTCAAAATGGGGACATAACTTTATGGCTTATACTCTTTTATTGTCTCAAGGCTTGTAACTTCTTGTCTTTTCCATCACTTGACTATAGAATCTGTAGTCTTGTCATATTTTGATTTACCGTTATCACCCACATAATCACATCTTACTGATGATGCTTCATTTACTCTCTTCTCATTCTCCGGATAATATTTTTGTCTATCACTGTATTCTGAAAATTTCAACAAACGTTCATTCACTTTTAGCTCCCCGTGATTTATCTCATTGGCTATTCGGAATGCCTAACATTCTTTTTTTTTTACTAGGGACGAGAGCCATACAAAGGTAAATATTTATCCCTTCTAGGATTCCAATGCCAATCTTCTGAAATTTTTGAACATTCTAGTATTCATATCTGATTGAACTATTCTAGAGTGCACCATCTGGGTGTCTCACAAAGAGAACCATTACCACATTTGCATTATCCTTCGAAAATGTGAGCTAATGATAACAATCCATCCATAATTTTGGGTTACTCTAACTCCAGCTGAATGCTGATATCACATCCTTCTCTTAAATTATATTTGTTAACTCCCATAGGATATAATTGAGATAGGTGTGACCAATTGTATATATCTCTGTTACTATCGAAAGTAACTCAGAATGTTTATATTTCTCTGCCTGAATTGTAAATACAGATAATCTTCATTAACTGGGTACCTCATATCCTTCTTCACCTAACTTCTTTTACTTGTTGAAACTTGTATCTACCTTCTGATTCTCTTGTTGATTTTTTTTTACCATAGGGGTAGATAGATATTCATGTCTTAGGGCTCCTTATCAAGAGGCTCACACGTCGTAGTACGCACATATCTACTGAAGGCCTTACATTTATTCATCATAAGAATGATGCAAATTCGAGTTCCTCTGACTCAACTCTTCCACAACCACATTTAATCTCTTACCAACTGTCTTTCTCGATGTAGATGTCGTTGTATAACAAATAAAATAGAATTTAGGAATTTGAATTTCTTACAATTGAGCTCTACCACACGATCTAGAGTAAGAAGAAAGAGTGACATTCCTAAATGTCCCGTATCCTCCTGTTTATAAGTGTGTCTCACAAGGAGAACCATTACCACATTTGCATTATCCTTCGAAAATGTGAGCTAATGATAACAATCCATCCACAATTTTGGGTTACTCTAACCCCAGCTGAATGCTGATATCACATCCTTCTCTTAAATTATATTTGTTAACTCCCATAGGATATAATTGAGATAGGTGTGACCAATTGTATATATCTCTGTTACTGTCGAAAGTAACTCAGAATGTTTATATTTCTCTGCCTGAATTGTAAATACAGATAATCTTCACTAACTGGGTACCTCATATCCTTCTTCACCTAGCTTCTTTTACTTGTTGAAACTTGTATCTACCTTCTGATTCTCTTGTTGATTTTTTTTACCATAGGGGTAGATAGATATTCATGTCTTAGGGTTCCTTATCAAGAGGCTCACACGTCGTAGTACGCACATATCTACTGAAGGCCTTACATTTACTCATCATAAGAATGATGCAAATTCGAGTTCCTCTGACTCAACTCTTCCACAACCATACTTAATCTCTTACCAACTGTCTTTCTCGATGTAGATGTTGTTGTATAACAAATAAAATAAAATTTAGGAATTTAAATTTCTTACAATTGAGCTCTACCACACGATCTAGAGTAAGAAGAAAGAGTGATATTCCTAAATGTCCCGTATCCTCCTGCTTATAAGTGTAGTGCACAACACACACGATCTAGGACAGAATTGCTCTGATACCACTTTTGTCACTACCCAAATCGATGGGCTGCGACGAGCACCTGGTACCTTACTCAACCGAGTACCAACGTAACGTATCTTTTATATCATACTATCATAGGTAATCAATCCGGAGAGGCTGTCGTGAGATAAGTAGAATAAAACATGAGGAAATACTCAATATAGGGTGACCCAACTTGATATACCGACTTATATGTATGACGTACTAGCCTATAAGGTCATACCAGTATCCGTATACATGACATCTGTCTACAAGTCTCTAAGAGTACATAAATATCATAAAGGTCGAGACAGAGCTCCGCCATACCAAACAATACATATTCAAATCATATTGACCAAATAGGCAACTCCGAAGCAAGTGGAGTGCACAAACACCTTCTGCTGAGCTGATAGCCTAGTAGAAGAACTCTCAACCTGTCAATCGGGACCTGCGGGCATGAAACACAGCGTCTCCAGGCAAAAGGGATGTCAGTACAAATAAAGTACCGAGTATGTAACGCATGGCATTAGTATATAAAAGACATGAAGAAACATGGAGTAAAGAACTCAACCTTAAATTCTGAATAGCTCTGTGAATCATGAAAATTTATAATGTCATGCATGTGCGTATTAATGTCATAACATGCATAGGTATATGCGTTCATAACATCATCAAGCCTCTGAGGGCATCCCATCATATCATCTCGGTCACTGTGGGCAAATCATCAACGTATACCAGCTGATCAGGTGGTGGTGCGTATATAACGCCATAACCTTTTCCCATATCCCATATACATATAATATACGCGTATATAATGCCTTCTGGTCATGGGTCAATGTACATGTATAAATGCATGAAATGCATAAGAAATACATTAATAAGATTTCTCGAATATCATAAAATCAATATGCCTTTCGGACAAACTTTATCAAATACGTATTTTTCTGAGACCCATGAATAGAGGATATAATAATAATTCACATGGGAAATCAAGAATATAGACACCCCTAGTATTTCTATGAATAGAGTCATTTATGAAAGTGCGTATTTTGTTCATTTTGTTTGTATCATTTAGATCATGCCAAAAAGAAAGAACGGATAGCCTTAACATACCTTAACTCTGTTGAGTCCTTAATACCTTCCAAGAAATTCTTCAAAAAACTCAATTCAATCTACCACATCATAAAGAGATTCAAAATTAGTGCTGAGTAAAGGCTAAGTCCTCAACTTAAACCAGTAGCTCGTTTAGGTAAAATTGGGCAGTATCTCCCCTGTAACTAGGTCCTCCTCCATTACCATATACCAACAACAACAAGAACACAACAATAAAAACATGTAAGCATCATTTTCAAACCTTATCTCCATCACAATATACCACAAAACAACCCACATACCCTAACCACTTCATACATAAAACGACAACCAAAGTAGTGTCAAACAACTTAAAGAAATGTAACAACGAACGACCAGCCCACCATTCCGTCATTATATGGTATTTATCCACACAATTTGTCCTCCAAATCTCTATTAAAAAGTAGAAAAATATACAGCCCAAAGACAACACGAAACAGCCCACCAAACAGTCCAGTACAAGTCAAATAACTCGAACTCACGGCTTCCGATCACCGTCCCGTGAGTTCTATCAACATTACTTTATATTTAAACACTTAAATACAGAAAGTACATATTTTCTTAACTATGAAGTACCTTCCAAAACTCAAACTACAAAGAAAAAGAGAGGCGATATAGCGATACTTACGTCGTAGGGATCGTTTTAATGTTATCGCTTCTTGATTCCGTGCCCGGGATGATAATATTGTTTGAAGCTCTTGCAAAGAGCTTAAGAGTAAAGTTAGAGGTGTTATTTGGGCGAGCTCTCTGGAAAGATGGAGAAAGAGACGAGATGGGATGTAAAAATCCCATTTATTTAAAAGTCAAAAAGGTGCTACTTGGCACCCTATGATTGGCCCTTCTTCCAACGCTTATAACGTTTTATCCGGGTATCGTATGAATAAACGGTTAAGTGAGTTGGAAACTAAATTTCAAGACCTTCAATGTGGTATATAATATGTCCTAAAAAGACCTCATATAGCACACGAAATATATTTCTCAATAAGCTCTGTTACATGACAAATCCTTAGTCGGTGTTTCCGCAACTTTAGTCCAATTTTTCTCAAACTTTATATTTTCTATCCAAACATCATATATAGCCATATTATGACTTTAAAATTATTTAAATCATGATTAACAAGTCTCATATTCATTACGTCACCTTGGGACGCACAGGGTGTAACCCGCGCCGCAGTGTAATGGGCCTGCATGACAAGAAACCAGTTGTGTGAACTTCTCCACTGGCTCGGTGCATGGGGCGTCGCGCTCTGCGTCATGCCTGTTCAATTTTGTCAGAGTATTTTTTCACTTATTTGAAAAGGGTAGTTCCGTCCGGACCCGCTTTTACATGGTATAAATACCCCCAAAACACGGTTTTGAGATGACTTTTGACCCAGAGAGCTATTGGAAAACATTAATGGAGGCTTTAAGACACAAGATTTTATGATCCTTCCACCAATTCAATACGCGAGTTTGTATTGTAACATTGGATTAATGTTTTCTTATTCTTTAATTAACTCTATTTTTGATGACTTTCTCCATATCTATGGAGTGATTTACCTTAGGTTTTGATATGATTTGGATACTTGGTTGTTGTTTATGGATTTGACTATTGTTTAATTGCTTGAATTTGTTTGAGGGGCTTTAATATTAGTTGCGATTTTATTATTTATAGTGTTTAATCAAAAAAGAAAGTTTTTATTGAATATTATTGCAGCGTATGCCTTAGTTTATTTTGGTAATTCTTTGAAGTAATCGAAAGACCTTTTTGAATTACTGTTTAAATTAAGATTGAGAAATATTCGCGAGAAATTTCTCTTAAACCATTCCTACCAACGAACTTCTTGCAGGTTTCACTGCTCTTCACATTAGTTTATTTGAAAGGTTTATGTAACGACCCGACTTGTTGTTTTGAGAATTAACGTCCCGTTCTGCGGTTTAAGATCTCGAGTAGCTTCGTAATATGTATTATGACTTGCATATACGGTCGAGTTTGATTTTCGGAAGATTCGGAATTTAATTGAAAGAACAATTCTCATTTTTGAAGTTTAAATGAAAATAATTGACCGGAGTTTGACTTTTGAGCAAACGACTCCGGAATGGAGTTTTGATGATGTCAATAGCTTTGTATGGTAATTTCGGACTTAGGCGTATGTCCAGATTTGGATTTGGAAGTCTGTAGGACAATTCGGCACATTTCGGCGAAAAGTTGGAAAATGAAGTTCTTGAAATAATCATAAATTCGACCGTAAGTCGATTGGTTGATAACGAGAGAGGATTTCGATTCCGAAAATTGAACAGCTCCATTACATCATTTATAACTTGTATGCAAAATTTGAAGTCATTCCAGGTTGATTTGATACCTTTCGGCGTAAAATATAGAAGTTGGAAGATTTAAAAACTCATAATTCGATTCGATGCGCGATTCGCAAGTTCGGCATTGTTTGACATGGTTTGAAGCCTCAACTAAGTTTGTATTGTATTTTGGAACATGTTGGCATAATTAGTTAAGGTCCCAGGTAGTTCGGATGAGTTTCGGACGAGGTTCGGATCGAATTTGGACTTGTTGAAGCTGCTGGAAATTTGACTATTGGTGCGATGGCTTCTGCGGAAGTTTCATCGCAGAAGCAACCTCGCATAAGCGAGCAGCTACTCGCAGAAGCGACCTGGAAAGGACTTGGGAAGGGCTGTATAGGCATCGCAGAAGCAGAAAACTCCACGCTTCTGCGGCTTCGCATAAGCGACACACAGGATCGCAGAAGCGAAGCTTCTCGCTTATGTGCACTGGCCATCGCAGAAGCGGTTTGCGCAAATGCGGCATTCTGTCCGCAGGTGCGAGCTTGGGCTGGGCATATTCGTCCGCAGAAGTGAAATGCACAGAAACATAAGGGGTCGGAAATCAGTCATTCCTTCGTATTCGATTGGATTTTTGGAGCTCGATTTTAGGGAGATTTTGGAGGAGTTCTTCACGACTTCAACTTGGGTAAGTGTTCTACATCTGGAAGTGATTATATTTCGTAAATCCATGGTTATATTCATCTTTTAATTCAGATTTAAATGAAAGAAATTGAGATTTTTACAATATCTTTCAAAAACGAAAATGTAAGATTTGGAGGTCGATTCGTTATCGGAATTTGATAAAATTGGTATGGTTGAACTCGTATCAGAATGGGTATTAGGGTTTCGATAAAACCCTGTCAGATTCCGAGAAGCGGGCCCCGCATTGACTTTTGATTGACTTTTAATATAAAATTTTAAGTCGGCATTTTATTATCCGAAATTATTTTCGAAGAATGTTAATGAAGTTATACAATTAATTAAGATAGATTTGAGTTGTCCGGAGGTCAATTCAAGCAAGAAGGCTATTTTGGAATATCGGCCTAACTTCGTTAAGGTAAGTGTCTTGTCTAACTTTGTAGGGAGGGAGGAGAAACCACCCCTTAGGATTTGAGATGATTGTGTCATTCATGTTATGTGAAAGTCGTGTACGCGAGGTGATGAGTGGGTACACGATCTATATGTAGTATTTGATCGGTTTGGACTGTTAGACTTCCTTCATACAATTAATTGTAGTTATTGTTTCATGACTATATCTTTTGTTGTTAGAGTTATTTGTATGTGCTTTACTTGAACTTGTTAGCACATATTCCATCTTTGTTGTCAAGTTCACTCGTATATGTCAATTGTTGATTGTAATCACTTGTTGAATTCATGCTTTACCTGCTACATGCCTTAATTGTTAATTGATACTCATAAATTATGCTTTGGCTTATGGATTGTCATTTCCTTGCTATCTGATTTCGTAAGCTATCGTGTAACCTTTTTCATTAGTTGTGACTTCTTTGTGTAGCCTCGTTATTCCTTTTGATTTTGTGGTATACCGTAGTTGGTTGTAAATTGGTTGCTTAATTTGTGTTCCTTGAGGATCGGGTTGCACGCCGCAACAGATATGATTTATTATTGAGATGGATCGGGTTGTACGCCGCAACATATATGATTATTATTGCGAGGGATCGGGTTTCACGCCGCAACAGATATGATGTAATATTGAGAGGGATCAGGTTGTATGCCGCAACAAATATGATTTATTATTTTGAGGGATCGGATTGCACGCCGCAACAAATATAATTTAATATTGAGAGGGATCGGGTTGCACGCCGCAACAGATATAAATTATTATTGTGTGGGATCGGGTTGCACGCCGTAACAGATATGATTATTATTGCATGGGATCGGGTTATATGACGTAACAAATGTACAAATATGAAATTATTGTGAAATTAAGGTAAATTCCCATTTGTGATTCTCATGATGTATTTCATGTTAGGACGGTTACTGTGGTTTCTTAAATTACTTCATTATATTTTGATAATAATAAATTAACCATCAATATATTAAAAATGGAACAATATGAACTTCTTGTGTGAGTCATGCATCCTATGTGATATGTTAAGTTGATCCCAAATTTAGCGGAGGTAAATGACAGAATTTTCAAGTTATTTCACTGGTGTATCTTTCAAAGATAAAACTTATATTTTATTCAGAGATTTACTAAATTAATTGGTGATTATATTTTACTCTAATTGATACTTCACCTTTCCCATTATCTTATTGTCACGTAATTTGCGTAAAAAAATATTATTATATTCTACTTTAATAAATTCCATATTTATCTCGTTATAACTTGATTTAATGTCTTATTTTGTATAAATACAAAATTTTTACTGGATCTCATATATTTCTAAACTAAATTAAATTGATATTCTATTTGCACAACCTCTCAACTATTTTACCTTATTTGAATCCTAAATTGGCTTAATAACTCATATGATGCTTCACTGTATTAAATTTGAAAATTGTATTAATTTGTGTTTAAATTATTCATTGGTCATCTTGGTGGATATTGATACGGGAATTATACCCATGGTAGCACGAGGAATTTGCCGTGCAAAAGTGATTCGGAAAGATGTGGGCACAAGATGCCACATGTGTAAGAATTGGAAGTTGTGAATCGAGATTTGAGATTTTCGAGGAATGATACCTCAGGAAATTTATGTTGAAATACATGCATTATAAATGATCTAATTGATCGATTGATCATATGATTCCTTACTTGAACCCATTCATATGTCAATTGTACTCTGATTATATTTTTGCTTAATTATTTCGTTGTTTCCTCATTGCCACTCGTGTTCTTATTGTTGATTTAAATTGGAAAGTCTTCTGTTATTGGCCTTACAATGATATTCTTTCCTTGTTAGCTTTATGTAATGTTTGTACAGGTTTATATATCTGGTAGGTGTCTTGACCTAGCTTCATTACTACTCTACTGAGGTTAGATTTAATACTTACTGGGTACCGTTGTGGTATACTCATACTACTCTTCTGCATATTTTTGTGCAGATCTAGGTACCTCGGAGTTGTTGATATTCATGTTGTTTGATCGGGCATATCTGTGAAGACTCAAGATACGCTTGTTGTTGCGATCGCAGGCCTCAGAGTCACCTTCCGATATTTTCTTTGCACTGTTTGATTCTATTCTGGAACATTTGTATTTAGAGATTTTTTAGCAAACTCTGTAGAGCTTAAGACTTGTACTACCGGTTTTGGAAATTGTAGAATATATCTAACTCATATTTAAAATTTGTTGGTTGAGTTTCCACTAATTTAGTAAGTATTAGGCTTATCTAGTCCCTAATAAAATTTGGATCGTGACAGTTTAGGTTTAATCGAGAGAGGAATCTGAATCGGAAGTATAAGGTAATCGCCTATATGTCGAATCCAGGATAACAGTCTTGCACCTACCATGTCAAACCCCTTATTCTTCGAATTGATAATAACTCATTGCTATACTCTCTAGTTCTATGTGATCAATTATTAACTGCTTTAATTTTAGTTTTTTAGTTGTAGTATTAATCATCTCAAATCAAAGTGTTGAACATCTTGAATGGCATTTAACCCAGAAATTATTTGGATATTATTTAAATTTAATTCTTGTGGAGACGATAATTAAACTATTCTATCTTTGATTAGCGAGCATTATAATTTCGTGTTGTATTTTGCGCTCGTCAAAAAACAAATGCAATATTTCTTCTAAACCTCCGTCATACAACAATAATAACAACAAACTCGGTGTAATCTTATGTGGGATCTGAGGATAATAGTGTATACGCATACCTTAGTCCTATTTTGTGAAAATAAAGAAATTGTTTCCAATAGACACTCAGAAAAAAAAAAAAAAAAAAAAAAAAAAGCCAAATGTTACGTATGTGGAATACAAACTGTTAGGTATAGCACCACTGTATAGTAAGACGCCTTTTTAAAGCACATAGGGAAACTGTAGACATATCGTTTATCCTAAATATCATGACTTTTTTAATCTCTCTCTAGAGAAAGATTGTACATTGCAGCAAAGAGGGATTTAGGATTTCTTGAAATATGAATCAATCTTTGTTCTTTTAGGTGAATAATTTAATATTTAATTAAGTGCATCATTCAATCTTTTTGGAACATGTGTGCCAACACATAATATTAGACAAATTCTAGAAAAAACATACATAAAATAACTAGTTTGTCAGAAAGATCATGGATTCACGTGCCCCATAATTTGAGGTATACATCCGCCCGAGCAAGTTGTGATTTTATATGTGCATGAAAAGGATATCAAAAGTACATTATCATGCCCACGTTAGCTTTTTATTTCTTGATATTTGGCCAAACAAAGTATACTCTATTAAAACCTTATAAGGCTAAATTAGTGTCCCAAACATTAACAGAAGAGAATGAATTTCCATGAGAATACGCTATTATGTTACCTCTGCATTTCTCTGTTGCAACTACTATACAATTACAAGTATAGTAGACAGACCCCTGAAAACTAATTTGGAAGGGGGAGGAGAGGGGGTTTGTTGTACATAAAACAAAATATGACAGATAATTTGTTATAGTTAGTTTGAATTGCTCAACATTTAGGCTTGACTTTCTTGACACTTTACACTATATGAATTAAAAAGAACAAGGAAGAAACTAGAAGAGTATCTTCCAAGAATACAAACTTTGTCATTTGACAACTATATTGAACTGAGAATTGACTTTAAATCGAAGCAACAGAAACAAACCCGAGAACTGGACGGATTCTCTTGCTTTATTTTGTAAAATATAGTACCAATCAAAGTTTCTCTGCTATGGGCCAGAGTCAGAGTCAGACACGTAAAGGGAGTCATTGACACGTGTCGGTGAGTCCATGGAGCAAATTGGGGATGAGACGGAGAAGGAAGAGTTAACAGTGACATAATAGTGGTTTTAAGAAAATACATAGAAGAATGTGATGAAATAACTAGAATTTATGATGTTTATAGCTTCTCGACGTTTAAATTATGTGAATGTTGGTTATTTTAAAATATGTTTTCATTATATTAACAGGAGAGAATCGAAAATTATATTATTTTTAATATAATTTTGAAATATTCAAATCTTAATTTTAAAATATTATTGATCTAATTTAATAGTACAATTAATTAAATTAACCCTAAAATAGTAAAAACTTATCAAATAAATTTAGACGGAAGAAATATTCAATTCTCTTATTATATTCTAATTATAACTTGTTGGCAAATTAAACCATCCTCATTGAAACATATTAGGCACAAACAAATTCACAGCATCTGTCCCACTCCCACGCGCTGCATTGTCCACATTCCCACCACTTATGTCTGCTTCTCTAATTATATTATATATATCTTTTTCTTTTCAAAATTTGAATAAGAAGAATAAAGAAATTGTTCGCCAAGACGGTTCAACCAAATATCCGATTGGAAAAAGGGATGCACAATTCTCCATTTTGCTCTTATTGAATTCATATTTTATCTATTTCAATATAATTTATTTATTCACTAATCTTTATTATTTGAAGAAAGTTTGTTTTCTTAGCTAATTATCTAAAAATGTCATGTAGCCGTCAAGAATGCGCAATAATTTAACAATCCCAACAATTTAAAAGCACGTTGCATTTTAGTGTTGTCATTGAACCAAAAAATGTACTCCTAGTTTCAATTTATATGAACCTATTTATTTTTTAATCCGTGCCAAAAAGAATGACTTTTTTTTCTATTTAGAAACAATTTACCTTTATGCAATGATTTATAGCCACACAAGATATATGTGACTTATTTTACACCACAAGTTTAAAATTTTTTTCTCTTTTCTTAAATTTCGTAATCAATCAAATAGGTTAACGTAAATTAAAACGGCAAAAAATTTACTTATTTTTTTTCCACAATAATAAAGGTGTTATGTAACTAGTGACATGCATGTAGAAAACATGATAGCTACTTGACTTGTACCTTTTACCTATTTGGATACTTTAATCTGTTTTATGATTTGACCACTGCTGTTTTTTATTTCCCTTTCAATGATCAAATTACTTATTATTCAAACGGTATGTAAATGAAAATACTACGTATTAAATACTCCATTCGTATAAATTTACGTCATTTTTACTTCGTGCAAAAAAGAATAACCCCTTTCCTTATTTGGAAACAATTTACTTTTATATAATGATTTATAGCCACACAAAATATATATACCTTATTTTACACCATAAGTTCAAAAATCTTATCTCTTTTCTTAAACTTCGTGCCCAGTCAAATAAATTCACATAAATTAAAACAGATGAGTATCATTTAACATTAGCATATAGAAGATCAAATGTGGATCACTCTATTTACTTTCACAAGTAACAGCTCACCTTGATCTGTACAACCAATGGTAAAATTGCAACTAGTGTAAGTTTTAAAAGAAGCAACTAAGGATATATGTGACCTAATGGTGATAAAGTGACTTGAGAAACATGAGTTTTATGTTTAAATTTGTATGGAGGCAAATTATTAGGTGATATTTTTTTATTTGTCTAAGTTTTGGTAGACAAAATTAAAGAATAATTTACTCATTTTAACAAAAAAATAACTTATAAGGACCTTTTTACCAACTAATTAATTTGTGCCAACAACCATGGTAATACTATCGATGCCGGCATTATCCAGAATGATTGTGCATAAAGCATTTATATTATCAATTTTAACTCTTTTGTTCAAACACGTAACTGCTTATTTATAAAACTAATGTTCATATTTAAAAATGCTTTTCAATATTTAAAATTCATCAATTATTTAAAATCAACTAATTCAAACTCAAAAGGGCTCTAAGCTAGGGGTGTTCATGGTTCGGTTTGAATAGATTTTTTTCTAATAAAAAATCAAAGCAAGTAAGTCGATTTTTCAAATATTGGAACCAAACCAAATAAGTCGATTTTTTATCGATTCGGTTTATGTTAGTTTTTGTCGATTTTTGGATTTTTCGGTTATTTATCGATTTTTTCTTAAATATGAGACATACACTACCAAATACATATTCCGACGACTACATTTCAACGTAACCCTATCAAATCAATTGCTCTTTGAGAAATCTATCATTTATCAAGATATATTGATAATAATTAAATTAAATAGTGATGAATAATTTAAGGACTCAATTAAAAATAGATTCTTTTTAACATGAAATGGATTCTTGTACTTAGCAAAAGAAAACTACCAATCATACTACAATGTAAAGGCAAAGAACTAGATTATTAGAATAGCAAAGAACTAGACTAAAAGTGCAAATGATTAACATGTACCATAAAATTTTAGAAATTTTATATATATATATATATATATATATATATATATATATATATATATATATATATATATATATATATATATATATATATAATTTTAGAAACTTTATATGTTGTAATCAGTGTTTTAAAAGGCGTTTTCGGGGTGGGGCGAAAATCTCAAGAGGCGTACGCCCAGCAATTCGGAGCGTACGCCCTGGCGTTCGAGGCGTATGTCTGGGCGTTTGGGGCGTATGCCCGGGCGTTTGAGGCAGATGCGTAAGCCCTAGATACTTTTTCAAATTAAAATAAAATTTGTTGAATAAGTCCTTTATAATATACCCAAATTCTCAAAAGTGAGCTTGGTAATTACTCAAAAGTTTTAGAAAGGAACTGAAATGTATTAAATTTAAAAGTTAAAACCTTTTTTTATTGATTGAAGCCTTAATTCATGGTCTTTCCCAATTCTTTATATTCTCCGCTAGCCTGCAAATATCTCACAAAAGCAACGAATATTCATTTTTTTTACAAATACAAAGAGAATTCCATTCTCTTTCACAGCAGCAAGTTCAAAGTTCAAATTACAGGTTAGTCATCCTTTTTGTCCTCCATGTAGAAAACTTTATTCTTTTCAACTCAAGTTAGTTGTGCTTCTAAGTAACGTATAATAAATTATTTTGATTAGTTTTTTGTGGGGAAGGAACATCTCTCTCTCTCTCTCTCTCTCTCTCTCTCTCTCTCTCTCTCTATATATATATATATATATATATATATATATATATATATATATATATATATATATATTTCAATTTTTATGCAATTTTAACTATTTATAAATATTTAAAGTAATTATATATTTTTTTATAAAATATTAAAAATTAAATACCTAAGGGGCTTACGCCCCCGTATCTCGGGGCTTACGCTTCGCTGATGTATATGAAAAACGCTTCGTCTTACGCCCACGCCTTTTAAAACACTCGTTGTAATAATAAATTTTAAATAGCTACTTCTAGAGTCGATTTGATTAGGGTTTTTCGATTATTTTTAATTAAAACCAAAGTCAAACTAAATTTGATCGATTTTTAAAATTTAAAATCAAACCATATAAAAATGCATCAATTTTTTTGGTTGATTTGATTCAGTTTTCGGTTTTGTTCCATTTTATTACCACTAGAATGGGACAATAATCATAAACTTGATTTAAAAACACAGCCACCTTCCTTTTTGCTTTTTGTTATTCTTTTGGCTATTTTTTAAAGATCTTTTGTTAAATTTAGTGTTGGAACCTTGAACATGATTAATTAACAACTTTGTCAGTTACACTGACTACTTTAACATCATTCCAGATTCTCAGTTTCTTTGGCCTTCTAATGCGTACAACCACGTAATTAGGGAGCGCGTGTTTAGTGTGTCCTTATCCGGCCCTAGCTCCAAAGACCTTTGATAATTCAGTGAATATATCGTACATCTTGCTCAAATTCTAACCGTCCATCATGTCTAGAATCATATTAAAGTATTAATCATAATATCCGACGGCTAATAATGAAAGAGCACGCACACAAGGATTTCAAATTAAATAACGCACACAAAAGACCACAAAACCAGAGGACTCAATAGCCGCTTGATTCGAAACTACCCAACTTATAATCATGACAAGAATCAATCAAATGGAGCAGCTTAATACGAAGCTACCTATTCTCTCTCTTTCTCTTTATTTCTCTCTTCTCTCTCTATAAGGAAACTGTCTTTTTTCTGTAATGCAGAATTTTGATAAATATCCAAAGTTTTTGCAATAGTTTGAGGTTTCTTTTGCAGATCGAAAAGCCCATTTGGCCGGAGCAAATTAAAAATGTCATCAGGTTTTCCCGGCGACTTCTACGGTGCCGGTGGGATTAACACCGGGAGATCTACCATGAATAACAACACACTCAGGTCTCAGCTTTCTGGAATTTTGCCCGACCTGGCTAACCAGATCGTGCTTGGGAGACCCAATTTAATGGGGAAGCGATCTCTTGCGGAGTTTCAACAGCAGCAGCAATTTCAGTTTCTACAACAGCAGCAACAAAATCAGCAACAGCAGATGATTTTACAACAACAACAGCAACAACAAGGGCTTGGCTTTTATCTTCGTAACGTTAAGCCCAGAAGTTACCAGCAAGCTTCTCCTGTAGATTTTTCTGCTGTTGCTATTTCCTCGATTTCATCTGAATTCTCTTCGTTTTCTTCTAATTCAAATGCTTCCACGATGAACACGCGCCATACTCTCCCTGTTCTTCAACAACTCCGGTCACAGCCCGCTTTGCCTTTGGCTAATACTAATATTAGCGGGTTCTCACATCCGGGTATCCAGACTTATTCCACGGGGGTTTATAACAGAGCAACCATTGGACAAGAATTATTGTCCCAGGAATCAGAGAAAAAGATGATGAACCAGCTTCAAGAGCTCGAGAAACAGCTCCTAGACGACAACGATGAGGAGGACGGCGATACAGTTTCAGTTGTTACCAACAACGAGTGGTTACAGAATCTGATTAGCCCCTGTCAAAGCCAAAACCAGAACCAGAATCAGAATCAGAAACTGGCTTCACTATCACCATCCTCATCGACGTCGTCATGTGCTTCTTCTACAGAATCTCCGCCAATTTCTTGTCCCAAGCAGTCTATAACAGAGGCTGCTACTGCAATATCCGAAGGTATAAACCATGTTGCAGTAGAGATCCTCACGCGCCTATCACAGGTTTCCAACGTCAGAGGTTCTTCCATTCAGCGGTCTACAGCATACATGGTTTCGGCTTTGAGGTCGCGCGTGAACCCCACAGATTACCCACCGCCGGTGTTGGAGTTGCACAACAAGGAACACACGGTATCTACACAGAATCTGTACGATGTATCCCCATGTTTCAAGCTCGGTTTCATGGCTGCGAATCTAGCCATTCTTGAAGCTGTAACGGACCACCCTACGAACAAGATTCACGTCATTGATTTTGACGTCGGCCAAGGCGGACAGTACTTGCATTTACTGCATGCATTGGCTGCTAAGAAATCAGAAAAGCCAGCTGTACTAAAGATCACGGCTTTCACAGAGCAAGTAGGCGGAGTTGACGATAGACTCAATTCTATCGGCGTGGAGCTGACAGCCGAGGCTAACAAAGTTGGAGTTTGTTTGTATTTCAACGTAATGGCTTGTAAAATTACTGATTTGAGCAGGGAAAAACTGGGGCTTGAACCTGACGAGGCATTAGCAGTGAATTTTGCATTCAAATTGTACAGATTGCCTGACGAGAGCGTGACGACGGAGAATTTAAGGGATGAGCTTCTCCGGCGAGTGAAGGGATTATCGCCGAAGGTGGTAACGGTGGTTGAGCAAGAATTGAACGGGAACACGGCGCCGTTTCTAGCGCGTGTGAACGAGGCGTGTGGGTATTACGGAGCGTTATTCGACTCGCTGGACGCGACTGTGTCAAGGGATAAATTAGAACGAGTCAGGATCGAGGAAGGACTGAGTCGGAAGATGGCTAACTCGGTAGCGTGCGAAGGGAGGGACCGCGTTGAAAGATGCGAAGTGTTCGGGAAGTGGCGGGCCCGAATGAGCATGGCTGGGTTCGTGCAAAGGCCCATGAGTCAACTCGTGGCTAACTCACTATGTTCGAAGCTTAACTCGGGGACACGTGGCAACCCGGGCTTTACCGTGAATGAACAAAGTGGAGGTATCTGTTTTGGTTGGATGGGACGAACTCTTACCGTCGCATCTGCTTGGCGTTAATTTAATTGTGTATCCCACGGAACTCATTGTCGTTATTCTCATAAAAGTGTTTCTTTTCTAATTAGTAGTAAAAGAAATATTCTGATTAGCTTATTATTATTAATCTTCAATGTGATTTGCTGTATTAAGGTTTCTTAATTTGTTATTGTTTACTTATTAATCAATTAGAATGCAGAAGAAGAAATGGATGATGACCTACATTTTAAAAAGGCTTATGCTTTTATTCAGATTCCTTTAAAGATATTGTGTTAGTGCATGTTTCGCTGTGGAGGCATTTTGATTTTCTTTAGGTTAAGTGTTTGGCAGAATGCTGACTTGTGTTTAGCTCTTAAAAAACTGTGGGTCCACAAATTAGATTATTTACCAGGGTCATATGGTTGGGTGAAGTACGTGTATTAATGAATTTGGTTCTATGGCTATTCTTTTTTCTTTATTCTTCTTTTATCTTTTTGTTTTGTTGTTAGTGTTACTTTTAACTATTTGAGCGTCGAGGGAGGTTCACGGGTAAGGTGTTGTTCCGTTTGAAAGAACTTATTTCAGGATTACTTATTTCGGGATCAATTATTTCACTTTTTCATGAGGATAAAAAAATATTACAATCTCGATATTATTTATACAACAAGTTTCTTCTAACAAATATGAGATAAACTCTTCTTAAATTTAATTTCGAGATTAATTATTCTTTATCCCTCGTTCAAAACACTCCCAATGTGTTGTTTTATCACGTAGCCGGTTGCCACCGTCCACCGAACATTTTACCAAAGGAGTTTGTTTCTCACTTACGCATGTATATTATTGGGTGCTAATATACCAAATTAACAATGAAGCAATCCAGTTTCTTTTGAAACTAGTCTTGCTTTATCTTTCTCTTTAAGATTGCACCTAATTTTGTAATCACCGTGCTAGGTGTGTATATAAGTTGGGTTTGTTCGAATTTTTTAATTATCAAACCAAATCAATTGTGTCGGGTTATTAAATTTAAAGACCAAACCAAATCAATAAAAGTCAATTTTTTTAATCTCGATTTTTCTCGGAGTTTTCGAATTTTCGGATTTTTTCTGTTTTCTTTTTAGTAAGTCTTCATAGCACAAAATATAGAATTTGTGTTCCAAATATTTCTTTTATCCTAGTAAAACAGAACTATATAAGGTGTTTTTCAATAAAATAACATAAATATGAGATAAGTCATGATATTGTACTAAAATATTCAACAATAAAAATAATAAAATCACATAAAATAAATATTATTAATAAGCCATAATGAAAAAATATATAATTTAAAATTACTAAGTTACTAAAATAAGTACGACTAATAAGTACTACTATTATTTACATAACTAAATACTAAAAGAAAAATAAGTTATGCATTTTATCTAAACCATGAATAAACCAAAAATAAATATCCAACACTATTTTCATTCATAGTACAATTGAATTGCAAGTTTTTTATTAGCATTAGTATTGATTTGATTTTGGTTTACAATTTATTTGAGTAACTAACATTTATGGACTATAAAACTTATTGGAGCATCAAAAAATTATAAGTTCAAGTTTGAGATAATACGCTAAAAAATAAAATTATGAAATATCTTAAGAAATATTTATAAACTACACTACAATAAATATTTTTATGTATTAAATATATTTAAAACTTCTATACATATAATGCCGGGTTAGTTTGGTTTCGGTTTGACTTTTTTTAGTTAAAACCAAACATAACCAATTATAGTCGGATTTTTTTTCCCAACACCAAACCATAGTTGGATTTTTTTTCTCGATTTGACTCGGATTGTCGGGTTGGTGCGGTTTGTCGGTTTCGTTTGTACACCCCTACATCCTACCCTTTAACAGATTACTAAAAAAAAGGCAGTCTTCTACGCAAGTCATTCCGCACACGTTCACGCGAGGTTCGGGAAAGAGCCGCATCCCAAGGGGTGTAATATAGACAGTTTATTCTAATGCAAGAATTAATGACTGTTTCTACGGCTCGAACCTATGACATATAGGTCACACAAAGACAACTTTACCGTTGTTTCAAGACCCTTAGTGCCGGGGTAATATGATCCATAACTAAATGCCTGAATATTTGTACTGTCGTATGAAAGCACCTGCAACATTGACCTAAACGTTTTGATGCCAAAAGAGGTAAAAGCAGGCAATAAAAAATTCATGTTATGCTACCACCTTAACAATTATGCTCAACTAATGTGTGTGGTGCTGTTTATGAGTTAGATCTTATGCATGTTTGCACAATGTCATCATTTATAAGTTAATTACAAACAAGTTTTTATGATAAGCATTAATATGTAACTTAATATAAATGATAACTAATTCAATTTTACATGTTAAAATATATTGATAGTACTATAATATGAATTTTACATTATCAAATGTATATACTTTTTTTTATTTTATAGATCTAGGGGGTTGGGTATTTTTTTGGAGGCTACAAATTAAATGGTAGAAATCTAGGGTACTCTGAAAGGCAAGTTATTGTGAAAGAATTGAAAAGGTAGGAGTGGACTAATGGAATCCACGATGCAAAGCTAAAATGTTTGTGGTGAAAAGGAGGAGTGATCAATTGAGAGGAGGGAAATTAAGGACACCACTGTTAGGGTTATTAAGTTCAGGAGGACATAACACTATGTGTTGGACCCCATTAGTTTTGTATTAAACATATATCTATATGATTTATTCATTCACGACATAGGTCTTTCATAATTGTTTCCTACTACAAATAATTGAAAACCTCCAACCAAAAATTTCCAAAGCCTCTTCTTCTACCTAAATTTGGGATAAGATGTTAACATTTCTGTACTTAGCGTGAGATTAGACTTTTCATTAACTCAATGATATAGGAATGTGAATAAAGGCAAACTAAGGGTTTGAACTTTGTGGGATTGAATTCAAATTCTATCACAACCCAGATTTATTGCTCAATTCGTTCCATTTTAACTATCGCTTTAATTCAAAAATTTTGTCCTAAGATAACTATCTCTTTAATATTTCAAGACTAAATTTGTTAGTTGTATCCAACCATAACTTTAATTTAAAATAGTAGTACTTCTTTTTAATTTTGCTCAATTCTCAAAAAGCTAATAGTGGTAACTTAGTAAATTATATCTTATATTTCTTATTTATTATTTTTCTCAATCGAAGTGAAAAAGCTAAAACTACAATTAAAATGGGATGAACAGTGTATTTATAATTTTATACTTATTTAATGGATTTCTAACATATGGAGCGTGAGCCAAAAATTTTAGATTCAGATGAACCCATAATTTATACCGTAGATTAGGTACTTACTGACTGTGATCAATCAGCTCGGATTAGTAATTACCATGTTATATAATGTAATATCCTTTCAAATGAAACACACTGAACAGTGCCAGCACTATCTTTATTCACTTGAAACTGTTAAGCATGGGCAAGCATTGCAGACAAGAGTACAATTTGCAGGCCATAAAGTAAGAAACTTTAGCTACTGCTGTTACGAGCAATTGATAATTGACAAAAAGTAAGTTTCCAAAATTTAAAAAGAGGTCCCCCACATGATTAAATTCCAATATTTCCCAACCCAACCAAAGGATAATAGTGATATCAACAAGAGAGACTATGGTGTGCCAGTGTGGTATAATGCTCCCTCCGGTCCACAATAAAAAAATTCAATTTGTATTATTATTTTGATTCAAAATAAGTGTTTATTTATATAATCAAAAAATAATTTAATTAATTTTTTAAAAATTATTCTTATGTACGTATCTCTAAAAGTCTTTTACTCCTCACATTAAATTAGTAGAATTAAATAGCATCAACTGAAAAGTCATTCAAACACTCAGAGAACAACTACTCCAGTTTGTTTTTCCAAAGACGTTCTTAAAATTTTAGCAAAAGTTTCAAATTTTATTTTGAATAATGTAGTGATTTTAGAAGAGAAGTAAGTATAACTATAACTATGCTGCAATATTTAATTAAGGGTAGTTTAGTCACACTAATTATTTTTGTTTAGAATTTAATATTTTCTTAATAGGTGTGCCTAATACAAATTAATTATTTTTGTGGCCGGGGGAGTATTAAATAAATCATAAATGCGTATTACATAAATATTGGGATAAGCATAAAAAGCAACCAAAGTACAAAATTGGAAATGTGACATAAATGAGATCGTGCAATGAATTTATGAGATTCACAGACTGGAAGAATACACGGTTACCTGAAACAAAGCCAACTGGAGTATTTGTTAGTGTCATAATGTCTGTTTGGAAGGGAAAGAAGCTGAAACATAAATGTTATTAAGATGAAATTTAATGAGGACTGCTCATAACCCCCTTGGAATTTACTTCAAATAAACCCCGATATGAATTAACCCCTTTTCTTATTCTTTTATGTATATTGTTGCGAAAGATCACGAGTTAACTAACATATAATCATACAAAGCAAATAAAGAAAAAAAATAATTGATTTAAGTTTTTCCAATCCTCTGATAATGGATTATCATTTTTCATGTAAATCTTCTCACTCATCTGCTTGTAAGTTTCAAACTAATTCTTATATGAATACATGTGGAAAGTGGCGCCAGAATCAAGAATCCATAAATTCATCCCATAACTAAAACTCACGGCACAAACTTCCCTTACATAGTCACTATCATTAGAATTGTTGGCAGTGTCAAAGATATTTGCAGATTATTTACTTTCTGCTTTTCTCTTTTCTCTTTCGGCTTAGGTTAATCTCTCTTGTAGTGACCTTGTTCCCCCACTCATAATAGTTCTGCTTTCTTGCTCTAGATTTTGATATGACTGATGACTAATTTCTATTAGCCTTTCTATTGTGTTCTTCCTCTGCTCACAAGACCTTTGCCCTTAGTTCTGCTTCCTGGAAAGCTCTTTTTCAACTCTTTAGATTTTAGTGCATTCCTAACATCTTCCACTGAAATATTGTCTTTCCCATATAACAACGTATGAGCAAAAAAATCGTAAGACGGTGGTAAGGAACATAACACAATCAAGGTCTATTCCCCGCTCTCAATTTTAATATCTATGTTTTTTTGGTCCATTATAATTGAATAAAACTCAACAAAGTGAGTTTTTAACAGGTATACCTTCATTCATACGGAGAATGTGTAACTTCTTTTGCAGGTAGAGGTGGTTTATCATTGATTTCTTACAATACAGACCTTCCAGCTTCTTTCATGCCATTGCTGCAGAAGTTTCTTCAGCGATTTCCCGAAAAACGTTATCTGTAATGCTTATGAAGATCACACTCAAAGCCCTACAATAGCGTAGCCAGAAATTTCACGAAGGGTGTTCAAACTTTGGATAAGTAAATTAAAAAAAAACACCAAAGAATGGGTGCATTGAAAGCTTTTAAACTAAAATACGCAATATTTTGCTAAATAATAAAAATACTTGTAATATAATTAACAATTGTATAAATTGAAACTAATATAAAGAAATTAACAAAAAATACTAGTGAAAGCATAATACAAAATACTATTATAATTGTATTCGACGAGGTTTCATCTCTTGAAATATTTTTATAATAGACTCATTAGAAGCAGTACGAAATACTTTTTTTCCTTCTACATAAGGTACTATGCAACCATCTAAAAATTCATCATCCATTCGATTCCGCATAAACTTCATCGCAGAAAAAGCTCTTTTAATGGTGGCAGTGGCAACTAGCAGAAGCAAAACAAATTTCACAATACAAGAGGATAAGTAATATTCTTCTTTATTTCAACTAGTTTTATTGAAAGTTCACCAAGTCTACCTAAATTTGAGGACCTTTTATCAAAATCACATACATCAATAATGTAATTAATAAGTTGATTCTCAAGGACACCCAAACTAAATTCATCAAAGTCGTCAAGATATAATTTAGCCATTTTCACTATCTTCCTGATGTTAAATTTAGAAAATGAATCAAATGAATTCAGGCAAGCTACTCCATTAAACAAATAATTTGTCCCCTCATTGAAACAGTCATTAAATTTTTGAAGTTGCCAATCAATAATCTTATAAAATACATCCACACGATAATGATATAAAGTAATATGACCAACAACTTTACGTCGTGGTCTTCCAAAGTTAGCATATGGCTCATCAAAATTGGGTATTAGAATATCATGCTTGATACAAAATGTTGATACCTTATCTTTAAGTGGATCCCATCCATCAACTCTTAACGTCTGAAGTTTATTTTCTGCTACTTCAAGAAGTATCATGGAATTAGCAATATCCTGCTCTTTTTTTCTGGAGCCCGATATATTTTGATCATATGTGATTCTCAAAATATCTTTCATTAAATGCAACATAAAAGCAACCTCAAACGTTTGGCAACTTCTAAGATATCCTAATGCCTTAGCTCTTTCATCTAAAGTTCTTGCATCTTCAATAAGGGTATCAAGTACATTAATAATAGAGTAAAAAAAAGTATAAAATTTTCAAACGACTTGTAATGAGATCCCCAACGAGTATCACCAGCTTTAACAAGACCGAGCTCTTGATTTAAGCATCTACACATTTTTAGCTCACTCATATCTAATTCCTCTTGAAGTTTTCCTTTTTGAGATTTTCAAAGTTCATCCATACGTTTAAAAGAAGCTTCCAGCACATTCAAAATATTTGAAACCAACAACACAAGTTCTCCTACTTGAATACACTTTTTTGAAACCACTACAAGAGTTAATTGAAGTTGATGAGCAAAACAATGAATAGAATGAGCCGATCTACTTTCTTGACCTGAATGGGCATTTAGTGTAGATTTTCCTAAAAATAAGTTGCAACCCAAACTTTTAACGCCTACATTTTTTTTGAAAATTAACAATATTAAAAAGATTTTGACTTTAGAAGAGAGAAACCTAGTTTCTCTTCTTCTTCTTTAGCCCTTACCATCGTCAGCCATAGAGCACAAAGCTCCAAACTTTGCCTTTGTTTTTAAAAATAAATAAATTTGAAAGTAGAATTTTTTCTCATCTTCCTATACTCTTATGTTTTCTTCCTTCACCCCTTTCCACTAAAAAAAAAAAAATCATAGCTTCCTTTCCTTTTCACTGTCATGACTATGAAGCACCAAGCTTCATTTTTATTATTATCTAATGAATAAACAGTTTTTCATTAAATCCTGAAATACAAAATATGTAGACAAGCCATCAAATACAAACATGAGCATTTATTAAGGAGTACAATAATAATACAACATCTGTCTGGAATATAAATAGGACAGGATAGAGTAAATAGTACGATGGAGACTCTGTGGGCTGCGATACGTAGCTTGAAATGCAGCTCACCATAAAGTCTTCTCAGCAGCTGTGCCTACGCACCCAGATGGCCACCAATTGAACCTGTCAGATACTGCACATTTAGTGCAGAAGTGAAGCATGAATACGTAAATCAACGCGTACCCAGTAAGTATCTAGCCTAACCCCGGAGAAGTAGTGACGAGGGGTCGACATCGACACTTACTAGAGGTCCAATAAAGCAATATGATAGATCATAAGCAGATATGAAGCACAACAATAATAATGGGGTAAAACTGTAAGTTATATAATCTTCCAAAAATTCTTTTAAAGGTATAAATTTCTCAGTCTCGTATTCTATCTCAACAGCTCATATGTATCAAGTGCCAGTATCAAACGGATAAGGAATACCATATAAAATTCAGGCATTAATGGAAGGATAATCTCGTGAATATTTGGACTGCTAACGACATAACATACATTTATGCCAAGGTGGTATGAACCGATCCAGAATAATGTGTACATCGCCGAGGGTCGACCGACACGAACCATAGATACATCTATTATACCGCTGAGGCGTTCGGCCCGCTCCACAAGAAAGGAAGGAACTTATCGAATTACGAGGCACGTGCTTACAATACAGGTACAAGAGCATAAAGTGAATATAATCTTTACCGTTTCTCAAATAATTGGCCAACGGCTCAAGGTGATACTGTTTCTCAAATAATTCGCCAACAACTCAGAGTGTTAAAGCTCGGCCTAATATATGTGTATTTCTGATTCAATTTCAATTATAAATTCAATTATTTAAGCTAGCAAATGGAGTTCAAATAATTCAAATATTACATGATAAAATCCTAAGTCTACCCGGACATAAACATGCTTGCGCTACGTACGGACTCTCATCACCTCGTGTGTACGTAGCACCCACAACTAGTAGCACATAACAATTATATCACCTGGGGGTTAGTTTCCCCCTCACAAGGTTAGACATGAGACTTACCTCGCTCCGAAGTTCCATAACGGACTCCAACGCCTCTCTAACACCTCAAACCAATGCCCATCGATCCGAAATTAGTCAAACAAGGTGCAAATCAATCAAAAAATATACTCTAATGAGTATAATTTAACAATTTATAATACTTCTCAACTCCGCTCGAAAAATAAACAAAGTCAACCCTCGGGGCCCACGTGCCCGGATTCTGAAAATTCTTGAAGATAATCACTACCCATAGTACCACGAACTCGAATATATAGCTTATTCCTAATTCCATGTTCAATTTCGTGGTCAAAATTCAAAAATACTAAATTCTAGATTTTTCTCCAAATCCCATAATTTTCCACAAATTTTATGTTTAAATCCATACGTAAATCATGCATTTGTAGAAATATCTTACCTCAAGATTGATGATGAAAATGCCTCCTCCAAATCACCCCAAAAATCGCCCAAACAAGAGAGGAATGAGTGAAATGAGCAAAAATCCCGATTTAAAATAATTCTGCCCAGGCCCGTCCTTCATCGCATTCGCGTGCCCATGGTCGCGTTCGCGTAGGCCTGATGCGTCCAAGCCCACGCGTTCGCGATGGCCAACTTGCCCCCAGCCTAGAACTCCTCATTCACGTTCGCAGTTGTCCTTCCGTGTTCGCGAAGGGAACACTACAATCCCAACGACTCATCGCGTTCGCGACTACCATGTCGCGTTCGCGTAGGGTAAAGTCCCCCTGACCCCCAGATCTCCTCCGCGTTCGCAAGTTCTCCTTCGCGTTCGCGAAGCACAAAAGGGAAGCCACCAATTTTCCTTCTTCACGAATGCGTGACTCCCTTTGCGTTCGCGAAGAACAAAAGCAGAACCAGCAACAACAGTAGTAAAACAGGGAGAAATGATCCGAAACCATCCTGAAACACACCCGACGCCCCCAGGACCCCGTCCAATCACACCAACAAGTCCCAAAACATAATACGAACCTGCTCGAGGCCTCAAATCACACCAAACAACATCAAAACTATGAATCGACGATCGGGATCGAAACCTTTCTTTAAACTTTCAAACATTCAAACTTCAACAACGTGTCCAATTCATACTTAAACATTCCGGAATAACGCCAAACTTTATGCACAAGTCACAAATCATGATACGAACATATTCCAAGGTTCTAAACCCCAAACGAACATCGATAACACTAAAGTCCACTTCAAGCCAAACTTAAGGAAATTCTTAGACTTTCAAAATGCCAACTTTCCATAATAAGCGCCAAAATACTCTCGGACCACCCGATACTCAACCCGAACACACGTCCAAGTCCGAAATCATCATTCAAACCTATTGGAACCTTAAAATCCCGATTCCAAAGTCGTTTACTCATAAGTCAAACCTTAGTCAACTCTTCCAACTTAAAACTTCCAAATTTGATAATTTTCCATCCGAATCAACTCTGAACTTTCCAAAATTCAATTCTGACTATATGTACAAGTTATGATACATGAAGTGAAGCTATTCAAGGCCTCAAACCGCCAAACGACACGCTAGAGCTCAAAACGACCGATCATGTCGTTACAGAACATGCGAGCAACAAGACGAAGACGGGGAGCAAAAATCCTTTGCGAGAGTTTTCTGTTGTTTGGCAATTGGCAGAGCGTTTCTCTTATTTTACTAATATATAAAAATGAGAGTTGGGGCGTACTAACACTGCATCTAGAAGTTGTACTATTAATTTATGTGAAGTGTATCATAAACTTGGGTCTATTTTATTGGGCATTAATTTGGTGCTCTTTTCCTATTTACATGTGTGTGTTGTACTTTGTCATTATCAAAGAGGGAGTACTTTTTTTGGTCTCACTGCACTTCCAGAGTTTAAAATTTACAGTTCTTTTTCTTCTTCACTGTTAAGTTCTCTTCTGGTAAGTTTTTCAACTTTTTCGCTTTAGCTCTTTCTGGTTTCTTAAATTTTTGTGACTTTTACTTCTGTGCAATTCTATTTTTCCCCCTTAATCAAGAACTCTATTTGGTGATTTGCTTTATTTCTTTTTAGTAGAGCATATGTGCATTTGGATATTTGATTCAGACATATATGGTGTTCCCTCTTTCTTCAAATTTTATCGGAGGTTCTGGTACATGCAAAGCAGTTAGTTGTTAAAACTCTTCTATGGAAGTACACTTAATTGCCTTCGGGAACAAAATAGTAGTAACAAAAAAGGAAGAACTTTCATGCAAAAAACATTATTTGACGATGAGCCTGAATCAACTGAACAAATTCTTTTATTTTCGATAATGAAGAAGACAACAACAACAAAACATTCAGTAAAATTTCACAAGTAGAGTGTACGTTGACCTTATCGATCCATACCTTATGAGGGTAGAGAGGTTATTTTTGATAGATTCTTAATACAAAAAAATATGAAAAAAAAATAATAGCAGTAAGCAATAACAACAACACGATACTAGATTAACCGAAGCGAATAGACAAAAATAGAAATATGAAAGAGAAAAAACTTCTTTTCGATAATAAGTGAACAATTTATTCTTCAGTCTTCTTTTAAGTGCATATAAAATGTGTTCACCACTTTGGGAACTAGATGAATGAATGCAGATATTAAGAAAAGCAGCATATCATATATAAGTGTAACGATCCGACCGACTGTTTTATGTATTTAAGTCACGTTTCCTCTTTTGAAGCTTTATGTGTGTGTATTTGTGGTTTTATGACTTGTGAGGATAGTTAGTTTCGTTTCAGGGAAGTTTTGGGCTGATTTGGACCCTTTGGTTCTTGGTTTAGAAGCTTAAGTTGGAAATATTGACCGAGGTTTGACTTTTATGAAAACAATCATGGAACGGTATTTTGATGGCTTTGATAGGTTCGTATCGTGACTTTGGACTTGGACGTATGTCTGGAATTGAATTCCGAGGTCCCTAGGTTGATTTGACTTATTTTGCCGAAAGTTGATATTTTGAAGGTTTAGAAATTTCTTAAGTTTGACTGTAGGTTGACTTTATGGCTATCGAATTCAGAATTTAATTTTGGGATTTGAAATAGGTCTGCTTTGCTATTTAGAACCTGTCTACAAAATTTATGTAATTCGGAGTTGGTTTGATCGGAATCGGATGCTTGGTTACAATTCTAGTGATTCTTGAGTTTTCTTTTAAATTTCAGGCGTTTTGATATCCGATTCGTGGTTTCAGATATTATTTTGGTATTTTGATTATACAAGTGAGTTCATAAGATAGTTTTAGACTTGTATGGATGTTTGTGTGGAGCCTCGAGGGTTCAGGTGAGTTTCGGACGTATTTCGAATTGATTTGGACTCATTACAGGTTGCTGGTACCTCAGATATCGCAATTGCGAGCACCGACATCGCAATTGCGAAGTGGACAAGGAAGGCTCAGGTATCGCATTTGAGATGACCCACTCGCATTTGCGAAGTTTAGTCTTAAGCTGGGTAGGTCGCAATTACGATCATTTAGTCGCATTTGCGAAAGGGACAAACTTCACATTTGCAAAGTGAGTGTCGCATTTGCGACATTTCCCTGGGCTATTAGGCACCGCATTTGCGAGTCATTATTCGCATTTGCGAGGGTTCGCAATTTCGACTCCTGCACATGAACAAAAGGGCTGGAAAGATAGGACTTGATCTCATTTTCTTATTTTTGAACCCTAGGCTCGGATTTTGATCAATTTTTTAATTATACCACATGATTATTTCTAAGATTTAACCTCTAATCCATGAAATTTAAAGAGCAAGTTTGGGGAATTTTGTCTATGTTTTGAAAAATAAAAATTTGAGATTTGAGAGTCGAATTGGACTCGGATTTGAAAACAAAACACATATATGGACTGGTAGGGTTATGTACAGTTGAGATATGCCCTTGGACTCGGATTTTGACCCGGCGAACCAGGGGTTGACTTTTGTTGACTTTTGGTGAATTGTGTAAAGATCTTAGCTTTATTAATCAAAATTGGTTTCTCTTGCATTGTTTGATGATAATAAGTCATTTTTGGTTAGATTTGAGCCATGCAGAGGCAATTTGAAGGGAAAAGCCATTTTTGAGTATTAATTTGGCCTAGTTGAGATAAGTATCTTGTCTAACTCTGTGTGGAGGAACTACCCCGCAGAATTTGGGTAAATTGCACTATTTGAATTATGTGAAAGACGTGTACAAGAGGTGACGAGTACGTATACAGTCTTAAATATGAAAATTGACCGGTTTTGACTCTTAGGTTACTTATATGCCTTTAACTAAAGTTGTTATTACTTGTTACATATTTCGTTGTTGAATTCATTCTTATATGCTTTAATTGAAGTTGTTATTACATGTTCTATCTTCCATTGTCGAGTTTACCTTCATATGCTTTAATTACAGTTATTATTACATGATCTATCTTTGCATGTCGAATTTACTCTTATATGTCTTAATTGAAGTTGTTAACACATGTTCTACCTTTCGTTGTCGAGTTTGCTCTTATATGCATCTAATTGAGGTTGTTGATACATATCATATTTTTTTATTGTTCAGTTTATTCTTATACATTGAATTGAAGTTGTAGTTATTGAGAGCTATTATCATGATCTAATTAAAGTTGTTGTTTTATAGAATAGCCTTCATTGTTAAGTTATTTCCCGATTGATTTGTTGTTATAAAGATTCTTGTGCACATTGTGGTTGAGCCCTAGGCTATTTGTTGTGGACATTAATATTGTTGAATTTTGGTAATATTGTGACATATGGGCACGTGTGATGCGAGTTTATTATTGTATTGTGATATTGATATGCATGTGGCAATATAAGGGTAGTATATTGACGCGCATGCGGCGGGATAAGGTGGGATTTATGCGTGTGTTACTAGTAAGAGAATTACTTGAAGCCACGCGGTGAGATAAGGACGCTAAAGTGCGTGACACTATTTCGAAAAAAATATTTTTAAAATAAATACAATGCTCACGTGGCGATATAAGGAAGATTGTGATTTGTGAAATGTGAATATGAGGTGTGGTATCTCAGTGTAATTCTTGTTGTACATTCTATGTTGGAATGGCTTGTTGGCTTGAATGGTTATTGTTTTTCTTTAAATCATTTCACTTGTATTTTGATTGTATTTGATTATTTGTTATTTTTATCATATATTCATGTAACGACCCGACCAGTCATTTTGAGCTCTAGTGCGTTGTTCGGCGGTTTGAGGCCTTGAATAACTTCACTTCATGTATTACAACTTGTACGTGTGGTCGGAATTAAATTTCGGGATGTTCGGAGTTGTTTCGGAAGGAAAATTCTCAATTCGGAAGCTTTAAGTTGGAAGAGTTGACCAAGGGTTTGACTTTTAAGTAAACGACCTCAAAATCGGGATTTGAAGGTTCCAATAGGTTCGTATGATATTTCGGACCTGGGCGTTTATTTGGGTTTAGTGTCGAGTCACCCGGGAGCATTTCAGCACTTATTATGGAAGGTTGACATTTTTAAAGTTTAAGGATTTCCTAAGTTTGATTTGAAGTGAATTTTGATGTTATCGATGTCTGTTTGGGGTTCCGAGCCTTGGAATAGGTTCATATCGTGATTTGTGTCTTGCACGCAAAATTTAGCGTCATTCCGGGATGTTTAAGTATAATTTGGACGCGTTCAGCGAAGTTTGAAAGTTTAAAAAAAGGCTTCGATTGGCGAATCATAGTTTTGATGTTGTTTGACATGATTTGAGGCTTCGACTAAATTCGTATCATGTTTTAGGATGCATTGGTATTGTTGGTTGGGGCCCCGGGTGCGAATCGGATTGGAATCAGATCAAATTTTGGACTTAAAGAATTTATGAAGCTTAAGGCTTCTGGTGTAATCACACATGCGAGTTTTTGGCTGCAGGTGCGAGACTACATGTGCGATCCAACGGTCGCAGAAGCGCACATGACTGGAGCTGGGAAAGGCTACAGATGCGAGGAAATTTTCGTATCTGCAAGCCCGCAGATGCGAAGAATATTCCGCAGAAGCGGAAATGAACTGGACGAGTTGGAGTCGCAGAAGCGGAAGGGCTCCGCATGTGCGAATGCGCAGGAGAGAGGTTTTGACCGCAGAAGCAGTCCCGTAGGAGCGAAATTGGTCCGCAGAAGTGGATTTGCCTGGGCTTTGAGGGAACCGCACCTGCGATGGATTTTTTCGTAGGTGCGAAATATCGTTGGGCAGATGGGTTATTTTATATCGAGACTTAGCTCTCATTTCTCTCGTTTTTCACTTGGATGGCCGAATTTGGGGAGGTAATTTGAAGGGTTATTCATCAAGCAATGTGAGGTAAGTGATTCTCACTTATTACAAGTTAAATACATGAGTTATATATAGATTTATACATGAAAAATTATGGAAATTGTGGAATTTTAAGTGAAAAGCCTAGAATTGATAATTTTGGATTTTGACCAAAGGTTTGGAAATAGAATTAGGAATAAATTATATATCTGAGTTTGTGGTATTGTAGGTAATGTTTATCTTTAAAAATTTTTGAAATTCGGGCACGTGGGCCTGAGGGTTGACTTTGTTGACTTTTCGAGCGGAGTTGGAAATTGTTGTAATTTAATTAATTATGATGTTGGGCATATGTTTATTGGTTTTCATGATTGTTTGACTTGTTTCGGATCGATGGCATTTGGTTTGAGGTGTTAGAGAGGCGTTGGAGCCAGTTATGGAACTTCGGAGCGAGTTAAGCCTCCTGTCTAACCTTGTGAGGGGGAATCTACCCCGTAGGTATTATACCTATTATGTGCTACATGTTGTGGGAGCTGCGCACGTTAGAGATGATGAGTGTCTGTGCCTATGCTAGGATTCCTGAATATGTCCGGGTAGACTTAGATTCACGCCATATTTTAATTGTACTATTTGAGTTATCCGTATTTATTTAATTCCTTTATTTCGCATTACGACTTGAGACTAGGCTTGCGTAGATTGATAGACTCACTATTATAGAGATTTGACTACTTGATTAGTCACGGAATAATTGTGCTTCCCTTACGAATTTCTCCCGCGTTGTACGTTTTCATCGAAAAGCTTCCTTAAATTTCATAACTCACGTATATTCGTGAATGGGGTCAAGGACCTGTTTAAACTTCTTATTCTAATGGGATCGGGCCGTTCGCCTCGGCAGTATCATATTATTATGGGATTGTGCCATTCGCCTCGACGGTATCATATTCTTAATGGATCGAGCCGTTCGCCTTGGTAGTATCATATTCTTATGGGATCGGACCGTTCGCCTCGGCAATATCATATTCTTATGGGATCGGGCCATTCGCCTCGGAAGTATTATATTCTTATGGAATTGGGCCGTTCGCCTAGGCAGTATCATATTCTTATGGGATCGGGCCTTTCGCCTTGGCAGTATCATATTCTTATGGGATCGGGTCGTTCGCCTCAATAGTATCATATATCATACTCTTATGGGATCGGGCCGTTCGCCTCGGCAACATCATGAAATACTCTTATGGGATCGGGCCGTTCGCCTCGGCATAATCGTGCGTAATATTTGACAAGAAGTCAGCATATCCGTGAGTTTTCATTATTGAGTTGTGACGACCTATCTGGTGGGGACCATTTTACATATACTCCGATTGAGGAGGCAACCAAAAATTGAGAGTTTGTGTTTACTGTTCAGAGGAGGATCGTACCACGTACATATATTTGTTTACATTGTTTATTTACCATGCCTCATACTTGCTTACTTTCTACTGTGTTTGATTTATTGGACCACTAGTAAGTATCAATGTCGACCTCTTGTCACTACTTCTCCGGGGTTGGGCTAGATACTTACTGGGTATGCATTAATTTACGTACTCATGCTACACTTCTGCACTTATTGTACAAGTATATATATTTCTGGTGGTCTTTTGGGCGCAAAAGCGCGGCTATTGCGGGGACTTTACGGTAAGTTGCATCCCTTGTTACGATCCGCATTTTACAGAGTCTCCATCAGAATTAATTATATTTTTCTGTCTAACTTGTATTCCAGACAGATGTTGTATTGTTATTGTACCTTCTAGTAGTTGTTCATACACTTGTGACACCCAATTTTGGGGGTGTTCTAGAATTTGTTTTTGAATTATTTTACATTGATACACTTTTACTTATTATTTAATTAAATTGTACGTAACTACGATTTATTTTAAATGCACTGACCTCTCTATCTAATTAAGATTCATGATTTTAAAAATAATAATAAAATGAATAATTAAGTGTTGGCTTGCGTGACGATGACGTTGGGTGGGCGCCATCATGGCCTATAGTGGATTTTGGGTAGTGACAGTTCACTCTTTGTTGTCGTTATTTCTTTCACTTCCATTGTTAGCCTTATATTGATAATCTACTTTGTTGTCATTTATTGCTTTTACTTTCTATTATTAGATTAGATTATATTAATACATTGTTCAGATTTCTATGTCTAGTAGGTGTCTTGACCTGACCTCGTCACTACTCCATCGAAGTTGGGCTTGATGCTTACTGGGTATCGTTGTGGTGTACTCATGCTATTCTTTTGCATATTTTTATGCAGATCCAGTTACTTCTGTCTATGGCGGACACCAATAAGATGACTCAGACTTTGCGGAGATTTCAAGGTATACCTGCTTGACGCCTGCAGGTCTCGGAGTCACCTTCTAGTGATCTTATGCTACTGTTTCTTTTGTTTCCGAACAATATTGTATTAGATATTCTTAGTGTATATTAGCATAGCTTATGACTTAGTTCCACCCGTTTTGGAGATTTTATGATTGTTGCTCTGTTTTGGTTTTTGATGTTATTTATCAGTTTAAATTAATAGCTTAGTCGTTATTTTTGCTATTTATCATTAGGTGTTAGGCTTAGCCAGTCTTAAAATTTAGGTGCCATCACAATTCCTAATGTGAGATTTTGGATCGCGACAATAAGTCTGCCAATCAATTCCAAAGTTTTACTACTGCCAAGTGAATAACATTTACTGAGTTATATCCAGTGTAGAGGCATTCGTATTTACTTCGACAGTCACAACAAAGAAATAGCAAGCACAAGTTCCAAAGGTTTGGTATACTGGAGAAACATGTATTGAGTTGCTTCCTATCTTTTTTCCGTTTATGGTTAGTTTAGACCGGAGTCCGGAACCAAAATATGGTTTTTTTGGACTCAAAGAATAAAATGTGTGCAAAAAGAATATAGAGACCAAAATATGTATAACGCCCTTTTAAAAAGTGTTATATATATAACGCTTTTACTTACCGCGCTATACATATTATATGGGTCCACCTATAATTCTTCTGGATCTTAACTGACATAACAATAATTCAACTGGGTATAGCACCCTTATTTAAAGCGCTATTCCTAAACAAATTGTACCCCGGATTGGTTTTTTTCCTTATTTAAAGAGGTTAAGGATTTTCTAAAAATCTATTTACAAATATTCTCAAGTCTTCTGAAATATTTCTTCGTTAAGTTATTTTGCATTTTGTCATAATGTCTGAAGAGCGAAGAATAAGGGTTTCATTATATTGGGGGGAGGGGGTGTGTGGATAATGTCCATCATGGGATGTTAACGCATTACAATTTGTAAGTGAAGTGTCATGTTAAGTTGCCACTTACAATAGAGTACGATACATTGGTATCGTTGTTATGTAAAAAAATGAGTGTGAGCAAACGTTCGGTGAACTTTAAAGTAACCGGAAGATATCCGTATTCTGTCACTCCGCAAGGGGTTGCTTGTTATGCTGAGTTTAACATCGAGGACGATGAAACTCTGAGAGATGTTTTGAGGACTCCGGATGAATACCGGAAATTTCTTGTGATAAAAATATTAGAAATGTACGTAAAGGTTGAAGACGTTCGCAATAATGAGGTTGCACAAAGCAGGGATATCCCTCAATCATCGAATGGTTATTTTGGAGCAGTTTTAGCCGAACAGGTTCCGGCTGAAAGAGTTTGGCCCGATCTAAACTTATCTCCACGAGCGAATGAGGAGCGAGGAAATAATTTCTCTCCTAGTTTACATAATCCACAAGACAAGTAGTAAACTTCAATTTTTCTTTGTGTTACGATATTTATTTTTACTGTATTGAATTTGTATTAACACTCATATATTTCACAGGGGGTACCGGCCAGATATGAATTTTACAAGTTATGAACCAACGTCCAGTTGGAATATGCCTAGTTCTGGTATGTTGGATCATGGTGGTCCATCCGGGAGTTATCACTAACAGGATAATGCCCATCATGGGATGTCAACACATTACGATTTGTAAGTGAAATAATAAAGCTATATATAAAGTATTTATCAATTTGAGTAACTCATTATTTTGTTGGTTGTGCAGTGAAAACGAGCATCTTGAAGGTCCTGTCCTTACTCAATTGACCGAAGATGATATATTTAATCAAGATCTGATAGATGCACAGAGTCAGGAAGAGAATAGTGATTATGACAACAATGTCGATGAGTCTAGAGATGAAACACCCTTCCCTGATGAGGGTGATGATGAGGAGGAAGAGAATGCTGGACCTGATTTGACGAAGGAGCATGCTCCACCCCCCGTTAGACCAAGAGTGTACGAGACCCACATGCCGTTTCATTAAAGGGAGATTCCCTACCTTGACTATTTGCCAAGTATGCCGGATATGGACGCCCTCACAAGGGATATTGATAAAATTCGGATAGCAATGTGGGATAAATCTAGAGCAACGGTATTGTCAAAGGGCATGCTTTTTCCCGATAAAGCGCGTCTAACCAGGGCGGTGCTAATGTACAGCGTAAAAGAGTGTCGTGAGATCACGGTACGCGAGTCATCTCCAGATGTATACAAGGTAGTCTGCCGTAGATGGTTTACGGGTTGTAATTGGATGCTGCGTGCGAGGAAGAAGAAAACAAATATGTGGGTTGTGGGTAAATACATTGGCACCCACAATTGTGAAATGGACACATTCAATGGGAATCATTTTAACTTGAATGCTGACTTAATTTCTCTTGTCTTGATTCCACACATTGAAGCGTCCATAAGGTACAAGATCAAAGAGTATATAACATCCGTCCACCTGAAATATGGGTGCACCATTACCAAAAGAAAGACATTTCTCGGGCGCAAACGTGCGCTTGAAATTGTTTATGGTAACTAGGATAAGTCCTTTGCATCTCTACCCAGGTACATGGCTGTATTGCAATACTTTAACCCCGGGACTGTTGTTGAATGGAAGCTTGAGCGGAGTCCGGGAATACCAAAACATATATTCAAATATGTATTCTGGGTATTTAAACCAACAATTGATGGTTTTCTGCATTGCCGGCCGGTAATATCCATAGACGACACTCATGTCTATGGAAAGTATGATATTAAGTTGTTGATCGCCGTTGCAGTAGAAGGTAATGGAAGTATATTTCCCTTAGCTTTTACTATTTGTGCCAATGAAAGCCAAGAGACGTGGACACTATTTTTGAACCACTTGAAAGAGTACGTTATCAAACAACGTTCAGGTATTTGTCTAATATCTGATCGGCATGGTAGTATTTTAAGTTCTGTAAAGAATTTGCTTGCATGACAGGAACCGTATGCCTACCACCATTACTGTGTGAGGCACCTGAAGGCCAATTTCCAGAAGGCATATCCCAACAAGGATTTTCATGATTTAATGTGGATGTCTGCAACAGATCACCAAGAGTATAAATTCAGAAGGCGCGTGGAATCTATCAGGCAGGAAGACAAGGGAGCCTATCGTTAGTTGATGCGACATGAGCTTGACAAGTGGACTTTGCATGCGGATGGTGGCAGAAGATGGGGAATTCTGACTACAAATGTGTCAGAGTCTTTCAACGGGTTATTGAAGTCTGCACGTGGAATGCCTGTCACTTCCATGGTGCGGATGTCATTCAAGCAAATGGCGGAGAGGTTTGTTGAAAGGACTATAGGTGCATCGTCATTGATAGAAATGAGTGTTGAATTATGCCAATACCAGTGAAAAGATTTGAGAAATACAGGCAGAAAATTTGTATTGTACCCGAAAAAATCTTTAACACGAAAGCATAGCGCGGTGAAATACTACGTTATGTGAGTTGTCTTGTCGACCTAAAAAGCTGCTCGCCTACAAAAGCTATCTTCTGAAAAAGCTGTTTTGTACCCGAAAGAATTTTTAACACGCGAAGTATAGTGCGGTGAAATACCACGTTATGTGTGTTGTCTACTAGCACATTTTAGTTATTATCTGCGCTTAACCAAAACAAATAGCAAAACTTTTCATAAATTTTTCATTTTTTTTGCATTAACAAATATCTGGACGCAATGACCAACCAAGGTGCTATTGTGGAAAACGTGCGATTTTGAAGGCATGTTGGTCAGATGGTAATGTTAGGCGCATATACTGGATATGTCAACAATTGTTTGGACGCAATGACAAAAATCAATGTATGTTTGAGGAATGGTATGATGAATCCATTAACCAGAAATACTACAAATCATGTTTCCAGTATGTTTGGAATATGAACGGTGAATACCAACGCCAGATCTCTGAAATACAACGATAAATTGCGGCAGTGCAGGAGAAACTAAAAGAGGCGGAAGAAAAAAAATAAGCTAAAAGAAAAATTTAAGTGGTTGGAGCAGAGAATAATATGTGGTAGTGATTAAACAAACACATGTATATGTTGAGTGTAGTATTTTATCTTTATATTTTTCGTGTCATGTATTTTCATTAGTTGTACTGAATTTAAATTATGTTAAGTTGCTATGTTTGTGTTGTAGTATTAAAATAACGAAAAACCGGAGAAATAAAAATATAATACTCATATAATATAAGTAATAAAAATTATTGCTATTATTTACTGAATGTCATATGTACATAAAATAAAAATCAATGTGTCCCACATCCTGTATGCTTTAAAGAAGCTGTTGGCCTGAAGCGCATCCCATCCCGTCCGGCTACACTATCAGGATCATCCTCATCACGTTGCCTCTTTATCGGAGGATGTGCTGCAACATGATTGTCAGTAGGGCTGGCAGGCTCGGTAGAAGGGGCCGTCAGTTCAGCAGTAACCTATTGAATAATAAGATATTTTAGTATATGAAATATATATTAGTAATGTACGTGTTGAGTCACATAAATTTAAATTGTCTTACCATGGTCTCGTCAGGCTCTTGAATATAATCATCCGTCGCAGCCATGTCAGTATCGCACAAGGTGGCTTCCGTGACGGGCGAGGATGAAGCCTTAAACAAATGTGTCAAATATTTATGACTAATCAATGAGATAAAAATAAATATAAATAATAGTAATACAAACAAACTTGCGCCTGTGAAAGATCCTCAGCATCCCTCGAAGATGAGCCATAACTCAGCCAGCGCCCACTATCCACATCTCGTGACGGACGATCATCTGCGACTGTGTGTTATTTTAAATGTTAGTTTATTATTTATATGTTAGTTTAATATTGTATATGTTAGTTTTATTATTTTATATGTTAGTTTTATTATTTTATATTTTTGTTTATGACTCACTTATTTTTGACTATAATAAAATTATATAATTAATTTTCATAATTATATAAAATTTAATTATTAAATATTCACATATGGGTTCCGGGCTCAATATTTGAGGCCCACTAGCACCAAAGTATCTTGAATTCTTGTATTCATGATGAGAAAATTTTTTCGATTTATCACTCAATAGGTCTGTTATTTTAAACGTTAGTTTATTATTTATATGTTAGTTTAATATTGTATATGTTAGTTTTATTAATTTATATGTTAGTTTTATTATTTTATATGTTAGTTTTATTATTATATATTTTTATTTATGACTCACTTATTTGTGACTATAATAAAATTATATAATTAATTTTCATAATTATACAAGATTTAATTATTAAATATTCACATATGGGTTCCGGGCTCGATATTTGAGGCCCAGTAGCACCAAGGTATCCTGAATTCTTGTGTTCATGATGAAATTTTTTTTCCGATTTATCACTCAGTAGGTCTGTTATTTTAAATGTTAGTTTATTTAACTATAAGGATACTACGCTAAAGGACATTACATTTTACTACGCTAAAGGGCACTACATTACAAATATGAGCACTATATTAGGCCACATAATGCCACTACTGGGAACTAAACTAACAATTTATCTATTTTACTAGTCTTTTAGCAAATAAATAATCTAAAGCGGATAACAACAAAAAATTAATTTAATAAAAAAATAATCACGAAAATATATATACCACAGTAAAAAGTAACTAATTAATATTTTTTTTAACAACTAATAACAATTTCTCTATTTTACTAATTTTTTTAGCACACTAATACTATAGTCCGGATAAAAAAAATAAATTAGTTAAAACAATTACAAAATAATATAGAGCACATTAAAAACAACTAATATGCATTTTTTATACGAGTTTTAACAAAAATTAAGTCGGAATACGTCGATTTAAGATTTTTGGAAAGTTGAAGATTTGGTGATTTGGAACCGAAACGAGTAACCCAGTACTAGAATACGCCTTAGCAAGGATGTGAGACCGAGAATCTATACTTTTTGTGGGATTGGTGGGCTCCACTCGAGCTTTTTTCCATTGAAAATGGGGGGTGGGAGGGGGGACCACTGTTTTTTTTTGTTTTAAGGGGGAGTTTCTGGTTTGGTGGGGAAGGGGAGGGGACATGTTTTTATGTGGGTATAACGCCTTTTATTAAGACGCTATAGTAAAATGCGCTATACCTTCCCGCTCTTTTTACGTTCAACTATAGCACCTTTTAAAAGGGCGCTATACCTTAACAGGCAAACGACCGTTAAGGTATAGCGCCCTTTAAAATGGCGTTATATATATTTTGGTCACTATGTTTTTTTTCCACATATTTTGGTTCTTCGAGTCCAAAAGAATCACATTTTGGTTCCGGACTCGTTTAGACTGGACTTAAACAATATGAAATATTAGTACTTAGTAAAGAACCGGTTGAGTCGCATCTAATGTGTTACCAAATTAGGTTGCTTCCTTCCATGTTTCGGCTTCATCGTATTTTGTAATTTTTTGGAGAAAGACAGAGAAGAGAGAGAGAACTTCTCATAGGGTTGAATTGTGGGAATACCTGTAATGCATAAACAGAAGAACACTCAGCTGAAATATAATTGAAACATCTAGGATCTCTAATCAACTTCTTATGTTGTTTCATGTTATGAACAGATTGTGTTGTCATACATGTATGCTAGACTGAAAGTGCTGGAGGTTTTCTATCTAGGATATATTAAGTACTGTAAAATTGCATAATTTCCTTTTAGTGTGGCTTTAAATCTGCCAAAAAAAAAAAGAGTCACTTCTAAGATAAAACCATCCGTTGTTAAGTGTTTTCATCCATTCTTTCTTTATTTTTTAAATCAACAACTCCAATCTTATTAGAATGCGATAAATTCATTATAGTTCCTTTTTTCATCAAAAATGGCATGGCAGTGTGTGTATTTATGTTGAGAACTCTATCTCTGTTTTTTATCTTTGTTTTTTTGTAGCATTATAAAATTGACTTGACCTCTACTTTATGCGTATTTTACTTAATCATTTTCTGCACCAGAATAAGTTGAAATTCACTCATGGTATATATGAAGCCAAATATGCATGAGGGTTGCTGATAGATTAGAGTGAGTAATGTCAGTCGAAAAGTATATAATTTGTTTTACTATTTTCTTTTCAAACTATATGGATGAGATAGTCTGTCCATACCTTTTTGGATAACATTCAATAAAAATTAAAACAGCTACCATTTCAAGGAGTCTATGCATGTGTATAGATATAATGCAATGGGCCATTTAGATTTGCCTAACCTTCTTTGTTTTGTAAAACTTCTATGATGAATAATTTCTGTTTGCAAGAGGATGTACAGATCTGTCCATCTGTTGTCGAAATCATTCAAGGTACTAGCTGTTCATATTACTTGTAGTTCAAGAATTTAGTTGGTTTAAAATTTTGCATTTTTGTTGCACTGCAAATCCTGCAAGTCAGGCTTATTTCAATGGTCAACTTTCTTTAACCACTGATAACATCAAACAAGATGACAGAAATCTTAAAAATCATTGAAGGTATTATTTGAGAAATAAGTGAAGATTTGACACATGTAAATCAGCATGTTATCAAATGCACATTTATAAGTCTTTATGTTATCGAAATAATGACATGGTACAGGTCGTTAGTTCAGTTTTTATGAGTAAATGAATAAAGATGGTGTGGTGCCACGATCCGGAATCCCACAATCGGGATTGTGATGGCGCCTAACATTTCACTTGCTAGGCAAGCCAACGTTAGCTAAATTACTTAACCAGTTTTAACAATTGAAGATCAAACATTAATAATAACAAACTGTAATCATTAGAGATAGACTAATAAAAAGACGAAGTCTAACCATATCCCAAAATCACGAATACATGAGCATCTAGGCTAATATAGATAAAGTTAGAATAAAATACAACTATTTGAAACTAATTAAACAGTAAATACAGAATGGAAAGGGGACTTCAAGGTTGCAGACGACAAGCAGCTATACCTCAAGTCTCCTAAAATAGCTGAATTCGAACAGTCTCACTACGCGCCACTGGGACCCCATCGATATCTGCACAAGAAGTGAAGAGTGTAGTATGAGTACAACCAACCTCATGTACTCTATAAGTGTCGAGCCTAACCTCGATGAAGTAGTGACAAGGCTATGGCAAGTCACATATAAATAACCTGTACGAAATAAATATAATAGAAAAATAAGAATAGAAATAAAGCAATAAGCTCATATATACGGACCCGAAGGTCAACAACCAGAGAGCCCCAGAATAAGAAAGTCTCAAGTCTCATATCACAATGCCGAGGATAACTCAACAATTACAATATATCAAATCCGTTGCGTCGCGCAACCCGATCCCTCCATATCATCATTTGTTCATATCATAATCCGTCCTTATTTATTTATATCATTTCAATATCATTCATTTTCGTTGCGACGTGCACCCCGCTCCCCAAACAATTTCAAATCATCAACATAGACAATTCAACAATAAAATTAACATAATATCAACATAAAGAAGGTGAATGTACAAAACAGTAAAGAACCAGAGAATAATCGGAGAATATCTAACATCTCGAAATCTCAAACTTTACCAATTGATCACTATAGAACAGTTAAACAACTTACATAAGCGAAATAACATAATAAAGTGCATCAAACAATATGAAAATAATAAAAGCAAATAAAACATGTGACAATTAAAATATAAAATTAAAGCAAGTAGAGATAGATAGCAAATAAGCAGAAATCATGTAAGAAATAAACAAATTAAGGCAAGTAGAAATTAAATAACAAGCAACAAGTATTGCATAGATGTCAAGTAAAAACATGTAACAGTTAACACATATAATAAGGAGTAACATAGAATAAAGGAAGATATGGAAGTAAATATCCCAATCTCGCATGCTAAATCCCATGACGGCAAATATACACTCGTTACCTCGCATATACGTCGCTTCCCCACATATTTCACATAACAAATACTTCAACAAGTCCTAATTCTCTCAAGTCAAGGTTAACCTCGATACTTACCTCACTCCGCAACTAAATCAATGCTCAACCGCAGCTTTTCCTTTAGAATTAGCCTCCAAACCAATCCAATCTAGCCAAATATCGTTTAAATAATTTAAACTAGGCTTTAGAAACTACCCACGAGTGAAAAAGATTCAATCTTTAATGATTTTGGAAAAAGTCAACAAAAGTTGACCCTAGGCCCGCTTGATCAAAATTCGCGATTCGGACTAAATTTCAATTACCTATTCACCCCCGAGCCCGATTAGGCGTTATATTTTAAAATCCGACCTCAATTCGAGGACTAAATCTCAATTTCTCAAAATTCTCAATTTCTAAATTTCTAATTTCTACCATGAAAATGCATAGATTAAAGGTTAAAATTAATGGGTGTTTATGAAAATATAATAAAACGAGTTAAAATTTACTAACCAATGAAATTAGAATGAAAACCCCCCTCAAAATCACTTTGAGGCCGAGCTCTAACTTGAAAATGGTAAAAATCCCGACTTTTTGGATGTTTTAATACTTGGGTGTCATGTGCTCTTCGTGTTCGCGGAGAACACTGGCCAAATGGACATCGCGTTCGTGAAGGCTTACCTCCCCCCTTGCCTTGGCGTTCGCGAGCCACAATCCACGTTCGTGTAGAGTAATAACCCAGCCTCCCCTAAGTCTCCACAAAGCTTCGCGTTCGTGAAAATCATGTCGCGTTCGCGAAGATTAAGTACCCCTCCACTTCGCGTTCAAGACAAGCTCCTCGCTTTCGCGAAGAATAAATTTGCCCTAGTCCCAATTTCCTCTTCGCAATCACGAAGCACAAAGCATCAGACATTAGAAACAGTTAAAAACGAGCAATTCTTAAGTTCTAAATGGTCCGTAGCCTATCCGAAATACACACGAGCCCCTCGGTCTTCAATTTGATGTTGGGCATATTTTCATATGTTTCGATACTAATTTACTCGCATTTTTACTGTTTTTTGGTTATATTTGATATTGAATACGCCCAACTAAATTTGATTATAGAGTTTATACTTATTTGAGTGTTAATGGATAATATAGGTACATTGGAAATGGATTTTGAACAAAATGACGAATTTGGAGTATATGGTGAATTAATATTAAATAGAGTCTTTATGTTGAAGACCAAAATCATTCAATGTGGAGGAAACCAAGTGCAATAAAGAATGAAAGTATTTTGATGGGATCTTGGATGATGTAACGCATACTTGATTATATGGCATTGGAGTTTAGTTGAGATCTTCCAATTAAATTGAAGCAGCAAACTAAATAAGACATTGGAAAAGAAAGGTTAGGCAAAAGCCACTTTGGAGGAAAGTAAATTGGCACCAGAGATTGAAATTGCAAAAAGCTTTTGGTTTATGCGCCAGGGCCAGCGTGTAGGATGCTGGAGGCGGGACTTTTTGTAATTTGCTCGGGACAAGGTTATTTCGGCCTACACACCCCCAACTCATATAAAAGGGGTCCTAAACCTATTTTGATGGGGAGAGGACATTTTTAGAGTAGCTTTTGACGAAGGGAGAGCACAGAGCAGCTGTGGAGGCCGGGTTTCATCTTTTCTTCCTCCAAAAGTTGTAATTTTATGTTTCTTTGTATGATTTATTTTTTGACTATCATATCTATGTGGAGCTAAACTTCACGTTCTAGGGTTGTGGTTCTTTCATGACTATTGTTATTCGAATATTCATTTTGGTTTCTTGATTTATCATATTAGTTTATTTATTCAATTCTACGCTTAATTATTTGATTGCTTGATCACCAATTGAATATTATCTACGAATCCAGAATTGAATTCGAAAGGGGGAATTCTAGATTGCACATAGGATTGAGTAGAGCAAATTCTTGAACCTGGGCACGAGGGAACAGATTCGCGGTTAGGATAAACATATACCTAAATCCCTTGCTTGGTTGATGTACAGGAATTATAAATGCGTTCTTGCTAGTTCTAACTCCATAGACATATAGGTGTTAGGTTAGCTTGAATAGGTGAGTAAGAACTCGACAGATTCTTATGAACAATATTAACCCTGTCAACCAATAAGCTAGATGAATTAGTTAGACAATTCAATTGAAGAACACAATAGGAATGTAGCCCATAACCCTGGATCATTTTTAGTACATCGATAACATAAAAATCTATTCTTCCTTTGTTCAGAGTTCATTATTTTTTTTCTTTTTAGTTTAACTACTCTAGCATCACAACTTTTGGGTTTAATCCTTGTTTAGATAATTAGGATGGTCTGATATAGTTAATAGTTGATAACAAGTTCTCGTGGGTTCAACACTCTATATTATCACTTTATTACTTGACGATTGCGTATACTTGCATGTGCGTTTGGCCGCAACAAGTTTTTGACGCCGTTGCCGGGGACTTAGAATTGGCTATTTTTCTAGATTAGACTTTTACTTTTATCTTTAATGGTTTTGTTTTTTTCTTTTTGAAAATATTTTTATTTTTATAACAATTTAATTTTTCTCTTAGTGTGTTCATAGTTCTCTTAACATGACATCTGTGGATGAAATATCCGGGGGTAAGGTTATTGATGAAGACGCTTGGTTGACGGAAGACTTTTATGGCCCGTCTTTTTGGGCTTGTCAGGACCTGAACTCTAGGAGGTCTCAATTTGAATATGGGAGTAAGGGTTGGTATTGGGACAAATATTCTTGATTAAGCGAATATGAGAAGCGACGTTTTTTACTAACAATGTTGGTGAATGATTGGTCTAAGGAGAGAATTGATCTTGGAAATAAAATTGAGAGTTTTGGCTTAGCTGTGCATAACTTGGATGCAGATTTGAGTGCAAAGGTTGATGCGTGTAACGCCCAACAATTTAGTGATGAGTTGTGTGAAGCTGAAAAAAATCTTATAGACCAAATTGAGGAGCTAAAACGAGAATACCAAGCATTACACCATATTGTTCTTGAGGATGCCAATGTTGAGAAGAGTGTTATAGAGTCATATGAGGGAGTAGATAATATTATATTTGAAGACTCTAGTACATGTAAATAAAAGGATGTAAATAGTAATACAATTCTAGAGTTGGGGATTGTTGGTCCTCAAATAGTAAAACGGACCTATGCTATGTCCCGGAACCAAAATTCGGACCCGATAGCCTTAACTTCAACCTACGGTCAAATCTAGGAAGTTTCCAAACCTTCAAATTACTAGCTTTCGGCAAAATAAGTCAAATCAACCTAGGGACCTACCAAGATCATCAGAATACCAATCCGAGATTGTTTACACAAAATATTAACCGTAGTCAACTCAAGGTATATTTAACGCCAAAAATCATGTTTTCTTCAAATTTTAACGTAAAAAAATTCTGAAAAAAGATAAAGAATACACGCACAAATCGAAAAATGTTAAATAGAGCTAATAGAGCTCTCAAAACAAGGAAATAAGGGCTAGCACTCAAAATGACCTATCAGGTCGTCACATTCTTCACCTCTAAAAGAAATGTTCGTCCTCGAGTAGACATGGAAAAGTACCTGGACTGGTGAAAAGGTGTGGTGTCTACTCCGTATATCGGATCGGACTCCCAAGTAGATGCTTCGATCGACTGACTTCTCCACTGCACTTGCACAGAAGGATAATTCTTAGACCTTAACTTCTGGACCTGCCAGGCTAGAATAGCCACCGACTCCTCTTCATAAGTCAAACTTGTCCAATTGGACTGTGCTGAAATCTAATACATGGGAAAGATGACCAAAAAACTTCTATAGCATGAAAATATGGAATACTATGTGAACTGCCGATAAGCTGGGTGACAATGCAAGTCTGTAGGCTACCTCACCAACTCTTTCAAGGATCTCAAAAGGACCAATATACCTAGGGCTCAACTTACCCTTCTTCCCGAACCTCATCACACCATTCATGGGTGAAACCCGCAGCAAAACCCTCCCTCCTACCATGAATGCTACATCATGAGCCCTCCGATCATCGTAACTCTTCTATCTAAACTGGATTGATAGTTGATCCTGAATCAACTTGACTTTCAAAAAAGCATCCCGAACCAAATCAGTGCCCAACAACCTAGCCTCTCCCAGCTCAAACTAACCAACTAGAGAACGACACCGCCTCCCATATAAGGCCTCATAAGGAGCCATCTGAATACTCGATTGGTAGCTGTTATTGTAGGCAAACTCAACAAGTGGTAGAACCTGATCCCATGAACCCCCGAAATCCATAACACATGCACGTAGCATATCCTCCAAGATCTGAATGGTGCGCTCGGATTACCCGTACGTCTAAGGGTGAAATGATGTACTCAACACAACCCGAGTGCCTAACACATGCTGCACGGCTCACCAGAAATATGATGTGAACTGCGTGCCTCGGTCGGAGATAATAGACACCAACACACCGTGGAGACGAACAATCACACAGATATAGATCTGGGCCAACTGCTCCGAAGAATTGGTAGCCGCCACTGGAATGTAATGCGCCGACTTGGTCAACCTATCCATAATGACCCACACTGCGTCAAATGTTTTCAAAGTCCGTAGGATCCCAACAACGAAATCATGGTAATACTCTCCCACTTCCACTTGGGAATCTCAAGTATCTGAAGCAAACCACCAGGATTCTGATGCTCGTACTTCACCTGCTAGCAGTTTAAACACTAAGCCACATACTCTACTATATCTTTCTTTATTCTTCTCCACCAATAATGCCGCCTTAAATCCTGATACATCTTGGCGACACCCAGATGAATGGAATAACATGAACTGTGGGCCTCCTCAAGAATCAACTCACGTAGCCCATCCATATTGGGCACACAAATCCGACCCTGCATCCGTAACACCCCATCATCTCCAATAGAAATCTACTTGGCATCACCATGCTGCACTGTGTCCTTAAGAATAAGCAAATGGAGGTCGTCATACTGACGCTCTCTGATGCACTCATACAAAGAAGACCGAGAAACCACACAAGCAAGAATCCGGCTAGGCTCCGAAATGTCTAACCTCACAAGATGATTGGCCAAAGCCTGAACATACAATGCTAGAGGTCTCTCATTAACTGGAATATATACAAGGCTACCCATACTTTCAGCCTTTCTGCTCAAGGCATCAACCACTAGATTAGCCTTCCCGTGAAGGTACAAAATGGTGATATCATAGTATTTTAATAGCTCTAACTATCTCCACTACCTCAAGTTTAAATCCTTCTACTTGAACAGATGCTGGAGACTCCGATGGTCGGTATAGACCTCACATGGGACATCGTACAGATAGTGCCTCCAAATCTTCAATGCGTGAACAATGGCCGCAAACACTAAGTCATGCACACCATAATTCTTCTCATGAACCTTCAACTACCGAGACACATAGGCAATCACCCTACCATCTTGAATAAACACTAAGCCAAGACCAATACGCGATGCATCAGAATACACAGCGTAAGACCCAAAACATGCAGCCAACACCAACTGTAACACCCCCAAATTTTTTGAAGATCTTAAGTGTAAAGCCCGGTAAAATTTGCAAAGAAAATAATATTTTATGGTGCCGGACTAGGATTACTGGGGATGAGATAGATGAAAACCCCCCCACGAACTAGCAATAATAACTCGCCAAACCCAAAAAGCTCTTAATATCTACAGCTGAAGTAGGTCTAGGCAGTTCTGAACTGCCTCAATCTTCTTAGGTTCCACTTTAATGCACTTAAAAGATACAACATGGCCCAAAAAGGCAACCAAGTTCAATCAAAACTCACACTTTGAAAATTTGGCATATAACTGACTATCTCTCAGAGTCTGAAGTACGATCCACATATGCTGCTCATGCTCCTTTAGACTATGGGAGTAGACCAAAATATCATCAATGAAGACGATCACAAAATAATCCAAATAGGGCTTGAATACCCGGTTTATCAAATCCATAAATGCTACTGGGGAATTTGTTAAGACAAATGACATGACTAGGAACTCAAAATGACCATACCGCATCCAAAAAGCTATCTTAGGGATGTCCGATACCCTAATCTTCAACTGATGGCAACTAGATCTCATATCATTCTTCAAAAATATTTTGGCACCCTGAAGATGATCAAATAAGTCATCAATCCTCGACAATGGATACTTGTTCTTAATAGTGACATTGTTCAACTGCCGATAATTTATACACGTCCTCATCAAACCATCTATTTTATTTATGAACAATAATGATACATCCCAGGGTGAGACACTAGGTCTAATAAATCCCTTATCAAGAAAATCCTACAGCTGGTCCTTTAGTTCCTTCAACTCAATTGGGGCCATACGGTATGAGTGAATAAAAATGGGCTAACTGTCCGAAGCCAAGTCAATACAGAAGTAGATATCTTATCGGGTGGCATCCCCGGCAAATCCACAGGAAATATCTCTGAAATTTGCACAACACTGGTACTGAATCTATGGAAGAAACCTCTGCACTTGGATCACAGATATATGCCAAATATGATAGACACCCCTTCTCGACCATACGCTGAACCTTCACATAAAAAATAACCCTGCTAGCAAAAGGGCTAGGAGTTTCCTGTAACGACCTGACCAGTCATTTTGAGCTCTAGTTCGTCGATCGGCAGTTTGATACCTTGAGTAGCTTAACTTAATATTTTATAACTTGTACACATAGTCAGAATCGAATTTTGGGAAGTTCAGAGTTGATTAGGATGGAAAATTCTAATTTTGGAAGTTTTAAGTTGGGAGAATTGGCTAAGATTTGACATTTGAGTAAATGACCTCGATATCAGGATTTGAAGGTTTCAATTGGTTCGTATGATGATTTCGGACTTAGGGGGGTTGAGTATAGGGTGGTCCGGGAGCATTTCGACACTTATTATGAAAAATTGGCATTTTGAAGGTTTTAGAATTTTATAAGTTCGGTTTGAAGTGGATTTTGATGTTATCGATGTCCGTTTGAGGTTCAGAGCCTTGGAATAGGTTTGTATCATGATTTTTGACTTGCACGCAAAGTTTGGCATCATTCTGGAATGTTTTGATACGGTTCAGACACGTTCGTCGAAGTTTGGAAGTTTAAAGAAGGGTTTCGATCGTCGATTCATAGTTTTGATGTTGTTTGGCGTGATTTGAGGCCTTTACTAAGTTTGTAATGTGTTTTGGGATGCGTTGGTATATTTGGTCAAGGTCCCAGTGGCCTCGGGTGGATTCTGGATGGTTAACAGATCGGATTTTGGACTTAAGGAAAAGCTAGAAAATTTTGATTACTGGTGCAATCGCTTCTGTGGAAGATTCATCATAGAAGAGACCTCGCAGAAGCAAGGCGGTGAATGGCAGAAGCAACTATAAGTGAACTGGGTAGAGGTCGCAGGTGCGAAGCAATTCCCGCACTTGCGTGATCGCAGATGCGACCACGGAGCGTAGGAGTGGACAGAGGCAGCTGGGTATGGCTTCGCAGAAGCGATCGTTTTGTCGCAGATGCGAAATGCCTTCCGTAGGTGTGATGGACTGCTGGCCAAGGACTTCTACCTGGGCGAGTTTTGTCTCGCAAAAGCGAGACCACAGGTGCGCAAACTATATCCGCAGATGTAAAGTAGCGCTGGGCAGAATAGTTTTAAGACGGGTCTTTGCTCAATTTTTCACTCCATTTATCCCTGGGAGATGACTTTAGGAGCAATTTTGGAGCACCATTTTCATCATCAACTAGGAGGTAAGTGATTTCCTAACATCTTAAGTTAATTACACGTATTCTATAAGGATTTAACATGGAAATTTATGGAAAATTGTGGGAATTTGAAGAAAACCTAGAATTTGATAATTGTTTGATTTTGACCATGAAATTGGACATGGAATCGAGAATACATCATATATTTGAGTTCGTAGTGTTATGGGTAAAGTTTATCTTTGAACATTTTCGGAATCCGGGCACGTGGGCCTGAGGATTGATTTTATTAACTTTTCGAGCGAAGTTGGGAATTGTTATGAATTGATCATTATGAGTATTAGAGTATATTTTCATTGGTTTGCACATTATTTGACTAGTTTTGGAATGATGGCCATCAATTCGAGGTGTTAGAGACACGTTGGAGCCGGTTATGGAGCTTTAGAGCGAGGTAAGTCTCCTGGCTAACACCGTGAGGGGAAAACTACCCCTAGGTGATGTATTTGTTATGTGCTACTTGTTGCGGGGGCTACATACGCATGATGTGATGAGAGTCCGTATGTAGCTAGATTCATGTTATGTTCGGGTAGACTTAGGTTCACGCCATGCTATAATTGTACTATTGGAGTTATATTTGCTCATTTAATTCCTTTCTTTTACGTTACGACTTGAGACTAGACTTGCCTAGGGTGTTAGACTTGCTATTGTAGAGATTTGACGCGCTACTTGATTTACCCACTAAATAATTGTGCTCCCCTTACGAATTTCTCCCGTGTTGTGCGTGTTCATCGAGAAGCTTCCTTAAAGTTCATAACTCACATGTTTATTCGTGAATGGGGTCAAGGACCCGTTAAAGCCTTTTATTCTAATGGGATCGGGCCGTTTGCCTCAGAAGTATAATAGATGTATCTATGGTTCGTGTCGCTCGAATCTCGGCAGTGAACACATTATGATGGGATCGGGTCGTATGTCTCGGCATTTCTATAAAATACTCTTATGGAATCATGCGTAATATTTGACAAGAAGCCAGTGTATCTTTGAGTTTTCCTGATTTGAACTGTGACGACCTGTCTGGTGAGGCCCCTTTTATACATTTACGTAACTGCTAAATGAGAGCTTGAGTTTATTGTTGATAGGAGGATTGTACCACATATTTATACTTGTTTATTTCGTTTATTTACTCTGCCTCACATTTGTTTACTTCTTACTGTATTTGATTTATTGGACCACTAGTAAGTATCGATGTCGACCCCTCGTCACTACTTCTCTGGGGTTAGGCTAGATACTTTTTGTGTACGCGTTGATTTACATACTCATGATGTATTTTCTTCACTTATTGTGTAGGTACATATCTGAATGGTGGTCTTTTAGGCGCAAAGGTGCAACTATTGCGGGAACTTTACCGTGTGCTACATTTTATGTTATGATCCGCAGCATACAGAGTTTCCATCCGAGTTATTTATTTTCTCCTATCTAACTTGTATTTCGGACAGATATTGTATTTTTATTATATTTCCTAGTTTATGCTCATGCACTCGTGACACCGGATTTTGGGGTACCTACTGGGTGTTCATTATTGTAGTTCACGTAATTATTATCATTTTACCTTGTAATTTATACCTTATACAAAATTTGGAAAATAAAATCACGGGTTTTGTATGAGTACTAGATTTTTCACTACTTATTCAATGAGATTCATGATTTTGGAAATAATAAAATGAGTAACTAAGTTGATTAATCACCGTTGGCTTGTCTAACGGTGGTGTTGGGCGCCATTACGACCTACAATGGATATTTGGGTCGTGATAGCTTGTTATCAGAGCGTTAGGTTCACTTAGGTCTCACGAGTTATGAGCAAGTCTAGTAGAGTCTTGTGAATCGGTACAAAGACGTCTGTAGTGGTCGAAGAGTTGTAGTGGTACTGCGGACGTGGTGCCAGATATTTTTCCTGGCATATTCGGGCAGGCTATTATCGTCTCTTTGTGGAAGGATGTTTTGTCGTTTCAACTCAGTATCTATATTTCCGATAGTTTTGAGGCTATGCACAGATTGCTATAATGCTCATACGTTGTTATCGCGCAGTGTTGGTGTAATTGTAGGGTACTTGTCTATGTGTCGAGGTTGTGAATGACTCGAAAGGAGGATTTCTCAGTGCATGGTTTAGGGATTCGATATTTAAATCCAACGGAGGAAAGACAATCGGTCTATGAATGTTCAGGATTTAGTTTATGGAGTAGCGAGATTTGATAATTGCGAGTGTGGTGGAATTATCATTTGTGATATGGTGTCGTCATCCTTGTTCGAACGCATTAAGGCCTATGGGTGTAACGACCCGGCCGGTCGTTTTGAGTATTACAACCCTATTCCCCTATTTACTGCTCAATTTATGCTTTACAATTGCTATATGACTTGCCGGGGTAATTGATTCGGGTCCGGTGAGGTCTTGGAATGAATTGGAACACTTAGTTCCAAAGTTTAAAACTTAAGTTGAAAATGTTGATTGGATATCGACCTATGTGTAAACGACCCAGGAATAAAGTTTTTATGATTCCAATAGCTCCGTATGGTGATTTTGGACTTAGGAGTGTGTCCAAAAAAATATTTGAAAGCCCGTAGCTAAATTAGGCTTGAAATGGTGAAATTAGAAATTTAAGTTTGGAAGTTTGACTGGGGAGTTGACTTTTTGATATCGTGGTTGAAATCCAGTTTTGAAAATTTTCATAGGTCCGTTATGTCATTTATGACTTGTGTGCAAAATTTGAGGTCAATCAGACTTGATTTGATAGGTTTCGGCATCGAATGTAGAAGTTGGAATTTCTTAGTTTCATTAGGCTTGAATCGGAGTATGATTTATGTTTTTAGCGTTGTTTGATAAGATTTGAGACTTCGACTAAGTACGTATGATGTTTTAAGACTTGTTGGTGTATTTGGTTGAGGTCCTTGAGGGCCTCGGGTGAGTTTCAAATGGTTAATGGATCGAAAGTTTAGACTTAGAAAAATCTGGAAATTTTGCTTCTGGTGTAACTACACCTGCGAAGCTTTGATCGCAGGTGCGACACCGTAGGTGCGCATGGACCATCGCAAAAGCGGCCAGGAGTGCAGGGCAGGGCAAGTTGCACGGATGCGAAGGTTTCACCTGCGAAGCTTTGATCACAAGTGCGACACCGTAGGTGCGCATGGACCATCGCAAAAGCGGCCAGGAGTGCAGGGCAGGGCAAGTTGCGCAGATGCGAAGGTTTTGCCGCACCTGCGAGGTCGCAGATGTGGCTGATTGACCGCATAAGCAGAAAGGGAGAAGTTGGACTCGTCCCAGAAGCGAGTCCGCAGGTGCGAAGGCAGTCACAAAAGCGGGGTAATTACCGCAGAAGTGGTTGCGCAGAAGCGGAACCTCTTTTCATTGTACAAAAACAGAGAGTTCCGACATTTTTGTTATTTTGGACATTTTTAACACGGTTTTGAGCGATTTTTCAGAGAGAATTCACGGGAAAACTTGAGGTAAGTCATTTGTGATCATTGTTAGTCAATAATATTGGATTATCATTGAGTATTTCGACTAGATTACATGTTTTTGAGACTTTGGTCTAGGGATTTCAAAATAAGAATTTATGATTTGGAGGTCGAGTTGATGTCGGAATTTGATAAATTTGGTATGGTTGGACTCGTGGTTGAATGGGCGTTCATATTTTGTAAATTTTGTCGGGTTCCAAGATATGGGCCTCACAGGCGACTTTTTAGTTAAATTTTGGATTTTGTTGGAAAAATAGTATTTTCATATGGAATAAATTCCTATGATTTGTATTGACTGAAACAAATTAATTGTGACTAGATACGAGGATTTCAGAGGCTAATTCGTGAGGCAAAGGCATAGAGGAATAAATAATTACACTGTTTTAAGGTAAGTAACATTTCTAAACTTGGTTCTGAGGGTATGAAGCCCCGAATTTTATGTTATATCAATTGTTCGAGGTGACGCACATGCTAGGTGACGAGCGTGTGGGCGTGCACCATAGAAATTATGAGTTGAGTAAATTCTGTGGAGTTGTAAAAATTAATGAATCATGTTATTATCTGAATATTCTCCACGTGTTAGGAAAATTTAGCTGAGGCTCGTATTAAAGATTACGTTTAGGCTACGTGCCGATCTTTCGGGACCCATAGGGTCGTGTTGCTGTTGAATTTAATTATTTTATAATGTACATTTCATACTCAGTCATGTTTATCAATTGTGAGGATATTTATGGGATCGGGGTTGCCCGCCTGCAGTAGGTCATATCAGCTTTATATATATTATTATTCTACGGATCGGTGCTGCCCGCCTGTAGTAGGCATTATAGGCTTTATTATTATATGTGTCGGGGCTGCCCGCCTGCAGCTGGCCATATCGGCTTTATATCACACATGGGTTGAAGGAGCCCCTCCGGAGTCTACACCCCCCCACAGTGAGCGTAGATGGTTTATATTCGGGATGGACTTCCCAGGGCATGGACTTGACTTACTTATTTATATTTGTGATGAATTTCTCTAGACATGGATCTTGTCCGAATCATTATAATTTGGGATAAATATTTCGCTAGGCTGGATTGGCCATATACAGTACTGAGTGATCGAGTAATTGTGATTGTGAGTATACGAGGTTCTTCCACTGAGATGTCATATTCCTCATATCATTCAGTATTGATCTAGTTTTCGTGTACTGAGTTTAACTGTTGAACTTGAAAGAATGCCTATATTTTGTATACTGTTATTTCTATACTGGACTGTACCTGCTGACCTCGTCACTACTTTCAGCCCAAAGGTTAGTCTTATTACTTATTGAGTTGGTTGTACTCATACTACACTCTGCACCTCGTGTGCAGATCCAGATGCTTCCGGACACGGTGACTGTTAGATCTTAGAGCGTTATCACTGGGAGACTATTAAGGTAGCTTCCTGGCGTCTGATGACCTCGACTCTCTTCTTTTAAGTTATTATGTTTTCAAATTTAAAAGATATTGTGTTTTATTGAGGTTGCCGACTTGCATAGTATTGAGATAGGCGCCATCACGACAGGTGTGATTTTGGGTCGTGACAAGTTTGTATCAGATCCTAGGTTACATAGGTTTCACGAGTCATGAGCAGGTTTAGTAGAGTTTAGCGGATCGGTACGGAGACGTCTATACTTATCTTCGAGGGGCTGCCGAACCCTTAGGAAAATTTCACTTTCTGGTACTCTACCATGCGAATTTGTTGATTCCAGAAACTAAATTTATGTTATTCTATTCTATTACATATGGTGAGGACACGTACTACCAGATCGGACGGTCATCCACCAGTGCCACCAGTTAGGGCCGCGAGAGGCTGTGGTAGAGGCCGGGGCCGAGGTAGAGGTCGAGGTGTAGCTCGTACAACAATTGGAGCAGCACCTATAGCACCACCAGTTGCTCCAGCTCAGGAGAAGATTCCAGATATAGCTGAGCCGACAGGGCCAGCTCAGGCACCAGTTGTGCCTATTGTGGTTCCAGGTCTTCAGGAGGCTCTAGCACAGATATTGATAATTTACATTGGCCTTGCTCAGGTGGTTTCGGCTCAGGCCGCAGCAACCACTTCTCAGGCCAGGAGAGGTACTCATACCCCTGTTGCCCGTACTCCAAAGTAGGTAGTGCAGGTAGTTCAGATACCGGGGGCACCTCCAGTTCAGCCAGTTGCAATTTCTCAGGCCTGTTATGGCTGCTGATGAGCATAGGAGACTTGAGAGATTTGGGAGGCTTCGACCTACATCATTAAGCGGTGCTGAGTCAGAGGATGCTTAGGGTTTTCTAGATAAATGCCAGCGGATGCTTTGGACAGCGGGTATTCTGGAGACCAGTAGGGTCTCGTTCACTACTTTTCAGTTTTCTGGAGCTGCCTTCAGATGGTGGGAGACTTATGAAAGAAGCAGACCAGTTGGTGCAGTACCACTTTCATGGAATGAGTTCTCCTTATTATTTCTAGAGAAGTTTGTTCCACAGACCCGCAGAGAGGAACTGCGCAGATAGTTCGAGTATTTACGTCAGGAGGACTTGTCTGTGACTCAGTATGAGATGTGGTTTCAGAGTTGGCTCGTCATGCAGTTTGGTTGGTTCCCACTGAGAGGGAAAAGATCAGGAGGTTCATTAATGGCCTCAACCACCTGTTCCATTTTGTTATGAATATGGGGAATATAGCAGGTGCTAGATTCGACGAGGTGGTTGGCAGTGCTCGACGGCTAGAGATAGTCCGTACTCAAGAGCACGAGGAGAGGGAGGCCAAGAGGTCTCGTGGTCCGGGTAATTCCAGCGGTATTCCTTCTGGGGGACAACCCTATCACAACAGGGGTTGACCTTATAGGCCCGCTCAGATGGCTCGTTCAGCTCATCGTGGCGCATCAGCTAGCCATAGTCCATACAGTGCTCGACAGAGTCAATCTTCTCTTGGTGCACTTCCAGCTCAGAGTTCATCTCGTGTACCATTAGTTCAGGGTTCATCTGTACTAGGTTCTTCTGTTAGTTATTCTGGTTCTCGAGGTCCGCCTTAAAACTCGCCACCATTTTTCGAGAGGGATTGCTATGAGTGTGGAGAGCTGGGTCATGTGAGGAAATATTGTCCCCGCTTTTCGCGAGGTCCAGTTCAGTAGAGGAGTCAGGCTACAACTCCTGCACCAGTTGCTCCACCACCCGCCCAGCCAACTCGGGGTGGGGCTCAGTCAGCTAGGGGTCGCCCAAGAGGGGGAGGCCGATTAAGTGCCGGTCAAGCCCTCTATGCTTTTCCTGCTAGTCCAGATGTCGTTGCTTCAGATGCAGTGATCACAAGTATTGTCTCTGTGTGCCACAGGGAAGCTTTTATATTATTTGACCCTGGTTCCACTTATTCGAATGTATCATCGTATTTTACTCATTATCTGGATATGCCCCGTGAGTCCTTAGTTTCACCTGTTCATGTATCTTAGTAGGCGATAGTATTATTGTGGACCGTGTGTATCGGCCGTGTGTGGTAACTATTGGGGGACTGGAGACTAGAGTTGATCTTTTATTGCTTAGTATGGTCGATTTCGATGTTATCTTGGGTTTGAATTGGTTGTCTCCATGTCATGCTATTCTGGACTGTCATGCAAAAATAGTGACGTTGGCGATACCGGGATTGCCGAAGGTCGAGTGGAAAGGTTCTCTAAATTATGTTTCCAGTAGGGTAATTTCTTACTTGAAGGCTCAACATATGGTTGGGAAGGGGTGTTTGTCATATTTGGGATGCACCAGTTCTATTTGTGAAAAAGAAAGATGGTACTATGCGGATGTGTATCGACTATAGGCAGTTGAACAAAGTTACAATCAAGAATAAGTATCCTTTGCCGCGTATTGATGATCTATTTGACCAGCTTTAAGGAGCGAGGGTGTTCTTCAAAATTGAATTGAGATCTAGCTATCACCAGTTAAAATTCGGGATTCGAATATTCTAAAGACGACATTCAGGACTCGTTATGGTCATTATGAATTTCTCGTGATGTCTTTTGGGCTGACCAATGCCCCATCAGCATTTATGCACTTGATGAATAGTGTATTCCTGCCGTATCTTGATTTATTTGTCGTAGTATTTATTGATGATATACCAGTGTATTCACGTAGCTAGGAGGAACACGCACAATATTTGAGTATTGTACTACATAGACTGAGGGAGGAGAAACTTTATGCCAAATTCTCCAAGTGTGAGTTCTAGATTAGTTTGGTGGCATTCTTGGGACACATAGTGTCCAGTGAAGGAATTCAGGTGGATCCGAAGAAAATAGAGGCAGTTCAGAGTTGGCACATGCTATCTTTAGCTATTGAGATTAGGAGTTTTCTTGGCTTGGATGGTTATTATCGTCGCTTTATGGAGGGCTTCTCGTCTATTGCATCGCCCTTGACTAAATTGACCCAGAAGGGTGCTCCATTCAGGTGGTCGGATGAGTGTGAAGAGAGCTTTCAGAAACTCAAGACTGCCTTGACCACAACTCCAGTTCTAGTTTTGCCTTCGGCTTCTGGTTCTTATACAATGTATTGTGATGCTTCTCGGATTGGTGTTGGGTGTGTCTTAATACAGGAGGATAGAGTGATTGCTTATGCTTCGTGTCAGTTGAAGCCACATGAAAAGAAACCCTGTTCATGATTTAGAATTGGCAGCTATTGTTGATGCATTAAAGATTTGTAGGCACTATCTCTATGGTGTGTCTTGTGAGGCATTTACAGATCATCGGAGTTTTCATCACTTATTCAAACAGAAAGATCTAAATTTAAGACAACTGAGATGGTTGGAGCTGCTAAAGGACCATGATATCACTATTCTGTATCATTCTAAGAAGGCCAATGTGGCAGCCGATGCCTTGAGTAGAATAACGGTGAGTATGGGTAGCCTTGTATTCATTCCTGTTGGTGAAAGGCCTTTTGCAGTTGATGTTCAGACCTTGGCTAATCAGCTCGTAAGATTAGATGTTTCGGATCCCAGTCTGGTTCTGGCTTGTGTGATTTCTCGGTCTTCTTTATATGATCGCATCAGAGAGTGCCGGTATGATGATCCCCATTTGCTTGTCTTTAAGGACACGGTTCAGTACGGTTATGCCAGAGATGTTACTATTAGGGATGATGGGGGTATTAAGTATGTAGGGTCGTATTTGTGTGCCAAATGTAGATGGGCTGCATGAATTGATTCTTGAAGAAGCCCACAGTTCGCGGTATTCCATTTATCCAGGTGCCGCAAAGATCTATCAGGACTTGAGGCAGCACTTTTGGTGGAGAAGAATGAAGAAAGATATAGTTGTGTTTGTAGCTCCGTTTTTAAATTGTTAGCCGGTGAAGTACGGGCATCAGAGACCGGGTAGATTATTTCAGAGACTTGAAATTCCAGAGTGGAAGTGGGAGCGTATTACCATGGACTTCGTAGTTGGACTCCCACGGACTTTGAGAAAGTTTGATGATGTTTGGGTGATTGTAGATCAGTTGACCAAGTCCGCACATTTTATTCCAGTCGGTACTACTTATTCTTCGGAGCGGTTGGCTGAGATATTTATCCGCAAGATTGTTCGCCTTCATGGTGTTCCAGTGTCCATCATTTCTGATCGGGGCACTTAGTTTAAATCACAGTTTTAGAGGGCAGTACAGTGAGAGTTAGGCATACAGGTACAATGAGTACATCATTTCACCCTCAGACGGACGGACAGTTCGAGCGCACTATTCAAACATTGGAATATATGCTACACACTTGTGTTATAGATTTTGGGGGTTCTTAGGATCAGTTTCTGCCACTGGCAGAGTTTGCCTATAATAATAGCTACCAATCGATCATTCAGATGGCTCCGTATGAGGCTTTATATAGGAGGCGGTGTCGGTCTCTGGTGGGTTGGTTTGAGTCGAGTGAGGCTAGACTATTGGGTACTGATTTAGTTCAAGATGCTTTGGAAAATGTTAAATTGATTCAAGAACGACTTCTCACGGCGCAGTCTAGACAGAATAGTTATGCCGACAGGAAGGTTCGCGATGTTGCTTACGTGGTAGTAGATAAGGTACTACTCCGAGTTTCGCCTATGAAGGATGTTATGAGATTCGGGTAGAAGGGCAAGTTTAGTCATAGGTATATCGGACCTTTTGAAATACTTAAGAAGATTGGAGAGGTAGCTTATGAACTTGCATTGCCACCTAATCTATCGGGTTCATCCAGTTTTTCATGTATCTATGCTCCGGAAGTATGTTGGAGATCCGTCTCATGTTTTGGACTTCAGTACACTGCAGTTGGATGTCAATTTATCTTATGATGTGGAGCCGATATCTATTTTAGACCAGCAAGTTCTAAAGTTGAGATCAAAGAACATAGATTCAGTGAAAGTGTAGTGGAGAGGCCAGCCAGTTGGAAAAGCTACCTGGGAGATTGAGTGGGAGATACAGAGCAAATATCCACACCTATTTGAGGCTCCAAGTATGATTCTAAACTCGTTTGAGGATGAACGTTTATTTAAGAGGGGGAGAATGTAACGACCCGGCCGATCATTTTGAGTATTACAACCCTGTTCCCCTATTTACTGCTTAATTTTTGCTTTTACAGTTGTTATATGACATGCCGAGGTAATTGGTTTGGGTCCGGTGAGGTCTTGGAATGAATTAGAACACGTAGTTCCAAAGTTTAAAACTTAAGTTGAAAAGGTTGGCTGGATGTCGACCTATGTGTAAACGACTCTGGAATAAAGTTTTGATGATTCCAATAGCTCCGTATGGTGATTTTGGACTTAGGAGCGTGTCCGGAAAATTATTTGGAAGCCCGTAGCTAAATTAGACTTGAAATGGTGAAATTAGAAATTTAAGTTTGGAAGTTTGACTGGGGAGTTAATTTTTTGATATCGGGGTCGGAATCCAGTTCTAAAAATTTTCATAGGTCCGTTATGTCATTTATGACTTGTGCGCAAAATGTGAGGTCAATCGGACTTGATTTGATAGGTTTCGGCATCGAATGTAGAAGTTGGAATTTCTTAGTTTCATTAGGCTTGAATCGGGGTATGATTCATGTTTTTAGCATTGTTTGATGTGATTTGAGACTTCAACTAAGTTCGTATGATGTTTTAGGACTTGTTGGTGCATTTGGTTGATGTCCCGGGGGCCTCGGGTGAGTTACAGATTGTTAACGGATCGAAAATTTGGACTTAGGAAAATCTGGAAATTTTCCTTCTGGTGTAACCGCACCTTTGAAGCTTTGATCGCAGGTGCGACACTACAGGTGCGCAAGGACCATTGCAAAAGCGGCCATGAGTGAAGGGCATGGCAGGTTGCGCAGATGTGGCTGATTGACCGTAGAAGCGGAAAGGGCGAAGTTTGGACTCGTTGTAGAAGCGAGTCCACAGAAGCGGACTTCTGTCCGCAGGTGCGAAGGCAGTCGCAAAAGCGGAGGAATTACCTCAGAAGCTGCTATGCAGAAGCGGTTAAAATGCCGCAGAAGCGGAACCTCTGGGCAGTGTACAAAAACAGAGGGTTCCGACATTTTTGTCATTTTGGACATTTTCAACACGGTTTTGGGCGATTTTCTCATAGAGAATTCACGGGAAAATTTGAGGTAAGTCACTTGTGATCATTGTTAGTCAATAATATTGGATTATCATTGAGTATTTCGACTAGATTACTTGTTTTTGAGGTGAAATTATAGGATTTGGGCCTAGGGATTTCAAAATAAGAATTTACGATTTGGAGATCGAGTTGATGTCGAAATTTGGTAAATTTGGTATGGTTGGACTCGTGGTTGAATTCACGTTCATATTTTATAATTTTTGTCGGGTTCCGAGACGTGGGCTCCACATGCGAATTTTTAGTGAAATTTCAGATTTTGTTGGAAAATTAGTATTTTCATATGGAATAAATTCCTATGATTTGTATTGACTAAATCGAATTAATTGTGACTAGATACGAGGCTTTCAGAGGCCAATTCACGAGGCAAAGGCATAGTGGAATAAAGAATTACGCGGTTTTGAGGTAAGTAACATTTCTAAACTTGGTTCTGAGGGTATGAATCCCTGAATTTTGTGTTATATCAATTGTTGTAGGTGACGCACATGCTAGGTGACTAGTGTATGTGTGTGCACCATAGAAATTGTGACTTGAATAAATTCTGTGGAGTTGTAAAAATTAAAGAATCATGTTATTATCCGAATATTCTCCACGTGTTAGGGAAATTGAGCTGAGACTCGTATTAAAGATCACGTTTAGACTACGTGCCGATATTTTGGGACCCATAGGGTCGTGTTGATGTTGAATTTAATTATTTTAAAATATACATTTCATACTCAGTCATATTCATCAATTGTGAGGATATTTATTGAAACGGGGCTGCCCGCCTGCAGTAGGCCATATAAGCTTTATATATATTATTATTCTATGGATCAGGGCTTCCCGCCTGCAGCAGGCCTTATAAGCTTTATTATTATATGGGTCGGGGCTGCCCGCCTGCAGCAGGCCATATCGGCTTTATATCACGCTTGGGCTGAAGGAGCCCCTTTGGAGTCTGTACCCCTCACAGTGAGCGTAGATGATTTATATTCGGGATGGACTTTCCAGAGCATGGACTTGCCTTACTTATTTATATTTGCGATGAATTTCTCTAGACATGGATCTTCTCCGAATCATTATAATTTGGGATAAATATTTTGCTAGGCTGGATTGGCCATATACAGTACTGAGTGATCGAGTAATGGTGATTGTGAGTATACGATGTTCTTCCAATGAGATGTCATATTCCTCATATCATTCAGTATTGATCTAGTTTTCGTGTACTGAGTTTAACTGTTAAACTTGAAAGCATGCCTATATTTTGTGTACTGTTATTTCTATACTGGACTGTACCTTCTGAGCTCGTCACTACTTTCAACCCAAAGGTTAGTCTTATTACTTATTGAGTTGGTTGTACTCATACTATACTCTGCACCTCGTGTACAGATCCAGGTGCTTCCGGACGGGGCGACTGTTAGATCTTAGATCGTTATCAGTGGGAGACTATTAAGGTAGCTTCCTAGCGTCCGCTGACCTTGACTCTCTTCCTTTCAGTTATTATACTATTCTATATTTTCAGATAGTGTTTTTATCAGTCAGACTTTGTTATGGGTTTTGGGAGTGTTTTGTATCTGAATTTGTAAGGTTTTCTATCGAATCAAAATATTATGTCTTCAAATTTAAAAGGTATTATGTTTAATGAGGTTGTCGGCTTGACTAGTATTGAGATAGGTGCCATCACGACATATATGATTTTGGGTCGTGACAATGGGTGTTAGGGCCTCCTTTTATTTACCTTCGGGGCATGGTGTTGTAGAACGATGCCTAAGTAGCGGTTATCTGATTGGCTTCAGAGTCGAATCAGTGCTTCTAATGTTGATGACTCGAGGGAAATGATATTTGAGGAGGCTTAGAGTTGGTAGAAATTTATTAGTTCAGGTGCTGCCGAGAAGGATTTTGATTTGAGGCAGCATTTGGGTAGCGAAGGATGAGGAAGGACATGGTGGGAGGTGTCTCGAGGTGGTTGAATTGCTAGCAGGTCAAGTATGAAAAGCAGAGGACGGGGAGTTGCCTAAAGGAGATGGTTTAGCCGAAGTGGGAGTGGCAGAGTAGCATATGGATTCTGTGGTAGGATAGTAACATGCCTTGAGAAATGTTTAGAGCGATTTGGGGGGGGGGGGGGGAGGTCTTTAGCACCCCAAAAAATTTCAAAGTACTTAAGCGCTATTAAGAAAGTTGATGTGCGCTAATTATGTTATTTTGTCTGCAGACGAGGACTATTAATTTGATGGATATCAATTGGATATGACAATAAGTGTACGAGGCATATTATAAGTGATGTGGGGTCTAAGGAGAGCCCTAAGTTTAAGTCAAGTTGGAAATTACATGATGGACTAAAATTTCAAATGAGTACGCACAAGACCAAACCTTGGACGAGTATATCTACATATATTTAAGGAGTTATGTGATGTAAAACCTATCAAATGAAAGATCATCGAGTCTATTTTGTAACGCTTCAAACTGTTTGTCATATGGACATTCCTACAAGAAGCACCCGAGGCCGCGTCCGAAAGAGAGGCTGGCAGTGAAGTGCTGCCATAGCGTCCAGGTCCACATCCGAGCTTCAAAGAGGAGTGAAGTGATGATGCGAAGCATCCAGGGCTGCATCCGAAACCCAGAAATCTGGGTCTATAAATACAAGGTTGGGGAAAGGGGGTATTTTGAGTATTTGGGGGTTAGGATTCTTGAGGTGAAGGGGCGATTTTGAGCTCAAATCAAGTCCAATCAACCAAGGTAAGTTGTTAATGCTGTTTTGGGTTGATTATTACTCAATATACATGAGTTCTAACATCATTATTACATCCAAATATTAGATTTCTTCATCAAATCCTCAAGAACACACAAATTACCAAAGTTGTGATTTTTCAATATTGATCTACTAGAGGTAATTCTGATACTTCAAACTCGTTTATTATGAGTAGTTAGAAGTATTTGAAGCATTTGTTATAAGTTTTAATGGTTGAAAGATTGGATTATAAAACTCTAGTTCATGGCATGAATTGTACTTTTGAGAAAATAAGAGAGAAGATGAATGGTAATCTTGACGATGAAATTTATAAATACAATGAACCTATGGAATTATTTGTTAGCAAAAGATGGAAGTGATCAACTAAGTAATCACCCGAATTGTATATTTTGTAAGTATTAATTAAGGAAGACGATGAATAGTAACTTGGTGGCAATGGACAATTGATGGAGTATCATTAATGACTTCAAATGGGTATTAAAACATAAGAATGAAGTTGAATGGTCTAGGATATAAAACTATTTGGCGATTTGAGTTGTTGGAGGCTTGTAGCCAACGTGTGAGCCATATATGGATGTCGATCAATATCTTAGGTCATATTATGATGTAATTAGGATATCTAATTGTAGATATCGACTTGTTGGTGATGTTGAGCATTTTACTCAATATTGGAATGATGGAGGAGAATTGAAAGCTTGTGAATGTTAATAAAGTGAAAGCGAGGTAAGTTGATTAAAACTTACTCTTCTTGATGGATTTTCTCTAAAAGCATGTTTCGAGTTAATACTTAAGTTGTTTGCAAATATGCTTTCGTGCTTGTGGGGACAAACAAGTACAGAGGTCTCCATGTACTAGAATATTATGTTGCATATGTAGTGTCATGCCATTTTTTAAAATTTTATTTTAAACCTTGTTGGCAGAATGACACTCAAGGTAAATGTTATAAGTTTTTATCAAAACTTACGTATTTACAAGAATAAACATATTTGTGTGCTAAAGATAAGTTTTCATGAAAACTATTTCTTTTGGAAATTGACGAGCAGAATAGCACTTGTTGTATCTTTTAAAGATTGATGTTAAATTGCTAAAGGCTTTAGCATGAAAAAGGTTATTTATATAAATTGTTTTCAAAGGATTTAGATTTTCTATAAATGCTATGATTTGATAAAAATAGATCACTTGAGGCTACTATGCTATGAATCTATTTTTGAAATATCAAATATTTTGGAAGTTACTTGTGTTCATTGAGATTGACTTCGGATATATCGTGTTCGTTGTCATGAAACTACACGTGCCGGTGTAGGCGTAGATGGCCACTTTGTGGTATAGACTACGGCAGAGTGCTCTCCTTCGAGAGAGTACTATTTTGTACTATTATTAGCATGGCTGAGTCGATTTGTATGACACTACGATGAGACGACTTGAGCAAGTAGGGTATATGATACTTGCCTCTAGGTACATAACCTGGTTGACCTTCTTATGTCGGTGATGGTATAGTACTCCCAGTGAAAGGTAAGGATGATTTCCTTATGTTTAGGCCTAAGGAGCCGAAAGTGATTTCGATGACTTAAAGCAAATGGAATGATTTTGTACGATTTTATCCAAAATCTTGGATTGATGTAAATATTTTAAAAGTTTATATTGTGGGTTATATCTCACTTGGTTGTTATTTATACAAGGGCCGTGAATTGATAAAAATTCTTATCATTTTATATCAAATATTGGTGCATTATTTTTATAAATTTTGTCCCAAGAACTTAAGTTAGAGAGAGTCTATGACACTTATTGAGTACCGTTATGGTGTACTCAGCCCTTAGGGCCCCCCTCTAGGGCCCTGCTTACTTTACATGTTTCAAGATGATGTATGATACGCGGCATGTGATCAGGCCAGGATGACTCTCTTTCCGAGGTATTATGAAGCACCACTTTTATTTCTTGGTAGCTATCATGTTCTTCCTTATTTTATTTGGTTGGAACTACTCCAACCGTTGGTTCCTTTCTTTGGTATAGAGGCTCCATAGATAGTTGTGAAAGTTATAATAACGGCGTTGTACACGACATACATGAAAGTATATTTATTTTACTTAGTCTCATTATTATTATTATCATGAAAGACATCATGTGTGATTTTGAATTGGAAAATATTTTATCATATAACTTGAAAATATATATGATTTTCAAGGAGCTTCCACAGTTAAATTGGTTTTCATGCATATGATTTGGGTGCATCACATGGATTGGTTCACTCGGGTAGGGTAACGTACCGGTGCCGGTCACGTGGATTTTCGGTCATGACAGGGTCATAGTGGACAATGACTAGGTCTACGAATCTTGTTTTGAATGGTGGCTATTGTACCGATGAAGATTGAGTATGGCAAAGAGGAGTTTGCTTGAAATGTTTAGGGGTGTAAGGGCTTGATTATCATTTTTGGGATGCAACGTGACTTTGAGTTTGGAAGGTATTGTCGGACTTTCAGTTGATGTCAAAGAGGGATGAACAGAGTTGTACAGCCGGTGGATGAGCACATGCTCAGGAGGATTTACGAATTTTGTGGTAGTTGTACCTTGTGCAACATTGTTAGAAGATGTCGATATGGAATTCCACGGGTGGGTTATCTCCAGTGAGCAAGTTAGCGGTTGTGTGATTTTGAAAACGTTTCTACGGGGAGTTCTACTTACTACCCAACAAAAGGTCAAATATGCGATTGTGGCTGATAATTCAGAATATTCATGAGAAGTTAAACAAGAGATTACGTGAAATGTGGCGGTTTAACGGTGCGAAATCATAGTTATTGAGAAGGAGGAATCTTTGTAGTCTCTAGATTTATGTGATTGTAACTTAAAGCTAAGTGGGGGAGACCACCACCTACGATTGGATCGCGTGGTTGTCTACTTGTGCGATTTATGGTTATCGGTGCATTGGTGGATTAATTATGATTAAGAAAATAAAATATCAGGGGTAATTTGAGCAAAGAACTTGATGAATGTGTGCTATATTTTGCCTTATCGATTCATGTGCAGGTTTTGGGAAGACTGAGTTTATTCTTCTTGTGGATGTGATGTGCAAGGAACTGAATTCATCCGGTTGCTTCTTTTCGAGTGTTCATGAGCAAACAGAGAGTTGGAGTTTGATTATATCCGGGACCATGTGGGAGTGTGCGACCCCCAATAGTGGTTTTAATGTGTTCAAGGATGTAAGCGCAGTATCTAAGGATTTTGGATCCGTTATGTTGTTAAGGATCGAGTTTTTGTAGTGGGTATTGAGACAATGTGATTTCGTGATTTAGGTCACTCGGGATGAGTGTTGATCGAGTTTTGTTGTGTTTTTGAATGGAGCTATTATTATTTCTAAGGCAGGTCAAGAGTAAATTGGAGGAAGTTAGGTCAGTTGGTAATTGTTTGAATCAACATGATTAGTTCATTCACTGCGTTAAGTTATATAGGTGGTTGGTGGTTGTTTGTGAGGGCTTGACAACCACCATAATTGGATTGATTTGGGAGGTATTTGATTCTAATGGCCTTGTTATGCGTAAATGGATCCTGGAAGAGTTCTGATAGTTTAGACCACGACTCGAGGTTTGTATATTCTGTGGTTATGGAAATTCAGTTGCGTGTTGCAATGGTTTTTCTAAAATGAGTTGAGTGGATTTTAGCCAATGAAGTGTTTATTCTACTAGTAGTCCAGGGTTTGTGATGAATTCTTATACTCTCGCGTAGCGGCGCAATAGGTGTAGTGAGTGGTATGGGAATTAGAAGTTGAGAATCAAGGTTGCGGCTCGGTGTTGAAAAGAATGTGACGAGCTTGGATGAGCAGGGAAGAATTCAGATGTTCAGAGTAAGCTGGCCTTTTCTTTAGTGTCACCTGAGAATGGGGTCCGGTGTCAGAGGCTTTGTGTACTGATTTGCGGACTTTTGGTTGGATTTACAAAATTAGTACGGTTGGTGGTGTGGAGGTGGAGACTTTGCTACCTGGTGCGAAAGGTCGTTGGAACGTATCTCACGGGGAAATTTGTATAGGTGTGACATGTTAGTCACTTGATTGTTAAGGATTGAAACCAAGAATGGTAATGATGGTACTATCGCTAATGTGAGAGTTTATTTCTAGAAGGCGCTCTATTCATTTGGTTGTGGACCGTGGGAGTTTGTTGTGGAATAGATGGCTGCTCGGATGTGTTCATTCAGCATAGCATTGCTTATGGACGAGTCTTCGAGCATTGGATGTTATTATCGTCGTCAGCTATTCCATGTTTTAGTATGGTTTGGACACATTCGTCGAAGTTTGAAAGTTTGAAAGTTTAAAGAAGGATTTCGATCGTCGATTTGTCGATTCGTCGTTTCGATGTTGTTTGGCGTGATTTGAGGCCGCGACAAAGTTTGTAATGTGTTTTGAGTCGCTTTGGTATATTTGGTCAAGGTCCCCGGGGCCTCGAGTGGATTTCAGATGGTTAATAGATCGGATTTTAGACTTACAGAAAAGTAAGAAAATTCTGGTTGCTGATGCAACCTCTTATGCGGAAGCTTCATCGCAGAAGTGAGGCGGTGAATTGCAGAAGTGACTGGAAGAGAACTGGGTAGTGGTCGCAGGTGCAAAGCAATTCCCGCACCTGCGTGATCGCAGATGCGACCACTGGAGCGCAGGAGCAGATAGAGGCAGTTGGGCATGGCTTCGCAGAAGTGATCCTTTTGTCGTAGAAGCGACATCATAGATACGAAATGCCTTCAGCAGGTGCGATGGGCTGCTGGCCAGGGACTTCCGCAGGAGCGAGTTTTGTATCGCAAAAGTGAGACCGCAGATGCACAAACTATGTCCGCAGACGCGAAGCAGCGCTGGGCATAATTGTTTTAAGATGGGTCCTTGCTCAATTTTTTACTCCATTTATTCATGGGAGTCGACTTTGGGAGCAATTCTGGAGCTCCATTTTCATCATCATCTGGGAGGTAAGCGATTTCTTCACATTGTAAGTTAATTACACGGATTCTATAAGGATTTAACATGGAAATATATGGAAAATTGTGGGATTTTGAAGAAAACCTAGAATTTTATAATTTTTGGATTATGACCACGAAATTGGACATGGAATCGAGAATACATCATATATTTGAGTTTGGGGTGTTATGGGTAAAGTTTATCTTCGAACGTTTTCAGAATCCGGGCACGTGGGCCTGAGGGTTGATTTTATTAACGTTTCGAGCAAAGTTGGGAATTGTTATGTATTGATTAATATGGGTATTAGAGTATATTCTCATTGGTTTGCACATTGTTTGACTAGTTTTGGAATGATGGCCATCGGTTCGAGGTGTTAGAGAGACGTTGGAGCCGGTTATAGAGCTTCGGAGCGAGGTAAGTCTCATGTCTAACCCTTTGAGGGGGAAACTACCCCTAGGTGATGTATTTGTTATGTGTTACTCGTTGTTGGGTCTACGTATACACGAGGTGACGAGATTCCGTATGTAGCTAGTTTCATGTTATGTTCGGGTAGACTTAGGTTCATGACATGCTATAATTGTACTATTGGAGTTATCTTTGCTCGTTTAATTCCTTTATTTTATGTTACGACTTCAGACTAGACTTATGTAGGGTGTTAGATTTGTTATTGTAGATATTTGACGCGCTGCTTGATTTAGCTGCGGAATAATTGTGCTCCCCTTACGAATTTCTCCCGCATTGTGCGTTTTCATCAAAAAACTTCCTTAAACTTCATAACTCACATGTTTATTCGTGAATGGGGTCAAGGACCCGTTAAAGCTTCTTATTCTAATGGTATCGGGCCGTTCCCCTCGACAATATAATAGATGCATCTATGGTTTGTGCCATTCGACCCTCAGCAGTGCACACATTATGATGGGATCGGCATAGTAGCATAGATTCTGTGGACAATGACTAGGTCTATGGATTTTGTTTGGAATGGTGGCTACTATACCGAGGAAGATTGAATATGGCAAAGAGGAGTTTGCTTGAAATTTTTAGGGGTGTAAGGGCTTGATTATCATTTTTGGAATGCAACATGACTTGGAGTTTGGAAGGTATTGTCGGACTTTCAGTTGATGTCAAGGGGGAATGAACAGACTTATACAGCCGGTGGACGAGCATGGGCTCAAGAGGGTTTACTGATTTCATGGTAGTTGTACCCAATGCAGCGTTGTTGGAAGATGTCGGTATGGAATTCCACGGGTGGGCTATCTCCAGTGAGCAAGTTAGTGGTTGCGTGATTTTGATAAAGTTTCAACGAGGAGTTCTACTTACTACCCAACAAAAGGTTAAATATTGCGATCGTGGATGATAATTCGGAATGTTCATGAGAAGTTTAACAAGAGATTACGAGAAATGTGGCGGGTTAACAGTGCGAGATCATGGTAATTGAGAAGGAGGAATTTTTGTAGGCTCTAGATTTATGTGATTGTATCTTAAAGCTAAGTGGGGGAGCCTACCGCCTATAATTGGATCGTGTGGTTGTTTGCTTGTGCGATTTATGGTTATTGATGCATTGGTGGATTAATTATGACTAATAAAAGAAAATATCAGGGGTAATTCGAGCAAAAAACATGATGAATGTGTGCTATATTTCGCCTTATCGATTCATGTGCAGGTTTTGGGAAGACTTAGAGTTTATGCTTCTTGTGGATGTGATGTGCAAGGAAACAAATTCATCTGGTTACTTTTTTAGGAGTGTTCATGTGCTAACAGAGCGTTGGAGTTTGATTATACTCGGGACCAGATTAGAGTGTGTGACTCCCTATAGTAGTTCTAATAGGTTCAAGGATGTAAGTGCATTTTCTAAGGATTTTGGGTCCGTTGTGTGGTTAAGGATCGAGTTTTTAAAGTCAGTATTGAGACACTGTGATCTCCTGATTTGGGTCACTCGGGATGAGTGTTGATCGCGTTTTGTTATGTTTTTGAATGAAGCTATAATTATTTCTAAAATAGGTCAAGAGTAAATTGGAGGAAGTTGGGTTAGTTGGTAATGGTTTGAATCTGCATAAATCTGACAATGATCAGTTCCTTCAGCGCGTTAAGTTATACAGGTGGTTGGTGGTTGTACGTGCGGGCTTGACAACCACCATAATTGGAATTATTTGCGAGGTATTTGATTCTAATGGCCTTGTTATGTGTAAACGGATCCCGAAAGAGTTATGACACTTTAGACCACGACTCGAGGTTTGTATTTTCTGTGGTTATAGGAATTCAGTTGCATGTTGCAATGGTTCTTCTGAAATGGGTTGAGTGAAAGAGATTTTAGCCAATGAAGTATTTATTTTACTAGTAGTTCAGGGGTTATGATGAATACTTGTACTCTCGCGTAGCAGTGCGATAGGTGTAGTGAGCGATATGAGAATTGAAAGTTGAGGATCAAGGTTGTGGCTCAGTTTTGATAAGAATATGACGAGCTCGGATGAGCAGCTATGAATTCAGATGTTCAGAGTAAGCTGGCCTTTTCTTTAGTGTCACCTTAGAACGGTGTCCTGTGTAATATGCTTTGTGTATTGATTTGCGAATTCTTGGTTAGCTTTATAGAATTAGTCTGGTTGATGGTGTGGAGGTGCAAACTTTACTTCCTAGTGCGAAAGGTTGTGGGAGCGTATCCCACTGGGAAATTTATATAGGTATGACATGTTAGTCACTTGATTATTAAGGATTGAAACAAAGAACGGTGATGATGGTACTATCGCTAATGTGAGAGTTTATGCCTAGAAGACGCTCTATTCATTTGGTTATGGACTGTGGGAGTTTGATCCGGATTGGACGGCTGCTCGTGTGTGTCAAGAATAGGGTCATTGCGGATCCTTGAAAGGTTGTTGGCCCAGTATGGTATGATCTGAATCATCTTGAGGTTCATTGATGGGTCTAATGTGAATGTGTGCAATACATCAGGTCAGATGTGTTCATTTAGTATAGCATTGCTTATGGAGGAGTCTTCGAGCATTGAATATTATTTCCGTCGTCAACTATTCCATGTAATACTCTATTGTGCTCTTTAGGTCGTGAGATGGCTTGATTATTCGCACGTATGTTGTGGCCTCATTTAGCTTGTGGTGTTATATGAGCAGGATGTCTCTCGAAATGCAGGTCATTTATTGCACCATGGTCGTGGTTGGGTTTTGTAGCATATGGCACTATATGTCACCCCAGGGTTATATTTATGCACTTGGCATGCTCGTAGTCGATATTCGGGCATTTCGTAGGTATAAGCATTATGGCTTGATGGGTATTTCCCTATTTATTTCGCCGCCACGAGTATGTTGTTTGGATCGGGTTGCTGGATCGGGTTGCACGTCGCAAAAGTATTATGTTGTTTGGATTGGGTTGTAAGCCGCAACGGTATCATGTGTGGATCAGGTTGCATGCCGCAACAACGAGATGTTGAGTATCATTTTCTATATTTATTCTTGTGCATTTTGTTTCTCATTCTCCGAGAAAGGTTCATAGCATATTTTTGGTTGTTTTATTCGTTACGCGGGCTGGGTAGTTCTTTTCCAGAGTTCGTTCTTCCTTATGTGTCATATTCAAGTTGTAGCTTATTGACGTATCGATGGCGTCATATGAGATTTTGGTCAATGTTTGAGTTGGCTCATTGCTGGAGCAGCTTGTACTGGGTGGGACGATGTTATTAGGCCTGAGATCAGTACGCTCAGATTTATGTAGGGTATATTAAAGAGAAAACATCATTATTCAATTCATAATGAGGTAATGATTCTTGTCAGGTGGAGAGACCCCCATGATTTATTTTTTTGGCAGGTTGTAATGAGTTTCTACGCATCTCTTTCATCGTGGAAGCATTGCGAGAGTTGGAATAGGGCTTATATGTGGCATGAGGGTTATTACGGGCATCGAATTTGTGGAATTTCAGCTATTGTGGTCAGAGATTGTTATTATGGGTAGGCGACTTACGTGGTGCATGGCGTGATTTCAGCATAGGTGCATGATCAGGTTTTGGTACAATGTGTAGGGATTGATGCGGTGTTCGTATGTTAGAATCGGGTCTCGTGGAGAATTTCGGATATTAGAATTTGGTTCTAAGGCTTGTTAGCTAAGGTTATAGGGAAGATCTTCAGTCTGGCTAGAGCTAATATGCTCACATGGATTGCGGTGGCATGGGCAGGTGCACGAGGTGTTAAACAGTGATTTTGGACAACTCCGAAATGGTCCTTGACACATTCGAGGATGAACCTATGTTTAAGTGGGAGAGAATGTAACGAACCGACCGATCATTTTGAGCTCTAGTGCGCCGCTCGGCGGTTTGAGGCCTTGAGTAGTTTCAATTCATATTTTATGACTTGTACGCGTAGTCGAAATTGAATTTCAGGAAGTTCAGAGTTGATTCGGATGGAAAATTCTAATTTTGGAAGCTTTAAGTTGGGAGAATTGACTAAGCTTTGACTTTTGAGTAAACGACCCAGGAATCAGGATTTGAAGGTTTTAATAGGCTTGCATGATGATTTCGGACTTGGGCGAATGTTCGGGTGGTCGGGGAAGTTGGCATTTTGAAGGTTTTAGAATTTCATAAGTTTGGTGATGTTATCGATGTTCGGTTGGGGTTCCGAGCCTTGGAATAGGTTCGTATCATGATTTGTGACTTGCACGCAAAGTTTGGCATCATTCCAGAATGTTTTGATATGGTTCGGACGCGTTCGTCGAAGTTTGGAAATTTGAAAGTTTAAAGAAGGATTTTGGTCGTCGATTAGTAGTTTCGATGTTGTTTGACGTAATTTGAGGCCTCGACTAAGTTTGTAATGTGTTTTTGGACGCGTTAGTATATTTAGTCAAGGTCCCCGGGGCCTCTAGTGGATTTCGGATGGTTAACGGATCGAATTTTATATTTATGGAAAAGCTGGAAAATTCTGGTTGCTGGTGCAACCGCTTCTGCGGAAGCTTCGTCGTAGAAGCGATCTTGCAAAAGCATGGCGGTGAATCGCAGAAGCGACTTGAAGTGAACTGGGAAGAGGTCGCAGGTGCGAAGCAATTCCCGTACCTGCGTGATCGCAGATGCGCCCACTGGAATGCAGGAGCGGACAGAGGCAACTGGGCATGGTTTCGCAGAAGCGATCCTTTTGTCGCAGAAGTGACATCGCATATGCGAAATGCCTTCCGCAAGTGCGATGCGCTGCTAGCAAGAGACTTCCGCGGAACCTCTGGACAATGTACAAAAATAGAGGGTTTCGACATTTTTGCCATTTTAGACATTTTCAACACGATTTTGGGCGATTGTTCGAGATAATTCACGGGAAATCTTGAGGTAAGTCACTTGTGATCATTGTTAGTCAATAATATTAGATTATCATTGAATATTTCGACTAGATTGCGTGTTTTTGAGGTGAAATTAGAGAATTTGGGCCTAGGGATTTCAAAATAAGAATTTAAGATTTGGAGGTCGAGTTGATGTCGGAATTTGATAAATTTAGTATGGTTGGGCTCGTGGTTAAATGGGCGTTCATATTTTGTAACTTTTGCCGGGTTCCGACATGTGGGCCCCACGAGCAATTTTGGAGTTAAATTTTAGATTTTTATTGGAAAATTAGTATTTTCATATGGAATAAATTCCTATGATTTGTATTGACTGAATCAAATTAATTGTGACTAGATTTGAGGTGTTCGAAGGCCGATTCGCGATACAAGGGTATAGTGGAGTAAAGAATTACACGGTTTGAGGTAAGTAATATTTCTAAACTTGGTTCTGAGGGTATGAATCCCTGAATCTTGTGTTATATCAATTGTTGGAGGTGACAGACATGCTAGGTGATGAGCGTGTGGGCGTGCACCATAGAAATTATGACTTAAATAAATCCTATGGAGTTGTAAACTTAAAGAATCATATTATTATCCGCATATCCTCCATGTGCTAGAGAAATTGAGCTAAGACTCGTATTAAAGATCATGTTTAGGCTATGTGTTGATATTTTGAGACCCATAGGGTCGTGTTGCTATTGAATTAATTATTTTAAAAATCTATATTTCATGCTCAGTCATATTCATCCATTGTGAGGATATTTATGGGATTGGGGTTGCGCGCCTGCATCAGGCCATATCGGCTTTATATATTTTATTATTATATTGATCGGGGTTGCCCGCTGCAGCAGGCCTTATAGGCTTTATTATTATATGGATCGGGGCTACCCGCCTGCAGTAGGCCATATCGGCTTTATATCACGCTTGGGCTGAAGGAACCCCTCCGGAGTCTGCACCCCCCACAGTGAGCGAAGATGATTTATAATCGGGATGGACTTCTCGGGCCATGGACTTGCCTTGTTTATATATGTTCAGGATGGACTTCCCAGGACATGGACTTGCCTTGTTTATTTATAATTGTGATAAATTTTTACTGCACATGGATCTTGCCCGAGTCATTTATATTTGGGGATAAATTTACCCCCGGGCTGGATTGACCTTATACGGTACTGAGCCACTAACTAACAATTGTTGTATATATATATGGGATGGATCTTCCCTGGGCTGGATTGGCCAAATAAAGTACCGAGATTAACTGTTGAACTAGAAAGCATGCCTACATTTCTGTACTGTTATTTCTATACTGGACTGTACCTGCAGAGCTCGTCACTACTTTCAGCCTAAAGGTTAGTCTTGTTACTTATTGAGTTGATTGTACTCATACTACACCCTGCATCTCGTGTGCAAATCCAGGTGCTTCCGGACACGGCGACCGTTAGATCTCAGAGTGTTATCAGCTGGAGACTATCAAGGTAGCTGCCTGGCGTCCGCTGACCTTGACTCTCTTCCTTTCAGTTATTGTACTGTTCTATATTTCAGACAGTGTTCTTATCAATCAGACTTTGTTATTATTTAGATGCTCAAGTACTCAGTGTCACCGGATTTTGGGAGTATTTTATAACAGTATTTGTGGGATTTTTATATTAAATGTAAATATTATGTTTTCAAACTTAGGGGAAATTATGGTTTATTGAGATTGTCGGCTTGCCTAGTATTGAGATAGGCGCCATCACGACATGCAACTTTTGGGTAGTGACAATTCGAGGTCTAAATCTCAATTTCTCAAAATCTCAAATTTTTACCATAAAAATTCATAGATTAAAGGTTAAAATCAATGGGTGTTTATGAAAATATAATAAAACAAGTTAAAATTTACTAACCAATGAAGTTGAGATGAAAAACCTCCTCAAAATCACCTCTAGGCCGAGCTTTAACTTGAAAATGGTGCAAAATGGTGAAAATCCCTACTTTTGGATGTTTAAATACCTAGGCGTCAGGTGCTCTTCGCGTTCGCGAAGAATACTAGCCAAATGGACATCGCGTTCATGGTAAACCCTTTGCATTCGCGAAAGCTTAGCTCCCCCTTGCCTTCGCGTTCGCGAGCCACACCCCATGTTTGCACAGAGTAAAAACCCAGCCTCCCCCACAAAGCTTCGTGTTCGCGAAGGGTAAGCCCCCTCCACTTCGCGTTCGCGATACGCTCCCTGCATTTGCGAAGAATAAATACACCCCAGTCCAAATTTCCCATTCGCGATTGTGAGAGGAGCTTCACGATCGCGAAGCACAAAGCACAAGACATCAGTAACAGCTGAAAACGAACAATTCCTAAGTTCCAAATGGTTCTTAGCCTATCTGAAACTCACCTGAACCCGTCGGGCTCCAAACCAAACATGTACATAAGTGTAATAACATCATACAAACTCGCTCACGCGATCAAAATATCAAAAATAATATCTAGAAATACGAATCGGCCATCAAAATGCATGAAATTTCAAAGAAAACTCAAAAACCTCTAAAATCACAATCAAGCGTCCGAATCCTATCAAACCAACTCCGATTTGCACCAAATTTCGCAGACAAGTTTCAAATAGCAAAATGGATCTATGCTAAGTCTCGGAACCAAAATTCGAACCCAGTAGCCATAAAGTCAACCTACGGTCAAACCTATGAAGTTTCCAAACTTTCAAATTACTAGCTTCCCGCAAAATAAGTCAAATCAACCTAGAGACCTCCGAATTCAATTTCGGGCATACGCCCAATTCTAAAATTACGATACAGACCCACTAGGATTGTCAGAATATTGATCCGGGGTCGTTTACATAAAATATTTACTGGAGTCAACTCAAGTTATTTTTGAAACTAAAAATCTATGTTTTTTCAAATTTTTACGTGAAAACTTTGAAAAAAGACACAGACTACACATGAGAATTGAGAAACATTAAATGGAGCTAATAGGTATCGGAATACAAAATTAAGGACTATCACTCAAAACGATCCATCGGATCGTCACATGTGGTTAGCAAAAGATCAGATATGAACTTAACATTTGAGTTTTAAATTTTCTGCTAATGGCTCTTTTTTATTGGAGGTGAGGGGATTTAAGTTTTAAATTCCAAATTAAGGATGAATTGACTTACAAGATATGAATTGTATGAAATTGAAGTAATTTTTATCATTTAGATGAAATTATAAAAAAACTCATAAGTTATTGGCATCTAGAAAATTGGTGCAAGCTATGTTTTCTTGATAAGTTAAACAACATAAATTGCAAGAGCCATGGTGAAATTTCAACTTTCAAATTGTTTATAATAAAAGAGAGCCACCTCAAAGCAACGTTTGTTTTTGTGTTTGGATTTTGGAGAAACAATAAAAGGAAAGAAAAAGATCGAGCAAAACGCGATTGTGCATCAAGACACATTTACCACTAACTAAAGAAGGGTCGTGAGTTTTCCTTATGTCTTTCCTTATCTACATGCGTCAAAATAATTTGAACTTACATATTAGTGTACATTATTTTATGAATATGACATATTTTGAAGTTAATACGTAACTTATAACCTGCCAATTAATATAAATAAAAATGTAAATAATGAGAAGTAAAAAAGAAAAGAATTCTTGCAAGTATTATATACGAATATGCAAGGGATCGGATAAAATGAAAATAATAAGCGTAGACATGATAGAAATCACCTGAAAAATAAGTACGACTAATTTGTTGCAAGATCTGTTTTCTCATTATAAGTTGCTAGCTTTTAAGAAAGGCAACTTGATTTATAAGGAAGAAACCTTTATTTATTGATAAAGCCTTTAGCAATATTTGCCATTAATACAAGATCTAACTGTTTCCTACTTCTGTCTAACAATTCGGGTGTTGATTTATTACCAAATACACTCTGACAGTCGGTCACAAATCTGGGACACTTGGGAAGTGAATTTTCCAAGGCACTATAATCTTTTTTAGCTAATGATAAGGTAGCATCTTGGAGAAAACTTATCAATAATCCATAGCCGCTATCACAAATAGCATACAAGTTTTGGACTTCTTTGTCTTTTGAATTTTCTTTTGATGTCTGTATGAAAATGCGATTGTTGGTAGCATGTTCTAATGATTGGCTGATAGCAACTCGCGCTACTTCAGCAGGAATATATGAATGAGTATGTAGATTTTGTCTGAAAGTATTTAAGCAGAATGTAGAATCTTGTACTTGTCTACATATATTCATTATTAATGCCTCATCGCTTGCATTGTCCGCAGAAGAGGTCTGAAAGTAGAACAAGATTGCAACAACTATAAGAAGAAGGAAATATGAAGGAAAAGTCATTTTCTGTAATATTTCGGTTTGAATTTTTTAAGTGAATGCAAGTGATAATATAAAGGAATTCCATTTAAGCAAAATAGGAATGAGCTAAAATGTACAAATATTCAACTCTATTATCTACTGCAAGTCTATTGCATGTATAGAAATAATGTTAGGTTTCTCCTTCATTACCGTCATAGTTATAAATAAATTAATAAAAATGGACGAATTATACCATTTTGGTAGTATTTCTACCTAATTAGTTAAGTGAAAAAAAAGTGTTCAAACTACATGTTAGATCATAATGCTGATAATAAGTTAATATATAGTAATTACTTTAACATTTATAACAAAATGCTAGATCATAATGCTGACAATAAGTTATATATAGTAATTAGTTTAACATTTTAACAATAACAGTGTATGATGTGATAGATTCTCTTATCATCCAACAACTTCCATTACACTATATGAATGTATTAAATAAATTTCAATTATTCAATATTCCCATATGTAGATGTTGAATAAGGTAAATATTTACTAGATGCATAAAGTAGTATATTTACCTTATATGTACGTAGTGAAATGAAATTAGTAAAAACATAATACTTAACTAACAATCATGGCTTAGTCTTTATAATTCATACTTGCAATAGATTCCATACAATGACTGTGTGTAACGTTATGTGATAAAGCTCCACGACATAAAATGGATATTACCTCAATTTTTTAATCCTGAAATATAGTTTAAAGGGTTAAGAAAAATGCTTTAAGCCTATTATAAATGTCTTAAAAATGCATCCTTTCGCCTATTGGATCACAAATGGCACTAACGTTGTTTTTAGGATTAAAAATACTCCTTCTTCCACCTATTGAATCACAATTGCCACTAATATTATTTTTAGAATTAAAAATACCCTTTATTTAACATTGGTGGCTCTTTTAATTATATATATATATACACACACCGATAATTTATTGGTATATATAGTAGCGACAAAAAATATAAGTCAAAACCTTTAGGTAGGCACTCTTATTTTTGCAAAAGGAATAATAAAAATGAATTGGGTAGGCACTCTTATTTTTGCAACAGAAAAGGTGAGGCGGGTGGCTCAGCGGATTTTGTGGCCTAAAGCCAAAACATATTAAAAGACTCTTAAATTTCTTTTGTAAAATCTATATAATAATGAGATACAAAGCAAACTCCTAGGACCTTGGCCTAGTGGTAACTGTATACCGCCTGGTGAATTAGGTGTACGTCACAATTTGGAACTCTGTCGTAAATGAAAATATGACATTAATTAAGTGAAAGAAGGTAGAGGGCCACGACGATAATCTGTCGACTTTCGAACCTTGTGCCCATTGCATTTGGGGATTTCTCTTAAAAAGATAAATAAAAAGTAATTGCTTTCTAATGGATGGATCATTAAACTATGGTGAAAAGAAATAGCCAATTCAGAGAAACTGAGTTAAAATTAAAAAGTGAAATTATTAGAAACATAAAACAAATATGAGTGTACATAGAGGAGAAAAATACTAGATTTGATAACATTCATTATTTAATTAAATAAGAGAAAAATTTATCGTTATTTATCACTCAACTATATAACTTAATTAAAACTTTTAAAATATTTTATTAGTGATAATTACATAAAATATATATGACACATAATATTTAAAAATGGGGCCTTAATATTTTGGGGGCCTAGGCAATGGCTTCATTTGCCTAACCCTTAGGACGCCCCTGAGGCAACATTGCAGTTCACTGTTTTGTTGTTTTTTTCAACAACAAAAAACGGTACTGTAAAATCGCGCTCACCGAGACTCAAACTCGCGTCCTTTGAAATAGTTTGCACACCCTTCACTGCTAGGCTACATCGCTAAGTTGTGTCAAGGGTGTGCAAACCGTGATATATATGTTTATATAGAACAAAATTTTACTTATATATACAGTAATGTTTCGACGAAGGGTGTGCGCCTGACCACCCTTGGAGCATTATAGCTCCGCCACTAAAGCCCTTTCCTTCAGGTCTGCCTTCTTTATCTCTTTCATCTCTTTAAAAAAATACTCATCAATTGACTTTCATAACCCTTGTAACACCAGGGACGATTTCATCATAATCTTTCATAGACTGAAACTAGCACATCATCGAATTTCTCTACTTTGTACTTTGTTGAAGATGATAAAGACATGTGAGTCCTAGATTATATATAAAAACTCAAATCTTGCTCTGACACCAATTATTGCTAAAAATTGTGAGTTAACTAGCATACAATCACACAATTTCCCAAATTTTTTTTTTATTTAAATCACTTATTCTTCTTCTTGATCCACTATTTTTAGAAATTACTGTTAATGCGAATGTTAAAGGTACTAAACTATAAAAATTATTAGGGGTCTCAATAGATTTATGAAAACCGACTAAACCGACCGAACCGTACCGCACCGAACCGATTTTTAGGTTTCTTTTTAAGAAACCGTAGGTTTTTATATAAATCTATAACCACATCACTAATTAGGGTAGGTTTTTTATTTTATAAAAATAAATCGAAAAAATACCGAACCGTACCGAAAAAATACATATGAAAAATTATAAAGACCCGACTGGTCATTTTGATCATTTACGCTCCTTTCAACTATTTAAAGTCTTGAATAACTTCCTACGAGGTATTATGACTTGTGTGAATTATCGGTTTTGGTTTTAAGATATTTCGGAGTTAGCTTGGAAGAATACATTTCATGTTGGAAGCTTAAGTTGAAATAGTCGACCGGATATTGACTTATGTGTAAACGATCCCGGAATAGAGTTTTGATGATTCCAATAGTTCCGTATGGTAATTTTGGATTTAGGAGCGTATCCGAAAAATTATTTGGAGGTCCGTAGTGGAATTAGGCTTAAAATGCCAAAAGTTGAATTTTTAGGAAGTTTGACCGGGGGGTTGACTTTTTGATATCGGGGTCGGAATTCGATTCTGAAAATTGAAATACCTCCGTTATGTCATTTATGACTTGTGTGCAAAATTTGAGGTTAATCGAACGTGATTTGATAGGTTCCGGCGTCGTTTGTGGAAACTTGAAATTTCAAAGTTCATTAGGCTTGAATTGGGCTATGATTCGCGGAGCATTGCTTGATGTGATTTGAGGGCTCGACTAAGTTTATATGGTGTTTTAAGACATGATGGTACCTTTAGTTGAGGTCTCAGGGGTCTCGGGTGTGTTTCAGGGTGAGTTTTGAGCGAGTTCGGGCATTTCGGCACTCTGATATTGTTCTGACACTTTTGGGTGCGAAAAACACATTTTGGGGTGTTGAGGTGAAGACGAGGTATGGATCGCACATAAGACTGCGGACCGCAGCAGAAAGGTGCGGACCTCAGAGGAGGAGTGCGAACCGCACAATTCTGTCTGCGGCCGCACTCCAGGGAGTTATGCAGATTCGCTGGTCCGACTTCGGAAGCTTATATCTTTGGATCTACAAGGAATTTTGAGATGATTCAAAGAAAGTTGTAGCCCTTCGTGTCTAGTTTCCAGAAAGGTAAAGAAATCATCATTTGGACATCTGTAGAGAACGTTATGACCAAAATACTAAGTCGTGGCAGTGCAGTCACCAAAAGGCGCGGCCGCACCATTTTTGTATGACCGCAGGAGCTGGGATGTGTGGCTGCACTTGGAACTGTGCGGACCGCACATGGTGAGTTCATAGAATGTACTATACAACCGAGGCTTAGGTTATTATTTCAGTTTTGGACCTTGGGAGCTCGGTTTGAGACGATTTTTCATGGGTTTTTCATGAAATTATGGAAGCGGATTATTAAGTCATTAACGAATTCATGATATATAAAGTAAAAAAGCAGAATAAGTCTCAAATCAATATCATAAATACATAAGTCTAAAACAGGGTCTAAACACGACCATAATTATCTTATAAACTCCCAAAACCTAGTTTCACATCATCACGAGTATCTAACAAGAGTAAACTGTCTCAAATGAACAATGTATATTTGAAAAGCAATAAATAGACAAGGATAGATAAGTAGGGTATGGGAACTCCATGTGTTGCGGATCAGATCAAATAATACACCTCACCACGATGTCTCTAAGTAGCTCCTACACAGCTGGATGGGTACCAGTAGTATTTTTATAAAGTTAGGTTTAGTATTTATTTGGCAATGATTTTAATATTTATTTTATAAAATAATAAAAATATAAGTCAAAACCTAATGGGATTTGGGAATTGGGTAGGCACTCTTATTTTTGCAAAAGGAAAAGGTTAGGCGGGCGGCTCAACGAATTTTGTGGCCTAAAGCCAAAACATATTAAAAGACACTTAAATTTCTTTTGTAAAATCTATATAATAATGAGATACAAAGCAAACTCCTAGGACTTTGGCCTGTAACTGTATAAAGCGTGGTGAATTAGGTGTACGTCACAATTTGAAACTCTGTCGTAAATGAAAATATGGCATTAATTAAGTGGAATAAGGTAGAGGGGGCATGACGATAATCTGTCGACTTTCGAACATTGTGCCCCATTGCATTTGGAAATTTCTCTTAAAAAGATAAACAAAAAGTAATTGCTTTCTAATGGATGGATTAGTAAACTATGGTGAAAAGAAATAGCCAATTCAGAGAGACTGAGTTAAAATTAAAAAGTAAAATCATTAGAAATATAAAACAAATATGAGTGTACATAGAGGAGAAAAAAACTAGATGTGTTAACGTTCATTATTTAATTAAATAAGAGAAAAATTTATTGTTATTTATCACTCAACTATATAACTTAATTAAAACTTTTAAAATATTTTATTAGTGATAATTACATAAAATATATGTGACACATAATATTTAAAAATGGATCCTTAATATTTTGGGGGCCTAAGGCAATGGCTTCATTTTCCTAACCCTTAGGCCGCCCCTGAGGTAACATTGCAGTTCACTGTTTTGTTGTTTTTTTCAACAACAAAAAACAGTGCAGTAAGATCGCGCTCACTGAGACTCAAACCCGCGTCCTTTGAAATAGTTTGCACACCCTTCACTGCTAGGCTACATCGCTCAGTTGTGTCAAGGGTGTGCATACCGTGATATATATGTTTATATAGAATAAAATTTTACTTATATATCTAGTAATGTTTCGACGAAGGGTGTGCGTGTGATGACCCAAAAGGTCATCTTATATTTTAGAACTCGAATCTGAGCTCTTAAGCCTTACAAATCTCATTTTTACCCTCCTCGATTTACGTGCACAGTTCGGGTAGGTTTCCGAAAAGCTTTTACGTTGAAAACTAATAAAAATAAGAATTTTTACCTTAAAAGTTAATTTTTATTGACTTCGGTCAACATTGTTGGTAAACGGGCCTGGATCCGTGCTTTGATGGTCCCAGTAGGTCCGTATCGAATTATGGGACCTGGACGTATGCCCAGAATTGAATTCGAAGGTCCCTAATTTGAGTTATGAATTTTTGATGAAAATTAAAAGTCTAGAAATTATTTGTTTTTAAGAATTGATTGATATTTGGCATTTTTAGTATCGGGTCTGTATTTTGGTTCCGGAGCCCAGTACAGGTTCATTATGATATTTAAGACTTGTCTGTGAAATTTGGTGAGAAATAGAGTTGATTTGACGTGATTCGGACGTCCAGTTGATAAGATATGAATTTTAAAGTGTTCTTGCGAATTTTATTTGATTTGGTGCTAAAGTCGTAGTTCTAGGTGTTATTTTGGTGATTTGATCACGCGAGCAAGTTCTATGATATTTTTAGACTTGTGTGCATGTTGGATTTGGAGCCCCGAGGGCTCAGGTGAGTTTCGGATAGGTCACGGGATGTTTTGAACTTAGAACATTTTGCAGGTATATCTTAACCTGTTGCAGGCCTCTGATCTCGCAATTGCGAGGCTTTCATCGCAATTTCGATCAGAAGCCTGGGCCAGCAGTTCTCGCATTTGCGAGGTTACCTTCGCAATTGCGAAGGGAGTCTAGGAAGGGCAGGTTCGCAAATACGAGTAGATTTTAAAGGGCTTCGCAATTTTGAGGTTCAGTGGTCGCAAATGCGAAACTTTTCTCGCATTTGCGAAGGCAGCGGGATTGTGAAGGGCATCGCAATTGCGATTGTTCCTTCGCATTTGCGAAACTCAGGTCGCAATTGCGACACCTGCAGCTGAGTAAAAGGGACTTAGACAGGATGTTTCATTCATTCTTCATATTTTCAAAATCCTAAACCTTAAGAGGCAATTTTCCAAAGACCAACCCAAATCATAGGTAAGTGATTCCTAACTCTTTTCTTTTAATCTTTTACATCTTATAACAAAATTTCAACCTAGAATCTAGAATTTTTATGGTGAAATTAGGATTTTTGGGTAGAACTTAGGAATTTTAAAATTTGAGGATTTAGACCTTAATTTGTGGTCGGATTCCAGAACTAATTACATATTCGGGCTCGGGGGCGAATGTGTAAAAGGATTTTGATTGGGCCCGGGGTCGATTTTTTGACTTTTTCGAGGAAAATTTGGGAGATTTTAACTTACGCAATATAATTGATTCCTTTAGCAATGTTTGATATTATTGAGTCATTTTTGAATAGATATGAGTGGTTTGGAGGTGAATTCCAAAGGAAAAACTGTGATTGATAATTAAGTGGCCTTCGGAGCAAAGTAACTGTAGTGTCTAACCCTGACTTGAGAGAATTAGGAACCTTAGATTACTTGCTAAGTGAAATTCATGCTAGCGGCGTATATGTGAGGTGACGAGTACTTATGCGCCGCCAATTTACCTTTTTTCCATGTTTCTCAGTTTTTCTTATATTGTCTCATTCTTATGCCTAATTGCTATGTGTTATACTAGTGTTGTTCAATTTATCGTTCTTATCATGTTTACGGATTTTCTGGTGATAATTGAGTTTTTATTTCAAAGTTGAGATTGATGTTATGGAACCAAATATTGAAGTAAGGTTTGTACTTGTCATTCTATCTCCCTGTTGTTATTTATGCATTGCATTATGGTAAAGGAGGGTGTTAATGCACAAAGGATGATGCCGTGCCATATTGTGAGTGTTAATGCACGAAAGGTGATGCCGTGCCATATTGTGAGTGTTAATGCATGAAGGGTGATTCCGTGCCATATTATGAGTGTTAATGCACGAAGGGTGATGCCGTGCCATATTGTGAGTGTTAATGCATGAAGGGTGATGCTGTGCCATGATATGAGAGTTAATGCACAAAGGATGATGCCGTGTCGTTTCTATTAATTTTATGGTGAGATTGAGAGTAAAATCACGAAGGGTAATGCCGTGCATTTTTCCTTACTGTATTCACTATTCATGTTGATTCCTGATATATTGATTGCTCCGGTGATCATTCTGTTGTAGTTCTTTATCTTGCATTTCCCTCAGTATGTTCCCCTCCCGACATTTCCTGTTTAGTTCTTCATTTCTGTGATTTGTATATACACTGTTAAATTGTACAGGTTGATTTGTAAGTACCTTGCCTTAGCCTCGTCACTACTTCATCGAGGTTAGGCTCGACACTTACCAGTACATGGGGTCAGTTGTACTGATACTGTATTCTGCACTTTCTGTGCAGATTTTGATACTGGTTTGGGTTGATCGAGATTTTTGCTATTGGTCCACTGTCCAGAGACTCAAGGTAGATCTGTCGGCATTCACAGACCTTGAAGTCCCCGTCTATCTTTTCTGTTCTACTATTTCTTTCATTCAGACAGTTGTATTTCTTTCAGAATATTACTTGTAGTAAATTCTAGAATGCTCGTGAATTGTGACTCCAGATCCGGGTGGTAGAAATTAATACAGTTTTATGATATTTTGCACTTATTATGTTTCATCTTAGTTAATTATTGTTAATTACTTAATGGAAATAAGGAATTGGTTTAATGATTCTCTAACGTTGGCTTGCCCAGGAAGTGAAATGTTAGGCGTCATCACGATCCCGTCGGTGGAATATTTCGGGTTGTGACAGTTGGTATTAGAGCACTAGGTTTCCTAGGTCTCACGATTCATGAGCAAGCTTAGTAAAGTCTGGAGGATCGGTACGGAGACGTATATACTTATCTTCCAGTGGCTATGAAGTTTAGGAACAAGTTTCACTTCTATTCTTCTCTGTCGTGCGATTTTGCCCTCTCAATACTTATTGAACTCTTCTACTCTTATTCTCTCACAGATGGCGGGAACACGTACTGCTTCCTCAGCTGAGCAGCAGCCAGAGCCTCCAGTGGCAGCTCCTACGCGGGGCAGAGGTCGAGGCCGAGGCCGTACCAGAGACTGAGGCAGGGGCAGGGCTCAACCTAGGGCCCGAGCAGCTGCCCCGGCAGTGGAGCCTCAGATAGAGCTTGACGAGGAGGTTCCAACCCAGACTGTTTCTACCGGACCAGCTTAGGTTCCAGAGGGGTTCATTGCCACCCCATTACTTCAGGATGCTTTGGTCCGTTTGGTGGGCCTTATAGAGAGTGTGGCCCAGACTGACGCATTTCCCATGGCACCAGCAGTCTCTCAGGATGGAAGAGGAGCCTAGACTCCCACCACTCCCGCTCCGGAACAGATAGCTCCCCAGTATCAGGCTCCAGCAGCTCGTCCAGTTGGATTAGTTCAGCCGGTTATTGCGGCACAGGTCGGAGATGGGCCAGCTATGTCTTTTGAGGCTTTTTGGAGATTGGACTGGTTTACCAAGCTCTTTCCTGTTCACTTCAGTGGTGCTCCTTCAGAGGATCCCCAGGAGTATCTTGATAGCTGTCACGAGGTTCTACGAAACATGGGTATAGTGGAGACCAATGGGGTCAATTTTGCTGCATTTCAGATGACTGGTTCCGCCAAGAAATGGTGGAGAGATTACTTGTTGACCAGACTAGTTGGGTCGCCTGCTCTTACTTGGGACTAGTTCTCTCAGCTCTTCATAGAGAATTTTCTGCCTATCACATTGAGAGAGGAGCGTCGCCGTCAGTTTGAGCGTCTCCAACAGGGCAGTATGACTGTTACTCAGTATAAGACCCGTTTTGTGGATTTAGCCCGTCATGCCATTCTTCTGCTTCCCACAGAGAGAGAGAGAGAGAGAGAGAGTGAGGAGGTTTATTGATGGACTTGCTCAGCCTATCAGATTGCAGATGGCTAAGGAGACTGGGAGTGAGATTTCTTTTCAGGCGGCTGCTAATGTCGCCAGACGGGTCGAAATGGTTCTTACTCAGGGAGGTCAGGGGTCTGACAAGAGACCTAAACATTCCGGTGAGTTCAGCGGTGCCTCATCTAGAGGCAAGAGTACTTTTGGTAGAGGCCATCCTCCCAGGCCATTTCATTCAGCGCTTCAGGCATCCCATGGTGCCTCAGATGGTCGAGGCCCTCAGATGCATTATTCTGAGCAGCTAGCCTACAGTGCACCACCAGCTCCTATTAGTGCACCTCCACTCCAGAGTTATCAGGGTGGTTATTCGGGTCGACAGGGTCAGTTTCAGGGTCAGCAATTACCGCAACCGAGGTTATGTTATACATGTTGTGTCCCGAGACACATTGCTAGATTTTTCCCTCGAGCAACGGGCAGCTTACAGCATCAGAGTTCTCGTGCCATGGTTCTGGCACCAGTTGCTGCACCACCTGCTCAGCCAGCCAGAGGCAGGGGTCAGGCAGCCAGAGGTAGAGACCAGACTGTTAGAGGTAGAGACCAGCCAGTTAGAGGCTATCCCAGGGACGTAGTTCAGGGTGGTGGGGCCCAGCCTCGGTGTTATGCTTTCCCAACCCAAACCTGAGGCTGAGTCATCTGACGTTGTTATCACATGTACTATTTCAGTTTGCAGTAGAGATGCTTCCGTTCTATTTGATCCAGGATCTACTTACCCTTATGTGTCATCCTCTTTTGCTTCCTATTTGGTTATGCCCCGTGATTCTTTGAGTGCTCCTGTGTATATGTCCACACTAGTGGGAGATGCTATTGTTGTAGATCGTGTTTATCGTTCGTGTGTGGTCACCATTGGGAGTCTTGAGACTCATGTAGATCATCTACTTCTTGACTTGGTTGATTTTGATGTCATACTGGGTATAGATTGGCCCTCACCTTATCATGCCATATTAGATTGTCACGCCAAGATAGTGACCTTAGCCTTGCAGGGGTTGCCTCGATTAGAGTGGAGAAGGAATCTTGGCCATTCTGCCAGCAGGGTTATCTCTTATGTGAAGGCTAGGCATATGGTCGAGAAGGGGTGCCTAGCTTATTTGGTTTATGTCCGTGATTCTAGTGCGGAGGTTCCTTTCATAGATTCGATGCCGGTTGTTCGTGAGTTTCCAGAGGTGTTTCCTGCAGACCTGCCGGGGATGCCACCCGACAGGGATATTGATTTCTGCATTGATTTGGCTCCGGGCACTCAGCCTATTTCCATTCCGCCATATCGCATGGCCCCGCTAGAGTTGAAAGAATTGAAGGAGCAGTTGCAAGATTTGCTTGATAAGGGCTTCATTAGACCTAGTGTCTCGCCCAGGGGTGCACCCGGGTTGTTTGTGAAGAAAAAATATGGATCGATGAGGATGTGTATAGATTATTGGTAGTTGAACAAAGTCACCATCAAGAACAAGTATCCATTGCCGAGGATTGATGATTTATTTGATCAGCTTCAGGGTGCCAAGGTGTTTTCAAATATTAATTTGAGATCTGGTTACCATCAGTTGAAGATTTGGGCATCTGATGTCCCTAAAACAACTTTTCGAACTCGGTATGGGCATTACGAATTTCTAGTGATGTCATTTGGGTTGACAAATGCCCCAGCAGCATTCATGGATTTAATGAACCGGGTGTTCAAACCCTACTTGGATTCCTTTGTGGTTGTGTTTATTGATGATATCTTGATCTACTCCCACAGTCGAGAGGAACATGAGCTGCACCTTCGGATCATTCTTCAGACTCTGAAAGACAGCCAGTTATATGCTAAGTTCTCAAAATGCAAGTTTTGGTTGAGTTCAGTTGCTTTCTTGGGTCACGTTATATCAGTAGAGGGTATTCAGGTGGATCCTAAGAAGATTGAGGCAGTCCAGAACTGGCCTAGACCCACATCAGCTACATAGATCCATAGTTTTCTGGGTTTGGCGGGCTATTACGGTCGATCTATGGAGGGGTTTTCATCCATAACAGCCCCGTTGACTAGATTGACCCAGAAGGGTGCCCCGTTCAGGTGGTCAGACGAGTGTGAAGTGAGATTTCAGAAGCTCAAGACAGCTTTGACTACGACACCGGGATTGGTGTTACCCACAGGTTCAGGATATTATACAGTATATTGTGACGCATCTCGTATTGGTCTGGTCGCGGTATTGATGCAGGGTGGCAAGGTCATTGCATATGCTTCGCGGCACTTGAAGGTTCATGAGAAGAATTACCTTGTTCATGATCTAGAGCTGGCAGCCATTGTTCACGCGCTGAAGATTTTGAGGCATTATCTTTATGGTGTGCCATGTGAGGTCTTCACTGATCATCGGAGCTTGCAGTATTTGTTCAAGCAGAAGGAACTAAATTTGAGGCAGAGGAGGTGGCTGGAGCTATTGAAAGACTATGATATCACTATATTATACCATCCGGGAAAGGCCAATATGGTGGCCGATGCATTGAGTAGAAAGTCAGTTAGTATGGGTAGCCTTGCGTATATTTCAGTTGGTGAGAGACCGCTTGCATTGGATGTTCAGGCCTTGGCCAACCAGTTCGTGAGGTTGGATATTTCTGAGTCCAGCCGTGTTCTAGCTTGCACAGTTACTCGGTCTTCTTTGTTTGAGCGCATCAGAGATCGACAGGATGACGATCCTCATTTACTTGCCCTTAGAGACACAGTGCGGCACGGTGGTGCCAAGCAGGTTACTGTTGGAGATGACGGAGTTTTGAGGATGCAGGATCGTATTTTTATGCCTAATGTGGATGGACTTCGTGAATTAATTCTTGAAGAAGCACACAATTCCAGGTATTCTATTCATCCAAGTACCACCAAAATGTATCAAGATTTGCGGCAAACATTATTGGTGGAGGAGAATGAAAAAGGATATAGTTGCCTATGTAGCTCGGTACTTAAATTACCAGCAGGTAAAGTGTGAGCATCAGAGACCTGGTGGTTTACTTCAGAGCTTAGATATTCCTGAGTGGAAGTGAGAGCATATCACTATAGATTTTGTTGTTAGACTCCCACGGACTCAGAGGAAGTTCGATGCAGTTTGGGTTATTGTGGACAGGCTGACTAAGTCAGTGCATTTCATTCATGTGGCAGTTACCTATTCCTCGGAGCGGTTGGCAAAGGTTTACATTCGATCGTCCGTCTTTACGGTGTGCCCGTGTCTATCATTTCTGATCGAGGTACGCAGTTTACCTCGCACTTTTAGAGGGCACTACAGCGTGAGTTAGGTACGCGGGTTGAGTTGAGCACAACATTCCATCCTCAGACAGATGAACAGTCCGAGCCTACTATTCAGATCTTGGAGGATATGCTCTGCGCATGTGTTATTGACTTTGGAAGTTATTGGGATCAGTTTTTGCCGTTAGCGGAGTTTGCCTACAATAACAGCTACCAATCGAGCATGGGGAGGCTCGGTTATTGGGTATTTAGTTCAGGAGGCCTTGGACAAGGTCAAGATTATACAAGATCGACTTCGCACAGCTCAGTCCAGGCAAAAACGTTATGCCGACCATAGAGTTCGTGATGTTGCATTCATGGTCGGAGAGAGAGTGTTACTTCGGGTATCATCCATGAAGGGTGTAATGAGGTTCGGAAAGAAGGGCAAGTTGAGCCTTAGGTATATCGGACCTTTTGAGATTCTGGAGAGAGTGGGAGAGGTAGCTTACAAGCTTACGTTGCCACCTAGTTTAGTAGTTGTCCATCAGGTATTCCATGTGTCCATGCTTCGAAAGTATCACGGCGATCCATCCCATGTGTTAGATTTCAGCTCTGTCTAGTTGGACAAGGATTTGACGTACGAGGAGGAGCCGGTGGCAATTCTAGCCCGACAAGTTTGCCAGTTGAGATCAAAGAGTTACCCTTCAGTTCGAGTGTAGTGGAGAGGTCAGCTTATTGAGGCTATTACTTGGGAGTCCGAGTCCGATATGCGGAGTAGATATCCCCACCTTTTCACCAGCCCATGTACTTTTCTATGTCCGTTCGAGGACGAAAGGTTGTTTTAGAGGTGGAGAATGTGATGACCCAAAAGGTCATCTTATGTTTTAGAACTCGAATCTGAGCTCTTAAGCCTTACAAATCTCATTTTTACCCTTCTCGATTTGCGTGCGCAGTCCGAGCAGGTTTTCGGAAAGCTTTTATGTTAAAAACTAATGAAAATAAGAATTTTTGCCTTAAAAGTTTATTTTTGTTGACTTTGGTCAACAATTTTGGTAAACGGGGCCGGATCCGTACTTTGAAAGTCCCGGTAGGTCCGTATCGAATTATGGGACCTGGGCATATTCCCGAAATTGAATTCGGAGGTCCCTAGCTTGAGTTATGAATTTTTGATGAAAATTAAAAGTCTGAAAATTATTTGTTTTTAAGAATTGATTGATATTTGGTATTGTTAGTATCGGGTTCGTATTTTGGTTTCGGAGCCCGGTACAGGATCATTATGATATTTAAGACTTTTCTGTGAAATTTGGTGAGAAACAGAGTTGATTTGACGTGATTCGGACGTCCAGTTAAGAAGATATGAATTTTAAAGTGTTTTTGAGAATTTCATTTGATTTGGTGCTAAAGTCGTAGTTCTAGGTGATATTTTGGTGATTTGATCGCGCAAGCAAGTTCGTATGATATTTTTAGACTTGTGTGCATGTTGGGGTTGGAGCCCCGAGGGCTCGGGTGAGTTTCGGATAGGCCACGGGATGTTTAGAACTTAGAAAGTTTTGCTGGTATAACTGAACTTGTTGCAGGCCTCTGATCTCGCAATTGCGAGATCAGGCATCGCAAATGCGAACATAACAGGGTCCGCAATTGTGAGGCTTTCATCGCAATTGCGATCAGAAGCCTGGGCCAGCAGTTCTCGCATATGCGAGGTTTCCTTCGCAATTGCGAAGGGAGTCTGGGAAGGGCAGGTTCGCAAATGCGAACATCTACTCGCATTTGCGAGGTTCAGTGGTCGCAAATGCGACACTTTCCTCGCATTTGCGAAGGCAGCGGGATTATGAAGGGCATCGCAATTGCGATTGTTCCTTCGCCTTTGCGAAACTCAGGTCGCAATTGCGACACCTCCAACTGAGTAAAAGGGACTTAGACAGGATGTTTCATTCATTCTTCATATTTTCAAAATCCTAAACCTTAAGATGTGATTTTCCAAAGACCAAATCTTCCCCAAATTATAGGTAAGTGATTCCTAACTCTTTTATTTTAATCTTTTACATCTTATAACAAGATTTCAACCTAGAATCTAGAATTTTTATGGTGAAATTAGGATTTTTGGGTAGAACTTAGGAATTTCAAAATTTGAGGATTTAAACCTCAATTTGAGGTCGGATTCCAAAATAAATTACATATTCAGGTTCGGGGGTGAATGGGTAAAATGATTTTGGTCCGTACCTCGGGTTTTGACCAAGCGGGCCCGGGGTCGATTTTTCGACTTTTTGGAGGAAAAATTGGGGAAATTTAACTTACGCAATATAATTGATTCCTTTAGCAATATTTGATATTATTGAGTCATTTTTGAATAGATACGAGTGGTTTGGAGATGAATTCCAAAGAAAAAACTGTGATTGAGAATTAAGTGGCCTTCGGAGCGAGGTAAGTGTTGTGTCTAACCCTGACTTGAGGGAATTAGGAACCTTAGATTACTTGCTAAGTGAAAGTCATGTGAGCGGTGTATATGTCAGGTGACGAGTACTTATGCGCCGCTAATTTACCCTTTTTCCATGTTTCTCAATTTTTCTGATATTGTCTCATTCCTATACCTAATTGTTGTGTGTTATACTAGTGTTGTTCAATTTATCGTTCTTATCATATTTACGGATTTTCTGGTGATAATTGAGTTTTTATTTCAAAGTTGAGATTGATGTTATGGAACCAAATGTTGAAGTAAGGTTTGTACTTGTCATTCTATCTCTCTGTTGTTATTTATGCATTGCATTATGGTAAGGGAGAGTGTTAATGCACGAAGGGTAATACCGTGCCATATTGTGAGTGTTAATGCACGAAGGGTGATGCCGTGCCATATTGTCAGTGTTAATGCACGAAGGGTGATGTCGTGCCATGATATGAGAGTTAATGCACAAAGGGTGATGTTGTGTCGTTTCTATTAATTTTATGGTGAGATTAAGAGTAAAAGCACGAAGGATGATGCCGTGCATTTTTCCTTACTGTATTCACTATTCCTGTTAATTCCTGATATATTGATTGCTCCGGTGATCATTCTGTTTTAGTTCTTTATCTTGCATTTCCCTCAGTATGTTCCCCTCCCGATATTTCCTATTTAGTTCTTCATTTTTGTGATTTGTATATACACTGTTAAATTGTACAGGTTGATTTGTAGGTGCCTTGCCTAAGCCTCGTCACGACTTCGTCGAGGTTAGGCTCGACACTTACCAGTACATGGGGTCGGTTGTACTGATACTGCACTCTGCACTTTCTATGCAGGTTTTGATACCGGCTCGGGTTGATTGAGATTTTTGCTATTGGTCCACTGTCTGGAGACTCAAGGTCGATCTGTCGGCGTTCACATACCTTGAAGTCCCCGTCTATCTTTTCTGTTCTACTGTTTCTTTTATTCAGATAGTTATATTTCTTTCAGACTATTACTTGTAGTAAATTCCAAAATGCTCGTGAATTATGACTCCAGATCCGGGTGATAGAAATTAATACAGTTTTATGATATTCTGCACTTATTATGTTTCATCTTAGTTATTTATTGTTAATTACTTAATGGAAATAAGGAATTGGTTTAATGATTCTCTAACGTTGGCTTGCCTAGCAAGTAAAATGTTAGGCGCCATTACGGTCCTGTCGGTGGAAAATTATGGGTCGTGACAGTGCGCTTGACCATGGAGCATTGTAGCTCCTCCACTGAAGCCCTATCCTTCAAGTCTGCCTTCTTTATCTCTTTCATCTCTTTAGGAAAATATTCTTCAATTGACTTTCATAACCCTTGTAACACCAAGGACGATTTCATCATAATCTTCCATAGACTGAAACTAGCACATCATCAAATTTCTCTACTTTGTACTTTGTTGAAGATGATGAAGACATATGAGTCCTAGATTATATATAAAAACTCGAACCTTGCTCTGACACCAATTGTTGCTAAAGATTGTGGGTTAACTAATACACAATAACACAATCTCCCAAATCCCTTTTATTTAAATTACTTGTTCTTCTTCTTGATCCATTATTTTTAGAAATTATTGTTAATGTGAATGTTAAAGGTACTAAACTATACAAATTATTAGGGGTGTCAATGGATATTTAAAAACCAACAAAACCGACCGAACTGTACCGCACCGAACCGATTTTTAGGTTTCTTTTTAAGAAATCGTAGGTTTTTTTATAAATCTATAACCACACCAATAATTAGGGTAGGCCTTTTATTTTATTAAAATAAACCAAAAAAATACCGAACCGTACCGAATAAATTTTACATGCGAAAAATTATAACGACCTGACCGGTCGTTTTGACCATTTACGTTCCTTTCAACTATTTGAAGTCTTGAATAACTTCCTACGAGGTATTATAACTTGTGTGAATTGTCGGTTTTGGTTTTAAGGTATTTCGGAGTTAGCTTGAAAGAATAAATTTCATGTTAGAAGCTTAAGTTGAAATAGTCGACCGGATGTTGACTTATGTGTAAACGATCCCGAAATAGAGTTTTGATGATTCCAATAGCTCAGTATGGTGATTTTGGACTCAGGAGCGTGTCTGAAAAATTATTTGGAGGTCCGTAGTGGAATTAGGCTTAAAATGCCGAAAGTTGAATTTTTGAGAAGTTTAACCGGGGGGTTGACTTTTTGATATCGGGGTCGGTGTCCGATTCTGAAAATTGAAATACCTCCGTTATTTCATTTATAAATTGTGTACAAAATTTGAGGTTAATCAGACATGATTTGATAGGTTCTGGCATCGTTTGTGGAAACTTGAAATTTCAAAGTTCATTAGGCTTGAATTGGGGTATGATTCGCAGTTTTAGTGTTGTTTGATGTGATTTGAGGGCTCGACTAAGTTTATATGGTATTTTAGGACGTGATGGTAACTTTGGTTAAGGTCCCGGGGGCCTCGAGTGTGTTTCGAGGTGAGTTTTGAGCGAGTTCGGGTATTTCGGCACTCTGATATTGTTCTGGCACTTTTGGGGGTGCGAACCGCACATTTTGGAGTGCTGAGGCAAAGGAGAGGTGCGGACCGCACATAAGAGTGCGGACCGCAGCAAAAAAGTGCAGACCTCAGAGGAGGAGTGCGGACCGCATAATTCTGTCTACGGCCGCACTCCAGGGAGTTCTGCAGATTCGCTGGTCCGACTTCGGAAGCTTATATCTTTGGATCTACAAGAAATTTTGAGATGATTCAAAGAAAGTTGTAGCCCTTCGTGTCTAGTTTCCAGAAAGGTAAAGAAGTCATCATTTGGACATCTGTAGAGAAAGTTATGGCCAAAATACTAAGTCATGGCCGTGCAGTCACCAAAAGGTGCGACCGCACCATTTTTGTGCGACCGCAGGAGCTGGGATGTGCGGCCGCACTTGGAACTGTGCGGACCGCACATGGTGAGTTCAGAGAATGTACTATATAACCAAGGCTTGGGTTATTATTTTATTTTTGGACCTTGGGAGCTCGGTTTGAGACGAGTTTTCGTGAGTTTTTCAAGAAATTTATCGGGGTAAGTGATTGTAATTCAGATTTGGTTAACATACATGAATATATCATTGTTTTCATCATGTAATTAGTATTTTGATATGGAAATTTGGGGAAAATTATAGAAATTTCATAAAATAATTTTTTGGGATTTGAACATTGATTCAGAGTCGGATTTGAGTGAAATTAGTATGGTTGAACTCGTAATTGAATGGGTTGTCGGATTTTATAACTTTTGTCGGGTTCTGAGACGTGGGCCCCACTGGCGATTTTTGAGCTAAATTTCAAATTTTTTTGAAAAACTTGCATTTTCTTATGGAATTAATTCCAATAAATTTTATTGACTGAAACGAATTATTTGTGACTAGATTCGAGGCATTCAGAGGCCGATTTGAGAGGCAAAAGCATAGTAGAGTAAAGAATTTCACGCTTTGAGGTAAGTAACAGTTATAAATCTGGTCCTGAGGTATGAAACCCCAGATTTTGTGTCATGCGATTATTTTAGAGGTGACGCACATGCTAGGTGACGGGCGTGTAGGCGTGCACCGAGGGGATTGTGACTTGGTTCATCCCGTGGAAAAAAAAATGTAAAGTTGAATAACTTGTTGTTAGCTATATGCTCTCTGTGTGTTGTAGAGATTTGACTGTAAATCATGTTTAGAAATCCTGTGTAGACTATATGTTGGTACTGTTGGGACGCACAGAGGTCGTGTACATGTTGAACTATGTGCTTAATTGTTGTTTTGTACTTAGTCACAGTTTACTTGTTTATTCTATCCCAGTCTCTATTATTATTATTGATACATCATATCATTATTGTTTGGGCTGATTTCATGATTATTGAGAGCCCGAGAGACTGGAGAGATTTATGACTGAGCGAGGTCGAGGGCCTGATTGTGAGATATTATACTATAGCACGTGAGTTGTCCGTGCAACACGTGAGTTGTCCGTGCGGATCCTTATATTATACTATAGCATGTGAGTTGTCCGTGCAACATGTGAGTTGTCCGTGCAGATCCTTATATTATACTATAGCACGTGAGTTGTCCGTGCAACACGTGAGTTGTCTGTGCAGCACGTGAGTTGTTTGTGCGAATCTAGATATTTATATTATGGCACGTGAGTTGTCCGTGTAGCACATGAGTTGTCCGTGCAGCACATGAGTTGTCCGTGCAGCACATGAGTTGTCCGTGCAGATTATAGTGCTTGGGCTGTAGGAGCCCCTCCGGAGTCTGTACACCCCCAGTGAGCGCGGGTATCCATTGAGTGTGAGTGCTGAGGGTTGGGAGCCCGGTGAGTGATTGTTGTCCTGAGAGGTTGTACTTGTTTTTCATTGTTGTTGCACTTAGTTGCTATCTATAATTGTTTTGAAATTCTCTGAAAGATTTTATATCCGTATTATACGAATTTGAACTGTATAAAATCGATTTGACATAAACTGCTGGAATTGATAGCATGTCTACTCTCTGCTGGAATTACTGAAAATGAACTATAACTGTGTAGCTCGTCATTATCTTCAGTTCCTTAGTTATTATTATTACTTACTGAGTTGGTTGTACTCGTACTACACCCTGCACTTTGTGTGCATATCCAGGTATTTCCGGTCATAGCGGGTGTTGATTCTCTCGCACAGCTGATATTTCGGAGATTTAGAGGTAGTTGCCGTGTTTCGCAGACCTTGTCTCTCCTTTCATATCTCCTTGTTTACTGTATTTGGTCTTAGACTATTATAGACCGTATTTTTCAGACTTGTATTCATATTAGATTCTCATGTACTCAGTGACACCGAATTTTGGAAATGCGTTTTACCTAGTATTTGTGGGATTTTCCCTTAAGCTTGAATTATGATGTTTTCCGTATTTAAAAGAAATTTCGGTTTATTGAGATTGTCGGCTTGCCTAGTACTGAGATAGGCGCCATCACGACGGGTGAGATTTTGGGTCGTGACAAAAATATATTTATCTAGTAAGTTTAAAAATAATAATGCATTAAATTTTTTTTGGGCCTTGGAATTATGCAAATTATTACAAGCCAACAAGTAATTAAACTTAAAATACTAATTTTCAAAACCTATTATGCTACATCTACTTAAACTAAGTTATTTCAAGTATCTTTATTAGCAAGACACAAAGTATTCTAGCGATAATGAGTAGCAAACAACAATGTATTGAATATGTTTCCTTTATTCTTGAGTAGCAATCTATAATTTAGATTTATCTTTTTGAATATTTAATCTTCTATATACTTTATTCTTGAGTCAGCTTGGTTAATATTATTCCACTCGTTTGATTTATATTTTCTTTGCCTTTGCTTGATTTTTTAGCAAACAACAATGTATTGAATATGTTTCCTTTATTCTTGAGTAGCAATCTATAATTTAGATTTATCTTTTTGAATATTTAATCTTCTATATACTTTATTCTTGAGTCAGCTTGGTTAATTTATTCCACTCGTTTGATTTATATTTTCTTTGCCTTTGCTTGGTTTTTTTTACGTTGTTGTAGAATAGTTGATGGATCTATACTCTAGTCATCTTTTATTTTTTTTAATTCATCACCCTTTAAATAGTAAAAATATTTAGAGAGCTTTGCTAAGTCCTATAAAAGAACGTATGTTATTGCATTCTAATTCTACTGGTGAATTTTACACGATATTTTAAAAAATACCAAAAATTAACCGAACCGTACCGATACCGATTAGAAACCGACATGATTGGGACGGTTTCGAAAAGTCTAATTTTGGTTATACATAATATAATAACCAAAAAATTGGTATGGTACCAATTTTATAAAATAACCGGCTGAACTGAACCATTGACGCCCCTACAAATTATTCATGGATATTTTAATTATCATTGTCCCCAATTCTCTTCTTGTGATAATGGTTTGGAATTTGTTTAAACTTTTATAATTTTTCAATCATATACACATTGCATAATTCAGTGGGTCTATTTGTTATGCATTATATGCAGTTGCTCATCATGTATATACATGTATATTCGAATAAATTTTATAATTGTCTGGTTAGTATAGAGTACGGTCGATTAGCTTAAGAGTGCACAATGCGTAGGCATTTAATTAAAGCAAAATTGAATTCGACAATGCAAAGTCTCCAAGGAGCTTCAACTTATATCGCTAATACTTGCAAAGTCTCCGTACCTTTAGTGAAATGAATTCATTAAAGCTGGGGCATTGTAAATATTTTTAAAATTTAGACAAGCTACCTAATTCAGATTCATCAATTTACTATGCTTTATTTACTAACCGCTGCATTATTTTAATGTTTCTTTCTCTTATTGTTTTTTTCAATTAAGAAAGCGGGTGTCAACTATATTAAAAATAGTGGATCAAGAAGAAGAATAAGTGACTTAACTAAGTGATTTGGGAGATTCTGGGTTACGTAACAGACAAAGGGGTAAATTTTAAACGATTGCTGATAGTAAGGGTAAATTTGGCCGGATAATATAACAATAAGGATAAATTTGGTCGAATAATATAACAGAGGTTAAATGTGGACAATATCTTAAAGTAGAATGGTAAATTTGAACATTTTCCCAATACAGACTGCATAGATATTTACTCTAGGCAAACTTGAAAACGAAATTTAAGATCGTTTTACAATACAAAGAGTAAATTATAGTAGTAATTGATATGTAGAACATTTTGCTTATTTCAATTAGTAATGTACGGAGAAAATTGATAAATTACATCAAATCGATAATCCGAGACAAACTGAAAAGAAATTCGATTGTAGTTTGGTTTGATATGGTTTGGTATTGGAAAAATAAAATCCGACCATAATTGGTTTGATTTTAACTAAAAAAAAGTCAAATCGAAACCAAACCAACCAGATAGTATATTTATACAATTTTAAAAAATATTTTATACATATAAATATCTATTGTAACGTAATTTATAAATAATTCTTAAACTTTTTCACAGTTTTATCTTTTCACGTATTATTTCAAGTTTGGACTTAACATTCTTGAATAGTAAATATATTTTATATCCATAAATGTAGTAACTCAAACAAAGTTCAAATCTATACTAATGCTACCAAAAGAAATTCAATTCAACACTAGGAATGACAATAGTATCGGATAACTGTTTTTTAGTTTTACATTGGTTTATAATAAAAATGCATAACTTAGTTTATATTTTTTGAGTGCTTAATTATGTAATTAATCGATTTATTAGCTATACTTATTTTAGCATGACCTATATAATATTTTTATATTATGTTAATTTTTATTATGGCTTATTAATTAGCAATATTTGCTTTATGCAAATTTATTATCTTTGTTATTGAATATTTTAGTATAATACTTTGGCAGAATAGCCTAGTAGACCATTGTACTTATTCCGGTTTTGTCACGACCCAAAATCTCACCCGTCATGATAGCACCTATCTCGATACTAGGCAAGCCGTTAATGTCACTAAACCACAATTTCTTTTAAGTTTAAAAATATAATATTTAAATACAATACAAAATCTCCCAAATACAAATACGAACACTCCCCAAAACCTGGTGTCACTGAGTACATGAGCATCTAATATGAATACATATCTGGAACGTATAGTCTATAATAGTCTGAGACCAAATACAGTAAACAAAGAGATAGAGAAGGAGAGACAAGGTCTGCGGAACAGGACAGCTACCTCAAAATCTCCTAAAAATCAACCGCGCGAAAGGATCAACACCTGCGGTGTCCGGGGACACCTGTATCTGCACACGAAGTGCAGAGTGTAGTATGAGTACAACCAACTCAGCAAGTAACAATAATAAATAAGGAACTGCAGATAGTAACGAGCTACACAGTTATGGTTCATTTTCAGTAATTCCAGCAAAGAATAGACATGCTATCAAATCTGGCAGTTTAAAGTCAAATCAATTTTTATACAGTTCCTGTTCATGTAATCCATCTATCAACAATCTTTCAGAGATTTCACAACAATGACAGATAGTAACTAAGTGCAACAACAAATGAAAATCAAGTACAACCTCTTAGGACAACAATCACTCACTGGGCTTCCAGCCCTCATCACTCCCTGGGCTCCCAGCCCTCATCACTCACTCTCAATGGGTACCCGGACTCACTGGAGGTGTACAGACTCCGGAGGGGCTCCTACAGCCCAAGCGCTATAATCTGCATGGATAACTCACCTGCTGCACGGACAACTCATGTGCCATAATATAAATATCTGGATCCGCACGGCCAACTCAAGTTCTGCACGGTCAACTCACGTGCTATAGTATAATATAAGGATCCGCACGGCCAACTCACGTGTTGCACGGCCAACTCACGTACTATAGTATAATATCTCACAATCAGGCCCTCGGCCTCAGTCAGTCATAAAGCTCTCCAATCTCTAGGGCTCTCAACAATCATGAAATCAGCCCAAACAACAATGATATGACACATTAATAATGAACAATAGAGACTGAGACAAAATAATCAAGTAACTATAACTGAGTACAAAACAATAATTTGAGCAAATAATTCAATATGTACGCGATCTCTGTAGGTCCCAACAATACCAACATATAGCCTAAATATGGTTTCTAACATGACTTATAGTCAAATTTTCACAACAAATAGAGAACACATAATTATCAACAAGTTATTCAACTTTACAGTTTTCACGGGACGGACCAAGTCACAATCCCCTCGGTGCACGCCTACACGCTCGTTATCTAGCATATGTGTCACCTCCAAAATAATCACATGATACAAAATATTAGGGGTTTCATACCCTCAGGACCAGATTTAAAACTGTTACTTACCTCAAACTGTGTAATTCTTTATTCCGCTATGCCCTTTCCACGAGAATTGGTCTCCGAAAGCCTCGTATCTAGCCACAATTAATTTGATTCAGTCAATACCCATTATTGTAATTAATTCCATAAAGAGATACTAAGTTTTCCAATAAAATTCGAAATTAACTCAAAAATCGTTCGTGGAGCCCACGTATTGGAACCCGACAAAAGTTATAAAATATGAACGCTCATCCAACCACGAGCCCAACCATATAAATTTCACCAAAATCCGACACCAACTCGAACCTCAAATCTTCAATTAAAGCCTATGAAGATTTCTACCATTTTCAACCCAATCCTTACCCATTTGAACTTAACAATCTTTTCACAACCTTATTGGTATGTATACATAATACTCTTACACCCAGGAATCATACTATAAATCACCCATTTTTACTCCAAACCCAAAATTGAAGAATTGAGGAAAGAAATTCTTACCTCTTTGAAGCCCTAGCAAAATCCTTGTGAAATCTTCAAACCTTGAACAATAATTGATGGATAAATGACTAAGTCTTCACTTTCTCTCTCTAAATTGCTCTCACCTCTCTCTAAAATATCAGATTTTGGCTAAAAAATGAGCTTCAAGGGCTATAAATAGAAGTTGGGTCGGGTCAAAAATTAGAAAGAATGGAAGCTCCAACGCAGTTATGCGGTCGCATATGTGATCGCATAACAAGTATGCGGTCCGCATACCGGCCGCATAATTTGGCCTCCAAAGCTGGGCGTTTTTGACCCGGTCTACGGTCGCATAATGCACTGCAAAATAGGTCTACGGTCGCATAGTGCACCGCAGATTTTCCTCAAATCTTGCCCCTCTACTGATCCACTTTGCGACCATTATGCGGTCCGCAGAGTGATTCTGCGACCGCATAGTAGTTGCAGAAATGATCCTTTTCCGACAAAATTTTCCTTTACACATTGGTGCACTGCCAAACCTTAATTGTTTTTAGCAAAATTTCTCCGGGGTCGTTACACATAAGTCAACACCCGGTCAACCTTTTCAACTTAAATTCTAAACCTTGGAACTAAGTGCTCCAAATTATTTCAAAACCTCGCCGGACCCAAACCAATTACACCGGCAAGCCAAATAACAACTGTAATTCATAATTTGAGCAGTAAATAGGAAAACATGATTATAATACTCAAAACGACCGGTTGGGTCATTACAGATTTAATATCCCGGTCCTCCTATTTCACTTATTTTTATCTAAACACTTTAACTTGATCAAAGTCTATATTTTAAACCCATCTGACCGTGTGTATCTCACTTGCTTGACGTGGATGACACATCATATTCCACGTCATTTTTATAGGCAAAATACATATAGGGCTGCCTTGTGCTTAGCAGTGCACAGATTTCTTCTTCCTTGTCTGTCTCATATCCCTTATCCCTTCTCCGTCTCACATTCCGTCGATGAATAATTATTTAGGTATTTTTAATTAGGTAGATCATTGCCGCATTATTTTTAGCAGCGGCTATCAAGGCATCGCCGGAGTCGAATTTTGGGGGGGATAAGAAAGAAGAAGCTAGGTTGGGGGTTTCACGACAAGAAAAGGTCAAAATTAGATGAAAACAGATGAATATAAGTATTGATAGCAAAAATGGCCACTTTTAAGGGATCTTCAGGGATTGTTTTTCTTTTTTTGAAGGAGAGGGGGCGGCATTGGAAAAAAAAACGAAAAGGGAGGGAGATGTCTGTTTGGGGGGGGGGGGCAGTGGGGAAGAAGAAGAAGAAGAACGTATAGGGGGAATAACGAAAAGAGATAAGGGGGTGTTGCGGGAGATCTAATAGGAAAAAGAAATTAAATAGGAGTGGGGAACAATATCTCTTTGCTTTTTTGCTTTTTTTTTTTTTACTTATTTTATCTTTATCTTTTTATTTTATTTTTCATTCTTATTTTTATTATTTTTTCTCCTTATTTTAATTATTTCTTCTTCAAAATCTTCATATGCACGCTCCTTGTCCGCGTGAATTATACACACTTTGTCCAACTCAACCATTTTGTTATCACATGTGCTTGGTCAACGGCCAGAGGGATTTAAAATATAGACTTTGATAAAGTTAAAGTGTCTGGTTGAAAACAAGTAAAGTAGGAGTATCGGGATGTCAAACCGGAACAAGTACAATGGTCTACTAGGCTATTCTGCCTAATACTTTTACTTATTCATAATATTGTGTTATTTTTCTTGAAAAATATATTATAAAGTTGTGTTTTACTAGGACTTAAAAATATATTTAGAGCAGAAGTTACATATTTTGTATTATGAAGACTTTACCGGAGAAAAAACTCGAAAATCCAAAAGAAATTCAAGAAAAACCGAGATTTAAAAACCCGACTTTGTTAGTTTGGTTTAGTTTATAGATTTAAAAACTAGACACAATTAATTTAATTTGGTAATTGAAAAATCCAAACCAACCCAAACTTATGTACATCCCTAATTTCAATCTTAATTACCTTGCTCTTTCTGCTCCTACTGCGTTGAAAGAGATTTGAACCTTGAGAAATGGAAAAAACAAGTTTTTAGAATAAAAATGTCTAGTCCGCCTTTGAACGATAAAAAGTTAGGTCCCACAGCATGATCTGTTTCCCATTCTCTCTTTTGCAGAACTCTTTTCTAAGGTCCAAGTTTGCTGATGCAGGAGTTGTCATTTGATTAACCTATATTCCATTGTTCAAATAGATTCCCTAACATTAACTTGTCTTCGTAAACCACTTTTCAAATTCAAACTTACCTTTCACTACATGATTATAAAAAACAAAAGATATTACAATAAATTAAGGGGTCGTTTTGTTGATTGTTTAAAATAATTAATCCCAACATGAAGTCTCTCATAAGATGATACATTATTTAGTCGGCGGTATAAGAAAAAGTTAGCCGTTGTATGACCTACGAAGTATTTGGTTAATTGTTTAACCGTAAAACGGTACAGTTGAATTTATACGCGATTTTTAGACAAGTGAAATAATTTGATCCTGAAATAATGCAATAATTGAAGAAATGTACAACACTTAACCTTAAAATGTAGGTGAAACAGCAGAGATGACAGTTCCGGGGACAAGGTTTCCGGGCACAACAATAATGAGATCAAAAAGAGAAAAAGTAAGATTGTATTAAGCTTTGTATAGAATGTGGTAAAAGTTTTGCCAGAAAATTCGTGTCATTTACAATGATAACTGGGCTCACTATTTATAGTTGTGTCTAGGGAAGGAGGTCCTAGGATCGTGCCCTCCTTTAATGTCAATTATGAGGGTCGTTGATGAAGATGTAACAGTGAATATAAATGTCAAATTCTCTGTAACGGGCCGTCGCTCTTAATGCTGCAGAATATTCCTTACTATATGCTAGCAGGCGCAGAGTATTTAATACACCTTTATGATCGTTATCCCTTTCGGCGATAAGTAGAATAGTTGCATTCGGTCTTCAGCCATCCTCATCTAGAATTCCACGTGTCTTTCCTTTAGATGACCACGTGTCAAATCATATTTCACCCTATAAAGATAGTCCCCCTGATTTTCGGTGACATAACTTTTGTTACGGGAAGTTGGTAGAAACTCTCTTTTGGCGGGAACTACTATAACTCCCTCTGAAGGCTTCTGACGGTTGATTAGACGCATGTCTCTCCGCATTTAATACCCCGAACATGCGTCGTCCCACGATTCAGCACAACTTTTGCTGATTATCGAGGTAATCATGGCCATGAATTTAGCCTCCAAAATTTTACTTATACGCATCATTCTATTCCTTTGCACTTCATATTTTGTCGAACTCTTGATTTGCATCTTTGTTCTCCATCCTTTCTCTAATTCTCTTCAAAAAAAAATTCCTTCTTCTTATTCAATGGCTTCTTCCTCAAAGTGTACCGGTTCTTCAAAGAACAAGAACAGAGCCGAGGACTCTTCTCCTCCAACGGTGGGTTACATTATCCCAAGGAGACTCAGTACCATAAAGGACTTAGAAGAGAAATTCCCTACTACTAATCATCGTACATGGGTTGTTAGTAGGTATCATTCTTTGATTCGTCCTTCCAGTATTCCTGCTATGAAGGAAGACTACCGCTTCTATGAGTTGGATATCATTGCTCCTGATCTATCAGAGCGAGTGACCCTTCCCAAGGAAGGTTTTACATACTTTAACACGTATCCCTTTACTTTGGGTGCATTTTCTTTGAGTGGAGAGTTTGATTCCGTGATTGCGGAGTTTTGCCTTCGCTACCAGGTGTGTTTGGCATAAATAAGTCCTTCAGTATGGAGGACAGTAGCCTGCCTTCAACACTTGTGCCAGGAGACTAGAAATGAGCTAACCTTAACTCATATGATGAATCTCTATTCTCCCAAAATCTTCCGCGGGGGAATGATAAACCTCTACAAACGTAGCCACCATGCTTTGATATCTAGCATGGTGATGACAATGACCGTAGGTGGATGGAACGGTTTGCTGATGTCTCCACCAATGACATCATTTAGGTAATGGCTTCATCCTTTCTGGCCGCTTGGAATCGCACTCGTAAGCTCTTTGTTTAGTATTTTGTTTTACTAAATATTTTTCTATAGCCGTATTGATCCTCCATCCTTCATTTGTTTTATCAAATCAATGTATCCCACCGGTGATGGAAGGCTTGGACTGGCGGGTTCAAAAATCTTGGACGTCACGATGCCGAAACTCCTTTGTGGGCTCTGTTGCTGTCCCCGAGGAGGACGTGTTGGTTGATCTTATTGATGCAACGAGGCTGCTTCAGGAGGAACTTACTCAAACAGGTATCTCCGAGCCTGTTTCAGGAGCAAACACTTCTTTACGGAGTCCCTGATGGTAGGCTATAATCTCATATTTTTGTCGCTTATCGCACTCTAATTTACTGCACTTTAAATGAGTTGGAGCTTTAATCGCTAGTGTTTGGCACTAATTGTGTATTTTATGCCTTGTAGGAGTGATTCTAATCTATGTAGATGTAATGGAATAAATTTAAGCTATTCGGAGCTTTGAAGTCTGAGTAAAAGACCAAGGATTAAGCCGGGATCGTGTTCGGGGATCAACGGATGATAGTGGAATAAAATGAAAAATCGAGCAGGCATATTGCGCAGTATCCAGTTAAATGCACATAACCTTTCTCTCGGAACTCCGTTTGGGCTCCACAATATATCATTGGAAATCTGTTTAAAAGTGCTACAACTTTCATGTTTTACATTTTTCCAAATTCCCAACAGAACACCACCCACGTGCGCGGCCGCGCATTGGGCACGCATATGAGGCAAAACAGGGTGAAAAGTGCGCGGGCACAACCCCAGGTGCGCGGCTGCGCACGTCCAACTCCTGAAAAGTGTCCTATTTTGCGTAGGAGAAGGTGTATTAACTTGGGGCTGACCCTACTTGGTATATATACATGAAAAATGGTATTTTGAGGACTTTGGACATAATTTAGACCTAAGGAAGCTAAGGAGAAGAGGGAGAAGCAAGAGCACACGGATTTCACCATTCATCCTCACTCAAGACAAGGGTTTGGATGTTTTATGTTTTCCTTTGACTTAAACTTAATTGTGATGAATTTCTCCATATCCATGGAGTAATTCTTCCTTAGGGATTGATGGATTTGGTGTTTTGAGAATTGTTTGTGTATATTAACTCTAATTTTTATGAATCATTTTAGGTATTTTTTTTGTTGCATATATATTCACATATTTATGTAATCGAAAGAGGCATAATTTGTGATGTTTTGTATTATATTATTGGTTGAATTCATTGATTCTTATTAGTAATCAAAAGAGGCTAATTGAATTAATGTTTAGACCTAGTTAGGAGGATAATCGAAAGAGGTTCTCCTAAGGATCAATCCACCACGAATTCTTGCATATCTTAACCAAGCTTAACTTAGTTCATATCGTAAGGTTGAGACTAAATCGAGAAAAGAGTTTCTACTGAATGTTTGAACATAATAGAGTGAATTCGAGAGACTCACTTGAACCTTAGAAGTGAATCGACCAGAGTTAATTCCCGAACAAGTATCTTACCCCTATCCAATCAACCCCTATTTTCTCACATTGATATCGTCTTTACTTAATTTTGTTGCAATTGTCATTATCAAATAGTTTAGACTTTTAGTTAATTTTAGTTTTAATCACACAAATCTAAATTGGCGATCATCTTGGATAGAAATTAAACTAAAAGTTATGAAAACACTGTTTAAATCCAATCACTGTGGATACGATAATTTCTATACTATATTCGACTAGTGAGCATAATTTTGTGTTGTGTTTTTAGCTCGTTAAATTTTGGCATCGTTAACGGGGATTGGCAATCAATAGTGTTTGAAATAGTTTGTCATGCTAATTCAGGAATTAGGTTTTAGTTTTTTTTTTCTTTTTCCTTTTCTATTTTATTTTCTTTATTAGTTAACTTCTTTTCAAGATTTGTTTTGTAGTTCCTAATAAGTTGGAAAAGATACTGTAGATATTGAACTCTAATGATGTGAAGATGGAGTGCAACCAGCCTAAGAAAATGGTTGACTGTCAAGCAGCCTGCTATGTGTTAGCAACTAAATATTATCAGCAGTCTGCTATGTGTTTTAAATGCGGTGGAAATCATCTATGGGTTGACTGTCAAGCAGGTTTGTATTCCTCCTATGGTTCTTATTTTGAATAGTCTCACTTTGTTTCTAGTCCATACATGTATGAGAATTCATATGGGCACAATCTTGACTCTAGTTGGGATCAATACCTTTATTATAACTGGAATGGAAGCGAAGTGAGAAAACTACCTCAAGGGGAGAATGGTAGTTTGGAAGAGCTTGTGTATAAGTTCATAAATAAGCTGGTAGAGAGATTTACACAAGATGATGAAGCCATGAACAACCTAACAATGCAAAAAAATCAAATAATTAGTACACTTTCAGAAATCTCATTGCGTTGTGATGGTGAATATATAGAGGAGATATCCTGCGAGAATGAGCCTACCCAAGAAAAGCTCTCTCTGTGGATGCTCATCCTCTTGGGCAGGCTCATTCTCACAGGGTATCATTAGTCCCCGACCGGAGGATAAACAACCGAAGAGAAGACGTTCCTACGCAGCCAGGGAAAGGAATAAGAGGGCAAAGATAGATGCCCCTGAGTCATCTCCGATGGCGATGGTGACTGGTCCTCTTTCTGGGTCGGTCATAGGCACTGTGATGATTGTGCATGATGAAGAAGCTAATGATGAGGGAGCTTCTCTACATAGAAGATAACGATCATCATCATCTCAACAGGATGCTCGACATGTTGATAGAGTTACACCAACCGAGGACGATGCCTCAACACTTTGGGGAGAGTTTGATTTGGTAGATAATGTCAACTCCCATTTTTGAGACCCAATTGTTGTGCCCGATACTATGGGGATGAGTACCGGGTCCTTGTCGTCTTTGGTTGGCGAGCATCTAACAACCAGCACTGCATTTGATGTAGTTGCTTCTCACTCTTCAACTCCATCAGCATCATCTCCATCTTCACCAATACCAGCAGCTACTACATCACTTCCATCTTTATCCACTGTTCCATCAGCAGTTTCTACATTGCCTCCACCGGTCGTACCTAACTATGAAGAGAGTATTCCTCTTCCACAGTCCCCAGTTCATGGGGATTTGGGGCAAAATTATGATGCAACATCTGAAGATCCACAAAGGAAGAGGAACATTACTCTTTCGGTCTCTACCGGATGCAACTTGCTATCCCGACCATTAGAACTTGCTAAGGCTTCAGAGAAAGCCTGGGAAAAGCTTCAGCCGCTCTCAGGAGAGTATTTGTTGAACAACGCCGCAGCGGTATGTTCCTTTCTTCCTTTGTTATTTCTTCTACTCATGTATGAATGTATTCTAAGTTTTATTTCTTATTTTGTAGGGCAACTTTCTTGCTTTTGAGGGCCTTCAGAAGTTGATTCGTGAGAAAGAGGAACTCACTTCTGAATGGAATCAGCTTTTGGTGGAATGGGACTGAACTGTTCTCCACCTCTCGGAACTGGAAACCAAAGCTACTGGGATTGTTGTTTTGGAGGCTCGTTTGCAGTAAAGCGAAAAAGAAGTAGTAACCCTTAGCCAAGAAATTGGCGCGCTGAGGGTTAGATTTGATCAAGCCAAAGCCAAATGGGTTAAATTCCAGGACATCGTTCCTGGTACAACCGAGCGCGAGGCTGCCTCCGATGAATGAGTGATTAACTTAGAGGCAACCTTGAACTCCAAAATTTAAGAGCTTGCTGTTATGGGGTCAAAACACGCCTAGCAAGAAGAAAAGTACAGGAAAACTATCGAGCATAATAGGCTCTTTAGTTCAATTGTCTGCGACCTTGATGTCAGCCTCAAATATTCTAGGTACGCCCGGGAAACCTTTTTGCCGAGGTAACCCAACTCAAAGAAGAACTCAAGAGCCAAGAGGCTTCTCTCATTGTTGAAAAAACTTACGCCATGTACAACATGAGGAGAAAAACCTTGGAAGAGGCCAAAGCTGGTGTCATTGACTTTCATGTCGAAATTGCTAAGGCACGCGAGCTTGAGTTAGATGCTAAAAGTGGACTCCCATCGAGGTCTGATGTACCTGGCCCTTCTGGTTCTGGTTCCTAGTTTTCGGGAACTGAAGAAGAATCAGAAGATGATGATGCCGAAGACCAAACTAATGAAAATGTTGAGCCACCGGTGGACCCACCTACTTCTCCCCGGGATGCGGACACTTCTCTTCCTCCTAGTTCCGGAGGCACTGCAGTTTAGCTTTTCTTTTCTTTTTTCCATTTTGTACTTTTACCGTTTTGGCACGTTCTTGTAAATAAAGACATATTTTTGCTCAATTATTGTTTGAGTCTTACTTTCATTTGAATATCCATGCAAATCTTTAACCTTTGCATTTGCTTAAGAATTCTGCGCACGTTTTTCTGTCCGCGGTTTACTATGTGTAGTCTCAGATGCATTTTCCTCGAAGTACTTTGGTTCGAGCATTATCTCTTTTATGTGAGGGTTTTTATAAGTATTTATGCAAGTTTACTTTTTGCGTATTTTCGTGTGTGTCTTCGGATGCATTTTTCCTCGAAGCCATTTTGATTTCGGGCATAAAATCTTCCGAAACCAACCCTTTAGCGTGAGGGTTTTCATAAGAGAGGGCCCTCTTATATTTACGGTGATCTTGAAGAGGACGTCTCATGTTTATTATGGCACTAACATTTGAAATACTTGTTTAACTTTCAAATGACAAAGTTCGTTCATTGTTCAGACAAGAAACAAGATAAAAATAAAAGGATTTCTTTTCGTATAATTCCTTATATTTTCAAAAATACACAAGCATTTATTATGCTAAGAAATTGCCATTACTTATGGCTAGCATTTATTATGCTAAAAAGAAATTGCCATTACTTGTGACTATCTTGTACAACTTGTCGGGGCTAGCTGCGCGGTCCTCGGTCTTGATGATGCATTTAGTTTCTGAATTTTCGTTTCCCGGTTGACGTGGCAGTCAATGTTGTCGTATCCTCATATCATTCCCGCCCAGTGTTCGAATGCGAATTGGAACACTAGAAGTCTTGTGTCTTCAAAGATCCCACCAATGAATTGCTAGATAATCCTTAACTCGGCAACATACCTTACTTCCCCTTAGGAATCCATGCTATCGAGCGAAAGATTATCTAACAATCCTTTAGCGGTTTGTGCTCGTGAGCGGTCAGGTAACCTCTGTTCGGTAGCAAACTTAACTTCCCAGTGGGAATTTGCTATCGAACCAAAGATTATCTAACCATCCCCGAGTGGATACTTGTTTGTTTGCCTTGCTATCAAAGGTCTTATTGTTGCTATCTTCGTAGTATGCTTTCTATCGCCGCCTCATTAAAAATCTTGCTAGAAAAACCCAATTGGGGCAAAAACTGAATGAAGGGAAAAAGAGTGTAGCACATAGTTTTCGCTTGAATAATGTTCGTCAGTAATAATATCTTTTGAGGTGTGCCACGTTCCAGTTGCTAGGCAATTTGTCTCAATTCTGGTTCTCCAACTCGTATGACCCTTTCCCAATGATAGCTGATATCCGATAGGGACCTTCCCACGTTGGACCTAGTTTTCCCGCGTTGAGCTCCCGGGTATTTTGGGTTAGTCTCGGATGCATTTTCCTCGAAGCACTTTGGTTCCAAGCATTATCCCTTTTACGTGAGGGTTTCTATAAGTATTTGTGCAAGTTTACTTTTTGCGTTCTTTCATGTATGTCTTTGGGTGCTTTTTTCTGCGAAGGCATTTTGATTTTGATAACCTCAGAATCAAGTCCCCGGGCTAATTCGAGCCCTTAGTCCTCTCGGACTAAAATTGCACTTACCACAACTTCTAAAACCGCGAGGTAGACTAGCAATGTTTCACCTTCTTTTGGTTTTTAGAGCAATGAAGGGCTTGATATGTACTTCTTCATGTCCCTCAGAGCCTGTTAGCACTCCGGTGTCCATTCGAAATTATTTTTCTTTTTGGGCAGTGTGAATAAGCGATGACATTTTTCCAACGACAAGGAAATAAACCTGCTCAAAGCTGTTAATCTTCCTGCAAGCCTTTGGAATTTTTTTACGTTCGACAATTGATCCGGTATATCCTTTATGGCCTTGATGTTTTCGTGGTTTACCTCAATTCCCCTTTGTAAGACCAGAAATCCTAGAAACTTACCAGAACTGACCCCGAACGCGCACTTCTCGGGATTAAGTTTCATGTTATGTTTCCTCAGGATGTCGAATGTTTCTTGCAAATGCTTAAGGTGGTCACCTACATTCAAAGACTTATCGAGCATATCATCTATATAAACTTCCATAATCTTTCCTATTTACTTTTCAAACATCTTATTTACGAGTCATTGATAAGTGGCTCCAGCGTTTTTCAACCCGAAGGGCATCACATTGTAACAATATGTACCGAAATGTTTTATAAACGAAGTCTTTTCCCGATCTTTTGGGTTCATCTTGATTTGGTTGTACCTAGAATAAGCATCGAGAAAACTCAATAACTCGTGCCTGGTCGTGGCATCAATCATTTGATCGATATTTGGCAGTGGGAACGAGTCTTTCGAGAACGCCTTATTAAGGTCTTTATAGTCTACACACATGCGACATTTATTGTTCTTCTTCGGAACTACTACTACATTGGCTAGCCAGTCTGGATATCTTACCTCTCGGATCGAACCGATATTAAGCAAGCAGGTTCCCTTTTCTTTAACGAATTTATTCCTGGCCTCGGCAATAGGGCATTTCTTTTGTCTTATCGGAGGTACGTTGGGATCCAAACTCAGCTTGTGCACGGCTTCCGTCGGGATACCTGTCATATCCTCGTGTGACCATGCAAAACAATCGGTATTAAATTTAAAAAATTCAATAAAACCAGACCTAAGCTCCAGGTGCAGTCTTGTCCCCAAATGGAATTTTCTTTCTAGGAATTCTTCGAACAATGCAACTTGCTCCAGTTCCTCCGTTGTGGACTTCGTTGCGTCCGTCTCTTCTGGAACATGGAAATATCTCGGCACCTGATAATGTTCTGACGACTCTGCTCCCGGGCTAACTTCTTCTAGCTCGGAAATAGGTGTCGGTTCTTGTAATTGCTATTCTGTGTGATCCTTTCCTTGGCTACTGGAAACCAAAATTGCATTCATCTCTCTTTCTGCCGGTTGATCACCTCTTATTTGCTTGATTCCTTCGGGCATTGGAAACTTCAACAATTGGTGATATAGTAAGGGTACAACTTTTATCTCGTATAACCATGGTCTTCCCATGATGGTATTGTATCCCATGTCATTATCTACTACTTCGAAGAGAGTTATTTTCATTACTCCTTCAGTATTCGTGAGCAATAACATCTCTCCTCGGGTCGTCATGCTCGCAAGGTTAAATCCAGCGAGGAGCTTTGTTGCCGGAATAATGCTTCCGGTGAGTTTAGCTTGCTCCAATACTCTCAATTGTATGATATTAGCCGAACTTCCTAGATCCACTAGAACACGCTTACTCTTAAAATCCAACACATTTAAAGAAATTACCAGTGCATCGTTGTGTGGTAATAACAATCCGTCGTCGTCCTCCTCCATGAAAGTGATATCGTCTTCCCGGAGTCTTTTACTATGAGTTATTAATACTTTCATCTTTTTCGCTGCCGAAAAGGTGACCCCGTTAATCTCATTCCCTTCGAAGATCATATTGATCATTTGGCGTGGGGTTCTTCTCTTGCTTTTGAAGGTTCCGCATTGTCTCTGTTACGACCATGATTTTTCTTAGCTCAATCACTCAAGAATTCTCTGAGGTGACCATTCTTCAATAGTGTTGCCACCTCTTCCCGGAGGTGTCGCAGTCCCCTGTTCGGTGACCGTTCGTCCTATGGTATTCACACCATAAGATGGGATCCCTCTAGCAGGAATTGGATCTCATAGGTATCGAGAATCATGCTTCTTTAATGTTTCTCATGACTGACACCAACTCCACTATATTGACGTTGAAGTTATATTCCGATAACTTGGGGTAAGAAGGATCCCGAGAGCCCGACGTCTCTTTATCCTAAAGTGATCTATTATTTCGACCACAATCGGTTTCTATGTCAACGGTGAACTTGTTTTCTGCCCTAAAGTTTCTACCACGGCCTTCGGTCCGCTCATAAGGCAAAAACCGGCCCCTCGAAGTCCGTATGTCCGCGTCGTAGTCATCCTTTGATATGTCTATACTCTTCACCCGTACCTTGGCCGATGATGTAGAACCGACCTGGTCGTCTTCGATCCTTAAATTTGACTCGTACCTGTTGTGGACATCTACCCAAGTTGTTCCTTCAAACTCAAGCATGCTCTCCTTCATCTTCCGGGAAGTGTTTGAGCTTCTCGGATTCAATCCTTTGGTGAATGCTTTAGCTGCCCATTCATCCGGGACAGCTGGGAGCAACATTCTTTCTTTCTAGAATCGGGTAACGAACTCTCATAATAATTCGGATTCTCCTTGTGCGATTCTGAATATGTTGGTCTTCCGGGCTTGTACTTTTCTGGCCCCGGCATGAGCCTTGATGAAAGAATCCGCGAGCATCTCAAAGGAATCTATAGAATGCTCGGGTAATAATGAATAACACATTAGAACTCCCCTCGTGAGAGTTTCTCCAAATGTCTTTAACAACACATTCAATTTCGTGAGGAGCTAAATCATTTTTTTTATCGTCGTTGTGTAGGTGATAATATACTCCTGTGGGTTTGAAATCCCGTCATACTTTGGCATTTAAGGCATTTTGAACCGCTTTGGGATTAGTTCTGGTGCTGCACTCGGCTTGTACGATAATTAAGTGTACTTCTTCAAGTTCGGGCCTTTCAATACTGGTGGCGCACCCGGGATCTGGTCCAAGCGGGCATTTACTTCCCTCATAAACCGTAAAAGTTCATTCTTGAACAGGTCGTTCTCGTTGTTGATACTGGGTCCGTTCCCCCCAGTCCCGTCAGAGCCAACTTCACTCTTGGGGGTGTTGTTGTCGACTCTCCGCATTGTTTGGTTTGTGGGAACACCGAGAGGAATTGGATCTCCTCTGTTTGCATTATTCGAAGCCCCTGATAGCGCCTGCTTCAGCTCCATCATAACCTTATCTTTCTGTGTGAGATGGCCTAGAATGATCGCATGTTGCTCTTGCAGGACCCTCACCGCATCCACGACATGCTCCTCATCAGCATCATCGGGAGTTGTATCCTGAACCTGTCGAGGGTTCTGCCAGTCATGCACCGGTATGGCATAATTTCTCTCATTGCGGGTGTCACTGATTGAATCCTCGAAATGAGGCTGATCCCCTCAAATTTTAGGGTTGTACGTATTGTTAACAGTGTTATCTGCCATTTTTTGTGATTTTTTCTAAGACAAAATAATCAAATCACATTAGTAAAAAAGGCAAGGATCAATTTAATTGCACAGCTATCTAAGCCCCGTGGTGGACGCCAAACTGTTTACCAGTAAAACGGTACAGTTGAATTTATACGTGGTTTCTAGACAAGTGAACTAATTTGATCCTGAAATAATGCAATAACTGAAGAAATGTACAACACTTAGCCTTAAAATGTAGATGAAACAACAGATATGACAGTTCCGGGGATAAAGTTTTCGGGCACAACAATGATGGGATCAAAAAGAGAAAAAGTAAGATTGTATTATGCTCTGTATAGAATGTGGTATAAGTTTTACCAGAAAATTCGTGTCCTTTACAATAATAACTTGGCTCACTATTTATAGTTGTGTCTAAAGAAGGAAGTCCTAGGATCGTGCCCTCCTTTAATGTCAATTATGATGGTCATTGATGAAGATGTAACGGTGAACATAAATGTCAAATTCTCTGTAACGGGCCTCGCTCTTAATGCTGCAGAATATTCCTTATTAAATGCTACCGGACGCAGAGCATTTAATACACCTTTATGAACGTTATCCCTTTCGATGATAGGCGGAATAGCTGCGTTCGATCTTCGGTCATCCCCATCTAGGGTTCCACGTGTCTTTCCTTTAGATGACCACGTGTTATATCATATTTCACCCTATACATTGACGATATTAAATATGTAATACTTATATTGAGTTATGTAGAAATCTAAGTATTATTTCATACTAAATATAATACAGAATAAGAATACATGTATGAAAAGAAAAGAATACGTGCATTATTTTGGGGAATAAACTATTTAAAGACAGAAATGATATTTTAAAATAAATAAGTTGTATATAACATTCTCCTTTTATTATCGCATAACAAACTTTTCACTATTCATCTCCGTATAATAAAATTCTTGTATAACTAGTGTTTGAACAAAACCAAACGACCTCTTGATAGTTTGCCTTTGCCGAGGAAAATATTTGACTTTAAAAGTTGGAACTTCAACGTGGGCCAAGATGAGACACATAATTTTGTTGTGGCAGAATAGCCTCACAGACATCTTTACTAATGTTTTGACATCTTAATTTTCATACTCCACCAAGTTTCAATTGATCTTGTATAAATTAATTTTTTTAAATCCTTCTGACTGTTGACTAAATTGATGTGGTATTTGTTTTACCGAATCATACAAAGTGCATGATTGCACGCTCCCAAAAGCAAGTGATGGAGTAATTTTGATTAAAAAATATTAAATAAATAAGAAAAGAAAAGAAAATGTAATTTCAAACAAATTTCTTTCCCCTCCTCTTATTTCCCCTGACCCATTCAATTCTCTGTCTGCACCGTAACATCAAGAGCTACTACAAATTTTTGCTTCTCCGCCAATCAATTTACATTAGTCTCTTCTTCTCTGTTTTATTTTCTTTTCGTGCTTGCCCATTTAATTTAACTCATATATTTTTTTTTTTTTTAAAATCAAACATCTATTAAGTATTAACCATGGTATTTTTATGTCACGACCCAAAATTCCCACCTTCGGGACCGTAATGGCGCTAACATTTCACTTGCTTGGCAAGCCAACGTTAGAATAATATTATCCATTTTAAAAAAAATTTAAATTAATTAATAACAAAGAAACAAATGCGGAAGTAAAGTCTGAAATGTAGTGAATAATCCATAATAATAGCGATGTCTAAATACCATCCCAGAACTAGAGTCACAAGTGCACTAGCTTCTAGAATGATACAAATAAGGGTTTGAATAAAATAAAACTATCTGAAAGCAAACACGCAGCTAAAGTAAAGTAGACGAGGGCTTCAGAACTGCGGACGCTGTGCAGTTATACCTCAAGTCTCCTCTGGGTAGCTGAAATCCGAGCAAGTCTATGGTACGCCGATGGGACCAACTTTGAAATCTGCAAAAGAAGTGCAGAGTGTAGTATCAGTACAATCGACCCCATGTACCGGTAAATGTCGAGCCTAACCTCGACGAAGTAGTGACGAGGCTAAGGCAGGTCACTTATATTAACCTGTACGCAATAATAGTAATAACAACAATAATAGAAATAAATCAGGTAACTCATTTCAACAGTTGAAGCCAACTCAATAGTCATAATCAATTATTATTCCAATCAATTTCCATTGCGGCGTGCAACCCGATCCCACAATATACTCATATTCAATTCTGTTGCGGCGTGCAACCCGCTCCCCCAATATAAACTTTAAATAAGTCTGTTGTGGCGTGCAACCCTATCCCCCAATATAGTCTCTAAACAAGTTTGTTGCGGCGTGCAACCCGATCATCCAATATATTTACTTTTATTTTCGTTGCAGCGTACAACCCGATCCCTCAATATTTTAACAACTCATAAATGTAATAAAAATTACTCCAATAAATAACACGTTCGATGAGAAACTATTAAAAATTAAGGCACATAATAATTATAATTTATTTATGAACAAATAATGACAATTAATAATTAATTAAAGAAATCGTAGAAAAAATAAGCAGTTTAATATTTAGTATGCTACATGTCAAATAGCAATTAAGACACATAAGTCAAATAAGCATGTGACAATTATTGTAGGAATTCAATAATTAATATTTGACAAGGAATATGAGTGAAACAATTAATATAATATTTAATTCATCGTTTAAAATGATTTATGATTTTTCAAGTAATCATGCAAACAATTAATTTGACGACGTATAGACACTCGTCACCTTGCCTATACGTCATTCACATGCATCTCACATAACAAATAATTTAAGGGTTCTATTCCCTCAAGTCAAGGTTAACCACGACACATACCTCGCTTTGCAACCAAATTTCAAGAATCCAATAGACCTTTGCCTCGCGAATTCGTGTCTGAAATCCTCATATCTAGTTATAAATAATTCAATATACTCAATACAAATTGTAGGAAATCAACAATAGGACCCACGTCTCGATTTCCAAAAAAACTCACAAAACTCTAACACCCATTCCGATACGAGTTCAACCATACAAAAATTATCGAATTCCGACATCGGATTGACCTTCAAATCTTAGTTTTATATTTTTGGAAGATTTTATAAAAATCTGAATTTTCTTCCATAAATTTACGGATTCATGATGTAAATGAGTATGGAATCGTGAAATATAATTAATATAGGATAAGGAACACTTACCCCCAATGTTTTCTCGTAAAAATTGCCCAAAAATACATCTTACCCGAGTTTAAAATCGAAAATGGTGAAAAATGGGACGAAATCCCATTTCCAAAACTTAAGTTCTATTTGCCCAGATTTTTACTCATCGCGATCGCAGGAATTCATTCGCGATCGCGCAGAACAATTTTTCCCTATCCATTTTACTCTTCGTGATCGCGGATAATTCTTTGCGATCGCAAAGCATATTTTGGCTGCCAAGATTTTTAACTCTACGCGATCGCGTAAATGGTCATGCGATCTTGGAGAATATTTTCTCAGCCTTATGCGATCGGGTAGCACAAATGGCGTGCCCAGCTTCTGCCTTCATTCCTTCTACACGAACGCAACTTGGCCCTCACATTCGTAGTTCACTGGGAGCTAACCTTCCGCGATCGCGTGCCTATCTTCGCGAACGCGAAGGGTAAACTTCTATTTTCACAACCGAATGTCCGAATCAGGTCAAATCAACTCCGTTTCACACCAAATTTAACAGACAAGTCACAAATGACATAACAAACCTATAAAAAATTTTAGAACTCGAATCTAACCCCGATATCAATAAAAGTCAATTTGTGATCAAATTTTGAAATTTTTAGCCTTTAAATTTCTAATTTCCGTTATATGGCCATAACTTGAACTAGGGACCTCCAAATAAACTTTCGGGCATACGCCCAAGTCTCAAATCACGAGACGAGCCTACCAGAATTGTTAAAATATTGATCTGTGTCCGTTTACAAAAAATATTGATCAAAGTCAACTCAATTGAGTTTTAAGGCTCTATTTCATATTTTAATCTATTTTTTACATAAAAACTTTCCGAAAAATTATACAGACTGCGCACGCAAGTCGAGAAATGACGAATAGTGCTTTTTGAGGTCTTAGAATATAGAATTAATTATTAAATTTAAAGATGACCTTTTGGGTCATCACATTCTCCACCTCTAAAACAAACATTCGTCCTCGAACGGAATTAGAAAAGTACCTGAGCTGGTGAAAAGATGTGGATATTTACTCCGCATGTCCGTCTCGGACTCCCAGGTAGATGCTTCTACCGTCTAACCTCTCCATTGTACCCGAATTGAAGGATAACTCTTAGACCTCAGCTGTCAGACCTTTCAGGCTAGAATAGCTATCGGCTCCTCCTCATAAGTCAAATCCTTGTCCAATTAGACTAAGCTGAAATCTAACACATGGGACGGATCACCATGATATTTCCGGAGCATAGACACATGGAACACCGAATGAACTGTTGATAAACTAAGCGGTAGTGCAAGCCTGTAGGCTACTTCACCCACCCTTTCAAGAATTTCGAAGATTCCTACATACCTAGGGCTCAACTTGCCCTTCTTTCCCAACCTCATTACACCTTTCATAGGTGACACCCGGAGTAATATTCTTTCTCTAACCATGAATGCAATATCACGAACTTTATGATCGGCATAACTCTTTTGCCTAGACTGAGCTGTGCGAAGTCGGTCCTGAATAACCTTGACCTTATCCAAGGCATCTTGTACCAAATCGGTACACAACAACCGAGCCTCTCCCGGTTCAAACAGCCAATTGGCGAGCGGCGGCGATCGGCATCGCCTTCCGTATAACGCCTCATATGGAGCCATCTGAATGCTCGACTGGTAGCTATTATTATAAGCGAACTACGCAAGTGGTAAGAACTGATCCCAAGAATCTCCAAAGTCTATAACACAAGCGTGAAGCATATCTTCCAATATCTGAATGGTGCGCTCTGACTGTCTGCCTGTCTGTGGATGAAATGTTGTACTCAACTCAACCCGCGTGCCTAACTCACGTTGTACATCCCTCCAGAAATATGAGGTAAAATGCATACCTCGATCTGAAATAATAGACACGGGCACACCGTGAAGGCGTACAATCTCATGAATGTAAATTTTAGCTAACCGCTCTGAAGAATAGGTAACTGCCACCGGAATGCAATGTGCTGACTTGGTCAACCTGTCCACAATGACCTAAACTGTGTCAAATTTTCTCTAAGTCCGTGGGAGCCCAACATCAAAACCATAGTGATACGTTCCCACTTCCACTCAGGAATTTTTAACTTTTGAAGCAAACCACCAGATCTCTGATGCTCGTACTTGACTTGTTGACAATTTAGACACCGAGCTACATATGCAACTATATTCTTCTTCATTCTCCTCCACCAATAATGTTGCCGTAAATCTTGATACAGTTTGGCGGCAACTGGTGAATAGAATACCTGGAACTGTGGGCCTCTTCTAGAATTAATTCACGAAGCCCATCCACATTAGGCACACAAATATAACCCTGCATTCGCAGAACTCCATCTTCCCCCCACAACAACCTGTTTGGCATCATCATGCCGCACCATGTCCTTAAGGACAAGTAAATGAGGATCATCATACTATCTCTCTCTGATGCGCTCTTATAAAGAAGAACGAGCGACTGTGCAAGCTACAACTCGACTAGGTGTCGAAACATCTAACCTCACGAACTGATTAGCCAAAGTTTAGACATCTACAACTAATGGTCTCTCACCAACCGGAATATAAGCAAGGCTGCCCATACTCACAACCTTTCTACTCAAAGCATCGGCCACCACATTAGCCTTTCTGGATGATACAAAATGATGATATCATAGTCTTTCAACAACTCCAACCATCTTCTCTGCCTCAAATTGAGATCTTTTTGTTTGAACAGATACTGAAGGCTACGATGATCAGTAAATACCCCACACGAGACACCGTAGAGGTAATGCCTCCAAATCTTCAGCGTGTGAACAATGGTTGCCAATTCTAAGTCATGAACAGGATAATTCTTCTTGTGAACTTTCAGTTGCCGCGACGCGTATGCAATCACCCTACCATCTTGCATTAATACTGCACCAAACCCAGTGTGAGATGCATCACAATACACCGTATAAGATCCTGAACTTGTGGATAATACCAACACTGGCGCCGTAGTCAAAGCAGTCTTGAGCTTCTGAAAGCTCAACCCACACTCATCTGACCATCTGAATGGGACACCTTTCTGAGTTAGTCTGGTCAATGGGCTTGCTATAGATGAAAACCCTTCGACGAACCGATGATAATAACCTGTCAAACCCAGGAAATTTTAGATCTCTATAATTGAAGTAGGTCTTGGCCAAATCTGAACAGCCTCAATCTTTTTAGGATCCACATTTATGCCTTCTGCGGATACAACATGCCCCAAAAAGGCAACTGAGTTTTATTCTTCAAAGTCTGAAGCACACTTTGAAGATGTTGCTCATGCCCATCTCGACTGCTGGAGTAAATCAAGATATCTTCAATGAACACAACCACAAAAGAATCTACATAGGGCTTGAACACCCAATTTATCAAATCCATAAATGTTGTTGGGGTATTTGTCAACCCAAATGACATCACTAGGAATTCGCAATTCACATAAAAACTTTCTTGAAAATTATACAGATTGCGCATGCAAGTCGAGGAATGATAAATAGTGTTTTTCGAGGTATTAAAACACAAAGTTAATAATTAAATTTTAAGATAACCTTTTGGATCATCACATTTTAACCCTAGTTTCTTAGCAAACAATATTTTTAATAGCGTGTTCTATCTCTCTTTCTGAGTGAAAGTTAGAATTTAGTAGGCACTTCACTAAAGTTTGAACGAGAATCCCACCTCAAACAACTCCATAACAATTAATCCTTTCCCCTTTTTGAAAATACAACACTAAAAATATCGTCCGTAGTCACTATTTTCAGCAACCAAAACCAACTCCAGCGAAAATGGGGATCTAAGGTGAGAAAGAGAGAGGAAAAAGAAGGGTCGCCAAAGTGAGTCTTTTCCAGCAAAGTCCCTCGAGATTCGAGGTGATCTCCTAGTGATGTTCGATATTTCGAGGATCTATGATATTACTCGTTTGTCATGGACATTGACTCGTTCGATGCCTGGATTTTGAGAGGGTGACGTGAAGGTAAAGAAGATAAGAGGTGAGGTAGAGGGGTTAGCAAAGATGGTCGAGTGGACTTACAACAATGGAGAAAAATCATGATAAAAGAAGATAAAATAATTTTGGTTGTGTGTTTCCAGATGGAGGACAAAAGGGTGGTGGTGTATGGTGGAGGAGAAAGAAATTAAATGGGGAAAAGAGAGAGGAGGAAGGTTTGGGATACTTTTTTTGGTTCGAGAAAAAAGAGACGAAATTGGGATTTTTATAAAAAATAATATGTTATTAAAATAAATAATGATGTGGCATTAAATAATTTGAGGTGGATCTGATATGTCGTTCATGTCAGGGCGAGTGAGCAGCACACACTATCGGAGGTGTTTAAAACTTATGTTTTGGTTGAGTTCAAGCGCTTGATTGAAAATTTATAGAGTAAACGGACCGGAATGTCAATTAAAGTTGTCTATTAGGCTATTCAGTCTTATGTTCGAGACCATACCCCTTCTTTACTTGGAATGTGTGCTGAGTGATGATACTCTCTTAAGACAATCAAACTAATCGCCTATTTGGCCAAACTTCACAAATCAGTTTATTTTTAGAAATATTTTTTCTTAAAAATATTTTTTTAAAAGTAATTTTGGTGAGTAGCAATTTGTGTTTGACTAATTAATTTGAAAAACACTTCTGAGCAACAAGTAGTGTTTGGCCACGCTTGTAAAAAGTGCTTCTAAATTTTTCTCAAAAGTATTTTTCAAAAAAATACTTTTAAGGAGAAACTATATTTTCTGATTCTCCAAAACTGTTTCTGATTCTACTCAAACTTAATTTTTTTTTAAAGTTTGGGCAAACACTCCAACTTTGAAAAAAAACATATATTTTAAAAAAAAATATTTCTGACCTGAAAGAAGCAAACATGTTATAATTAAGTAACTTTAATATGGGAACAAGGCATATATTTCCGTAGTTGAGATCACACTCTTAAGACAGTAAAAGCGAACTGTGGAACCTTATTGATTCCCGACTCAATTTGTGATGTTAAATCAAATTTATAAGCAACTCTTGTTTTGTTCTTCGATGCATGTCTTTTTGCTAACTTTTTGTTTTGCAGACTAAAAAATCTCTCTTTCATCTTTAGCCTCTGCCTCATTTATATTTTGCGTGATCAGCTCTTTCTTTCGTGCAAGTGCTTTCTTTACTCCTTGTGCTGCAATTTTATGATCTCCGCTTCAGTCCGCACGTATACGTCGCGAATTTAAATTAGTCGGGGCCAAACGGATACCGAAAACAAAATGAAAACCAACAAATAATATATTCTTGATTAAGCTTAGTGTAAGCGGGAGCAAGATAAAATACTCCATATGTTAAACAACTGCAGGCGCAAGTTACTTGAGTTAAACTTTCAATTCATTAGATTTGAGCTTGTTTTTAGTACATGGATAGACAGAATTTTGTTTTTGTTTCTTTACAAAAAATCTACTATCATTTTTTTTCAGTTACTGTGATGACCCAAAAGGTCATCTTATGTTTTAGAACTCGAATCTGCGCTCTTAAGCCTTAAAATCTCATTTTTACTCTCATCGATCTGCGTGCGCAGTCCGGGCATATTTCCGAAAAGCTTTTATGTTGAAAATTGATGAAAATAAGAATTTATGCCTTAAAAGTTGATTTTAGTTGACTTCGGTCAATATTTTTGGTAAACGGGCCCGGATCCGTATTTTAACGTTCCCGGTGGGTCCGTTTCGAATTATGGGACCTGAACGTATGTCCGAAATCGAATTCGGAGGTATGAAAATTAAAAGTCTGAAAATTAATTATTTTTAAGAATTGATTGGTGTTTGGCATTGTTAGTGTCGGGTCCGTATTCTGGTTGCGGAGCCCGATACAGGTTTATTATGATATTTAAGACTTGTCTGTGAAATTTGGTGAGAAACGGAGTTGATTTGACGTGATTCAGACGTCTAGTTGAGAAGAGATGAACTTTAAAGTGTTCTTGAGAATTTTATTTGATTTGGTGCTAAATTCGTAGTTTTAGGTGTTATTTTGGCGATTTGATCGCGCGAGCAAGTTCATATGATGTTTATAGACTTGTGTGCATGTTTGGTTAGGAGCCCCGAGGGATCGGGTGAGTTTCGGGCAGGCCACAGAATGTTTTGGACTTTAAAAATCTGGTATTTTGCTGCAGCAGGTGTTCTGGCAGGTCCTTCTTCGCATTCGCGAAGGTACTCCCGCGAATGCGAAGAGTAAACTGGGCAGCTGAAGTTTTCTTCCTCGCAAACGCGAAGGCCTAGTTGCGAACGCGACCAGCTCCTCGCGAACACGTAGTGTTAGGCAAAGGGTTGGTCGTTCCTTCATCGCGAACACGAGCAATGTCTCGCGAACGCGAAGGCCATGGGGAGTAACCATCACGAACGCGGGCAGGGTCTCGCGAACGCGAAGGCTTGGCAGCCAGTACCCTTCGCGAACGCGAAAGTGGCCTCGCGAACGCGATGCATACTGTCGCCCAGTGCATAAAACAGAATCAAACACGGGTTTAATCCATTTCTTCAGCACTTTTTAATAACCAAACGGGTAGAGGCGATTTTCAAGAGTCATTTTCTTCCCCAAAGTGTTGGTAAATGATTCTAAACCATTTTCTTTCAATTACCCATTATATTTCTTGAATTATCAACCTAAAATCTAGAGTTTTCATGGTAGAATTAGGGTTTAAGGTAGAAATTAGGAATTTCAAAAATTTGGGGATTTAGACCTCAATTTGAGGTCGGATTCCAAAACCAATTATATATTCGGGCTCGGGGGTGAATGGGTAAATGAATTTTGGTCCGAACCTTGGTTTTTGACCAAGCGGGCTCAGGGTCGATTTTTTGACTTTTTGGAGGAAAATTTAAAAAATTTAATTCATGCAATATAATTGACTTCTTTAGCAATATTTAATATTATTGAGTCATTTTTGAATAGATACGAGTGGTTTGGAGGTGAATTCCAAAGAAAAAGTTGTGATTGAGAATTAAGTGGCCTTCGGAGCGAGGTAAGTGTCGTGTCTAACTTTGACTTGAGGGAATAGGTATGATGTGTTTATTTTCTACGTGTTTGGTTGTTAAATACGATGTATAGGTGAGATGGCGAGCATCTATGCGTCGTTGTCGAGTCATAACATGCGAGTGAAATTCTATTCTTGTCTATTTTCTAGCCTTAAATTTTACTATCCATGCCTAGCGGGTTATTTGAAATGTTGGGTGACTTATATCTGGTTTCACTGAGATTTGGTAACTTTCGAATATTGATCAAGGTTGAGGTTACATTGTGCTATTGATTATGGGTAAAATACTGATTTTTTTGTGATACTCCTATCTATCCGTTGTTATTAATTCTGTGATTTGTGAGTAGGAGTGTAAAGCACGAAGGGTGATGCCGTGCATGCATTATTTATATTGTGAGGAAGAGTGTAAAGCACGAAGGGTGATGTCGTGCAGTGATATGTGAGTGTTAATGCACGAAGGGTGATGTCGTGCCATGATTTGTGAGTAATAAAGCCTGAAGGGTGATGCCGTGTAAATTATGAGAGGTTTAATGCATGAAGGGTGATGTCGTATCGTTCTATTTATTTATTTGGTGAGGTTGAGAGTAAAAGCACGAAGGGTGATGACGTGCAGTTTTCCTTTGTTGTTTTATTTGCTCAATTCGTTTAAGGATTTTCGGTTTAATTCTGTCTTTTCATTATTCTCACTTTTTATATTGTATTCCCCCATTGTATGTCCCATTCCCGTTACTTCTACGTTATTTCTTCATTTACTGTTGTTTTCATTAGCATGATTATACTGTTCAGGTTATATGTGGGTGTTTTGTCCTAGCCTCGTCACTACTTCACCGAGGTTAGGCTCGACACTTACCAGTACATGGGATCGGTTGTACTGATGCTGCACTCTGCACTTTCTGTGCAGATTTTGGTACCGGCTCAGGTTGATCGAGATTTTTCTATTGGTCTGCTGTCCGGAGACTCAAGGTAGATCTGTCGGCGTTCACAGCCCTTGAAGTCCCGTCTATCTTTTATGTCCTACTGTTTTCTTTCATTCAAACAGTTATATTTCTTTCAGACTATTACTTGTAGTAAATTCTAGAATGCTTGTGAATTGTGACTCCAGATCTGGGTGGTAGTAATTAATATAGTTTTATAATATTCCGCACTTATTATATTTCATCTTAGTTAATTATTGTTATTTACTGAATGGAAATAAGAAATTGATTTAATGATTCTCTAACGTTGATTTGCCTAGCAAGTAAAATGTTAGGCGCCATCACGGTCCCGTCGATGGAAAATTTCAGATTGTGACAGTTACACATTTTCTTTTTACTTTCTTCCTGCTTATTTGAGAGGAACACGCTTTAGACATTAAAAGTTTACTTTCAGCGCATCAGTAATCCAAAAATTATACATCCTAATCCCGGTTTTGAGATTTTTACATAGTTGATCACTTATCAAATATTATTGTCATTAATAGCATCACTCTTTGTTTATTTCATAAATAATAGATTGTTTTTACAATTTTAGCATATTTGAAAAATATATATGCAGGTTTAAAAATAATCAAATTCCCAAATTAAGGAATCAGTTTTTATCATTATGGATATTTAAAACTTTCTCTCTCCTCTTTGTACTAAAACGTCCTTTTCGTTCTAAAGTCCCCCTCTTCCTCTATCAACATTTTTTTTTGAAGTTTTTTGCTTTCATCTATGGCTACTGACGGTGTTGACCCACAAATCAAGTTCAAGAAACGGGAGAACCTAATATGACTATATCTGATAGTCAAGATTAATATTGTACTAAGACATTCTTGATGCTTATAAGATTTATGTTAGATGTATGTTTTTAAAATTTTCACGTATGTACTTAACGTATATATGGTGTGTTTTTAACCGTGTTAATAAGATATATATTTGAGATATAAATTATGTATATATGAAGATTAATTTGTACATTCGAGATATAAATTATGTATATATGATGATGGTAATTTATAGAAGAATTAGCTCAAATAGACGCTCACTTAATTGTTTAAATTAAAAATACCCGTTGAGGGTATAATCAGATCTCTCTATAACAGTATCCTTATATAACAACACTTCTCTATAAAAGCCAAGCTTTTTCGGAACCAATTTTCATATTATGTTATAATATATGTTCTCTATAACAGCACTTCACTATAACATCCAAAAATATTCGGAACAAACCAGACTGTTATAGAGAGGTTTGACTGTATAATATATGCATAATTTATGTACTATATGTGTATGATTGTATATAATCAATGTATAATCTATGTATATGGATAGAAAAAGTAAATAATGAATATGATCGGCTATTTGTGTATAATAGATGTTCAATTAATATTTTTTGGTGTATATGTGAGTTTTTGATATTTAATATATATATGGATAAAAATAAATTTTATATATATATATATATATATATATATATATATATATATATATATATATATATATGATAATCCTTTATTTTCAATTTATTTAATGGTAGAACAGGACCTTATATTTGAGCGAGAAAATAGGAACAAATATGTGTATTAATTATTTTTCTTTTTTTGGACGCGGCGTTTGCGAGAAAGGAAATGTATTGATTTGATGAGAGATTGTGGGCGAGATTCTTGGGAGGATGGTGTTTAACCTCACACCTTAGGACTAATTTCTGTTATTGCTGCTATTTTTACACTGTTTTGTAAATCAAACGGAGTTGCTGAGCTTCTGCATTTATTTTTAAAAATTAGCCACTTATGAAATTTTCCCTTGGGTTGTTTATGGGGATTTTTTTCGTTCATATATAATATCTGATACTTATTTATCAAAATTGTCCTAATTTTATATATTATCTGCTCTAAACAAGTATTGTTTACAATTTATATACAATCAATTATTAGTGTCTTAAATAAGGGGATTCGGTTACATCATTTTCCTTTATTTCTCTCCTCTCCTCTTTCCATATTCTCTGCCGTCTCTCCATATAAAATCCAATATTAGTGCCTTAAATTATGAGATTCAGTTACACCCTTTTTGTCACGACCCTAGACTCAAACCTGTCGTGATGGCGCCTATCGATGGTATTAGGCCAACCGACTCCCACAATACTACAACAATTCATTCAAAGATATGCCAAAAGGCGTCTTGTATAGCAAAATTTTATAAAAGAAACAAGGGTTGAGCTCAAAAATAGAAATGCAGAATGAAAAGCCCCAAACATCGGGGTGTCACTAAGTCATGAGCAACTACTAAAAACTGGTCCGACAACAATAAGACTAGCATAGTCTGGGAAAAATCCAAAATACAACTAAGGGGGAGATAAAGAAGGAGAAAACAGGGCTGCGATCGCCAGGCAGCTACCTTGCTAACTCCAATGATCATCTACAGGAATATCAGAAGCTGCTACCGTGACCAAAAATGCCTGGATCTGTACACATGGTGTAGGGAGTAACGTGAGTACACCAACTCAGTAAGTAACAGAAATAAATAAAGGCTGAGAAGTAGTGACGAGCTAAATACAAGTACCGTTCATATCACAAAAAATTAGTAAAGTGCGGCATGCTTTGTAACCAGAGTTTAAGTCAAATCAGCTTGTTTAAATCAAGTTCAAGTAAGACAATCAGAAATATCTTTCAACTGTTATCAAACAAGGACTCAAAGCAACTATGAGCACAGATGATGAAATCATGAACCGCCCATCGGGCTAACATCACTCAGTCCTCCCAATCACTCCAACCTCACAATTACTCAAGCCTCACAATCACTCATACCTAGCAATCGCTCAGCACTCGGCACTCGTACTCAGTAGGTACCTACGCTCACTGGGGGTGTTCAGACTCCGGAGGAGCTCCTACAGCCCAAGCGCTATAATCTACACGGATAACTCACGTGTTGCACGGACAACTCATATTCTATAATATCATATCAGAATCCGCACGAACAACTCACATGCTAAGGTACAATACCTCACAAACAGGCCCTCGCCCTCACTCAGTCATAAACCTCTCCAGTCTCTCGGGCTCTCAGAAATCAAAGAAATCATCCCAAACAACATTAACATGATGCAACAAATAGAATAACAGAGACTGAGCTATGATGTAAGAATGCATGTACATGACTGAGTACAAGATATTAACTAAAGCAGTGAGAGGACAGCAAAAAAGACCTCTAAGGGTCCAAACAATACTGGCATAAGGCTTAGACATGGTATCTAGCATGATTTACAGTAAATCTTTCCAAAGAACATAAAGAGCATATAGCTACAACAGGTTGTTCAACTTTACAGTTGCTACGGGACGGACCAAGTCACAAATCTTCAATGGTGCACGCCCACACGCCCGTCACCTAGCATGTGCGCCACCTCCAAATAATCACATGATACAAAAATCCGGGGTTTCATACCCTCATGACTAGATTTACAACTGTTACTTACCTCAATCCGAGAAAATCTCTACTCTGCAATGCCCTTGCCTCTCGAATCAACCTCCGAGCGTCCCAAATCTAGCCACAAGCAGTACAATACCATTAATATGTGTTAAAGGAATCAATTCCACAAGAAAACTACTAAATTAGACTTAAAACCCAAAATCGAATCAAATCCGACTCCCGGGCCCATGTCTCGAAATCCGACAAAAGTCACAAAACCCGAAAGCCCATTCACTCACGAGTCTAACCATACGAAATTCATCAAAATCTGAATTATTTGGTCCCTCAAATCCTCAAATTACACTCTCCAAAATCCCAAGCCCTAACCCCAAATTTTCAAAACCCCACTAATTAAATAAGAAATCAACGGAAAAGTATCATAGCTAGGAGTATTAGAGCTTAAGTAACTTACCTCTGTGGAAACCCTTGAATCCCCTTCAAAAATCACCCCAAAAGCTCCAAAGTCCGAGTTAAAAATGGTGAAAGTGAGCAAAAATCACTAAGTCCTCAATTTATACATTCTGCCCAGTGAAACCGCACCTGTGGCCCCTTTTTCCGCTTCTGCGACACCGCACCTGCACAATTTTCATCGCAGGTGCGGAACTCACTTAAGATCCCAGGTTCCGCATCTGCGGCCAAATCTCGCAACTGCGAAAGCGCACCTGCGCATCTTCCTCCGCTTCTGCGATGCCAGCCAAATTCCTTCTCTCCGCATCTGCGCCCCAGGTCTCGCACTGCGGACTCGCAGATGCGACAGCCTTCTCGCACTTGCGGTTCAATAACGCACCTGCGCCCCATAATCCGCTTCTGCGACCATCGCAGGTGCGGGAACTTCATCGCACCTGCGCCTTCTGCCCAACTCCTCCAATCTCACATTTGCGATCTCACGCTCGCTTCTGCGGGCTCGCACCTGTGATGAGACATCCGCATGTACCATTATGACACCTGAGTTTAACTTCAGCAATCCTCCAATTCCCAAACTTATTCCGTTAATCACTCGGAATCACCCCGAGGCCCTCGGGACCTCAACCAAATATACCAACATATCACACAACATCATACGAACTTAAACAAATCATCAAATCACCCAAAATAACATCAAAGCACCGAATTACACTCGGATTCAAGTCTAAGGACTTCTAAACTTCCGAATTCCACCAACGATGCCGAAATCCGCTAAACCACGTCCGAATGACCTCAAATTTTACACACAAGTCAAAAATAACACTATGAACCTATTCCAACTTCTGGAATTCCATTCCGACCCTGATATCAAAATTTTTACTACCGACGAAAATCGCCAAAATTCTAACTTTCGTCAATGCAAGCCTAATTCTACCACGTGCCTCCAAATCTCATTCTGAATGCGCTCCCAAGTCCAAAATTACCTAACGGAGCTAACGAAATTATCAAAATTCAAATCCGAGGTCGTTTACATATAAGTCAACGTCAGGTTGACTTTTCCAACTTAAGCTTCTACTTTAGAGACTAAGTGTCTTAATTCACTCCGAAACCATTCCGTACCCGAACCAACTAACCCGATATATCATAATATAGCTGAAAAGCATAAAAGAAAGCAGAAATAAGAAAAACGGGGCTATAAATCTCGAAACGACCGGTCGGGTTGTTACGCCTTTACTTTTTTTTTCCTCTCCTCTTTCCAATAGTGCCTTAACTATCGAACCACATTGTCATAAAATAGTTCAAGACTTAGTTAAGAACCAAATCTTATAAAACTATTTTAATGAAAGTAGCGTCAAACCAAAGCAATAGAGACACTGACGATAGACAACACCTAAATCAGACAAGTTGAATGCCGAAATATTTAAATTTGATGCATCTACAACAACATATAAACTAAAAAAATTATACTACTAATTATATAGTATACAACTTATTTATAACTTATCTACAATTTTCATACATCATTTTATTCAGTTAAAAATAATACAACATCATACAACTTAAATATAATTTTTATACAAATTACAAATATGTCTTTTGTATATGATTTGAATATATTTTGTATGTGCTGCATTCTTCTTCTTCTCTGAAATTTCAATCAAAACTTCTTCTCTTAATACAATTTTGATACATATCAATAACTTTATGTAAAAAGAAAATATTTATAACGTAAATACAAATTTCATACAATGATTCATACATTATACAACTATTTTTTAACTTTTATACTACATACAAATAAATAAAAATATAACTACAACAGAACACAACTTAAATATAATTTCCATATAATTATAATACAACATTAGTACATCTTCGAATTTCAATCTGAAATTCATCCAAAATCAACTCTAATCTTCACTAAACACCCTCAAAATTGATATATAAACTCCAAAGAATATTCCCAATCATTTGCAACAACACCCAATCAAAATAAATAATGATTTAAAAAAATCGAATTCAAAATCAAAGTTTCAAAATTTTTGATAGCTTTCCATGGCTAGCGGAGCAGCGGACGATGACTGGTTCGATGGTGATATGCGACGATATCAAATCTATCATTGAATTTTCTGGGGAAAAAAACAGATCAAAAAAGAGAAGAGAATCATAGAGATCCATTATAAGAAGAAGAAATCGGGCAGAAAAAATAAAATAAAAAGAGAGAGATCTATGGAAGCGGTAGATCTGTGGAATTTGATTTCCACATTAAAAGGTTACAATCAAGGATACTCATTTAGAACTTATTTGTATATAACTGGTAAATTATATATCAACTTGTAATTAAGTTAAAACCAAAACAGTGGGAATAAATAAGTTTTCAATGTAGTACATATAGGTAAAAATCTCTTATTTTTATGTGGATCTCCCACAAGACACTAGCAAACATGTCCACAGATATCATAGTGACCCAACTTCAACAGGTACCTTCCCTCTAGTTCAAAATGCAAAGCAGAACTTTTTATATAGTCCATATCCACGACGCTCCTTATATTCGCAAAAAAAAAAAGTTTTTCTCTTCTTCTTCTCTTGTGCTTTCTTCTTTTTTCTGTTTAGGGTTTCTTCTTCTTAGTTGCAAAAATGAGTTTGTTAAATTTATTGTTGTTTTAATAATTTGATGATTGAGATTTGTTCTTTATGATATTAGAATGTTATGTTTCAAATTTGAGTTCATTTGGAGTAGATTTGGATGATCAAACATGTGTTGGATTGTTGAAATTCGAAAAACAAGTTTATGTTTCAGAACTTTAGATTTTGAATCTGAAGTAGTATTGAAAAATTAAACTACTTAGGATTCGAATTTTTGAAGTTGTAATTGAAATATAAAGGAACTTCAGATTCGAAATCTGAAATTGTTTTGAAGAGCTAGAACTACTTAAAATTTAAATTTATGGAGTTGTAGTTGAAAGATAGGAGAACTTCAGATTTGATTTCTGAAGTTGCATTGAAGAGATTGAACTACTTCATATCCGAGCAGGTACACTTTGCAAAGTTTTATGCAATACGGGTATATATGCAAATGCCCCCTTATAGTCCCCACAAAAACCCCGCAATCCAACTCCAAAAAAGAAAAAAAGATTTAAGTTCTTCGCCCGTCATAAAACAGAATTTATAGTGAGTTTATTGTTGTTGTTGTTCGTCATAAACCATACTAAGGAGATTTTAAAAAAGAGTTGTATATATTAGAAAAGCTACTTAAAGTTGTGGTAAGAAATAGTTTCATTGTTTAACACAAGTAGTTCAAAACAATATACAAATAGCCGGTCATATTCATTATTTATTTTTTTAGTCATATATATAGATTATACATAGATTATACGTAATTATACACATATAATACATAAATTATGCATATATTATATCTCCATCGGCTATTTTTAGTTTAAGTAATTGAGTGAGCGGCTATTTGTGTTAGTTCTTCTCTAAACAAGCCACTTAACTTGTAACCAATGAGACTACTAAAGCGGGCCTCATAACATGACTAGTTTTCCTACTTTCTCACCTGTAGAAGTATAATGGAGAATTAACCCAAATAGCCACCTACCTAATTTCTTAAAGTAAAATAACCGACGAATATATAATATACTTATAATTTATTTATAATATAGGTATAATTTTGTATAGTTAATATATAATGTATATATACCAATTAAAAAAAATAAATATTAAATCCGGCTGGCTATTTGTGTAACAATTACTTAAAATCTGGTCCAATTGCTTTGGTCTCTTGAATTATCTATCCAAATGATTAATTTAATTACAGAATATCTAACATTAAATTGTCAAAGCAAATAATTTTTCGTAGAAACTATCTTCTTCTCAATAATCCAAAACTCTAACAAACACATTTTTTTTGGTATTCCATACAAACGTGATATTGGCCAGCTATAAATTAAGATATGTTGTGCATTTGTATTGGTTGTCGATATTTTTCTCCATTTCAAAAATTATATTATAGCGGAGAAGAATCAATAAACAAAGAAAGTAAAGAGGAACGTGGAATATATAATGTTACCATGCATTAACAAGATCTCTAAGTCTTTGAGGATAACGAGCCTTGAAAGAGGAAATCGTCTCAATTACCATTGAAAAGGGCGAGGAAGAGATCAAATTGAAATCATCCAAGTAGTTGTCACTTATCATCTTCTTCTTCTTCTTCTTCTTTTTTTTTTTTTTTTTTTTTGTCATTTACTATCTGTGTGCATTTAGAATATAATGTGAATCTCAAAAAAAAAAAAATTTAATCTAAATAATGTGTGTGTATACGTTCGAAATCGAGTTTTGCCCTTCGTATGATTAATCGAAACTGGAACATAATGATTCAAGGTCTATCATTGTAATATCGAGCCATGGTACGAAGAATATGCTGCCGAGCTAGAGACCTAGAGACCTATCAAGATCGAGAGATCAAAGACCCAGAGACCGATCAAGATCAGCCAAAATCAAGATCAGCCAGGATCAAGATCGAGCCAAGAAACAAAAAGCCGTTACAGCCGCAATTAGGGGGAGAATCTCGGCGGAAATCACGGCACATATCAAGAAGATGCCGATTAATTAGCCCATCATGAGAGTCCTTACTATATTTAGAATTGTATCAAGAGTAGGACTCCCCTACTATATAAAGGGGGTCTGATCATTTGTAAAGCACGGCTGAGACAATATAAAAGCAATATAATATTCTTTTCCCAAGGTTCTCAATACTCTGTTACTTCGCTTATATTTCCTTTGTTGTTTCATTTGGTTCGAGGGCCCAAGTTACATATCTTATTTGGTTTGCTTTTATTTTTCTTTATAGTCAATTTCAATATCAGTTTGCATACTTTCTCAGTTTATGCCAAGTAAAATCACGTGTCCTTAAAATCACATATAAATTCAATTGTTATCTGCTTTGGTTTTAGGGTAAACAGTGTCACTCTTGCATCTTATTCTAGTCTAGCAAAATATTGAAACCAAATATCCCTGGAAGTTTTCTTAATTACTTTTCTTAAGAAGGGAAGAGGTAGAAAGAAGAAAGAAAATCACAATTGAGATATTATTCTATCCCACTTTGAGGCTGGAATAAAAATTTGGGGATTAGTCTCTAAAGCTATTCCTCCAAAGTCCTTAAAACATTCAAGGATAAAATAAAAAATAAAAAATTATCCTAATTTATCTAGTATTCATCAAATACATGTTTTATGTTATATCTCATTTTTAATCCAATGAACTAAATATAGCACTAAATAATCCGTTACTATTTAATATCCGTTAGTATAATTCTGTCATTATAACTCGGGAATAACTTGTTCCCTAGCTAAATGACCCGTAATGATTCTTTGTCTAGGTACGTAGACAAAGTTTAAAAGAGTGATAGGAATATCCCCTAATTACCATTCCTGTAATTAGCATCTAAAACCGGGGCACTTTAGAAATAAAGGGAGAAATATGACCGTTGGGCCTTTGGGGTGTGGGGTGGGGGTGGGGGGGGGGCCCTCCAACGTCTCTCTATATGTACGTTTTTCCTGTTCTGCAACTTCAAAACTCTGCCCAAAAAAACGCAAAAGAAAATTTGAGAAATCATCAACAGATAGTTTACGCAGTTACGAAGAAGAAAACTTGATAATCTTGTGGATAAATTCTCTGAACATTTCTCTCTTCTGTGAGTTTTCTGTGTTCTTTAATCTACCATCTTGATTTTGATCGCTGAGAAAATTACATGTTTACTTCAAGAATGACAATTCTAATTTCTTTCTTCTAACTGCTATGATTCTATGTTAAAATCTCATCGCTTTTATACATATCCTAATTGTGGTTGTTTTCAACTTTGGCTTTTTGTTCTTTTCTAATTTTTTATTTTATTATTATACTGGATTCAAGTTGAAGACAGATTATGAACTCAATCTTTTCCGTCTACTAAAGTTCTAGATTTGTTGACGCACTTTTACGTTTGATTAAACCCCTAGGGTTTTCCGGTTCTTCATACTGAAATTAAAGATGTATGATTCTAGGGTTCCGTTGTTAGATTAAATAATAATCCTTGAAAAACGAAAAGGGCTCTCCTCAGCCCAGAATTTCAAGTTTGTAGATGGTTAAAGTATCCGTAATTTTTTTCCTTTTTAAAGGTGAAAAGAGTTTCACTTTGTTCTTCTGCCTTTTGTTTAAAGGATATCAGCGATCTGATCTTGATAGAAATTCTAGGTACATATGGTAAGATAATAAGCATACTCTAGCAACTGTTAGCAGTGATTAAAATCCTTTACATACATGTCAATAAAGAGACATGTTACGACAATGTTAGCAAAAAATAGGATGATAAATGAAATCTAGTAATCAGTCTGTTTAACCTAGGCGTTAATTTTGGCGCATCTTTTTCATACCTGTGTGCCCCTGATTCGTATTCGGTAATTCTGATTCTTGCAATCTTGCTTCTGCTACAAATGGTCATCTGCAAACTGCAGTGAACATAAAGCTATACACAAGTCACTTTACCAAATAGTTTCAGTATTATCATAGTACACTGACAAAATCGCTGGAGTTCCACATTATTAAGCTTGATTCTTGTATATAGCACTCATTTTTTGTTGCCAAACTTGTTATGGTGTATTAACTAAGTATCTATGTTTAGATGCCCTCTTGAAGATGCATTTCAGATGTAGATTAAAAAAATCTTTTCTTCCCCATTTGCCCCGAATTTGAACTGCTTTATTTTGAGAAGTCATGACTAATGTACTTGATCTTTGCCATTCTGATTCTTGCTACTATTATATATGTCTAACTGAATGGTTGAAGAGAATATAAAGCTATACTCACTGAGCAAAAAATGTAACATCACAATACACTGAGAAAACTCCCGGAGTAACTTTAATGAAACTTCTATGTTGTTTATAACACTCATTTCTTTGTTGTTTTGCTTGTACTTTCTGTATGTAATCAGTTCATTTTTTTTCGCTTTGATTTCATGTTATAACGTCAATTATATGGTGCAGGATTTTCTTCTATTTCTGCTGGGACACGAATACATGGCTACATCAGCTGCACACCTGATTCAGGATCAGAATATCAATATACGTTTTGATGGTAGAAACCTCATTAGATAAGCACGGAGTATAATGCTTTGATTTACAACTGTCGGTTCACTAATTTTTATCTTTCGCAGGGGCTTCTTTGTTGGGAAAGAATGATACTTCCAAAGCATCGAAGAAAGGAGGAGGTCTTGGTGCAAGAAAAGCACTTAACGACATCTCAAACTCAGCAAAGCCTTCTGCTCTGCAGGCAAAGAAAAATTACTCCTCTAATGTAATTTCCATCGGGAAAGATCTTGATGCCACTCGAAACAAATTCACTGCTGGGATAAAAGATAATTCTGCTAAAGTACCTGATAAGGGTGGCCGGAAGGCACTCACTGATCTTACAAACTCAACCAAGCCATCAGCAAAGCAGGCCTCTAAGAATCAGAAACTGACTACTGCTGCAGCAGCAAATGTTCCGACTTGTATAGCGGAAGAACAATTTCTGCATGATCATCACAAGTGCATCAAATCACAGAGAAAGGCGATGGACATGGATTATTTTCTAAAGGAAGTTGGACTAGACAATGGTAATAAATAAATAAATAAACCTGAGCAATCGTGTTTTGTTGTTTAATGAAGCAGTTGATAATCTGATTTTCCTATGACAGATGTCCCTGTGCAGCTAGCAGCATCTCCACGTGCATCTAAACTCTCAATGAAGTCAATGGTCAGTAGCATTTTGTTCCTCTTTATTTATCTATAACTCGTTTAGTCTTGTGATTCTGTAAAATAAAAGTTGTTTCCAACACCTGATGACTTTGATATACCAGCTAGAGAGCCCTATGAAGTACTTCCAAGTGGAAGAACTGCCAGAACTACTGATGTATGATCAGGTTCCTCGATTCGGAAAAATGGGAACTCGTGGAGACGCTTCGCCTTCTATTAGATCTCCTACATCACCAAAGCTATCATCTATGAGCTGGTGGAAAGATGGAAGCACTCCATGTTTCACACTGATTGACTCGCCCAACCTACCAAAGCATTGATGTCTGTCTTCTTTATGATCACGGACACTCTATTACTTCATAGGCATCAGTCAGTTGGCTAAATGACTGTTGAACTTGTTTAGTTCTTTCTGGTTTTGTGGCAAGAAGGCAGACTAGCTCCTTCGTCTCACATGATTTACATTTTCGTCATATTAACTACTGATGTATTTTGGATTCAATCCCTCCCTATTTGTAAAACTTAAATTTTCTATTTCAGATGCCTTTCAGATGATCTACAGCTTCTCAAGTTAGATGTTTTTTTTTTTTGCATTTGTTGTATACAGTTCATGTTTTATACGGTTGTATAGGAGACTGGGCAAAGAAACAGCTGCGCAGGGGGTTGCAGATGATGAAACATGGGAAAGTTCCAAGTTTCAACCTTTTAGAAGTTGGTTGCTTTTGTAGTTCACCAAAAGATGAAAACCTAAAATGGTACTTGAAATCCCACGACAGTTATTACGAGACATTCTATCAGAGTTCAAATGGTTCAGAGTTTAACAAAGTGGTATACTTAAATTTTGTTTGACTGTATAAAATATCTTCTGGTTGGACTAAGACCATTTTTCATCTTCAATTGATTTGTTGAGTTGGTTGAGTGGTCACTTTTTCATGTTTTATGGAAGCTTTGAATCATTGTGAGGCGGGGCTATTTGTTTAAGAAATTTTTGACATTGATGGATATGTTCTGTTCAGGTTTTTCTTATTTTAGTTGTTCAGAAATACAGATAGGAAGTCTTCTTCATGGCTAACAGAAGAAGTAATGCTCATCGTCCAGATTGTCATGACTCATGAATATATAAACATGCATTTTCATTTTTCCTTTGGGTCTGAAACTTTGAAACATAAAAATATATATTTTCTTGTAAAAAATGCCACATGGACAAAAAATTCATGTGGCATCGTGCGTGTCACACTCCCATGAATTGTCTCGAGGCTATGAAATTACCAAGTTCAGGGGGGGCATTAAAGACCACATGAAATTTAAGGAGGAACTATACAAAAGTTGCCATTCGGAGGGGGGGGAGGTTTCTGAACCAAAGTAATGAAGTTCGAATGGTTCTATAAAAAGAAAAAAATATTGTATATTTTTCTTTTCCTGCAATGACTATTTACTTAAACTATGTATTATTTTTTCGAGTCAAATTCGTAAAATATTTGGTTGCAATTTTATTTTTTAGCCAAAATATGGAGTTCCAACAACGTGTTTTATTTTATTTTTTCTATAGATGCAATGAGTATATGTTCTAATTCCTTCTTTTCCTGACCAAATATATAAAAATAACTTGATTAAAATATCATTATCTTTATCCAAATAAAAACTAAAATCAAAATAATGTTGTTCCAAGTTTTTTTTTTTTTTACAGATTTGGTATGAAAAAAATAATTCAAATAACTGGTGGACTTAAAAAAAATATATTTTTATTATAAAAAATATCACATAGACAAAAAAAAATCCATGTGGCAGCGCATGTGTCACACTCCTATGGATTGTCAGCATCCAGGGGGTTGAGTCTATCAAAATGACAAGTTCATGAGAGTATTAAAGCTGAGGAAAAATCATTACTAGCCGTCTGCTGGAAACTTATATCAGCCACTAGCCATAAATTATAATATATATTTTTATAGCCCAAAACTTATTCTAGTGGCTAGCCGCTGAAATTAACAAATCAAACTGACATGGTACACAAGGGGAAATGAGGGAACGGGAATTGAAAGGTAAAATATTGAGATGGCTCTTCATTTGTTCATAGGAAAACATTCATCATTTGATTCTTTTTGGCTTTTATGCTTATTTAGATATTGATATTTTATACATATTTGTGAGGAATATAAAAATAAAACTTTTGTCATAAATGTTGATTTTTATCAGCTGATGGAAGGGGCAAAAAGGACAGGTGTCGTGTACACAATAATCACACCTGTTTGGGTCATTACATTCTTTTTATACACATTAGTATATCATTTAAATTCATAGTATGAAAAAGCTAGTGCCAAGAAATTGATTTATTCCTTTTCCTATATGAGTCCAAGGTGTAACCACGTTATAACTGGTCGATGGATAATTAAAACTTCACAAAAACACTATAATTGAGAGCATTTGTATAATTACTCATTCTCTAATTACCGAAATTAAAACGATTAAATTACATCTAAATTATACGCGATCACTATATATAAAAATATATATTTATATAACTACAATCTTACTATAGAAACATTATATACATCATATAATATTACTTCTACAAAAAATATACAAGTTTATATAACAAATAAAAAATCTTTCAAGTGTTTCCCTATATTGCAGTTCGTGTGCACGCTAGTATAAAATATATATACATTTTATATTGTTTGTAGAATATATATATATATATATATATATATATATATATATATATATATATACACACACACACACACACACACACACACACACACACACACACACACACACACACACACATATATATATATATTGGAAATACATTTCAAAATACACGATACACTCTAAATACACGGTGTGTACATAATACACATACAGAATATGTATATAATTTATATACACTATGTTTACTTATTAGACAATACACATATGTATACAGTTTTGATACATTGTACACACATATTATACATTCATGATACAAAATACACTCGGGATACACTCAATATATACTTTAGATACACAAGCACACTCGAGATAGGCTCAATATACACTAATGATACACTGTCAAACTTAAGATACAATATATATATATCTCTCTCTCTCTCTCTCTCTCTCTCTCTATATATATATATATATATATACACACACACACACAATATTACAATATTTTCACTACATCGAGCTATAATCGATTGGCAGGCCCCTATTGAGCAACCTCTAATCATCATGTATGTACGACTTTATACATATACATATACACACACACACAGAGACACAAACATATGTTGCACTTAATATACACTAAGGATACACCGTCGAACTTAGGATACAATATATATACAATATTTCTACATTACAAAATAATATATATACAATTTTTCTACAAACTATAATAAAATAATCACGCTACACAATCCAAACCCACCATCAATACCCATTTCAAAAGATCTTCACTCTAAAATGTCATTAAGAAGAAGAAGAAGAAGAAGAAGAATCTCAGCTCTTCTACTATCACCCCTAGCATCAATTATCGTAGGATAAATCAGAGATTTTTCTTAAGACTTAATTGAAATCTCGACAACTTTTTTATGTCTGCGTATACTTTACCCTCCCTAGACCCCCATAATATGAGATTACACTGAGTGTGTTATTGTTGTTATTGTAATTGATAACTCTTTTTAGGTACTTAGACAAACTCCCCAAAAATACTCATACAAAGAGAGAAAGAGATCAAACAAAAATAGCTAAACAGACAAATATAACCAACAAACAAAGAGGAAAAATAATGAAATAAAAATAGATGATAGATAAATATTGTTTAAGTCTAATAAGTGGCTATGTAAAATCACATACTATTTTAGGAAAAGGTAAGAAATAAATTTAAATAGTACTAAAAAAGTAAAAGTAACAAGAGAGAGAAAAGGTGTTAGAATTAAAAGAATTGAAGAAAAAAAGTAAAAACATGTAGAAAAAGTAAAAAGTTGTAACGACCCAACCGGTCGTTTTGAGTATTATAACCACGTTCCTCTATTTACTGCTCAATTTATGCTTTACAGTTGTTTTATGACTTACCGGGTTAGTTGGTTCGGGTCCGGCAGGATTTCGGGGTGAAATGAGACACTTAGTTTCATAATTGAAAACTTAAGTTGAAAAAGTTAATCGGATGTTGACTTATGTGTAAACGACATTGGATTTGAATTCTGATGATTTCAATAGCTCCGTATGGTAATTTTGGACTTAGGAGCGCGTCCGGAAAATTATTTGGAGGTCCGTAGAGGAATTAGACTTGAAATGATGAAAGTCAAATTTTTGGGAAGTTTGACTGGGGGTTGACTTTTTGATATCGGAGTCAAAACCCAATTCTGAAAATTTTTATAGCTCCGATATGTCATTTATGACTTGTGTACAAAATTTGAGGTCAATCAGACGTGATTTGATAGGTTCCGGCGTCGTTTGTTGAAATTAGAAATTTCAAAGTTCATTAGACTTGAATCCTTGGGGAATTCGTGTTTTTGATGTTGTCTGAGGTGATTTGAGGGTTCTCCCAAGTTCGTATGGTGTTTTAGGACTTGATGGTATCTTTGGTTGAGATCCCGGGGGCCTCGGGTGAGTTTTAAGCGAGTCCGGATATTTCAGCACTCTGATATTGTTCTGGAACGTTAGAAGTACGGACCACACAATTTCATGTGTTGAACCACATTTTTGAGTGCTGTAGCAGATTAAAAAGTGTTGCAGCAGATGAAAATATGCGGACCGCATCAGAAAACTGCGGACCGCACAATTTTGTCTACGGCCGCACTTCAGGGTGTTCTGCAGGTTCGCTGGTACGACTTCGGAATTATATCATTTGATCCACAAGGAATTTGGAGATGATTAAAATCTAAAGTTGTAGCTCTTCGTGTCTAGTTTCTAGAAAGATAAAGAAACCATCATTTGGACATCTGTAGAGAAAGTTATGGCCAATTTACTGAAACCTAGTAGTGGAGAGGCGGTGAAGTGCGGCCGCACAATTTTAGTGTGACCGCAGAACTTGAAAATGTGCGACCGCACTTGAAAATGTGCGGACTGCACATTGGGAGGTCAGAGGGTGTACTATATAACCGAGGCCTAGGGTATTATTTTGTTTTTGGGACCTAGAGAGCTAGGTTTGTGGCGATTATTCGTGAAATTTTCAAGAAATTCATCGGGGTAAGTGATTCTAACTCAGATTTGGTTAACATACATGAATATATCATTGTTTTCATCATTTAATAAGTATTTTGAGATGAAAATTTGGAAAAAATTGTAGAAATTTCATAAAATGAATTTTTGGGATTTGAATACCGATTCGGAGTCGGATTTGAGTGAAATTAGTATGGTTGAACTCGTAATTGAATGGGTTGTCGGATTTTGTGAGTTTCGTCGGATTCCGAGACGTGGGCTCCACGGGCGATTTTTGAGTTAAATTTCGAATTTTATTGGAAAATTAGTATTTTCATACGGAATAAATTCCTATGATTTATATTGATTGAATTGAATTAATTGTGACTAGATACGAGGCTTCCGGAGGCAAATTTGCGAGGCAAAGGCATAACGGAATAAAGAATTACACGGTTTGAGGTAAGTAGCACTTCTAAACTTGGCTCTAAGGGTATGAATCCCCAAATTGGTGTTATATAAATTGTTAGGAGGTGACGCACACGATAGTTGACGAGCGTGTGGACGTGCACCATTGAAACTGTGACTTGAATAAATTCTATGAAGTTATAAAAATTAAAGAAGCATGTTATTATATGAACATTTCTCACGTGTTAGAGAAATTGAGCTGAGGCTCTTATTAAAGATCATGTTTAGGCTACGTGCCGATATTTTGGGACCCATGGGATCATGTTGCTGTTAAATTAATTGTTTTAAAATATACATTTCATACTCAGTCATGCTCATCCATTGTGAGGATATTTATGGGATCGGGCTGCATACCAAAACATGCCTTTTAGGCTTTATTATTATATGGATCGGGGCTGCCCGCCTGCAGCAGACCTTATTGGCTTTATTATTATATGGATCGGGGCTGCCCGCCTGCAGCAGACCTTATTAGCTTTATTATTATGTGGATCGGGGCTGCCTCCTGCAGCAGGCCTTATAGGCTTTACTATTTTATGGATCGGGGCCGCCCGCCTGCAGCAGGCCTTATAGGCTTTATTATTATACGGATCGGGACTGCCCGCCTGCAGTAGGCCATATCGGCTTTATATCAAGCTTGGGATGAAGGAGCCCCTCCGGAGTTTGTACACACCCCCAGTGAGCGTAAATGATTATATATATTCGGGATGAACTTCCCAGGGCATGGACTTGCCTTACTTATTTATATGTTGTGATGAATTTTTCCTGGATATGGATCTTGTCCGTATCATTTATATTGGAGATAAATTACCCCAGGGCTGGATTGGCCTTATACGGTACTGAATGACTGATTGTCAGTCGATGTGTATATATATACGGGACAGAATATCCCTAGGTTGGATTGGCCATAAACAGTACTGAGTGATCGAATAATTTGTGACCAGTATTTACATGAGGCCTTTCTACTGAGATCTCATATTCCTCATATCATGCAATATTGATCCATTTCACTTGTACTGAGTTTAACTGTTGAACTTGAAAGCATGCCTATATTTTTGTACCATTATTTATACTGGACTGTACCTGCGGAGCTCATCACTACTTTCATCCCAGAGGTTATTCTTGTTACTTATTGAGTTGGTTGTACTCATACTACACTCTGCACCTCGTGTGCAGATCCAAGTGCTCCCGGATACGACGACTGCTAGATTTCGGAGTTATTTCTGTTGGAGACTATCAAGGTAGCTGCTTGACGTCCGCAGACTTGATTCCCTTCCTGTTTAGTTATTGTACTGTTCTATATTTCAGACAGTGATTTTTATCAGTCAAACTTTGTATTCATTTAGATGCTCATGTACTCAGTGACACCGGGTTTTGGGAGTGTTTATATTTGTATTTGTGAGATTTCGTCTGCTGAATTTAATTATTATATTTTCAAATTTAAAAGATATGGTGGTTCATTGGGATTGTTGGCTTGCCTAGTATTGAGTTAGGCACCATCACGACATGTGAGATTTTGGGTCGTGACAAAAGTCAAGTGGAATACGTGAGAAAGAGAAAACAATTTGGTATTAAGAAGAAAAAATATATAGGGAAGATAAAAAAAAGTTGTACCAAAATTTACTTTTATCCGTTGGTTTTATTTGATGGGGCTACAATTTGATATTAATTTTATCCGAATGGACATTTTGGGTTACGTGCAAAACTTTGGGCTAATAATGTTTTTCGCCGGCCATACAAGGTAGTTTTCTCATTAAAGATCACATGACGATTAAGGGGGAACTAAACAAAAGTCGCCAAGTTTAGGGGAGTCCTGAACTATTCTACCATTAAAATTCAAGTAACTATTTTAGAAAATAATAATAGTATTGAAGAGAAATAAGGAAAGACTTTTAGGCATGAAATTAAATTTCTTCAAAGGGATATTTCTCATATACTGATTGAGAAATACAAATAAGTTCCTTCACAATAAAACAAAGTCTATATGTACACCAGAGAATTTTTGTAGCGACTTCCTACGAAAGTTTTGTATTACATATTTACCCTCACTATTGAAGTTTTAACTTAATTACAAGTTGATATACAATTTACCACGTATATATAAATTTGTATGAAATGATTATCCCTTTATATTAGGAATTGATCAAAGAATTCCTCTCTCTCCCTTCGTCTCTCTCTCTCTCTCTCTCTCTCTCTCTCTCTCTCTCTCTCTCTCTCTCTCTCTCTCTCTCTCTTTCTCTCTCTCTCGCTCTTTGTGTGTTCTTTCCCCAACCCTATTTTTCTTCTTTCGATTTTCTCTGCTCATCTACTTTATCCTCTCATTTTTTAATTCATCAATCAATTTCAATTGTTTTACTATAGAGTTTTAACTTAGCAACTTCCTTTCATATTGCACATTTGGTGTTCGACTTGAAATTATCAATCAATAAATTTTGAAGGTATTTGACTCTCCACCATTGACAACCCTTAAAAAGCTTTGAAGCTTTGAATTCGAATTCAAGTTTTCAAAAAATATTATTTGTTTCGATTGGATGTTGTTGCAAACGATTGAGAATATTCATTTGAGTTTATATCTCAATTTTGAGGTTGTTCAGTAAATATTAGAGTTGATTTTGGCTGGATTTCAGATTGAAACTCGAAGAAGAAGAAGAAGAAGAAGAAGAAGAAGAAGAAGAAGAAGAAGAAGAAGAAGAAGAAGAAGAAGAAGAAGGAGGAGGAGGAGGAGGAGAAGAAGAAGAATGAGAAGAAGAAAAGAAAAAGAAGAAGGAAGAGGAGGAGGAGGAGGAGGAGACATTGTTTGACCAAAAAGTGTAACTTTCGGCTAAACTTATTAAATTTAAGTAATAATGGGTTAAATCTAGTTGAAGATTATAATTCTATATGCAAATATTGAAAACATGTGGGAGATGGGGACAGATCCCATAAAGGTTGATAACAATCAGTACAAAATATTCTTAAAGTGTCAGTAATAATGGAGGTGTAACTAGCAATAAATAACAGTAAATGGCATTTAAGTAAATAGGAGGAATGATTCACCCAATAATGGATGGATTGGACGAATGTTTCTCCTGACAATAATGAATGGCAGATAGATCCGAGATTTGCTTGAACAATCCTCGGATATGATGGAAAGGTGTGAAATAATATGAGCAAGAGTCTTGATAAAAAGGTAATCTTTGTATTTTTACAAGAGAGAGAGAATCTTCTTCTGAAAAGTGTTCTTCTCAAATGAATATTACCTGCCCATCTTCCTTTTCTTTTTCCCTTATATATTTGACACATATCCCTAGCAAACTCTAATAGTACAAATGCAGAGAATATTCACTAGAATATTCTCTCTAATATCCTATTTCAAAAACTAGCCGTTACTGTTCTTTACACAATGCTCGACCTCGGTCATTGTTGACATCTCGGTCATGAATCTTGCTATTCCTGGTCGACCTCGACCAACTATTTCCTTAATGTTGTATTACACTAAGTATTCTTAGGGCAGATTTTGGCTTATACAGTTAGTCCATCCGCTTATTAAGGCCAATCCCAGACGGCCTTGATGAGCGGACTCTATTTATCGTGGTTGGCAAAATTGGGAGAACAAGTCGAGCTGTGGCATTTCAGACAAGGTGACAACATGACCTTTCGTGAACCGCAACCTTTGGGGTTGTATCGTTTTAGAATGATGTCATGACATCATACGTCATTATGGCATATTTTCCCGATGCTTTGCATCGTTTCCCGTGCCTCTACCATTTAGATACCTGCATTGGGTAATGATGGCCCAATTTCTTGGTCCTGACGCTTGAACTGTTATAAATAAGGACATGAGACCATTCGTTTGTGTTTTGCATATTCTTAATATCGAATCCTTGTGTCTTCTTCTCTATTCTTCGTATTGAATCCCTGTCTTCTTTATATCCACTCCCTTGATTCTGATGATTCCAGTTGCTTCCAACCCTTCTGTACTTAAAACATCTTCTTTCAAAATTATGGTTAACGTACCCTCTAGTTCTGGCATGGCAATTGACCCTCTCCCTTTGGCGATGCGTATGCCTCTTCATGACGATAGTGTTTTTGTTGCCATTGAAGACGAGAAATTTTCTAAGATGGAGGAAATAATCCCTCGTAGTGAAAAAGTTAGGTCCGACTTTTCGAAGACGCCTGAGGACGACCCTGAGGTCTCGGAATCAGCGGTAAAAGAGGTCGATCTCGCTGAGCTTAGGGAAAAGTTGAAAATTCCTGCCTATATCGATCTGATCCCAGCGGAGTGCGATGTGGTACAAATACACTACCCCGGGTATTGCGCGTTCTATGCGTATCCTTTTTACGTTGGCTATTCCTTTCCTCTTCTCCCATTGGCGGATGAATTTTGCCGCTATTACGGCATCTGCTCGGCCCAACTCTCTCCATACATCTACAAGCTTATCCGCAAGCTTACGAAATATGCGGAGTTGGCCGGGGTTGGGGTCACACTCCGCCACCTGATGCATATCTTCGCCCCTAGTTTCTATAGGGGACGATGTTGCACCTTCGCCACCGAGGAAGTAAATGTCTGGTGGTGAAGATGGACGACAAGGCAAATCGACAGTTCTGACTCAACTACTTTTTTGTCAAAACCGAGGACGTGGTGGCCTACGCGAGCGGATTCCCTGAGCCTTGGAATTACGCCCGTAAGTACCTTTTTTTTGTCAAGCATTTGTTTTGCTTGTTTTATTTGTAGTCTAACATTCCGTCCTTTCTTCATGCATCCGAGACTACGCCCCCTCCTTTGGTCGGGGACATTCATGACTGGGTCAGCCAGATGCTGCCTCACACAATGGGGATTCATGAATGGCCGGCCTTTCTCAAGAAGTTCGGGCCTGCATCTTCCGCGACCAGTGAGTTCTATATATATATATATATATATATATATATATATATATATATATATATCTATACTGTTTTGACCTCATGGTCGCTTGCTCGTTATAGTTTTGTATAGGAAGTGACAATTTTTTAATCTTTCTTTTTCAGCCTGAGGATCTTCGAGGAGATCGGGGGCTCCTCCTTTTGCATTTCGTAAGAGGAAGGCTGCTTCTTCTTCGGAGTCTGTTCCCGTTTTGACCGTGACTAGGCCTGCCCGATTGTCTGCTTGTATTCCTTCTTCTGTCGCGGCTAGGTATGCTCAGTCGTCGACTACATCTGTAGCAGAACTCATGACTTCCCCTTTGCATTATCTAGTAGACAAAGACAATGAAGAGGAATCGTCATCAAGTGGTGGTAATTTGCTTCCTCGTAAGAGGAGATCAGTGGACGTCGACGAAGAATCTATCCGGGCGGTGAATTCGATAATAGGGGATTTCGTCGTCTGAGAAATGATGACCATAGAACTTGAAGATGACACATAATTACCGCCCGTGATTCCGCCATTGTCTGAAGCCGAAGGGGGTACGTCTCTCCCTAAGACCATGATGGAATTTCAAGGGCCATCGACGAGAGTCCCTCACGACTTGCGGCAGGATGAGTCATTGGCCTCCCGACCGGCCGAGGATCCTTCTTCAAGGGCTGACATTAAAGGAAAATGCATAGCCGAGGAAGGTTACGAGATAGGCTCTAATGTGGATGACGAAGAGGTGAGGATGATGAGGGAGGGATTTACCCGACTCGAGGTGAGGTTGGAGGGAACCACGAGGACTATTGCGATCCCCATGGATCGGGATTTGCTGGTTGGCACAGAGGACGTGGTCCCTTCTCTTGGTCCCCTCTGTTTTGATGTGGAAGGTAAAACCCTTGAAAAGCTGAAGGATGCCACTCTATCTAGGAGCATAGACGGCCTCGCTCATAGGGCAAATTTTTCGATCCCTTTTCTTTTTTGTATGTCGAGTTCAAAGTTTCGTTCTTACTCTTTGTTTTCTGTTTCTCTTTCTTTCAGATTGTGATTTTGGATATTGAGAGCGCCCGACGAGAGGAGAGGCATAAGGCTATTTTTAGAAGATGGAGTAGAAATATTGTGAATACCGTAACAAGCACTGCGAGATCTGTAGACGGTTCGGTGAGAGCGGCAATTTCCAGGCTCTCCGAGATGAACTAAAAGAGAAGGATGACGAGTTGGTAAGAGTCATCGGAAAATGAAGTATTCTTGAGAGGGCGTTAAGTGATAAAGAAGAAGAGCTTGAGGTGAGCAAGGGGGTCGAAGCCCAATGTACCGATCTTCAAGCCCAAGTGGTCTCATTGTGCGTCGAGCTCGGGGAGTGTCAACTCAAAGCGGACGCTCTAAGTGGCGAGGTCGCTGAAAAGGCAGCGGATTTAGAGAAGGCAGAGTTAGCCCGATTGGGGGCTGCAAGGAAAGTAGAGGCTTTGGAGATCATGATCCGCATTCTTTGTTCTGAGTGGGAGAGTGTTCTGGAGACAGCCATTCTCAGATAGGAGCGGCTTGATGAACGGATATGGTAGCTGGAATAAGAGGCTTTAGGCCTTTGTGATCAAGTTGCTTCTCTTGAGGTCGAGAAGGCACAATTATTTGCTTAGCCGTCTTCTTCCCATACTTCTGCTTTTCTCGATGTTCCGCGGGATTTGTACGAGGAATGGATTCACGCCGAGGTCCAGTTAGATATATTTAGAGATCTGATGGGGGGAACTATTTCAGAAGCCGACTTCGAGGATGCTCGTGCTAAGGCACGTAGAGCTCGGGTTGCTTGTGGCTATGATACCTCTACACCAGAGGCCGGTGATGACGAAGAGTATGCGAGCGTAGATCAAATTGAACATGACGCATGGTATGAGGATGAGTATCCCGCTGGCGATGGCGAAGAGGCAGATGGAGATGGCCCAGGCGATCAAAGTGATGGCGCCAGGGCCAGGCGACAATTAGTTGTTTTTCCTTTCCTTCTTTATTTTAGCCACAGACTTGTGTATTTTTTGTGGGTGTGTTTTCGAGCCTTTGTAAAAAATATTCTAAGTATGAATTGCTAGGTCTATTACTCATACCTGATTCTTTTTCTTCTTTTCGAGTATGTATGTTTTTTTGATTTTGTTGCTTGGTTGCCTTAGTCATAATAACTTTGTTCAAGTAGGTTGAATCAAGTTGAAACAAAACCTAGGTTTCATTTTGGCCGAGGGACAATAGGTGTTGGTTCGAACGAGGTCGAACACATCTCATGTTTATTTACGGCTGAGGGCCGATTTGGTGTTGATTCGAACGAGGTCGAATATAACCTATATTTAGTTATGGACGAGGGCCAAATAGGTGTTGATTCGAACGAGGTCGAACACATCGTATGTTTATTTATGACCGAGGGCCAATTAGGTATTGATTCGAACGAGGTCGAATATAATCTAGATTTAGTTATGGCCAAGGGCCAAATAGGCGTTAATTCGAACGAGGTCAAATGTAACCTATGCTTAGGGAGAACAAAAATAAACTTCATATATTTGTGCTTTGTTCATATACTTGGAGAGATTTACATATTTTTCGGGTGCTGGATAGAATTTCAGTCCCAGTCTATCTAGTCCCTTCATTGGTCGAACTGGAAAAGTATTGAGCGGTCGGGCAATGAACTAGTCGTCCAGTGCCTTCGTCTGTGTTCATTTCAATCCTGAAGTATCCCCGTCATCACCTCAGAATCCGCAAGGATAACTCACGTGCTAAGGTACAATACCTCACAAACAGGCCCTAGGCCTCACTCAGTTATAAACCTCTCCAATCTCTCGGGCTCTCATAAATCAAAGAAATCAGCCCAAACAACATTAACATGATGCAACAAATAGAATAACAGAGACTGAGCTATGATGTAAGAATGTATGAGCGTTAAAAACCTCCTCGAGAAAACCCAATTGGGACAAAACTCGAGTGAGGGAAAAATAGTATGACTTTGGGGATATCATTCTTTAAAAGTTGAAGTACTTGAGGTGTGTAATATTCTAGTTGTTTGGTAGTCGTTTTCCTTCCATTGTTTCTAGTGGGAATGACCTTTTGTTTGCTGTTGCCGTGATTTTGTAGGGGCCGTCCCAGTTTATTCCTAGTTTGCCTTCGCGCGAGTATTTGCTTGTTTGTGTTTTAGCTTTAAGCACGTAGTCCCCTACTTTAAGTGGCCTGATCTTTGCCTTTTTGTTATAATAGTGTTCTGCTTGTTGCTTTTGGGCGACCATTCTCACGTAGGCCATATCTCTTCGTTCCTCGACTTCGTCGAGTTCCAACATTCTACTGTCATCGTTCTGGGGTCTGCTTTCCCGGGAGTATCTTAGGTTGGGCTCCTCGACCTCGACCGGTATTAGTGCATCAGTCCCATAGACTAACGAGTATGGCGTTTCTCCTGTGCTCGTCTTTGGCGTTGTTCGGTAGGCCTAGAGTACTTCTGGTAATATTTCCAACCATAGTCCCTTTGTGTCTTTGAGTTTCTTCTTCATGATGTTCAATGTTGACTTGTTGGAGGATTTCGCTTGTGGTAAGGCATTGAGAGTATTCTTTTGATGTGCCATTTTTCAAAAAAGTCGGCGGCCTTCTTTCTTGTAAATTGGGGTTCGTTGTCGTAGCTGATTTCTTTGGGGAGACCGAAACGACATATGATGTTTTTCCATATGAAGGTGATCACTTCATGTTCGCGTATTTGGGCGAATGCTCCTGTTTTCACCCATTTAGAGAAATAGTCAGTTAAAACTAAGACAAATCGTACGTTACCTCGTCCTATCGGGATGGGGCCCACGGTGTCTATTCCCGATTTGATGAACAACCATGGGGAAGTTACTGAGTGTAGGTATTCGCCTGCTTGGTAGATCATCGGGGCGTACTTCTGGCATTGCTCGTATTTTTTCACGAAATCCGCAAACTCCTTTTTCATGGTGGGCAGTAATACCCTGCCCGTATGAGGCATCTAACTAAAGCTCGATTACCGGAGTGAGCTCCACAGTGGCCTTCGTGTACTTCTACAAGGACGCGTCGCGTCTGATTTAGGCCTAAGCATTTCGCTAGAGAGTCGCCATATGTCCTTTTGTACAGGTCATTATGAATGATGATGTATCTAGATGCTTGCATTCGTAGCTTCTTGGCCTCTTTTGTATCGTTGGGGAGTACACTGTCCTGCAAATATGTAATTATACAGTTGCGCCAGTCCCAAATCAGGTTTATGGTTCTTACCTCGATTTGATCTATCGACTAGTTGAGGAGGTGGACCCTATTTCTTTCTCTAGTTGTAAAATGTTTTTGGTGGCTGTGGCTAATTTGGCGAGGTCGTCCGCTTCAGTGTTCTGTGCTCGGAGGATCAGGTCGAGTTGACATTCATCAACCTCGGGTAGTAGCTTGCAGATTTCGGTCTAGTACTTTTGTAACCTTTTCTCCTTCATGTGCAACGTCCGTGTGACTTGGTTGACCACGAGTTGATAATCATAGCGCAATCCTATACGTTTCGCCCTGTATTTGAGTGCTAGTCTCAGTCCTGCAATTACGGCCTCATACTCAGCCACGTTGTTAGTCATGTCCGAGAATCTTATGGACTGGCGAATCATTTCGCCTGTTGAGACTTCGAGTACGAGTCCTAGCCCATATTTTGACGCGTTAGATGCGCAATCGGTGTATATGATCCAGAGGTCTTATGTTTGGGGAGAAGCGTGGACAGATTCTTTTTCAACTTTGGGCATTATTTTTTGCAATGAAGCCGACGGCGAAGTCTGTGAGGACCTGTGACTTTATTGCCGTTCGTGGCCGATATGTAATATCGTGCTAGCTCAGTTCGATGGCCCATTTGGCCAACCTGCCCGATAGCTTGGAAATACAGTCTAAGCTTTCGTGAAGCTACGACTAAGGCCCGAGCCAGCTTTTCAAGATGGGGATATCTTGTCTTGGCATCGACTAGTGTTTTGCTAATGTAATAGATGGGAGATTGCGTACCTTTATTTTCTTGGACCAGGACTGCGCTCACATCTACTTCGAACACAGCGAGATAGATGAGAAGGGGCTGTCCCGGTTCTGATTTTGAAAGCAACGGTGGCGAGGACAAGTACACCTTTAACTCCTTCAGGGCTTGAACGCACTCAGAGGTCCATTGGAGTCCGTTCTCCTTTTTGAGTACGCCGAAGAACTTATGGAACCTATCGGAGGATCATGAAATAAACCTCGAATGGGCGGCGATACGGCCAGTCAACCTTTGGACCTGTTTTCTGGTGGTCAATTGCTCTGGTATCCCTTCGATAGCCTTGATTTGGTCGGGATTGACCTCGATACCTCGCTGCGACGCTAGGAAACCCAAGAATTTTCTTGAGGACATGCCAAATGCATATTTTTCGGGGTTCAATTTCATGTCGTATTGCCTGAGTATGCCGAAGGCTTCTCTCAGGTGTTCGATGTGATCTTCTTTCCTTTTGGATTTGACCAGCATGTCGTCAATGTAGACTTCCATTATTTTACCGAGTTGGTCTTTGAACATCTTCGTCACCAACCTTTGGTAAGTTTCCCCTGCAGTTTTCAGTCCGAAGGGGATGGCCCTGTAGCAGTACGTCCCCTGGTGGGTGATGAAGGTGGTCTTTTCCTGGTCCTCTTCCTCCATGAGGATCTGATTATAGCCCGAGTAGGCATCCAAGAAACTTATCAGCTCGTGCCCGGCTGTTGCGTCGATGAGTTGGTCGATATGAGGTAATAGAAATGAATCCTTGGGGTAAGCTTTGTTCAGGTAAATGAAATCTATGCACGCCCGCCACTTGTCGTTCTTATTTTTCACCATGACTACGTTGGCGACCCATTGGGGGTACTTCGACTCCATGACAGAGCCATTTTCCAACAATTTTTCCACTTCTTTGCGTACTGCATCATTAATTGCAGAGTTGAATTTACGCCTAACCTGCCTCACCGGGGGTAGAGTGGATCGACGTTTAATTTGTGCATGGCAATTTCCTTTGAGATACCTGGTATATCTGCATGGCTAAAAGCAAACATGTCCGCATTAGCAGTTAAAAATTCACGAAACTTACCCGGTTCCTGAAGTTTGCAGCCGATGTAAGCTTTTTTCTATGGTCATTACCATCTAATTGAACGGGGTCGAGGTCCTCTATGGTCGATCATGCGCCTTGACCATATCAGGGTCTCTGATGACGTCCTCACTGTTATCGCATGTCGACCTCGACCCTGTTGATTGCTATGCCTCTTTTTCTTTATCCTTTGTTTGTTAGGTGTTCGTACAGTCTAGGATGATGCGGTAGCATTTTTGGGATGTGCGTTGCTCCCCTCGTATACTTAACATTCCCCATGGAGTTGGGAATTTGATGACTTGGTAATAAGATGGTGGGGATGGCTCTCATGGTGTGTATTCATGGTCGCCCTATTATGGCGTTGTATGATGTGTCCTGGTCCATGATATGGAATGTGATCTCCATAGTGACGCCACCCGCTAGGACGGGGAGTGTGATCTCGCTGGATGTTCGCTCAACTGCATTGTTAAAGCCGGTTAGTGTGATGCAGCGTGGCACTATCTTGTCCTAGAGTTTCATTTGTGCGAGTACTCGAGGATGGATAATATACGCGCCGCTCCCGTCATCTACCATAATCCATCTTACGTCGGTATCTAAAATTCGTAAAGTGATAACGAGAGCATCATAGTGAAGGAAAGCCAAATCGTTGGTATCTGATTTATCGAAGATGATACTTTCTTCGAGTTCATCATACCGTTCCTGGGTGATCGACCATTTGAGCTTGTGGGTTGTGGTGAACTTCATTCTATTGATGGAAGCATCGTCCTCGCCACTGATGATCATATGGATGGTGTGGTCTGGCGAGGGCGGTTTCGGCAACCCTTGATATTGTTCACGCCCCTGGAAAAGTTGGTCCTTCCCCGATCGCTCAACAATTCTTTGAGGTGTCCCTGTCACAGCATGTTTACGACCTCCTGTCTTAGGGCGATGCAATCTTTGGTTTTATGTCCTCGCTCTTGATGGAAATCGCAGAGGGCATATGATTTTCTGGTATCCGGGTCTGACCTCATCTTTTGTGGCAACTTCACTTTTGGTCCGAGCTTCTCCAAGGTATAGACTATCTCTATAGGTGACACACAAATATTGTGCGCGGATAGTAAAAGAGGCATACCTCTCTCATTTCGGTGAGTCCCTGCTCTTGATCGGGGCGGGCCTTCTTCATGGCGGGATAAGGACGAAGCGGTGGTTCTGACATATGGGAGATGTCGTTCTCAGTTTGGTCGTGAGGCAGTGGGATATCTTCTGATATCATTTCTTCGATCTTTTCTGGATTCGGCTTGTACCAAGGTCAATCGATGAGTCGGACCATTGAGGTCTTCCTCATCTGTTCGGACCTCGGCACAATATGCGTTGTGTATTTCATCCCAAGTAGTTTGGGGGGGGGGGGTACTTCATAAGCCGACTTAATAATTTTCTTGTCGCCCTTGAACCATTTCTACTCAGCCCATTTTAGAAAGCTGCTACCGCCATTCCTTCCAATATATTTGGCAAGGTCATCCTTACTCGGTTAAAACAGGCGAGGAAATCCCTCAGCCCCTCTCCAGGAGACTATTTAATAGCAAAGATGTCGTTTACTCTAGCCTCGGCCTTCTTGGCCTCGGCATGGGCCATTACGAACATATGAGCCATTTCCTCAAAGGTTTCGATGGAACGTGCAGGCAGTTACGAATACCAGGTTAATGCACCTCCCGTGAGGGTTTCGTCGAATTTCTTTAGTAGAATGAAGGATACTTGTTCCTTGGCGAGGCCATTGCCTTTCACGGCGTTGATGTAGTGGGTCACATGATCTTCAGGGTCTGTTATGCCATTGTATATTTTTAGATAGGGCGGCATCTTAAAGGTCTTTGGTATGGCATGTGGGGTAGCACTATCACTGTACGACTGCTCGATGAACCAACTGGCATCTCTCTTTGGCAATAGCTTAGGGGCGCCCAGTATTTTATCGACCCTTTCTTGGTGTTCTCTCATTTGGTCCCGAAGTGCCTTGTTCTCATTTTCCATTTCCTCCATCCTTTTCAGAATGGTCGTGAGAGTGTCATCACCTGCAGTGTTAACAACACTGTGAGTAATACCTGTCGTCGTGGGAGGAGGAGGAGGTTGATCACGTTGCTCGTCCACTAGTGGCATAACACAAGTTCTCGCATTTTCTGCGGCCGCATCCCGAATGGGCTTATGGAGGACGCTCGTCAGTGTATCAGTTAGCCAGGCCTCAAGGAGCTTCTTTACTGCTGGTGGTTCCTCCTCTACCACGGATGTTGAGGCTACCTTACCGAGAGATTTTGTGATACTGCAGTGGGGAGGGGTGATCCACCTTGCCTAGGAAAGGCATTGGGCGTCGTGTCCTCGTCCACTACTTCAGAGCTTTCATGGATGATGTTCATGAGGTTGGTTGGGAGGTCACTCATTATTCTCGTTCTTTCTTCTCTGTTACTAGCCATATTAGATCTATGTATGCAGAGAGAAAAAGGTTATTGTTTTTTTTATGTTAGTGACCAGTGTCGATTGTAGATCTAGAAAAAACTAAAAGACTTAACTAGAAAATTCCCACAGATGGCGCCAAATTGTTTGACCAAAAAGTGTAACTTTCAGCTAAACTTATTAAATTTAAGTAATAATGGGTTAAATCTAGTTGAAGACAATAACTTAAGATGCAAATTTTGAAAACGTGTGGGAGATGGGGACATATCCCATAAAGGGTTGATAACAATCGGTACAAAGTATTCTTAAAGCGTCAGTAATAATGGAGGTGTAACTAGCAATAAATAATAATAAATGGCATTTAAGTAAATAGTAGGAATGATTCACCCAATAATGGATGGATTAGATAAATGTTTCTCGTGACAATGATGAATGGCAGATAGATCCGAAATTTGCTTAAACAATCCTCGGATCTGGTGGAAAGGTGTAAAATAATATGAGCAAGAATCTTGATAAAAAGATAATCTTTGTATTTTTACAAGAGAGAGAGAATCTTCTTGTGAAAAGTATTCTTCTCAAATGAATATTACCTGCCCCTATTCCTTTTCTTTTTTCCCTTATATATTTGATACATATCCCTAGCAAACCCTAATAGTACAAATGCAGAGAATTTAATATTCTATTTCTAAAACTAGCCATTATTGTTCTTTACACAATGCTCGACCTCGGTCATGGTTGACATCTCAGCCATGAATCTTGCTGCTTGCTGGTCGACCTCGACCGACTCTTTTCTTAATGCCGTATTACGCTAAGTATCCTTAGGGCAGATTTTGGCCTATACAGACATTTCATACAATATACATACAAAATTGTATTAAAATTATATTAAATTGTATTAAAATTGTATATAAATTGTATTTAATTTGTATTTTTTGTAATTATATATTTTTTATTTGAATGTTATATGAAAGTTAAAAATTAGTTGTATATTATATGAATCGTTGTATGAAATTTGTATTTAAGTTATAAATATATTATTTTTACATAAAGTTATTGTGTATCAAAATTGTATTAAGAGAGAAAGTTTTGATTGGAATTTCAGAGAGGAAGAAGAACACACCACATACAAAATATATACAAAGCATATACAAAATACATACAAAAGACATATTGTATAAAATTTATATGAAAATTGTATTTAACTTGTATGATGTTATAATTATATTTAACTGGGTAAGAATGCTATATGAAAGTTGTAGATAAGTTATAAATAAGTTATATATTGTATAATTAGTTGTATAAATTTTATTTTTAGTTTGTATGTTGTAGTAGATGTACCAAATTTGTACGAGTTTGTTTTAATTTAGTTGTTGATATATCATACATTGTTCCTTTCTCAATTGATTTATTAAGTAAAGAAAAGTAGATAATGAATTTCAAATTGACTCATGTGCACTGATTTATATTTGTTTGAACTGAAAAACTTCAATATTGATGGGAAGTGAATAATTTGGATGGACACATTTTGAGTTTCAGATTAAAAGCGTCATCGTCGCACTTCAGAGAAACTGAATTTTATGTGAGATTTGAATTTTGCATGAGAAATCAATTGTGTAGCATAGATTCTTGTTAGCAATACTAATACAAAGTTGAATCAAAAGATTGGAGGTGATTGAATATGATTTAAAATCTGCTAAAACTTCGAATCTGCTCAATTATGAATTTTTATTCAACTGCGATTGGTGTTGTAGTTTGACAATATTGTTAAGAAATTATTCAGTAAAACCATAGTAGAGCAATCATAGAGATGGAAACAAGGATAAATTTTGGCGACGATTGTGTTCAAAGTTGTTGTCATATTGTAGCGTATCTTTTTTCTTTTTGTAACTGAAGTTCTGTTTGTTACGTTATTCATGCTATTAAAAATAAAAACCCACAGCTGGAAGGATGCTTATTGAAAATATTGTATATAAATTGTAAGAAAAACTTAGTTATAGCGGGTAAATTTGAAACTTCTGAGAAATTTGATAAATAAGTTTAAAATATGGTATAGGACGAACAAATGATCCCCAGATTAAAGCAAAGAACATGCCATTCTTAAGCGTTTAGTGGGCCCCTTTTTTTGTATTACCCTATATACCCTTATAAAAAGAACAATAGATTCCAAATTACATCAGTGGGCCCTGCTTTGTACGGGCATGTAGGTCTAGTAACTCTTTAGAAGAGTGTTCTGTCACGACCCAATTTCCTTTATAGGCCGTGATGGCGCCCAACGTCGCCGTTATGCAAGCCAACGGTGAACTAAACCATGTTATTTATCTTTTAATAAGCTTATCGGGTTTGAAGTAAAAACAAATTAGTCTGAAGTAAAAAAATTGCACTTCAGATGCACTTAAGGCCAAATAGGTCTAAAGTGCAACCAATGGTTTCATGCATTTAAGGCCAATAAGTCTGAAGTAAAAAATTACACTTCAGATGCATTTAAGGCCAAAAGGTCTGAAGTGCAATAAACGTTTTCCTATATTTAAGGCCAATAAGTCTGAAGTGAAAAATTATACTTCAGATGCACTTAAGGCCAAAAGGTGTGAAGTGCAACAAAAGTTTTTCTACGCTTAAAGCCAATAAGTCTGAAGTGAAAAATTGCACTTCAGATGCACTTAAGCCAAAAGGTCTGAAGTGAAACCAATATTTTCATGCACTTAAGGCCAAATAGGTCTGAAATGCATATTGTCCAGAAACAAAAAAAAAATCTTCAAATTTTAACAATCCAATATGCGATTTAATACCTAAATCTACTCCAAATGTGCTCAAATTTAAAACATAACCTCCAAATATCATCAAGAACAAACTCCAATCATCAATTTATCAAAACAACAATAAATCTAACGAACCCATTTTGCAATTAAGAAAAAGAAGAAACCCTAAGTAATAGTAAAAAATAAAGCACCATAACAGCTCATCACTGTAAAACATCATAAACTACCTTAACATATGTTCACGAACACCATATAAAATTATTGTTATCCGAAGAAGAAGAAGAAGAAGAAGAAGAAGAAGAAGAAGAAGAAGAAGAAAGAGGAGAAAATGTCTGAAGTAGTTTAAACAATGGGTACAAGTTTTAAAAAAATTAACAAATGGGTATAGGTTAAATGGGGGCGACCAAATAGGGCACCCAATGCAATTTTTACGTTTGAGACGTGTGTAGTTGGTCCTTAGATAGAAGACCCAATACTCAAGAATTGTCTTTTGGCAAAATCAAACTATTTTTTTAAAAATCTAGATTAGGGGGTTGTTAGACATTACTAAGAACAAAACTCAATAGGTGTTGTTGTGTCTTAGGGAAGTGATTGCATGTGATGACCCGATAAGTCATCTTTAAATTGAATAAATTATTTCTGTGTTCTGAGACCTCAAATAACACTATTCATTATTCCTCGACTTGCGTGCGCAGTCCGTATAATTTTTCAGAATATTTTTATGTGAAAAATTGATTAAAATATAAAATAGAGCTTTAAAACTCAATTGGGTTGACTTTGGTCAGTATTTTGAGCGAACCGACCCGGATCAGTGTTCTGACAGTTCCGATAGGTATGTATCGTGATTTGGAACTTGGGTGTATGCCCAGAATTGAATTCGTAGGTCCCTAACTCAAATTATCGCCATTTAACGAAAAACTAGAAATATAAAGGCTAAAAATTTTCAAAGTTCAAATTTGAAGTCATTCCGGATTCATTTAACATGTTTCGGCACAAGTTTTGTAAATTAAAAAGTTTGAAACTCATAAGTCTGAATCGAGGTGTGAATTATAATTTTGATGTTGTTTGACGTGATTTGAAAACCCGAGTAAGTCCGTATTATCTTTCGAAACTTGTTGGAATATTCGGATGGGGTCCTGACGGGCTCGAGTGAGTTTCGGGGTGGTTTCAGACCATTTCTAGGCCATTTTTAGCTGTTGGTTTTTGGCTACAGCAGTGTGCTATGCGATAGCGGGTAATTGTCCGCGATCGCGATGAGTAAAATGGGAGAAATTGACAGTGCTTCCCAATCGCGGATGACCTTTCGAAAAGTTATGACCATTATACTAGAGGCTGTCCGAAAGAGTTGGAGAAGGCTGTTGGAAAAATTTATTCCTCGCGATCGCGGGAGAATGGCCACGATCGCATAGAGTAAAAAAATGCTGAAATTTTTTTTTGCTTCACGATCGCGGGAGTTTGGCCGCGATTGCATAGGGTAAATGACTGGGCAATAGAACTTAAGTTATGGAAATGAGATTTCACCCTATTATTTCATTATTCACGATTTTGAGCTCGGATAAGGCGATTTTTGGGCGATATTCACGAAAAAATATTGGGGTAAGTGTTACTTATCCTATATTGATTATATTTCATGATTCCATACTCATTTACATCATGAATCCGTGAATTTATGGAAGAAAAATAATATTTTTATAAAATCTTCCAAAAATATAAAATGAAGATTTGAAGGTCAATCCGATGTCGGAATTTGATAATTTTTATATGGTTGAACTCATATCGGAACGTGTGTTTAGATTTTGTGAGTTTTTTCGGGATTCAAGACATGGGTCCCACTATCGATTTTAAAATGAATTTCGGATTTTAATCCAAAAAATTAGTAAATTCATATGAAATTAATTCCTACGATTTGTATTGAGTATATTGAATTGTTTATGACTATATTTGAGGTGTTCAGACACTAATTCGTGAGGCAAGGGCTTATTGGAATCTTGAATTTGGTTGCGAAGTGAGGTAAGTGTCATGATTAACCTTGACTTGAGGGAATAGAACCCTTGAATGATTTGTTATATGAAATTCATGTGAACGACTTATAGGCGAGGTGACAAGTGTCTATATGTCGTCAGATTAATTGTTTGCATAATTATTTGAAATCATAAATTAATTTAAGATATGAATTAATTATTATATTGATTGTTTCTCTCATATTCCTTGCTTAATATTATGCCTTGAATCCATGCTATAATTGTTACATGTTTATTTAACTTATGTGACTTAATTGCTACTTAACATTTAGTATATTAAAAATTAAATTGCCTATTTTCTCCCTGATTTCCATAATTAATTGCTACTTGTCATTACTTGTTCCTAAATAATTTATAAATATTGTGTGCATTCTTGCCTAATAATTTTTTACTAAATGTGATATTTATTGGAGTATTTTTATTATATTTAAGAGTTGTTAAATTATATGGTTGGAACGGGTTGCACGCCGCAAAGGGGAATTTATTGACGAATTATATTGTTGGAACGAGTTGCACGCCGCAACGAAAATTGATTGAAATAATAGTTGGTTATGACTGCCGAGTTGGCTTCAACTGTTGAAATGAGTTACTTATTTTATTTCTATTATTGTTGTTATTACTATTATTGCGTACAAGTTAATGTAAGTGACTTGCCTTAGCCTCGTCACTATTTCGTCGAGGTTAGGCTCAACACTTACAAAGTACATGAGGTCGGTTGTACTCATACTACACTCTACATTTCTTGTGCAGATTCTGGAGTTGATCCCAACGGCGTACTGTAGATTGTACTCAGATTCAGCTACTAGTGGAGACTTGAGGTATGGTTGCACGGCGTTCGCAGTTCTGAAATCCCCTTCTACTTTATTTTAGTCGTGTGCATTCTTTCAGACAACTTATTTTATTCAGACCCTTATTTGTATTATTGTAGAAGCTCGTGCACTTGTGACACAAATTCTGGGATGGTATTCAGACATCGCTAGTATTATGGATTATTCACTTTATTTCAGACTTTATTTCCGCATTTGTTCCTTTGTTATTAATTAATTTTAAAAAAAATATTCTAAAATGACTAATATTATTCTAACGTTGGCTTGCCTAGTAAGTGAAATGTTAGGCGCTATCACGATTCCGAAGGTGGGAATTTCGGATCGTGACATTGCACCAACCCATTAACAAACTTGGCATCAAGGGCGATTTATTGTGTCATAAAATCTTGATCCGGAACCTCTGTTTTTGTCCATCTCCACCTCTATTTAGCTGTCTAGTTCGTCGTGACATTGATAGATACGTAGTAATATACTAATTGTTGACTTTTTCTCCCAGAAGCTAAGATACAACCTCAGGGAGCCACTTTCTGCTTAAACATTTTGCTACAGAAATTTGTCTATATTGCAAATATCAACACTCCTGTGGCATTATCATAGGAGTTATATTCCTCCTGTAATTTTTCATTGGCAATTTTGTACTACTATATATACTTTTGCACATAAAAAACAATAACAATGCCTCAATCCAAGTTTACTATAAAAGATTTATTTGTTCCATTTTACAATTCGTAGTCCATGACAACCTCCCAAATCTTTTTTTCTTCATTACAGTTTATGGACATTGTTTCATCTTACACAAGCTCTATTCTATTTTAAAAGAAGAAGATTTTAAAACTATTTCTTTTTCATCAGGTTAAATCAAACTAGTACAAATATTTCGGGGGCTGCTAATTAATTAATTCGGTTCTGGAAATAGGTACCCGCAGCTGTTATGGGTGCCCTCAAGAGTATTTGGAATTAATGTCATAACAAGAGTAGTATTTTTAAGCTGAGGTTGCTCATGTCCTTCAGGTAACTGTCTTCGGATCCTAGAGTTGGGATAAACTATTTGTTCTGAAGGATAATAATGTTGCTTTTACCAGCTAATATGGTCTTAGAGAAGTGGCGGATTCAGAATTTAAAAATTATGAGTTTCTACATCAACTTCAAGTAAATTTACAATAATAACGGGATTCACAATCAAATATTTATAAATTTTTAGTAAACTTCTTAATATATAAAAAGGATCTAAGCAAAAGTAACTGGGTTCCAGGGGCGGAGGCAGAGTGCGGGACGCGGGTTCGGCCGAACCCAATAGCTTTTGTTCAAACTATGTATTTGTCTCAAGAAATCCATTGAATACGTACAACTTGTTAATTTAAAATCCAATAACTTAAAAATATTACAATTTCGAACCCAAAAGGTTTAAATTTTGGCTCTGCCTCTGCTGGGTTCCCGTAAACCCATACGCGGTACTCTAGATCTGCCACTGTCTTAGAGGTCCTATAACAACTAGTTGAATGGCGACGCAAATTGACGGGCTTGTTTGATTTTTTTTTTTTTTTTTTAATCCCCTAACATGTATATTAAAAATACAAGGAGGGGGCATAAACCAAAACCTCCGCAAGATTTGGTACAGAAGTAGCAAAAATTGTCTTGAACATTAAGTAGAAACCTTGATACCGTGCTGATGTCGAAACTTAAAGATGGTGTGCACTGGGGCACTTGTATGACGTAACAATAACTTTGTTCCCAAGGCACTATGCAACATGGAGGTTGTATAGCTTAAGACGATAACACCATCATACCTCCATGTGTGAAAGCATCATCCTAAGGTGGATCAAAGTATCACCCTGAGTGTTTAGTAGTTTTAATTCTGAAAGAGGGAATTTGCATTCTATCCATCCTTATTGCTCCTCTAGCTTCACTAGGGAGGTTAGCTTCATGGTAGTACATGCATTCATCATCCAAAGTTGTTGCATATTTGGCCAAGGAATCTGCCACATGATTTCCTTCCCTATAGCAATGTTGTACTTTGATTCCATGTTGTGTGACTTTCTCCTGGATTTTACCAATATCCCTTTGTAGTCTCCAGGGAATATTAGTTGTGCCAAGAATCATGTTAACTACTAGCATTGAATCAAGTTCTAGGATCAACCCCGCAAAACCTTGTTGGCAACACCACAATATTCCCTGAAGAGCAGCCTGTGCTTCTGAGAAGTTGTTAGTTGAGAATTGTATTGGAGTTGCAAATGCCATTACCAAATGACCATTTCTCTTCCTAACAACGCCGCCTGCTCCTGCTCTCCCTTGTACTGCCATATAACTTCCATCCGTATTTAGTTTCCAGGTATTCTCCTCTGGTCTGAGCCATTTGACCATCTTACATCTGAGACATGGCTTGTAGGGTTCTGAAATGTCGCAAACCGTGTGCCAGCTCCAACCCCAATCCATCTGGCTGAACCTTTTTCCCATCGCAATTTTGACCTGGAATAAAATTTGTTGGCAGATTCTAGCAACATTGGTGGACTTGCTGCCATACTTTTTAGCGCACCTTGCTTTCCACAATTCCCAGCAGGTGATTGTAGGGGTGATCAGGAGGAGAATTTTGTGTACGATGTTTGTGGCAGGTCTATTCCACCATTGCTTAATAATATTCATAATACTCATACCTCTGACATGAATACCGAGAGGTTTGGAAATGAGGTTCCAAACCTTGAGAGCGCATTCTCCTGACGTGAAGACATGATTGTGAGTTTCCTGCCTTGGGATTCTACAGCAAGTGCATCGAGAGACTGTGTTGAAGACAAAAAGGTGGACCGTGTCATCCAGAGATAGCTTTCTCTTCATCATTCTCCAACAGAGAAAGGAGATCTTAAAAGGAACTACATTACACCAAACATTAGTTAAGAATGGAGTTGGTTCATGTTTCTGCCTTAAGACTTGGAAAGCACTGGCATAGGAGAAGGTCCCATGAGGATTTAGAATCTAGATAGCCTTGTCTTTACATTGAGTGTCTCCAATCTCCACTTTTAAAATATTATCAACAAAATATTGTGGTACAGTGCTTTCGAGGAGGTCTGAGTTCCATGTACTATTTCGGATGAAGTCACAAACTTTTCTATTGCCAGGCTTATTGCTAGAGTTACATAGTTGATGTATGGGGCCTAGGTTGGACCAGTTGTCCCACCAGAACAGCATGTTGCCCTCATTTACCAACCACATAATGTTTGTGCTCTATTTTTTCTCTAATTTGTGGTAGGGTTCTCCAAATACTAGAGTCTTTGGTATTTTGAATTTTAGATATAGGGTTAGATCTAGGACAATACTTGGCCAGCAGAAATTTGGTCCATAGATTATCTTCACTTGTGAACCTCCACCATCTCTTTGCTTCAAATGAGCTACATATATCTTGCAATCTTTGAAGCCTACACCTTCCTCTGAGTAAGGATAGCTCATGTTACCCTAAGAGCTCCAGTGATATTTGTTCTTCCCTTCATTCTGACCCCAGAAGAAATTAGATAAATACATTTCAATTTGCCTTATTATGGTCTTGGGTGAAACTATGGCAGCTAATAGATAGAAAGTTTGAGATTACAAAACATGATTTATAATAAGAGCTTTTCCCCCATGGAAAGGAATTTTCCCTGCCAACCCCCTGTTTTGTGTAGAACTTTGGTTGCTAAGCTTGAGAAGTAACACACTTTCTTCCTTCCCACATAAATTGGATAGCCCAGGTACGTAAATGGAAATTCTGCTTGTTTGTACCTCGTCCAGTTCCTTATCCTTCCGTTGATTCTCCTATCACAATTTTTATGCGTCAAGAAGAAGCTTTTCTCTTTGTTGATTTCCTGACCAGACGCCTCCCGGTACTCATTAAGCACATTCAAGATGAGCTTTACTGACTTTTTGTTCCCTGAAGTAAAGAGCACTAAGTCGTCAGCATAGCTTAAATGATTGATCTTAGGCCCTCTAGGATTCATAGTAAACCTTGTGAATCTTTCATTCTCGTGAAGTTGATTCAAGGCTTTAGACAACGCTTCAACAGCTAGAATAAATAAAGCAGGTGATAAATGATCCCCTTGCTTTAGTCCCCTAGAAGAGCCAAAGAAACCATTTCTGGTTCCATTAATTAAAATAGAGTACCAATTATTGGATAATAATCTGTGAATCAGTTCAATAATCCCTTCTGCAAACCCCAATCTTCTTAGAACTGCTGAGAGAAAGTTCCAGCTGAGCTTGTCATAAGCCTTTGACATATCGAGCTTGATAACTATAATAATGGTATTTGGATCAGCTTTGTGTACCTTGATTATTTCATCTATGCTTAGTTGCACGGTGCAACTTGCACCCAATTTATCTGTTCTTAAAATCCTGGTAAATTTAGGGATTCAATTTACTTTACCTACAGTCAGTTCTTAACTTTAGACAACGTCGAGCAATGTAGTGTCGACATGTGATCAGTTAATCAGTTGCCTTTTTTCTCCTTCTCTTACCTCCTTAATTCTGTCAATGAATACTGTTCTTTCTCCAGCTTCAATTTCTTGTATACTTTACGTAAAGTTTATCATGTATATTTCTTTGCAAACCTAAAATATGTAACCAGTGTGCCTCCTTTCCAAATGATTAAACTTTTAGACGGGACAAACATAAAATAATCATAGTTTCGAGAGAAAAGGGTTAGAATACGTACACCCACAAACAAAATTTTTTCCGTGTTTGGAAAAAGAATGTAAGGTGGCATGTTACAGATTTAGAATAAATACTATGTAACAAAGAGTATTATTATCGTTCAAGTTTTTACGATTCACTCAATTCAATACTGAAACACTTTCTATTCGCATTCTTAAATGTATTATGCATTTGCTATTTTTTCTTTTTACGAAAAGAAATTCGCCCACGATACCTGTTTAAACAATTACAAAGAAAAATCATATATATAGTTTATATATCCAGTAGTACTTAAAATGAAATCCATCAGATTGCCAACCCTTGAACGTACTACATGATTTGTGTACTGCAACTCTATGTCTAGTTAGTCAACTGTACTTGCAGTGCTAGTACCATCTGAACTTGGAATTTTTCATTCATCCAATTTCTTTAAATAAAAGGAAATCTTTTAATTAAATTATCTTTTGAATCGATGCATCCATTCCTATTTGCTATGCCTGTGGTCAACTTATCCCTCATCATTCCAAGTTATTGCTAGTACTTGTTAACTAGTTGACTTATAATAAATTTTTGTTATTTTAAAATATATAATTTTTTTTAATAAACTTTAAGAATCTATACGTGTAAATTCACACTGAAAATTAAGTTCCTTTCACATTCGTTCCTTCATATAAATTGAGACAAAATGAGTATAATTTTCTTGAATATAACTTATGTATATCGTAGGTCGGTGTAAAGAAATTTTTATACTATCACGTTACTTTAAGGATATCTACCGATAAATCTCTTCAAAATGCGGGTAAGTATTCCAACAGATAAAGATGACCTAATGGTATAAATATGTCTCAAATTGACACAATACATATAACTTAAAATCTTTTTTTACCTTGATCGGCAAAAGAGGTAAAGTGACTCTTCCAGTTTATTGAAAGGCAAATAAATCTTGTAGGCGCATTTAATAAACTGCTAAAGACCTAAAAAAATCTCGATTAAAAAAACTGAGATAGTTCCAGTACTTGAGAAGTCTACGCAAGGGAATTAGTAGCTAACATCAATGACAAAAAGTAAACGCTACAACATCTTTTATAAGCCAATCTCATCGCATGCATATGTATATGCAACAACGATCAAGATAGTAGTAATTCAATTCAAGAAACGATCACAATTTAGGCAAAGATGGGAAGCAGATTCGTGTGGAAAATTGTTTTGCTATTGGTTTTTGTTGGATGGCTCTTCATCTGGATAATGTTACCTACAAAGACTTACAAAGATTCATGGACTCCCCAGCTCAAAATCAAGCTCAACTCCACATATTTCAGAGAACAAGGTAGTGATTAATTAAATTAGCTTAGTTTAATTTCTTCCCGTTTTTCCAAGTAAATATAACGCCAAATCTGAACCATTTCCTAAAGTTCAGGAGCATATTTGGACCTTTGCCCTAAACCTAATTGACACTTCTTTACTGCAGGGATAAATCTTCTTTTATTTACATTTCCTATAATGTTGATAGCTGCTCTGAGCTGCATCTATCTTCATCTTTACAGCAAGTCAAGTTCTGATCAGAGGTAATTAGTTAATTACTTAATTTCATCTTCTCGTTCTCAGCCATTAATATTTATCACGTTGAAGGAACAAAAAGATAACATAATTATATATTCTCGGCATGTTATAATTTTGTGACTGGTTGGTGAATTTTTGCAGTAGTAATAGCAATAAGGGGCAATATTTTCGTTCATGGAAACGGCCTGTGCTTGCGATGGCTCCTCTGGGAATTGTGAACGCCGTTGAGCTTGCCTTTGCTGTTATGTTTATCGCCCTTCTAGTTTGGTCTTTATCAAACTACGTCTATATCAGCTTTGGTCATCTCCATATGCACAACGCTGGAGAGAAAGTGTAGGTTTTTCTACTTCTTAAAATTAAACAGTTGAATCCTATTGTTGATATGTAAATATATATCTATGTTCCGCGTAAAAATTGTTGAATTCAGTTGAACTAATATTACAACATCGATCCGCCTCTTCTTATCAATGGATCGGTATTTTGGGTAATTTGCAGGTGGATGGCAAAGTTTCGAAGTGTATCTTTAAGGCTTGGCTACCTTGGGAATATTTGCTATGCGTTTTTGTTTTTCCCTGTGACCCGATTGTCTTCAATTTTGCCGCTGGTTGGGCTAACCTCAGAATCAAGCGTTAAGTATCATATCTGGCTTGGTCATGCCTCAATGGCTCTTGCCATTCTCCATAGTGTTGGCTTCGTCATATACTATGCCATGTCTCATCAAATGATAGAGGTTTGTTGACATATATCCTCGACAATATTCTTTTAGTATTTGGAGCTCTTAGTTATTGCTCTCTCTATTTCAAAAAGAATGAACTTATCACTCCTATTTAGGGAGTCAAACACGTTTTTTTTTACCATGTTTATTGTAAATAGTTTTTAAATATTTTGAATTGTTAATTTCTGTGACTTATTATAGTACTGTAGTTTTTAAATATGTAAATTTTATTTCAATAACTTAAAGAAGTTATAGCCGAATTCACACAAAAAATTAGTCAATTTGATCCTCGTACTCCGAAAAGGTTCAAACATATGTAACGGAGGGTATATATCTTTGGACGATAAGTTTACTGACAAATGACTTTAGGGTGAAATCTGTAGATTCACCTGAACTTATTACTTTCAGTTCGATAACTATCTTATTGCTTTTAGTTCGAACTATGTTATGTATATATATATATGTAAACAAAATACAAAATGTATACATATTAAATAATACGATCACTAAGTTTGAGTCCACCAAGGCTAACTAGATTTTGGATTCGCCTCTGTCTTTAATTAGTCCTACAACTAAATACAATTTTTTTGCAGATGTTAGAATGGAGCAGTACCTACGTATCCAATGTGGCTGGAGAAATTGCTGCCTTGGTTGCAATAGCAATGTGGTGTACTAGTTTGTACAAGATCAGGAGAAAGATGTTTGAAGTATTCTTCTACACACATCAGCTCTATACTCTCTACATCTTCTTCTACCTATTGCATGTTGGTGCTGCCTATACATGCATGATCATCCCTGGAATTTTTCTCTTTGTGATCGACCGATACTTGAGATTCTTACAGTCTAAACGAAGGGCTCGATTAATTTTTGCACGTCTTTTACCTTGTAGAGCTATTGAACTCACCTTTTCCAAAAATCCAGGTGAATATAATCTTTGCACTTACCTAAGCATGTTAATTAGTTACCTTTTCAAGATGTTAAAGAAGCTAGTATAGTAGTATATTAATGGATGTACGTACTTATTTTCACTTTACAGCATTGACGTACAACCCTACAAGCATCTTGTTTGTAAATGTGCCAAGCGTATCCAAGTTGCAGTGGCATCCATTTACTGTAATTTCTAACAGTAATTTGGAGGCAGATAAACTCAGTGTTGTCATTAAATGCATGGGAAGTTGGAGTCAAAAGTTAGAAAAACAACTTTCTTCTTCTCCGGATCATCTTCAAATCTCAACAGAGGGACCCTATGGACCTTCATCATCTCATTTCTTAAGGTAAGTACCAAGGCGGAAACCTATATATATATATATATATATATATATATATATATATATATATATATATATATATATATATATATATATATATATATATATATATATATATATATAATCATCCATGTTAATTAGTTAGGTGATTTTACCTCAAGACCTTGTTCTTATTTTTCACCATGCATTCGTGTTTTTATATTTGTTTCTTTTATTCATACGTTTTACTTAAATTATTACTTGAGATATCATGCGAAAACTTTTGTCTAGTATAAAGTACCAACCATGACATTTGCTAATGATCTGCGCGCTTTGGCTTTTTGATCTTTAAAGGGGAACAGTTCTCTTTGTCTAAATATATACTCCCTCCGTCCCACCTCATGAACAAATATTTGATTGAACAAAGAATTTAAAAAAAAAATACTTTTGAAACTTGTAGTTTAAACCATGTCATAAACATTTTTTCCCCTATAAAATTATACTATTAAGGGTAAAACGAAAAGTTTAAACTTGAATACGTATATTTTGTTTTTTTTTGGGATAAGCTAAAAAGGAAAGTGTATCATATAATCAAACTACTCTTGATTTATGTTCAAAATCTGCTCGCTGAACACATCATCTTAGTAGTTGTTGCTCGACTTGATGTGAGTTTGAAAGTGAAGTTGTTTCTACAGATCTCTTGTAATTCATGATCAGTTTAGCTTCTATACACTTCTAATTTTTTCACTAGGTCCTCTAAAAAAATAACTAAATGCAATCATCCATAATAAGCAGGATTATTAAGCTGAAAAATAAGATATGACATTAAAAAAAAAAAGTAAAAAAAAACGATATTATAGAAGTTCTTTACATTATCGGTATATATAAATTAAACAAACAAGGGCCAAAAATGCCCCTCAATAAGGAGAAAGTAAAAGAATAATTACAGTTCTCTCTCCTCTAATGTTGACATGGAAAATCATGGGATCTTCATGTAGTTTACATTAATTAAAGGTACTTAATTTAAAATGCAATCATCCATGTTAATTACCTCGAGACCTTTCCTTCTTCTTATTTTTCACTAATGCATTCGTGTTTTTATATTTTTTTCTTTTATTCATACGTTTTACTTATATGTTTACTTGAGATAGCATGCGAAAACTTTTGTCTAGTATAAAATACCAACCAACATTTGCTAAAGATCTGCGCGCTTTGATACTTTGATCTTTAAAAAGAAACATTTCTCTTTGTCTAAATATTACTCCCTCTGTCCCACTTTATAAAAAGATATTTGATTGGACACATAATTTAAAAAGAAAAACATATTTTTGAAACTCATAGTCTAAACCATGTCATAAACATTTTGCCCTCATAAAATCATGTTATTATTAAGGGTAAAACGAAAAGTTTAAAGTTGAATACATAAATATTTCATTCTTTTTGGAATAGATAAAAAAAGAGAGTATATCATATAATCAAACTGCTCTTGATTTATATTCAAATATTTGCTCGTTGAACACATAATCTTAGTAGTTGTTGCTCAACTTGATGTAAATTTGAGAGTTAAATTATTTCTCTTGTAATTTATTATCAGTTTAGCTTCTATACACTTCTAATGTTTTCACTAGGTCATCTAAAAAATAACTAAAGTAAATCGTCCATAATTATAAGTAGGATTATTAAACTGGAAAAATAATGTACGTGCTACCTTCTACAATAAAGTAAAAACACTGATACTATAAAAGTTCTTTGCATTATCGTTGTATGTAAATTACATTCATAATTCATTAGTGATGCATTATTACAACGATTTTAACGAAAACAATGTGGCATTGCAGTCGAGAGTGCCTAGTGATGGTCAGTGGAGGAAGCGGAATTACTCCCATGATTTCCATAATCCGAGAGCTCATTTACAGAAGCACACAACCCAACACCAAAGTACCAAAGCTGATCCTAATTTCAGCTTTCAAGGACACAGCTGATCTCACAATGCTAGACCTCTTGCTTCCTCTCTCCACCACTCCTGCTGATATTTCCAAATTAGATTTGCAAATCGAAGCTTATATTACTAGAGAAAATGGACAAGAACATAACATTGAAAGTGCCCATCCCAAGCAACTCATCCAGACAATAGTGTTCAAACATAATCCAAATGACTCCGCCATTTCTGCAGCCCTTGGCCCAAGAAGTTGGCTATGGCTCGGCGCGATAATTTCGTCCTCTTTTATCATGTTTCTCCTTTTGTTAGGCATTGTCACACGTTACTCCATATACCCAATTGAGCGCGATGGCAGGCTCTATCACTACAGTGCTAAAATCATTTGGGACATGTTCTTGGTTTGTGCCTCCGTTTTTATTGCCACCAGCATCATTTTTATGTGGCAAAAAAGGGACAATGAAGCTGAAGGGAAACAAATTCAGAATGTGGAACTACCTACCCCTACAAGTTCACCTGCAGGTTTATTATGTGGTACAGAAAGGGAACTGGAAAGTCTTCCCCACCAGTCTCTTGTTCAAGCCACTAAGGTGCATTATGGTGCAAGGCCTGATCTAAAAAGTGAGTTTACTAATTCTTGTTAGTTCACTCATTCAGAAATTTCGCTAAAATTTTACAATTTAATATATATGTATAAAAAGTAATACTAGTAATATTTAACTAGTATACATAGTATAATTTTTTCCGACAAAAGATGTTCAACTCACCACCCTTTGTCGGCTCTAGCTCCGCCCTTAGCGCTCACACACACCAATCTTCTTGAAATAATTGTTATGAAAGGAACTAATTATTTGAATTGCGTGACATGCAGGAATACTTTTTGATTGCAAAGCATCAGATGTTGGAGTTGTAGTTTGCGGGCCACAGAGCATGAGACATGAAGTTGCCAAAATATGTGCTTCTGGCTTGGCAGAAAACCTGCATTTTGAGGCTATCAGCTTTAATTGGTGATGTTTGGGTTTGTTACGTGCGACAAAACGAGGACAGATGTGTGGTTTTTTAATACTGTTTCTTTTTCTTTTTTCTTTCTGCTTAATTGCTACTCAATTTGGAAGGATTGGCTTTTGGATTGTTTGTTGTGTGTAAGTTTCTAACATAGGACTAAGAAAGTTGTGTTGTGTATAGCCTAACCTGCTCAAAAGTTGTATAAAAACAATATGCTCTTATACTGTTCTACGTATAAAGAAAATAATGAGCATCTTTATGTGAATATGGATATATGTGTAGTGTATATGCTTGCATGTGTATTCATGTTGTATCGTACACAAACCTAAAACTTTGTACGGAAACTAAAATTGTGACAAAATTCATTGATAATTGGAGGGTAAATTTTATCAAGGGTCATCAAGTTAAACTTTGTAACAGTTTGTGTTGTGAAACAAAACGAGTAACTTTTCCAAATGGAGGGTAAATTTATTCAAATTAAACTTTGTAACACAAAAATCAGTTTTCTTTCTTTCTGTAACATAAAAGTCATTTTAGTATAGCTTAATTAATAGAAATATAAAAGTGACTGAAACATATAAATTTTGGCCCAAAAATTGACGTTGCAATTCTGATCCTCTAATTAATTTATTAAAATTTCACACAAAGTCATCTTCTAAAATTTTGGTCATTGATGTTAGCAAGCTGTGATCATAACTGTTGATCATATTTGAACCTACAAACTAAATGCAAATATTAATGCTGATATTTTAATTCACTTTCAAAATCACCAATTGACGTACAAAAGACTAACAAACTAAATGAAAAAGAGGTCTTGGCAAAGACGAGGAAGAAGGATCAACATGCCCTCACGCTCATCCACCAATGTTTGGATGATGCCATGTTTGAGAAGGTGGCAGATGCTACCACCTCAAAGGAAGCTTGGGGGATTTTACAAAATTCTCTTCAAGGAGTTGACAAGGTGAGGAAGGTAAAACTTCAAACTCTAAGGGCTGATTTTGAAGTTTTAAAAATGAAAGAATGCGAATGCATTTCGGATTATTGTTCAAAAGTGAAGGCTGTTGTAAATCTATTAAGAAGATATGGGGAGGACATAAAAGATGTCCGTGTGGTAGAAAAGATCCTTCGCACTTTAACACCTAAATTTGATTTTGTGGTGTGTGCTATTGAGGAGTCTAAAGATTTAGACTCTATGATGGTAGAGCAATTGGAGGGTTCTTTACAGGCCCATGAAGAAAAGATCAAGTGGAGACAAGAAGTGCCATTGGAGCAACTTCTTAAAACTCACACTACTAAAAAATCAGGTTTTAGCGACGGACAAATTCTATAGCTAAACAGAAAAATTCGTCGCTAATCTCATTTAGCGACGGATTAGCAACGGATTATCAAGAAATACTGCTAGCTACGAGCATTTTAGCGACAGATTAGCGATGTCGTTCGTAGTTAATTTCAGTTTTTTTTGTAGTGTCAGGCATCCTTTAAGGATTATGGAGGTGAAGAGAGTTATCGAGGAAATGGGCGAGGCAGAGGCCGTGGTGGTCATGGAAGAGAAAGAAGTAACGGTAACAACTTCAACAATGAAGTTAAAATCCACCAGACATTCAAAGGTCGTGGTCGTGGACATAGAGGAGGAAGTGGACGTGACTACTACCAAGAAAATAATGGACAAAGGTATGACAAATCCAAAATTGAGTGTTATAATTGTTATAAATTTGGCCATTACTCTTGGGAATGTCGTAGCAATGTTGAAGAAAAAGCTAACCTTGTTGACGACAAGAAAAAAGAAGTTGAGTCAACGCTGTTGATGGCACTCAAGGAAGAAGACAGGGATGATTGCAGCTCGTGGTATTTGGACAATGGAGCAAGCAATCATATGTGTTGATGCAAAGAGAAGTTTGTGGAGATCAATAACACGGTGAGAGGTAATGTGTCCTTTGGAGATTCCTCAAAGATTCAAATTGAAGGATAGGTACGATTCTGATCTCCTGTAAAGATGGTAGTCACAAGCTAATTCAAGATGTTTATTATGTGCCAAAATTAAAAAATAATATTTTGAGTTTGGGCCAACTTCTTGAAAAGGAATATGACATCCACATGAAAAATATGCATCTTTGGCTTAGAGATTCAAGTGGAATTCTAATTGCTAAAGTGCATATGATAAAGAATAGATTATTTTCTCTGAATCTTAAGACAATTGATGCAAAGTGTTTGAAGGCTAATGTGTAAGATGAATCATGGTGTTGGCACATGCGATTTGGACACTTGAATTTTGAAGCGCTCAAATCAATGGGAGAAAAGAACATGGTACATGGGATACCATCAATCAACCATCCCAATCAATTGTGTGAAGTTTGTCTTCTTGGAAAACATGCAAGGAGGAGTTTTCCAAAGGAGGCCATGTCAAGATCAACCAAACCGCTCCAGCTTGTTCACACTGATGTGTGTGGGCCAATCAATCCACCTTCCTTTGGTAAAAGTAAATACTTTCTACTCTTCATTGATGACTTTAGTAGAGAGACTTGGTTTTATTTCTTGAACCAAAATTCTGAAGCTTTTGCTGCTTTTAAAAATTTCAAAGTACTTGTAGAAAAAAAAGTGGCTATGAAATAAAAGCTTTAAGGTCCGATAGAGGAGGCGAATTCACTTCAAAAGAATTTAATGACTTTTGTCAATCTCATGGAATTCGTCGTCCTTTATCGGTACCTTATTCACCCCAACAAAATGGAGTTGTAGAGAGAAAGAATCGAACGATTCTTAATATGGCTAGATGTATGTTGAAAGCTAAAAGTATACCCAAGGAATTTTGGGCCGAAGCTGTTTCTTGTGCAGTTTATTTGAACAACAGGTCTCCAACAAGGAATGTTAGAGATCAAACTCCTCAAGAAGTATGGAGTGGAAGAAAGCCAAGTGTCAATCACTTGAGAATCTTTGGGAGCATAGCCTATGCTCATGTGCCACATCAAGGGAGAGCAAAGCTTGACGATCGAAGTGTCAAGCATGTGTTTGTTGGCTATGATACGAGTTCAAAAGGTTACAAGCTATACAGCCCAAGTAGCGGCAAGATTGTGGTGAGTCGTGATGTTGAATTTGATGAAGAATTGGCATGGGATTGGGAAACTCGAGAAGAAACATCATATGATTTTCTTCCATACTTTGGCGATGAAGAAGAACCAGTGACCGTGGAACTTGTGCAGGATACAACTCCACCTCCTTCTCTAACCAATGTTGAATCTCCTTCTTCTCAACAAAGTTCAAATGAGCAACTGCAAAGGAGAAGGAGCATTCGTGTCACGACCCAAAATCCATAAAGGTCGTGATGGCGCCGGACTCCACTGTCAGGCAACCAACAATAAATACTTAATTAGGTTCTTATTTTGTTACTTTTGAAATCATATTTTCTTTCAATTAAATAGCAAAATATGGAGTTTACAAAGTAAATAATAATATTTTCAACAATTTCAATACAGGACAACCCATAATCACCCCAAAACCCGGTGTCACAAGTGCATGAGCATCAACTAGGAAGATAAAATAAAATATAACACCAGTCCAGAATACAAATTAGACGGAAAAATACATAAGTAACTCTGAAGGGGACTCTGTTGGCTGTGGATCGTAGATGGGAATGCAGATCACCTAAGTCAGCATTTAACCACACCTCTGCGCCCGCCAAGCTGCTAGTCATATATGGACCTGCACAAAAATATGCAGCAAGTGTAGTATGAGTACGTAAATTAACGTGTACCTAGTAAGTATCCCGCCTAACCCCGAAGAAGTAGTGACGAGGGGTCGACTTCGACACTTACTAGTGGTCCAATAATATTAGGTACAGTAAAGAAGTGAATGAATATGAGACAAAGTAAATATATGAAACAAACAAGTATAAAATACGTAGTAGAATTTTCCTCTTTACAATTTAGTCAAGCTCTCAACTAGCAAGTTCCCCCCATAACCGGAGCATATATATAGATATAGTTGATTTCATCAAAGAGGTTGTCATAATCCAAACTAGGAAAAAAAACCCTCAGATACACTGGCTTCTTGCTAAACGTTATGCACGATTCCATGAGGATAATATATATATATAGGAAATGCCGAGGCGTACGGCCCGATACAGCATAGAAGTAAACTGTGCACTGCCGAGGGTCGAAAGGCGCAAACCATAGATGCATCTATTAACCTACCGAGGCGAACGACCCACTCCCATGAGAGTGTGGTACATAAATCCTGCCGAGGCGAACGACCCGATCCCATAAGAGTGGTAGAAGGAAATACCCCACTTGCGAATCATACGAGCGACACGGTCAAATATAAATTAAGGAATCTCCCCGCTCGCGGATCATACTTGTGACGCGATCAAATATAAATTTAACATTAAAATCATATCTCTTTCTTGATTCTTTTCAAAATAAGGGAAATTCAGCTTGTAGCTTTTTAAGGAAATTACCTGGCTCGCGAAACATACATGCGACGCGGTTACACATAGATTTCTTAAGCTATTATAGCATTACTCAATCCTTTTCGAAATTACGAAGTTCAAACGAACCCTTTTAAATCTTACGTTCTTCAATTTCAACTCCTTTCAAAAATATTTAATAAGCAAACTCAATCCCGCTCCCTCTCAAGGCAAACAATAAACATAAATCAATAACAATATCAACAAGGCATGATGTGAGCCTAAAACTACCCGGACATAGGCATAGCTAGTATCTACGTACGGACTCTCATCACCTCGTGCGTACGTAGCCCCCACAAATAGAAGCAAACAATAATTTAGTTCACCTATGGGGTTAATTCCTTCTTACAAGGTTAGAAAGGAGACTTACCTCGCTCCGAAATTCCATAACTGGCTCCAAAGCCTTTCTACACCTCAAACCGAAACCCGTCGCTCCAAAACTCGTCAAATAAGTTGCAACCCAATCAAAATATGCTCTAATACTCATAATTAATCAATTTATAACAATTTCTAACTCCGCTCGAAAAATCGATAAAGCAACCCTCGGGCCCACGTGCCCGGATTCTGAAAGTTTTCGAAGATAAACTTTACCCATAACCTCACGAACTCAAATATATAGTTCATTTCCAATTCCATGCCCAAATTCATGGTCAAAATCCACAAATACTAAATTCTAGGTTTTCCTCTTAAAATCTCAAATCTCTACAAATTTTCATGTCTAAATCCATACAAAATCCAAGTATTTAACTTGCAATAGGTGGAAATCACTTACCTTGACATAGATGACAAAAATCTCCCTTCCAAGAGCTCCAAAAATCGCCCAACCAAATGCAAAATGGAGGAAAAATGGCCAAACCCCGTCTTTAAAACAATCTGCCCAAGCCAGGCCCTTCTTCACGTTCGCGACCTCCGTCTCGCGTTTGCGAAGGACAAAAACCCAGCTGCCTCAAATTCCTCTTTGCATTTGTGGTACCACACCCGCGTTCGCGAAGGCTAAGCGCTTCCAGGCCCATCTCCCTTCCTTCTTTGCGTTCGCGACCACTGCGTCGCGTTCGCGAAAGCTTGACCAGTTCTTGCCTCGCGTTCGCGTTACACACTTCGTGTTCGCGAAGGCCAATGACCACGGACCCATCTTCTCCTTTCTTCTTCGCGTTCGCGAATGCTTGCCCAGCTCGTGCCTCGCGTTCGCGTCCACTGCTTTCCGTTCGCGAAGGCCAAATCCAGCACCCCCAAAATTTCTTCTTCGTGAACGTGGGACTTCCTTCACGTTCGCGATGAAGGAAACCAGATACCAGCAACAGTAGTCTAAAACAACACGAAATGATCCGAAACCACCCTGAAACACACCCGAGTCCTCCGGGACCCCGTCCAATCATACCAGCCAGTCCCATAATATAACACAAACTTTCTCAAGACCTCAAATCTCATCAAACAACATCAAAATCATGAATCGCACCCCAATTCAAATTTAATGAACTTTGAAACTTCAACTTCTACAATCGATGCCGAAACCTATCATATCACGTCCGATTATCCTCAAATTTTGCACACAAGTCACATTTGACATTACGGACCTACTCCAACTTCCAGAATCGAAATCCGATCCCGATATCGAAAAGTCCACTTCTGGTCAAACTTCCCAAAAACCTTCAAATTTCTAACATTCGCCAAATGGCCCCAAAATGACCTTCGGACCTCCGAATCCACTTCCGGATGCGCTCCCAACACCAGAATCACCATATGGAGCTATTCCCAGGCTCGGAATCCAAAACGGACATTGATAATATTGAAATACACTTCAACTCAAATTTATGAAATTCTTCCAAAATGCCAACTTCCACAATAGGCACCGAAATGCTCATGGGTCATCCAAAACCCTATCCAGATATACGCCCAAGTCCGAGTTCATCATACGAACTTGTTGGAACCTTCAAATACCGATTCTGAGATCGTTTACTCAAAAATCCAACCTTAGTCAATTCTTCCAATTTAAAGCTTCCAAAATGAGAATTTTCTTTTCAAATCAACTCTGAACTTCCGAAATTTCAATTCCGACCACGCGTACCAGTCATAATACCTGAAGTGAAGTTGCTCGTTGCCTCAAACTGCTGAACGACGCCCTAGAGCTCAAAACGACCAGTCGGATCGTTACTCTCCAACTTAAACATACGTTCGTCCTCGAACGTGCTAAGAACTGCATTGGAGTTGTCCGAAATCACTGTTTAACACCTCGTGCACCTACCCGCGCTACCACAACTCAGTTGAGCACATTAGCTCGATCAAATCTGAAGATATCCTCTTTTATTTAGGCCAATAACCCTTAGAGACAAGTTCCAACATCCGAAATTCTCTGCAGGCCTTCTTCCAACATACGAACATCGTATCAATCCCCACACGATGTACGAGAACACGACTGCATACCTTTGCCGAATTCACACCATGCACCGCAACATTTACATGACCATATTAACATTCTCTGATCATAATAGCCGACATTCCTCGAATCTGATGCTCACCATGCACCTCATGACATATATAAGTCTGGTTCCAACTCTTGCAATACCGCCACAATAGAAGAGACGTGTAGAATTCATAACCGACTGCCGAGTCAACAAATTATTGAGTCTCTCCTCCTGACTAGAATCATTACCCCATTATGAACCAAATAATGGTATTTGCTCTTTAATACACTTCATATAATCCGATCGCACTGATCCCAGATCCAAAAATCTCGTCTCACCCAGTATAAGCTGCTCAGGCAACAAGCCACCCCAGACATGACCAAAAGTCTCATATGATGCCGCAATGTGCAATATGGGGTAGCTTATTGGATATATGATCTCTGGAAGGGACTACTCAACCCACACAACTAATTAGATAACCGAAAAGGTGTTATGAACCTTCCCCAGAAAATGGAAAACAAAACACACAAAAATAGATATAGGGGACTGTAATCAACATCTCACTGTTGCGGCGTGCAACCCGATCCAAACAATATACCCGTGGCGGCGTGTCACCCGATCGACATATAAAATCTACATAAAGACATACATTACCGAGCTAGAATGCTCATTACTATAAAATACCCGAATATCGGCCACAAGCACGCTAAGTGCATAATACCGTCCCTGGGGAGACAGATAGCGCCATACGCTACAAAACTCAAGCACAACTAAGGTGCGATATATGATTTGAATCTCGAGAGCCATCCTGCTCACATAACAACATCGCTATGCGGAACCTCAACACATAAGAAATTTACCAAGCCATTTCACAATTCACACGACACAATATAGTATTACATGAAATAGCCGATGATGAAACGACATCCAACGTCCGAATACTCCTCCATAAGGAGCACTATGGTGAAATGAACACATCCGGCCTGATATAGAGCCCATATTCATATTTAAATCCATCCATAGACCTCAAGCCATTTCTGATCACACTGTACTTGGCTAATAACCATTCAAGGATCCATAATAACCCTTTTTCCCATAACACACAAGAACAACCATCATAACCGGAACAAATTTCCACAGTCCACAATCAAGTGAATCGAGCGCCCTCCAGGCATAAATTTTCCAATCAGTGATATTACCATAATATTCATACTTGGTTTCAATCTTCACTCAATCAAGTGATTGCATGCCACTCTTACACAATCTTTCCATGGGACACACTCCCACGATCTTCCGCACCAGGTAACAAGTCTGCACGTCCATACCACCGGTCACACTAATGTTGTAAAGTATATCAAGATTCCACAATCAGTACGCAAAAACTCTCACATAGGACACTAATCTCAGGTGATGCTGGAGACAATACCAGCTTATTCTAAACAACTAAATTCCCTTTCCTTCTCATCCGAGCTCGTGACATCCTTGTCAATACCGAACTGCAACCTTAATCCCTAATCTTTCAAATTTCATACCAGCACTAACGCACCGGATCCCATCAGAACTCCGAAGTTATTTTCTTCCATTCCTCCAATGCTACACCGCAACCCGAAGATAACGTAGAACACTCCAAGCCCCTTTCATAATCTGCTGCAAAAGCTCGATACTTAACCATACTACAAGCTCGAAATCCTTAGGCACCGCACTTTAACTTTTGAATCCACTAGGATCGTTGTTAAGAGTCACCCATTCCGACCTGGTCCCAAATATAATCAACTCCAAGGCTCTGCTAGCACATGAACACTCTCTCAATAAGCACCCGGCTGAATCACTAGCCACATGCACATATTCGACCTCTTCCTGAATAGTCAGTAGAAATTCTTCATAGAAGCTTCATCAACACCACGTGACCGCTAACTTGCTCACAGGAGATAACCCGCCTATGGAAACTCCATGCCGACATCATCCAATACTGCTACACTAGGTACAATTAATACGAAATTCGTAACCCATATACTACTCTGCCACTCTCCCACATTGGTCAAACCCTCCCCTTTAAGCAGCTACCCGATTTCTGCTTCTCACACTTGGCCTTTTAGAAACTTAACCGTGCCAAGACACTTCCCACACGTTCTTCCTCATCCTCCGCTGCCTAGTTGTTGCCTTAAATCGAAATCTACCTCTGTAGCACTTGAATCCATCGATCGCTTCCGACTTTAACCTTTTCGAAGATCATCTTCCTTGAGCCATCAATACTAGAAGTACCAATTCGATTATGAAACTACTACACTCCGTTATCTCTAACAACCGCATCTCAAGCACCATTTCACAGTACCCTGCCCCAAAGTCAAATTGAAGAAGGCTATAACATCGGCGTACCTTAACACGTTCAACAAGGACGATGACACCACATCACAGTTTGAGAACTCTACTACGCTCGAAAATACCAAACCTCATTACTGCATCAACCCAAATCTGGACATTTATAGGCCAATTGCTTTTCCTCCGCCGAAAATAAGATACTAAATCTCGGAACCATGCACTAAGTAAACCTCCTTCCAAGTCATTCACTGCCCCGACACATAGGCAAGCATCCTACCATCACATCAATACCGTGCGATTACAACTCATGAGTAATCATAGCAACCTGTGCATAGCCTCAAAGTATCTCAGAAGTACAATTACTGAGCTAAAATGACAGAATATCCTTCCGCAAGGCGACGACAATAGCCCAAACAACTACACAGGGAGAAATATCCTGCACCATATCTGTAGTACCATTACAATTCCTCAATTACCGATTTACAACCAGCGCTTCACGTCACATAATATTGAATGGGAAGGAAATGAAGACATAAGCCTCAAAGGAATCAAATCGCACGATGAGGAATCAAGAAGGGAAGTGCTCCTAACAGCCCTATAGCCTCTCGAAGATAAGTACAGACGTCTCCGTACTGATCCGCAAGACTCTACTAGACTTGCTCATGACTCATGAGACCTAAGTGAACCTAGTGCTCTGATAACATGTTGTCATGACCCAAAATCCATAAAGGTCGTGATGGCGCCGGACTCCACTGTCAGACAAGACAACAATAAATACTTAATTAGGTTCTTATTTTGTTACTTTTGAAATCATATTTTCCTTCAATTAAATAGCAAAAGATGGAGTTTACAAAGTAAATAATAATATTTTCAACAATTTCAATACAAGACAACCCATAATCACCCCAAAACCATGTGTCACAAGTGCATAAACATCAACTAGGAAGGCAAAATAAAATACAATACCTGTCCAGAATACAAATTAGACGGAAAAATACATAAGTAACTCTGAAGGGGACTCTTCTGGCTGCGGATCGTAGATGGGAATGCAGCTCACTTAAGTCTCCGAATTTAACCACACCTCTGCGCATGCCAGGCTGCTAGTCATATATGCACCTGCACAAAAATATGCAACAAATGCAGTATGAGTACGTAAATCAACGTGTACCCAGTAAGTAACCTGCCTAATCCCAAAGAAGTAGTGACGAGAAGTCGACTTCGATACTTACTAGTGGTCCAATAATATCAGGTACAATAAATAAGTGATTGAATATGAGACAGAGTAAATATATGAAACAAACAAGTATAAAATACGTAGTACAATTTTCCTCTTTACAATTTACTCAAGCTCTCAACTAGCAAGTTTCCTCCGTAACCGGAGCATATATATAGATATAGTGGATTTCATCAAAGAGGTTGTCATAATCCAAATCAGGAAAAAACCTTCAGATACACTGGCTTCTTTCCAAACGTTACACATGATTCCATGAGGATAATATGTATATATATAGGAAATGCCGAGGCATACGGTCCGATCCAACATAAAAGTAAATTGTGCACTGCCGAGTGTGGAACGACACGAAGCATAGATGCATCTATTAACCTGCTGAGGCAAACGGCCTGCTCCCATGAGAGTGTTGTACATAAATCCTGCCGAGACGAACAACCCGATCCCATAAGAGTGGTAGAAGGAAATACCTCGCTCGCGGATCATACAAGCGACGCGGTCAAATATAAATTTAAGAAATCTCCCCACTCGTGGATCATACTTGCGATGCAGTCAAATATAAATTTAACATTAAAATCATATCTCTTTCTTGTTTCTTTTCAAAATAAGGAAAATTCAGCTTGTAGCTTTTTAAGGAAATTACCCCGCTCGGAAAACATACTGTAATGACCCGATCGATCGTTTTGAATATTTGCACTTCGCTTGGTTGTTTGAGGGCATGAATAGGTCCGTATGATGTACTTTGACTTGTGTGAATCATCGGTTTTGGTTTGCAGGTATTTCGGAATTGAATTGGAAGAAAGAATTTTATTATTGAAGCTTTAAATTGGGAGAGTTGATCAAGTTTGACTTTTTAGTATTTGACCTCGGATTGGAATTCCGATGGTTTCATTAGCTTCGTTAGGTGATTTTGGACATAGGAGTGCGTCCGAAATGTGATTTGGAGGTCCGTAGTGGAATTAGGCTTGAATTGGCGAAAGTTAGAATTTCGGTCGGCAGAGGAAAATTTGATATCGGGGTCGGAATGGAATTCCGGAAGTAGGAATAGGTTCGTAGTGTCATTTGTGATGTATGTATAAAATTTGAGGTCATTCGGACGTGGTTTGGTTGGTTGTGGCATCGGTTGTCGAATTTATAAGTTTAGAAGTTCTTAGGCTTGAATTCGAGGGTAATTTGGTGTTTTGATGTTGTTTTGAGTGATTCAAAGGTTCGACTAAGTTTGTATGTTGATATATGACTTGTTGGTATTTTTGGTTGAGGTCCCGAGGACCTCGGGGTGATTTCGGGTGATTAATGGAACAAGTTTGGATATTGGAGGATTGCTGAAGCTGGAACTCACCTGTCATAATCGCACCTGCGGATGTCTCATCGCAGATGCGAGCCCAAAGAAGCGAGAGGGATGTCACAGATACGAGGTTGGAGGAACTGGGCAGAAGACACAGGTGCGATGAAGTTCCCGCACCTGCGAGGCCGCAGAAGCACACAAGAGGTCGTGGGTGTGGACAATGTCGAGGTAGGCTGGGTCCGCAGGTGCGTAGGATAATTCGCATTTGCGAGTCCGCAGATGCGGATATGTGACGCAGAATCGGAAGTGAGGAAGTCAGGCAGTGGCCGCAGGTGCGAGGTATTTTCCGCACTTGCGTGGTCGCAGATGCGAAAATGGAGCGCATGTGTAGAGTTTGGGTGTTTAAGTGACTTGCACAGGTGCGGTTGTTTGGACCGCAGGTGCGGTGGAGCAGAAGTGAGAAATTGTCCGCAGGTGCGAAAAGTCTGGGCAGAAACCATAAATAGAACCCTTCGCGAATCTGGTTCATTTCCACCATTTTCAAGTCAGTTTTTGGAACTTTTGGAGTGATGTTTGAAGGGTGATTCAATGGCTATCAGTGAGGTAATCATGTAATTAGTGAAAATGAGGGGTTAGGGATTGGGATTTTGGAGAGTTTAATTTAAGGATTTGAGGGACCAAACGATGTCGGATTTTGATAAATTTTGTATGTATGGACTCATGAGTGGATGAGCTTCCTAGTTTTGTAAATTTTGTCGGATTTTGAGACGTGGGCCCGAGGGCCGGGTTTGAGCCAATTTCGGGTTTTGGGCTAATTTGATAGTTTTTCTTGTGGAATTCATTCCATTAGCATATCTTGATAGTATTGTAGTGATTGTGAATAGATTCAGAGCATTTGGAGGCCGAATCGAGGGACAAGAGCATCGCAGAGTAGGGACATGATCGGTTTGAGGTAAGTAACGATTGTAAATCTATTCCTGAGGGTATGAAACCCCGGATTTCGTATCATTTTACTATTTTAAGGTGACACACATACTAGGTGACGGGCGTGTGGGCATGCACCGTTGGGGATTGGGACTTGGTCCGCCCCATAGCAACTGTAAAGTTATATATTTTGTTGAAACTACATGATACTTATGTATTTTAGAAAGAGTTTCTGTAGATTAGGCTGAATGCCATGTTTGGGCCTTGTGCCAGTGCTGTTTGGACCCTTAGGGGCCTTTTCTTACTATCTTCTCACTATTTTCGATTGAAAATCTATACTCAGTCATGGTTATACTTGTTTACTGCATAACTCAGTTTTATTACTCTATTTTGATGCATAAAAATGTTGTTTTGGGCTGAATGCCCTGTTTTTACTGAAATGCCCGAATGGCTTGAGAGGTTTATGACTGAGTGAGGTCGAGGGCCTGATTTGTGAGGATATTTATGGGATCGGGCTGCACGCCACAACATGTTCGATATAGGCCGAGGGCCTGAGTGATTTATGCCATGATTTGGCTTGATATAGCGCTTGGGCTGAAGGAGCCCTTCCGGAGTCTGTACACACCCCAGTGAGCGCATGTACCTACTGAGTGCGAGTGTCGAGTGCCGAGTGCTGAGTGACTGGGAGGCATGAGTGATTGTGAGGTATGCCCGAGTGGCATGAGTGATTGTGAGTTATGCCCGAGTGGCATGAGTGACTGTGAGGTGTGCCCGAGAGGCATGAGTGACTGTGAGGTTTGCCCAAGGGGTTGTATATGAGTGATGTTTTGTCCGAGGGGCTATTTATGATTTCATCATTTTTTTTCTCACCTTTGCATTTAGCCTCTGTTTGAAAACTGTTGAAAAATATCTTTAAACGATTTCACTGGAAACTGGGTCTAAACGAGATATTTTTATTCAAATCCTGATTTTAAAAGCATGTGGTATTCTATTGAGATTTCATGATATGAACTTTTTTATGATCTATTGCTCGTCACTACTGCTCAGTCTTTATTTATTGTTGTTACTTACTGAGTTGGCGTACTCACATTACTCTCTGCACCTTGTGTGCAGATCCAGGTGTAGCTGGACACGGTAGCGGCTGTTGATTTTTCTGGTTGCAGATTTTCTCGGGGATAGCAAGGTAGCTGCTTGGCGATCGCAGCTCCTGCTCTTCTCCCTCTTATATTCCGTTAGTTGTATTTAGCTATTTTCCAGACTATGTTAGTCTTGATATTGTCAGACAAATAGTAGTAGATGCTCATGACTAGTGACACCCCGATCTCGGGCTTTTCTTTTCCGCATTTTTGTTTTTGATTTGAACTTCTTTACGAAGGTTTTTACGCTAAGTAGCCTTGAAATTATCCTTTGAAATGAAAATATCTGTTTGTTTTGGAAATGAGTCGGCTTGCCTAGTTCCACGATAGGCGCCATCACGACAGGGGTTAGTTTGGGTCGTGACAGATTGGTATCAGAGCCTAGGTTACATAGGTCGCATGAGTCATGAGCGGGTTTAGTAGAGTTTTGCGGATCGGTACGGAGACGTCTGTACTTATCTTCGAGAGGCTGCAGAACCCTTAGGAAAATTTCACTTTCTTGTATTCTATCGTGCAGAATTGATTCAGCTTGGAACATAACTCCTTGAATTCCTTCCACGCATTCGTATACGTACATGAGCGCTCGATATTGGTTGTGCATCACCGGCTTGTGATTTTATGAACAAGGTTGGGATGTGTATTCTGTGTTTGTGGTGGTGGGCCAGTCTGGAGGAGTTGAGGCCATGGTTAGACCGCAGCTTAGGCTCGGTAGCTTCAGTTGTAACCTATACAGTTGGACTCATATGTCCGATAATGTCCCTATGAATAGAATTTGTGGCTCGATGAGCAGTGGAATGGCTTTGTGGTGAGTATGACGTAACTGCGGGAGGTGTTAAGACAATGTGAATGTGACGAGAAGTATTTTCTTGAAATGTAAAGAAAGGCCATTAGGTGCTTGATTTTCGTTTTGATGTGACGTACGATCTCGAGTGTGAATGTTTTGAAGGATCTTTCACGTTGTTAAATTTTGGGGAAAATTAATTTCCCATGTCTGTCAATAAGTTTGAACTCAAGGAGAGTAAGTGGTTGTGTAGTAATGGTGGTTGCGAATGGGTATTTTGATGTTGATGGTTCGAGAAAGATAATCTTCGAAGAGACTTTGAGTCGGTAACCTTCTATTGGTTCTAGTACGACAGAGATGCATTTCGAGTTGATGCAGCAATTGGGCAGCAAAGTATGAGGGAAGACATGACGGGAAGCATTTCGCGGTGGTTAAAGTACTAGCGGGTCAAGTAGGATAAGTAGAGGTTGAGAAGTTTCTTAAAGGAGATTATTTAACCGAAGTAAGAGTGGCAGATTAGCATATGAATTCACTGGTAGGATAGTCGTGTGCCTTGAGAGAGTGTAGAATGGTTTGGAATCGTGTTAGTATGTTATTTGGCCTGCAGACTCTATTTGGAGTGATGGTTACTGCACAAAAGAAGATTTAATATGGCAGAAATGAGTGTGTTTGAAATGAAGAGAGGCGTGAAGATCTGATTATCGTGTCAGGTGCAATATGACTTGAGTTCGGAAGGTATTGTTAAACGTACAGTTGATGTCAATAGGGAAAGTGCAGAGTTATACAAATGGTGGGCGAGCATGAACTCAGGAGAATTTATGGATTTCGTGTTCGTTGCACTCAGTGCAGTGACATTGGGAGATGTCGGTAAGGAATTCCATAGGTGGGTTATCTCCTATGTGCAGTTAGTGGTGGCGTGATGTTGATGAAGTTTTTGCGAGGAATAATACTTGCTACCCGGTAGGAGGTCGCGTGTGTGATTGTGGCTGGCGATTCAGAATGTTCATGAAAAGCTTAATAAAAGATTTCGAGAAGTCTGGTGGGTTACCAGTGCGAGATCTTGGTAATTGAGAAGGAGAAATCCTTGCGGGTTCTAATTTTATATAATTACAGCTTAAGGCTAAGTGGGGGAGTCTGCTATCGACGAGTTGATTACACGGTTATGTGTCGTATTAGTTTCGGTTCGGGGTATACTATTGAATCAGTTATGACTTGCAGAGGTCGAGATCAAGGATGACTCAGGTAAAGGAATTTCTGGACACAAGTTGTATTACACTCCATGGTTATAGGAGGACGATAAAATAATTGAGTAGTTATTCACGAAGAATGTAGTGTACATGGAGCGGGAATTTGCTCGGTTGCGTAGGAATGTGGGTTACTCTTTATTTCCCTTGAGTGTTGGTGTGCTAATGGGGCACATGTCGTTTCTGTCCGTTTGGTCTGTTAATTTGAGATTTGAGTAGAGTGGATGACTCTCAAGAATGGTTCTAATGGATTCAAGATTTATATGTAGCGATTTGGAATTTTCAAGATTTATATATATGGCTAGAAAACTGGGAGTTGCATTGAACGGTGTCGAGACTCGTGACATTTCATGTCATTGTGAATTATGCATTTCAGTATCAAGAAGGTGAAGGAAACATTTTTAGGTTCACATAAAGTCTCTTCGGAGTAAGCATTTTTGGTTGTGGTACCTTTGGGATACATAAAAAGGGAATTCAGCGGCTTATAATCCTTAGGGCGGTGGGATTCTATGCTAAAGTTTGCGGGGCAAGTTTTAGTTAAGGATAGTAGTGTTCTAACAAAGAAAAAGTAGCAATTTGAAGGAAATTTGGAAAGGACTTGGAGAAATAGGACAGCTTGGTAGTAGGTTGGGTTAGCACAGTAATGGGTATGATCAGTTCTTTGGGTACTTATGACGTGGCTAGTATCTACAGGTGTTTCGTGGCAATGCTCTCGGATTCGGCAACCTGTGTGGCTTGGTGGAGTTAGAGGAACTCAGTTCAGATAGCTTGGTTATGTGCAAATGGATTTCAAAGTATTCATGATGGTTCCTACCATGGTTTGAACCGGATAATTTCTACCGATATACAGAGCATGTTGTGTGTTATGATTTCCTCCTAGAAAGAAGCAAGAAAGAGGTTTCTGACTAATAAGGTATGTAATTTGCTAGTGACTCAGAGTTGATAATGGAATTCTTATGCTTGTCACATGATGGCATAATAAATGTGGTGTGTTGTGCGGGAATAGGATTTACATGTACAACATCACATTTCAGTTTTGAAGGGAATGACATAAATTCTTAGGCAGCATGGACAGTTTCATATGACTAGGTAAATGATATTACTATTTGGTATGGCTTGATGAGAGTGTACATTTCAAAAGGGGCAATGTGTTTTGATTTATGGGTACTTCGCTGGTATTGCAGCACTCTCCCGGTTGATCGACTACTGATATTCAACTTTTTGCCAGGTGGCATGGAAGAATTTTTAAAGTATTTTCCATAGGATGATTGTGTATGAGAGAGGTGTTAGGCATTCGGGCGGTGGAGGTGGAATCAAATATGGAGATTCGTGTGTTCTATGGAATTAGAGATTGGGAGTTCTCAGGAGCAGATTGTTTCATGGTTGTGGACTGTGAAGTTATGGCCGAAGCTAGCCAGATGATAGAATGTGTTATGATTCGGTCATTGTGGACTTTCGGAGGTTATTTATTGGTGGCTGACTAGAGTTGATTTGGGGCCCATTGGTAGGCCTAATTAGGATGTGTATTCTATACCGAGCCGGATTGGTTGGCTCCATACTGCTATTGTTGAAGGATGTGCCATTTGGTTGATGTGAAGCTTATTCGTGTTATGAAATGACCTGTGAGTTACTCTTCTATGCTACGAGGAGTTGTGATTTGTTGGTTACATGCACATATGGTGCGGTTCTATTGTGGCCTTATAGCAGAATTTGAGCAAGAATAGTATTGGATATTGCTTGGTTGATGGCGTATTGGTCATGTTCTTTTGGGTTTTGTGTGGCATGGTGTCGTTTGCTTCTCCGTGATTATGGTAATGCACTTTGGGTACTTGATGTCGAATTGCGCATGGTTATTGATTTTAGCAGGGTGGCTTGAGGTGTTTCATATGGACCAGTATTTGGATAAGGTCACGTACTGCAGTAGAGTTATGTGGAAATATGATCCTTTGTGTAAGATTTGTGTGTTATGGTTCTGCGGTGTGTGATGGGTTCTTAGCATTGCGTCGGGGTGGTACCCGTCGAGCTTGCGGAATGGTTCTCCTGTTTGGGTCATTGTTACGATTGGGTGCATTTGGAATGTTGCTATCTGTTGCACGGATTGCACGGGTTGTGGCTTTAGATTGTATTGATGTGTCATGTCACTAGAGTGGTCGTGTTGGATGAGACGAGGTCATTGGGCCTAGAATGGATGCTATCGGATTTGTTTGTGGTATAATTGGGAGGATAATATCGAAAGTCGGCTTCGAAATTGGCTATGGATCTTGTAGAAGGAACGAGAGATCCATGACTTGTTGGTCTAATGAATGGTTATGAATTCGATATGTTTCTTTCATCATCAGCAGTGTATGAAGGTTTTAGAACGAGGTTTTGTCTGATATGAGATTTATTACCGGCACTGGGTTGATTTGAGCCGATATTATGATTAGAAATCATTGCTTCGAGCATTCGAGCTATGCGGTATTTGAATTTGAGTATTTGAGTTATGGTTACGACTTTTGGTACAGCTTGTTCATACTTATACAGTATGTAGATGCGAACTTCTGATCTTATAGGAAATTTCGGATGTTGGAAATTTGATTTGAAGGCTTGTGGGCTACGTTGAATTGAGAAATTTCAATTATGCTATGCTATCAGACCTGTATGGGATAGGGTGATGTGGGATCACCCCCGGGTATGTGCATGGGAAACTTACACAGCGATTTGATGGCTTTTGGAACAACTCTAGGCACGTTCGAGGACGAACGTATGTTTAAGTGGGGGAGGATGTAACGACCCGACCAGTCGTTTTGAATATTTGCTCTTCGCTCGGTTGTTTGAGGGCATGAGTAGCTTTGTATGATGTACTTTGACTTGCGTGAATCGTCGGTTTTGGTTTGCAGGTATTTCAGAATCGAATTGGAAGAAAAATTTCATTATTGAAGCTTTAAATTGGGAGAGTTGACCAAATTTGACTTTTTAGCATTTAACCTCGGATTGGAATTCCGATGGTTCCATTAGCTTCATTAGATGATTTTGGACTTAGCAGGGTGTCCGGAATGTGATTTGGAGGTCCGTAGTAAAATTAGGCTTGAATTGGCAAAAGTTAGAATTTCGGCGATTTCGGTAGGCAGTGAAAAATTTGATATCGGGGTCGGAATGGAATTTCGGAAGTTTGAAGAGTTTCGTGGTGTCATTCATGAGGTGTGTGAAAAATTTGAGGTCATTCGGACGTGGTTTGGTTGGTTGTGGCATCGGTTGTCGAATTTATAAGTTTAGAAGTTCTTAGGCTTGAATTCGAGGGTAATTTGGTATTTTGATGTTGTTTTGAGTGATTCAAAGGTTTGACTAAGTTTGTATTTTGATATATGACTTGTTGGTATTTTTGGTTGAGGTCCCGAGGGCCTCAGGGTGATTTCGGGTGATTAACGGAACAAGTTTGGATATTGGAGGATTGCTGAAGCTGGAGCTCAGCTGTCATAATCGCACCTGCGGATGTCTCATCGCAGGTGCGAGCCCGCAAAAGCGAGAGGGATGTCGCAGATGAGAGGTTGGAGGAACTAGGCAGAAGGCGCATGTGCGATGAAGTTCCCGCACCTGCGAGGTCGCAGAAGCGCGCAAGAGGTCGCAGGTGCGGGCAATGTCGAGTTAGGCTGGGTCCGCAGGTGCGTAGGATAAGTCGCATTTGCGAGTCCGCAGATGCGGATAGGTGACGCAGAAGCGGAAGTGAGGAAGTCAGGAAGTGGCCGCAGATGCGAGGTATTTTCTGCACATGCGTGGTCGCAGATGTGAAAATGGAGCGCAGGTGCGGAGTCTGTGCGTTTTAGTGACTTACGCAGGTGCGGTTGTTTGGACCGCAGGTGCGGTGGCGCAGAAGAAATTGTCCGCAGGTGCGAAAAGCCTGGGCAGAAACCATAAATAGAACCCTTCGCGAATTTGGTTCATTTCCACCATTTTCAAGTCGGTTTTTGAAGCTTTTGGAGTGATATTTGAAGGGTGATTCAAGGGCTATCAGTGAGGTAAGTTGCTTGATCCTTAATACTCGTATGTATGGTTATTTCCCATTGTTTAATCATGTAATTAGTGAAAATGGGGGGTTAGGGCTTGGGATTTTGGAGAGTTTAATTTAAGGATTTGAGGGACCAAATGATGTCGGATTTTGATAAATTTCGTATGTATGGACTCATAAGTAGATGAGCTTCCTAGTTTTGTAAATTTTGTCGGATTTTGAGACGTGGGCCCGGGTGCCGGGTTTGAGCCAATTTCGGGTTTTGGGCTAATTTGATAGTTTTTCTTGTGGAATTCATTCCATTAGCATATATTGATGGTATTGTACTAATTTTGAATAGATTCGGAGCATTTGGAGGCCGAATCAAGGGGAAAGAGCATCGCAGAGTAGGGACTTGATCGGTTTGAGGTTAGTAACGATTGTAAATCTAGTCCTGAGGGTATGAAACCCCGAATTTTGTATCATTTTACTATTTTGAGGTGACGGGCATGTGGGCGTGCATCGTTGGGGATTGGGACTTGGTCCGTCCCGTAGCAACTGTAAAGTTGTATATTTTGTTGAAACTATATGATACTTATGTGTTTTAGAAAGAGTTTCTGTAGATTGGGCTGCATGCCATGTTTGGACCTTGTGCCAGTGCTGTTTGGACCCTTAGGGGCCTTTTCTTACTATCCCCTCACTATTTTCGATTGAAAATCTATACTCAGTCATGGTTATACTTGTTTGCTGCATAACTCAGTTTTATTACTCTATTTTGATGCATATAAATGTTGTTTTGGGCTGATTGCCCTATTTTTACTGAAATGCCCGAGTGGCTTGAGAGGTTTATGACTAAGTAAGGCCGAGGGCCTGATTTGTGGGGATATTTATGGGATCGGGCTGCACGCCGTAGCATGTTCGATATAGGCTGAGGGCATGAGTGATTTATGCCATGATTTGGCTTGATATAGCGCTTGGGCTGAAGGAGCCCCTCTGGAGTCTGTACACACCCCCAGTGAGCGCAAGTACCTACTGAGTGCGAGTGCCGAGTGCCTATTACCGAGTGACTGGGAGGCATGAGTGATTGTGAGGTATGCCCGAGTGGCATGAGTGATTGTGAGGTATGCTCGAGTGGCATGAGTGACTGTGAGGTATGCCCGAGAGGCATGAGTGATTGTGAGGTTTGCCCGAGGGGCTGTATATGAGTGATGTTTTGCCCGAGGGGCTGTTTATGATTTCATCATTTTTTTTCTCATCTTTGCATTTAGCCTATGTTTGAAAACTGTTGAAAAATATCTTTAAACGATTTCACTGGAAATTGGGTTTAAACGAGATATTTTGATTCAAATCCTGATTTTAAAAGCATGTGGTATTCTATTGAGATTTCATGATATGAACTTTTTTTTATGCTCTATTGCTCGTCACTACTGCTCAGTCTTTATTTATTGTTGTTACTTACTGAGTTGGCGTACTCACGTTACTCCCTGCACCTTGTGTGCAGATCCAGGTGTAGCTGGACACGGTAGCAGTTGTTGATTTTTCTGGTTGCAGATTTTCTCGGGGATAGCAAAGTAGCTGCTTGGCGATTACAGCCCCTGCTCTTCTCCCTCTTATCTTCCTTTAGTTGTATTTAGCTATTTTCCAGACTATGTTAGTCTTGATATTATCAGACAAATAGTAGTAGATGCTCATGACTAGTGACACCCCGATGTCAGGTTTTTCTTTTCCGCATTTTTGTTTTTGATTTGAACTCCTTTACGAATGTTTTTACACTAAATAGCCTTAAAATTATCCTTTAAATGAAAATATCGGTTTGTTTTGGAAATGAGTCGGCTTGCCTAGTTCCACGATAGGCGCCATCACGATAGGAGTTAGTTTGGGTCGTGACACATACATGCGACGCAGTTACACATAGATTTCTTAAGCTATTATAGCATTACTCAATCCTTTTCGAAATTACGAAGTTCAAACGAACCCTTTTAAATCTAACGTTCTTCAATTTGAACTTCTTTCAATAATATTTAATAAGCAAACTCAATCCCGCTCCCTCTCAAGGAAGACAATAAACATAAATCAATAACAATATCAACAAGGCATGATGTGAGCCTAAAACTACCCGGACATAGGCATAGCTAGTAGCTATGTACGGACTCTCATAACCTCCTGCATACGTAGCCCCCACAAATAGAAGCACACAATAATTTAGTTCACCTATGGGGTTAATTCCCTCTAACAAGGTTAGAAAGGAGACTTACCTCTCTCCGAAATTCCGTAACCAACTCCAAAGCTTTTCTAACACCTCAAACCGACGTCCGTCACTCCAAAACTAGTCAAATAAGTTGCAACCCAATCAAAATATGCTCTAATACTCATAATTAATCAATTTATAATAATTTCTAACTCCGCTCGGAAAATTGAAAAAGCAACCCTCGGGCGCACGTGCCCGGATTCCGAAATTTTTCGAAGATAAACTTTACCCATAACCTAACGAACTCAAATATAAAGTTCATTTCTAATTCCATGCCCCAATTCGTGGTCAAAATCCACAAATACCAAATTCTAGGGTTTCCTTTTAAAATCCCAAATTTCTACAAATTTTCATGTCTAAATCCATACAAAATCCAAGTATTTAACTTGCAATAGGTGGGAACCACTTACCTTGACATAGATGACAAAAATCTCCCTTCCAAGAGCTCCAAAAATCGCCCAACTAAATGAAAAATGGAGGAAAAATGGCCAAACCCTGTCTCTAAAACAATCTGCCCAGGCCAGGCCCTTCTTCGCGTTCACGACCTCCGTCTCGCATTCGCGAAGGCCAAAATCCCAGCTTCCTCAAGTTCCTCTTCGCGTTCGCGGTACCACACCCACGTTCGCGAAGGCTAAGCACTTCCAGGCCTAGCTCCATTCCTTCTTTGTGTTCGCGACCACTGCGTCGTGTTCGCGAAAGCTTGACCAGTTCTTGCCTCGCGTTCGCGTTACACACTTCGCGTTCGCAAAGGCCAACGACCTTGGACCCATCTTCTCCTTTCTTCTTCACGTTCGCGTCGCCTTGGTCGCATTCGCAAAGGCTTGCCCAGCTCATGCCTCACGTATGCGTCCAGTGCTTCGCGTTTGCGAAGTCCAAATCCAGCACCCCCAAAATTTCTTCTTCGCGAACGCGTGACTTCCTTCGCGTTTGCGATTAAGGAAACCAGATACCAACAACAGTAGTCCAAAACAACACGAAATAATCTGAAACCACCCCGAAACACACCCGAAGCCTCGGGACCCCGTCCAATCATACCAACCAATCCCATAACATAACACAAACTTGATCGAGAACTTAAATCGCATCAAACAACATCAAAATCATGAATCGCACCCCAATTCAAACTTAATGAACTTTGAAACTTCAACTTCTACAATCGATGCCGAAACCTACCATATCACGTCCGATTGTCCTCAAATTTTGCACACAAGTCACATTTGACATTACGAACCTACTCCAACTTCCAGAATCAAAATCTGACCCTGATATAAAAAAGTCCACTTCCGGTCAAACTTCCCAAAAACCTTCAAATTTCTAACTTTAGCCAAATGGCCCCAAAATGACCTCCGGACCTCCGAATCCATTTCCGGGTGCGCTCCCAACACTAGAATCACCATACGGAGCTATTCCCAGGCTCGGAATTCCAAACAGACATTGATAACATTGAAATGCACTTCAACTCTAATTTATGAAATTCTTCCAAAATGCCAACTTCCACAATAGGTGCCGAAATGCTCCTGGGTCATCCAAAACTCGATCCGGACATACACCCAAGTCTGAATTCATCATACAAACCTGTTGGAACCTTCAAATCTTAATTTCGAGATCGTTTACTCAAAAATCCAACCTTAGTCAATTCTTCCAACTTAAAGCTTCCGAAATGAGAATTTTCTTTTCAAATCAACTCTGAACTTCCAAAATTTTAATTCCGACCATGCGTACTAGTCATAATACCTGAAATGAAGTTGCTCAGGGTCTCAAACTGCTGAACGATGCGCTAAATCTCAAAACGACTGGCCGGGTCGTTACAATTCAAGAGCTCTATGATGGAACAAAAGAAGTTACTAATTTTGATTTTTTATATTGTCTCTTTGCTGATAGTGGACCAATAAACTTTGATGAAGCTATTACAGACAAAAGGTGGAGACAAGCCATGGAGGAGGAGATCGAGTCAACAGAGAAGAACAACACTTGGGACTTAACAACTCTTCCCAAGGGTCATCGTGCAATTGGAGTAAAATGGGTATACAAGACAAAGAAGAATTCTGATGGAGATGTGGAGAGATACAAGGCACGACTTGTGGCTAAAGGCTACAAGAAAAGGCAAGGCATTGACTATGAAAAAGTTTATGTACCTGTTGCTCGCATGGAGACGATTCGTTTGCTGATCTCTTTGGCGGCGCAAATGAAGGGGAAAATCCATCAACTAGACGTCAAGTCAGCCTTTTTGAATGGATATCTTGAAGAATAAGTCTATGTTGAACAACCATTGGGCTTCGTGGTCAAAAACCATGAAGATAAAGTGTTGCAGTTGAAGAAAGCTTTATATGGATTAAAGCAAGCCCCACGAGCATGGAATAGTTGCATCGATAAGTATTTTCAAGACAATGGGTTTACTCGTTGTCTCCATGAATATGCTCTTTACTTTAAAGTTAATACTAATGGAGATATCTTGCTTGTTTGTCTTTATGTTGATGATCTTATTTTCACGGGTAATAACCCAAGTTTGTTTGAAGCTTTTAAGAAAGATATGTCCCGTGAGTTCGAGATGACAGATGTAGGGCTCTTGTCATACTACCTGGGCCTAGAAGTGAAGCAGATGGAAGATGGAATTTTCAACTCTCAAGAAAGCTAAACGAAGGAGATCTTGAAGAAGTTCAACATGCTAGATTGCAACCCCGTGAACACACTGATGGAGAGTGGGACAAAATTGTCCAAGTTTGATAAAGGAGAAAATGTTGATCACACATTTTTCAAAAGTTTTGTGGGAAGTTTGAGGTATTTGACTTGTACCAGGCTAGATATACTCTTTGCAGTTGGAGTAGTAAGCCACTTCATGGAAGCTCCTACCTCCACCCATTTGAAAGTCACTAGAAGAATTCTTCGTTATCTAAAAAGTACGATTGACTTTGGGCTATTTTATTCTTCTTCTAGTGATTTCAACTTATGGGATTTTGGGATAGTGAGTATGCGGGAGATATTGATAATAGAAAAAATACAACTGGTTTTGTGTTTTTCTTGGGTGATTCTGTTATTTCTTGAAGTTCAAAGAAATAATCTATTGTTACTCTCTCAACTTGTGAAGATGAATATATAGAAGCAACATCTTGTACATGTCATGCTATTTGGCTGAGAAGATTGTTGAAGGAGCTCAATTTATCACAAATTGAAGCTACAGATATTTGTATTGACAACAAATACGCACAGACACTTGCCAAGAATCCGGTGTATCATTATTGAAGCAAGCATATAGATACAAGGTATCACTTCATTAGAGAATGCATTGCCAAGAAGGAAGTCAAACTCAAATATGTGAAGTCTCATGATCAGGCTGCAGATATCTTCACAAAGCCTCTCAAGTTCGAAGATATTCATAGGTTGAGATCAAAACTTAGAATGACCAAGAAAATTCAAAATTAAGGGAGATATTTGTGGGACCAATCCCTAAATAAAATAAATAATTAGAAAAGAGGAAAAGGAAAAGAAATATATGTGATTGGTCGAAACAAAGAAGAGTGGGTTGCTAGAAAAGAAAGAAATTTGATTGGTTGTAATAAAGAAAAATAGGTTGCTGTAAACTTGGACGGTTGTAACCAATTTGCAATCTTGCAAATTGGCAAGTAGACAACAGAATAGATATTTTGGTGAGCATTCGTTCAACTATAAATAGGGGATGATGTTGCGTCATTTAAACACACCAAAAACAAAGAGAAGCTAAGCAGAAAGCAAAGCAGTGAGAGTAATCCACAGATTATTGTCTGTGAGATAAATAGTGAGTGGCAGTATTATTGTAGTAAGGTATTTTAAAATAAAGAGTGTTATTTCTTTTAAAGTTGTAGTAGTCTCTTGACACTACTAAGTTGTAATATTATAGTGGTAATATTACTCCGTACTGGTATTATATTTTACCCCGTTAAAAGATTTGATATTATTGTTACTCTTTTGTGTTATTATCATTTGCCATAAATATTATTCCTGGGCGGGATATATTAATTTTTCACAACAGATATCACTCTGCACAGAGGTTTATGAACCATAACAATATCATCCTCGCATTTTATTAATACAATCCAAAGATATCTATACTGTAATTCTGAGGATGGAAAAATGAGTAGGAGTCTGTTTCGGTGATAAGGGCAAGAGAATTTCAACGGACTTTAGCAGTATTCTCAGCTTTGACATCATCTGTCATTAACTATCGGAGAGCTTGTCTGCTATTTTTGGTCTTTTTGAATTCTGGTTCTCTTCTTCCATGGCCTTCAATTTGTTCTTAATTGCAGCTATTTTGGCAGTCTTGCTCATTTGCGCTGAAGAGCCAGCAACAAAGTTTGATTTACTCGTTTCACCACCAGCTCCAAAAGAGCTTTCAGCCTCTTTCATAAAATATTTCTCGCTGGCAAGCCTAACAACCAAAGGTCGCCCACAGACTAATTTTTCATGCATCTTGTCCTTGGCCAATACAGCTTCCTACATGCTCACTTTAAACATAGAAATCAAAACCTACTCTCATTGAAAGCAATTGAGATTCTGCAACTTACCTCTTTAGTGCTAAATTGGACAAAAGCATAATCACGTGGCTCCCCACGCTTAGGACCACGAATGTGCCACAGGAAGTCTTCAGCTACAATCTTCCCATAGGGGGAAAACATTTTAATAAGAGCAGCCCTGGTATAAAGAAATAATTAATTAATCAGGTGAAGCAAGTTCTCCGCAATATAAGTTACTAACGGTACAAGTTAACCAGGGAATTCAAATGCAGAGATCTATCCTTACTCCGATATTCTAAGATCAAGATTTTCGACATAAAGTCTGCTTTCAGACTTATCATCCAAAGAGTTAATAGGATCCTGTAATAACATTAAAAACAACCATTTGGCAGTTTCCAGAATTACTGTTACAAAAGAAACATTCTAGAGAAACTTATATGACTAAAGGCCTGCAGTTATACTTTTTTTCTGGAAATCTTTAGGTAGTGAATATTCTGTAGAACTTCTAAAAGCAGATGCTCTTTCAAAACAATGTCAACATTGTTTTGAAAATAGATATTTCTTTCACTTGCGGTGGTTAGACCGGCCATGTTATATGGGGTAGAGTGTTGGCCGGTTAAAAACTCACATATACAGAAGATGAAAGTAGAAGAAATGAGGATGTTGAGGTGGATGTGTGGGCACACTAGGATGGATAAGATTAGGAATAAAAATATTTGGGAGAAGGTGGGCGTGGCTCCTATATATGACAAGATGCGGGCAGCGAGACTTAGATGGTTTGGGCATGTGCGGAGGAGGAGCCCTGATGCCCCGGTAAGAAGGTGTGAGCGGTTGGCTTTGGCGGGAATGAGAAGAGGTAGAGGGTGGCCTGAGAAGTATTGGGGAGAGGTGATAAAATTTTACATGGACAAAAAATTCATGTGGCAGAGCGTGTGTCACACTCCCATGGATTATCAGCATCTAGGGGGGGTCAGAGGCTATGAAATTACCAAGTTCAGGGGGGAGGGGGCATTAAAGACCACATAAAATTTAAGGAGGAATTATACAAAAGTTGCCAAAGTAATGAAGTTCTAATGGTGTATTTTCTACAAAAAGAAAAAAATATTGTATATTTTTCTTTTCCTACAATGACTATTTATTTAAAGTATGCATTATGTTTTCAAGTCAAATTCGTAAAATATTTGGTTGAAATTTTGTTTTTAGCCAAAATATGGAGTTCCAACAACGTATTTTATTTTATTTTTTCTGTAGATGCAATGAGTATATGTTCCAATTCCTTCTTTTTCTGACCAAATATATAAAAATAACTTGATTAAAATATCATTATCTTTATTCAAATAAAAATTAAAATCAAAATAATGTTGTTCCAAGTTTTTTTTTTACATATTTGGCACGAAAAAATAATTTAAATAACTGGTGAACTTAAAAAATTAAAATATATTTTATTATAAAAAATATCACATGGACAAAAAAATCCTTGTGACAGCGCGTGTGTCACACTCCTATGGATTGTCAGCATCCAGGGGGTTGAGTCTATCAATATGACAAGTTCAGGAGAGTATTAAAGATGAGAAAAAATTATTACTAGCCATCCGCTGGAAACTTATATCAGCCGCTAGCCATAAATTATAATATATATTTTTATAGCCCAAGACTTATTCTAATGGCTAGCCGTTGGATTTAGCAAATCAAACTGACACAGAACACAAGGAAAAATGAGGGAAAGAGAATTGAAAGGTAAAATACTGAGATGGTTCTTAATTTGTTCATAGGAAAACATTCATCATTTGATTCTTTTTGGCTTTTATGCTATTTAGATATTGATATTTTATACATATTTGTGTGGAATATAAAAATAAAACTTTTGTCATAAATGTTAATTTTTATTAGCTGGTGGAAGGGGCAAAAAGGACATGTATCATGTACACAATAATCACACCTATTTGGGTTATTACATTCTTTTTATACACATTAGTATATCATTTAAATTCATAGTATGAAAAAGATAATGCCAAAAAATTGATTTGTTCCTTTTCCTGTATGAGTCATTCGCGCGGTTCGGGAGCACTTGAGTCAGCCGTCGGCGCCCAAGATATGACCATGCTATAAGTAATCGATGGATAATTAAAACTTCACAAAACCACTATATAGAGAGCATTTGTATGATTACCCATTCTCTAATTACCGAAATTAAAACGATTAAATTACATCGAAATTATACGCGATCACTATATATAAAAATATATATATTTATATAACTACAATCTTACTATACAAAAATTATACAACATATAATATTACTTATACAAAAAATATACAAGTTTATATAACAAATCAAAAATCTTTCAAGTGTTTCCCTATATTGCAGTTCGTGTGCACGCTAGTATAATATATATATATATATATATATATATATATATATATATATATATATATATATATATATATATATATATATATACACACACACACACACACACATTAATGATACATTGGGAATACATTTCAAAATACATGATACACTCTAAATACACGGTGTGACACATTACACATACAGAATGTGTATATAATTTATATACACTGTGTTTACATATTAGACAATACACATGTGTATATAGCTTTGATACATTGTATAGACATATTATACATTCATGATACAAAATACACTCGGGATACACTCAATATATACTTTAGGTACACAAGCACACTCGAGATAGGCTCAATATACAATAATGATACACTGTCAAACTTAAGATACAATATATATTGACAATATTTATACATTACAAAATAATATATATACAACTTTTCTACAAAACTATAATATTTTAAAATTATCCTGTATGTACGACTTTATACATATACATATATTCACACACAGAGACACACACACACATATATTGCACTCAATATACACTAAGGATACACTGTCGTACTTAGGATACAATATATATATATATATATATATATATATATATATATATATATATATATATATTCTACACTTCGCCCACCATTAAATCCAAACCCACCATCAATACCCATTTCAAAAGATCTTCACATGTAAAATATAATTATGATTCAAAAGAAGAAATGTACAAAATTAAATATATAGAGCTTGACCATAACATATCACATCCTCACAAAAATTACCATACCACCAACATACACCACGAGCAACGTGTAGAACTTGGCTAAACATCTCACCTTTTCTACTATCACCCCAGCATCAATTATCGTAAGATTAATCGGAGAATCTCTTAAGACTTAAATTAAAACATCGACAACTTTTTTATGCTGCGTATACTTTACCCTCCCTAGACCCCCATAATGTGGGATTACACTGAATGTGTTATTGTTATTAATAATTTTTTTAGGTACTTAGACAAAACTCCCCAAAAATACTCATACAAAGAGAGGAAAGAGATCAAACAAAAATAGCTAAACGGACAAATATAACCAACAAACAAAGAGAAAAAATAATTAAATAAAGATAGATGATAGATAAATATTGTTTAAGTCTAATAAGTGGCTATGTAAAATCACATACTATTTTAGGAAAAGGTAATAAATAAATTTAAATAGTACTAAAAAGTAAAAGTTAGAGAGAGAGAAAGTGTTAGAACTAAAAGAATTAAAGAAAAAAAGTAAAAAAATATAGAAAGAGCAAAAAGTCAAGTGGGATACGTGAGAAAGAGAAAATAATTTGGTATTGGAAAACAAAAATATCTAGGAAAGATAAAAAAAGTTATACCAAAATTTACTTTTTTCTTTTATCCGTTGGTTTTATTCGATGGGGCTACAATTTGATATTAAATTTATTCGACTGGATATTTCGGGTCACGGGTGTAACGACCCGACCAGTCGTTTTGAGCTCTAGCGCGTCGTTCGACGGTTTGAGGCCTTGCGTAGCTTCACTTCAGATATTATGACTTGTACGTGTGGTCGGAATTGATCTTCGGGAAGTTTAGAGTTGATTTGGAAAGAAAATTCTAATTTTTGAAGCTTTAAGTTGGAAGAATTGGCTAAGGTTTGATTTTTGAGTAAACGCCCTCGGAATCGGGATTTGAAGGTTTTGATGGGTTCGTATGAAGATTTCAGACTTGGGCGTACATTCGGGTTGAGTATCGGATCACCCGGGAGCATTTCAGCGCTTATTACGAAAAGTTGGCATTTTTGAAAGTTTTAGAGTCATAAGTTTGGTGTGAAGTGAATTTTTTATGTTATCAATGTCCATTTGGAGTTCCAAGCCTTGGAATTAGTTCGTATCATGATTTGGGACTTGCACGTAAAGTTTGGCATCATTCCGGGATGTTTAAGTGTAATTCGGATGTGTTCGGCGAATTTGAAGGTTGAAAAGTTTAAAGAAGGATTTTGATCGTCGATTCGAAGTTTCAATGTTGTTTGGCATAATTCAAGGTTTCGACTAAGTCCGTATCATGTTGTGGGATGTGTTGGTATGTTTGGAAGGGGTCACAGGGGCCTCGGCTTTGAAACGGATTGAAATCGGATCAAAATTTAAAATTGAGGCAAAACTGGAGGATTCTGGTTGCTGGTGCAACCGAAGCAACCTCGCGGAAGCGAGGCAATGAACCGCAGAAGCGGCTGGGAGTGAGTTGGGCAGAGGTCGCAGGTGCGAAGGAATTCTCGCACCTGCGTGATCGCAAATACGACCATTGTAGCGCAAAAGCAGAGTTGCTGGGGAAGGCTGGGACCGCAGATGCGGTCGTGTTCCGCAGATGCGGAACAGCACCTGCGGAAGAGGCATCACAGAAGCGAGGCAGCATGTGCGGCATTTTGTCCACAGAAGCGGACTTGGCTGAGCTTAGTGAGAACCTCACCTGCGATGGGTATTTCCGTAGGTGCGGAGCCGCAAAAGCGGCTAATGGACTGCAGATGCGAAAGGTCGCTGGGCAGTGTTGTTTATAAACAGGGGTTTGGCCCATTTTTTACTTCAGTTCGTCTATGGGAGCCGATTTTGTGAGCAATTTTGGAGTGCCATCTTCGTCATCTATTATGGGGTAAGTGATTTCTTCACATTATGAGTTAAATACATAATTTATATGTGGATTAGAACGGGGACATTAGTAGAAATTTTGAATTTTGGTGGAAAACCTAAAAAAATGTTATTTTGGATTTTTACCACGATTTTGGAAATAAAATTTGGAATAAATTATATATTTGAGTTCATGGTGTTATAGGTAAAGTTTATCTTCAAAAAGTTTCGGAATCCGAGCATGTGTGCTCGAGGGTTAACTTTATTGACTTTTAGAGCGGAGTTGGGGATTGTTAATTGATTAATTATAAGCATTGGAGTATGTTTTGATTGAGTTGCACATTGTTTTATGTTTTGATTGAGTTGCACATTGTTTGACTAGTTTCGGATCGTTTGGATTGAATTGAAGAGTTAGAGAGGCGTTGAAGCTGATTTTAGAACTTCGGAGCGAGGTAAGTCTCCTATCTAACCTTGTGAGGGGGAAACTACCCCTAGGTGATATTTATTGTTATGCGCAACTAGTTGTGGGTGCTACATATGCACGAGGTGACAAGAGTTCGTACGTAGCTAAAGCATGTTTATGTACGGATAGACTTAGGACTTTATTATGTAATAATTGAATTATTTGAACTCGTTCTGCTGGCTTAATTAATTAAAGTTGTAACTTTATTTGATTTAGAAATAAATATATGTATAATAGGCCTAGCCTTAACACTTTGAGTTGTGGGCGAGTTATTTGAGAAACAGTAAAGATTATATTCGTTATGTGCTCATGTACTGTATTGTAAATACGTGTCTCATAATTCAGTAACTTCCTTTCTTTCTTGTGGAGCGGGCCGAACGTCTCGGCAGTATATAGATGCATCTATGGTTCGTGCCGCTCGACCCTCGGCAGTGTACACATTATTTTGGATTGGGCCGAATGACCTTCGCAAAATCGTACATTATATTGCTAGTAGTCTAAATATTCATGAGATAAACCTTCCACTGATGCCTGACATTTTATGGTATTCCTTATTTATTTGATATTATGGACAAGAGTGGGTTACTCTAGTGGTGAACACCCTCCACTTCCAACCAAGAGGTTATGAGTTCGAGTCACCCCAAGAGCAAGGTGGGGAATTCTTGGAGGGAGGGAGCCGAGGGTCTATCGGAAACAGTCTCTCTACCTCAGGGTAGGGGTAAGGTCTGCGTACACACTACCCTCCCCAGACCCCACTAGTGGGATTATACTGGGTTGTTGTTATTGTTGTTGCTTATTTATTTGATATTGACACTTAGCATTTTCTAAGCTATTAAGGTAGAATACAAGATCGAGAAATTTATACTTAAAAAGAAATATTTGGAGGATTATGAAATTTACATATTTACCCCACTATTGTTGTGCACTTCATATCTGTTATGAATCATTATATTATTTTAGTGGACCTTTAGTTAGTGTCGATGTCGACCCCTCGTCACTACTTTTCCAGGGTTAATTGGGTGATCATCTTGGCGCGTAGGCGCATCTGTTGAGGAGACTTTATGTGAGTTGCAATTCAGGCTACACATCGCAGTCCACCGAGTCTCCATCGTACTATTTATTTTATCCTGTCTTATTTACATTCTGGACATATGTTGTATTATTATTGTACTCCTTAGAAAATGCTCATGCACTTATGACACAGGGTTTTGGGGGTTCCTACGTGTTGTTCGTTATTGTAGTTCGTGTGAATATTATCATTTACTCTGTAAATTCTATTTCATACTATTTAATTAAGGAAAATTATGAATTCAAAATACTAAAATGAGTAATTAAGTTGATCATTCACCGTTGGCTTTTCTGATGGCGGTGTTAGGTGCCATCACGACCTTTAGAGGATTTTGGGTCTTGATAGCTTGTTACCAGAGCGTTAGGTTCACTTATCAGAGCCTAGGTTATATAGGTCTCACGAGTCATGAGAAGTTTTAGTAGAGTCTTGCGGATCGGTACAGAGACGTCTATACTTATCTTCGAGAGGCTGCCGAACCTTTAGGAAAATTTTACTTTCTTGTAATCTATCGTGCGAACTTGTTGATTCCGAAAAACTAAAATTTTGTTATTCTATTCTCTCACAGATGGTGAGAACACGTACTACCGGATCAGACAGTCAGCCACCAGTGCCACCAGTTAGGGCCGCGAGAGGTCGGGCCCGTGGTAGAGGCCGGGGCCGAGGTAGAGGTCGAGGTGTCGCTCGCACAGCAGTTGGAGAGGCACCTGTAGCACCACCAGTTGCTCCAGCTCAGGAGCATATTCCAAATATAGTTGAGCCGGTGGGACCTGCTCAGGCACCAGCTGTGCCCATTGAGATTCCAGGCCTACAAGAGTCTTTGACTCAGATATTGATAGTTTGCACTGTCCTTGCTCAAGTGGTTTCCGCTCAGGCCGCACCAGTCACTTCTCAGGTCGGGGGAGGTACTTATACCTATGTTGCCCGCGCTCCAGAGGAGGTAGTACAGGGACATCAGATACCAGGGGCACTACCAGCCCAGCCGGCTGCAGATGCTCAGGCCCTGGTAGTCCCTGTTATGGCAGATGATGATTAGAGGAGACTTCGACCTCCATAATTAAGTGCTGCTGAGTCAGAGGATGCTCAAGGTTTTTTGGATAAGTGCCAGCGGATGCTTCGGACAGTGAGTATTTTGGAGACTAGTGGGTTCTCGTTCACTACTTTTCAATTTTTTGGAGTTGCCTTCAGATGGTGGGAGACCTATGAGAGGCGCAGGCCGGTCAGTGCAGTACCACTTACATGATAGGAGTTCTCTGTTCTCTTTTTGGAGAAGTTCGTGCCACAGTCTCGCGGGGAGGAGCTGCGCAGACAGTTTGAGCAGCTTCGGCAGGATGGCATGTCTGTGACCCAGTACGAGATGAGGTTTTCTGAATTGGCTCGTCACGCAGTTTGGTTAGTTCCCACTGATAGGGAGAGGATTAGGAGGTTCATTAATGGCCTCACATATCAATTGTGGTTACTCATGACTCGGGAGAGAGTATCGAGTGCTACTTTTGATGAGGTAGTTGACATTGCTCGACAGATAGAAGTGGTCCGTAGTCAGGAATGTGGAGAGAGGGAGGCCAAGAGGCCTCATGGTCCAGGTGATTTTAGCGGTGTTCCTTTAGGGGGACAGGTTTACCGTGGTAGGGGTCGTCCTTACAAACACGCTCAAATGGTCATCCAGTTCACCGTGGTGCATCATCTAGCCATGGTTCATACAGTTTTCATCAGGGTCAGCCATCCCTCGGCACCCTTCTAGCCCAGAGTTCATCCCATGCCCCTTCACGTCAGGGTTCATTTGCACTGGGTTCTTATAGCAGTTATTCTAATTCTCAGGGCCCGATTCAGTCAGCACCACCACCAGTACTGGGGAGCTGCTTTAAGTGTGGGGAATTTGGGCATATGTGGAGATAATGTCCTCGTCACTCGGGAGGTCCAGTGCAGCAGAGAAGTCAGACTATGACTTCAGCACCAGTTACTTCACCAACCGCCCAGCCAACTCGGGATGGGGGTCAGGTAGCTAGGGGTCGCCCAAGAGGAGGAGGCGGATCAGGGGGCGGTCAGGCCCGATTCTATGCTTTTCCTACCAGACCAGATGCTATTGCTTTAGATGCAGTAATCACAAGTATTGTCTCAGTGTGCCATAGTGAGGCTTCTATATTATTTGACCCTGGTTCTACTTATTCATATATGTCATCGTACTTTACTCATTATCTGGATATGCCCCGTGAGCCCTTAGTTTCACCTATTCATGTATCTACGCGGTGGGCGATACTATTATTGTGGACCATGTGTATCGGTCATGTGTGATAACTATTGGGGGATTAGAGACTAGAGTTGATCTTCTATTGCTCAATATGGTTGATTTCAATGTAATTCTAGGTATGGATTTGTTGTCTCCATGTCATGCTATTTTGGACTGTCACGCAAAAATCGTGACGTTGACCATGCCAGGGTTGCCAAAGGTTGAGTGGAGAGGTTCTCTAGATTATGTTCCTAGCAAAGTAATTTCTTATTTGAAAGCCCAATGTATGGTTGGGAAGGGGTGTTTGTCATACTTGGCTTTTGTGAGAGATGTTGATGCAGATACTCCTATTATTGATTCAGTACTGGTAGTGAGAGACTTTCCTGATGTATTTCCTGCAGACCTGCCGTGTATGCCGCCTGACAGGGATATTGATTTCGGTATTGACTTGGTGCAGGGCACTCAACCCATTTCTATTCCTTCGTATCGTATGGCACCAACTGAGTTAAAAGAATTAAAAAAGCAACTTCAGGAATTTCTTGATAAGGGGTTTATTAGGCCTGGTGTTCGCTTTGGGGTGCACCGATTCTATTTGTGAAAAAGAAAGATGGTACTATGCGGATGTGTATCGATTACAGGCAGTTGAACAAAGTTACAATCAAGAATAAGTATCCTTTGCCGCGTATTGATGATTTATTTGACGAACTTCAGGGAGCGAGGGTATTCTCCAAAATTGATTTGAGATCTGGGTACCACCAGTTGAAAATTCGGGATTCGGATATTCTAAAGATGGCATTCAGGACTCGTTATGGTCACTATGAATTTCTTGTGATGTCGTTTGGGCTAACAAATGCCCCAACAGCATTCACGCACTTGATGAACATTGTATTCCAATCATATCTTAACTTATTAGTTGTAGTATTTATTGATGATATCCTGGTGTACTCACGTAGCTAGGAGGAGCATGCTCAACACTTGAGTATTGTACTACAGAGGCTGAGAGAGGAGAAACTTTATGCCAAATTCTCTAAGTGTGAGTTCTGACTTAGTTCGGTAGCATTCTTGGGACACATAGTGTCCAGTGAAGGGATTAAGGTGGATCCGAAGAAAATAGAGGCAGTTAAGAGTTGGCCCAGGCCATCTTCGGTTACTGAGATTCGGAGTTTTCTTAGCTTGGCCGGCTATTATCGTCGCTTCGTTGAGGGTTTCGCGTCTATTGCATCGCCTATGACTAAATTGACCCAGAAAGGTGCTCCGTTTAGGTGGTCGAATGAATGTGAAGAGAGCTTTCAGAAACTCAAGACAGCTTTGACTACAACTCCAGTATTGGTGTTGCCTACATGTTCAGGGTCTTATACTGTGTATTGTGACGCGTCGCGTACTGATCTCGGCGCAGTACTGATGCAAGTCTGTAAGGTGATTTCCTATGCGTCCAGACAGTTAAAGGTACACGAGAAGAATTATCCAGTCCATGACCTTGAGTTAGCAGCTATTGTTCATGCCTTGAAAATTTGGCGGCATTACTTATACGGTGTCCATTGTGAGGTTTAAACAGAAGGATCTTAATTTGCGGTAGCGAAGGTGGTTGGAGTTACTTAAGGATTGTGATATCACCATTCTTTATCATTCCGGAAAGGGTAATGTGGTAGCTGATGCCTTGAGTCGTAAGGCAGAGAGTTTGGGCAGCTTAGCATACTTACCGGTAACAGAGAGGCCTTTAGTCTTGGATGTTCAGGCCTTGGCCAACCAGTTTGTTAGATTGGATGTTTTCGAGCCGAATCGAGTTTTGGCTTGTGTGGTTTCTGGGTCTTCTTTATATGATCGCATCACAGAGAGCGCCAGTATGATGATCCCCATTTTCTTGTCCTTAAGGACACGGTTCAGCACGGCGATGCCAACGAAGTCACTATTGTAGATGACGGTGTATTATGGATGTAGGGTAAGCTATGTGTGCCTAATGTAGATGGTTTGCGTGAGTTGATTCTCCAGGAAGCTCACAATTTGCGGTACTCCATTCATCCAGGTGCCGCGAAGATGTATCAGGATTTGAGGCAGCATTATTCGTGGAGGCGAATGAAGAAAGATATAGTTGGGTTTGTAGCTCGGTGTTTAAATTGTCAACAAGTAAAGTACCAACATTAGAGACCAGGAGGATTACTTCAGAGACTTGAAATTCTAGAGTGGAAATAGGAACGCATTACCATGGACTTCGTATTTGGGCTTCCACGAACATTAAGGAAGTTTGATGCGGTTTGGGTGATTGTGGATCGGTTGACCAAATCCACGCATTTTATTCCGGTTGGTACTAATTATTCTTCAGAGCGGTTGGCTGAGATTTATATCCGCGAGATTGTTATTTCAGATCAGGGCACGCAGTTTACATCACAGTTTTGGAGAGCAGTGCAGCGAGAATTGGGCATACAGGTTCAATTGAGCACAGCGTTTCACCCTTAGACAGACGAACAGTCCGAGCGCACTATTAAGATATTGGAGGATATGTTACGCGCTTGTGTCATTAATTTTGGAGTTTCTTGGGATAAATTTCTGCCACTTGCAGAGTTTGCTTACAATAGCTACCAGTCAAGTATACAGATGGCTCCGTATGAGGCATTATATGGGAGATGGTGCCGATCTCCGGTTGGTTGGTTTGAGCCAGGTGAGGCTAGGCTATTGGGTACTGACTTGGTTCAGGATGCTTTGGAGAAGGTTAAAGTGATTCAGGAGCGGATTCGCACGGTGCAGTCTAGACAGAAGAGTTATGCCGATAGGAAGGTCTGTGATATTGCATATATGGTTGGGGAGAAGGTTCTGCTCAAAATTTCACCAATGAAGGGTGTGTTGAGGTTCGGGAAGAAGGGCAAGTTGAGCCCCCGGTATATTGGGCCTTTTGAGATACTTAAGAAAATTGGAGAAGTGGCTTGTGAATTCCTTCCCAGATGTATTTTGAATTAATGTAACAACCCGACCGGTCATTTTGAGTATTATAACCCCATTTTCCCATTTACTGCTCAATTTATGACTTATCGGGTTAGTTGGTTTGGGTTCAGAAGGATTTCGGAGTGAAATGAGACACTTAGTCTCATAATTAAAAACTTAAGTTAAAATAGTGACTGAATGTCGACTTATGTGTAAACGACCCCGGAATGGAGTTTTGATGATTCCAATAGCTCTGTATGGTGATTTTGGACTTAGGAGCATGTCCGGAAAATTATTTGGAGGTCCGTAGTGGAATTAGGCTTGAAGTGCTGAAAGTTGAATTTTTGGGAAGTTTGACCAGGGGTTGACTTTTTGATATTGAGGTCAGAATCCGATTATGGAAATTGGAATAGCTTCATTATGTCATTTATGACTTGTGTGCAAAATTTGAGGTCAATCGGACTTGATTCGATAGGTTTCGGCATCGAATGTAGAAGTTGCAAATTTCATAAGACTAAAGTTTCAAGTGAGTTCGCACAAGACCTAAATTCAAATGAGCATAACTCTCACAACACAAAGTGTTATATGGTGTATTACCTATCAAATGAAATATCTTTGAGTCTAGTTTCTAACGCTTCAAACCCTTCATCATTTGGACATTCCTACAAGAAGTTATGACCAAATTACCAAAGGCTGGAAAAATACAATTCTGTGACCAATTATGCGATCCCAAAATAGATATGCGATCGTAAAACTGCTTCTGCGATCGCAAACTGGTCACAGAATGGGCCAGAAGAGCCTAGTTCTGGGCACCGATTTTGCGATCAATTTTGCGGCCCGTATACCCATTCTGCGGTCCATTATGCGACCGCAGACCTGCTTTCGAAGGGTTAATTTTTCTATTTTCATAACCCGGCCCCATTTTGATAAATAGGCTTTGGGGCTTATTTTGGGGGCAATTATCTGATGATTTTAGAGAGAAGTGAGAGTGTTCTAGAGAGAGGAAGTAGATGAAGTGTCTTGTTCATCAAATTCTTGTCCAAGCCTTGAAATCCAACGAGAAATCCCTCAAGTTCTTCATCAAAGCGGTAAGGTTCTAACCCCTAATCTTCAATTTCGAGTTTGGGTAATGATGGGTGATTAAGAGCATGAGTCTTGGGTGTAAGTGTATTATTTATACGTATTAATAAGGTTTATGGAAAGAGTCTTGAGTTCAAATGGGTAAAGATTGGGTTGAAAATGGTAACAATCTTCAATAACTTTAATTGAAGATTTGAGGGTCGAGTTGATGTCGGAATTTGGTGAAATTTATATGGTTGGACTCGTGGTTGGATGGGCGTTCATATTTTGTAACTTTTTTCGGGTTCCAAGATGTGGATCCCATGGGCGATTTTTGAGTGTAATTTTGGATTTTGTGGAAAAATTAGTATTTTGATATGGAATAAATTTCTATAATTTAGGCTGACTGAATCAAATTAATTGTGAGTAGATTCAAGCTATTCAGAAGTTGTTACCTACAGAATGGAATTTATGGAAGAAATATTTAGCTTGCTCGACATTGGATTCGGCTTGTTCGAGGTAAGTAATGACTGTAAATCTTGTCCCGAGGGTGTGAAACCCCAGATTTCGTATCGGTTTTACTATTTTGAGGTGACGCACATGCTAGGTGATGGGCGTGTGGGCGTGCACCGTTGGAGATTGTGACTTGGTCCGTCCCGTAGCAACTGTAGATTTGCATACTTTGTTGAAACTATATAATACTTATGTGTTTTAGAAAGAGTTTCTGTAAATTGGGCTGAATGGAATGTTTGGGCCTTGTGCCAGTACTGCTTGGACCCTCAGGGGCCTTTTCTTACTATGCTCTCACTTTTTTCTATTGAAAATCTATACTAAGTCATGGTCATACCTGTTTACTGCATAACTCAGTTTTATTACTCTGTTTTGATGCATATAAATGTTGTTTTGGGCTGAGTTCCCTGTTTTTACTGAAATGCCTGTGTGGCTTGAGAGGTTTATGACTGAGTGAGGCCGAGGGCCTGATTTGAGAGGATATTTATGGGATCGGGCTGCACGCTGCAACATGTTTGATATAGGCCGAAGGCCTGAGTGATTTATGCCATGATTTGGCTTGATATAGCGCTTGGGCTGAAGGAGCCCCTCCGGAGTCTGTACACACCCCCAGTGAGCGCAGGTACCTACTGAGTGTGAGTGCCGAGTGCTGAGTGCTGAGTGACTGGGAGGCATGAGTGATTGTGAGGTATGCCCGAGTGGCACGAGTGACTGTGAGGTTTTTTCGAGGGGCTGTATATGAGTGATGTTCTGCCCGAGGGGCTGTTTATAATTTTATCACTGTGTTGCATCGCATTGGCATGCACACATGACATACTGGCATAGAGATGTATTTCCTGCATACCCGACTAGTTGGATTTTGAGACATGACATAATGGCACCTAGTCTTTATTCACTTAAAGCGATTAATTCGTGTTCAAGGTTTGAGGAGCGCGACCGGCGCTCAACCGAGTGAACCCGATCGAGCAAGCATGTTAGATTCCTTCTACCCAAACTCATTCATAAATAAAGAGAATATATGTTTTCCTTAATTAAACAATAAAGTGGTCATGTCTGCAATTACCAATTTCTTACCATAAGTTTCACCATTTTTAAAGTCAATTGGCGTTAAGGGCGTTCCTTTCTGGAAATACATTGCTTGTGAGGCCACAATTGGTGTTGTTTTGTATTATGTTACGTTGTTGGATTACCTATATGTTGTTAGGATTTGTTTCTGGGGCTCTTTGACAGGTGGATAAGCCTAGTTACAAAGGAAACTCTAGCGAAAGTTTTCGAAATTTATGGAGTTAGTCAAATTTGGGGCTGCTGGTGTGTGGTATGAAAAACTGAGTTGCATAAGATGCTAATAACAGATTTTGACCCTCATTCGAGGACGAATGATCCTAAGTGGGGGATACTGTAAGGCCCCGTAAAATTTTTATAAAAGAAAATAATATTTCATGGTGCCGAATTGGTTTTACGGACTTTTTGGGTTGAACAATGCACCGGAAAGTAAAGGAAATTTTTTGGCGGAAAAGTGTATTTTTGCGGTCCACTATGCGACCGCAGAATCACTCTGTGGACCGCATAATGGCCGCAGAGTGAGGCAGTTAATTGGGTCAGTTGGAAGCAATTATGTGGTCGACTATGTTAGTGCATAACTGTTATACGGTGCACTATGCGACCGCAGAATAGTTATGCGGACCGTATAGTGACCGCAGACTCATGCAGATTTTTGGTCATTTTGGACACCAATTATGCGACCGATATGCGGTCCGCATAACCATTATACGGTCGCATATGCGACCGCAGAACCTGTTCCAGAGCTTTATTTTTGTGTTTTTAAAACCCGACCCTAGTTCGTTAAATACACGTTTTGGACCATTTTTGAGATATAATCTGACATTTTAGAGTGAGAGAGAGTGCCCTAGAGTGAGAAGGTGTTCTTCAATAATTGTTCTTCAATTCTTGCTCAAGTTTTGGAAGATTAAGAAGGCAAGCTCACTAGGTCTTCATCCTAGAGGTAAGATTCTACACCCTAAACCCTAATTTCGAAATCATCTGAAAATGGGTAATTAGCAAGATAAATTTTGGGCATGAGAGTTGATTATTTTACATGCATGTGATATCAAGGGGTGTAGAAAGATTGTTGAATTAAGAATGGTAAAGATTGGGTTGTGGGATGATGGAATCCTCCATAAAAGGACCTTGAAACCTTGTGCGCACCTAGTGTTTGATAAAATGCTCAAATGAGCTAGAACCATTATCATCTTCCTAATTTTGGTGCAATTTGTTATATTTTTAAAATAGATTGAAGTTGCTAAGAATTTCGGAACATTTAGAGTGTAAGGAAGCTCAAGTGAGGTATGTTGGCTAAACTCTTCTCTTAGAATTGAATCCCACGATTTTCATGTAAATTATGTAAGTCCCGAGTGATTCATTATGAAATTGGTTGTTTTGAGTAAGAATGGGTTGAAAGATATATGTTCAACAAGCATCCCAAATGCTCTATTCATGTTATGTTATCAATTGAGGATGCGTTAAAGTATGGGATGTGCATTAATAATGTTTCGACTTTAAGTCAAGTTCAAATGAAGGATATTATGCCAAATTTTGTGAAATATCACTATGTGCATTAGACTCTAAATTGCTCACATGTGTACTACACACTTTGATTTGAATTGTGTTTGTTGTTGATGATGAGGATGATATTTGAAATTGATAAGGTGAGCATGACATACTGAATATGGCCAACGTGCCAAGAATGATCTTATAATTATGGCCACTAGTACCAATTAAATGAAAAGATGTAAAAGTATTATGAAATGCGATGATTGATATTAAAAGCTTGATATCTCAAATAAGACAGCCTAGCCGATCGGGTCGTGATCGGACAGCATGCCGCACACATGGTGGTGATTGTGCTGGAAATTATAATTGAAATTGTGATTGTGGTCGATGTCCCTAATGGATAGCCTAGCTAATCGGGTCGTGATTGGACTCCATGTTAAAGATGGTGGTATTGATATTGAGAGTAATTGTGGTTGATGTCTCTAATGAGATAGCATGGCTGATCGGGTCGTGATCGGACTCTGTACTGAGAATACCGTGGTACTGGTATTATGGACAATGGTATATTGATACTAAAAATCTCCCAATGTGAGATATGGAAATTAATTTGAACACTGTCTTGATCCTAAATTGAGGTTTGATGTTAATTAAGGCTTTCATTGATATTATGATAATCTTGTTTGTATTATTTGTTATTCTATTGAGAGGGTGTTTAGTTATACATACTACTGCTATTCGATAGTACTAACGTCCCTTTTGCCAGGGGAGCTGCATCTTTCAATGGATGCAGGTGGTTCCAAAGCAGGAGATATTGGTCAGTGATAGTAGTGCGTTGATACAAAATTCATAGAAAGTAAGTCTTATAATTTTCCTAGATCATAACTTTATAAATACATAGTTATTCAAACAAATAAGGATACTTTTTCTTCATTTCTTTCTCGGCCTCCCAAGTAGCCTCTTCAACCTGTTAGTTTCGCCACAACACTTTCACGTAGGCAATTTTTTTATTTCTCAATTTTCGGACTAGCCGATCAATAATAGAAACCGGAATCTCTTCATAAGTCAATTTTTCATTTACCTCAATAGTCTCAACCATAATAATGAGTGTCGGATCTCTAACTACTTTCTTCAACATAGACACATGAAACACCAGGTGTACTAATAACATCTCAGGTGGTAACTCAACCTTGTACGCCACCTCACCGATCCTCTGAATGATTTTGTACGGTTCGACTCAATTTCCCTTTCTTACCAAATCGCATTACCCCTTTCATGGGGGAAATATTCAAGAATACCCAATCATCTTCTTTGAACTTCAAATCCCTACGACAAACATCCGAATAGGACTTCTGAGGACTCTGAGCGGTCTTCAACCATTCCTTAATGATATTAACTTTTTCCATAGCCTGATGCACGATGTCTGGCCCTATAAACTCTACTTCCCCAATCTCGAACCACCCAATGAGAGATCTACATCTCCTACCATATAAAGCCTCGAACGGTGCCATATGAATGCTAGCATGATAACTATTGTTGTAGGCAAATTCTATGAGTGGCAAATGATTATCCCAGCTACCTTTGAAGTATAGAACACAAGCGCACAACATATCCTCGAGCGTCTGAATAGTCCGCTCTGCCTGCCCGTCAGTCTGCGGGTGAAAGGTTGTACTAAGATTCACCTAGGTACCCAAACCTTGCTGAAATTTCTTCCAAAATTTTGCCGTGAACTGTGCCCCCCGATAAGAAATGATAGAAACTGGAGTGCCATGTAACCTGACTATTTCTTTGATATACAACTGAGCATACTATTTCGCTGTATCGGTAGCCTTAACCGGCAAAATTATGCTGATTTCGTGTGTCGATCCATAATCACTCAAATCGAGTCAAACTTACGAGAAGTACGAGGCAATCCTACCACAAAATCCATATTAATCATTTCCCACTTCCACATTGGAATTTCTATGTTCTGTGCCAACCCACCGGGCTTTTGGTGTTCGGCCTTCACCTGCTAACAATTTGGACATTTCGCCACAAATTTCGCTACATTTCTCTTCATATCGTTCCACCAATAGACCTCCTTAAGATCATGATATATTTTCGTAGAACCCGGGTGCACGGAATACTTAGAAGTGTGAGCCTCAGTCATGATTCTTTCCCAAAGACCATCCACATTTGGAACACATAACCACCCTTGGTACCTTAGTGTACCATAATCCAAGCCAAGAGAAAAAGAAATAGTCTTATGTTTATGAATACCCTTTTCCAATTGTACCAACAATGGATCGTTGTATTGCTTCTCTTTGACTTCCACAACAAGCGATGATTCAACCCTATTTTGCACAATTACACCTTCTTCACTAGAGTCCGCAAGAAGAACTCCTAAACTAGCCAATCGGTGAACTTCCTTGGCCAATGGCCTTTGATATTCCTCCAAGTGTGCTAAACTACCCATAGATTTTCGGCTAACAGCATTCGCAACAACATTGGCCTTTCCCGGGTGATACAGGATATCTATGTCGTAATCTTTGAGTAACTCAAGCCATCTTCTCTGCCTCAGATTTAGCTCCTTATATTTGAAAATATATTGAAGGCTCTTATGGTTCGTGAATATATCCACATGGACCCCATACAAATAATGACGCCAAATCTTTAATGCAAAAACTACCACCGCAAGTTCTAAGTCATGTGTTGGATTGTTCTTTTCATGATTTTTGAGTTGCCTAGAGGCATAAACGATCATCCTACCATGTTGCATCATTAGTGGAACATCTTTATCACATTTCCCTTACATATGACCTCATAGGAATTGAGTTCTACAATAATTTCCTTGATATAGTTAATTTCTTATGTTAACACTTGCAACTTGCTCTTCTAAATTCTCAACAAAAGACATTACTTGATCAGTTTTCTCATGGGACCTTCTGTTTCAATTGAATAGCATCTGCTAGCTTGCGAACACACCCTGATAACATCAACTTGAATGACACTGCATCAAATGTATAGTAACATTGTGGTCAGACCCTTTTTAGCCACCCTCTTTCCTCTTTATAAGTCTTATAGGATTTTAAGAAACCACTCTACTTCCCTTGTGAACATTCTCACGGTCCCTCTTTACTGTTAAGCACTTCCCAAAACACTTATCACCACCCTTAATATATATTCAATTCAACAACAGTCATTGGCCTGAACAGAGTCTTTTCTGAAACTTGAGATCCTCCTAAATACTTCATCGATGAGTTCTTGTTTTCCTTATAAGTGTAGGACTTAGTCCACTTGATTTCATCCTCGATGAGTAACTCACCTTATTCCTAGTATTGTAGCTACCAATAGTATTTTTTGGTATTGTAGCTTAAGAGCTATCATGTTAAACATGTTTTGTTCGTAACAAGTGTTCATCCTCTCTCATTCTATTTCGAACATTTCCCTTTTGTCCTTTGGGTAGATTGATCACACTTTGGTCTAGACAATATGCTGGTACTATCTTTACTTTGTGACTTGAGCATTCATTCCCATCCCATTTTTCCCTTAATGCATCGATCATAGCCTTATTGTGTCATACACTTGTCTGCCTCCCATGAACTCGTAGTATCATTGTGCTTGGTTTATTGAGTTTATCACACCACCACTTCACCACCAGTAGTCTCACTTTTTATTGTAACATGTAGACATGAACTACCTCTAAATCCTTTAGTTGATATTCAGTGTCACTCAAGGCAGCTGCATTACAGTTGATCCTTTAAATCTTCTATTAACACTTGTTCTCTAGGCGAGTCCACCATTCTGATATGAACTATTTTGTGATAACCATGACCATCTCAATTTATAATTTTTTTTTTCAATTCTTCTAGCCTCATTCTTCCTGGTTAGTGAATAACTATGCACGCTTCCATATGTTACGTGGTCTTTTCCCTTAGTTGAAAATTCATCCTGCTTGCCTCTCGCCACTTGTCGGGATATTCGTGGGAAAGTGTGTTCATCCGTGTATCACTTAACACTTCCTTGCTTGTAAGATTTTTAAGAGACTCCCCATCAAACCCAGATGCGCTCTTAGGTTATTATAACATCACATTTATCTCTCCCACTCGTTTTGTCTTTCTTAAAGCCATGGAACTTTAGCTAAATCGAAAATCCGTGATTAACTCATTCTATGAACTCACAAGCCTTTCTCATTTGATTTATATTACTTCCTTGGCTTCCATTGTCCCTGACTCTCTAACAAGTATAAACCCTTTTACAAACCTTACTCTTAGTGTTTAGTATCATTGACCCTGTCATGTATAATGTTACATACGAAGAATTTACATTGCTTAACCTTCCATATTCTTGGTGTACTAGTGGTTTATCATTTGCATATCCTTTCAGAGAATCACGTTATCCCTTACCACTTTTCTAGACTACACATGTCTTCAACAAAATATCCAAACATCATAGCTACATGGCCCTACTCGTTTTATTGTATTTAAGTAGCCTTACCACCTCCCCCACTTGGGGTGAATATAACATTTCGACATAAGTCTTGAATTTAGCAATTTGAGGGACACATGTTTCACATCTCTAGTCCTCTTGTATATGATTGACTATTAGGAAGATTTAAGTCCCCATGGTATTAGCCTCATAGGTTCTCTACTCTTATTCAACCACACAGGCTTGGGATCCAAATCCCTCGTGTCAATATCCTTTTTAGAGTGTAACACAACTTCGCACATTCCTGGGATTTTTTTTTAAAAAAAAATTATAGTGCTTGGGTCTTCTCATTGTGGGTTTAATTAACTCTCCTTTCATAAATTCTTGTGTCCCGTGAGAGAGATACACATTTATCATTACTCTCGAGGCCATGCCTTTCATATATCACGTGCCTATGTAACAAATTTACATCTTTGAATCATACACATGGTTCCCACACTATCCACATGTACTAGTTACGCTTAAGTCTCATTTATCACGTCAATGCCTCTTTGGAGGTGGGTAATCACTTCTAGTAGTCTTCTTATATAAAGTACTCTCATGGTACTATATACTTGTCTCATATGGTCATACTATTCATTCAACATGATACATGTGCCATCTGTTTAATATTCAGGCCTTTACCCCTTCGTCATGTCACATGACAACATTACTTGGAATAAACCAAAAGAGCATTTAAACTTACCTTGTACCTCAACGCACAAGTTGGAGGAAGAACAATTTCACAACCAGTTTTATCGCATGATTCAGAATATCAAAGAAGGGTATTATTCCTAAATGCCCATGTAGCATCCTAATTATAGATGTGGTCGACAACACACCGATAATAAGGACTCTACTAGACACGGCTCCGAGATATCCTAGGACGCATTAAAACCTTAGGCTCTGATTCCAAGGTTGTCACGCCCTAAAACCAAGGAGCGCGACCGGCGCTCAACCGAGTGAACCCGACCGAGCAAGCCTGTTAGATTCCTTCTACCCAAATTCATTCATGAATAAAGAGAATATATGTTTTCCTTAATTAAACAATAAAGTGGTCATGTCTGCAATTATCAATTTCTTACCATAAGTTTCACCATTTTTAAAGTCTCAAATGGACAAGTAATACAACCACAACATAGCATAGTTTGTCTTTCCCAACACCAATACACAACCCACACTATGTCTACGGAGCCTCTATAGATAAAGAAGAGTACAATGATAATACCGGTAACAAGGCCCCGGCTATACCTCAAACAGAATACACAAAGTACAAAAGATTCATGACCCCGGAATGACGTGGGGCTCACCAACTCAACTAGGAAGAAGGTGCACTGCTATCACTGACCAATATCTCCTGTTGTGGAACCACCTGCATCCATTGAAAGATGCAGCTCCCCCGGCAAAAGGGACGTTAGTACTATCGAATAGCAGTAGTATGTATAACTAAACACCCTCTCAATAGAATAACAAATAATACAAACAAGATTATCATAATATCAATGAAAGCCTTAATTAACATCAAACCTCAATTTAGGATCAAGACAGTGTTCAAATTAATTTCCATATCTCACATTGGGAGATTTTTAGTATCGATATACCATTGTCCACAATACCAGTACCACCGTATTCTCAGTACGGAGTCCGATCACGACCCGATCGGCTAGGCTATCTCATTAGAGACATCAACTACAATTACTCTCAATATCAATACCACCGTCTTTAACACAGAGTCCGATCACGACCCGATCAGCTAGGCTATCCATTAGGGACATCGACCACAATCACAATTTATAGTACAATAAAATGAAAAGACTCAAAGGGACTGTGACGACCAAGCAGCTCTACCTTGAATCCTTACGATTCTGCTTTAACTCTACTCAAGTCCGATATCTCCAATACTTGGCTCTGCACAAAAATGTGCAGAAGTGTAGTATGAGTACACCATGATCGGTACCCAGTAAGTATCAAGACTAACCTTAATGGAGTAGAGACGAGGTACAGTCAAGACACTCACTAGTCTAATAACCTGTGCAATATAATATACAAAAATACTAGGAAACATATAGCAATAAGGGCAGGATAAAACAACCAGTGGTATGCGCAGCAAGACAACAAGAATACCATTAATATCACTCATAAATTAATAAATACATGTACGCCCAATTAATTAAAGTTTTTAAAATAAATATCCTTCACATATAATTCTTCTAAATAACTCTCTTTTAAATGTAGTTTTCTCAAATAATTATTTTTCAAATATAATTCTTTCAATAAATCTTTTCAAATATAATCTCCTGGAATAAATATCTTTCAAATACAATTCTTTCATATAATTCTTTATGATTAAAAATCATTCCAAATAAATATTTTTGAATATAATCCTTTCAATTAAAAAGTCACCATGTGACACCTCATTTCATAAGCATAAAAAAATACGGGTCTCAGTCCATTTTCATATTTTTCGTAAACACAGGTCTGAGCCCATTTTTCATATTTTCACGGCACCTCGTGCCCATAATTAAATCATATCACAACTGCACGAAAAATTCACGTGTCAATTATCATTATCATTTCATCCCAGCATCTCGTGCCCATATTTCATATTATAACTGCACGGACAATTCACGTGCCAAATATCCTTATTATTTACTCACGGCACCTCGTGCCCACATTTCAATTTATAATCCGCCTGGCAATAGCCACATGCTCTCAATTTCAACATAAATCAGATTGTTATCAATTTACCGACAACAAGACAAATTGCACAAGGTATAAAAGTAAACACAAGAAAATCACAACACACATGAAAATTATCAACACCACAACCCCACATCATCACATATCGTGCCTGACAATAGCCACCCTTATCGCTTCTATTGCCACCCTTTATCACTCCTATAGCCATCCTTATCACTCCGCCCAGACAATATCAATAGCCACCCTTATCGCTCATATTGCCACCCTTATCGCTCCTATAGCCGCCCTTATCGCTCCGCCCAGACAATATTCCAACAAACACAACAACAGTGAAATGCCACCCTTATACCCACATAATATCAATGGTGAAATTCCACCTTTATCTCCCCAAAATAATAACTTACACAACACAATAATTTACATGGGAAATTAACACGGCAACATAATAAAATCAATTCATATCACAATTTGCCCAATAGCCACAACCAAATTTCAAAGATAGAACAAAATCAATTAATTTCACAACAAATAGCCCAAGGCTCCACACAATGTATATAACACCCAAAAACAATCAATAGAGATAGAAATTACTCAGCATAAAGCAAAACCTTCATTAATGCAAATTTAGATAATTATATTAACACTTATTCTTAAGCTCGCTTAAATTAATTATTTGCATAAGAAAATTCATATTGGAATTAATATCCAAAAAATATTAAACCAACAATACTCACAAAATTTCATAAATATTTCAAGTAACAATCACATCAAATTATCATATAAAAACAAATTCAACAATAAGGATTTAGGCATGGCAAACAGATGATTTAATAATTTTCCATAATTTTCCAATTTACTACACAATAATGCCTAAGACTTTAATTCAATGAATTTTGCACGTATAAGCCCGAGTACGTACTCGTCACCTCGCGTACACGGCTTTTCACATTTCACAAATGGCACATAAGACTCAATACCTAAGGGGTAATTCCTCCACTTGAGTTTAAGCAAGATACTTACCTTTTTGAAGTTATGCCGATATTCCAAAATTGCATTCTTGCTTGAATTGACCTCCGGACCGCTCGAATCTAGTCATAATTATTCGATATAATCAAAAAAAATTATAGAATCAATTCCATAAGAAAATACTATATTTTTCAATAAAAATCCGAAATTAACTCAAAATTTTGCCCGTGGGACCCACATCTCGGAATCCGACAAAAGTTATGAAATCCGATAACCCATTCAATTACGAGTCCACCCATACCAATTTTATCAAATTCCGATAACAACTCGACCTCCAAATCTTAAATTTTTGTTTTTGAAAGATTTTGCAAAAATCTTGATTTTTCTAAATTCACGGATTCATAATGTAAATGAGTATGGAATCATGAAATAAAATTAATATAGGATAATGAACACTTATCCCAATATTTTTCCGTGAAAATCGCCCAAGAACCGTGGTCCAAAAATCCAAAACGAAATGAAGGAAATGACCATTTTTGGTCCTTAAGTTTCTGCCCATTCATCACTAAAAGTCCATTTTCCGTCACTAAAAGTCCATTTTCCGTCACTAAAAGTCCATACCAGAATTTGTTTGCACCAGCCTTCATTTAATCTATCATAACCTTATGTACAAATGTCCAAATGATGAATGATTTAACTTTATGTAAACTAGAATTAAAGAACTACAACTTTCATGTTTTAGTAATTTTCTGATTCCTTATGAATTGCGAGATATAAACTTCCAAAGTCGGCTCCACTCATCAGAAATTTCTGGCGAATTTTCTGGCGAAACTGACCTACCAGCCTTCATTCAAATCCATCATAACTTTCTGTACAAATGTCCAAATGATGAATGGTTTAACATTCTGGAAACTAGAATCAAAGGACTACAATTTTGACATTTTAAAATTTTCAGATTCCTTATAGTTTGCGAGATATAAGCTTTTAAAGTTGGCTCCACACACCAGAAATATCTAGCGAACAGCTTTGCAACAGAAATTTTCAGCAACCCTCTTTGTCCGAAATCCATTCCGTTTACCTTCTGAAATCCACCCGAGGCCCTTGAAACCTTAAACAAATATACCAACATGTCCCAAAATACAATACGAACTTAGTTGAGGCTTCAAACCACGCCAAACAATGCCGAAATTATGAATCGCGCATAGAATCGAATTATGAGTTTTCAAATCTTCCAATTTCTATATTTTGCGCCGAAACATATCAAATCAATTCCGATTGACCTCAAATTTTGTACACAAGTCATAAATGACATAACTGAGCTATGAAAATTTTGAGAACTGGATTCTGACCCCGATATCAACAAGTCAACCCCCGGTCAAACTTCCCAAAAATTCATCTTTCGCCATTTCAAGCCTAATTCCTCTACAGACCTCTAAATATTTTTCCGGACATGCCCCTAAGTCCATAATTACCATACAGAGCTATTGACATCATCAAAATTCCATTCTGGATTCGTTTGCTCAAACGTCAACTCTCCGGTCAACTCTTTCCATTTAAGCTTCTAAATAAGGATTGTTCTTTTAGTTTAATTTTGAATCTTCAGTAATTCAAACTCGACCACACCCGCGGGTCATAATATATATTGCGAAGTTGCTCGAGACCTTAAGTCACTAAAAGGGGCATTAATTCTTAAAATGACAAGTTAGGTCGTTACAGTAATGGCAGGGTGCTTGTCTATATGTCGAGATCGTGAATGACTTGAAAAGAGTATTTCACGGTGCATGATTTACAAGTTTGTCATTCAATTCCAGCAAAAGAAAGGCAATCGGACTATGGATATTCAGATCTTGGTTGATGAAGTGACGAGACTTGGTAATCTCGAGCGTGGTGGAATTCTCATTTGTGATGTGGTATCGTCGTCCTTGTTGGAATGCATTAAGGTTCGCCGGTATTATAGTCTTCTTCGATTTTCCTTTGGGCAGAGTGTGGTGGAATAGCGCCTAAGAAGCGGTTGACAGAGATAGCAGTGTGTAGCGGTTCCAAATCGAATTGGCAATTCTAATGTTGATGGCTCGAGAAAGATGATCTTCCAGGAGGTTTAGAGTTGGTAATAATTTATTAGTTCAGGTGCTACAGAGATGGGTTTAATTTGAGGTAATATTTGGGCAGCGAAGTATGAGGAAGGACATGGCGGGAGGTGTCTTGTGGTGGTTGAATTGCTAGCAAGTTATGTATGAAAAGCAGATGTTGAGAAGTTTCTTAAAGAAGATGGTTTAACCGAAGTGGGGGTGGCGGAGAAGCATATGGATTATATAGTAGGATAGCCACATGCCTTGAGAAAAGTTTTGATGCGATTTGGGGATCATGGTGGAAAAATGAGTAGGTCTACGGATTTTATTTGGGATGGTGGCTAATGTATTGAGGAACATTGACTATGGCAGAAAAGAGTTTGATTGAAATGAAGAGGGGTGTGAAGACTTGATTATCGTTGGGATGAAACATGACTTCGAGTTTGGAATGTGTTGTTGTACTTTTAGTTGATGTCAATGGGGAATGAACGGACTTGTACAGCTGGTGGGCGAACATGGGCTCGGAAGCGTTTAGTGATTTTGTGGTAGTTGTACCAAGTGCAGCATTGTTGAAAGATGTCGGTAAGGAATTCCACATGTAGGTGATCTCCTGTGAGCAGATTAGCGATTGCGTGATTCTGATGAAGTTTCTGTAAAGAGTTCTACCTACTACCTCGGCAGAAGGTCGAATATGCGATTGTGGCGGATAATTCAGAATGTTTATGAGAAGTTTGACAAAAGATTTCAAGAAATTTGGCGGGTTAAAGGTGCAAGATCATGGTAATTGAGAATGAGGAATCCTCGTGGGTTCTGGGTTTATGTAATGGTAGCTTAAAGCTAAGTGGGGGAGCCCCACCTTCTACGATTAGATCACGTGGTTCACTGTTTGTGCGGTTTCTGGTTATCGATGCGTTGGTGTATTATTTATGACTAAGAAAAGAAAATATCAAGAGTAATTCGAGCAAGGAACTTGATGAATGTGTGTTATACTTTGCCTTATTAATTCAGGTGTAGGTTTTGGGAAGACTCAGAGTCTATGCTTCTTGTGGGTGTAATGTACAAGGAAAAGAATTCAGACGGTTGCTTCTTTGAGAGGGTGTTCATGTGCTAGCAGAGCGTTAAAGTTTGGTTATATTTGGGTTCAGGTCAGAGTGGGTGACTCTCAATAACGGTCCTAGTGGGTTCAAGAATTATAGTGCAGTGCCTAAGGATTACGGGTTCGTTGTGTGTTTAAGGATCGATTTTTCGCAGTGGATTACAAATGGGACTTGGAAGGTTCTATGTTATCATCGGGTATGCGGTGCAGTATTGGATGAAAGGAAGAAATAGCTTTGGATTCACGGAAGGTCTTGCAAAATGGGTGTACCAGTTAGAGATGCTATTGTGCGCTTGAGAAGGGATACGAGATGATTCATGGGTATTGAGAGGATGTGGTCTCGCGATTCGGGTCACTCGGGATGAGTGCAGATTGAGTTCGTTATGTTGTGAATGGAGCTATTATTATTTCTATGTCAGGTCAAGAGTAAATTAAAAGGAGTTGGGTCAGTTAGTAATGGTTTGAATCAGCATGATTGAATGATCAATTCCTTCGACGTGTTAAGTCATACAGGTGGTTTCTGGTTGTACGTGCGGGATTGGAAGCCACCATAATTTGATTGATTTGGGAAGTATTTACTTTAAATGGCCTTTTATGTGTAAATGGATTCCAGAGGAGTCATGGCGGTTTAGATCGCGACTTGAGGTTTGTATTTTTTGCGGTTTGGGAATTCGGTTGCGTGTTGCATTGGCTCTTCTGAAATAAGTTGAGTGAAGATTTCTAGCCAATGAAGCGTTTATCCTACTGGTAATTCAGGGGTTATGATGAATTCTTGTATTCTCGCGTAGTGGCATGATAAGTGCAGTGAGAGGCATGGGAATTTGAAAGTTGAGGATCAAAGTTGTGGTTCGGTGTCGACAAGAATGTCACGAGCTTGGATGAGAAGTGGAGAATTCAAGTTTTTAGAGTAAGCTGACATTTTCTTTAGTGTCATCTGAGAACGGTGTTCTGTGTAAGAGGCTTTGTGTATTGATCTGCGGATTCTTGATTTGCTTTACAGAATTAGAATGGTTGGTGGTATGGAGGTGCAGACTTTGCTACCTGGTGCGTAAGCTCGTGAGAGCATACCCCACGGGGAGATTTTTATAGGTGTGACATATTAGTCACTCGAGTGTTAAAGATTGAAACCAAGTACGGAGAGTTTTGGTACTATCGTTAATGTGAGAGTTTATGCCTGGAAGGCACTCTATTCCCTTGGTTGTGAACTGTAGGAGTTGGCCCGGAGTGGACGACTGCTCGTGTGTGTCATGAATGGGGCCATTGTGGATCCTTGGAAGGTTATTGGCCAATATGGTATGTGATAAGTGGGAATTTTGACTACTTATTAGCACCTTTTAGCTTTCGTTTTAGTCCAAAAGTGTCTAATTGTATTCCCAAAAACTAATGAAATATGCTTACATGCAGGACTATTGGAAAATGAGCCACTATGATGAAATCCAACTCAGGGAGGATTGATCTGAACAAGGACAAAAATCAGGCACAGAAGCTCAAGTGCAGACCAAAGATTTCTATCTGCGGTCGCAGAATGTGAAGGAAAATCAACAAAGCCACAGTGCAAAGTGGGGACCGCACAATTATTGTGCGGCCGCATAAGCTACGTAAGGGCCAAAGTTTAAATATTTTCATCTCAAGCTCAAGAATAAATGCGGACCGTACAATAATTGTGCGGCCGCAAAAACAGCTATGCGACCACACTCAGGAAATGTGCGGTCCGCAGAAGAGCCCAGTGCAGCCGCACCCAGAATTGTACGTACCGCAAAACATGAGAGATGCGGCCGCAATCCAGAAGTGTGCGGCCGTAGAATCAACTCCTGTCAAGATCTGAAGAGAAGTGCGGACCGCACATATAATTGTGCGGCTGTAGAACCTCCGAAAGGGGAATTTTGTCCGAATATTTCAGCTTTGTATAAATAGACTACTTTCATGAAATTAGGTCAAGTTTTGAATACTGAAAGTCCTGTAGTCATTTTTCTTTACCCCTTTAGTCAACTTTAGCTTACTTTGGTGATTTAACATTGAATATTTATCTTTTAATCTTGCAATATGTGTTTTATCATCTTTTCTTCTCTATTTTCCTCTATACCCATTATGAGTAGCTAGATTTTTAGCTAGGGTTGTGACCCAACCCTAGTGTGTGAACCTAATGGGTGTTTGATTTATGGCTTGTTTATGGTTTGGTGTTTATTATTTAGCCTTGTTATTGCCTTTAATTGTAGAATTAATGGTTGCAAACATTAGTTTATGCCGATTTGACTTGGTCTCAACTTGAGAAAGAGAGACTTAGTTTAGGAAAACTTGTCTAACAAGAATTTGGGATAAAATCAAGAGATTGATAGTCCCAATTAAAGGGTTGAACCTAGAGATAGTAAAACCCGACTTGAGCATTTTATCAACTGTATTGTTCAACACCCATTTGGACTTGAGAAAGCCAAATTGGGCAAAATCACTCTCTTACCGAGAGGTATTGAGTGGGTATTTGAGTGTTGATTGCTATAATATACCCCGACCAACAAAACAAGCTTTAAAGTTTACAACCCGTTAGGCAAACACCTAGGTGAAGGTCATACCACTAGGACTTTTTATATATTTGAAAACCCTCCAAAAACAATATTCTCTAGTTTTATATCTTTAGAATTGTAATCCTTAACGTAATTTTAGAAGTAAAAACAAAACCCTATTTGTGGAAGTGAAACCAAGATACTTCACGTGCTTTATCCGAATATATACCACTAATCCCATCTAAGCTCCCTGTGGATTCGATCTCGACTCCTTGTTGGGTATTATTATTGCAATCAACCGTTTCACAAACCCAAATAGAGGTGTAACTTGGATGAGATCAATTTGTGGCACCGTGAAAGCTTTCCCAAACACTAACCGGTATGGAGACATCCCAATCGGTGTTTTGTAAGCCGTCCTATAAGCCCAAAAAGCATCATCACGTTTCTTTGACCAATCCGTTCGGTTGGCATTCCCTGTTTTTGACAAAATACTCTTGATCTCCCGGTTGGAGACTTCCACTTGTCCGCTTGCTTGAGGGTGATAGGGGGCCGTGACTTTGTGAGTGACACCATACTTGCTAAGCAAGGTATCAAAAGCTTTGTTGCAAAAATGCGACCCCCCATCGCTTATAATGGCCCGCGGAGTACCAAACCTTGTGAAGATGTTCTTTTTCAAAAATGCCACCATACGTCTAGCTTCGTTGTTGGGTAGAGCAACGGCCTCAACCCATTTGGACACATAATCCACAACTACCAAAATGTAGGTGTTCCCACAAGAGCTTACAAACGGTCCCATGAAAACAATACCCCACTTATAAAAAATATCAATTTCTAAGATGGTGGTGAGGGCCATCTCATTTTTCTTTGAAATCCCACCGGCCCTTTGACATTCATCACAATGCTTGACTAGATCACATGCGTCCTTGTAGAGAGTAGGCCAATAGAATCCACAACTCAACACTTTGGCCGCCGTTCTTGGTCCCACATGGTGACCACCGTAGGGTGAAGAATGATAAGCCCCAAGAATTTCAACTTGTTCCTCCTCTGGCACACATATTCTAATCATGCCATCGGTACAAATCTGGAAGAAGTACGGTTCATCCCAATAATAGTCTAGGCAATCCCATTTGAGCTTCTTCCTTTGATTTGAAAAGAACTCATCCGGTACGATAACACTCACAAGATAATTTGCTAAATCAGCGAACCATGCCATCTCGGTCATTGAAATGGCTAGAAGTTGCTCGTCGGGAAAGGAGACATTGATTTCAAGGTCGTTATGTAGCCTCCCCTCCTCCTCCATATCCTCAAAGGCTTGCCAAGAAAAATTGCGAGAATCAATTTAAAAAGTTCATTGACATGATGAAAATTCTATCTATTAATGTACCATTGGTTGAGGCTTTGGAGCAAATGCCCGGTTATGCAAAGTTCATGAAGGACTTGGTGACAAAGAAGCGGTCGATGAATTGTAAAGCTGAAGGATCATAATGTTATTATTACTGATTTGATCGCTCCTCATTGTTAATTCAATTCAGATTCAAGCATGTATACAGTCGAAATCGGGCATGTCAGATTTTGTAGGCACGAGGAGCTGCCTCGAGGGTAAGCTCATGATAGACTAGGCTCGAGCTCAATGGCAGAGTATGGAGCATGAAGATCGAAGTGCTCGCTAAAGATCGAGACCGAGCATGACTGACTTCGAGTAATAACGGAATGGAAAAATATTAGCAACCGACCGAAGATCTCGGCGGAAATCCCGGAACAGATCGAATCAAGCGGTTATTGATGCCAATCATGGAAGTGACAACTTTGATAAAGCTCTTTGTGATCTTGGGGCAAGTATCAATTTGATTTCCTATTCGGTTTTCAAGACTTTGGGAATTGGGCAACCAAGACCGACATCTATGAGATTACAAATGGCAGATCGTACCATGAAGAGATTGTTGGGTATAATTGATGATGTGTTAGTTCGTGTTGATAAATTCATTCTCCCGGTGGCTTTTGTGATTCTTGATTATGAAGTGGACTATGAGGTGCCAATTATTCTGGGTAGACCTTTCCTTGCTACGGGGAAGGCTCTTGTTGATGTGGAAGCTGGTGAACTCATTTTCTGGGTGGGTGATGTAAAGGTGGTTTTCCATGTGTGCAAATCTATGAGGCAACCGAATAGAAATGAAGTGTGTTCGTTTGTGGACTTGGTGACCGATGTGATTATTGATGATACTAGTGCCACGATGAATGTTGATGATACTTTGGAGGCTGTTTTGCTTAACCTTGATGATGACGAGATGGATGGCTATGTGGAATGTGTGAACTCATTACAAGGAATGGGGTTGTACACTTATGGACCCCGCAAATTGTCCTTGGATCTTGAAAATCGGAAGACTCCTCCAACAAAGCCCTCAATCGAGGAGCTTCCCACTTTGGAATGAAAGCCATTCCCTCTGCATCTCAGGTATGAATTCCTTGGCTCTTGTTCTACTTTACCGATTATTCTTTCCTCTTGTTTGACTAACGTGCAGGTAGACTCCACATTGGCGGTGCTACAAAAGAGGAAGAAAGCTATTGGATGGACATTGGCGGATATTCGGGGAATAAGCCCCGCATTTTGCATGCACAAGATTAATTTGGAGGAAGATTCCAAACCCTCCATTGAACATCAAAGGAGGCTAAATGAAGCAATGTAAGAGGTGATCAAAAAAGGAGATCATCAAGTGGTTAGATGCAGGGGTTGTTTACCCCATTTTCGATAGTTCGTGGACCTCTCCAGTGCAATATGTCCCAAAGAAAGGGGGCATGACGGTGGTTACCAATGACAATAACGAGTTGATTCCTACAAGAACGGTGACCGGGTGGAGAGTGTGTATGGACTATCGCAAGCTCAACAAAGTCACAAGGAAGGATCATTTCCCACTTCCCTTCCTAGATCAAATGCTTGATAGGTTGGACGGCCGTGCTTTCTAGTGTTTCCTTGATGGGTATTCCAGATACAATCAAATTCTTATTGCTTCGGAGGATCAAGAGAAGACTACTTTCGCATGTCCTTATGGTACTTTCGCATTCTCACGGATGCCATTTGGTTTATGCAATGCACCGATGACTTTTCAAAGGTGTATGATGGCTATCTTCACGGACATGGTGGAGGATTTCCTTGAAGTCTTCATGGATGACATTTCGGTGGTCGGGAATTCTTTTGATGATTGCTTGAAAAATTTGGATAAGGTCTTGGCAAGATGTGAAGAGACGAACTTGGTGTTGAATTGGGAGAAATGTTATGGTTGAGGAAGGCATTGTCCTTGGCCACAAAATTTCAAAGAATGGCATTGAGGTTGACAAGGAGAAAATAGAGGTGATTTCTAAAATTCCACCTCCAACATTCGTGAAGGGAGTGAGGAGTTTCTTGGGCCATGCGGGTTTCTACCGGTGTTTCATCAAGGATTTTTCCAAAGTGGTGAACCCCTTGTGTAAGCTTTTGGAGAAAGATGCCAAATTCCATTTCAATGAGGATTGCATGAAGGCATTTGAATTGCTCAAGCTCAAATTGACAACTACTCCTATTATCATCGCCCCGAATTGGAGCTTGCCTTTTAATCTCATGTGTGACGCTAGTGATGTGGCAGTGGGAGCAGTTTTGGGGCAACGTGTCAACAAAATCTTTCATCTGGTCTACTAATCTAGCAAGACCATGAATGATGCCCAAGTCAATTACACTGTGACCGAAAAAGAGCTCCTTGCTATTATTTTTGCTATGGAGAAGTTCCGCTCGTACTTGATGGGTACAAAGGTGATTGTCCACATGGATCATGTGGCACTTCGGTACCTTATGAGCAAGAAAGATTCAAAGGCTTGGTTAATGAGATGGGTGCTTTTATTGCAAGAGTTCTATCTAGACATCCAAGACCGCAAAAGCGGTGAAAACCAAGTGGCAGACCACTTGTCTCGCTTAGAGGAGGAGGGGAGGCCACATGACGGCCTTGAAATCAATGACTCCTTTCCCGATGAACAACTTCTAGCCATTTCAATGACTGAGATGCCATGGTTCACTGATTTATCATATTATCTTGTGAGTGGTATTGTACCGGATGAGTTCTCTTCAAATCAAAGGAAGAATCTCAAACTTGATTGCCTAGACTATTATTGGGATGAATCGTACCTCTTTCAAATTTGTACCGATAGCATGATTAGAAGATGTGTGCCGGAGGAGGAACAAGTTGAAATTCTTGGGGCTTATCATTCTTCACCCTACGGTGGTCACCACAGGGGAGCAAGAAGGGCGGCCAAAATGTTGAGTTGTGGATTCTATTGGCCTACTCTCTACAAGGACGCAAGTGATCTAGTCAAGCATTGTGATGAATGTCAAAGGGCCTGTGGGATTTCAAAGAAAAATGAGATTCCCCTCACCACCATCTTGGAAATTGATATTTTTGATGTGTGGGGTATTGATTTCATGGGACCGTTTGTAAGCTCTTGTGGGACTACCTACATTTTGGTAGCTGTGGATTATGTGTCCAAATGGGTTGAGGCCGTTTCTCTACCCAACAACGAAGCTAGAAGTATGGTGGCATTTTTGAAAAAGAACATATTCACAAGGTTTGGTACTCCGGGGGCCATTATAAGCGATGGGGTCGTATTTTTGCAACAAAGCTTTTGATACCTTACTTAGCAAGTATGGTGTCACTCACAAAGTCACGACCCCCTATCACCCTCAAGCAAGCGGACAAGTGGAAGTCTCCAACCAAGAAATCAAGAGTATTTTGTCAAAAATAGTGAATGCCAACCGAACGGATTGGTTAAAAAACTTGATGATGCTTTATGGGATTATAGGACGGCTTACAAAACACTGATTGGGATGTCTCCATACCGGTTAGTGTATGGGAGAGCTTGCACGGTGCCAAAAATTGATCTCGACCAAGTCACACCTCTATTCGGGGTTGTGAAATGGTCGATTGCAATAATAATACCCAACAAGGAGTCGAGATCAAATCCACAGGGAGCTTAGATGGGATTAGTGGTATATATTTAGATAAAGCACGTGAAGTATCTTGGTTGCACTTCCACAAATATGGTTTTGTTTTTACTTCTAAAATTACGTTAAGGATTACAATTCTAAAGATATAAAACTAGAGAATATTGTTTTTGGATGGTTTTCAAATATATAAAAAGTCCTATGGGTATGACCTTCACCTAGGTGTTTGCCTAACGGGTTGTAAACTTTAAAGCTTGTTTTTTGGTCAGGGTGTATTATAGCAATCAACAAATACCCACTCAATACCTCTCGGTAAGAGAGTGATTTTGCCCAATTTGGATTTCTCAAGTCCAAATGGGTGTTGAACAAAATAGTTGACAAAATGCTCAAGTCGGGTTTTATTATCTCTAGGTTCAACCCTTTAATTGGGACTATCAATCTCTTGATTTTATCCCAAAATCTTGTTATCCAAGTTTTTCTAAACTAAGTCTCTCTTTCTTAGGCATAAACTAAGAAATAGATTTGGATTCGCGGAAGGTCTTGCAAAATGGGTGTACCAGTTGAGGATGCTATTGTGCGCTTGAGAAGGGGCATGAGATGATTCATGGGTATTGAGATGACATGGTCTGGCAATTCGGGTCGCTCGGGATGAGTGCAGATTGAGTTCGTTATGTTGTGAATGGAGCTATTATTATTTCTATGTCAGGTCAAGAGTAAATTAAAAGGAGTTGGGTCGGTTAATAATGGTTTGAATCAGCATGATTGTGGCAATGATCAGTTCCTTCGGCGTGTTAAGTCATACAGGTGGTTTGTGGTTGTACGTGCGGGATTGGCAGCCACCATAATTTGATTAATTTAGGAAGTATTTGCTTTAAATGGCCTTGTTATGTGCAAATAGATTCCGGAGGAGTCATGGCAGTTTAGATCGCGACTTGAGGTTTGTATTTTTTGCGGTTTAGGAATTCGGTTACGTGTTGCATTGGCTCTTCTGAAATGAGTTGAGTGAAGATTTTTAGCCAATGAAGCGTTTATTCTACTGGTAATTTAGGGGTTATGATGAATTCTTGTATTCTCGTATAGCAACATGATAAGTGCAGTGAGCGGCATGGGAATTTGAAAGTTGAGGATCAAAGTTGTGGTTCGGTGTTGACAAGAATGTCACAAGCTTGGATGAGTAGGGGAGAATTCAGGTGTTCAGAGTAAGCTGGCATTTTCTTTAGTGTCACATGAGAACAGTGTTCCGTGTAAGAGGCTGTGTATTGATTTGCGGATTATTGATTTGCTTTAAAGAATTAGAATAGTTGGTGGTATGGAGGTGCAGACTTTACTACTTGGTGAAAAAGGTCGTGGGAGCGTACCCCACGGGGAGATTTGTATATGTGTGACATATTAGTCACTCGAGTGTTAAAGATTGAAACCAAGTACGGAGAGTTTTGGTACTATCGTTAATGTGAGAGTTTATGCTTGGAAGGCGCTCTATTCCATTGGTTGTGAACTGTGGGAGTTGGCCCGGAGTGGACGGCTGCTCGTGTGTGTCATGAATGGGGCCATTGTGGATCCTTGGAAGGTTATTGGCCAGTATGGTATGATCAGAATCGGTTTGAGGTCTGTTGTTGGGTCTAATGTGAATGTGTGCTCTAAGCCAGGTCGGATGTTTTCATTCGTCATAGCATTGCTAAGGAGGAGGAGTCGGGCATTGGATATTATTCCTTTCTTCAACTATTCCATATAAATCTCTATTGTGCCATGTGGGTTGTGAGACGGCTTGATTATTCCCACATGTGTTGAGGTCCCGTGTAGCTTGTGATGTTATATGAGCAGGATGGCTCTCGAGATGCAGGTCATTTATTACACCTTAGTTATGCTTGGGTTTCGTAGCGTATGGCGCTATCCATTTTCCCACGATTTGTATTATGCACTTGGCGTGCTTGTGGTCGATATTCAGGCATTTCGTAAGTATAAGCATTACGGTTGATGTGTGTTTTCTTCTTAATTATTATGTGTGGATCGAGTGGCACGTCGCAACGGGTATATTGTTTGGATCGGGTGGTACGCCGCCACGGGCATGTTATGTGGATCGGGTTGCACACCGCAACATTGTCATGTTTGGATCGGGTTGCACTCTGCAACAATGTCATGTTGGATCGGGTTGCACGCCGCAACAACAAGATGTTGAGCATAGTTCCTTGCACTTATTTTGTGTGCCTTGTTTTTTTTTTCATCCCTGAGGTAGGTTCACAGCATCTATTCAGCCGTTTATTTCGTTATGCAGGTTGGGTAGTCCTTTTCCAGAGTTCGTTTTTCCTTAGGTGTTATATTCGATTTTGTATCTTGTTGGTGAATTATGAGCATCATATGAGATTTTTGGCAAAGTCTGAGATGGCTTAATGCTTGAGCAGCTTGTACTAGGTGCGACGGGGTTATTGGACCTTGGATTAGTGCAATCAGATTTATATAAGGTATATTTAAGAGTAAATATCGTTATTCTATTCGGAATGAGGTAATGGTCCCTGTCAGGAGGAAAGACCCCATGATTTGTTGATTCGGCAGGCAGTTAAGAGTTTCAACATATCTCTTATGTCGTGGCAGTATTGTGAGGATTTAAAACCAGGCTTATATGTGTTATGAGGTATGCTACGGGTGTCGGGCCAGTGAAATTGTAGCTGTTAAGCTCTGAGGAGGTTGCCTTGGGCAAATGAGTATTGCGGTGCATTGTGTGATGTCAGCATGGGTGCATGATCATGTGTGGATTCAACATGAGGAGATCAATACGGTGTTCGTATGTTAGAATCAGGTCTTGTAAAGGAATTCAAAAGTTGGAATTTGGTTCTAAGGCTATTCACTAAATAAGAGGGAGGATCTTCAGTTTGACTCGAGCTAATGTGTTCAACTGGGTTGTGGTGTCAAGGGTAGGAGAACGAGGTGTTAAACAGTAATTTTGGACAACTCCGGAGTAGTCCTTAGCAAATTCGAGGACGAACGTATGTTTAAGTGGGGGAGAATGTAACGACCCGACTGGTCGCTTTGAGCTATAGAGCGTTGTTCGGCGGTTTGAGGCCTTGAGTAGCTTCACTTTAGGTATTATGACTTGTACGCGTGGTCGGAATTGAACTTCGGGAAGTTCGGAGTTGATTTGGAAAGAAAATTCTAATTTCGGAAGCTTTAAGTTGGAAGAATTAGCTAAGGTTTGACTTTTGAGTAAATGCCCTCAGAATCGGGATTCGAAGGTTCCGATGATTTTGTATGAAGATTTAGGACTTGGGCGTATGTTCGGGTTGAGTATCGGATCACCCGGGAGCAGTTCGACGCTTATTATGGAAAGTTGGCATTTTTGAAAGTTTTAGAATTTCATAAGTTTGGTGTGAAGTGGATTGTTTATGTTATCGATGTCCATTTGGAATTTTGAGCGTCGGAATAGGTTCGTGTCATGATTTGGGACTTGCACGTAAAGCTTGGCGTCATTCTGAGATGTTAAAGTGTAATTCAGACGCGTTCGACGAATTTGAAGGTTGGAAAGTTTAAAGAAGGATTTCGATCGTCGATTCGTAGTTTTGATATTGTTTGGCGTGATTCGTGGTTTCGACTAAGTCTGTATCGTGTTGTGGTATGTGTTGGTATGTTTTCCCGGGTTCCTCGGGTTTGAAACGGATTGAAATTTGAAATTAAGGCAAAGCTGGAGGATTCTGGTTGCTGGTGCAACCGTTTCTGTGGGAGCTTCACCGTAGAAGCGGATGGGAGTGATCTGGGCAGAGGTCGCAAGTGCGAAGGAATTCTCGCACCTGCGTGATCTTAGATGCGACCACTGGAGCACAGAAGCGGAGTTTCCAGGGAAGGCTGGGACCGCAGATGTGGAACAGCACCTGCGGATGAGGCGTCGCATAAGCGAGGCCGCAGGTGCGACGTTTTGTTTGCAGAAGTGGACTTGGCTAAGCTTAGTGGGAACCGCACCTAGGATGGGTATTTTCGCAGGAGCGGAGCCGCAGAAGCGGCTAATGGACCGCAGATCGAAAGGTTGTTGGGCAATGTTGTTTTATAAACGGGGGTTTGGCCTATTTTTCACTTCATTTCTTCCATGGGAGCCGATTTTGGAGCAATTTTGGAGTGTCATCTTCATCATCTATTATGGGGTAAGTGATGTCTTCACATTGTGAGTTAAATGCATGATTTATATGTGGATAAGAACATGAAAATTAGTAGAAATTTGGGATTTTAGATTTTTACCACGATTTTGGAAATGGAATTTGGAATACATTATATATTTGAGTTCGTGGTGTTATGGGTAAAGTTTTTCTTCGAATATTTTCGGAATCCGGGCACGTGGGCCCGAGGGTTAACTTTATTGACTTTTAGAGCGGAATTGGGGATTGTTAAGAATTGATTAATTATAAGCATTGGAGTATGTTTTGATTGAGTTGCACATTATTTGACTAGTTTCGGATCGTTTGGCTTGAATTGAAAAGTTAGAGAAGCGTTGGAGCCGGGTTTGGAACTTCGGAGTGAGGTAAGTCTCCTGTCAAACCTTGTGAGGGGGAACTACCCCCTAGGTGATACTTATTGTTATGTGCAACTAGTTGTGGGTGCTACGTATGCAGGAGGTGACGAGAGTCCGTACGTAGCTAAAGCATGTTTATGTCTGGGTAGACTTAGGACTTTATTATGTAATAATTGAATTATTTGAACCCGTTCTGCTGGCTTAATCAATTAAAGTTGTAAGTGAATTTGATTTATAAATAAATATATTTATAATAGGCCAAGCCTTAACACTTTAAGTTGTGGGCGAGTTATTTAAGAAACGGTAAAGATTATATTCGTTATGTGCTCATGTACTGTATTGTAAACACGTGTCTCGTAATTCAGTAACTTCCTTCCTTTCTTGTGGAGCGGGCCGAACGCCTCGACAGTATAATAGATGTATGTATGGTTCGTGTCGCTCGACTCTTGGCAATGAACACATTATTCTGGATAGGGCCGAACGACCTCGGCAGAATCGTGCGTTATATTGCTAGTAGTCCGAATATTCACGAGATAAACCTTCCACTAATGCCCAACATTTTATGGTATTCTTTATTTATTTGATATTGACACTTGGCATTTTCTGAGCTATTAAGGTAGAATACAAGATCGAGAAATTTATACTTTAAAAGAAATATTTGGAGGATTATAAACTATTGCTGTGCACTTCATATCTGTTATGAATCATTTTATTGTTTTAGTGGACCATTAGTAAGTGTCGATGTCGACCCCTCGTTACTACTTCTCCGGGGTTAGGCTAGATACTTACTGGGTACGCGTTAATTTACGTACTCATATTATACTTCTGCACTAAATGTGCAGGATCTGACAGGTTCATTGGGTGATCATCATAGCGCGTAGGCGCATATGTTGAGGAGATTTTATGTGAGCTGCAATTCAGGCTACGCATCGCAGTCCATCGAGTCTCCATCATACTATTTATTTTATCCTGTCTTATTTACATTCTGGACATATGTTGTATTATTATTGTACTCCGTAGAAAATGCTCATGTACTTGTGACACCGGGTTTTGGAAGTTCCTACGTGTTGTTCGTTATTGTAGTTCGTGTGAATATTATCATTTGCCCTATAAATTCTATTTTATACTATTTAATTAAGGAAAATTATGACTTCAAAATACTAAAATGAGTAATTAAGTTAATCATTCACCGTTGGCTTGCCTGACGGTGGTGTTAGGTGCCATCACGACCTTTAGAGGATTTTGGGTCGTGACAACGTGCAAAACTTTGGGCTAATAATTTTTTTCGCCGGCCATACAATGTAGTTTTCTCATTAAAGATCACATGACGATTAAGAGGGAACTAAACAAAAGTCGCCAAGTTCAGGGGAGTCATGAACTATTCTACCATTAAAATTCAAGTAACTATTTTAGAAAATAATAATAGTATTGAACAGAAATAAGGAAAGACTTTTAGGCATGAAATCAAATTTCGTTAAAGGGATATTTCCCATATACAGATAGAGAATTACAAATAAGTTCCTCCACAATAAAACAAAGTCTATATATACATCAGAGATTTTTTGTAGCGACTTCCTATGAAATTTTTATATTACAGATTAAAGAGATTTTTATTTATTTATACTACTTTTGAAAATTATTTACCCTCACTATTAAAATTTTAACTTAATTACAAGTTAATATATAATTTATCACATATATACAAATTTGTATTAAATGATTATCTCTTTATATTAGGAATTAAATAAAGAATTCCCTCCCCTCTCTCTCTCTCCGTCTCTCTCTCTCTCTCTCTCTCTCTCTCTCTCTCTCTCTCTCTCTCTCTCTCTCTGTGTGTGTGTGTGTGTGTGTGTGTGTGTGTGTGTGTTTCCCCAACCCTATTTTTCTTCTTTCGATTTTCTCTGCTTCTCTCTCTCTCTTTTCTCATCTACTTTATCCTCTCGATTTTTCAGGAAACTCATCAATGAATTTCTATCGTTTTACTATAGAGTTTTAACTTAGCAATTTCCTTTCATATTACACATTTGGTGTTCGACTTGAAATTATCAATAAATAAATTTTGAAGATATTTGACTCTCCACCATTGACAGCTATTAAAAAGCTTCGAAGCAATTCGAATTCAGGTTTTCAAAAAATATTATTTGTTTGGATTGGGTGTTGTTGAAAATGATTGAGAATATTTATTGAAGTTTATATCTCAATTTTGAGGTTGTCTAGTAAATATTAGAGTTGATTTTGGCTGAATTTCAGATTGAAGTTGAAGAAGAAGAAGAAGAAGAAGAAGACATGACATACAATATACATACAAAATTGTATTAAATTTATATTAAATTGTATTAAAGTTGTATATAAATTGTATTTAAGTTGTATTTGTTGTAGTTATATTTTTTTTATTTGAATGTTATATGAAAGTTAAAAATTAGTTGTATACTATATGAATCGTTATATGAAATTTGTATTTAAGTTATAAATATAATATTTTTACATAAATTTGTTGAGTATCAAAATTGTATTAAGAGAGGAAGTTTTGATTGGAATTTCCGAGAGGAAGAAGAACTGTAACGACCCGGCCGGTCGTTTTGAGTATTACAACCCCGGTTCTCCATTTTCTGCTCAAATTATACTTTACAGTTATTGTGTGACTTGCCAGGGTAATTGGTTCGGGTCCAATGAGGTTTTGGAATGAATTGGGACACTTAGTTCCAAGGTTTAGAAGTTAAGTTGAAATAGTGACCGGATGTCGACTTATATGTAAACGACTCCAAAATGGAGTTTTGATGATTCCAATAGCTCTGTACGGTGATTTTGGACTTAGGAGCGTGTCCGAAAAATTATTTGGAGGTCCGTAGTGGAATTAGGCTTGAAATTTTGAAAGATGAATTTTTGGGAAGTTTGACCGGGGTTGACTTTTTGATATCGAGGTCGGAATCCAATTCTGTAAATTTGAGTAGGTCCGTAATGTGAAATGTGACTTGTGTGCAAAATTTGAGGTCAATCGGACGTAATTTGATGTGTGTCGGCACAAGATATAGAATTTGAAGTTTCAAAGTTCAATGATTTCGAATTTAGGTGTAATTCATCGTTTCAATATTGTTATGTGGGTTTTGAGGCCTTGAGTAGGTCTGTGTTATGTGATGAGACTTGTTGGTATGTTCGGACGGGGTCCCGAGGGGCTTGGGTGAGTTTCGAATGGTTAACGGATCAAATTTGGACTTAAGGAAATGCTGGATCTACTGCCTACTTGTGTGATCGCACCTGCGAAGTTTTGATCGCAGGTGCGAAGCCGCATGTGCGCGAAATCAGTCGCAGAAGCAAGGGATTGCTGGCTGGGAAGGCATCGCAAAAGCAGAAGCAAGGGCGCAGAAGCGCTTGCGCAGGAGCGACCCAACGCGCGCAGAAGCGCGACCGCAGGTGCGGTCCTTGGCATCGCAGAAGCGATTATGGCTGGCCAAGCCGTTCTCGCAGAAGCGAGATTTTTCCCGCAGAAGCGAAGGTCCCAGATGCGACCCCTTGTCCGCAGATGCGGAAATCGCTGGGATAGAACCTTAAATTCGAGGGTTCGACATTTTCATCATTTTCAGATTTTGGAGCTCGGGTTGGGAGATTTTGGAGAGGAAATTTTCAACACAACTTGAGATAAGTGTTCTTAACTCCCTTGTGATTATATTCCATGAATTAATCTTCATTTTTGGTGTGAGATTATTGAATCTTCAAGAGAAATAGAAGGAAATTTCTATAATGTCACAAAACGAATTTTTTCAAGTTTGAATACCGATTTGGAGTCGGATTTGAATGAAATTAGTATGGTTGAACTTGTAATTGGATGGGTTGTCTTATTTTGTGAGTTTCGTCAGATTTCGAGATGTGGTCCCCACAGGTAATTTTTGGGGCATAATTTCAGATTTTGTGGAAACTATTAGCATTTTGATATGGAATTAATTCCTATATATTGTGTGGACTGAATAAATTTAATTGTGGTATATTCGAGCCGTTCGGAAGTTGATACGCGCATATGGGATTTTTGGAGTATTGTTTAGCTGTCTCGACATTGGATTCGGCTTGTTCGAGATAAGTAACTCTTCTAATTTTCGAATTGAGAGTATGAACCCTGAATATATATATTTCATGAATTGTTGGGAGGTTACGCACATGCTAGGTGACGGGTGTGTGGGTGTGCACTATAGAAATTATGACATAATTATTTATGTGGAATTTTGTAGTTAAATGATCTTGGCATTTTCCATGCGATTTTATGAGTTAAAGAAATTGAGCTGAAAAACATATTAAAAATCATGTTGAGGCTATATACCAGTATTATTGGGACCCACATAGGTCATATTGCTGTGAATTATTTGTTTTAAATTAAAAATTCATATTCAGTCATATTCATTTCATTGCATATCATATCTCAGTCTTTGTTGCCCTTTATTGATACATCATATCATCATTTTTGGGCTATTTTCATGACATTGTGAGCCCGAGAGACTGGAGAGATTGATGATCGAGTGATGCCGAAGGCCTGATTGTGAGGATTATTATGTGGATCGGGGCTTCCCGCATGCAGCATGCTTTATATACTTTATGATTATAGCATGTGAGTTGTTCGTGAAGATTATAGCGCTTGGGCTGTAGGAGCCCTTCCGGAGTCTGTACACACCCCCAGTGAGCACAGGTACCTACTGAGTGCGAGTCCCGAGTGCCGAGTGCTGAGTGACTGAGAGGCATGAGTGATTGTGAGGTATGCCCGAGTGGCATGAGTGATGGTGAGGTATGCCCGAGAGGCATGAGTGACTGTGAGGTTTGCCCGAGGGCATGTATATGAGTGATGTTCTGACCGAGGGGCTGTTTATGATTTTATCACTGAGTTGCATCGCATTGGCATGCACACATGACATACAAGCATAGAGATGTATTTTTCTCATACTGTACAACATCACATCATTCATGATTTCTCACACATTTCTACAGATGGGCATAGTGATGCATTTGTTTTACATGGGTTATCTAGAAGGAAAATGAAACATCTTATTTATTATTGAAAAGATTTTGGGAGAAATTATTGTTTTCAAACTATTCATATTTTTGGCAACTTCGGCAAACGATTTGGATTTTCATTGATGTATTTGAAAGGAGGAACTATTATTTTTGAAATCATGATTTGGCTGAGCATTTTATCTCTGAGTTACTTCTGGTATTATTTTCTTTATGTTGTTATGGACTGTTGTGGACTGTTGGTTATGGACCCGACCTTGGTAGAAGCTCGTCACTACTTTCAACCTACGGCTAGGTTTGTTACTTACTCAGTACATGGGGTCGGTTGTACTGATACTACACTTCTGCACATTGCGTGCAGATGTTGGCTGTTGTTGTTGCTGTGCTCGATGGTTGCCGGACTTGAAGATGTACCTGCATTCCTTTTGTAGCTACCTCTTGTTTAGGGTAGCCTTAGATTTATAAAAGCTCTGTTTATGTATTATTCAAACAGACTATGTATTTATGTCATTTCCGCTTTGTATACTCTATTCTTAGAAGCTCATGATTTGTACTACCAGTTCTTGGGGATTGTATAATATTAAGATCTTTATTCACTTAAATTGCTTTAATAATTATTATTGGAATTGAATAATTGAAAGTTGGCTTACTTAGCGGGTTGGGTTAGGTGCCATCACGGCTAGTTGGAATTTGGGTCGTGACAAGGTGGTATCAGAGCTCTAGGTTCATAGGTTCTACAAGTCATGAGCAAGTGTCTAGTAGAGTCTTGCGGATCGGTATGATGACGTCCATACTTATCTTCGAGAGGTTACAAGGCATTTAGGATATATACTTCCCATCTTTCTTTCCTTATCGTGCGAGATTGATTCAGCTTGAGACATAAACTCTTTGAATTCCTTCCACGTATTCGTATGCGCACATGAGCGCTCGGTATCAGTTGTGTATCGCCGGCTTGTGATTCCATGAACGAAGTTCGAGATGAGTATTCTATGTTTTGGTGATGGGCCAGTCTGGAGGACTTGAGGCCAGGTTTAGACCGCGGCTTAAGCTCGGTAGTTTCAGTTGTAAATTGTACAATTGGATTCATATGTTCGATAATGTCCCTACGAGTGGAATTTGTGGTTCGATGAGCGGCATAATGGCGGTGTGATGGGTATGATGTGACAATGGGATGTGTTAAGACGATTTGAACATAACGAGAAGTGTTTCCTTGAAATGTAAAGGAAAGGCCATTGGGTGCTTGATTTTCGATTTGATATGACGTAAAGTCTCGAGTATGAATGTTTTGAAGGATCTTTCACGTGTTTAAATTTTGGGGCAAATTAAATCCTCATGCCTGGTTAATGAGTTTGGACTCAGATAGACTAAATGATTGCATAGTAATTGGTACTGCGAAAGGGTATACCAAAATACCAGTTTGAGGCTAAGCAGGTGGGTTATCACCTGCGGAGTAATCTACGTAGGTGTATTCCTTATGATGTGAGTACAGAATTTCTCTTCTGCCGACGGGGCGTATGTGTTGGGATTTTAATTTGAATCTGGTTGAGAAAGTTGACCTGAGTGTTAAGAGAATAAATGCGAGCTTAGCGGCTGATTGAGGTATTTTATGGTTAGCGTTGCATGAGTTGGAGAAGAAGTATCGTTGAACTGACTGTGGCATTATGGCAGGAATAGAGTATGAGTATTGTGAGTTATAAAATGTTTTAATATACGGCTTTTAGCCAAGTGGGGGAGCCTGCTATTGATAATTCAATTTCATGGTTATATGTAAAGGTTTAGTTTTGGGTTAGTTATGACTTGCAGAAGTTGAGATCGAGGATGACTCGAATAAGGAAATTCCTGGTTACGAGTTATATTGCACGTATGAGTATATGAAAATTGTGGGATGAGTGAGTTGTTATTGGTGAATGATGTAGTGCGCACGGAGTATGAATTTGATATGTGGTGTTAAAGTAGAGTTACTTCTTTGAGTGTCGTTGTGCTAATGGGGCATGTGTCTTTTGTCCTATTTGGGTGGTGCAATTAGATTTGAGCAAAGTTGGTGACTCTCGAGAACAATTCTAGTGGGTTTGAGAATTATATATAGCAATTGAGAATGTTTCCGGACTTGCGTATGGATAAAATCTGAGATTTTCATTTGATGGTGCTTGGACTTGCGAAAATTCTGTATGACTATGGATTCTACATTTTTGTATAGGGAAGATAAGAAGAACAATTTCAGATTCACATAAGGTATACTCAGAGGAAGGGTTACAGTTGCAGTAGTTTTGAAGGTGCTTCAGAAGAATACAATTGATTATGGGTCATAGGGCATTGTGGTTCTATGCTAGGTTTGTGGGGTGAGCTGTGGCTAAAGATCGTGGCATTTTAGCAAGGAGAAGTATTAGTCTGAAGACAGATTCGGAAGAAATTCGGAGAAAATAAGACAAACGGGTAGTAGGTTGGATCAGTATAGTAATGAATATGATCGGTTCTTTACGTGCTTATGTTGTGGGGGTTTTCTACAGGTGCTTTGTGGCAATACACCTGGGCTTGGTGACCTGCGTGACTTGGTTGATTTAGAGAGATTCAACTTTGATGACCTGATTATGTGCAAATGGATTCCAAAGCATTCTCGAGGTTTTCTACCACGGTTTGAGATGGGTATTTTCCTACCAGCCTGAGGAGCATGTTGAGTATTGTGATTTTATACCGGATGGGATAAATATGTAAGGCTTCTGGCTGATCAGATATGTATTTTACTTGTGACTCAGAATGATTATGAGGTTCTCGTATTTTTCAAATGATGGCATGATAGATGCAGTGTGTTGTGTGGGATTGAGGTTGGCGTGTGCAAGCTCATAGTTTAGCTTTGAAAAGGAGGTCATAAATTCTTATAGGGCATGAACAGTTTTTGATGTTTAGATGAATGCTATAACAATTTGGTATTGCGTGAGTAGAGTGTACATTTCAGAAGGCGCACTATATTTTGAATTATGGATATCTCATAGGTATTGCGGCATTTTCCTGGTTGATCGACTACTGATATTCAAATTTTGCCAAGTGGCACGGAAGAACTTTTAAAGTATTTCTCGTGGGATGATCGTGTATGAGAGAGGTGTTAGGCATTCGGGCGGTGGAGATGGAATCAAATATGGTGATTCGCGTGTTCTATGGATTTGGAGATTGGGAGTTCTCAGGAGCAGATTGTTTCATGGTTGTGGACTGTGAAGTTGTGGCCGGAGCTAGCCAGATGATAAAGTGTGCTATGATTCAGTCATTATGGATTTTTGGAGGGATTTTTATCTATTTGTGGGTAACCCGAGTGGATTTGGGGGTCCATAGGTAGGCCCAATTAAGATGTGTATTCTACACCGAGCCGGAATGGTTGGCTCCATACTGCTATTATTGAGGAGTTGTGATTCATTGGTTATGTGCACATATGGTGCGGTTCTATTTGAACTTTATAGCGGAATTTGAGTGTGATGAGTATTTGGGTATTGCACGATCGATTACGTAATGGTTATGTTCTTTCAGGTTTTGTGTGGCATTTTTGTCATTTGCCTCTCTGTGGTTATTGATTTTGAGCGGGGTGGCTCGATGTATATATTATGGACCAGCGTTTGGATAGGGTCACGCACTGCAGCGGAGTTATGTTAAGGTATGAACCTTGTGTTAGGATCGGGTGATGGTTCCACGGTGTGTGATGAATTTTCAGCATTTCGTTGTGGCGGTACTTGTTAATCTAGCGGGGAAGTTCTCTCATTTGAGTCATTTTTTTTTCATGACTGGGTACATTTGAATTGTTGCGTATGGGTGCACGAATGGCATGGGTTGTGGCTCTGAGTTATATTGGTGCGGCATGTCTGTGGAACAGTTGTGTTTAGTAAATTGGACCTGGAATGGGTAATATCAGGTTTAATTTCAGTATTTTTGGGAGTATAATATTGAAAGTCGACTCAGAAAGTGATTATGGTTCTGGTTGGGGCGAGAGGGCTCAGTGACTTGTTGATCTGGTAAGTGGTCATGAAATTATGTGTGTTTCTTTTATTATCAACAGTGTACGAAGGTTTTGGGATGAGGTTTGGTTCGATATGGGTTTAATACTAGTATGTGGTTGGTTTTGGAGTAGTCACTGCGATCAGGAATGGTGCTACGAGCATGCGAGTTGTGTAATATGTTGGCTGATTATATCCGTGGTTATAGTTATAGCTCGATGCAACTTGTTCGGACTTATACGGTGTGTAAATATAAGATTTGTGTCTTGAAAGAAATTCTAAAGGTTGGAAATTAAACTCCAAGGTTTTTGGGCTAAGGTTAAATTAATGATTTTCAGTTGAATTGTGTTGTCAACCTTATATGGAATAGGGTGACGTGGGTTCACCCCTGGGTACATGTGTGGTGAGATGAAACAGTGATTTGATGGCTTGGAAAAAACTCTTGGCAGGTTCGAGGACGAACGTATGTTTAAGTGGGGGAGAATGTAATGACCCGACCGGTTATTACAAGCACAGTTCTCTATTTTCTGCTCATATTATACTTTACAGTTGTTGTGTGACTTGCCGGGGTAATTGGTTCGGGTCCGGTGAGGTTTTGGAATGAATTGGGACACTTAGTTCTAAGGTTTAAAGCTTAAGTTAAAATAGTGACCGGATGTCGACTTATGTGTAAACGACCCCAGAATGGAGTATTGATGATTCCAATAGCTCCGTACAGTGATTTTGGACTAAGGAGCGTGTCCGAAAAATTATTTGGAGGTCCGTAGTGAAATTAGACTTGAAATGCCGAAAGATGAATATTTGGGAAGTATGACCGGGGGTTGACTTTTTGATATCGAGGTCGGAATCCGATTCTGGAAATTTGAATAGATCCTAATGTGAAATGTGACCTGTGTGCAAAATTTGAGGTCAATCGAACGTAATTTGATGTGTGTCGGCACAAGATATAGAATTTGAAGTTTTAAAGTTCAATGATTTCGAATTTAGGTGTGATTCATCATTTCAATGTTGTTATGTGGGTTTTGAGGCCTTGAGTAGGTCCGTGTTATGTTATGAGACTTGTTGGTATGTTCGGACGGGGTTCCGAGGGTCTCGGGTGAGTTTCGGATGGTTAACAGATCAAATTTGGACTTAAGGAAATGCTGGATGTACTGCCTACTGGTGTGATCGCACCTGTGAAGTTTTGATCACAGGTGAGAAGCCGCATGTTCGCGAAATCAGTCGCAGAAGCGAGGGAGTGCTGGCTGGGAAGGCATCCCAGAAGCGGAAGCAAGGGCGTATGAGCGCTTGCGCAGGAGCAGCCCAACGCGCGCAGAAGCGCGACCACTAGTGCGGTCCTTGGCATCGCAGAAGCGATTATGGATGGCCAAGCCTTTCTCGCAGAAGCGAGATTTTTTCCGTAGAAGCGAAGGTCACAGATGCGACCCCTTGTCCGCAGATGCGGAAATCGCTGGGACAGAACCTTAAATTCGAAGGTTCGACACTTTCACCCATTTTTGGATTTTGGAGCTCGGGTTGGGCGATTTTGGAAAGGAAGTTTTCCACACAACTTGGGGTAAGTGTTCTTAACTCCCTTGTAATTAAATTCCAAGGCGTAATTTCAGATTTTGTGGAAAATATTAGCATTTTGATATGGAATTAATTCCTATAAATTATTTGGACGGAATCAAATTAATTGTGGTAGATTTGAGCCGTTCGGGAGTTGATACGCGCATAATGGGATTTCTGGAGAATTGTTTAGCTTGCTCGACATTGGATTCGGCTTGTTTGAGGTAAGTAACTCTTCTAATTTTGGAGTTGAGGGTATGAACCCTGAATATATGTATTTCGTGAATTGTTGGGAGGTGACGCATATGCTAGGTGACGGGCGTGTGGACGTGCACTATAGAAATTGTGACATAATTGTTTCTGTGGAATTTTGTAGCTAAATGATCTTGGCATTTTCCATGCGGTTTTATGAGTTAAAGAAATTGAGTTGAAAAGCATATTAAAAATCATGTTGAGTCTGTGTGCCAGTATTATTGGGACCCACAGAGGTCATATTCCTGTGAATTATTTGTTTTAAATTAAAAATTCATACTCAGTCATATTCATTTCATTGCATATCATATCTCAGTCTCTGTTGTTATTTATTGATATATCATATCATCATTTTTGGGCTATTTTCATGACATTGTGAGCCTGAGAGACTGGAGAAATTGATGACTGAGTGAGGTCGAGGGCCTGATTGTGAGGATTATTATGTGGATCGGGGCTGCCCGCGTGCAGCGTGCTTTATATACTTTATGATTATAGCATTTGAGTTGTCCATGCATCACGTGAGTTGTCCGTGAAGATTATAGCGCTTGGGCTGAAGGAGCCCCTCCAGAGTCTGTACACACCCCCAGTGAGCGCAGGTACCTACTGAGTGCGAGTGTCGAGTTTCAAGTGCCGAGTGCTGAGTAACTGGGAGGCATAAGTGATTATGAGGTATGCCTGAGTGGCATGAGTGATGATGAGGTATGCCCGAGAGGCATAAGTGACTGTGAGGTTTGCCCGAGGGGCTGTATATGAGTGATGTTCTGCCCGAGGGGCTGTTTATGATTTTATCACTGAGTTGCATCGCATTGGCATGCACACATGACATACAGGCATAGAGATATATTTTTCTCATGTTGTACAACATCACATCATTCATGATTTCTCACACATTTCTACAGATGGTCATACTGATGCATTTGTTTTAAACGGGTTATCCGGAAATAAAATGAAACATCTTTATTTATTATTGAAAAGATTTTGGGAGAAATTATTGTTTTTAAACTATTCATATTTTTGGCAACTTCGGCAAACGACTTGGGTTTTCACTGATGTATTTGAAAGGAAGAACTATTATTTTTGAAATCATGATTTGGCTGAGCATTTTATCATTGAGTTACTTCTGGTATTATTTGCTTTATGTTGTTATGGACTGTTGGTTATGGACCCGACCTTGGTAGAAACTCGTCACTACTTTCAACCTACGGCTAGGTTTGTTATTTACTCAGTACATGGGGTCGGTTGTACTAATACTACACTTCTGCACATTGCGTGCAGATGTTGGATGTTGTTGTTACTGTGCTCGATGGTTGTGGGACTTGAAGATGTACTTGCGTTCCTTTTGTAGCTGCCTCTTGTTCAGGTTAACCTTAGATTTATAAAAGCTATGTTTATGTATTATTCAAACAGACTATGTATTTATTTCATTTCCGCTTTGTATACTCTATTCTTAGAAGCTCTTGATTTGTACTACCAGTTCTTGGAGATTGTATAAGATTAAGATCTTTATTCACTTAAATTGCTTTAATAATTATTATTGGAATTGGATAATTGAAAGTTGGCTTACCTAGCGGGTTGGGTTAGGTGCCATCACGACTAGTTGGATTTTAGGTCGTGACAAGAACACACCCCATACAAAATATATACAAACCATATACAAAATACATACAAAAGATATATTGTATAAAATTTGTATGAAAACTGTATTTAAGTTGTATGATGTTATTATTATATTTAACTAGGTAAGAATGATATATGAAAGTTGTAGATAAGTTGTAAATAAGTTATATACTGTATAATTAGTTGTATGAAATTTATTTTTAGTTTGTATGTTGTAGTAGATGTATCAAATTTGTATGAGTTTGTTTTTAATTTGCTTGTTGATATACCATGCATTGTTCTTTTCTCAATTGATTTATTAAGGAAATAAAAGTAGATAATGAATTCCAAATCGACTCATGTGCACTGATTTATATTTGTTTGAACTGAAAAACTTGAATATTGATGGGAACTGAATAATTTGGGTGGACAAATTTTGAGTTTCACATTAAAAGCGCCATCATCGCACTTTGGAGAAACTGAGTTTTATGTGAGATTTGAATTTTGTGTGAGAAATCAGCTGTGTAGCATAGATTCTTGTTGGAAATACTAATACAAAGTTGAATCCGAAGTTTGGAGGCGATTGAATCTGATTTGAAATCTGCTAAAACTTTGAATCTGCTCAATTATGCATTTTTATTAAACTGCAATTGGTGTTGTAGTTTGACAATATTGTTAAGAAATTATTCAGTAAAAGCAGACTAGAGCAATCGTAGAGATGAAAACATGGATAAATTTTGGTGACAATTGTGTTCAAAGTTGTTGTCATATTATAGCGTATCTTTTTTCTTTTTGTAACTGAAGTTCCGTTTGTTACGTTATTCATGCTATTAAAAATAGAAACCTAAAGCTGGAAGGATGCTTATTGAAAATATTGTATATAAGTTGTAAGAAAAACTTATTTATAGCGGGTAAATGTGAAACTTTAGAGAAATTTGATAAATAAGTTTAAAACATGGTATAGGACGAAAAAATCCCCAGATTAAAGCAAATAACATGCCATTCTTAAGCGTTTGTTGGGCCTCTTTTTTTGTATTTCCCTATACACCCTTATAAAAAGAACAATAGATTCCAAATTACATCAGTGGGCCCTGCTTTGTACGGGCATGTAGGTCTAGTAACTCTTTAGAAGAGTGTTCTGTCACGACCCAATTTCCTTTATAGGCCGTGATGGCGCCCAACGTCGCCGTTATGCAAGCCAACGGTGAACTAAACCATGTTATTTATCTTTTAATAAGTTTTCTAAGTAATTAAATTCTATTTAATAATAAATTAAGGAGTGGGAAATTTAATAACTAAAATGAAGACAACTGAATGGAAATCATGATGATATAAGTACTCCAAAACCATAATGTCTACTAGTGTGTGTGTCAAGACCTGGTGTCATAAGTGTATGAAAAACTAGTAGAATATACAAAACTCTAACTATTATCCGAAATAAAGTAACAGAATATAAATACAAAAAATAGACTCTAAGGGCTGCAGAACGGCTTAGGAAGCAGCTCACCACTAGGCCTCAGGATATATGGGATGCGCGTCGGTAGGACCGCCAGATGCACCTGCCTCATATCCTGCACGGTTAGTGCAGAAATAGAGCGTGAGTACATAAAAAATATGTACCCAGTAAGTATCAAGTCTAACATCGAAGAAGTAGTGACGAGGGGTCGACATCAACACTTACTATGGGCTAATACAGAATTTTAAATGAGCACGGGTTATGTATTTAATAACAATAATTCAATAACAAGCATAGTGTAAATAATCCTTCCACACATGGTAAGTTCCAAATAAATTTGCATCTTATATAATTTTGCCTCTCGAGCCAGGAAGGATATCAAATATATGATTACACTTCGAGTGTTGTCACGCACGATTATGCCAAGGTCGTACGGCCCGATCCAGAATAATGTGTACACTATTGCGGGTCGAAAGGTACGAACCATAGATGCATCTATCTACTGCCGAGGCGTTAGGCCCGCTCCACAAGAAGAGAGGATACTTTATAAACAACCGGTTTAAGAGCCAATACACGGCTAATGCATAACGAACCTGTAATGACCCGCCGGTCGTTTTGAGTGTATTTGCCCCGATCCCCTGTTTACTGCTTTCCCCATACCTTTTTCTGCTTATATGACTTGTCGGGAGGTTGTTGTTGTGGTTTCCGAGTGAATTGGGACACTTAGTCCCTAAAACGGAAGCTTAAGCCTTAGAATTTTGACCGTAGTTAGAACTGTGTGAAAATGACTTCGGAATAGAGTTTCGTCGGTTCTGTTAGCTCCGTTCGGTGATTTTGGACTTAGGAGCGTGTCCGAAATGTGAATTGGAGGTCTGTAGCTAAATTAGGCTTGAAATGGCGAAAGTTGAATTTTTGGGAAGTTTGACCGGTAGTGAAGTTTTTGATATCGGGGTCAGATTCTGATTACGGAAGTTGGAGTAGGTTCGTAATGTCAATTATGACTTGTGTGCAAATTGGAGGTCAATCGTACGTGGTTGGGTAGGTTTCGGCATCAGTTGTAGAAATTTAAAGTTTCAAGTTTATTAAGTTTGAATTGGAGGGTGATTCATATTTTTAGCATTGTTTGACGTGATTTAAGGACTCGACTAAGTTTGTATGGTGTTTTAGGACTTGTTGGTATATTTGGTTGAGGTCCTAGGGGCCTCGGGTGTGTTTCGGATGCTTAACGGATTAAATTTGGACTTATGTAATTGCTGAAGCTTTCAAGCTTCTGGTGTAATCGCACCTGCGGTGGGGTGGCCGCAGGTGCGGACACGCACGTGCGAGAGGCCAAGCGTAGAAGCGAGATTGAGGAGATGGCCAGGGGTCGCAGGTGCGAGGGAATTTCCGCATTTGCGAGCCCGCATATGCACTTGAAGTTTCGCATATGCGCAGAGTGAGCTGGAAGGGGAGACCGCAGAAGCGGACCACTGTCCGCAGGTGCGCACACGCAAGTGCGACCACCTGATCGCAGAAGCGGTCCCAGTCACCTTAAGCCATTTCCGCACCTGCGATGGAAATTCTGCAAGTGCAACTGGTGGTCCGCAGGTGCGAGATCGCTGAGCAGAAAAGAGGAAATTTTGAGGGTTTGGTCTCATTTTCATTTTTGGGACTTTGAGAGCTCGGATTTGCGCGATAATTTGGGAGATTTTCATAGGAAGCTTTTGGGTAACGATTCTTAACCCATTTATGGTTATATTCCACTAATCTATCATTAATTACATCCTTTAATTAAGGAATTTGGTTGAAACTTTTGAGAAAAATGGGAGAAGTTCTTCAAATAAATTTTTGAGTTTTCATTCGGATTTTGATATTGGGTTTGGATAATTTTGGTACGAATGAGCTTGTGAGTGAATGGGTGTTCATATTTTGTGACTTTTACCCGATTCCGAGACATAGGCCCGGGTCGACTTTTTAGGACGGATTTTGAAATTTTTGTTAAAGTCTTGATTTCATTAATTAGATTAGTCTATTATAGTTGTATTTATGATATGTAATTGTTTTGGCTAGATTTGGGCCATTTGGAGTCGGATATTCGTGGAAAAGGCATTGTTACTGATTGATTGAGCTTGGTTCGATGTAAGTGGCCTTCCTAACCTTGTGTGAGGGAAATCCCCTTAGGAGTTGGTAGTATTGTGATATGTGAGCATCGTTTACATGAGGTGACAAGTACGTATACGGGCTATTTGTTGTAAAACCCGATTTATTTTACTGAGTAGCAACTTGTTTTTCCTTTAATTTGAGTTATATCGTTTAAATGAGAATTAGTCTGTTTTCATTCCTATTTGAGCTATTCCAATATATGTAGTTATCCTGTTTAGTCTAATATCGCATGTCTACGTGTTTTAACTGATTATTTGAACTCTGTGAAGCATGCCTAGTTGATTCACTGCTTTTCCTTGTTCTTTATCAGTATAACTGTAGAAATCTTGTTGTTAACTGTTGTATTTATCGATTTGAGAGTTTGGGTCGTGACAGAAACACAATTTTCATTAACGGTCAAGTAACCCGCCAGAACTCAAGTGAGTGAAATTTGGTCCTTTACAATTCCTCTAACAAGTTCCAATATAACTTAGGCACTTTAATTAACAAGTAGGGTGCAAACATTACAAATATTTCTTGATTCGGGTCCTAAACTACCCGGACATAAGCATGATTAGTAGCTACGCATGGACTCTCGTCACCTCGTGTGTACGTAGCCCCCACAATTAGAAGCAAATAGCAATTTAAAGCACCTATGGGGTAAATTCTCTCTTACAAGGTTAGGAAAGAGACTTACCTTGTATCAAAGCTCGCTTTCCGGCCTCAAATTCGCTCTAAAGCCTCAACTCGATGCCGAAAAATCCGGAACTAGACAAATGTTATATAAATTAATCAATATATGCTCCAAAGTTCATAATTTAACTATTAGGGTACTTACCCAACCCAAATTGGAAGATTCTAAAAATTCACCCACGGGCCCACGTGCCCGGATTCCAGAAATATTTGAAGAAAGTTGTTACCCATAACCCCAGGAACTCAAATATATAATTTTTACTCAATCCCATAATCATTTTCGTTGGTAAATCTCATTTTTATCAAAACCTAGGGTTATTCATCTAAACCCATAATTTTTACAAATTTCCATGTTAAAATATACCTATTATCTATGTATTTAACTCACATTGGATACAAATTACTTACCTCGGGTAGCTAGGTGGAAATCCCTCTCTAAAAGCCCCAAAATCGCCCAAGAACATGAAAGAAATGAGTCAAAACAATGGTCTAAGCCCGTCTTAAACGACCTCACTGCCTTCAGTGATTTCGCTTATGCAGACAGTCAACTGCATCTGCAAAACCATTTCTGCGGAAGCCAGGTCGCATTTGCGGTTAGACCTGGCCAGCCTTCAAGTGCACATGCGGTTGCTTCCTCGCATAAGCGTGTCCGCTTCTGCGGAAATATCACCGCTTCGGCAGTCTATAGGCCCATGTCCCAGGCTGCTTTTGCGGTAGAAATATCGCACCTGCGACTCCGCAGATGCGGCCCTTTCCTCGCATCTGCGACCACGAGTCATCCCCCCTCCCTTGTGCTTCTGCGGCCCTGGGCTCGCTTCTGCGAGCTCTCATCTATGGCCAAAAGCTCGCAGATGCGGGCACAACAGAACTAGTGCACCAGCAGCCCTTTTGGGCTCTAAATCGATCTGAGCATCGTCCGGATTGCATTCGAAGCCCCCAAGGCCTCGTCCAAACATACCAACAAGCTCATAAACGTAAAACGCACTCGCTCGCACCCTCGGAACGTGGAAAACAACATTAGAACTAAGAATCGCAACCCAAAACTAATAGGATCAACTTATGAACTTCAAGTTCTTCCAACTTGCTCAGAACGCGCCAAACCATACCTAAACTACTCGAAATGACACCAAATTTTGCATGCAAGTATTATATCACCATACAGAACTATTCCTCTACTCGGAATCCCAAACAGACCTCGATAATACCAAAACCTACTCCAAACAAAATTTAAAGAATTTTTAAACCTTAAATAAACAAACTTTTAACCATAAGCACTGAAACGCTCCCGGGTCATCGAAAACCCGATCTGAACGTACGCCCAAGTCCAAAATTATCATACGAACCTATTGAAACCATCAAATCCCAGTTCCGAGGTCGTTTACTCAAAATGTTGAGCAAAGTCAAACTTAGTCTTTTAAAAGCCAACTAAGGAACTAAGCATTCCGATTTCAACCTGAACCCTTCCAAATCCCAAACTAACCATCTTCGCGAGTCATAAAACAATAAAACCACATACGGGGAGTCTTATTTTGGGGAATGGGGATCTAGAAAGCAAAATGATAGGTCGGGTCGTTACACTCTCCTCCTCTTAAACAAATGTTCGTCCTCAAACGGGTCTAGAATCATACCTGGAGTCCTGAATAAGTGTGGATATCTGCTCTGCATGTCCTCCTCGGCCTCCCAAGTCGCCTCCTCGACTGGTTGGCCCCTCCACTGAACCTTTACCGCAAAAATCTTCTTGGACCTCAACTGGCGAACCTGCCTATCAATAATGGCAACTAGCTCCTCCTCATAACCCAGGCTCTCATCTAACTGAATCGTGTTGTAGTCTAACACATGCGACATGTTGGCATGATACCTCCGGAGCAGAGACACGTGGAAAATTGGATGAACTTCCGATAGACTGGGAGGCAAGGCAAGCTCATAAGCAACCTCCCCAACTCGCCTCAACACCTCAAATGGACCTATAAACCTTGGGCTCAACTTGCCCTTCTTCTCGAACCTCATGATCCCCTTCATCGGCGAGATCTTCAAGAGAACTTTCTTGCCCACCATTAATGATAAATCACACGCCTTCTGATCCGCGTAACTCTTCTGTCTGGATTGTGTTGTGCGAAGTCACTCCTGAATCAACTTTATCTTTTCCAAGGCATCCTTCACCAAATCAGTACCATATAACTTAGCCTTGCCGGGCACAAACCATCCGATGGGAGAACGACATCGCCGACCATATAAAGCCTCAAATTGATCCATCTTAATGCTGGATTGATAACTGTTATTATAAGTAAACTCAGCCAAAGGCAAGAATCGATCCCACTGCCCTCCTAAGTCAATCACACATGCTCCGAGCATATCCTCCAAGATCTGAACTGTCCTCTCCGACTACCTATCGGTCTGCGGATGAAAGGCTATATTGAGCTCTACCCGTGTCCCCAACTCACTTAGTACTACCCTCCAGAAATGCGAAGTAAATTGAGGGCCTCTATCTGATATAATGGAGATAGTCACACTATGAAATCGAATAATCTCCTGAATATAAATTTGGGCCAACCTCTCTGAAGAATACGTGGTCACAACTGGAATAAAGTGTGCTGACTTGGTTAACCTATCGACAATGACCCAAACTGCATCAAACTTCCGCAAGGTCCGCGGCAACCCAACTACGAAGTCCATAGTAATGCGCTCTTATTTCCACTCGGGTATAGTCATTTGCTCAAGTAGACCACCTGGCCTCTAATGCTCATACTTAACTTGTTGGAAATTATAGCACCTCCCTACATACTCAACTATGCCCTTCTTCATCCGCCGCCACTAATAATGCTGCCTCAGGTCATGATACATCTTCGTAGCACCTGGATGAATAGAATACTGAGAACTGTGTGCCTCCTCTAGGATCTTCTCCCTCAAGCCATAAACATTAGGAACACGTAGGCGGCTCTGGAATCGCAGAACACCATCCTCACCGAGAGTAACCTCCTTGGCACCACCTTGTAGTACCATCTCTCTGAGAACCAACAAGTGCGGATCATCAAACTGGAGAGCCTTGATATGCTAGAATAGTGAAGACCGAGCGACGACACATGCAAGAACTCGGCTGGCCTCTGAAATATCCAACCTTACAAGTCTATTAGCGAAGGACTGAATGTCCAAAGCTAGTGGCCTCTCCTCCTCTGAAATGAATGCCAAACTACCCATACTCTCCGTCTTCTGCTCAAGGCATCTGCAACTATATTCGCCTTGCCCGGATGATAAAGGATGGTAATATCATAATCTTTTAGTAACTCGATCCATATGCGCTGCCTCAAATTGATATCCCTCTGCTTGAACAAATACTGAAAGCTGCGATAATCGGTGTAAACCTCACATGACACCCCCATAAAGATAATGCCTCCAGATCTTAAGTGCATGAACAACTGTAGCCAACTCTAAATCATGTACAGGGTAATTCTTCTCGTGGGGCTTCAGCTGTCGCGAAGCATATGCAATAACCCGCCCCTCCTGCATCAATACACAACCTAAACCAACGCGTGAAAAATCGCAATACACAGTATACATCCCTGAACTGGAAGGCAACACTAACAACAGTGCTGAAGTCAATGTGGTCTTGAGCTTCTGAAAGCTCACCTCACAACCATCGGACCATCGTAATGGAGCACTATTCTGGGTCAATCTAGTCAAAGGTGCTGCAATATATGAGAAGTCCTCCATAAACCGATGATAATAACCTGCTAACCCCAAGAAGCTCCTTATCTCAGTCGTTGTGGTAGGACGAGGCCAACTCTGAACTGCCTCGATCTTCTTGGGGTCTACCTTAATACCCTCGCCTAATACAACATGCCCTAAGAATGCCACAGAATCCAACCAGAATTCACACTTGGAGAACATAACATATAACTTTTGTTCCCGCAAGATCTGAAGCACCACTCTCAAATGCTGCTCGTGCTCCTCCATGCTACGTGAGTAGATCAAAATGTCATCAATGAAGACAATGACAAATGAATCAATATAAGGCCTGAACACCCGGTTTATCAAATTCGTAAACATTGTCGGGGTGTTAGTCAAGCCAAAGGACATCACTAGAAACTCATAATGGCAATATCTAGTCCAGAAAGCCGTCTTCAGAACATCGAAATCCCGAATCTTAAGTTGATGTTACACCGATCTCAAGTCCATCTTAGAGAACACCCTAGCACCCTGAAACTGGTCAAACAAATCATCAATACGCGGCAACAAGTACATGTTATTAATGGTAACTTTGTTCAACTGGCGGTAATCAATGCACATCCGTATAGTCCCATCTTTCTTCTTCACAAATTACACCGGTGCACCCCAAGGCGACACACTCGATCTGACGAACCCCTTTTCTAGAAACTCCCCAAGTTGTTCCTTCAACTCCTTCAACTCTTTCGGAGCCATGCAGTACGGTGGAATAGATATAGGCTGGGTACTTGGAGCCAAATAAATACAAAAATTGATATCACAATCTGGTGGCATGCCTAGGAGATCAGAATGGAATACTCCGAATAACTCCCTGACTACGGGCACTGAATTAATCGAGGGAGTCTCTGCAGTAGTATCCCAAACATAAGCTAGATAAGCCAAACAACCCTTCTCGACCATGTGTCGAGCCTTTAGAAAAGAAATAACCCGACTAGATGAACTGACATACGAACCCCTTCACTCCAGTCTAGGAAACTCTGGAATCGCCAAGGTAACCGTCTTGGCATGGCAATCAAGGATGGCGTGATATGGAGACAACCAATCTATGCCCAGGATGACCTCAAAGTCGATCATATCAAGCAACAGAAGATCCGCTCTAGTCTCATAACCATAGAATATAACAATGCAGGACCGATAGATCTGATCCACAACAACAGAATCGCCCACTGGGGTGGACACATAAACGGGAGTACCCAAGGACTCACGAGAAACACCCAAGTAATGAGCAAATAGAGATGAAACATATGAATATGTAAACCTTGGATCAAATAGTACCAAAGCATCCCTACCGTAGAGAGAAATAGTACATGTAATCATGGCATCAGAGGCCACTACATCTAGTCTAGCTAGAAAGGCATAGAATCTAGCTAGAGCGCCTCCTGGCTGGCCTCCACCTCTAGGACGGCCCCTACCTACTTGCCCTTAGCCTTTGGGCGGCTGGACGGCTGGTGGGGCAACTGGTGCTGGAATCATAGGTTGCTGACCCTGTTGCACTGCCTTGCCCTGAAGCCTGGGGCAGAACCTCCGCACATGACTAAGGTCCCCGCACTCGAAATAACCTCTCGGTAAGGTAGACTGCTGACCTAAAGTCTAACCCTGATGGCCTGAATACCCACTGGAGGATCCCTGAATAGCTGGCGGACGGTAAGAACCCTCTGGCATGGCACTGAAATAAGGTCGCACTGGAGTACCCTAGGAGGCGACGGTGCTGGATATGTGGGGTTGCTAGACCGAACCCTCACGAACTAACCCCTGCCCCCAGCCAGGGCACCACTGAACTCTCCAAAATATCAAAACAACTTATACCTCGTCGCCTGCTCTCGGATCCGTTGACGGACACCCTCGATCCTCCGAGCTATCTCCATAACTAGCCCATAAGAAGTCCTCATCTCCACCTCCCGAGCCATGTTGGCCCGAATACCAGAGTGAAACCCAGTAACAAACCTCTGCACTCTCTCTGCATTAGTAGGAAGTATCATAAGTGCATTGCGAGACCACTCAGAGAATCTCGCCACATAGTCGGTCACCGATATCTGGCCCTGTTGGAGCTACTCGAACTGGAACCGCAACTCTTCCCTTTGGGAGAGTGGAATACATCTGTCCAAGAAGAGGCATGTAAACTAATCCCAAGTCATGGGAGGAGAACCGGCTGGTTTGCCAAGAAGATAGGACTGCCACCATCTACGGGCCCTGCCCTCTAGCTGAAAGGTAGTAAAATCCACCCCATGGGACTCCAATATCCTCTTGTTGTGTAGTTTGTCCCTACACCGATCAATAAAGTCCTGGGGTTCCTCATGCCGCTCACCCCCAAAGACAGGAGGATGTAGCCTAGTCCATCTATCTATTAGCTTCTGCGAATCGCCGACCGTAGCTGGTCTGGGCTCAAGGATAGCTGTGGCAACTGGCTAAGCTCCACCCACGGGTAGTGCACCCGGGGTCTGATACACGGCAGATGTATGCCCTAGAGCCTGAGAGGTAGGGGTCTCTGCTCCCCTTCCCGCTTGAGATGTGGCTGGGTCTGCTGGAAATAAACGATCCTAGGTCATATAATTCATGAACCGCAGCATATAGCCCATGACCTCCTGGAATCCCGACATGGACATGAAATCCATCGGGACTGACTCTGCTACAGGCACCTCGCCCTGCTCCTCAACAATAGGATCCTTTACTGGATCCACTTATGGCATAGCTGGAGAAACTCTGGGACTTCCTCATCCCCTACCACGGGTTGGAGCCCTCCCTCGGCCTCTAGAAACAGGGGGAGCAGCTCATCCATGGTTTGGAACATCCACTACGCATTCTCACCATCTGTGAGAGAATAAATGAAAGATACTTAGTACCACATCAACTGTACGATAGGATATGAACAAAAAAAGTAGTTTCCTAACACCCTATAGCCTCTCGAAGATAAGTACGGACGTCTCCGCACTGATCCGCAAGACTCTATTAGGCCTGCTCATAACTTGTGAGACCTATGTGAACCTAGTGCTCTAATACCATGATGTCAGGACCCAATTTCCTTTATAGGCCGTGATGGCGCCCAGCGTCCTGCTAGGCAAGCCAACGGTGAACTAAACCATGTTATTTCTCTTTTAATAAATTTTTCAAATAATTAAATTCTTTTTAATAATATATTAAGGAGTGGGAAATTTAATAACTGAAATGAAGACAACTGAATGGAAATCATGATGATATAAGTACTCCAAAACCATAAAGTCTACTAATGTATGTGCCAAGACCTGGTGTCACAAGTGTATGAGCAACTAGTAGAATATACAAAATTCTAACTACTGTCCGAAATAAAGTAGACAGAATATAAATACAAAAGAGAGACTTTAGGGGCTGTAGAACGGCTCAGGAAGCAGCTCACCACTAGGCCTCAGGATATCTAGGATGCGTGCAAGTAGGACCGCCAGATGCACCTGCCTCAGATCTTGCACGGTTAGTGCAGAAGTGTAGCGTGAGTACATAAACAACATGTACCCAGTAAGTATCAAGTCTAACCTCGAAGAAAGAGTGACGAGGGGTCGACATCGACACTTACTATGGACTAATAGTAAAGAAATACAGAATTCTAAATGAGCACGGGTTATGTAAATAATAACAATAACTCAATAACAAGCAGAAAGTAAATAATCCTTTCACACATGGTAAGTTCCAAATAAATTTTCATCTTATATAATTTTGCCTCTCAAGCCAAAGGATATCAAATATATTATTACACTTCGAGTGTTGTCACACATGATTATGCCGAGGTCATTTGGCCCGATCTAGAATAATGTGTACACTGCCGAGGGTCGAACGGCACCAACCATAGATGCATCTATCTACTGCCGAGGCGTTCGGCCTACTCCACAAAAAGAGAGTATACATTATAATTAACTGGTTTAAGAGCTAATACAAGGCTAATGTACAACGAAATACAAATTTTATTAATGTTCAAGTAACCCGCCAGAACTTAAGTGAGTGAAATTCACTCCTTTACAATTCCAATATAATTTAGGCACTTTAATTAACAAGTAGGGTGCAAATATTAATATTTCATGATTTAGGTCCTAAACTACCCGGACATATTCATGTAGCTACGCACGGACTCTCGTCACCTCGTGCATACGTAGCCCCCATAATTAGAAGAAAATAGCAATATAAAGCACATATGGGGTAAATTCCCTCTCACAAGCTAGTTTATGTAATCACGGCATCTGAGGCCACTGCATCTGGTCTAGTTGGAAAGGCATAGAATCTGGCGAGAGCACCTCCTGGCTAGCCTCCACCTCTAGGACGGCCCCTACCTACCTGCCCTCAGCCTCTGGGCGGCCGGAGGGCTGGTGGGGCAACTGGTGTTGGAATCATAGGTTGCTGGTCCTGTTGCACTGCCTTGCCCCAAAGCCTGGGGCAGAACCTCCGCACATGACTATGGTCCCCACACTCGAAATAACCTCTCGGTATGGTAGACTGCTGACCTGAAGTCTAACCCTGATGGCCTGAATACCCACTGGTGGATCCCTGAATAGCTGGCGGACGGTAAGAACCCACTAGTATGGCACTGAAATAAGGTCGCACTGGAGCACCCCGAGGAGGTGACGGTGCTGGATATGTGGGCCAGCCAGCTAGACCGAACCCTCATAAACTGACCCTTGCCCTCAGCAGGGGCACCACTGAACTCTCCAGAATATCAAAACCACTTATACCTCGCCGCCTGCTCTTGGCTCCGCTGACGGACACCCTCGATCCTCCGAGCTATCTCCACAACTAGCCCATAAGAAAACCTCATCTCCACCTCCCGAGCCATGTTGGCCCGGATACCAGAGTGCAACCCGGTAACAAACCTCCGCACTCTCTCTGCATCAGGAAGTATCATAAGTGCATAGCGGGACCACTCAGAGAATCTTGCCTCATAGTCGGTCACCGACATCTGGCTGGAGCTGTTCGAACTGGAACCGCAACTCTTCCCTTTGGGAGGGTGGAATATATCTGTCCAAGAAGAGGCGTGTAAACTAATCCCAAGTCATGGGAGAAGAACCGGCTGGTTTGCCAAGAAGATAGGACTGCCACCATCTACGGGCCCTGCCCTCCAGCTGAAAGGTAGTAAAACCCACCCCATGGGACTCCAATATCCTCATGTTGTGCAGTCTGTCCCTGCACCGATCAATAAAGTCTTGGGGTTCCTCATGCCACTCACCCCAAAGACAGGAGGATGTAGCCTAGTCCATCTGTCTATTAGCTTCTGTGGATCGCCGACCGCAGCTGGTCTGGGCTCAGGTATAATTGTTGCAACTGGCTGAGCTCCATCTATAGGTAGTGCGCCCGGGGTCTGATACACGGTAGCTGCATGCCCTAGAGCCTGAGTGATAGGGGTCTCTGCTCCCCCTCCCGCCTGAGATGTGGCTGGGTCTGCTGAAAATAAACCAACCTGGGTCATAGAATCCATGAACCGCAGCATACAGACCATGACCTCCTGGAATCCCGACATGGACATGAAATCCATTGGTGCTGGCTCTGCTGCAAGCACCTCGCCCTGCTCCTGAATAATAGGATCCTCTACTGGATCCACTGATGGCATAGCTGGAGAAACTCTGGGACGTTCTTGTCCCTTACCAAGGGTTGGAGCCCTCCCTCGGCCTCTAGCAACAGGGGGAGCAGCTCCTCCATGGTCTGGAACATCCACTACGCGTTCTCACCATCTGTGAGAGAATAAATGAAAGATACTTAGTACCACATCAACTGTACGATAGGAGATGAACAAAAAGAGTAGTTTGCTAATACCCTATAGCCTCTCAAAGATAAGTACGGACGTCTCCACACCGATCCGCAAGACTCTATTAGGCCTGCTCATAACTTGTGAGACCTATGTGAACCTAGCGGTCTAATACCATGATGTCACGACCCAATTTCCTTTATAGGTCGTGATGGCGCCCAGCGTCCCACTAGGCAAGCCAATGGTGAACTAAACCATATTATTTCTCTTTTAATAAGTTTTTCAAGCAATTAAATTCTTTTTAATAATAAATTAATGAGTGGGAAATTTAATAACTAAAATAAAGACAACTGAATGGAAATCATGATGATATAAGTACTCCAAAATCATAAAGTCTACTAGTGTGTGTGCCAAGACCTGGTGTCACAATTGTATGAGCACTAGTAGAATATACAAAACTCTAACTACTATCTGAAATAAAGTAGACAGAATATAAATACAAAAGAGAGACTTTAGGGGCTGTAGAACGGCTCAGGAAGTAGCTCACCACTAGGCCTCAGGATATCTGGGGTACGCGCAGGTAGGAACGCCAGATGCACCTGCCTCAGATCTTGCACGATTAGTGCAGAAGTGTAGCGTGAGTACATAAACAACATGTACCCAATAAGTATCAAGTCTAACCTCGAAGAAAAAGTAATGAGGGGTCGACATCGACACTTACTATGGGCTAATAATAAAGAAATACAGAATTCTAAATGAGCACGGGTTATGTAAATAATAACAATAACTCAATAACAAGTAGAAAGTAAATAATCCTTTCACACATGGTAAGTTCCAAATAAATTTTCATCTTATATAATTTTGCCTCTCAAGCCAAAGGATATCAAATATATGATTACACTTCGAGTGTTGTCACACACGATTATGCCGAGGTCGTATGGCCCAATCCATAATAATGTGTACATTGCCGAGGGTCGAACGACACCAACCATAGATGCATTCGTTTGGCCCACTCCACAAGAAGAGAGTATATGTGATGACCCAAAATATCATCTTTAAATTTAATAATTAATTTTGTGTTCTAAGACCACAAAAAAGCAATATTTATCATTCCTCGACTTGCATGCGCAGTTCGTAAAATTTTCCAGAAAGTTTTCAGGTGAAAAATGGATTAAATGTGAATTAGAGCTTTAAAACTCAACTGAGTTGACTTTGGTCCACATTTTGAGCAAACGGACTCAGATCAGTGTTTTGACAGTTCTGGTAGGTTCGTATCGTGATTTCAGAATTAGGCGTATGCCCGGAATCAAATTCTGAGGTCCCTAGCCCCAGATATGGAGTTTTGATGAAAATTTAAAAGTTTACGTTAAAATAGTGACCGGATGTCAAATTATGTGCAAACTACCTCAGAATAGAATTTTAATGATTCCAACAGCTCCGTATGGTAATTTTGGACTTAGGATCATGATCATAATTTTATTTGGAAATTCGTAGTGGAATTAGGCTTGAAATACCAAAAGTTAATTTTTTGGGAAGTTTGACCGGGGGTTGACTTTTTGATATCGAGGTTGAAATCTGATTCTGGAAATTGAAATAGGTGTGTTATGTCATTTATGACTTGTGTACAAAATTTGAAGTCATTCCTAATTGATTTGATGTGTTTCGGCACAAGATATAGAATTTGAAAGTTCAAAGTTCATAGATTTTGTTTTGAGGTGCGATTCATCGTTTTGATGTTGTTTGATGTGGTTTGAAGCCTCGACTAAGTTTGTATGGTATTTTGGGATATGTTGGAGTAATTGGTTAAGGTCCCGAGGGTCTCGGGTGGATTTCGAAAGGTAAACAGAATGGATTTCGGACAAAGAGTGCTGGAAATTTCTGTTGCAGAAATTTCTGGTGCGTGGAGCCAATTTTGGAAGTTTATATCTCGCATTTCATAAGGAATCAAAATGTTTGCAAAACATGAAAGTTGTAGTTGTTTTATTCTAGTTTCCAGTAAGTTAAACCATTTATCATTTGGACATTTGTACAGAAAGTTATGACGGATTGAATAAAGGCTGGTAGAGCAGTTTTGCCAGAAATTTCTGATACGTGGAGCCGACTTTGGAAGCTTATATCTCGCAATTCATAAGGACTAGGAAAAGTTTCAAAACATGAAAGTTGTATTTTCTTGATTCTAGTTTCCAAAAAATTAAACCATTCATCATTTGGACATTTGTACATAATGTTATGATCGATTGAAGGAAGGCTAGTAAAGCAGTTTCTGGTGGACTTATAGTGACGGAAAATGGACTTTTAGTGACGGAAAAAGGACTTTTAGTGACGGAAAATAGACTTTTAGTGACGGATGGGCAGAAACTTAATGACCAAAAATGGTCATTTCCTTCATTTCATTTGGATTTTTGGAGCACGGATCTAGGGCGATTTTTAGGCGATTTTCACAGGAAAACATTGGTGTAAGTGTTCTTTATCCTATATTGTTTATATTTCGTGATTACATACTCATTTACATCATGAATCCGTAAATTTATGGAAGAAAAATCAAGATTTTTGCAAACTCTTCCAAAAACAAAAATTTAAGATTTGGAGGTCTAGTTGTTATCGGAATTTGATAAAATTGGTATGGGTGGACTCGTAATTGAATGGGTTATCGGATTTTGTATGTTTTGCCGGATTCCAATAGGTGGGCCCCACGGACAAATTTTGAGCTAATTTCGGATTTTATTGAAAAATGTAATATTTTCTTATGAAATTGATTACTATAATTTTTGTTGACTGTATCGAATTAATTATGACTAGATACGAGTCGATCGGAGTGGGAAAAATCGAGGAAAGGCATAATACTTGGTTAAATTGGAGCAAGTTGAGGTAAGTAACTTGTCTAACCTTGTGTGGGGGAAATTCTCCTAGGATTGATAATTGTAATGTGTGGAAAGTCGTGTACACGAGGTGACGAGTGTGTACACGGGCTAAATATGAAAGATTACGTTTTAAATTGTGTAGATCACTGTTGCGCATTAATTAAATTATTTCATTTTTTTTATATTCTTCATTATTGATTTAATATTTATATTTTTAAATTTTCTTGACCTTTTCCTACTAATTATTTTATCTGTTTAATTGGAACTTGGTTTCTTTTATTCTATGCATTATTTGAAGGTTGATTTTCTTTAAATTAAATATTATTAATATGAAGTATTTGACATTTTTAAACTTGATATTGAAGCAACGTATTAAAGATTTTGAAATATTATTATTGAATTATTTTGACATGAGCCGTGAGCTCTTTATTATAGAAAAGTATTATTGTTGAATTATTTTGACATGAGCCGTGAGCTCTTTATTGTGAAAATATATTATTATTGAATTATTTTGGCATGAGCCGTGAGCTCTTTATTGTGGAAAAATATTATTGTTGAATTATTTTGACATGAGCCGTGAGCTCTTTATTGTGGAAGCATATTATTGATGATTTATTTTGGCATGAGCCGTGAGCTCTTTATTGTGAAAAAATATTATTGTTAAATTATTTTGACATGAGCCGTGAGCTCTTTATTGTGAAAAAATATTATTGATGATTTATTTTGGCATGAGCTGTGAGCTCTTTATTGTGGAAAAATATTGTTGTTGAATTATTTTGGCAAGTTAAATTATTTGAGAACTTGAGGTGCGAATTGTGATATATTGTGATATTGATACGCATGCGGTGGTATAAGGTCTGGGTATTGAAACGCATGCGGTGAGATAAGGGTGGCTTGATACGCGTGGCTAGTAGGGGGAACTACTAGAAGTCATGCGGTGTGATAAGGATGGCTAAAATGCGGGATGCTATTTCGGAAAAAATATTTTCTTTCAAATAAATTGTGAAGGCTCCCGCGGTGAGATAAGGAAATGAGATATTGTGAATTTGTTTATGATTTGGGACTATGAGGCGGTACCTCGGGAGTGCCCTTATTGATATTGATTTGTGGCCGCAGTTGCCTTTGATTATTGTTGTGATTTTCTTAAAGTTGAAAAGAATTCTATTTTTTTCCACGAGGTATTTATTTGCCATTATTTGATGTAATTAAATGTGACATACTACTTGATTCATTTGCATTGTCATTTTATCTTATAATATTATTTAAACATTTTACCATGCCATTATTTATTCTCCAGTAGGGCCTGACCTGACCTCGTCACTACTCTACCGAGGTTAGGCTTGGCACTTACTAGGTACCGTTGTGGTGTACTCATACTACGCTTCTGCACATCTTTTTGTGCAGATCCAGGTACATCTTATCAGACCATGCATCAGTAAACTAGCTGTACGAGGAGACTTTGAGATATATCTGCCAGCGTCCGCAGACTCCGGAGTCCCCTTCTATCTTACTATGTTGTCTTCCTTATTTTCTTTAGACTCTGATGTATAGAGACATAGAGAACAAATTATTAGAAGCTTGTGAATTATTTCTACCGGATTTTGGGAGTTGAAATTGTTTGAATTGTAGTTTATTTATTTCAGATATTTATTATTATTCCGCATTGATAGGCTTACCTAGTCTTAGAGACTAGGTGCCATCAAGACATCCTACGGAGGGAATTTGGGGTCGTGACAGGATACTTTATAAATAACCGTTTTAAGAGCTAATACAAGGCTAATGTACAACGAAATATAATTTTTATTAACGTTCAAGTAACCCGTCAGAACTTAAGTGAGTGAAATTCACTCCTTTACAATTCCTCTAACAAGTTTCAATATAATTTAGGCACTTTAATTAACAAGTAGGGTGCGAACATTACAAATATTTCATGATTCGGGTCCTAAACTATCCGGACATAAGCATAATTAGTAACTACGCACGGACTCTCGTCACCTCGTGCATACGTAGCCCCCATAATGAGAAGCAAATAGAAATTTAAAGCACATATGGAGTAAATTCCCTCTTACAAGATTAGTAAAGAGACTTACCTTGTCTCAAAGCTCGCTTTCCGGCCTCGAATTCGCTCTAAAGCCTCAACTCAGTGCCAAAAAATTCGGAACTAGTAAAATGTTATATAAATTAATCAATATATACTCCAAAGTTCATAAATTTAAGTATTAGAGCAATTACCCAACCCAAATTGGAAGATTCTAAAAATTCACCCCCAGGCCTACGTGCCTGGATTCCGGAAACTTTCGAAGAAAGTTTTTACCCATAACCCAACGAACTCAAATATATAATTTTCACTCAATCCCATAACCATTTTCGTGGGTAAATCCCATTTTTATCAAAACATAGGGTTATTCATCTAAACCCATAATTTTTAAAAATTTCCATGTTAAAATCTACCCATTATCTATGTATTTAACTCACATTGGATAGAAATTACTTAGATCAGGTAGCTAGGTGGAAACCCCTCTCCAAAAGCCCCAAAATCGCTCAAGAAAATGAAAGAAATGAGTCAAAACAATGCTCTAAGCCTGTCTTAAACGACCTCACTACCTTCAGTGATTTTGCTTCTGCGGAAGCCAGGTCACATCCCAAACGGACCTCGATAACACCAAAACGTACTCCAAATCAAATTTACAGAACTTTTAAACCTTCAATAAGCAAACTTTTAACCTTAAGCGCCGAAACGCTCCCGGGTCATCCAAAACCCGATCCGAACATACGCCCAAGTCCAAAATCATTATACAAACCTATTGAAACTGTCAAATCCCGGTTCCGAGGTCGTTTACTCAAAATGTTGACAATAGTCAAACTCAGCCTTTTAAAAGCCAACCAAGAAACTAAGCATTCCGATTTGAACCCGAACCCTTTCAAATCCCGAACTAACCATCTCTCCAAGTCATAAAATAGTAAAAACTCATACTGGGAGTCTTATTTAGGGGAACGGGGATCTAGAAAGTAAAATAATCGGCCGGGTCGTTACATGTTGAATTTGAGATGGGAAATTTGCATCTATACCCGATTTTGGGGTCACAATTGAACCTATACCCACTTTGCAAAAATATTTACAAGCCTACTCACTTTACGATCAGCTTCAAACTTATCGGGTTTGAAGTAAAAAAAATTAGTGTAAAGTGAAAAAATTGCACTTCAGATGCACTTAAGGCCAAATAGGTTTGAAGCGCAACCAATGGTTTCATGCACTTAAGGCCAATAAGTGTGAAGTAAAAATATTGCACTTCAGATGCACTTAAGGCCAAAAGGTCTGAAGTGCAATAAATATTTTCCTACACTTAAGGCCAATAAGTCCGAAGTAAAAAATTGTACTTCAGATGTACTTAAGGCCAAAAGGTCTAAAGTGCAACAAACGTTTTTCTACACTTAAAGCCAATAAGTGTGAAGTGAAATATTGCACTTCAGATGCACTTAAGCCAAAAGTCTGAAGTGCAACCAACATTTTCATGCACTTAAGGCCAAATAGGTCTGAAGTGCAAATTGCCCATAAACAAAAATTTATTCTTCAAATTTTAACAATCCAATATGCGATTTAATACCTAAATCTACTCAAAATGTGCTCAAATTTGAAACACAACTTTCAAATATTATCAAGAACAAACCCCAATTATCAATTTGTCAAAACAACAATAAATCTAACGAACCCATTTTGTAATTAAGAAAAAGAAGAAACTCTAAGCAATAATAAAAAATAAAACGCCACAACAGCTCACCACTGTAAAACATCATAAACTACCTTAACATATGTTCACCAATACCATATAAAATTATTGTTACCCGAAGAAGAAGAAAAAGAAGAAGAAGAAGAAGAAGAAGAAGAAGAAGAAGAAGAAGGAGAAAAATGACTGAAGTAGTTTAAACAATGGGTACAAATTTTAAAAAAATTAATAATTGGGTATAAGTTAAATTGGGACGACCAAATAGGACGACCAGTACAATATTTATGTCCGAGACATGTGTAGTTGGTCCTTAGATAGAAGACCCAACACTCAAGAATTGTCTTTTGGCAAAATCAAACTATTTTTTTTAAAATCTAGATTAGGGGTTGTTAGACATTACTAAGCGCAAAACTGAATAGGTGCTGTTGTATCTTAGGGAAGTGATTGCACCAACCCATTAGCAAACTTGGCATCAAGGTAAATAACTTATTGAAAAATGCGATTTACTGTGTCATGAAATCTTGATCCCCGGAACCTCTGTTTTTGTCCATCTCCACATGTTCACTGGATCCTCCTCTATTTAGCTGTCTAGTTCGTCGTGACATTGATAGATACGTAGTAATATAATTGTTGACTTTTCCTCCGAGAAGCTAAGATACAACCTCAGGGAGCCACTTTCTGCATAAACATTTTGCTACAGAAATTTGTCTAGGTTGCTCAAACCCAATAGTTTTTGTTCAAACTATTTATTTGTTTCAAGAAATTAATTCAATACGTACAATTTGTTATATTAGAACCCAATAACTTAAAAATATTATAATCCCGAACTCATAAGGTTCAAATTTTGGTTCCGCCTCTGCTGGGTTCCCGTAAACCCGTACACGATACTCTAGATCTGCCACTGTCTCAGAGGTCCTATAACAACTAGTTGAATGGCGATGCAAACTGACGGGCTTGTTTGATTTTTTTTTTTTTTAATATAATACTGGTGTTTGGATCAGCTTCCACGTAGCTTGATTATTTCACCTTGACATGCTTAGTTGCACGGTGCAACTTGCACCCAATATATCTGTTCTTAAAATCCAGGTAAATTTAGGGATTCAATTTACTTTACGTATTTACCCACAGTCAGTTAATTCTGAACTTTAGAAAACGTCGAGCAATGTAGTGTCGACATGTGATCAGCTAATCAGTTGCCTTTTTTCTCCTTCTCTTACCTCCTTTTTTCTGTCAATGAATACGTACACCCACAAACACTTTCTATTCGCATTCTTAAATGTATTATGCATTTGCTATTTTTTCTTTTTACGAAAAGAAATTCGCCCACGATACCTGTTTAAATAATTACAAAGAAAAATCATATATATAGTTTATATATCCAGTAGTACTTAAAATGAAATCCATCAGATTGCCAACCCTTGAACGTACTACTTGATTTGTGTACTGCAACTCTATGTCAACTGTACTTGCAGTGCTAGTACCATCTGAACTTGGAATTTTTCATTCATCAATTTCTTTAAATAAAAGGAAATCTTTTAATTAAATTATCTTTTGAATCGATGCATCCGTTCCTATTTGCTATGCCTGTGGTCAACTTATCCCTCGTTCCAAGTTATTACTAGTACTAGTTAACTAGTTGACTTATAATAATTTTTTGTTATAAATAGAATTTTATTTAAGATAAATGTCTATATTATAGAGAGATTCTAGGGTTTGTTAGTTGGTGGCTAAGTCACTTTTTTCCTATAAATATAGGGGTTCTATTCCATTGTAAATCATCCCAAATCAATAAGAATTCTCTCTCCCTATTTTTCTCTGCAATATTCCTCTTCTTCTTTATTGTTTTATAACACATTATCAGCACGAGGCTCTAATCAATTGAGTAGAGGGCGGTTGTTTTAATTTGTAGATATACTATTAATTAGTTGTCTAGCATTTGAGAAATTAAACCCCCGTGGAGAGAATATATAGGAATTTGCGTGAGACCCTTGGGTACGGTGAATACATTGATATTCCTATACTAGGAATATGCTTCGGTCACCAGGCTACGTGCATGGCGCTCAATATGTACATAATATTGAACATAATGATTGTCAATTGTTCTATGAACTTCTTCAGGAATAAATTCTGGACTTAAGGTAAGTATTTTGCCTTATTTTTCTCTTTTAAATTCTTGAAATTCTATAATTTAATTTTAAATACAAGCAGAGACAATAAATTTTGCTTATAACTCTAGTAGAGTTTGTACAAAATTATAACTATCCGAAGTGGTGAACTTTCTATGTCTTACCATGATAAAATTCATGTATGATTGTGGGCACAAGAAGTGAAAACTCGTCTCATTGAATTTGCTTCATTCTTATTCTTTTAAGAGAATGTGATAGTAGTATGTAATAAGTCTGAAAGAACACAAAATTATTACCTTGAAGGTATCAATGTGTGGATGTGGCAATAGATGAAATTATAATCGTCATCATTGTGGTAATGAGAACAATAAGGATTCTCAAAATAATCCTTCACTCTGTGAAAGTAATATTTGTCATCGATTTGACATGAGATTTTGTAAAGCACATATAGATGATTATGGTCCATTCATGATGTGAATGTGACAACATGTGATTTATGAATACATATTCATTTTTGGAAGAATATGAACGTGCTAGTGGTATTGAATATACCACACTCACCTCTAGAAGGAGGTTTGAGATGAAATAAGAAAATAATTTTATTATTATGACATGAATGGTCATTGATCACGTATGTAATTATCCCAAAATATTATGGCAATGTAATTATTACATGGCATAAGTAATGGAAGCAACATATCTTGCCTAAAATGATTTTGACCATGACCATAATGGGATAACATTCTCCTTGAAAGAGATATTCACCATATAAATGTTGATGAATATGTGGTAGTACAAAAGTAATTGAGAGCTCTAGAAGAGCCAATTATTATAATTTTGGAGGAATAAAATTAATTATCAATAAGGTACTGTGTCGTACTAAGTCTCAAAGAAACTTATTGAGTTTCTAAAATATTCGCGAAAGCGGTTGGTCATATTGAGACTATAAATAAAGGAACTATTTAATATCTTCTATTACTACAATTTGTAGCGGCGTAATATTTAGGTAAAAATTTACCTGCTTTATTCTTCAGTTTGTACTACACACATAAAAGAATGCCACAATAAAGTGGAAGTTTATTGATATAAAAACCCATATCATAATAAACTTGAAGTTTTTTGATAATTGCACACGTCATGGTGTAAACATGGAGTTTATCAATATTGATAATTTATCAAGTTGGCATAATTGATTTAGCCATGTTAATTTAAGTATGATGTGCAAAAATAAAAGAGAATTCACATGGGTTATATTAAAGAACTAGAGAGTTCTTTACGAATTCTCTTATGTTGTTTGTTCTCATTAATTAATAGATCAGCTAAAATTGGGATTGAATCCCATGAATGCTGGAAATATCAAAGGTGAATATGAGCTCATTCACCTACCATGTATACCACATAAGATGCATCTATGAGATGGTTACATGTGCTCTTATTATTAACCCGCAACCTGATATTTGCGAGTTAACTTACTCAATAATTTAATTTAGATCTTAATTTCAAGATTTTCTATTCAAGATAGTTCATCTTGATAAGTTGGTTTACATCACAGTTGTTATAGCAAAATAATTTATTGAGTGCCTCCACTTAATAGCTAAATTACTGCTTATGAGAACAAAGTTATCTATATCAGTTTGATATACATTATATACGAAAGTATATTACGTTCTCCCCTCACAAGTAGTTCATGATCAGGAACCAAATAATTACATCTTATTATTATTGATGTGCGGTGTATATTTTGATTAACATCATAACGCATAAAGGTGGGTTTCCAAAGTTGAGGAAACAAGTTAGTTTTTCTAACATGAGGGGGAGATAGAATAAATAGTTGAGAAAAAGTTACAGAATGAATTATTGTTTGTACATCTAGATCCTCGAATAAGATAATATGAACTTGAAGTTCATAAAAAGATAATTCATCTGCAATATGTTGCAAAGCATGCCAGAAGCATTTGCTGACCCAAAGAAAGTAACTATATTCTCACTACAAATGCTCCCATTAGAATAAGTCCTAGAAGGACAAAGTCTATGAAAAATCGGTTTCAAATAAAATTCTTGATAAAGAAGATGAGAAAATGATCATAATAAGGAGGCAAGTGATCTAGAAGATCACATAACATAATATTTCATAAAATTTCAGGAGAGGTTCAGGTACCTGAAAATATGAATGAAGAGATCTCTATGTTATGTCTTTATAAAAAAAATGTTGGAACCGATATAAAATGTTTGCCGACGACTTCTATGATAGCGCTAAGTATAGATAGGGATCTTAAGTCTGTTGAATACGGACACAAAAATATTGGCCAAATGAAAAAGACAGAATTCGAATAGAATTTGTTTCATATGAAAGACATATAGTTTTGGGCCTGCAGTTCAAACACTTGAAAGTATAAAGTCAATGGTGTGTGCAATCACTTTTATCTATCTTAGATGTCTATCATGACATGAAAACTTGATATACATCAAATGTCTATTTAAATGGCTTATATGACTTAACTTATATGACAATCCCTGAAGGTTTCAAATCACTTAAAGCATAAACAATCCTAAGTGTAATTTGTGCACATATGTATCTTGCTATAACTATAAGCATGATAATGTGTTAGCGAGGATTTTCAAGGTGCAACAAATTCATTGGAGTTAATATGGCTGATTTAATCATCAAATCTCTGCCGACGTCAACCTTCAAGAAGCTAGTGCTCAAGATTGGAATGCGAAGGCTCAAGGATGTGAATTGATGCTCTCATCCGGGGGAGTTACTACGCGTTGTACTCTTTTTTCCTTACAAGGTTTTGTCCCACTAAGTTTCCTTGCAAGGTTTTTAACGAGGCAACCAAAAGGCGTATTGTTAGATATGTGTACTCTTTTTCCTTCACTTGAATTTTTTTCCACTGGATTTTATTTTAGTTAAGGTTTTAACGAGGTACATTATCTGTTGAATAGACATTCAAGGGGTAGTGTTATAAATAGAATTATATTTAAGGTGAATGTCTATATTTTAGAGAGATTCTAGGGTTTGTTACTTGGTGGCTAAGTCACTTTTTTCCTATAAATATAGAGGTTCTATTCCATTGTAAAGCATCCCAAATCAATAAGAATTTTCTCTCCCTACTTTTCTCTGCAATATTCTTCTTCTTCTTTATTGTTTTATAATATTTTTAGTATTTTTTAAATATATAATTTTTTTTAAGAAACTTTAAGAATCTATATGTGTTAATTCACACTGAAAATTAAGTTCCTTTCACATTCGTTCCTTCGTATAAATTGAGACAAAATGAGTATATTTTTCTTGAATATAACTTATGTACATCGTAGGTTGGTGTAAAGAAATTTTTATACTATCACGTCACTTTAAGGATATCTACCGATAAACCTTTTCAAAATGGGGGTACGTACTCTAAGGGGTGTCAATGGTTCGGTTCGGTCAGTTAATTTATAAAATTTGTAACATACTATTTTTTTTTGTTTATTCTATTATGTATAACCAAAATTAGATTTTTCGAAATTGTCCCAATCACGTCGGTTTCTCTTCGGTATCAGTACGGTTCGATTAATTTTTGGTTATTTTTTTAGGGTCATGTAAAAGTCACTAGCTAGTAGAAGTAGAATGCAATAATTTGCGTACTTTTATAAGACTTCACAAAACTCTCTAGACATTTTTACTGTTTAAAGGGTGATGAATTAAGAAAACATGAAAGATGGTGAGAGTATAGATCCATCAACTATTTTATAGCAGTGTAAAAGAAACTAATCAAAGACAAAGAGTATGAACCAAGCTGGGACTCGAGAATAAAGTATATACAAGATTAAATATTCAAAAAGATAAATTTAAATCATACGAAATTAAAGAAAACATATTCAATACATTATAGTTTGCTACTCATAATTGCTAGAATGTCGTGTGTCTTGCTAGTGAATATGTTGAAAATAATTTAATTTCAATAGCAGTAGCATAATAGGTTAGGAAATTAGGATTTTGAGTTTAGTTGTTGGCTTGTAACCGTTTTCGTAATTCCAAGCCCCAAAGAAAAATTTAATTCTTTATTATTTTTTAACTTAATAAATAAATATATTTATTCGATACGGTATTTTTTCGATTTATTTTCATAAAATAAAAAACTTACCCTAATTATCGGTAGGGTTATAAATTTATATAAAAACCTACGGTTTTATTAAAAGAAACCTGAAAATCGGTTCGGTACGGTACGGTTCGGTCGATTTAGTCGGTTTTTAAATATCCTACTCCAACAGATAAAGATGACCTAATGGTGTAAATATGTCTCAAATTGACACAATACATATAACTTAAAATCGTTTTTTTTACCTTGATCGGCAAAAGAGGTAAAGTGACTCTTCCTGTTTATTGAAAGGCAAATAAATCTTATAAGCGCATTTAATAAACTGCTAAAGACCTAAAAACATCTCGATTAAAAAAACTGAGATAGTACCAGTACTTGGGAAGTCTACGCAAGGGAATTAGTTGTTAACATCAATCATAAAAAGTAAACGCTACAACATCTCTTTATAAGCCAATCTCATCGCATGCATATGTATATGCAACAACAATCAAGATAGTAGTAATTCAAGAAACGATCACAGTTTTGGGAAAGATGGGGAGCAGAGTCGTGTGGAAAATTGTTTTGCTATTGGTTTTTATTGGATGGCTCTTCATCTGGATAATGTTACCTACAAAGACTTACAAAGATTCATGGACTCCCCAGCTCAAAATCAAGCTCAACTCCACATATTTCAGAGAACAAGGTATAGTAATTACTCTAATTAAATTATCTTAATCTAATTTTTTCCCGTTTTTCCAAGTTAGTATAACGCCAAATCTGAACCATTTCCTTAAGTTGAGTAGAAAATTTGGACCTTTGCCCTAAACCTAATTGACACTTCGTTACTGCAGGGACAAATCTTCTTTTATTTACATTTCCTATAATGTTGATAGCTGCTCTGAGCTGCATCTATCTTCATCTTTACAGCAAGTCAAGTTCTGATCAGAGGTTAGTTAATGATTTAATTTCATTTTTTCGTTCTCAGCCATTAATATTTATGACAACAAAAAGATAACATAATTATATATTCTCGGCTTGTTATAATTTTGTGACTGATTGGTGCATTTTGACAGTACTAATGGCAATAAGGGACAATATTTTCGTTCCTGGAAACGGCCTGTGCTTGCGATGGCTCCTCTGGGAATTGTGAACGCCGTTGAGCTTGCATTTGCTGCTATGTTTATCGCCCTTCTAATTTGGTCTTTAGCCAACTACGTCTGTATCAGCTTTGGCCGTCTCCATATGCACAACGCTGGAGAGAAAGTGTAGGTTTTCTACTTCTTAAAATTAAACAGTTGAATCCTATTGTTGATATGTAAATATATATCTATGTTCCGCGTAAAAACTGTTGAATTCAGTTGAACTAATATTACAACATCGATCCGCCTCTTCTTATCAATGGATCGGTATTTTGGGTAATTTGCAGGTGGATGGCAAAGTTTCGAAGTGTATCTTTAAGGCTTGGCTACCTTGGGAATATTTGCTATGCGTTTTTGTTTTTCCCTGTGACCCGATTGTCTTCAATTTTGCCGCTGGTTGGGCTAACCTCAGAATCAAGCGTTAAGTATCATATCTGGCTTGGTCATGCCTCAATGGCTCTTGCCATTCTCCATAGTGTTGGCTTCGTCATATACTATGCCATGTCTCATCAAATGATAGAGGTTTGTTGACATTATTCTTTTATTGTTTGGAGCTCTTAGTTATTGCTCCATCTGTTTTGAACTTATTTCTCCTATTTAGGGAGTCAAACAATTCTTTTTTTACCATGTTTATTTGTAAATAGTTTTTAAATATTTTGAATCGTTAATTTTTGTGACTTATAGTACTTTTTATGTAGTTTCTAAATATGTAGATTTTATTTCAAATAACCTAAAGAAGCCGCTATATATGCCTGAATTCATACCAAAAATTAGTCAACTTGATCCTCGTACTCCAAAAAGTTTCAAACAAATTGTAACGGAGGGAGTATACTTTGGATGATATGTTTAATGACAAACGAATTTAGGGTAAAATCTGTGAATTCACCTGAACACCAAGCTATGCTCTCGGTTTGAGTCCACCAAGGCTAGCAAGATCTTGGATTCGCCTCTATCTTTAATTAATCCTACAACTAAATAATTTTTTTTGCAGGTGTTAGAATGGAGCAGTACCTACGTATCCAACGTGGCTGGAGAAATTGCTGCCTTGGTTGCAATAGCAATGTGGTGTACTAGTTTGTACACGATCAGGAGAAAGATGTTTGAAGTATTCTTCTACGCACATCATCTCTATATTCTCTATATCTTCTTCTACCTATTGCATGTTGGTGCTGCCTACACATGCATGATCCTCCCTGGAATTTTTCTCTTTATGATCGACCGATACTTAAGATTCTTACAGTCTAAAGGAAGGGCTCGATTAATTTCTGCACGTCTTTTACCTTGTAGCACTATAGAACTCACCTTTTCCAAGAATCCAGGTGAATATAATCTTTACAATAACCTAAGTATGATTTCCAAGATGTTAAATTAAGAAGCTAGCTAGTATAGTAGTAGTATGCTAGTTATTATATATTATACGTACTTATATTTTCACTTTACAGCATTGACGTACAACCCTACAAGCATCTTGTTTGTGAACGTCCCAAGCGTATCCAAGTTGCAGTGGCATCCATTTACTATAGTTTCTAACAGTAATTTGGAGGCAGATAAACTAAGTGTTGTCATTAAATGCACGGGAAGTTGGAGTGAAAAGTTAGAAAAACAACTTTCTTCTTCTCCGGATCATCTTCAAATCTCAACAGAGGGACCTTATGGACCTTCATCATCACATTTCTTAAGGTAAGTACCAAGGCGGAAACTTATACAAAGATTTTTCTTTCTTTGTTTTCTTTTACTAGTGTATGACTAAGCCAGCTCAATTGAAAAGGAGAAAGTAAAAGAAAAATTACAGTTTTGTTGACATGGAGAGTCATGGGATCTTCATGTAGTTTACAATTAATTTAAGGTACTTAATTTAAAATACAATCATCCATGTTAATTAGTTAGGTGATTTTACCTCAAGACATTTCCTTGTTCTAATTATTTTTCACTATGAATTCGTGTTTTCATATTTTTTTTCTTTTATTCATACGTTTTACTTATATGTTAATTACTTGAGATATCATGCGAAATCTTTTGTCTAGTATAAAGTACCAACCATGACATTTGCTAATGAACAGATATTTGATTGAACACAGTTTTATTTTTTTTTAAATATTATTAAGAGTAAAACGCAAAGTTTAGAGTTGAATACATAAATATTTTATTCTTTTTTGGATAAACTAAAAAAGTGTTTCATATAATCAAACTGTTCTTGATTTATATTCAAATATCTGCTCGTTGAACACATAGTCTTAGTAGTTGTTGCTCGACTTGATATGAGTTTGAGAGTTAAATTGTTTCTCCATATCTGTTGTAATTCATAATCAGTTTAGCTTCTATATACTTCTAACTTTTTCACTAGGTCATCTAAAAACTAACTAAAAGGCAATCGTCCATAATAAGTACTTCATTTTTACTTGCCCACTATATAAAAATATATTTTTCTTTTACTTGTCCATTTTACTAGCAAATAAGAGAAAGACAATAAATAATTTCTTGTTTTACCCTTATCATTAATTACTCATTCCCTAAATCATCTCCCAATATTTTTTGAAATGCTATCATGGGTAAAATTATAAAATACATACTTCATTCATTTTTTTCTTAAAGAAAGTACAAAGTTAAAAAGGGACAACTAAAAATAAACGGAGGGAGTAGAATTATTAAACTGGAAAATAATAAAGGATACCTGCTAGAATAAAGTAAAAACACTGATACTATAAGAGTTGTTTACATCGGTATGTATAAGTTAAACTCATAATTTACTAGTGATGCCTTGTACAAAGAATTTAACGAAAACAATGTGACATTCCAGTCGGGAGTGCCTGGTAATGGTCAGTGGAGGAAGTGGAATTGCTCCCATGATTTCCATAATCCGAGAGCTCATTTACAGAAGCACACAACCCAACACCAAAGTACCAAAGCTGATCCTAATTTCAGCTTTCAAGGACACAGCTGATCTCACAATGCTAGACCTCTTGCTTCCTCTCTCCACCACTCCAGCTGATATTTCTAAATTAGATTTGCAAATCGAAGCCTATATTACTAGAGAAAATGGACAAGAACATAACATTGAAAGTGTCCATCACAAGCAACTCATCCAGACAATAGTGTTCAAACATAATCCAAATGACTCCGCCATTTCTGCAGCCCTTGGCCCAAGCAGTTGGCTATGGCTCGGCGCGATAATTTCGTCCTCATTTGTCATGTTTCTCCTTTTGTTAGGCATTGTCACACGTTACTCCATATACCCAATTGAGCGCGATGGCAGGCTCTATCATTACAGTGCAAAAATCATTTGGGACATGTTCTTGGTTTGTGCCTCCGTTTTTATTGCCACCAGCATCATTTTTATGTGGCAAAAAAGGGACAATGAAGCTGAAGGGATAACAAATTCAGAATGTGGAACTACCTACCCCTACAAGTTCACCTGCAAGTTTATTATGTGGTACAGAAAGGGAACTGGAAAGTCTTCCCCACCAGTCTCTTGTTCAAGCCACTAAGGTGCATTATGGTGCTAGGCCTGATCTAAAAAGTGAGTTTACTAATTCTTGTTGGTTCACTCATTCAGAAATTTCGCTAAATTTTTTACAATTTAATATATATGTATAAAAAGTAATAGTAGTAATATTTAACTAGTATACATAGTATAATTTTTTCCGATAAAAAGTGTTCAACTCACCACCCTTTGTCGGCTCTAGCTCCGCCCTTACCGCTCTCACACACCAATCTTCTTGAAATAGTTGTTATGAAATGAACTAAATATTTGAATTGCGTGACATGCAGGAATACTTTTTGATTGCAAAGCATCAGATGTTGGAGTTGTAGTTTGCGGGCCACAGAGCATGAGACATGAAGTTGCCAAAATATGTGCTTCTGGCTTGGCAGAAAACCTGCATTTTGAGGCTATCAGCTTTAATTGGTGATGTTTGGGTTTGTTACGTGCGACAAAACGAGGACAGATGTGTGGTTTTTTAATACTGTTTCTTTTTCTTTTTTCTTTCTGCTTAATTGCTACTCAATTTGGAAGGATTGGCTTTTGGATTGTTTGTTGTGTGCAAGTTTCTAACATAGGACTAAGAATGTTGTGTTGTGTACGGCCTAACCTCCTCAAAAGTTGTATAAAAACAATATGCTCTTATACTGTTCTACGTATAAAGAAAATAATGAACATCTTTATGTGAATACGGATATATGTGTAGTGTATATGCTTGCATGTGTATTCATGTTGTTTCGTACACAAACCTAAAACTTTATACGAAAACTAAAATTGTGACAAAATTCAATGATAATTGGAGGGTAAATTTTATCAAGGGTCATCAAGTTAAACTTTGTAACAGTTTGTGTTGTGAAACAAAACGAGTAACTTTTCCAAATGGAGGGTAAATTTATTCAAATAAAACTTTGTAACACAAAAATCAGTTTTCTTTCTTTCTGTAACATAAAAGTCATTTTAGTATAGCTTAATTAATAGAAATATAAAAGTGACTGAAACATATAAATTTTGGCCAAAAAATTGACGTGGCAATTCTGATTCTCTAATTAATTTATTAAAATTTCACACAAAGTCATCTTCTAAAATTTTGGTCATTGATATTAGCAAGCTGTGATCATAACGAAAACTGCTGTTCATATTTGAACCTACAAACTAAATGCAAAAATTAATGCTGATATTTTAATTCACTTTCAAAATCACCAATTGACGTACCAAAGACTAACAAACTAAATGAAAAAGAGGTCTTGGCAAAGACGAGGAAGAAGGATCAACAGGCCCTCACGCTCATCCACCAATGTTTGGATGATGCCATGTTTGAGAAGGTGGCAGATGCTACCACCTCAAAGGAAGCTTGAGGGATTTTACAAAATTCTCTTCAAGGAGTTGACAAGGTGAGGAAGGTAAAATTTCAAACTCTAAGGGCTGATTTTGAAGTTTTAAAAATGAAAGAATCCGAATGCATTTCGGATTATTGTTCAAAAGTGAAGGTTGTTGTAAATCAATTAAGAAAATATGGGGAGGACGTAAAAGATGTCCGTGTGGTAGAAAAGATCCTTCGCACTTTAACACCTACAAAAGACTAACAAACTAAAAACTTCTACTCAATACTCTATATATCCTGAGAACCAGAATTCAAAAAGACCAAAAACAACAGACAAGCTCTCTGATAGTTAATATCAGATGATGTCAAGCTGAGTATACTGCTAAAGTCCGTTGAAGTTCACTTGCCAAGAATCCGGTGTATCATGATCGAAGAAAGCATATAGATACAAGGTATCACTTCATCAGAGAATGCATTGCCAAGAAGGAAATCAAGCTCAAATATGTGAAGTCTCATGATGAGGCTGCAGATATCTTCACAAAACCTCTCAAGTTCGAAAATTTTCAGAGGTCGAGATTAAGACTTAGAATGACCAAGAAAATTCAAAATTAAGGGAGAGATTTGTTGGACCAATCTCTAAATAAAACAAACAATTAGAAAAGAGGAAAAGGAAAAGAAAGATATGTGATTGGTTGAAACAAAGAAGAGTGGGCTGTTAGAAAAGAAAGATATGTGATTGGTTGAAATAAAGAAGAGTGAGCTGTTGTAAACTTGGCCGGTTGTAACCAATTTGCAATCTTGAAATTTGGCAAGTAGACATCACAATAGATTTTTTGGTGAGCATTCGTTCAACTATAAATAGGGGAGGATGTTGCCTCATTTAAACACACCAAAAACAAAGAGAAGCTAAGCAGAAAGCAAAGCAGTGAGAGTAATCCACAGATTGTTGTCTGTGAGATAAATAGTGAGTGGCAGTATTATTATAGTAAGGTATTTTAAAATAAAGAGTTATTTCTTTCAAAGTTGTAGTAGTCTCTTGACACTACTAAGTTGTAATATTATAGTGGTAATATTGCTCCGCTCGGGTATTGTATTTTACCCCGTTAAAAGATTTAATATTATTGTTACTCTCTTGTGTTATTATTATTTACTGTGGATATTATTCCTGTGCGGGATATATTTATTTTTCCTAACAACATGGTATCAGAGCCATGGCGAATAATGATCCGCTATCTTTTCAGTGCCCCCCGTCTCACATAAGATAATTATGAGAAATAGTGTCTACGTATGAAAGCCATTCTTGGCTCTCCGGATGTATGGAAAATCGTAGACAGGGGGTATGCAAAACCTGATAACAAGGAAGCTCTGCCTCAAAATGAAAAAGAGGTCTTGGCAAAGACGAGAAAGAAGGATCAACATGCCCTCACGCTCATCCACCAATGTTTGGATGATGCCATGTTTGAGAAGGTGGCAGATGCTACCACCTCAAAGGAAGTTTGGGGGATTTTATAAAATTTTCATCAAGGAGTTGACAAGGTGAGGAAGGTAAAATTTCAAACTCTAAGGGCTGATTTTGAAGTTTTAAAAATGAAAGAATCCGAATATATTTCGGATTATTATTCAAAAGTGAAGACTGTTGTAAATCAATTAAGAAGATATGGGGAGGACATAAAAGATGTCCGTGTGGTAGAAAAGATCCTTCGCACTTTAACACCTAAATTTGATTTTGTAGTGTGTGCTATTTAGGAGTCTTAAAATTTAGACTCTATGATGGTAGAGCAATTGGAGGGTTCTTTACAGGCCCACGAAGAAAAGATCAAGAGGAGACAAGAAGTGTCATTAGAGCAACTTCTTAAAACTCAGGCATCCTTTAAGGATTATGGAGATGAAGAGAGTTATCGAGGAAACGGGCGAGGCATAGGCCGTGGTGGTCATGGAAGAGGAAGAAGTAACGGTAACAACTTCAACAATGAAGTTAAAATCTACCAGACATTCAGAGGTCGTGGCCGTGGCTACTACTAAGAAAACAATGGACAGAGGTGTGACAAATCCAAAATTGAGTGTTATAATTATCATAAATTTGGCCATTACTCTTGGGAATGTCGTAGAAATGTTGAAGAAAAAGCTAACCTTGTTGACAACAATAAAAAAAAGTTGATTCAACGTTGTTGATGACACTCAAGGAAGAAGACAGGGATGATTGCAGCTCGTGGTATTTGGACAATGGAGCAAGTAATCATATGTGTTGATGCAAAGAGAAGTTTGTGGAGATCAATAACACGGTGAGAGGTAATGTGTCCTTTGGAGATTCCTCAAAGATTCAAATCGAAGGGATGGGTACGATTCTGATCTCCTGTAAAGATGATAGTCACAAGCTAATTCAAGATGTTTATTATGTGCCAAAATTAAAAAGTAATATTTTGAGTTTTGGCCAACTTCTTAAAAAGGAATATGACATCCACATGAAAAATATACATCTTTGGCTTAGAGATTCAAGTGGAATTCTAATTGCTAAAGTGCATATGGCAAAGAATAGATTATTTTCTCTGAATCTTAAGGCAATTGATGCAAAGTGTTTGAAGGCTAATGTGTAAGATGAATCATGGTGTTGGCACATGCGATTTGGGTACTTGAATTTTGAAGCGCTAAAATCAATGGGAGAAAAGAACATGGTGTATGGGATACCATCAATCAACCATCCCAATCAATTGTGTGAAGTTTGTCATCTTGGAAAACATGCAAGGAGGAGTTTTCCAAAGAGGGCCATGTCAAGATCAACCAAACCGCTCCAGCTTGTTCACACTGAAGTGTGTAGGCCAATCAATCCACCTTCCTTTGGTAAAAGTAAATACTTTCTACTCTTTATTGATGACTTTAGTAGAAAGACTTGGGTTTATTTCTTGAACCGAAATTCTGAAGCTTTTGCTGCTTTTAAAAATTTTAAAGTACTTATAGAAAAAGAAAGTGGCTATGAAATAAAAGCTTTAAGGTCCGATAGAGGAGGCGAATTCACTTCAAAAGAATTTAATGACTTTTGTCAATCTCATGGAATTCGTCGTTCTTTAACGGTACCTTATTCACCCCAATTAAATGGAGTTACAGAGAGAAAGAATCGAACGATTCTTAATATGGCTAGATGTATGTTGAAAGCTAAAAGTATACCCAAGGAATTTTGGGCCAAAGCTGTTTCTTGTGCAGTTTATTTGAACAACAGGTCTCCAACAAAGAAGGTTAGAGATCAAACCCATTAAGAAGCATGAAGTGGAAGAAAGCCAAGTGTCAAGCACTTGAGAATCTTTGGGAGCATAGCCTATGCTCATGTGCCACATCAAGGGAGAGCAAAGCTTGACGATCGAAGTGTCAAGCATGTGTTTGTTGGCTATGATACGAGTTCAAAAGGCTACAAGCTATACAACCCAAGCAGCGGCAAGGTGGTGGTAAGTCATGATGTTGAATTTGATGAAGAATTGGCATGGAATTGGGAAGCTGAAGAAGAAACTTCATATGATTTTCTTCCATACTTTGGAGATGAAGAAAAACCAGTGACTGTGGAACTTGTGCAGGATACAACTCCACCTTCTTCTCCAACTAATGTTGCATCTCCTTCTTCTCAACAAAGTTCAAATGAGCAACCGCAAAGGACAAGGAGCATTCATGTCACGACACAAAATCCATAAAGGTCGTGATGGAGCCGGACTCCACTGTCAGGCAAGCCAACAATAAATACTTAATTAGATTCACATTTTGTTACTTTTGAAATCATATTTTCTTTCAATTAAATAGCAAAAGATGGAGTTTACAAAGTAAATAATAATATTTTCAACAATTTCAATACAAGATAACCCATAATCACCCAAAAACTCGCTGTCACAAGTGCATGAGCATCAACTAGGAAGATAAAATAAAATACAACACCAGTCCAGAATACAAATTAGACGGGAAAATACATAAGTAACTCTGAAGGGGACTCTGTTGGCTGCGGATCGTAGATGGGAATGCAGATCACCTAAGTCTCTGCATTTAACCACACCTCTGCGCCCGCCAGGCTGCTAGTCATATATGGACCTGCACAAAAATGTGCAGCAAGTGTAGTATGAGTACGTAAATCAATGTGTACCCAGTAAGTATCCGACCTAACCCCGAAGAAGTAGTGACGAGGGGTCGACTTCGACACTTACTAGTGGTCCAATAATATCAGGTACAGTAAAGAAGTGAATGAATATGAGACAGAGTAAATATATGAAACAAACAAGTATAAAATACGTAGTACAATTTTCCTCTTTACAATTTACTCAAGCTATCAACTAGCAAGTTCCCCCCATAACCGGAGCATATATATAAATATAGTTTATTTCATCAAAGAGGTTGTCATAATCCAAACCAGGAAAAATAACCTCAGATACACTGTCTTCTTGCTAAACGTTATGCACGATTCCATGAGGATAATATATATATAGGAAATGCCGAGGCGTACGGCCCGATCCAACATAAAAGTAAATTGTGCACTGCCGAGGGTCGAAAGGCGCAAACCATAGTCGCATCTATTAACCTGCTGAGGCGAACGACCCACTCCCATGAGAGTGTGGTACATAAATCCTTCCGAGGCGAACAACCCTATCCGATAATAGTGGTAGAAGGAAATACCCTGCTTGCGAATCATACGAGCGACACGGTCAAATATAAATTTAAGAAATCTCCCCGCTTGCGGATCATTCTTGTGACGTGGTCAAATATAAATTTAACATTAAAATCATATCTCTTTCTTGATTATTTTCAAAATAAGGGATATTCAGCTTGTAGCTTTTTAAGAAAATTACCCCGCTCGCGAAACATACATGCGATGTGGTTACACATAGATTTCTTAAGCTATTATAGCATTACTCAATCTTTTTCGAAATTACGAAGTTCAAACGAACCCTTTTAAATCTTACGTTCTTCAATTTCAACTCCTTTCAAAAACATTTAATAAGCAAACTCAATCCTGCTCCCTCTCAAGGTAGACAATAAACATAAATCAATAATAATATCAACAAGGCATGATGTGAGCCTAAAACCACCCGGACATAGGCATAGCTAGTAGCTACGTACGGACTCTCGTCAACTTGTGCATCCATAGCCCCCACAAATAGAAGCACACAATAATTTAGTTCACGTATGGGGTTAATTCCCCTCTTACAAGGTTAGAAAAGAGACTTACCTCTCTCCGAAATTCCATAACTGGCTCCAAATCCTTTCTAACACCTCAAACCGACACCCGTCGCTCCAAAACTAGTCAAATAAGTTGCAACCCAATCAAAATATGCTCTAATACTCATAATTAATCAATTTGTATCAATTTCTAACCATGCTCGAAAAATCGATAAAGTAACCCTCGGGCCCACGTGCCTGGATTCCGAAAATGTTTGAAGATAAACTTTAACCATAACCTCTCGAACTCAAATATATAGTTCATTTCCAATTCCGTGCCCAAATTCATGGTCAAAATCCACAAATACCAAATTCTAGGTTTTCCTCTTAAAATCTCAAATTTCTACAAATTTTCATGTCTAAATCCATACAAAATCCAAGTATTTAACTTGCAATAGGTGGGAATCACTTACCTTGACATAGATGAAAAAAAACTCCCTTCCAAGAGCTCCAAAAATCGCCCAACCAGATGCAAAATGGAGAAAAAATGGCCAAACCCCGTCTTTAAAATAATCTGCCCAAGCCAGGCCCTTTTTCGCGTTTGTGACCTCCGTCTCGCATTCGCGAAGGCCAAAAACCCAGCTGCCTCAAACTCCTCTTTGTGTTCATGGTACCACACCCGCGTTCGCAAAGGCTAAGCACTTCCAGGTCCAGCTCCTTCCTTCTTCGCGTTTGCGACCACTACGTCGCGTTCGTGAAAGCTTGACCAGTTCTTGCCTCGCGTTCGCGTTACACACTTCGCGTTCGCGAAGGCCAACGACCTCGGACCCATCTTCTCCTTTCTTCTTCGCGTTCACTTCACCTTGGCCGCGTTCGCGAAGGCTTGCCCAACTCCTGCCTCGCGTTCGCGTCCACTGCTTCCCGTTCGCAAAGGCCAAATCCAGAACCCCCAAAATTTCTTCTTCGCGAACGTGGGACTTCCTTCGCGTTCGCGATGAAGGAAACCAGATACCAACAACAACAGTCCAAAACAACCCGAAATGATCCGACACCACCCCGAAACACACCCGAGGCCTCCGGGAGCCCGTCCAATCATACCAACCAGTCCCATAATATAACACAAACTTGCTCGAGACCTCAAATCGCATCAAACAACATCAAAATCATGAATCGAACCCCAATTCAAATTTAATGAACTTTGAAACTTCAACTTCTACAATCGATGCCGAAACCTATCAAATCACGTCCGATTGTTCTCAAATTTTGCACACAAGCCATATTTGACATTACAGACATACTCCAACTTCCAGAATCGAAATTCGATCCCGATATCGAAATGTCCACTTCCGGTCAAACTTCCCAAACACCTTCAAATTTCTAACTTTCGCCAAATGGCCCCAAAATGACCTCCGGACCTCCGAATCCACTTCCGGATGCGCTCCCAATACCAGAATCACCATACAAAGCTATTCCCAGGCTCGGAATCCCAAACAAACATTGATAACATTAAAATGCACTTCAACTCAAATTTATAAAATTCGTCCAAAATGCCAACTTCCACAACAGGCGCCGAAATACTCCTGGGTCATCCAAAACCCTATCCAGATATATGCCCTAGTCCGAATTCATGAATCTTCTCCTTGGCCAATACAGCTTCCTACATGCTCACTTTAAACATAGAAATCAAAACCTACTCTCATTGAAAGCAATTGAGATTCTGCAACTTACCTCTTTAGTGCTAAATTGGACAAAAGCATAACCACGTGGCTCCCCACACTTAGGACCACGAGTGTGCCACAGGAAGTCTTCAGCTATAATCTTCCCATAGGGGGAAAACATCTTAATAAGAGCAGCCCTGGTGTAAAGAAATAATTAATTAATCAGGTAAAACAAGTTCTCGGCAATATAAGTTACTAACGGTACAAGTTAACCAAGGAATTCAAATGCAGAGATCTATCCTTACTCCGATATTCTAAGATCAAGGTTTCCGACATAAAGTCTGCTTTCAGACTTATCATCCAAAGAGTTAACAGGATCCTGCAATAACATTAAAAATAGCCAATTAGCAGTTTCCAGAATTACTGTTACAAAAGAAACATTCTAGAGCAACTTATATGACTAAAGGGCTGCAATTATACTTTTTTTCTGGAAATCTTTAGGCAGTGAATATTCTGTAGAACTTCTGAAAGCAGATGCTCTTTCAAAACAATGTCAACATTGTTTTGAAAAGATATATTTCTTTCACTTGCGGTGGTTAGACCGACCATATTGTATGGGATAGAGTGTTGGCCGGTTAAGAACTTACATATACAGAAGATGAAAGTAGAAGAGATGAGGATGTTGAGGTGGATGTGTGAGCACACTGGGATGGATAAGATTAGGAATAAAGATATTCGGGGGAAGGTGGGCGTGACTCCTATATATGACAAGATGCGGGCAGCGAGACTTAGATGGTTTGGGAATATGCGGAGGAGGAGCCCTGATGCCCCGGTAAGAAGGTGTGAGCGGTTGGCTTTGGCGAGAAGGAATGAGAAGAGGTAGAGGGTGGCCTGAGAAGTATTGGGGAGAGGTGATAAAATTTTACATGGACAAAAAATTCATGTGGCAGAGCGTGTGTCACACTCCCATGGATTATCAGCGTCCAAAGGGATTGAGATTATAAAAATTACCAAGTTCAGGGGGGAGGGGGCATTAAAGACCACATGAAGTTTAAGGAGGAACTATACAAAAGTTGCCATATTCGGGGGGGGGGAGGAGGGGGGGGAGGAATTATACAAAAGTTGCCAAAGTAATGAAGTTCTAATGGTGTATTTTCTACAAAAAGAAAAAAATATTGTATATTTTTCTTTTCCTACAATGACTATTTATTTAAAGTATGCATTATTTTTTTCGAGTCAAATTCGTAAAATATTTGGTGGAAATTTTATTTTTTTAGCCAAAATATGCAGTTCCAACAACGTATTTTATTTTATTTTTTCTGTAGATGCAATAAGTATATGTTCCAATTCCTTCTTTTCCTGACCAAATATATAAAAATAACTTGATTAAAATATCATTATCTTTATCCAAATAAAAATTAAAATCAAAATAATGTTTTTCCAAGTTTCTTTACATATTTGTAACGAAAAAATTAATTTAAATAACTGGTGGACTTAAAAAATTAAAATATATTTTATTATAAAAAATACCACATGGACAAAAAAATCCTTGTGGCAGCGCGTGTGTCACTCCTATGGATTGTCAGCATCCAGGGGGTTGAGTCTATCAATATGACAAGTTCAGGAGAGTATTAAAGATGAGAAAAAATCATTACTAGCCATCCGCTGGAAACTTATATCAGCCGCTAGCCATAAATTATAATATATATTTTTATAGCCCAAGACTTATTCTAATGGCTAGCCGCTGGAATTAGCAAATCAAACTGACACGGAACACAAGGGGAAATGAGGGAAAGAGAATTGAAAAGTAAAATATTGAGATGGCTCTTAATTTGTTCATAGGAAAACATTCATCATTTGATTCTTTTTGGCTTTTATGCTATTTAGATATTGATATTTTATACATATTTGTGAGGAATATAAAAATAAAACTTGTCATAAATGTTGATTTTCATCAGCTGGTGGAAGGGGCAAAAAGGACATGTGTCATGTACACAATAATCACACATGTTTGGGTCATTACATTCTTTTTATACACATTAGTATATCATTTAAATTCATAGTATGAAAAAGATAATGCCAATAAATTGATTTGTTTCTTTTCCTATATGAGTCCAAGCTGACTCGGTAGCACGTGTCCTCACCATTTGTGAGAGAATAGAGATACAAAGGCTCAAATTCCAAAATCAACAAATTTCGCAAAACCACTATATAGAGAGCATTTGTATGATTACCCATTCTCTGATTACCGAAATTAAAACGATTAAATTACATCCAAATTATACGCGATCACTATATATAAAAATATATATTTATATAACTACAATCTTACTATACAAAAATTATACAACATATAATATTACTTATACAAAAAATATACAAGTTTATATAACAAATCAAAAATCTTTCAAGTGTTTCCCTATATTGCAGTTCGTGTGCACGCTAGTATTATATATATATATATATATATATATATATATATATATATATATATATATATATATATATATATATATATATATATATATATATATATATATATATATATAGTAGAATAGTCTATACATTGTGAATACACAAAAGCACTTGGAATACATTAATGATACATTGGGAATACATTTCAAAATACATGATACACTCTAAATACACGGTGTGACACATTACACATACAGAATATGTATATAATTTATATACACTGTGTTTACATATTAGACAATACACATGTGTATATAGTTTTGATACATTGTATAGACATATTATACATTCATGATACAAAATACACTCGGGATACACTCAATATATACTTTAGGTACACAAGCACACTCGAGATAGGCTCAATATACAATAATGATACACTGTCAAACTTAAGATACAATATATATTGACAATATTTATACATTACAAAATAATATATATACAACTTTTCTACAAAACTATAATATTTTAAAATTATCCTGTATGTACGACTTTATACATATACATATACACACACACACACACACACATATGTTGCACTCAATATACACTAACAATACACTGTCGTACTTTCATACAATATATATATATATATATATATATATATATATATATATATATATATATATATATATATATATAGACACACACACCACCATTAAATCCAAACCCACAATCAATACCCATTTCAAAAGAGCTTCACACGTAAAATATCATTATGATTCAAAAGAAAAAATGTACAAAATTAAATATATAGAGCTTGACCATAACATATCACATCCTCACAAAAATTACTATACCACCAACATACACCACGAGCAACGTGTAGAACTTGGCTAAACATCTCACCTTTTCTACTATCACCCCCCCCCCCATCAATTATCGTAGGATTAATCGGAGAATCTCTTAAGACTTAAATTGAAACCTCGACAACTTTTTTATGCTGCGTATATGTTACCCTCCCTAGACCCCCATAATGTGGGATTACACTGAGTGTGTTATTGTTATTAATAACTTTTTAGGTACTTAGACAAAGCTCCCCAAAAATACTCATACAAAGAGAGGAAAAAGATCAAACAAAAATAGCTAAACGGACAAATATAACCAACAAACAAAGAGGGAAAATAATTAAATAAAAATAGATGATAGATAAATATTGTTTAAGTCTAATAAGTGGCTATGTAAAATCACATACTATTTTAGGAAAAGGTAATAAATAAATTTAAATAGTACTAAAAAGTAAAAGTAAGAGAGAGAGAGAAAGTGTTAGAACTAAAAGAATTAAAGAAAAAAGTAAAAAAATATAGAAAGAGTAAAAAGCCAAGTGGGATACGTGAGAAAGAGAAAATAATTTGGTATTGGAAAAAGAATATCTAGGAAAGATAAAAAATTTATACCAAAATTTACTTTTGTCTTTTATCCATTGGTTTTATTCGATGGGGCTACAATTTGATATTAAATTTATCCGATTGAATATTTCGGGTCATGTGTGTAACGATCCGACCGGTCGTTTTGAGCTCTAGCGCATCGTTCGGCGGTTTGAGGCATTGAGTAGCTTCACTTCGGGTATTATGACTTGTACATGTAGTCGGAATTGATCTTCGGAAAGTTTAGAGTTGATTTGGAAAGAAAATTCTAATTTTGGAAGCTTTAAGTTGGATGAATTGGCTAAGGTTTGACTTTTAGGTAAATGCCCTCGGAATCGAGATTTGAAGGTTCTGATGGGTTCGTATAAAAATTTCGGACTTGGGCGTATGTTCGGGTTAAGTATCGGATCACCCGGGAGCATTTCGGCTCTTATTATGTAAAGTTGGCATTTTTGAAAGTTCTAGAGTTTCATAAGTTTGGTGTGAAGTGAATTTTTTATGTTATCGATGTCCATTTGGAGTTCCAAGTCTTGGAATAAGTTCGTATCATGATTTGGGACTTGCACGTAAAGTTTGGCGTCATTCCAGGATGTTTAAGTGCAATTCGGACGCGTTCGGCGAATTTGAAGGTTGAAAAGTTTAAAGAAGGATTTTGATCATCGATTCATAGTTTCGATGTTGTTTGGCGTAATTCAAGGTTTCGACTAAGTCCATATCAAGTTGTGGGATGTGTTGGTATGTTTGGATGGGGTCCCGGGGGCCTTGGGTTTGAAACGAATTGAAATCAGATCAAAATTTAAAATTGAGGCAAAGCTGGAGGATTCTGGTTGCTGGTGCAACCGAAGCGACCTCGCGGAAGTGAGGCAATGAACCGGAGAAGCGGCTGGGAGTGAGTTGGGCAGAGGTCGTAGGTGCGAAAGAATTCCCGCACCTGTGTGATCGCAGATACGACCATTGGAGCGCAAAAGCAGAGTTGATGGGGAAGGCTGGGACCGCAGATGCGGAACCGCACCTGCGGAAGAGGCATCGCAGAAGCGAGGCCGCATGTGCGGCATTTTGTCCACAGAATTGGACTTGGCTGAGCTTAGCGGGAACCTCACCTGTGATGGATATTTTTGTAGGTGCGGAGCCGCAGAAGCGGCTAATGGACTGCAGATGCGAAAGGTCGCTGGGCAGTGTTGTTTATAAGCGGGGGTTTGGCCTATTTATTACTTCATTTTGTCTATGGGAGCCAATTTTGTGAGAAATTTTGGAGTGCCATCTTCATCATCTATTATGGGGTAAGTGATTTCTTCACATTATGAGTTAAATACATAATTTATATATGGATTAGAACGTGGACAGTAGTAGAAATTTTGAATTTTGGTGGAAAACCTATAAAATTGGTATTTTGAATTTTTACCACGATTTTGGAAATAGAATTAGAAATAAATTATATATTTGAGTTCGTGGTGTTATAGGTAAAGTTTATCTTCAAAAAGTTTCGGAATCCGAGCATGTGTGCCCGAGGGTTAACTTTATTGACTTTTAGAGCGGAGTTGGGGATTGTTAATTGATTAATTATAAGCATTGGAGTATGTTTTGATTGAGTTGTACATTGTTTTATGTTTTGATTGAGTTGCACATTGTTTGACTAGTTTCGGATCGTTTGGCTTGAATTGAAGAGTTAGAGAGGCACTGAAGCCGATTTTAGAACTTCGGAGCGAGGTAAGACTCATGTCTAACCTTGTGAGAGGGAAACTACCCCTAGGTGATATTTATTATTATGTGCAACTAGTTGTGGGTGCTACGTATGCACGCGGTGACAAGAGTTCATACGTAGCTAAAGCATGTTTATGTATGGATAGACTTAGGACTTTATCATGTAATAATTTAATTATTTTAACTCGTTCTGCTGGCTTAATTAATTAAAGTTATAACTTTATTTGATTTAGAAATAAATATATGTATAATAGGTCGAGCCTTAACACTTTGCGTTGTGGGCGAGTTATTTGAGAAACAGTTAAGATTATATTCGTTATGTGCTCATGTACTGTATTGTAAATACGTGTCTCATAATTTAGTAACTTCCTTCCTTTCTTGTGGAGCGGGCCGAACGTCTCGGCAGTATAATAGATACATCTATGGTTCGTGCCGCTCGACCCTCGACAGTTTAGACATTATTTTGGATTGGGCCGAACAACCTCGGCAAAATCGTGCATTATATCGCTAGTAGTCCGAATATTCCCGAGATAAACCTTCCACTGATGCCTGACATTTTATGGTATTCCTTATTTATTTGATATTGACACTTAGCATTTTCTGAGCTATTAAGGTAGAATACAAGATCGAGAAATTTATACTTAAAAAGAAATATTTGGAGGATTATGAAATTTACATATTTACCTCACTATTGTTGTGCACTTCATATCTGTTATGAATCATTATATTATTTTAGTGGACCTTTAGTAAGTGTCGATGTCGACCCCTTGTCACTACTTCTCCAGGGTTAGGCTAGATACTTACTGGGTACGCGTTGATTTACGTACTCGTGTTGTATTTCTGCACTAAATGTGCAGGATCTGACAGGTTCATTGGGTGATCATCTTGGCGCGTAGGCGCATCTGTTGAGGAGATTTTATGTGAGTTGTAATTCAGGCTACGCATCGCAGTCCACCGAGTCTCCATCGTACTATTTATTTTATCTTGTCTTATTTACATTTTGGACAGATGTTGTATTATTATTGTACTTCTTAGAAAATGTTCATGCACTTATGACACCGGGTTTTAGGGGTTCGTATGTGTTGTTCGTGTGAATATTATCATTTACTCTGTAAATTCTATTTCATACTATTTCATTAAGGAAAATTATGATTTCAAAGTACTAAAATGAGTAATTAAGTTGATCATTCACCGTTGGCTTTCCTGACGGCGGTGTTAGGTGCCATCACGATCTTTAAAGGATTTTGGGTCTTGACAGCTTGGTATCAGAGCGTTAGGTTCACTTAGGTCTCACGAGTCAAGATTTAGTCTAGTAGAGTCTTGCGGATCGGTACAGAGACATCTATACTTATCTTCGAGAGGTTACAAGGCTGTTAGGAGCACTTCCCTTCTTGATTCCTCATCGTGCGGTTGGATTCCTTTGAGGTTTATGCTATTTATTTCCTACTAAATCTTATGTGACATGAAGCGCTTGTTATCAATTGGGCATCGAGTAGTTGTAGTGGTACTGTAGACATGGTGCAGGATGTTTTTCCATGCGTGTTCGGGCAAGCTATTATCGTCGCCTGGCGGAAGGATGTTCTTTTGTTCCAGCTCAGTATTTGTATTTTCTATGATTTCGAGACTATACATAGATTTCTACGATGTCTATGCGTTGTTATCGCACAGTGTTGGTGTAATTATCATGACCCAAAATCCCACCACAGGCATCGTGAAGGCACCTAGTCTCTAAGACTAGGTAAGCCGATTTCAATTACATTTTGAAGCCATTTTTTTTAAACTAACAGCGGAAATAATTACAATATACAACCTCCCAAGACTAGTAGTACTGAGTCACTAACTCTAACTGAATACATGGAATGATCACGAGGACCGAATATACAATATTGTTTGATTAGAAATTAACAGTACAATGAAATGAATAGACTCCAAGGGACTGCGATGGCCAAGTAGCTCTACCTTGAATCCTTACGATCCCGCTTTAACTTTGCTCAAGTCCGATATCTCCAATATCTGGCTCTGCACAAAAATGTGCAGAAGTGTAGTATGAGTACACCACGGTCGGTACCCAGTAAGTATCAAGACTAACCTCAATGGAGTAGAGACGAGGTACAGTCAAAACACTCACTAATCTAATAACCTGTGTAATATAATATACAAAAATACTAGGAAACATATAGCAATAAAGGCAGGATAAAACAACCAGTGGTATGCGCATCAAGACAACAAGAATACCATAAATATCACTCATAAATTAATAAATACATATACGCCCAATTAATTCAAGTTTTTCAAATAAATATCCTTCACATATAATTCTTCTAAATAACTCTCTTTTAAATGTAGTTTTCTCAAATAATTATTTTTCAAATATAATTCTTTCAATAAATTTTTTCAAATATAATCTCCTCAAATAAATATCTTTCAAATACAATTCTTTCATATAATTCTTATATCCTTCACATATAATTCTTCTAAATAACTCTCTTTTAAATGTAGTTTTCTCAAATAATTATTTTTCAAATATAATTCTTTCAATAAATTTTTTCAAATATAATCTCCTCAAATAAATATCTTTCAAATACAATTCTTTCATATAATTCTTTTTGAATAAAAATCCTTCCAAATAAATATTTTTGAATATAATCCTTTCAATTAAAAAGTCACCATGTGACATCTCATTTTATAATCATAAAAAAAATACGTGTCTCAGCCCATTTTCATATTTTTCATAAACACGGGTCTCAACCCATTTTTCATATTTCCACGGCACCTCGTGCCCATAATTAAATCATATCACAACTGCACGGATAATTCACGTGCCAATTATCATTATCATTTCATCCCAGCACCTCGTGCCCATATTTCATATCAAAACAATGCCGAAATTACGAATCGCGCATCGAATCTAATTATGAGTTTTTAAATTTTCCAACTTCTATATTTTTCACCGAAGCATATCAAATCAATTCCGATTGACCTCAAATTTTGCACACAAGTTATAAATGACATAACGGAGCTATAAAAATTTTCAGAACTGGATTCCGACCCCGATATTAAAAAGTCTACCCCGCGGTCAAACTTTCCAAAAATTCATCTTTCGCCATTTCAAGCCTAATTCCTCTACAGACCTCCATATAATATTTCAGACATGCCCCTAAGTCCATAATCACCATACAAAGCTATTGACATCATCAAAATTTTATTCCATAGTCGTTTGCTAAAAAGTCAACTCTCCGGTCAACTCTTTCCATTTAAGCTTCTAAATAAGGATTGTTCTTTTAATTTAAATTCGAATCTTCAGTAATTAAAACTCAACCACACCTGCGGGTCATAATACATATTGTGAAGCTGCTCAAGACCTTACGTCACTGAACAGGGCATTAATTCTTAAAACGACAAGTCAGGTCGCTAGAGTAATGGTAGGGTGCTTGTCTATATGTCGAGACGGTGAATGACTTGAGAAGAGTATTTCATGGTGCATGATTTACAAGTTTGGAATTCAATTCCAGCAAAGGAAAGGCAATCAGACTATGGATGTTCAGACCTTGGTTGATGAAGTGACGAGACTTGGTATTCTCGAGGGTGGTGGAATTCTCATTTGTGATGTGTTATCGTCGTCCCTGTTGGAATGCATTAAGGTTCGCCGGTGTTATAGTCTTATTCAATTTTCCTTCGGGCGGAGTGTGGTGGAATAGCACCTAAGAATCAGTTGTCAGAGATAGCGGTGTGTAGCAGTTCCAAATAGAATTGGTAATTCTAATGTTGATGGCTCAAGAAAAATGATCTTCCAGGAGGTTCAGAGTTGGTAACAATTTATTAGTTCAGGTGCTACAGAGATGGGTTTGATTTTAGGTAATATTTGGGCAGAGAAGTATAAGGAAGGACATGGCGGGAGGTTTTTCATGGTGGTTGAATTGCTAGCAAGTTATGTATGAAAAGCAGATGTCGAGAAGTTGCTTAAAGAATATGGTTTAACTCAAGTGGTGGTGGCAGAGTAGCATATGGATTATGTAGTAGGATAGCCACATGCCTTGAGAAAAGTTTTGATGTGATTTGGGGATCATGGTGGAAAAATGAGTAGGTGTACGAATTTTATTTGGGATGGTGGCTAATGTATTGAGGAACATTAAATATGGCAGAAAGGAATTTGCGTGAAATGAAGAGGGGTGTAATGACTTGATTATCGTTGGGATGCCACATGACTTCGAGTTTGGAATGTGTTGTTGCACTTTTAGTTGATGTCAATGGGGAATGACCGTACTTGTACAGCAGGTGGGCGAACATGGGCTCAGGAGCGTTTACTGATTTCGTGGTAGTTGTACCAAGTGCAGCGTCGTTGGAAGATGTCGGTAAGGAATTCCACTGGTAGGTGATCTCCTGGGAGCAAATTAGTGGTTGCGTGATTCTGATGAAGTTTCTGCAAAGAGTTCTACTTACTACCCCGACAGAAAGTCGAATATGCGATTGTGGAGGATAATTCAGAATGTTCATGAGAAGTTTGACAAAAGATTTCAAGAAATTTGGCGGGTTAAAGGTGCAAGATCATGGTAATTGAGAATGTGAAATCCTCGTGGGTTCTGGGTTTATGTAATGGTAGCTTATAGCTAAGTGGGGGAGCCCCACCTTCTACGATTAGATCGTGTGGTTGTCTGCTTGTGCGGTTTCTAGTTATCGATGCGTTGGTGGATTATTTATGACTAAGAAAAGAAAATATCAAGAGTAATTCGAGCAAGGAACTTGATGAATGTGTGTTATACTTCGCCTTATCGATTTATGTGAAGGTTTTGGGAAGACTCAGAGTCTATGCTTCTTGTGGGTGTAATGTACAAGGAAAAGAATTCAGCCAGGTGCTTCTTTGAGAGGGTGTTCATGTGCTAGCAGAGCTTTGAAGTTTGGTTATATTCGGGATCAGGTCAGAGTGGGTGACTCTCAATAACGGTCCTATTGGGTTCAAGAATTATAGTGCAGTGCCTAAGGATTACGGGTCCGTTGTGTGGTTAAGGATTGAGTTTTCGCAGTCGATTACGAATGGGACTTGGAAGGTTCTATGTTACCATCGGGTATGCGATGCAGTATTGGATGAAATGAATAAACAAATTTGGATTCGCGGATGGTCTTGCAGAATGGGTGTACCAGTTAGAGATGTTATTGTGCGCTTGAGAAGGGATACGATATGATTCATGGGTATTGAGACGACTTGGTCTCGCGATTTGAGTCACTCAAGATGAGTGCAGATTGAGTTTGTTATGTTGTGAATGGAGCTATTATTATTTCTATGTCAGGTCAAGAGTAAATTAAAAGGAGTTGGGTAGGTTAGTAATGGTTTGAATCAGCATGATTGTGGCAATGATCAATTCCTTCAACGTGTTAAGTAATACAGTTGGTTTGTGATGGTACGTGCGGGATTGGCATCCACCATAATTTGATTGATTTGGGAAGTATTTACTTTAAATGGCCTTTTATGTGTAAATGGATTCCGGAGGAGTCATGACGGTTTAGATGGCGACTTGAGGTTTGTATTTTTTGCGGTTTGGGAATTCGGTTACGTGTTGCATTGGCTCTTCTGAAATGAGTTGAGTGAAGATTTCTATCCAATGAAGCGTTTATTCTGCTGATAATTCAGGGTTTATGACGAATTCTTGTATTCTCGTGTAGCGGCATGATAAGTGCAGTGAGCGTCATGGGAATTTGAAAGTTGAGGATCAAAGTTGTGGTTCGGTGTTGACACGAATGTCACGAGCTTGGATGAGCAGTGAAGAATTCAGGTGTTCAGATTAATCTGGCATTTTCTTTAGTGTCACCTGAGAACGGTGTTCCGTGTAAGAGGCTTTCTGTATTGATTTGCAGATTCTTGATTTGCTTTACAGAATTAGAATGGTTAGTGGTATGGAGGTGCAGACTTTGCTACCTGGTGTGAAAGGTCGTGGGAGCGTACCCCACAGGGAGATTTGTATAGGTGTGACATATTAGTCACTTGAGTGTTAAAGATTGAAACCAAGTATGGAGAGTTTTGGTACTATCGTTAATGTGAGAGTTTATGCGTGGAAGGCGCTCTATTCCCTTGGTTGTGAACTGTGGGAGTTGGCCCGGAGTGGACGGCTGCTCGTGTGTGACATGAATGGGGCCATTGTGGATCCTTGGAAGGTTATTGGCCAGTATGGTATGTGATAAGGGGGAATTTTGACTATTTATTAGCGCCTTTTAGCTTTCGTTTTAGTCCAAAAGTGTCTAATTGTATTCCCAAAAACTGATGAAATATGCTTACCTGCATGAGTATTGGAAAATGAGCCACTACGATGAAATCCAACTCAAGGAGGAGTGATCTGAACAAGGACAAAAATCAGGTACAGAAGCTTAGGTGCGTCCACAAATTTCTATCTGTGGCCACAGAAAGTGAAGGAAAATCAACAGAGCCCCAGTACAAAGTGGGAACCGCATAATTATTGTGTGGCCGCAGAAGCTACATAAGAGCCAAAGTTCAGATATTTTCATCTCAAGCTCAAGAAGAAATGCAGACCGTACAATAATTGTGTGGCCATAGAAACAGCTATGCGACCACACTCAGGAAATGTGCGGTCCGCAGAAGAGCCCAGTGCGGCCGCACCCAGAATTGTGCGGACCGCAGAACATGAGAGATGTGGCCTCAATCCAGAATTGTGTAGCCACAGAATCAACTCCTGTCAAGATCTGAAGAGAAGTATGGACCGCATATATAATTGTCCGAATATTTCAGCTTTGTATAAATAGACTACTTTCACAAAATTAGGTCAAGTTTTGAATACTGAAAGTCCTGTAGTCGTTTTTCTTTACCCCTTTAGGCAACTTTAGCTTACTTTGGTGATTTAACATTGGATTTTTATCTTTTAATCTTGCAATATCAGTTTTATCATCTTTTCTTCTCTATTTTCCTCTATACCCATTATGAGTAGCTAGATTTTTAGCAAGGTTTGTGACCCAACCCTAGTGTATGAACCCAATGGGTGTGTGATTTATGGCTTGTTTATGGTTGGGTGTTTATTATTTGGCCTTGTTCTTGACTTTAATTGTAGAATTAATGGCGCAAATATTAGTTTATGCCTATTTGACTTGGTCTCTACTTGAGAAAGAGAGACAGTCTAGAAAAACTTGTCTAACAAGAATTTGGGATAAAATCAAGAGATTGATAGTCCCAATTAAATGGTTGAACCTAGAGATAGTAAAACCCGACTTGAGCATTTTATCAACTGACTTGTTCAACACCCATTTGGACTTGAGAAAGCCAAATTGGGCAAAATCACTCTCTTACCGAGAGGTATTGAGTGGTATTTGAGTGTTGATTGCTATAATACACCCCGACCAACAAAACAAGCTTTAAAGTTTACAACCGTTAGGCAAACACCTAGGTGAAGGTCATACTCCTAGGACTTTTTATATATTTGAAAACCATCCAAAAACAATATTCTCTAGTTTTATATCTTTAAAATTGTAATCCTTGGCGTAATTTTAGAAGTAAAAATAAAACCCTATTTGTGGAAGTGCAACCAAGATACTTCACGTGCTTTATCCAAATATATACCACTAATCCAATCTAAGCTCCCTGTGGATTCGCTCTCGACTCTTTGTTGGGTATTATTATTGCAAACAACCGTTTCACAACCCCAAATAGAGGTGTAACTTGGACGAGATCAATTTTTGGCGCCGTGCAAGATTTCCCAAACATAACCGGTATGGAGATATCCCAATCGGTGTTTTGTAAGCCGTCCTATAAGCTCAAAAAGCATCATCAAGTTTCTTTGACCAATCCGTTCGGTTGGCATTCCCTGTTTTTGACAAAATACTCTTGATCTCCCGGTTGGAGACTTCCACTTGTCTGCTTGCTTGAGGGTGATAGGGGTTGTGACTTTGTGAGTGATACCATACTTGCTAAGTAAGGTATCAAAAGCTTTGTTGCAAAAATACGACCCTCATCGCGTATAATGGCTCGCGGAGTACCGAACCTTGTGAAGATGTTCTTTTTCAAAAATGCCACCACACGTCTAGCTTCGTTGTTGGGTAGAGCAACGGCCTCAACCCATTTGGACACATAATCCACAGCCACCAAAATGTAGGTATTCCCACAAGAGCTTACAAACGGTCCCATGAAATCAATACCCCACTTATAAAACATATCAATTTCCAAGATAGTGGTGAGGGGCATCTAATTTTTCTTTAAAATCCCACCGGCCCTTTGATATTTATCACAATGCTTGACTAGATCTCTTGCGTCCTTGTAGAGAGTAGGACAATCGAATCCACAACTCAACACTTTAGCCACCGTTCTTGCTCCCCCATGGTGACCACCGTAGAGTGAAGAATGATAAGCCCCAAGAATTTGAAATTGTTCCTCCTCCGGCACACATCTTCTAATCACGCCATCGGTACAAATCCGTAATAGGTACGGTTCATCCCAATAATAGTCTAGGCAATCCCGTTTGAGCTTCTTCTTTTGATTTGAAAAGAATTCATCCGGTACGATACCACTCATAAGATAATTTGCTAAATCAGCGAACCATGGCATCTCGGTCATTGAAATGGCTAGAAGTTGCTCGTCGGGGAAGGAGAAATTGATTTCAAGGCCGTCATGTGGCCTCCCCTCATCCTCCATATCCTCAAAGGCTTGCCAAGAAAAATGGCGAGAATCAATTCAAAAAGCTCATTGACATGATGGAGAGTTTATATATTAATGTACCATTGGTTGAGGTTTTGGAGCAAATGCCCGGTTATGCAAAGTTCATGAAGGACTTGGTGACAAAGAAGCGATCGATGAATTGTAAAGCTATAAAGATGACTCATCAAGTGAGTGCAATTGTGCACTCAATGGCTCCTAAATTGGAAGATCCCGATGCTTTCACAATACCTTGTACCATTGGAAGTGCCGACTTTGCTAAAGCTCTTTGTGATCTTGGGGCAAGTATCAATTTGATGCCCTATTTGGTTTCCAAGACTTTGGAAATTGCACAACCAAGACCCACATCTATGAGATTACAAATGGCGGATCGTACCATGAAGAGACTGTTGGGTATAATTGATGATGTGTTAGTTTGTGTTGATAAATTCATTCTCCCGGTGGATTTTGTGATTCTTGATTGTGAAGTGGACTACGAGGTACCGATTATTCTGGGTAGACCATTCCTTGATACGGGGAAGGCTCTTGTTGATGTGGAAGCTGGTGAACTCACTTTCCGGGTGGGTGATGAAAAGGTGGTTTTCTATGTGTGCAAATCTATGAGGCAACCGAATAGCAATGAAGTGTGTTCGTTTGTAGACTTGGTGACCGATGTGATTATTGATGATTCTAGTGCCACAATGAATGTTGATGATACTTTGGAGGCCGTTTTGCTTAACCTTGATGATGACGAGATGGATGTCTATGTGGAACGCGTGAACTCATTGCAATGAATGGGGTCGTACACTTATGGACCCCGCAAATTGTCCTTGGATCTTGAAAATCAGAAGACTCCTCCAACAAAGCCCTCAATCAGGGAGCCTCCCACATTGGAATGAAAGCCATTGCCTCTGCATCTCAGGTATGAATTCCTTGGCTCTTGTTCTACTTTACCGGTTATTCTTTCCTCTTGTTTGACTAACGTGCAGGTAGACTCCACATTGGCAGTGCTACAAAAGAGGAAGAAAGCTATTGGATGGACATTGACAGATATTTGGGGAATAATCCCCACATTTTGCATGCACAAGATTAATTTGAGGAAGATTCCAAACCCTCCATTGAACATCAAAGGAGGATAAATGAAGCAATGTAAGATGTGGTCAAAAAAGGAGATCATCAAGTTGTAAGATGCAGGGGTTGTTTACCCCATTTCTGATAGTTCGTGGACCTCTCCAGTGCAATGTGTCCCAAAGAAAGGGGGCATGACGGTGGTTACCAATGACAATAACGAGTTGATTCCTACAAGAACAGTGACTGGGTGGAGAGTGTGTATGGACTATTGCAAGCTCAACAAAGTCACAAGGAAGGATCATTTCCCACTTCCCTTCCTAGATCAAATGCTAGATAGGTTGGCCAGTCGTGCTTTCTATTATTTTCTTGATGGGTATTCCGGATACAATCAAATTCTTATTGCTCCGAAGTATCAAGAGAAGACTACTTTCACATGTCCTTATGGTACTTTCGCATTCTCGCGGATGCCATTTGGTTTATGCAATGCACCGGCGACCTTTCAAAGGTGTATGATGGCTATCTTCATGGACATGGTGGAGGATTTTCTTGAAGTCTTCATGGATGACTTTTCGGTGGTCAGAAATTCTTTTGATGATTGCTTGAAAAATTTGGATAAGGTCTTGGCAAGATGTGAAGAGACGAACTTGGTGTTGAATTGGGAGAAATGTAATTTCATGGTTGAGGAAGGCATTGTCCTTGGCCACAAAATTTCAAAGAATGGCATTGAGGTCGACAAGGAGAAAATAGAGGTGATTTCTAAACTTCCACCTCCAACATCCGTGAAGGGAGTGAGGAGTTTCTTGGGTCATGCGGGGTTCTACCGGTGTTTCATCAAGGATTTTTCCAAAGTGGTGAACTCCTTGTGTAAGCTTTTGGAGAAAGATGCCAAATTCCATTTCAATGAGGATTTCATGAAGGCATTTGAATTGCTTAAGTTCAAATTGACAACTACTCCTATTATCACCGCCCCGAATTAGAGCTTGTCTTTAAAGCTCATGTGTGACGCTAGTGATGTGGCGGTCATAGCAGTTTTGGGGAAACGTGTCAATAAAATATTTCATCCGATCTACTATGCTAGCAAGACCATGAATGATGGCCAAGTCAATTACACTGTGACCGAAAAAGAGCTCCTTGCTATAATTTTTGCTATGGAGAAGTTTCGCTCGTACTTGATGGGTACAAAGGTGATTGTCTACATGGATCATGCGGCAATTCGGTACCTTATGAGAAAGAAAGATTCAAAGGCTCGGTTAATAAGATGGGTGCTTTTATTGCACGAGTTCGATCTAGACATCCAAGACCGCAAAAGCAGTAAAAACCAAGTGGCAGACCAATTGTCTCGCTTGGAGGAGGAGGGGAGGCCACATGACGGCCTTGAAATCAATGACTCCTTCCCCGACGAGCAACTTCTAGCCATTTCAATGACCGAGATGCCATGGTTCACTGATTTAGCAAATTATCTTGTGAGTGGTATTGTACTGGATGAGTTCTCTTAAAATCAAAGGAAGAATCTCAAGCGGGATTGCCTAGACTATTATTGGGATGAACCATACCTCTTTCAGATTTGTACCTATGGCGTGATTAGAATATATGTGCCGGAGGAGGAACAAGTTGAAATTCTTGGGGCTTATCATTATTCACCCTACAGTGGTCACCATGGGGGAGCAAGAACGACGGCCAAAATGTTGAGTTGTGTATTCTATTGGACTACTTTCTACAAGGACGCAACTGATCTAGTCAAGCATTGTGATGAATGTCAAAGGGCTGGTGGGATTTCAAAGAAAAATGAGATTCCCCTCACCACCACCTTGGAAATCAATATTTTTGATGTGTGGGGTATTGATTTCATGGGACCATTTGTAAGCTCTTGTGGGACCACCTACATTTTGGTAGCTGTGGATTGTGTGTCGAAATGGGTTGAGACCGTTGCTCTACCCAAAAACGAAGCTAGAAGTGTGGTGGCATTTTTGAAAAAGATAGAAGTGTGGTGGCATTTTTGAAAAAGAACATCTTCACAAGGTTTGGTACTCCGCGGGCCATTATAAGCATTGGGGGACGCATTTTTGCAACAAAGCTTTTGATACCTTTCTTAGCAAGTATGGTGTCACTCACAAAGTCACGACCCCCTATCACCCTCAAGCAAGCGGACAAGTGGAAGTCTTCAACCGGGAGATCAAGAGTATTTTGTCAAAAACAGTGAATGCCAACTGAACGGATTGGCCAAAGAAACTTGTTGATGCTTTATGGGCTTATAGGGCAGCTTACAAAACACTGATTGGGATGTCTCCATACCGGTTACTGTATGAGAGAGCTTGGACGGCGCCAAATATTGATCTCGTCCAAGTCACACCCCTATTTGGGGTTGTGAAACGGTCGATTGCAATAATAATACCCAACAAGGAGTCAGGATCAAATCCACAGGGAGCTTAGATGGGATTAGTGGTATATATTTAAATAAAGCACGTGAAGTATCTTGGTTGCACTTCCACAAATATGGTTTTGTTTTTACTTCTAAAATTACGTTAAGGATTACAATTCTAAAGATATAAAGCTAGAGAATATTAATTTTGGATGGTTTTCAAATATATAAAAAGTCATATGGGTATGACCTTCACCTAGATGTTTGCCTAACGGGTTGTAAACTTTAAAGCTTGTTTTGTTGGTCGAGCTATATTATAGCAATCAACACTCAAATACCCACTCAATACCTCTCGGTAAAAGAGTGATTTTGCCCAATTTGGCTTTCTCAATTCCAAATGGGTGTTGAACAAAATAGTTGATAAAATGCTCAAGTCGGGTTTTATTATCTCTAGGTTCAACCCTTTAATTGGGACTATCAATCTCTTGATTTTATCCCAAATTCTTGTTAGTCAAGTTTTCCGAGACTAAGTCTCTCTTTCTTAGGCATAAACTAAGAAATAAATTTGGATTCGCGGAAGGTCTTGCAGAATGGGTGTACCAGTTGGAGATGCTATTGTGCGCTTGAAAGGGGATATGAGATGATTCATGGGTATTGAGACGACGTGGTCTCGCAATTCGGGTCACTCGGGATGAGTGTAGATTGAGTTCGTTATGTTGTGAATGGAGCTATTATTTTTTCTATGTCAGGTCAAGAGTAAATTCAAAGGAGTTGAGTCAGTTAGTAATGGTTTAAATCAGCATGATTGTGGCAATGATCAGTTCCTTCGGCGTGTTAAGTCATACAGGTGGTTTGTGGTTGTACGTGCGGGATTGGCAGCCACCATAATTTGATTGATTAAGAAGTATTTGCTTTAAGTGGCCTTGTTATGTGTAAATGGATTCCAGAGGAGTCATGTCGGTTTAGATCGCGACTTGAGGTTGGTATTTTTTGCTGTTTGGGAATTCGGTTGCGTGTTGCATTGGCTCTTCTGAAATGAGTTGAGTGAAGATTTTTAGCCAATGAAGTGTTTATTCTACTGGTAATTCAGGGGTTATGATGAATTCTTGTATTCTCGTGTAGCGGCATAATAAGTGCAGTGAGCGGCATGGGAATTTGAAAGTTGAGGATCAAAGTTATGGTTCGGTGTCGACAAGAATGTCACGAGCTTGGATGAGCAGGGGAGAATTCAGGTGTTCAGAGTAAGCTGGCATTTTCTTTAGTGTCACATGAGAACGGTGTTCCGTGTAAGAGGCTTTGTGTATTGATTTACGGATTATTGATTTGCTTTATAGAATTAGAACAGTTGTTGGTATGGAGGTGCAGTCTTTGCTACTTGGTGCAAAAGGTCGTGGGAGCGTACCCCATGGGGAGATTTGTATATGTGTGACATATTACTCACTCGAGTGTTAAAGATTGAAACCAAGTACGGAGAGTTTTGGTACTATTGTTAAGGTAAGAGTTTATGCCTGGAAAGCGCTCTATTCCCTTGGTTGTGAACTGTGGGAGTTGGCCCGGAGTGGACGGCTGCTTGTGTGTGTCATGAATGGGGCCATTGTGGATCCTTGGAAGGTTATTGGCCAGTATGGTATGATCAGAATTGGTTTGAGGTCCGTTGGTGGGTCTAATGTAAATGTGTGCTCTAGGCCAGGTCGGATGTGTTCATTCGTCATAGAATTGCTACGGAGGAGTCATCGGGCATTGGATATTATTCCCGTCTTCAGCTATTCCATGTAAATCTCTATTGTGCCATGTGGGTTGTGAGACGTCTTGATTATTCCCACATGTGTTGAGGTCCCGTGTAGCTTGTGGTGTTATATGAGCATGATGGCTCTCGATATGCAGGTCATTTATTGCACCTTAGTTGTGCTTGTGTTTTGGAGCGTATGGCACTATCCGTTTTCCCAGGATTTGTATTATGCACTTGGTGTTCTTGTGGTCAATATTCGGGCATTTCGTAAGTATAAGCGTTACGGGTTGATGTGTGTTTTCTTCTTAATTATTATATGTGGATCGGGTGGTACGCCGCCATGGGCATGTTGTATGGATCGGGTTGTACACCGCAACATTGTCATGTTTGGATCGGGTTGCACTCCGTAATAATGTCATGTTGGATCGGGTTGCACGCCGCAACAACAAGATGTTGAGCATAGTTCCTTACACTTATTTTGTGTTCCTTGTTTTTTTTATCCCTGAGGTAGGTTCACAGTATCTATTCGGCCGTTTATTTCGTTGCACAAGTTGGGTAGTCCTTTTCCAGAGTTCGCTTTTCCTTAGGTGTTATATTCGATTTTGTACCTTTTTGGTGCATTATGAGCGTCATATGAGATTTTTGGCAATGTCTGAGATGGCTTAATGCCTGAGCAGCTTGTACTAGGTGAGACGAGGTTATTGGACCTAGGATTAGTGTAATCAGATTTATATAAGGTATATTTAAGAGCAAATATCGTTATTCAGTTTGGAATGAGGTAATGGTCCCTGTCAGGAGGAGAGACCCCATGATTTGTTGATTCGGCAGGCAGTTAAGAGTTTCTACATATCTCTTATCTCATGGAAGTATTGTGAGGATTTAAAACCGGGCTTATATGTGTTATGAGGTATGCTACGGGTGTCGGGTCAGTGAAATTGTAGTTGTTGAGCTTGGAGGAAGTTGCCTTGGGCAAATGGGTATTGCGGTGCATTGTGTGATGTCAGCATGGGTGCATGATCATGTGTGGATTCAACATGTTGAGATTGATACGGTGTTCATATGTTAGAATCAGGTCTTGTAAAGGAATTCAGAAGTTGGAATTTGGTTCTAAGGTTATTGACTAAATAAGAGGGAGGATCTTCAGTCTGACTCGAGCTAATGTGTTCAACTGGGTTGTGGTGGAAAGGGTAGGTGCACGAGGTGTTAAACAGTGATATTGGATAACTCCGGAGCAGTCCTTAGCACATTCGAGGATGAACGTATGTTTAAGTGGGGGAGAATGTAATGACCTGACCGGTCGCTTTGAGCTATAGCGCGTCGTTCGGTGGTTTGAGGCCTTGAGTAGCTTCACTTCAGGTATTATGATTTGTGCGTGTGGTCGGAATGAACTTTGGGAAGTTCGGAGTTGATTTGGAAAGAAAATTCTAATTTTAGAAGCTTTAAGTTGGAAGAATTGGCTAAGGTTTAACTTTTGAGTAAACGCCCTCAGAATCGGTATTCGAAGGTTTCGATGGTTTCGTATAAAGATTTCGTACTTGGGCGTATGTTCTGGTTGAGTATCGGATCATCCGGGAGCATTTCGGCGCTGATTATGGAAAGTTGGCATTTTTGAAAGTTTTAGAATTTCATAAGTTTGGTGTGAAGTGGATTCTTTATGTTATCGATGTCTGTTTGGAGTTTCGAGCCTTGGAATAGGTTCGTATCATGATTTGGGACTTGCACGTAAAGCTTGGCGTCATTCTGACATGTTAAAGTGTAATTTAGACGCGTTCGACGAATTTGAAGGTTGGAAAGTTTAAAGAAGGATTTCGATCGTTGATTCGTAGTTTCGATATTGTTTGGCGTGATTCATGGTTTCTACAAAGTCCATATCATGGTTTGGGATGTGTTGGTATGTTTGGACAGGGTCCCAGGTTCCTCGGGTTTGAAACGGATTGAAATTTGAAATTAAGGCAAAACTGGAGGATTCTGGTTGCTGGTGCAACCGCTTCTGTGGAAGCTTCACCGTAGAAGAGACCTCGCATAAGTGAGGAAATGAACCGTAGAAGTGGCTGGGAGTGATCTAGGCAGAGGTTGCAGGTGCGAAGGAATTCCCGCACCTACGTGATCTCAGATGCGACCACTGGAGCGCAGAAGCAGAGTTGCCGGGGAAGCTGGGACCGCAGATGAGGTCGTGTTCCGCAGATGCGAAACCGCACCTGCGGATGAGGCGTCGCATAAGCGAGGCTGCAAGTGTGACGTTTTGTTCGCAAAAGTGGAATTGGCTAATCTTAGTGGGAACCGCACCTGCGATGGGTATTTTCGCAGGTGCGGAGCCACAGAAGCGGCTAATGGATCACAGATTGAAAGGTTGTTGGGTAGTGTTGTTTTATAAATGGGGGTTTGGCCTATTTTTCACTTCATTTCTTCCATGGAAGCCGATTTCGAAGCAATTTTGGAGTGTCATCTTCATCATCTATTATGGGGTAAGTGATGTCTTCACATTGTGAGTTAAATACATGATTTATACGTGGATTAGAACATTGAAATTAGTAGAAATTTGGGATTTTGGCGGAAAACCTAGAAAATTGGTATGTTAGATTTTTACCATGATTTTGGTAATGGAATTAGGAATAAATTATATATCTGAGTTCGTGGTGTTAGGGGTAAAGTTTTTCTTCGAAAATTTTCAAAATCCGGGCACGTGGGCCCGAGGGTTAACTTTATTGACTTTTAGAGCGGAAATGGGGATTGTTAAGAATTGATTAATTATAAGCATTGGAGTATGTTTTTATTGAGTTGCACATTGTTTGACTAGTTTCGGATCGTTTGGCTTGAATTGAAGAGTTAGAAAGGAGTTGGAGCCGGTTTTGGAACTTCGGAGCGAGGTAAGTCTCAGGTCTAACCTTGTGAGGGGGAAACTACCCCCTAGGTGATATTTATTGTTATGTGCAACTAGTTGTGGGTGCTACGTATGCACGAGGTGACGAGAGTCCATACGTAGCTAAAGCATGTTTATGTCTGGGTAGACTTAGGACTTTATTATGTAATAATTGAATTATTTGAACCCGTTCTGCTGGCTTAATTAATTAAAGTTATAACTGAATTTGATTAATAAATAAATATATGTATAATAGGCCGAGCCTTAACACTTTGAGTTGTGGGCGAGTTATTTGAGAAACGGTAAAGATTATATTCGTTATGTGCTCATGTACTGTATTGTAAACACATGTCTCGTAATTCAGTGACTTCCTTCCTTTCATGTGGAACGGGCCGAACGCCTCGACAGTATAATAGATGCATCTATGTTTCATGCCGCTCGACCCTCGGCAATGTACACATTATTCTGGATCGGGCCGAACGATCTCGGCAGAATCGTGCGTTATATCGCTAGTAGTCCGAATATTCACGAGATAAACCTTCCACTAATGCCCGGCATTTTATGGTATTCTTTATTTATTTGAGATTGACACTTGGCATTTTTTGAGGTATTAAGGTAGAATACAAGATCGAGAAATTTATATTTTAAAAAAATATTTGGAGGATTATGAAATTTATAGATTTACCCCACTATTGTTGTGCACTTCATATCTGTTATGAATCATTTTAATTTTTTAGTGGACCTTTAGTAAGTGTCGATGTCGACCCCTCGTTACTACTTCTCCGGAGTTAGGCTAGATACTTACTGGGTATGCGTTGATTTACGTACTCTTGCTGCACTTCTGCACTAAATGTGCAGGATCTGACAGGTTCATTGGGTGATCATCATAGCGCGTAGGCGCATCTGTTGAGGAGATTTTATATGAGCTGCAATTCAGGCTACGCATCGCAGTCCACCGAGTCTCCATCATACTATTTATTTTATCTTGTCTTATTTACATTCTGGACATATGTTGTATTATTATTGTACTCCTTAGAAAATGCTCATGTACTTGTGACACCAGATTTTGGAGGTTCCAACGTGTTGTTCATTATTGTAGTTCGTGTGAATATTATCATTTTCCCTGTAAATTATATTTCATACTATTTAATTAAGTAAAATTATGATTTCAAAATACTAAAATGAGTAATTAAGTTAATCATTCACTGTTGGCTTGTCTGACGGCGATGTTAGGTGTCATCACGGCCTTTAGAGGATTTTGGGTCGTGACAACGTGCAAAACTTTGGGCTAATAATTTTTTTCGCCGGCCATACAATGTAGTTTTCTCATTAAAGATCACATGACGATTAAGAGGGAACTAAACAAAAGTCACCAAGTTCAGGGGAGTCATGAACTATTCTACCATTAAAATTCAAGTAACTATTTTAGAAAATAATAATAGTATTGAATAGAAATAAGGAAAGACTTTTAGGCATGAAATCAAATTTCTTTAAAGGGATATTTCCCATATACAGATAGAGAAATACAAATAAGTTCCTCCACAATAAAACAAAGTCTATATGTACACCAGAGATGTTTTGTAGCGACTTCCTATGAAATTTTTGTATTACATATTAAAGAGATTTTTATTTATTTATACTACTTTTAAAACTTATTTACCCTCACTATTAAAGTTTTAACTTAATTACAAGTTGATATACAATTTATCACGTATATACAAATTTATATAAAATGATTATCCCTTTATATTAGGAATTAAATAAAGAATTTCCTCCTCTCTCTCTCTCTCTCTCTCTCTCTCTCTCTCTCTCTCTCTCTCTATGTGTGTGTGTGTTCTTTCCCCAACCCTATTTTTCTTCTTTCGATTTACTCTGCTTTTTTCTCTTTTCTCATCTACTTTATCCTCTCGTTTTTTCAGGAAACTCATCAATGAATTTCAATCGTTTTACTATAGAGTTTTAACTTAGCAATTTTCTTTCATATTACACATTTGGTGTTCGACTTGAAATTATCAATCAATAAATTTTGAAGGCATTTAACTCTCCACCATTAACAGCCATTAAAAAGCTTCGAAGCAATTCGAATTCAGGTTTTCAAAAAATATTATTTGTTTGGATTGGGTGTTGTTGCAAGCGATTGAGAATATTCATTGAAGTTTATATCTCAATTTTGAGGTTGTCTAGTAAATATTATAGTTAATTTTGGTTGAATTTCAGATTGAAGAAGAAGAAGAGGGCATTTGACTCTCCACCAGTGACAGCCATTAAAAAGCTTTGAAGCAATTCGAATTCAGGTTTTCAAAAAATATTATTTGTTTGGATTAAGTGTTGTTGCAAACGATTGAGAATATTCATTGAAGTTTAAATCTCAATTTTGAAGTTGTCCAGTTGATTTTGGCTGAATTTCAGATTGAAGAAGAAGAAGAAGAAGAAGAAGAAGAAGAAGAAGAAGAAGAAGAAGAAGAAGAAGAAGAAGAAGAAGAAGAACAACAACAACAACAAGAAGAAGAAGACGATGACGACGACATGACATACAATATACATACAAAATTGTATTAAATTTATATTAAATTGTATTAAATTAGTATATAAATTGTATTTAACTTGTATTTGTTGTAGTTATATTTTTTTATTTGAATGTTATATGAAAGTTAAAAATTAGTTGTATATTGTATGAATCGTTGTATGAAATTTATATTTAAGTTATAAATATATTATTTTTACATAAAGTTGTTGTGTATCAAAATTGTATTAAGAGAGGATGTTTTGATTGGAATTTCAGAGAGGAAGAAGAACTGTAATGACCCGGCCGGTCATTTTGAGTATTACAACCACGGTTCTCTAATTTCTGCTCAAATTATACTTTACAGTTATTGTGTGACTTGCCGGGGTAATTGGTTCGGGTCCGGTGAGGTTTTGGAATGAATTGGGACACTTAGTTCCAAGGTTTAAAACTTAAGTTAAAATAGTGATCGGATATCGACTTATATGTAAACGACCCCATAATGGAGTTTTGATGATTCCAATAGCTCCGTACGGTGATTTTGGACTTAGGAGCGTGTCCGAAAAATTATTTGGATGTCCGTAGTGGAATTAGGCTTGAAATGCCGAAAGATGAATTTTTGGGAAGTGTAACCGGGAGTTGAGTTTTTGATATCGAGGTCGGAATCTGATTCTGGAAATTTGAATAGGTCCGTAATATAAAATGTGACTTGTGTGCAAAATTTGAGGTCAATCGGCCGTGATTTGATGTGTTTCAGCACAAGATATAGAATTTGAAGTTTCAAAGTTCAATGATTTCGAATTTAGGTGTGATTCGTCGTTTCAATGTTGTTATGTGGGTTTTGAGGCCTTGAGTAGGTCTGTGTTATGTGATGAGACTTGTTGCTATGTTCGGACGGGGTCCCGAGGGGCTCGGGTGAGTTTCGGATGGTTAACGGATCAAGTTTGACTTAAGGAAATGCTGGATCTGCTGCCTACTGATGTGATCACACCTGCGAAATTTTGATCGCAGGTGCGAAGCTGCATTTGCGCGAAATCAGTCGCAGAAGTGAGGGAGCGCTGGATGGGAAGGCATCACAGAAGCGGAAGCAAGGGCGCAGAAGCGCATGCGCAGGAGCGGCCCAACGCGCGCAGAAGCGCTACCGCAGGTGCGGTCCTTGGCATCGCAGAAGCGATTATGGCCGGCCAAGCCGTTCTCGCAAAAGCGAGATTTTTCCCGCAGATACGACCCCTTGTCTGCAGATGCGGAAATCGCTGGGACAGAACCTTAAATTCGAGGGTTCGACATTTTCACCCATTTTTGGATTTTGGAACTCGGCTTGGGCGATTTTAGAGAGAAATTTTTCCACACAACTTGGGGTAAGTGTTCTTAACTCCCTTGTGATTATATTACATGAATTAATCTTCTTTTTTTGGTGTAAGATTATTGAATCTTCAAGAGAAATAGAAGGAAATTCCTATAACATCACAAAATGAATTTTTCAAGTTTGAATACTGATTTGGAGTCGGATTTAAGTAAAATTGGTATGGTTGAACTTGTAATTGGATGGGTTGTCGTATTTTGTGAGTTTCGTCGGATTTCGACATGTGGGCTCCACGGGTGATTTTGGTGGCGTAATTTCGAATTTTGTGGAAAATATTAGCATTATTTTATTGAATTAATTCCTATAAGTTTTGTGGACTGAATCAAATTAATTGTGGTAGATTCGAGCCATTCGGGAGTTGATACGCGCATAATGGGATTTCTGGAGTATTGTTTAGCTTGCTCGATATTGGATTCGATTTTTTCGAGGTAAGTAAATATTCTAATTTTGGAGTTGAGGGTATGAACCCTGAATATATGTATTTCGTGAATTGTTGGGAGGTGACGCACATGCTAGGTGATGGGCGTGTGGGTGTGTACTATAAAAATTGTGACATAATTGTTTCTGTGAAATTTTGTAGTTAAATGATCTTGGCATTTTCCATGCGGTTTTATAAGTTAAAGAAATTGAGCTGAAAAGCATATTAAAAATCATGTTGAGGCTATGTGCCAGTATTATTAAGACCCACAAAGTTCATATTGCTGTGAATTATTATTTTTTAAATTAAAAATTCATACTCAGTCATATTAATTTCATTGCATATCATATCTCAGTCTCTGTTATTATTTATGGATACATCATATCATCATTTTTAGGCTATTTTCATGACATTGTGAGCCCGAGAGACTGGAGAGATTGATGAACGAGTGAGGCCGAGGTCTTGATTGTGAGGATTATTATGTGGATCGGGGCTGCCCGCTTGCAGCATGCTTTATATACTTTATGATTATAGCACATGAGTTGTCCGTGCAGATTATAGCGCTTGGGCTGAAGGAGACCCTTTGGAGTCTGTACACATCCCCAGTGAGCGCAGGTACCTACTGAGTGCGAGTGCCGAGTGCTGAGTGACTAAGAAGCATGAATGATTATGAGGTATGCCCGAGTGGCATGAGTGATGGTGAGGTATGCCCGAGAGGCATAAGTGACTGTGAGATTTGCTCGAGGGGCTGTTTATGATTTTATCACTGAGTTGCATCGCATTGGCATACACACATGACATACAGGCATAGAGATGTATTTTTCTCATGCTGTACAACATCACATCATTCATGATTTCTCACATATTTCTACAGATGGGCATAGTGATGAATTTGTTTTACATGGGTTATCCGGAAGAAAAATGAAACATCTTATTTATTATTGAAAATATTTTGGGAGAAATTATTGTTTTCAAACTATTCATATTTTTGGCAACTTCGGCAAACGATTTGGGTTTTCACTGATGTATTTGAAAGGAAGAACTATTATTTTTGAAATCATGATTTGGCTGAGCATTTTATCTCTGAGTTACTTCTGGTATTATTTGCTTTATGTTGTTATGGACTGTTGTGGACTATTGGTTATGGACCCGACCTTGGTAGAAGCTCGTCACTACTTTCAACCTATGGCTAGGTTTGTTACTTACTCAGTACATGGGGTCGGTTGTACTGATACTACACTTCTGCACATTGCGTGAAGATGTTGGCTGTTGTTGTTGTTGTGCTCGATGGTTGTGGGACTTGAAGATGTACCTGCGTTTCTTTTTGTAGCTGCCTCTTGTTCAGGGTAGCCTTAGATTTATAAAAGCTTTGTTTATGTATTATTCAAACAGACTATGTATTTATGTCATTTCCGCTTTGTATACTCTATTCTTAGAAGCTCATAATTTGTACTACCAGTTCTGGGGATTGTATAAGATTAAGATCTTTATTCACTTAAATTGCTTTAATAATTATTATTGGAATTGGATAATTGAAAGTTGGCTTACCTAGCAGGTTGGGTTAGGTGCCATCACGACTAGTTGGACTTTGGGTCGTGACAGACCCGACTTGTCGTTTTAAGAATTTAAGCATTGTCTGGCGGCATAAGGCCCTGAGCAGCTTCTTACTTATCTTCGAGATGCTACAGGGAATTTAGGATATATACTTCCCATTTTTCTTTCCTTATCGTACGAGATTGATTCAGCTTGAGACATAAACTCTTTGAATTACTTCCACGTATTCGTATGCGCACATGAGCGCTCGGTATCAGTTGTGCATCACCGGCTTGTGATTCCATGAATGAAGTTCGAGATGAGTATTCTATGTTTTGGTGATGGGCCAGTCTGGAGGACTTGAGGCCAGGTTTAGACCGCAGCTTAAGCTTGGTAGCTTTAGTTGTAAATTGTACAATTTGATGCATATGTTTGGTAATGTCCCTACGAGTGGAATCTGTGGCTCGATGAGCGGTATAATGGCGGTGTGATGGGTATGATGTGACCACGGGATGTGTTAAGACAATTTGAACATAACGAGAAGTGTTTCCTTGAAATGTAAAGGAAAGGCCAATGGGTGCTTTATTTTTGATTTGATGTGACGTAAAGTCTCGAGTATGAATATTTTGAAGGATCTTTCACGTGTTTAAATTTTGGGACAAATTAAACCCTCATGTCTAGTTAATGAGTTTGGACTCAGATAGACTAAGTGATTGCATAGTAATTGTGACTGCGAAAGGGTATAACAAGATACCAGTTTGAGGCTAAGCAGGTGGGTTATCCCCTACGGAGTAATCTACGTAGGTGTATTCCTTATGATGTGAGTAGAGAGTTTCTCTTCTACCAACGGGGCGTATGTGTTGGGATTTGAATTTGAATCTGGTTGAGAAAGTTGACCTGAGTGTTAAGAGAATAAATGCGAGCTTAGCGGCTGATTGGGGTATTTTATGGTTTGCGTTGCATGAGTTGGAGAAGAAGTTTCGTTGAACTGACTGTGGCATTATGGCAGGAATAGAGTATGGGTATTGTGAGTTATAGAATGTTTTAATCTATGGCTTTGACCCAAGTGGGGGAGCCTGTTATTGATAATTCAATTTCATGGTTATATGTAAAGGTTTAGTTTTGGGTTAGTTATGACTTGCAGAAGTTGAGATCAAGGATGACTCGAATAAGAAAATTCCTGGTTACGGGTTATATTGCACATGAGTATATGAAAATCGTGGGATGAGTGAGTTGTTATTGGCGAATGATTTAGTGCGCACAGAGTATGAATTTGATATGTGGTGTTAAAGTAGAGTTACTTTTTTGAGTGTCGTTGTGCTAATGGGGCACGTGTTTTTTGTCCCATTTGGGAGGTGCAATTAGATTTGAGCAAAGTGGGTGACTCCCGAGAAAAATTCTAGTGTGTTTGAGAATTATATATAGCAATTGAGAATGTTTCCGGACTTGCGTATGGATAAAATCTGAGATTTTCATTTGATGGTGCCTAGACTTGCGAAAATTCCGTATGACTATGGATTCTACATTTTTGTATAGGGAAGATAAGAAGAACAATTTCAGATTCACATAAGGTATACTCAGAGTAAGGGTTACAGTTGCAGTAGTTTTGAAGGTGCTTAAGAAGAATACAATTGTTTATGGGTCGTAGGGCATTGTGGTTCTATGCTAGGTTTGTGGGGTGAGTTGTGCCTAAAGATCGTGGCGTTTTAGCAAGGAGAAGTATTAGTCTGAAGACAGATTCATAAGAAACTTGAAGAAAATAAGAAAAACGGGTAGTAGGTTGGATCAGTATGGTAATGGATATGATCGGTTCTTTAGGTTCTTATAATGTGGGGGTTTTCTACAGGTGCTTTGTGGCAATAGACTTGGGCTTGGCGACCTGCGTGACTTGGTTGATTTTGAGAGATTCAACTCTGATGGCCTGATTATGTGCAAATGGATTCCAAAGCATTCTCGAGGTTTTCTACCACGGTTTGAGATGGGTATTTTCCTACCGGCCTGAGGAGCATGTTGAGTATTGTGATTTTATACCGGATGGGATAAATATGTAAGGCTTATGGCTGATCAGATATGTATTTTACTTGTGACTCAGAATGATTATGAGGTTCTCGTATTTTTCAAATGATGGCATGATAGATGCAGTGTGTTGTGTGGGATTAAGGTTGGCGTGTGCAAGGTCATAGTTTAACTTTGAAAGGGAGGTCGTAAATTCTTAGAGGGCATGAAGAATTTTCGATGTTTATATTAATGCTATAACTATTTGGTATTGCGTGAGTAGAGTGTACATTTCAGATGGCGCACTATGTTTTGAATTATGGATATCTCATCGGTATTGCGGCATTTTCCTGGTTGATCGACTGCTGATATTCAATTTTTTCCAAGTGGCACGGAAGAAATTTTAAAGTATTTCTTGTGGGATGATCGTGTATGAGAGAGGTGTTAGGCATTCGGGCGGTGGAGATGGAATCAAATATGGTGATTCGCTTGTTCTATGGATTTGGAGATTGTTTCATGGTTGTGGACTCTGAAGTTGTGGTCGGAGCTAGCCAGATGATAAAATATGTTATGATTCAGTCAATATGGATTTTCGGAGGGATTTTTATCTATTTGTGGGTAACCCGGTTTGATTTGGGGGTCCATTTGTAGGCCCAATTAAGATGTGTATTCTACACCGAGCCAGAATGGTTGGCTCCATACTGCTATTATTGAGGAGTTATGTTCACAGATGGTGCGATTCTATTTGAACTTTATAGAGGAATTTGAGTGTGATAAGTATTTGGGTATTGCACGATCGATTGCGTAATGGTTATGATCTTTCAGGTTTTGTGTAGCATTTTTGTCATTTGCCTCTCTATGGTTATTGATTTTGAGCGAGGTGGCTCGAGGTATATATTATGGACCAGCGTTTGGATGGGGTAACGCACTGCATCAGAGTTATGTTAAGGTATGAACCTTGTGTTAGGATCGGATGATGGTTCTACGGTGTGTGATAAATTTTAAGCATTTCGTTGTGGCGGTACTTGTTAATATGGCGGGGCAGTTCTCTCATTTGAGTCATTTATTTTTCATGACTGGGTACATTTGAATTGTTGCGTATGGGTGCACGGATGTCACGGGTTGTGGCTCTGAGTTATATTGGTGTGGCATGTCTGTGGAATAGTTGTGTTTAGTAATATAAGGTCATTGGACCTGGAATGGGTACTATCAGGTTTAATTTCGGTATATTCGGGAGTATAACATTGAAAGTCGGCTCAGAAAGCGATTACATTTCTGGTTGGGGCGAGAGAGCTCCGTGACTAGTTGATCTGGTGAGTGGTCATGAAATTTTGCGTGCTTCTTTTATTATCAACAGTGTAAGAAGGTTTTGGGATGAGGTTTGGTTCGATATGGGTTTAATACTAGTATGTGGTTGGTTTTGGAGTAGTCACTGCGATCAGGAATGGTGCTACGAGCATGCGAGTTGTGTAATATGTTGGTTTATTATATCCGTGGTTATAGTTATAGCTCGATGCAACTTGTTCGGACTTATACAGTGTATAAATGTAAGATTTGTGTCTTGAAAGAAATTCTAAAGGTTGGAAATTAAACTCCAAGGTTTTTGGGCTAAGGTTAAATTAAGTATTTTCAGTTGTATTGTGTTGTCAAGCTTATATGGAATGGGGTGACGTGGGTTCACCCCTGGGTACGTGTGTGGTAAGATGAAATAGTGATTTGATGGCTTGGAAAAAACTCTTGGCACGTTCGAGGACGAACGTATGTTTAAGTGGGGGAGAATGTAACGACCCGACCGGTCGTTTTGAGTATTACAACCCCGGTTCTCCATTTTCTGCTCAAATTGTACTTTACAGTTGTTGTGTGACTTGCCGGGGTAATTGGTTCGTGTCTGGTGAGGTTTTGCAATGAAGTGGGACACTTAGTTCCAAGGTTTGAAGCTTAAGTTAAAATAGTGACAGGATGTCGACTTATGTGTAAACGACCCCAGAATGGAGTTTTGATGATTCCAATAGCTCCGTACGGTGATTTTTCATTTAGGAGCGTGTCCGTAAAATTATTTGAAGGTCCGTAGTGGAATTAGGCTTGAAATGCCGAAAGATGAATTTTTGAGAAGTTTGACCGGGGGGTTAAATTTTTGATATCGAGGTCGAAATCCGATTCTGGAAATTTTAATAGGTCTGTAACGTGAAATGTGACTTGTGTGCAAAATTTGAGGTCAATCGAACATGATTTGATGTGTGTCGGCACAAGATATAGAATTTGAAGTTTCAAAGTTCAATGATTTCGAATTTAGGTGTGATTCGTCGTTTCAATGTTGTTATGTGGGGTTTTAGGCCTTGAGTAGGTCCGTGTTATGTTATGAGACTTGTTGGTATGTTCAGACGGGGTCTCGAGGGGCTCGGGTGAGTTACGGATGGTTAACAGATCAAATTTGGACTTAAGGAAATGTTGGATCTGCTGCCTACTGGTGTGATCACACCTGCGATGTTTTGATCGCAGGTGCGAAGCCGCATGTGCACGAAATCAGTCGCAGAAGCGAGGGAGTGCTGGCTGGGAAGGCATCGCAGAAGCGGAAGCAAGGGCATAGAAGCACTTGCGCAGGAGCGGCCCAACGCACGCAGAAGCGCGACCGTAGGTGCGGTCCTTGGCATCGCTGAAGCGATTATGGCTGGCCAAGCCGTTCTCGCAGAAGCGAGATTTTTCCCGCAGATGCGAAGGTCGCAGATGCGACCCCTTGTCCGCAAATGCGGAAATCGCTGGACAGGACCTTAAAATCGAGGGTTCGACATTTTCACCCATTTTTGGATTTTGGAGCTCGGGTTGGGGCGATTTTGGAGAGGATGTTTTCCACACAACTTGGGGTAAGTGTTCTTAACACCCTTGAATACCGATTTGGAGTCGGATTTGAGTGAAATTAGTATGGTTGAACTTGTAATTGGATGGGTTGTCATATTTTGTGAGTTTTGTCGGATTACGAGACGTGGGCCCCATGGGTGATATTTGGGGTGTAATTTCGGATTTTGTGGAAAATATTAGCATTTTGATATGGAATTAATTCCTATAAATTGTGTGGACTGAATCAAATTAATTGTGGTAGATTCGAGGCATTCGGGAGTTGATACGTGCATAATGGGATTTCTGGAGTATTGTTTAGCTTGCTCGATATTGGATTCGGCTTTTTCGAGGTAAGTAACTATTCTAATTTTGGAGTTGAGGGTATGAACCCTGAATATATGTATTTCGTGAATTGTTGGGAGGTGACGCACATGCTAAGTGATGAGAGTGTGGGCGTGCACTATAGAAATTGTCACATAATTGTTTCTGTGGAATTTTGTAGTTAAATGATCTTGGCATTTTCCATGCGGTTTTATGAGTTAAAGAAATTGAGCTGAAAAGCATATTAAAAATCATGTTGAGGCTATGTGCCAGTATTATTGGGACCCACAGAGGTCATATTGCTGTGAATTATTTGTTTTAAATTAAAAATTCATACTCAGTCATATTCATTTCATTGCATATCATTTCTCAGTCTCTGTTGTTATTTATTGATACATCATATCATCATTTTTGTGCTATTTTCATGACATTGTGAGCCTGAGAGACTGGAGAGATTGATGACCGAGTGAGGCCGAGGGCCTGATTGTGAGGATTATTATGTGGATCGGGGCTGCCCGCCTGGAGCATGCTTTATATACTTTATGATTATAGCACATGAGTTGTCTGTGCAGCACATGAGTTGTCCGTGCAGCACGTGAGTTGTCCGTGCAGATTATAGCGCTTGGGCTGAAGGAGCCCCTCCGGAGTCTGTACACACCCCCAGTGAGCGTAGGTACCTACTGAGTGCGAGTGTCAAGTGCCGAGTGCTGAGTGACTGGGAGGCGTGAAAGATTATGAGGTATGCCCGAGTGGCATTAGTGTGGTGAGGTATCCCCGAGAGGCATAAGTGTCTGTGAGGTTTGCCCGAGGGATTGTATATGAGTGATGTTCTCCCCGAGGGGCTGTTTATGATTTTATTAATGAGTTGCATCGCATTGGCATGCACACATGACATACAGGCATAGAGATGTATATTTCTTATGTTGTACAACATCACATCATTCATGATTTCTCACACATTTCTACAGATGGTCATAGTGATGCATTTGTTTTACACGGGTTATCCAGAAGAAAAATGAAACATCTTATTTATTATTGAAAAGATTTTGGGAGAAATTGTTTTTTCAAACTATTCATTTTTTTGGCAACTTCGGCAAACGATTTGGGTTTCACTGATGTATTTGAAAGGAAGAACTATTATTTTTGAAATCATGATTTGGCTGAGCATTTTATATCTGAGTTACTTCTGGTATTATTTGCTTTATGTTGTTATGAACTGTTGTGGACTGCTGGTTATGGACCCGACCTTGGTAGAAGCTCGTCACTACTTTAAACCTACGTCTAGGTTTGTTACTTACTCATTACATGGGGTCGGTTGTACTGATACTACACTTCTGCACATTGCGTGCAGATATTGGCTGCTATTGTTGTTGTGCTCGATGGTTGCGGGACTTGAAGATGTACCTGCGTTCCTTTTGTAGATGCCTCTTGTTCAGGTTAACCTTAGATTTATAAAAGCTCTGTTTATGTATTATTCAAATAGACTATGTATTTATTTTATTTCCGCTTTGTATACTCTATTCTTAGAAGCTCATGATTTGTACTACCAGTTCTTGGGGAGATGTAATGGTTTCATATATTTTCTTTAATAATTGTCTTTAATAATTATTATTGGACTTGGATAATTGAAAGTGGTCTTACCTAGCGGGTTGGGTTAGGTGCCATCACGACTAGTTGGATTTTAGGTCGTGACAAGAACACACCACATACAAACTATATACAAAGCATATACAAAATATATACAAAAGATATATTGTATAAAATTTGTATGAACACTATATTTAAGTTGTATGATGTTATAATTATATTTAACAGGGTAAGAATGATATATGAAAGTTGTAGATAAGTTTTAAATAAGTTATATATTGTATAATTAGTTGTATGAAATTTATTTTTAGTTTGTATGTTGTAGTAGATGTATCAAATTTGTATGAGTTTGTTTTTAATTTGTTTGTTGATATACCATACATTGTTCTTTTCTCAATTGATTTATTAAGGAAAGAAAAGTACAGAATGAATTCCAAATCGACTCATGTGCACTGATTTACATTTGTTTGAACTGAAAAACTTGAATATTATTGGGAATTGAATAATTTGGGTGGACAAATTTTGAGTTTCACATTAAAAGCGCCATCATCGCACTTTGGAGAAACTGAGTTTTATGTGAGATTTGAATTTTGTGTGAGAAATCAAAGTTGAATCCGAAGTTTGGAGGCGATTGAATCTGATTTGAAATCTGCTAAAACTTCGAATCTGCTCAATTAAGCATTTTTATTAAACTGAAATTGGTGTTGTAGTTTGATAATGTTGTTAAGAAATTATACAGTAAAAGCAGACTAGAGCAATCGTAGAGATGGAAACAGGGATAAATTTTGGCGACAATTGTGTTCAAAGTTGTTGTCATATTGTAGCGTATATTTTTTTCTTTTTGTAACTGAAGTTCCGTTTGTTATGTTATTCATGCTATTAAAAATAGAAACCTGAAGCTGGAAGGAGGCTTATTGAAAATATTATATATAAGTTGTAAGAACGGCTCAGGAAGCAGCTCACCACTAGGCCTCGGGATATATGGGATGCGCGTCGGTAGGACCGCCATATGCACCTGTCTTAGATCCTGCACGGTTAGTGCAGAAGTGTAGCGTGGGTACATAAAAAATATGTACCCAGTAAGTATCAAATCTAACATCGAAGAAGTAGTGACGAGGGGTCGACATCGACACTTACTATGGGCTAATAGTAAAGAAATACAAAATTTTAAATGAGCACGGGTTATGTAAATAATAACAATAACTCAATAACAAGAAGAAAGTAAATAATCCTTTCACACATGGTAAGTTCCAAATAAATTTGCATCTTATATAATTTTGCCTCTCAATCCAGGGAAGGATATCAAATATATGATTTCACTTCGAGTGTTGTCACACACGATCATGCCGAGGTCGTACGGCTCGATCCAGAATAATGTGTACACTACCGCGGGTCGAAAGTCACGAACTATAGATGCATCTATCTACTGCCGAGGCGTTAGGCCCGCTCCACAAGAAGAAAGGATAATTTATAAACAACCGATTTAATAGCCAATACCCGGCTAATGTACAACAAAACTGTAACGACCCGGCCGGTCATTTATTGTATTAGTCCCGATCCCCTATTTACTACTTTCCCCATACCTTTTTCTGCTTATGTGACTTGTCGGGAGGTTGTTTTTGAGGTTTTAGAGTGAATTGGTACACTTAGTCCCTAAAGTGGAAGCTTAAGTTTTAGGATTTTGACTGTAGTTAGAACTGTGTGAAAACAACTCCGGAATAGAGTTTCGTCGATTCTGTTAGCTCCGTTGGGTGATTTTGGACTTAGGAGAGTGTCCGGAATGTGAATTGGAGGTCTGTAGATAAATTAGGCTTGAAAATGGCGAAAGTTGAATTTTTGGGAAGTTTGACCGGTAGTGGAGTTTTTATATCGGGGTCAGATTTTGATTACGGAAGTTGGAGTAGGTCCGTAATGTCAATTATGACTTGTGTGCAAAATTTGAGGTCAATCGTACGTGGTTGGGTAGGTTTCGGCATCGGTTGTAGAAATTTAAAGTTTCAAGTTTATTAAGTTTGAATTGGAGGGTGATTCGTATTTTTAGCGTTGTTTGATGTGATTTGAGGGCTCGACTATGTTCGTATGGTGTTTTAGGACTTGTTGGTATATTTGGTTGAGGCCCTGATTTGAGGGCTCGACTAAGTTCGTATGGTATTTTAGGACTTGTTGGTATATTTGGTTGAGGTCCCGGGGGTCTCGGGTATGTTTCGGATGCTTAACGGATTAAATTTGGACTTATGTAATTGCTGAAGCTTTCAAGCTTCTGGTGTAATCGCACCTGCGGTGGGGTGGCTGCAGGTGCAGACACACACGTGCGAGAGGCCAAGCACAGAAACGAGATTGAGGAGATGGCCAGGGGGTCGCAGGTGCGAGGAAATTTCCGCATCTGCGAGCCCGGATATGCACTTGAAGTTCCGCAGATGCGGAGAGTGAGCTGGAAGGGGAGACCGAAGAAGGGGACCATTGTCCGTAGGTGCGCACTCGCAGGTGCGACCACCTTATCGTAAAAGCGGTCCCAGTCATCTTAAGCTATGTCCGCACCTGCGATGGAAATTTCGTAGGTGCGGCGTCGCAGGTGCCACTGATGATCCGCATGTGCGAGATCGCTGAGCAGAAAAGAGGAAATTTTGAGGGTTTGGTCTCATTTTCATTTTTGGGACTTTGAGAGCTCGGATTTGGGCGATAATTTGGGAGATTTTCAGAGGAAACTTTTGGGAAACGATTCTTAACCCATTTATGATTATATTCCACTAATCTATCATTAATTACATCCTTTAATTAAGGAATTTGGTTGAAACTTTTGAGAAAAATGGGAGAAGTTCTTCAAATAAATTTTTGAGTTTTCATTCAGATTTTGATATCGGGTTTGGATAATTTTGGTACGAATGAGCTCGTGACTGAATGGGTGTTCATATTTTGTGACTTTTATCTGATTCCGAAACGTGGGCCCGGGTCGACTTTTTAGGATGAATTTTGAATTTTTTGTTAAAGTCTTGATTTCATTAATTAGATTAGTCTATTATAGTTATATTTATGATATGTAATTGTTTTGGCTAGATTTGGGTCATTCGGAGTCGGATATTCGTAGAAAAGGCATTGTTACCGATTGATTGAGCTTGGTTCGAGGTAAGTGGCTTGCCTAACCTTGTGTGAGGGAAATCCCCTTAGGAGTTGGTACTGTTGTGATATGTGAGCACCGTGTACGTGAGGTGACGAGTATGTACACGGGCTATTTGCTGTAAAACCTGATTTATTTTACTAGGTAGCAACTTGTTTTTCCTTTAATTTGAGTTATAGCGTTTAAATGAGTATTAGTCTGTTTTCATTCTTATTTGAGATATTCCAATATGTGTAGTTATCCTGTTTAGTCTAATATTGCATGTCTACGTGTTTTAACTGCTTATTTGAACTCTGTGAAGCATGCCTAGTCGATTCCCTGCTTTTCCTTGTTCTTTATCAGTATACCTATAGAAATCTTGTTGTTAACTGTTGTATTTATCGATTTGAGTTGTGTGTATACTTTTGAGACTACGAGGCGTTTCCTCGGGAGTTCTCCCTACACATTTACTTTTGAGCCTACGAGGCGGTTCCTTGGGAGTTCTCCCTGCACATTAACTTTTGAGACTACGAGGTGGTTCCTCGGGAGTTCTCCCTGCACATTTACTTTTGAGACTACGAGGCGGTTCCTCGGGAGTTCTCCTTGCACATTTACTTTTCAGATTACAAAGTGGTTTCTCGAGAGTTCTCCCTGTATATTTACTTTTGAGACTACGAGGCGGTACCTCGGGAGTTCTCCCTGCATATTTATTTTGGGACTACGAGACGATATCTCGAGAGATCCCCTGCTATTTACCCATGTGTGTTGTACTGTTGCCTTGTTGTGTTTCCTTTGTTAAATTCTAGTCTTTTATTATACTATAAATTCTCCTTCCTTATTTATTATTTATCAGTGGGCCTGGCCTGACCTCGTCACTACTCGACCGAGGTTAGGCTTGGCACTTACTGGGTACCATTGTAGTGTACTCAAGCTACTCTTCTGCACATGCTTTGTATGCAGATCCAGGTGCTTCTTATCAGCCCTGCTACTAGCTGAGAGTGCTTGCTGTTGTACAGAGACTTCAAGGTACATCTGTCGCGTCTGCAGACCTCGGAGTCCCCCTCTATTCTCTCCTGGGTCATTTACCTTCCGTACTTCTTTTATTAGACTTTGGTGTATAGAGATACTAGTTTCCTTCTGTAGCTTGTGACTTATGATGTTTCGGGTTTTGGTAAGACTGTGTATTTATAGAGTATTGGTTATTGTACATGCCGAGTGGCATTGTTACTAGTTACTCAACTGTCCACTGTTGTTAGTTGCCAAGTTTTACTTTCGTTTGCTATTTTCCGCAATTTGTTAGGCTTACCTAGTCGTAGAGACTAGGTGTCATCACGATGTTATACGGAAGGAGTTTGGGTCATGATAGAAACACAATTTTCATTAACGGTCAAGTAACACGCCAGAACTCAAGTGAGTGAAACTCGGTCCTTTACAATTCCTCTAACAAGTTCCAATATAATTTAGGCACTTTAATTAACAAGTAGGGTGGAAACATTAAATATTTCTTGATTCGAGTCCTAAACTAACCGGATATAAGCATGATTAGTAGCTATGTACGGACTCTCGTCACCTTGTGCGTACGTAGACCCCACAATTAGAAGCAAATAGCAATTTAAAGCACCTATGGAGTAAATTTTCTCTTACAAGGTTAGGCAAGAGACTTACCTTGTATCAAAGCTCGCTTTACGGCCTCAAATTCGCTCTAAAGCCTCAACTCGATGCCGAAAAATTCGGAACTAGTCAAATGTTATATAAATTAATCAATATATACTCCAAAGTTCATAATTTAATTATTAGAGTACTTACCCAACCAAAATTGAAAGATTCTAAAAATTCACCCCCGGGCCCATGTGCCCGAATTCCAGAAATGTTTGAAGAATGTTGTTACACATAACCCCAGGAACTCAAATATATAATTTTCACTCAATCCCATAATCATTTTCGTGGGTAAATCTCATTTTCATCAAAACCTAGGGCTATTCATCTAAACCCATAATTTTTACAAATTTCCATGTTAAAATATACCCATTATCTATGTATTTAACTCACATTGGATAGAAATTACTTACCTCGAGTTGCTAGGTGGAAACCCCTCTCTAAAAGCCCCAAAATCTCCCAAGAAAATGAAAGAAATGAGTCAAAACAATGGTCTAAGCCCGTCTTAAATGACCTCACTGCCTTCAGTGATTTCGCTTATGCCGACAGTCAACTGCATCTGCGGAACCACTTTTGCGGAAGCCAGGTCGCATTTGCGGTTAGACCTGGCCCGCCTTCAAGCGCACCTGCGGTCCCTTCCTTGCATAAGCGTGTCCGCTTCTGCGGAAATGTCACCGCTTTTGTGGTCTACAGGCCCATGTCCCAAGCCGCTTTTGCGGTAGAAATCTCGGCACCTGCGTCTCCACAGATGCGGCCCTTTCCTCACATCTGCGACCACGAGTCATCCCCCCTACCTTGCACTTCTGCGGCCCTGGGCTCGCTTCTGCGAGCTCTCATCTGCGGCCAAAAGCTCGCAGATGCGGGCACAACAGAACTGGTGCACCAGTAGCCCTTTTGGGCTCTAAATCGATCCGAGCATCATCCAGATTGCATTCGAAGCCCCCGAGGCCTCGTCCAAACATACCAACAAGCTCATAAACGTAAAACGGACTCGCTTGCACCCTCGGAATGCGGAAAACAACATTAGAACTAAGAATCGCAACCCAAAACCAATAGGATCAACTTATGAACTTCAAGTTCTTCCAACTTGCTCCGAACACGCCAAACCATACCTAAACTACTCGAAATGACACCAAATTTTTGGTGCAAGTCTTAAATTACCATACGGAACTATTCCCCTACTCGGAATCCCAAACGGACCACGATAACACCAAAACCTACTCCAAACCAAAGTTAACAAATTTTTAAACCTTAAATAAGCAAACTTTCAACCGTAAGCACTGAAATGCTCCCGGGTCATCGAAAACCCGATTTGAATGTACGCCCAAGTCCAAAATAATCATACAAACCTATTGAAACCATCAAATCCCGGTTCCGAGGTCGTTTACTCAAAATGTTGATCAAAGTCAAACTTAGCCTTTTAAAAGCCAACTAAGGAACTAAGCATTCCGATTTCAACCTTAACCCTTCCAAATCCCGAACTAACCATCTTCGCAAGTCATAAAACAATAAAACCACATACGGGGAGTCTTATTTTGGGGAATGGGGATCTAGAAAGCAAAATGACAGGTCGGGTCGTTACACTCTCCTCCTCTTAAACAAATGTTCGTCCTCGAATGGGTCTAGAATCATACCTGGAGTGCTGAATAACTGTGGATATCTGATCCGTATGTCTTTCTCGGCTTCCCAAGTCACCTCCTCGACTGGTTGGCCCCTCCACTGAACCTTTACTGTAGAAATCTTCTTGGACCTCAACTAGCGAACCTGCTTATCAACAATGGCAACTAGCTCCTCCTCAGAACCCAAGCTCTCATCAAACTGAATCGTGATGTAGTCTAACACATGCGACCTATAGGCATGATACCTCCGGAGCAGAGACACGTGGAAAACCGGATGAACTCCCGATAGACTGGGAGGCAAGGAAAGCTCATAAGCAACATCCCCAACTCGCCTCAACACCTTAAATGGACCTATAAACCTTGGGCTCAACTTGACCTTGTTCTCGAACCTCATGATCCCTTCATCGGCGAGACCTTCAAGAGAACTTTATCGCCCACCATTAATGATAAATCACGTGCCTTCTGATCCGCGTAACTCTTCTGTCTTGATTGTGTTGTGCGAAGTCACTCCTGAATCAACTTTATCTTTTCCAAGGCATCCTTTACCAAATCAGTACCATATAACTTAGCCTTGTCGGGTGCAAACCATCTTATGGAAGAACGACATCGCCGACCATATAAAGCCTCAAATGGATCCATCTCAATGCTGGACCGATAACTGTTGTTATAAGCAAACTTGGCCAAAGGCAAGAATCGATCCCACTGCCCTCCTAAGTCAATCACACATGCTCCAAGCATATTCTCCAAGATCTGAATTGTCCTCTTCGACTGCCCGTCGGTCTGCGGATGAAAGGTTGTGCTGAGCTCTACCCGTGTCCCCAACTCACTCAGTACTACCCTCCAGAAATGCGAAGTAAACTGAGGGCATCTATCTGATATAATGGAGACAGTCACACTATGCAATCGAATAATCTCCTAAATATAAATCTGGGCCAACCTCTCTGAAGAATACGTGGTCACAACCGAAATGAAGTATGCCGACTTGGTTAACCTGTCGACAATGACCCAAATTGCATCAAACGTCCGCAAGGTCCGCGGCAACCCAACTACGAAGTCCATAGTAATGCGCTCCCATTTCCACTCGGGTATAGTCATCTGCTAAAGTAGACCACCTGGACTTTATTGCTCATACTTAACTTGTTGGCAATTAAGGCACCTCCCTACATACTCAACTATGCCATTCTTCATCTGCCGCCACCAACAATGTTGCCTCAGGTCGCGATACATCTTCGTAGCACCTAGATGAATAGAATACTAAGAACTGTGTGCCTCCTCTAGGATCTTCTCCCTCAAGCCATAAACATTTGGAACACATAGGCGGCTTTGGAGTCGCAGAACACCATCCTCACCGAGAGTAACCTCCTTGTCACCACTCTGTAGTACCATCTCTCTGAGAACCAACAAGTGCGGATCATCAAACTGGAGAGCCTTGATCTGCTAGAATTGTGAAGACCGAGTGACGACGCATGCAAGAACTCGGCTGGGCTCTGAAATATCCAACCTCACAAGTCTGTTAGCCAAGTACTGAATGTCCAAAGCTAGTGGCCTCTCCTCCGCTGAAATGAATGCCAAACTACCCATACTCTCCGCCTTTCTGCTCAAGGCATCTGCAACTACATTTGCCTTGCCCGGATGATAAAGGATGGTAATATCATAATCTTTTAGTAACTCGAGCCACATGCGTTGCCTCAAATTGATATCCCTCTGCTTGAACAAATGCTGCAAGTTGCGATGATCGGTGTAAACCTCACAGGACACCCCCATAAAGATAATGCATCCAGATCTTAAGTTCATGAACAACTGCATCCAACTCTAAATCGTGTACAGGGTAATTCTTCTTTTGGGGCTTCAGCTGTCGCAAAGCATATGCAATAACTCGCCCCTCCTGCATCAATACACAACCTAAACCAACGCGTGAATAATCGCAATACATAGTATACATCCCTGAACTAGAAGGCAACACTAACACCAGTGCTGAAGTCAATGCGGTCTTGAGCTTCTGAAATCTCACCTCACAACCATCGGACCATCGTAACGGAGCACCATTCTGGGTAAATCTAGTCAAAGGTGCTGCAATAGATGAGAAGCCCTCCATAAACTGACGATAATAACTTGATAACCCCAGGAAGCTCCTTATCTCAATCGTTGTGGTAGGATGAGGCCAACTCTGAACTGCCTCGATCTTCTTGGGGTCTACCTTATTACCCTCGCCTGATACAACATGCCCTAAGAATACCACAGAATCCAACCAGAACTCACACTTGGAGAACATAGCATATAGCTTCTGTTCCCGCAAGATCTGAAGCACCACTCTCAAATGTTGCTCGTGTTCCTCCATGCTATGTTAGAAGATCAAAATATCATCAATGAAGACAATGACAAATGAATCAATATAAGGCCTGAACACCCGGTTCATCAAATCTGTAAACGTTGCCGGGGTGTTAGTCAAGCCAAAGGACATCACTAGAAACTCATAATGGCAATATCTAGTCCGAAAAGCCGTCTTCGGGACATCAAAATCCTGAATCTTAAGTTGATGGTACCCCGATCTCAAGTCGATCATAGAGAACACCCTAGCACCATGAAACTGGTCAAACAAATCATCAATACACGGCAACAAGTACATGTTCTTAATGGTAACTTTGTTCAACTGGCGGTAATCAATGCACATCTGCATAGTCCCATCTTTATTCTTCACAAATAACACCGGTGCACCCCAAGGCGACACACTCGATCTGACGAACCCCTTTGCTAGAAACTCCTCAAGTTGTTCCTTCAACTCCTTAAACTCTTTTGAAGCCATGCGGTACGGTGGAATAGATATAAGCTGGGTACCTGGAGCCAAATCAATAGGAAAATTGATATCATGATCTAGTGGCATGACTAGGAGATCAGAAGGGAACACATCGGAGAACTCCCTGACTACGGGCACTGAATCAATTGCCAGAGTCTCTGCAGTAGTATCCCAAACATAAGCTAGATAAGCCAAACAACCCTTCTCGACCATGTGCTGAGCCTTTAGAAAAGAAATAACCCGACTAGATGCACTGACAGACGAACCCCTCCACTCCAGTCTAGGCAACTCTGGCATTGTCAATGTAACAGTCTTGGCATGGAAATCAAGGATGGCGTGATATGGAGACAACCAATCTATGCCCAGGATGACCTCAAAGTCGGTCATATCAAGCAACAGAAGATCCGCTCTAGTCCCATAACCACAGAATGTAACAATGCAGGACCGATAGATCTGATGTACAACAACAGAATCGCCCACTGGTGTGGACACATAACTGGGAGTACCCAAGGACTCAGGAGGAACACCCAAGCAATGAGCAAATAGAGATGAAACATATGAATATGCAGACCCTGGATACCGAAGCAACCCTATCGTAGACATAAATAGTACCTGTAATCACGGCATCTGAGGCCACTGCATCTGGTTTGGCTGGAAAGGCATAGAATCTTGCTAGAGCGCCTCCTAGATGGCCTTCGCGTCTAGGATGGCCCCTACCTACCTGCCCTCAGCCTCTGGGCAACCGGACGGTTGGTGGGGCAACTGGTGCTGGTATCATAGGTTGCTGACCCAGTTGTACTGCCTTGCCCCGAAGCCTGCGGGCTCGCACCTGCGGTCCTTTTCACGCAAGTGCGATAATACTATATATCAGTTGCCTCAACACTTCTTCCTAGTTCAAACTCGATCAGTTAACCATACGGAATCCACCCGAGGCCCTCGGGACCTCAACCAAATATACCAACACATCCCAAAACACATTACGAACTTAGTCGAGGCCTCAAATCATGCCAAACAACATCGCAACTACGAATCACCCTCGAATTGAAACCTAATGAACTTTGAAGCTTCAAACTCCTACAATCGATGCCGAAACCTATCAAATCGCGTCCAATTGACCTCAAATTTTGCACATAAGTCACATTTGACATTGTAGACCTACTCCAACTTCCGAAATTGGAATCCGACCTCGATATCAAAAAGTCCACTCCCGGTCAAACTTCTCAAAAACCTTCAAATTTTCAACTTTCGCCAAATGACCTACGGGCCTCCAAATTCACATCCGGATGCGCTCCCAACACCAGAATAACCATAAGGAGCTATTCCTAGTCTCGGAATCCCAAATGGACATCGATAACATTAAAATACACTTCAACCCAAATCTATGAAATCCTTCCAAAATACCAACTTTCCACAGCAGGTGCCGAAACACTCTCGGGTCATCCAAAACCCGATCCGGATATACGCCCAAGTCCAAAATCATCATACGAACCTGTTGGAACCTTCAAATCCTGATTCCGAGGCCTTTTACCCAAAATTAACCCTTAGTTAATTCTTCCAACTTAAAGCTTCCGAAATGAGAGTTTTCTTTCCAAATCAAATCCGAACTTTCCGAAATTCAATTCCGACCATGTGCGCAAGTCATAATAGCTGAAGTGAAACTAATCAAGGCCTCAAACTGCCAAACGACGCGCTAAAGCTCAAAACGATCAGTCAGGTTGTTACATTTTCTCCCACTTAAACATACGTTCGTCCTCGAACGTGCTAAGAACTGCTCTGGAGTTGTCCGAAATCACTGGTCAATACCTCGTGCACCTACCCATGCTACCACAACCCAGTTGAGCACATTAGCGCGAACTAGTCTAAAGATCTTCCCCTTTATTTAGTCAAGTAAGCCTTAGAGTTAATTTCCAACTTCCGGAATTCTCCACCAAGCATGTTCCCAACATGTGAACACTGTATCAATCACTACATGATGCACCAATACATGATTGCATACTTTTGTTGAATTCACACCATGCACCGCATAATTCACATGACCTTAATAACATCCTCTGATAACAATAGCCGAAATTCCACGAATTTGATGCACACAACACACATCATGTAGCATATAAGTCTCGTTTCCGCTCTCGCGATACTGCCACGACAGAAGAGATGTGTAGAAACTCATAACCACCTGTCGAATCACAAGTCATGGAGTCTCTCCTCCCGACAGAAACCATTACCTCATTTTGGACTGAATATCGATATTTACTCTTTACTGTGCCTCATATAAATCTAATCGCACTGATCCCAGGTCCAACGATCTCATCTCACCCAGTACAAGCTGCTCAGGCAATAAGCCACCTCAGACACTGCCAAAAGTCTCATATTATGCCATAATGTGCCAACAAGCTACAAACTCGAATGTGATGCATAAGGAACGAACTCTGGAAAGATCTACTCAACCCACGTAACTAATTTAAACAACCGAAAAGATGTTATGAACCTTTCTCAGGAAATGAGAAGCAAAACACACAATAATAGATATGGGAAATTATACTCAATATCACGTTGTTGCGACATGCAACCCGATCCAAACATGATACCTTTGCGGCGTGCAACCCGATCCAACCATGATACCCTTGGCGGCGTGCCACCCGATCCAAACAACATATCTACGGCTGCGTGCCACCCGATCCAACCATATACTCATGGCGGCGTGCCACCCGATCCACACATAATAATCTAAAGAAAACACACATCGAGCCGTAACGCTTATACTCACGAAATGCCCGAATATCAACCATAAGCGCGCCAAGTACATAATACAAATCATGGGGAGACAGGTAGCATCATGCGCTATACAACTCAAGCACAACTAAGGTGCGATATATGATCTGCATCTCGAAAGCCATCATGCTCACATAACACCACAAACTATACAGGATCTCAATACGAGTGCGAATAATCAAACCGCCTCATAAGCTACATGGCACAATAGAGACTAAACGGAAGGGTCAACAATAGAAATATCATCCAAGGCCCGAAGACCCCTCCGAAAACAACGCTATACTGAAATGAACACATCCGGCCTGATATAGAGCCCACATTCACATTTAGATCCATCTACGAACCTCAAGACGATTCCGATCGTACTGAACTGGGATAATAATATTTCACGGATCCACAACAACCCTTTTTCGTGTGACACACAAGAACAACCGTCAAATTCGGAACAAACTTCCACAGTCCACTACCAAATGAACTGAGCACCATTCAGGCATAAATTCTCACATTAGTAATTGTACCACAATCTCCATACTTGGTTTTAAATCTTTAATCAATCAGGTGACTACATGTCACACTTATACAATCTTCCCATGGGATTCACTCCTATGACCTTCCGCACCAGGTAACAAGTTTGTACATCCATACCACCGAACACACTAATGTTGTAAAGTAAATCAGGAATCTGCGACCAGCATGTAAAGCCTCTTACACATAACACCGATCTCAGGTGATGCTAAAGACAATACCAGCTTACTCTAACCATCTGGATCCTTTCCTGCTCATCCGAGCTCTTGACATTCTTGTCGACACCACACTGTAACCTTGATCTTCAACTTCCAATTCCCATGCCACTAACTGCACCAAACATACCAATACGTGAGAGTACAAGAATTCCATCATGACTCCTGATTCACTAATAGACTAAACACTCTAACACATAGCAACCTTCTACTTAACTTATTTTAAGGAGAACCATAGCAACACGTGACTGAATTTTCAAACCACGGGAGATACAAACCTCTTGTCGCGATCTAAACCGACGTGGATTTTTCGGAATCCATTTACTCAACCTAGTCCTTATAACCAAATATCTCCCAAATCAATAAAATTATAGTGGTTGTCAAGCCTCGCACGTACCGCCACAAATTACATATATAACTTAACACGTTAAAGGAACTGATCACTGCCACAATAATGTCGATTCAACCATTACTAACGACCCGTGTTCTTCAATTTATTCTCAGCTTGCCTTAGAAACAATGATAGCTCCATACATTAACATAACGAAACCCAACAACACTCATCTCGAGTGACCCAATCCACGAGACCACATCATCTCAATACCCATGAACCGTCTCATATTCTCCTTAAGCACTCAATAGCATAGCCAACTGGTACACCCGTCCTGCAAGACCTTCCGTGAATCCGGAGCTACTCATTCCGTTCCTCCAATACTACACCGCATACCTAAAGATAACATAGAACATTCCAAGTCCTTAGGCACCGTACTCAAATTCTTGAACCCACCAGGACGACTGTTGAGAGTCACCCACATTGTCTTGGTCCCGAGTATAAGCCAAACTCTAGCTCTCTGCCAGCACGTGCACATCCTATCAAAGAAGCACCCAACTGAATTCTTTTCCCTTGTACATTACTTCCACCAGAAGCAGAAACTCTGAGTCTTCTCAAAACTGAACATGAACCGATAAGGCCCAAGTATAGCACACATTCCTCCAATCATTTTCTCAAATTACTACTCATATTTTCTTCCCTTAGTCGTAATGACTCACCAATATGCTGATAACCAGAAACCTCACAAGTAGACAACCATGCAATCCAATCGTAGATGGTGGGGCTCTCCCACTTAGCTTGAAGCTACAATTACATAATCCCGGAACCTACCAATATCCCTCATTTATCATAGACATGAGCTTGCATAATCGACCTGCCAAATTTCTTGAAATCTTCATGTTAACCATTTCATGAATGCTCTGAATCACTAGCCACATTTACATATTCGACATCTTACCGGATAGCCAGTAAAATTCTCCGTAGAAGCTTCATCAACATCACTCAATCGCTAACTTACTCACAGGAGATATACTACCTCTGGAAATTCCATGCCGACCTCTTTCAACGATGTTGCACCGAGTACAATTGCTGCGAAACCAATAAACCCTCTTGAGCCCATGCTCATTCACCAGTTGTACAAGTCCATTCACTCCCCATTGACATCAACTAAAGGTGCGACGATACATTCCAATCCAAGTCATGTTGACTCCCTCCTCTTATCGTATCCAACCTTCCTCAGTAGTAGCCAATATTCCAAATTAGTCCGTAGTCATAGTCATTGTCCACCATGAATCCCAAATCACTCTAAACTTTCTCCAAGGTATGTAGCTATCCTACCACAGAACCCATATGTTACTATGCCACTCTCCCACTTTGGTCAAACCCTCTCCTTTAAGAAACTACTCGACTTCTGTTTCTCACACTTGGCCTTCTAGAATTTTAACCACCGCAAGACACCTCACACATGTCCTTCCTCATCCTTCGCTGCCCAGTTGTTGCCTTAAATCAAAATCTATCTCTCTAGCATTTGAACCAATCGATCGCTACCAACTTTAAACATTTCCGAAGATCATCTTTCTCGAGCCATCAACACTAGAAATACCTATTCGATTCCGAAATTGCTACACCCCGTTATTTCTGACAACCGCTTCTCCGGCACCATTTCACAATACCCCGCACCGAAGGCGAATTGAAGAAGACCACAACACCGGCGAACTTAATGCATCCAATCCAGGACGATGACACCACATCACAGATGAAAATTCCACCGCGCTCGAAATACCCAGTCTCGTTACTCCATCAACCCAAACCTGAACGTTCGTAGTCCGATTGCCTCTCCTCCGCCGGAACTAAATGCTGAACCTCTAAGCCGTGAAATGAGAAGTCCTTCTATAAAGTCATTTTCAGCCGCGATCCATAGATATGCACCCAACCACTACACTAACACTATGCGATCGCAACGCACGAATCATCATAAAATTCAGTGCCAAATCTCAAACCATAGGCAATACTGATACTTAGCTGAAATGACAGAACGGCCTTCCGCAAGGCGACGACAATAGCCCAATCAAATACGCAGGGAGAAATATCCCGCACCACATCTGCAGTACCATTAAAACTCCTCGATTTCAAATTTATAACAAGTGCTTCACGTCGCACAAGATTGAATAGGAAGGAAATGAAGGCATAAGCCTCAAAGGAATCAAATCGCACGATGAGGAATCAAGAAGGGAAGTGCTCCTAACAGTCATGTAGCCTCTCGAAGATAAGTAGAGACGTCTCCGTACCGATCCGCAAGGCACTACTAGACTCGCTCATGACTCGTGAGATCTAAGTGAACCTATTGCTCTGATACCATGTTGTCACGACCCAAAATTCATTATAGGTCGTGATTGTGCCTAATACAGTTGTCAGGCAAGCCAACAATAATTAATTAACTTAATTACTCATTTTCAATATTTGAAATCTCGATTTCCTTCAATTTAATAATAAAAGATGGATTTTACATAGTAAACAAAAATATTTTCACAATTTTAATACCAAACTACCCATAATCACCACAAAAACCTGGTGTCAGTAGTGCATAAGCATCAACTAGGAAGTAACATAAAATACAGCATATGTACGGAATACAAATTATACAGGAAACAAATATATAAATACTCTGAAGGAGACTCTGCTGGCTGCGAGTCGTAGTATAGAATGCAGCTTACCTAAGTCCCCGCAATAACCGCACCTCTGTGCCCACAAGGCCACTAGACATATATGTACCTGCACAAAAATGTGCAGCAAGTGTAGTATGAGTACGTAAATCAACACGTACCCAGTAAGTATCCTGCCTAACCTCGAAGAAGTAGTGACGAGGGGTCGACTCCGACACTTACTATGGGCTAACAATAAATACTGATATTATACTTAAGCATGGATTGTATGAAATAGCTGTAAACTCAATAACAAGAAGTGAGTGGACAATTATTTTATTAATAGGAAATTTTTCTAAACTTATTCACGTCATTTAACAATTTATATCTCAAGACAAAGAAGCAATATCAATTATAATTGGTTCCAAAGATTTATCATGTGCAAATTATGCCGAGGTCGTACGGCCCGATCCAACATAATATTTAAACTGTGCATTGACGAGGGTCGAACGACAGTAACCAAAGATGCATCTATCTGCTACCGGGGTATTCGGCCCACTCCAAAAAAGAGAAAACACATTAAACAACCAATTCAAGATTTATTAAGGGGCAAATATTCCAAGAATTACAAATTCTTATTTAACGGTCAAGTAAATGAAGTTTAACCTTTTTACAATCCCTTTATCGGGTTTCTAAATGTTTTACACCATTATATTAACGAATAGGGCGCAAACATAGCAAGTACAACATGATATGGATCCTAGACTACTCGGACATAAGCATAATAGTATCTATGCACGGACTCTCGTCACCTCGTGCGTACCTAGCCCCCACAAATAGAAGCACATAATAATTTGATTCACCTATGGGGTTAATTCCCTCTTACAAGGTTAGAAAGGAGACTTACCTCGCTCCGAAATTCCACAACCGGCTCCAAAGCCTTTCCAACAACTCAAACCAATTCCCATCGCTCCAAAACTAGTCAATAAAGGTACAGATCCATAAGTATATACTCTAATACTCATTATAATTCAATGTACAATAATTTTCAACTCCGCTCGAAAAGTCGATAAAAATACCCTCGGGCCCACGTGTCCGGAATTCGAAATTCTTCGCCCATAACCCCACGAACTCAAATATATAATTCATTCCAAATTCCATGTCAAATTTCATGGTCAAAATCCAAAAATACCAATTTCTAGATTTTTCTTCAAAATCCCAAATTTCTAAATATTTTCATGCTTGAATCCACATAAAAATCATGTATTTAACTCACAATGTGAAGAAATCATTTACCCCATAATAGCTAATGAAGATGGCACTCCAAAATTGCTCCAAAATCGGCTCTTGTGGACGAAATGAAGTGGAATTGATCCAACCCCTTTGTTTAAAAAGAACATTGCCCAGCCCGACTACCGCACCTGCGGCCGCTTCACTGCATCTGTAGTCTCCCAGGTGCAGCCAAAACCTCACACCTGGGCATACCCTCTTCCTAGCACAGCTCCACACCTGTGATGCCAAACGTGCCCATGTGGTCTCGCACATGCGGAGACCTTCCGCTTCTGCGACTCCAACAGCCAGCTCGCATTCCGCTTATGCGGAGCTTTTCTCGCATCTGCGGCTATCCTAGCTCCTCCCAAATGTCGCTTCTACGACCACATCGCCGCACCTGCGGCCCTTTTCACGCAGGTGTGATTGCACCATATATCAATTGCCTCAGCACTTCTTCCAAGTCCAAACTCGATCCGTTAACCATCCAGAATCCACCTGAGGCCCTCAGGAACTCAACCAAATATACCAACACGTTCCAAAACATATTACAATCTTAGTCGAGGCCTCAAATCATGCCAAACAACATTGAAACTATGAATCACCCTCCAATTCAAACCTGATGAACTTTGAAGCTTCAAACTCCTACAATCGATGCCGAAATCTATCAAATCACGTCCGATTGACCTCAATTTTGCACATAAGTCACATTTGACATAACGGACCTACTCCAATTTCCGGAATCGGAATCCGACCCCGATATCAAAAAGTCCACTCCCGGTCAAACTTCTCAAAAACCTTTAAATTTTTAACTTTTGCCAAATGATCCCGAAATGAGCTACGGACCTCCAAATCCACATCCGGGCATTCTCCCAATACCAGAATCACCATATGAATCTATTCCCAGACTCGGAATCCCAAACGAACATCAATAACATTAAAATACACTTCAACCCAAATCTATGAAATCCTTCCAAAATACCAACTTTCCACAACAGGTGCCGAAACGCTCCTGGGTCATCCAAAACCCGAGCCGGATATACGCCCAAGTCCAAAATAATCATACGAACCTATTAGAACCTTCAAATATCGATTCTGAGGCCTTTTACTCAAAATCAACACTTAGTCAATTCTTCCAACATAAAGCTTCTGAAATGAGAGTTTTCTTTCCAAATCAACTCTGAACTTCCCGAAATTCAATTCCGACCACGCGCGCAAGTCATAATACCTGAAGTGAAACTACTCAAGGCCTCAAATCTCCGAACGACGCACTAAAGCTCAAAACGATCGGTCGGGTCGTTACAGAAAGGTTGGACACAAAGCTGCAGAATGTCGTACTCCAAAGAAAGAGAAGAAAAAGGGACAATCAAATATGGTTGAAACAAATGATGATATTTATGATTTGTGCGTTATGTTATCTAAATGCAACTTAGTGAAAAATCCTAAAGAGTGGTGGATTGATTATGGTGCCACCCGCCATGTTTGTGATGTTAGAGAAGTTTTTGCTTCATATGCTTTCGCTAGACCCGACGAGACCATTTTTATGGGAAATTCTGCAACGGCCAAAATTGAAGGTTATGGAAAGATATTCCTGAAGATGACCTCTGGCAAGGTGGTGACTCTGAATAACGTTTGTCATGTTCCTGAAATAGGGAAGAACTTAGTTTCTATTTCACTTCTCGTCAAGAATAGGTTTAAGTGTGTTTTTGTTTCAGACAAATTTGTAATAAGTAAGAACGAGATGTGCTTAGGAAAAGGTTACCTTACTGAGAGCTTTTTTAAGCTGAATGTAATAGTTGTTGACAATAATAAAATTTCAGCTTCTTCTTACTTACTTGAGTCAAATGATTTATGGCATATATGTTTGGGACATGTCAATTATAAAACCTTGCGAAAAATGATTAATTTGAAAGTATTGCCAAAGTTTGAATACGACAAATAAAAATGTCATATATGTGTGGAATCTAAGTATGTTAAACATCCTTATAAGTTAGTTGAAAGGAATTCAAATCCTTTAAACTTAATTCACACAGATATCTGCGACATGAAGTAAATACCATCTCGCGGTGGAAAGAAGTGTTTCATAATTTTTATTGACGACAGTACTCAATATTGCTATGTTTACTTACTTAACAGTAAAGATGAAGCAATAGATGCATTCAAATAATACAAAAATGAAGTTAAAACGCAACTTGACAAGAAAATAAAAATTATAAGAAGTGATAGGGGTGGTGAATACGAATCTCCTTTTGAAGAAATATGTTTAGAATATGGAATTATTCATCAAACAACACGCCCCAATCCAATGGGATTGCGGAAAGAAAGAATCGATCATTAAGAGAAATGATGAACGCTTTGTTGATATGTTCTGGTTTGCCACAGAACTTGTGGGGAGATCCATTCTTACGGATAACCAGATATTAAATCGAGTACCCCATAGCAAAACGCAATCCATTCCATATGAAAAATGCAAAGGAAGGAAGCCCAACTTGAATTATTTTAAAGTGTGGGGGTGTTTGGCAGAAGTGCTAGTTCTTAAACCCAAAAGGGTAAAGATAGGACCGAAAACTATTGATTGTGTTTTCATAGGATATGCAACAAATAGTGAAGCATATCGACTTCTGGTTCATAAATCAGAAAATCCCAACATTCATAATAATACGGTTATAGAATCAGATAATGTTGAATTTTTCGAAAGTATATATCCGTATAAAAAGGAATGTGAGTTTATTAGGGAAGGATCTAAACGACTTCGGGAGGAAACAAAAGAAAGTATGTATAATCAGGAAGATCGAAGACGTAGTAAACTTCAAAGAACGTCTACTTCATTTGGACAAGATTTTATGACTTTCTTATTAGAAAATGAGCCTCGAACATTTAAAGAAGTTATGACTTCTTCTGAATCATTATTTTGGAAAGAGGCAGTCAATGGTGAAATATAATCCATACTGAACAACCATGCATGGGAATTGGTTGATCTTCCTCTAGGAAATAAACCATTGGGTTCTAAATGGATTTTTAAGAGGAAAATGAAAGATGATGGTACTATTGACAAATATAAGGAAAGACTTATGGTGTCACGACCCAAATTTCCCCTCCGTATGACGTCGTGACGACATCTAATCTTTACGACTAGGTAAGCCTAACATTTGCGGAATAATGAAATGAAAACATAAATTTAGCAACTAACTGTTCAAAAATACACAGCAATCCCAAAACCCAGAACATCGTGAATCACAAACTATAGAAGGAAAATCTAGTGTCTCTATACATCAGAGTCTAACAAAGGAAAAATACAAAAGATAATGGACATGAGAAAGAGTAGAAGGGGACTCCGAGGTCTGGGGATGCGGCAGATATACCTTGAAGTCTCCAAAGTTGTCCTGGCTCACTGATAGTGCGGCTGATAAGGAGCATCTAGATCTGCACACGAAAAACATGTGCAGAGAGTAGCATGAGTACACCAAAATCGGTGCGCAGTAAGTGTCAAGCCTAACCTCGGTAGAGTAGTGACGATGTCAGGTCCGAGCCCTACTGGAATATGATAATAAAGCAAGGCAAAGATGAAATATCGCAGTAAAATAAAGAATGAAATTTAATAAGAAGGAATTCATAGAAGGCAACAATTCAATACACAGAAATACAACAGGGATCTCCCGAGATACCATCTCATAGTCCCAAACGTAAATGTGAAGGGGGATCTCCCGGAATGTTGTTCCGTAGTCCCAACATAAATATGCAAGACAGGGGGATCTCCCAGAATACCGTTCTATAGTCCCAAAGTAAATATGCAAGACAGGGGGTCTCCCGGAATACCGTTCCGTAGTCCCAAAGTAAATATGCAAGACAAAGGGATCTCCCGGAATACCGTTCCGTAGTCTCAAAGTAAATATGCAGATCAAACGACAAATACAACAGTAAGATTTTTACGGCTATACTGATAAAGAACAAGGAAAAAGCAGGAAATCAACTAGGCATGCCTCATAGAGTTCAAGTAAGTAGTTAAAGAACGTAGACATGCAATATTAGACTAAACAGGATAGCTACGCATATTGGAATAACTCAATTAAGAATGAAAACAAATTAATACTCATTAAAATAGTATAACTCAAAACAAAAGGAAAACAGGTTGTTGCTCAGTAAAAAATTGGGTTTTACAACAACTAGCCCGTGTACGTACTCGTCACCTCACGTACACGGCTTTCACATATCACAATGGTTCCAAATCCTAAGGGAATTTCCCCCACAAAAGTTAGGCAAGCCACTTACCTCGAGTCAAACTCAATCAATCCGTAAGAATACCTTTTCCTCGATTATCCGACTCTGAATGGCCCAAATCTAGCCAAACACAATTGCAAATCATGAATACAACCATAATAGACTTATCTAATTAATGAAATCAATATTTTAACAAAAAATCTGAAATTCGCCCTAAAAAGTCAAACCGGGCCCATGTCTCGGAATCGGGTAAAAGTCACAAAATTTGAAAGCCCATTCACTCACGAGTCTAATTATATCAAATTTACTAAAATCTGACACCAAATGATCCTTCAAATCTACAAATCAAACTTTCCAAATCCCTAGTTTCAAACTCCAAAATTCTACCTTAAATACACATTAACTAGGTGGAAAAATAAATGGGGAAGCAAGATTATTGATCAAAAAAAAAAGCACATGGGACTTACCTCAAGAAACCCCTCAAAAATGCTCTCAAGGAATCGCCAAACCTGAGATCAAAATGATGAAAATGAGAAAAACTCGCGAACCCTTGCATTTAAGTGTTCTGTCCAGAAATTTCACACCTGCAGGAATACCATCGCAGGTGAGAATTCCACTAATAATCCCAGGCTCCACTCCTGCGGCTATGCGACCAAATCTACGACTATCGCATATGCGGAAATGCATCGCACATGCGGCTCCCCCTCGCACATGCGCCTAGCTGCCCGCATCTGCGACTCTCGCAGGTGCGGGAAAATCTTCGCACCTACGGTTCTTGCCCAGCTCCTTCTTGTCCGCATCTGCGTATCCTCCTTTGCTTCTGTGAGCTCGCACCTGCGTAAATAGGGTATCGGGGCTATTACTTTCAAAACGACCGGCCGGGTCGTTACATCATCCCCCTCTTAAAACAATCGTTCATCCTCGAACGAGCATAGAGACATACTTGAAGTGGTAAAAAGATGAGCATAGAGACATATCTTGCTCGGTCTCCCAAGTCGCCTCCTCGGCCAGCTGTCCCCTCCACTGAACCTTCACGGAATCAATGTTCTTTGACCTTAGCTTTCTGACTTGCCTGTCTAAAATAGCCATTGGCTAATCAACATAAGATAGATTCATGTCCAATTGGACTGAGCTGAAATCCAATACATGAGTCGGATCACCGTGATACTTCCAGAGCATAGAAACATGGAATACCGGATGAACTCTTGCTAGGCTGGGAGGTAAGTCAAGCTCGTAAGTAACTTACCCAACTCACCGCAACACCTCAAAGGGACCAATAAACCTTGGGCTCGGCTTTCCCCTCTTTCCAAACCTCATAACGCCCTTCATAGGCGAAACCCGGAGCAAGACCCACTCTCCAATCATGAATGCAACATCGTAAACCTTCCAATCCACATAACTCTTCTGTCTGGACTGGGCTGTGCGAAGTCTATCTTGAATCACCCTAGCCTTCTCCAAGGCATCCTGAACCAAGTCCGTACCCAAAAATCTAGCCTCGCCCGGCTTGAACCAACTCACTGAGGACCAACACCGCCTACCATACAGCACCTCATACGATGCCATCTGAATGCTGGACTGATAACTGTTGTTGTAAGCAAACTCCACAAGTGGAAAAAACTGGTCCCAAGCACCCCCAAAATCTATCACACAAGCACGGAGCATATCCTCTAGTATCTGAATAGTGCGCTCGGACTGTCCGTCCGTCTCAGGGTGAAATGTTATGCTCAGCTCCACTATAGTACCTAACTCCTGCTATATGGATCTCCAGAATCATGATGTAAACTGCGTACCCCGGTCAGAGATAATAGATATCGGTATGCCATGAAGCCTGACGGTATCACAGATGTAGATTCGAGCTAGCTTCTCGGAAGAATAGGTTGTCATCACATGAATGAAATAAGACGACTTGGTCAGCCTATCCACAATCACCCAAACTACATCAAACCTCCACTGAGTCTGTGGGAGTCCAACAACGAAATCCACAATGATTCGCTCCCATTTTCACTCTGAAATCTCTAACTTCTGAAGCAATCCACCTGGTCATTGATGCTCATATTTTACATGTTGGCAGTTCAGACATCGAGCCACATACTCTACTATGTCCTTCTTCATTTTCCTCCACCAGTAATATTGTCTCAAGTCCTGATACATCTTCGCGACACCTGGATGAATAGAGTACCGCGAACTGTAAGCCTCCTGGAGAATCAACCCACGCAAACCATCTACATTGGACACACATATCCTACCATGCATCCTTAATGCACCATCAACTCCAATAGTGACCTCCTTAGCATCACCGTGCTGAACCATGTCCTTAAGGACAAGCAGATGGGGGTCATCATACTGACGCTCCCTGATACAATCATAAAGCAAAGACCGAGAGACCACACAAGCCAATACTCGACTCGGCTCAGAAATATCCAATCTCACAAACTGGCTGGCTAAGGCCTGAACATCCAATGCCATGGGCCTCTCTGCTGTTGGTAGATATGCTAAGATCCCCAAACTCTCTGCCCGACGACTCAAAGCATCGGCCACCACATTGGCCTTTCCAGGGTATTACAAAATGGTGATATCATAATCCTTAAGCAGCTCCAACCACCTCCTATGACACAAATTAAGATCCTTCTGCTTGAACAGATGCTGCAAACTCCGTTGATCGGTGTAAATCTCACAAGGAACACCGTACAAATAATGCCACCAAATCTTCAAGGCATGAACAATAGCTGCTAACTCAAGGTCGTGGACAAGATAGTTCTTTTCATCCACCTTCAGCTGTCTGGACGCGTAGGCAATCACCCTACCGTCCTACATAACACTATGCCAAGACCAATCCGTGATGCATAACAATATACAGTATAAGACCCCGAACCTATAGGCAATACCGATACTAGGGCTATAGTCAAAGCTGTCTTGAGCTTCTGAAATCTCTCCTCATATTCCTCTGTCCACCTGAACGGAGCACCCTTCTGGGTCAGCCTGGTCATAGGAGCTGCAATAGATGATAAACCCTCTACAAATCGGCGGTAATACCCCGCCAAACCAAGAAAACTCCGGATCTCTATAGCTGAGGACGGTCTGGGCCAACTCTGCACTGCTTCAATATTCTTCGGATCCACCTGGATCCCCTAACTCGATACTATATGACCCAAGAATGCCACTGCATCTATCCAAAGCTCACACTTTGAAAATTTTGGATATAACTTCTTTTCTCTCAAGGTTTGAAGCGCAGTCCTCAGGTGCTGCTCATGATCTTCCCGAGTCCGGGAGTACACTAGAATGCCGTCAATAAACACAATGACGAATGAGTCAAGATAAGGCCGGAACACACTGTGCATCAAGTGCATAAAAGTTGTTGGGGCATTGGTCAACCCAAAAGACATAACAAGAAACTCATAGTGATCATATCTGGTCCTGAAAGCAGTCTTCGGTATATCTGGCTCCCGAATCTTCAACTGATGATAGCCTGAGCGTAAGTCAATCTTAGAAAACACTTTGGTACCCTGTAACTACTGATCAAATAAGTCATCAATACGAGGCAATAAAAATATGTTCTTCACTGTGACTTTGTTCAACTGGCGGTAATCAATACACATCCGCATAGAACCATCCTTCTTCTTCACAAATAAGACAGGAGCACCCTAAGGTGACACACTGGCCGAATAAAACCCTTATCAAGCAACTCCTATAACTGCTCCTTCAACTCAGGAGGAGCTATACGATATGGGAGAATAGAGATGGGCTGAGTGTCTGGCAACAGATCAATGCCAAAATCAATATCTCTGTCGGGTGGCATGCCCGAAAGATCAGCTGGAAACACATCTGGAAAGTCCCTCACTGCTGGAACTGACTCAACTGTATGGGTATCAAGACTGACATCTCTCACATAAGCTAGATGCGAGTCATAGCCCTTCTCAACCATTCGTGGAGCTTTAAGAAATGAAATAACTCTGTTGGGAGTATACTTTAAGGTACCTCTCCACTCTAATCAAGGAAATCCTGGCATAGCCAGCGTCACGGTCTTAGAGTGACAATCAAGAATCGCATAATAAGGTGACAACCAGTCCATGCCCAAAATAATATCAAAGTCCACCATGCTGAGCAATAATAAATCGGCTCTGGTCTCAAAACCACTAAGAGCAATCAAACACGACTGATACACGCGGTCCACAACAAGAGAATCTCCCACAAGAGTGGATACATAAATAGGGGAACTCAAAGAATCTCGAGATACGCCCAAATACGGAGCAAAATAAGAGGACACATAAGAATATGTAGAGCCTGGGTCAAATAATACTAAGCGCATCTCTATGACAGACCGGGACAATACCTGTAATGACAAAATCAGAAGCGACTGCCTCTGTACGAGCAGGAAGGGCATAATATCTGGCATGGCCTCCCCTTCTAGGGCGACCTCTACCTCCCCGACCTCCACCTCTGGTTGGTTGAGCAACTGGGGTGGCAGTTGGTGCTGTAATCATATCCTGAGGTCCCGGTGGAGCACGTTATACCTCAGAAGTCTGTGAAGGTGAACCTGTTGCGACCAAACACACTCACGCAAGTATACGCGGTCGTCAAGTAATAAAGTGACTAAAAGTCGGATGTCGAACCCACGAGGACTTATGATTAGCTATTAACTAAATTAGCCTATCTTAATTATCTAAACAAGAATTAAATCTAAAAATATTTTATTCTAACTAATTAAATAAGAAAAATATAAATAATAAACTTTGAACAGAGAAAGAGCAGATTTTTATGATATCAATGTAATGAAAACGATCTAGGGTTATGGGCTATCTAACAATCCTATTGTATTCTTCAATTGAATTGACCGACTAATTTATCTAGCTTATTGGTTGATAGGGTTAATATTGCTCATAAGAATCTGTCGAGTTCTTACTCGCCTATTCAAGCTAACCTAACGCCTATATGTCTATGGAGTTAGAATCAACAAGAACGCATTTATAATTCCTGTAAATCAACCAAGCAAGGCAATTAGGTATATGTCTATCCTAACCACGAATCCGTTCCCCGATGCCCGAGTTCAAGAACTTGCCCTACTCTATCCTATATGCAATATAGAATTCCCACTTTCGAGTTCAATTCTAGATTCGTAGATAATATTCAATTGGTGATCAAGCAATTAAATAATTAAGTGCAAGATTGAATAAATAAACTAATATGATAAATCAAGAAGTAAAAATCAATATCCGAATAACAATAGTCATGAAAGAACCACAACCCTAGAACGTGAAGTTTAGCTCCACATAGACATGGTAGCCAAACAACAAATCATATAAAGAAACATAAAAATTACTAAGTTTGGTGGGAGAAAGATAGAACTTCATGAATTCCGGCCTCCACAGCTTTTTCGTGGCTTTTTTCCCCCTTCCCAATATGTTAGATAACCTAAAAGAGGCATTTTTAGCTTATATTGCGTACAAAAGTCGTGGGCCAAAGCTCTCCTATTCCTAGTCCAAATCGGCTTCAGGGATTGATGCTAAGGTGGATGCGACGCATCCACCTTGTCCTCCATTTCAATTTTTTTGCCTGCGAAGGTGGATGCGACGCATCCACCTTGTCCTCTATTTCTCAGCTTTGCATGCGATGGTGGACGCGACGCATCCAGCCTTCTCTTCTACTTCCCAGTTTCGCACGCGATGGCGAACGCTATGGCCCAACTTCACTGCTAAGGTTGCATGCAGGATGATGTTTTCCTAGGTTGGATGCGACGCATCCAACCCTTCTTCCTCTGGCTAAACCACCTTTTCTTCATATTTTTCACTCCGAACACCTTAAATCGTCACACATAACTTAATTAGTCATCAAACCAATAATTACACCATGTTGGGCATTTTAAAGATTAAATAACATCAAGAAGTGGTTAAAACATGGGCAAAGTAACATCAACACATATCGAAATATGCCAAACATCACTACCCCACACTTAAGCCTTTGTTCGTCCTCGAACAAACCATCACTATAGTAAACAAAATAAAATTAAGCTCTTATCATTCAAAGCACACTACATCTATGACCATGGTTATTTGCTACAATTAGGCTCTAGACTATGCATCAACACACTTACCTTTACTTGTGTCATTCTTTTAAAAATATTCAAACAAAGACAACATGCTCACAACAATCCTAACCTCAAAAACCGACTCAATGTCACAATGCACTCATGGCTTGAACACCCAACATCATAGAGAAGTCTAATAACGTTACCTATCCCTCGTGAAACCATGTGCCCTCACAACAAGAACAAGAGAGCGAGTTCAATCCACACATTCGAATCTCATGATCAAATATATTTTAATGACTCACATATATCAAAGAAAATCGCTCACTCTCACAGAAGAAGTCACATGCATGTAGTTGGTACCATAGGCTTGCCCTTAATGTAAATCTCTACTAATGTAAGCTCGCTCGATCTAAAATCAATTAGGACTTTTTCATGGTTGTAATGTGGGCTAAGGGACGGGTAGGATATATTTAAGGAATAGTGACTCACCCTCCTAAGCACTTTAATACATCACCAAATAACTTAAGCGCGAATTCTTCAACACCCTTTCAATTTCACCAATAATATCACTTCAAACAATATTTCCTCTTTCTTTAAGCACTACTTTAATTCATACCCACTAGTGGTGTATTATTTTACAAAATAAGTGCACCCTTCTTTCTTTCATTGGTTCCACTCAAAAGTCACCCCACACTTAGTCCCTTCTTACTTCTTTTAGCGCTCATCTAACAATTAAAGTGCTTTAAGAGGTAAAAGGATCAAAACAATGTCAATTAAGAATAAAAAGGGTATAGGCTTGTAATGTGGGTACCAAATAAAAGGTCTACAGGCTCAAAAGGGTTAACTAGGGATAGATTTTATTTGTGATAAGCAATAAGCTCAAAAAGATCAAAGAAAGCCTAAAATCATTTTTCAAACCGAGCATCACCTAAAATTTCGCTTCAACTCACATACTGGGCAAGTTCTAGACACAAGTACAATACATGGACAACACAAAAACCTCACCACACATGGCACATGACTCACTAAGGACGATCACATTCCGACTCTCAAGTAATGCAAGTATTCACGAAGCCACGAGATATTAAGCATTAAGCGCAAACTGAACACAAGTCAAGAAAATGAGAAATAAGCGCCACAAAACATGCTATCCATTTTAACAAGGCATCATCAATAATTTCAAATCATACAGAAGATACTACACATGCGAAAGTATAAATATGTTACTATCAAACAAGTCAAGGGCGCCTAGGTTCATCATTCTTGCTCCTTTTATTCCCTAAATTCCTAATCTACTCGAAAAGAAAAAAACTACCCGGTTCAAACTACATCCCATGGAAAAGAACCGAGGCACAAAGAAAAACCACAGGGGATTATTACTACCTAAAGAAAGCTAAAAGATATATTTTGGATTTTTGTTTAGACTTTAATCCCTCAAGAAAACTGTCTAGGAGATCAATCGTCGGGAAAAGTCCAATTTTTCTAATTTTTCATTTTTTTTTTCCTTCACAAAAGCTACTACACTTAAGAATGAGTACTACAACTAAGCTAAAATAGCACAGAAACTTATCCAAACGATCTCCTCACCCCATACTTAAAATTTTGCAATGTCCTCAATGCACATTATAAATAATAAGAGGGTAAACGAGACTCCCTGGTAGGCCAAAGGCCGAAGCAATAGCGGCTCACGAGGTACTCAGACTTCCCCAGGCATCGTCCTTTGTGTGGGCACCCCACACTTAGTCCTCACCATCTAGCTCGCTTTTGCACTCTTCTAATGGCTTTGCTTCCTATGCTCATAATCCTACAAAACAAAAATAAATACTACAAAATAATAAAAATAAAATAAAATAAAAAGTAAACAAAAATAAAAGAAAGCAGTAAATCTGGGTTGCCTCCCAACAAGTGCCTGATTTAACGTAGCGGCACGACGTGAACCACTTTTTTGCCTCCACCTCGAACTTATGAATTGAGCCCCTAACATGGCATCCAGTTTGCGGCTATGCTCCAGTGGTGGGGCTACAAAGATAACCAGGCCAAGTAATAAATTTTTCACTCTACACTTCTCGGCCTTTAGATGAGGAATGTATTTTTTGCTTTTTGGCATGACAAATTCAAAAATATAGGCATCATGTTCCTCTTCCATTGACTCCTCCAAAGGCTTAGATGACTCGATTTCCATGTCATCATCCAAATACAATGTCGAAAAATGTTTAGAATGAGGACCAACACGCCCCAACTTTAGAATTGTATTACTATTTATATCCTCATATGTGCACACATTAGAGTCTTCAAATATAACATTATCTGCTACCTCGCATGGCTCTAGTGTACTTTTCTCAACATGGGCATCATCAACAGAAATATGCTCGAATGATTGGCTCTCCACTTTTAGCTCCTCAATTTGGCGTATAAGCTCCTTTTCAGCTTCTGACAACTCATTACTATTTTGTTGGGCGATAGACGCAACAACCTTTGCATTTAATTTATCTTGCAAGTCGTGAATAGTAGTGACAAATTTATAGATCCCTTGTCCCAGTTTAGATCTTCCCTCTATAAAGTGTCTCATCCCATCAGTAAGTTCCTCATGTTGAGCTTCATATATTTCTAACTTTTCAGCCTGTTCTGCCAGCCAAGCTTGGCTCAAAATCTCCTCTTTTTCAAAAATTTTCTCTTGCTGGTACTCGCTTTCTTCATTCAATTCTTCCATATTGGCCTTCATTCTTGTGATTGCTGCCCTCATTCTTTTCATATCTTTTTTGAGTTCATCCTGTTGCTCTGCTACTTGCCTCAGAATATCTCTAATATATGCATCAGGCTCCATATCCTGCACTTCATTGCCCCTATCAAACTCAGAAATATCATTAGAAAGATCATAATAAGGGCTCAGAGAAGGATGAACAAAATTAGGACAACCATCCCAATGGCCATCTTGACCACCACACATATTACAAATATTCCACTCAAAGGATTGAGATTGTGCGCACAACTCGCTCCTGGGAACATTCTGACAATTTTTCCACCAGTGGGGTCCTCCACAATATGGACAAGGATCATCAAAATAAGAATAACCATCATTCGAACAATTTTTATTCCAAGATGCCATGCTAAAATAAATAAAAAATACTAACTAAAATAAAATAATAAAAAAACATGAATAGATAAAAAAATGTCTAATCTAGAAAAATAGCAAATTTCTAAGTCCCCGGCAACGGCGCCAAAAACTTGTTGCGACCAAACACACTCACGCAAGTATACGCGGTCGTCAAGTAATAAAGTGACTAAAAGTCGGATGTCGAACCCACGAGGACTTATGATTAGCTATTAACTAAATTAGCCTATCTTAATTATCTAAACAAGAATTAAATCTAAAAATATTTTATTCTAATAATAAACTTTGAACAGAGAAAGAGCAGATTTTTATGATATCAATGTAATGAAAACGATCTAGGGTTATGGGCTATCTAACAATCCTATTGTATTCTTCAATTGAATTGACCGACTAATTTATCTAGCTTATTGGTTGACAGGGTTAATATTGCTCATAAGAATCTGTCGAGTTCTTACTCGCCTATTCAAGCTAACCTAACGCCTATATGTCTATGGAGTTAGAATCAACAAGAACGCATTTATAATTCCTGTAAATCAACCAAGCAAGGCAATTAGGTATATGTCTATCCTAACCACGAATCCGTTCCCCGATGCCCGAGTTCAAGAACTTGCCCTACTCAATCCTATATGCAATATAGAATTCCCACTTTCGAGTTCAATTCTAGATTCGTAGATAATATTCAATTGGTGATCAAGCAATTAAATAATTAAGTGCAAGATTGAATAAATAAACTAATATGATAAATCAAGAAGTAAAAATCAATATCCGAATAACAATAGTCATGAAAGAACCACAACCCTAGAACGTGAAGTTTAGCTCCACATAGACATGGTAGCCAAACAACAAATCATATAAAGAAACATAAAAATTACTAAGTTTGGTGGGAGAAAGATGGAACTTGATGAATTCCGGCCTCCACAGCTTTTTCGTGGCTTTTTTCCCCCTTCCCAATATGTTAGATAACCTAAAAGAGGCGTTTTTAGCTTATATATTGCGTACAAAAGTCGTGGGCCAAAGCTTTCCTATTCCTAGTCCAAATCGGCTTCAGGGATTGATGCTAAGGTGGATGCGACGCATCCACCATGTCCTCCATTTCAATTTTTTTTGCCTGCGAAGGTGGATGCGACGCATCCACCTTGTCCTCTATTTCTCAGCTTTGCATGCGATGGTGGACGCGACGCATCCAGCCTTCTCTTCTACTTCCCAGTTTCGCACGCGATGGCGAACGCTATGGCCCAACTTCACTGCTAAGGTTGCATGCAGGATGATGTTTTCCTAGGTTGGATGCGACGCATCCAACCCTTCTTCCTCTGGCTAAACCACCTTTTCTTCATATTTTTCACTCCGAACACCTTAAATCGTCACACATAACTTAATTAGTCATCAAACCAATAATTACACCATGTTGGGCGTTTTAAAGATTAAATAACATCAAGAAGTGGTTAAAACATGGGCAAAGTAACATCAACACATATCGAAATATGCCAAACATCAGAACCCCTCCTAAATCTGGGGCAATCCCTCACCAAATGGCGAGTGTCACCACACTCAAAACAAGCTCTCGGAAGGCGTGGCTGCTATGGCTAGCTCGGTCTAGATCTGCTGGACTGGCCGCTAGGAACACCCCGTGCATAAGGCACACTAGATACTGGCGGTGCATAATAAGGCTCATGGGGCCTAGAAAGGGCTGGAACACCATTGGCGACTGGAAGAGCTGAATGAACGGGGCGACTCACACAACCCCTACCATGGCAAGCTGCTACGGTATGAGCACCAGAATAATAACCAGTCTCTCGAGACCTCTTGGCCTCTATTCCCTCTCTGTACCGGTCAAGCATTCCCTCCAATATCCTAGCAATACTCACAACCTGCTGATAAGAAATATCCATCTCCGGCTCCCTGGCCATACTAATCCGGATACTGGGGTGGAGTCCCTCAATAAACCGTCGAACCCTCTCTCGAACTATGGCAACCAAGGTCGGTGCATGTCGGGCCAAGTCACTGAAACGGACTACATACTCTGACACAGTCATAGAACCCTGGCGCAACTGCTCAAACTCCGTACGCCATGCATCCCTGAGGCTCTGAGGGACATACTCTCTCAAAAACATATCCGAGAACTGAGTCCATGTAAGTGAAGCTACCTCATCCGGACTACTCAGCTCATAAGCACGCCATCACTGATAGGCTTCTCCTTTAAACTAGAATGTAGTAAAAGAAACCCAACTCAACTCCGCTACGCCCATAGTACGGAGAATACGATGACACTCCTCTAGAAAACCCTAAGCATCATCTGTAGCTAATCCGCCGAAGGTAGGTGGGTGGTACTTCTTGTACCTCTCAAGTGTGTGTTGCTCTACCTCAGAAGTTGCTACCCTAACTTCGGGCTGAGCTAGAGTTACCGATTACATTGGTACAATCTCTGGAACCTTGTTGACCTAAACCCACTGCTCTGGAGTACCGGCGATGGGAGTCTGTGCTCCTCCCACGTCCTGAGATGTGGCAGGAGCAAGTGGAATCAATCCAGCCTGAGCTAAGGTGCTGAACATGCTCAGAAACTGGGCTAGAGTCTCCTAGAAGGCTGGTGCAGAAATAGGTACCTTAGGTGTCTGTCCTCCAGCTGGAGCTACTGGGGCTCCTCTGTAGCAGCTCGTGCGGGTGCTCGGGCTGCACCACATGGACATCATCGGCCTCTACCCCGGCCCCAGTCTCTTGCAGCTCTAGCAGGGGGCGTGGGTGCCTGGTCATCATATCCGCTTGTACGTGTCCTCACCATCTGTGAGAGAATAGAATACAAAAGTTTAGAATTTTTTTTTAAGTCAACAATTTACGCACGACAAGGAATCAAAGTAGTGAAATTTTCCTAACAGTTCCATAGCCTCGCGAAGATAAGTATAGACGTCTCTGTACCGATCCGTGAGACTCTAATAAATCGGCTTGTGACTCACGACACCTACGAACCTAGAGCTCTGATACCAACTTGTCACAACCAAAATTTCCCCTCCCTATGACGTCATGACAACACCTAGTCACTACGACTAGGTAAGCCTAACATTTGTGGAATAATGAAATGAAAACATAAATTTAGCAACTAACTGTTCAAAAATACACAGCAATCCCAAAACCCGGAACATCGTGAATCACAAACTACAGAAGGAAAATCTAGTGTCTCTATATATAAGAGTCTAACAAAGGAAAAATACACAAGATAATGAACATGAGAAAAAGTAGAAGGGGACTCCGAGGTCTGCGGACACGGCAGATATACCTTGAAGTCTCCAAATTAGGGCTACTTATCGGGAGGTTATTTACGCTTAACGGTTCAGCTTATCGGTTATCGGCTTTTAAATATATTAATCTGCTAGCCACTCGATAAGATATCGGGCGGATTGGTATCGGTTTGGCTATTATCGGGCGGTTAACGTGCAGATGATAAGGAGCACCTAGATCTGCACACGAAAAACATGTGCAGAGAGTAGCATTAGTACACCACAATCGGTACCCAGTAAGTGCCAAGCTTAACCTCGGTAGAGTAGTGACGAGGTCAGGTCTGGGCCTACTGGAATATGATAATAAAGCAAGGCAAGGATGAAATATCGCAGTAAAATAAAGAATGAAATTTAACAAGAAGGAATTCGTAGAAGGCAACAGCTCAATACACATAAATATAACAGTGGATTTCCTGAGATATCATCTCGTAGTCCCAAACGTAAATGTGCAGGGGGATCTCCCAGAATACCGTTATGTAGTCCAAAAATACATATGCAAGATAGGGGGATCTCCCGGAATACCCTTCTGTAGTCCCAAAGTAAATATGCAAGATAAGGGGATCTCCCAGAATATCGTTTCGTAGTCCCAAAATAAATATGCAAGATAGGGGGATTTCCCAGAATACCGTTCCGTAGTCCCAAAGTAAATATGTATATCAAACGACAAATACAACAATAATATTTTTACAGCTATACTGATAAAGAACAAGGAAAAAGTAGGAAATCAACTAGGCATGCCTCACAGAGTTCAAGTAAGCAGTTAAAGCACGTATACATGCGATATTAGACTAAACAGGATAACTACACATATTGGAATAACTCAATTAAGAATGAAAAAAGATTAATACTTATTAAAATGGTATAACTCAAAATAAAAGGAAAACAAGTTGCTGCTTAGTAAAGAATCGGGTTTTATAACAACTAGCCCGTGTACGTACACGATGCTCACATATCACAATGGTTCCAAATCCTTAGGGGATTTCCCGCGCACAAAGTTAGGCAAGCCACTTACCTCAAGTCAAGCTCAATCAATCCAAAAGAATACCTTTTCCTCGATTATCCGACTCCGAATGGCCCAAATCTAGCCAAATACAATTGCATATCATGAATACAACCATAATAGACTCATCTAATTAATGAAATCAATATTTTAACAAAAATTCCGAAATTCGCCCTAAAAAGTCGACCCTGGACCACGTCTCAGAATCGGGTAAAAGTCAAAAAATCCGAAAGCCCATTCACTCACGAGTCTAACCATATCAAATTTACTAAAATCCAACCCCAAATGGACCTTCAAATCCACAAATCAAACTTTCCAAATTCTTAGTCTCAAACTCCCAAATTCCACCTTAAATACACACTAACTATCTAAAAAAAAAATGGGGAAGCAAAATTATTGATCAAAAATAAGCACAAGGGACTTACCTCAAGAAACCCCTCAAAAATGCTCTCAAGAAATCGCCAAACCTGAGCTCAAAATGTTGAAAATGAGCAAAAATCGTGAACCCTTGTATTTAAGTGTTTTGTCCAGAAATCTCGCACATACGGACTCTCTGTCGCATCTGCAGTGCCACACTTGCGGGAATACCATCGCATGTGCGGATTCCACTTAGAATCCCAGGCTCCACTCCTGCGGCTTTCCGACCGCATCTGCGACTATCGCAGGTTTAAAAACGCATCGCACCTGCGACTCCCCCTCGCACTTGCGCCCAGCTTCCCGCATCTGCGACTTTCATAGGTGCGGGAAAATCTTCGCACCTGCGGTTCCTGCCTAACTCCTTCTTGGCTGCATCTACGTCTCCTCCTTCTCTTCTATGGGCTCGCACCTACGGTTCCCACTCCGCATGTGCGGTTACACCAGTAGCAGCAGCACTTCAGCTGCAAATTCATAACTCCAATCAAGCCGCTAACTACCCGAAATCACCCTGAGGCCCTCGGGACCTAAACCAAATATACCAACTAATCCTAAAACATCATACGAACTTAGTCGAGCCCTCAAACTACATCAAACAACGCTAAAACCATAAATCATCCTCCGATTCAAACTTAAAGAAATTGAAACTTCTAAATTCGACAACCGATGCCGAAACCAACCAAACCACATTCGATTGACCCCAAATTTTGCACACAAGTCATATTCAACATTACGGACCTACTCCAACTTTCGGAATTGGAATCCGACCCCGATATCAAAAATTCCATTGCCAGTCAAAATATCCAACAATTTAACTTTTGTCATTTCAAGCCTAATTGAGCTACAGACCTCCAAAATACAATCCTGACACGCCCCTAAGTCCAAAATCACCCAACAGATCTAACGAAACCGACGAAACTCCATTCCGGAGTTGTCTTCACCCAGTTCTGACTACGATCAAAATCCTAAGACTTAAGCTTCTGTTTTAGGGACTAAGTGTCCCAAAACACTCCGAAACTAAAACAAAACCACCCGACAAGTCACATAAGCAGAAAATAATACGGGGGAAACAGTAAATAGGGGATCGGGGCAATTACTTTCAAAACGACCGGTCGGGTCGTTACATATGGTCAAATGGTATAGACAACGAGAAGGTCTTGACTATTTTGATACATATTCTCCAGTTATAATAATTACGTCCATACGAACGTTAGTAGCATTAATTGCGGTATATGGTCTTGTAATGCATCAAATGGACGTTAAAACAGCCTTCTTAAATGGAGATTTGGAGGAAGAAATTTACATGGAACAACCTGAAGGGTTTGTGATTCCAGGTAAAGAAAAGAAGGTATGTAGACTTGCTAAGTCGCTTTACGGATTAAAACAAGCACCCAAACAATGGCATGCAAAATTTGAAAAAACAATGTTGTCAAATGGTTTTAAGATAAATGAATGCGATAAATGTGTGTACATTAAAAATGTTACAAATCACAAAGTCTTTGTTTGCTTATATGTGGATGATATGTTGATAATGAGAAATAATATTGCCAACATAAATGCGACTAAGCGTATGCTAACTAGCAAGTTTGATATGAAAGACTTGGGAGTTTCCGATTTAATTCTGGGTATTAAGATCCATAAGACTCCTCAAGGTCTGGCATTGTCGCAATCTCATTACATTAAAACAATACTTGAAAAATTCAAGCACTTAGATTTTAAAGTTGCAATGACTCTAATTGACGTGAATCTTGCACTTGCAAAGAACAAAGGCCAAAGTATATCACAATTGAATTATGATCGTGTGCTGGGATGTTTAATGTATATCATGAATTGTACTCGACCAGATATAGCTTGTGCTATAGGTAAATTGAGTCGTTACACAAGTAATCCAGGTCAACCTCATTGGATGGGGATGAAACGTGTTTTGGGATATTTAAAACATACCCAAGACTTTGCTTTGCACTATAGTAATTATCATGCGATGATTGAGGGATACTGTGATGCAAATTGGATCACCAGTTCAACTGATTCTAAGTCCACAAGTGGATATATATTCATTATTGGTGGACGAACGGTATCATGGAAGTCATCCAAACAAACGTGTATTGCCCGCTCTACAATGGAAGCTGAATTTATTTCCTTAGATAAAGCCGGTGAAGAAGATGAGTGGCTCTGGAATTTCTTGGAAGATAGTCCATTTTGTCCCAAACCATTGGCACCAATATGCATACATCCTGATAGTCCAGCGGCTATTGGAAGGGCTGGGAGCATTATGTATAATGGTAAATCTCGTCATATACAACGAAGACATAAAATTGTTAGGCTACTCTCTAGGGGGGATCATCACAATTGACTACATAAAGTCAAACGATAATGAGTCGGATCCACTTACGAAGGGCCTAACTAGAGAGGTAATTGAAAGATCCTCGAGGGGAATAGGACTATGGCCGAGGACAAGTCATTGTGGTGGTAACTCTACCTAGAAGACTGTAGATCCCAAGATCTAGGTTCAAGGAGATCAAACAAAGTCATTAATGACGGTTCAACGTTGTCAACTAAATATTTTGGTCTATTCTCATGATGAGACAATGTTCAGTACCAAGGATAAAGCAGTAAGGCTTTTTAATGGTTTCTAAATTTAAGAAGGTTATATCAAAAAGTGTATCTATGGGATGACACGTTTAGGAATCACCTATGTAAATGAGAATTTTTAGCACCTTCAAGGAGAATTTTGCAAGGCCAGTTCTCTACGCACTTATGAAACCAGGAGGTGTTCATGGCTGAAACGAACATAACAATGAGAACTAAAGACGGTTAAGGGTTGGTTGTGTGACTTATGGTTGTCTAGGTATACACCAAAGTTTGACGATTCAAAGATATTAAATCTGCCGATTGATCAAGTATATCCGACATAAGTTCACTACGGAAAGTTCAAAGGGAAACCTACTTATCTAGATGCGATTAATCCTTGTTTGTAAATCACACAGTTTTTCATGCATATTTCTGTGATATAGCCATTCCCCATTCATGTGGGGGATTGTTGGGTTTAAGCTTCTTAGATCTTAAAAGAGGGTGAATGTGAAATGGAGGGATAAATGAAAATTTGATTTTCCCTCCTTGACAAAGGGACATTGTCCCATATTGGAGGAGGAAAAGACATTTGATGGGTATATATATAATTGTTCTTCTTCTAGCTCTTTAAGTGGTAAGAATAAGGCAAGCCTCGCGTCGTCGCCGTCGCTCGCTCGCTCGGCTCAGCTCGGCTTCGAATTCGAATTTGGATTCGAATTCGGTCAAATGATTGATTGATTGATTAATTTTTTAGAGCAAATTTATTAATTAATATTAACGCAATATTAATTAATCCAAATTAGACTATTTCTATAACTGTAATTCAATTTTCCTCCGTTTTAATATTCCTGTTTTAATTTGAATTTGGCGGTTGAGTTGCAACCTTACATGAAAAGTTGTAACTTTTCAGTATAACCTAACGTTTATTGGCTATATATAAATGAACTCTCCCTCAGATTTTCCTTACGAAAATTCTGATTTATCCTTCTTCTTTCTGCATTGTTTTAACAGAAAAGAAAGCAGTAAGTGTGATTTACTATTGTTCTTTGCGTTCATTGTCACTGGGGTTTGAAGTACCGCTACACTAGTGAGGGTAATCCGTTCTATCCTGGGAAGAAATAATCCTAAACCTCATGTACTAGGAGGGGATTAAGTTTCTCAAGGAAACACTATGAATTTAGTGGGCTCAGAATAATTCTGCTCTTCTACATTTCTGGTTTTTATTCTTTGAATATATTTTCGAATACAGATTACTAACAAGCTTAAGGAACTTAATTTATTTTTTCTATATTCATCTTATATTCTGATTGTGGGAGACTAAATCCTAGTGATTTCTACTCTTAGTTTGGAGACTTGAATCTTTGGATTTTCTACCCCTTGGTTGACATTACGAGATTAAAATCTCTATGATTTTCTACTCGTTCTGTATTCGGTTTGAAGAAATAAAATTTTCACCGTGGAATTTAATCAGTTTCTGTTAAAGTTGTTCGGTTTGAAGATTTTAAATACTTCACCCTTAATTAATTTTGTTTTTGTTTTGTTGTTAACAGAAATGACAGAAATAGTAACTCCTATGGTTGTCTCTACGAACAATGTTGCTACTTCCAGTCGTTCTGTGCCACCACCGGCTCCGGCGGAAAAGCCCAAAAAATTTTTCGGGATTGATTTCAAACGTTGGCAACAGAAGATGTTCTTCTATTTGACTACTTTGAGTCTACAGAAGTTCATGAAGGAGGACGTTCCGGTTCTGCCGGAATCAACTCCTGATAATGAACGTTTTATAGTGACTGAGGCATGAAAGCACTCAGATTTCTTGTGCAAGAATTACATTCTTAGCAGACTGGAGGATGATCTTTACAACGTCTATAGTAATGCAGAAACTTCTAAAGTACTATGGGATGCGTTGGAAAAGAAGTATAAAATCGAGGATGTCGGTTTAATGAAGTTTGTTGCAGCCAAGTTTTGGAGTATAAAATGGTAGACAGCAAGCCTGTCATTACCCAAGTTCAAGAGCTGCAAGTTATAATTCACGATCTCCTTGCTGAAGGTATAATCCGAATTGATGCTTTTGTTGAAAGTATTAATTTTGTTACTAATTATGAATTTTTTATTGAAGGTTTGGTCATCAATGAGGCATTTCAAGTTGCAGCAATGATTGAGAAGTTGCCTCCTTTATGGAAGGACTTTAAGAACTACTAGAAACACAAGCGCAAGGATGTAATGACTCGGCCGGTCATTTTGAGTATTACAATCTTGTTCCCCATTTATTGCTCAATTTATGCTTTATATTTGTTATGTGACTTTCCGGGGGTAATTGCTTCGGGTCCAGCAAGGTTTTGGAATAATTTGGAACACTTAGTTCCAAGGTTTAGAATTTAAGTTGAAAAGATTGACCGGATGTTGACTTATGTGTAACGACCCTGGAGAATTTTTGCTAAGGAAATATAAGGTTTTGTGGTGCCGAGGTAGATCAATTAGTACAAAGGTTATAGAAATTTCTCGCGGCAAGCTTGCGAGTCGCGGCTCGGACTTTTTGGGGTGAACAATGCACTAGGGAGTAAAGGAAAATTTTCGGCATAAGAGGACATTTTTGCGGTCCACTATGCGGTCGCAAAATCATTATGCGGACCGCATAATGGCCGCAGAGTGAAGCATATGCGAGGCAAGATCTGAGAAAATTTGCGGTGCATTATGCTACCGCAAACCTGTTCTGCGATGCATTATGCGACCGTAGAACAGGTATGCGGGCTGCATAATCACCGCAGATCTATCCAGGTGACCCTCATTTTGGAGCTTCAATTATGCGGTCAGTTTGCGGACCGCATACATGTTATGCGATCGCAAATCTGCGTCGGGGCTTCAATTCTTTCTAATTTTTTACCCAACCCAACTTCGATTTATAACCCTTGAAGCTCATTTTGGAGCAAAACTCTGACATTTTTAGAGAGAATGGAGAGTGTTCTAGAGAGAGGAATAAACTCAAGTGCTTTGTTCATCAAGATCTTGTTCAAGCTTTAAAATCCAACAAGAAAATATCACAAGATCTTCACCCAAGAGGTAAGGTTCTAACCCTTAATCTTAAATTTCGAGTTTGGGTAAAGATGGGTGATTAAGAGTATGATTCTTGGGTGTAAGAGTATTATTTATACATATCAATAGGGTTTATGGAAAGATTGTTGAGTTCAAATGGGTAAAGATTGGGTTGAAAATGGTATAAATCTTCAAAGACTTTAATTGAAGATTTGAGGGTTGAGTTGATGTCGAAATTTGGTGAAATTTGTATGGTTGGACTCGTGGTTGGACGGGAGTTCATATTTTGTAACTTTTGTCGGGTTCCAAGACGTGAGCCCCCTAGGCGATTTTTGAGTTAATTTCGGATTTTTATTGGAAAATTAGTATTTCCTTATGGAATTAATTACAATAATTGGTATTGGCTGAATCGAATTAATTGTGGCTAGATACGAGATTTTCGGAGACCAATTCTTATGGAAAAGGCATAGCAGAATAAATAATTACACGATTTGAGGTAAGTAACAGTTTTAAATTTGGTCTTGAGGGTATGAAACCCCGTATTATGTGTTATGTGATTGGTTTTGAGGTGACGCACATGCTAGGTGATGGGCGTGTGGGCGTGCACCGTAGGAATTTTGACTTGGTCAAATTCCATGGAGCTGTATAGTTGAATAATCTATTGATATCCATACATTCTCTACGCGTTAGAGCAAATTGAGCTGAGACACGTATTAAAAATCATGCTTAGACAAATGCTGCTATTATTGGTACCCACTAGGGTCATTTATGTGGTTGAATTATATGCTCAAGTTGTAATTTCACACTCAGTCATGTTCATTCATTTCATATCATATCTCAGTCTTTGTTGTTATTTATTGATATACCATATTATCATTTTTGGGCTGATTTTCATGACATCTTGAGCCCGAGAGACTAGAGAGGTTGATGACTGAGTGAGGTCGAGGGCCTAATTATGAGGATATTTATGGGATCGAGTTACGCGCCGTAGCATGTTTCATTATTATATGTCATGATTGGATTGATATAGCGCTTGGGCTGAAGGAGCCCCTCCAGAGTCTATACACACCCCTAGTGAGCGCAGGTACCTACTGAGTGCGAGTGCCGAGTGCGAGTGTCGAGTGATGAGTGACTGTGAGGAATGAGTGACTGTGAGGAAAGAATAACTGTGAGGTTGGAGTGAATGGGAGGACTGAGTGAATGTTACTCTAAGAGGATGCATTGATTTCATTAACTGTTGCATTTCAGCTGTCATATATCACTGTTTTGGAAATTTTGGAAAAACATTATTTTCTGTTTCAGTCAAATTTGATATGAAATTACTGTGAAATTTTAAATGTTGAACTTGAGAGCATGCCTACCCTTTTTTTGTTGGAAAGTATTGTATTTGGACTTAGTTGAGTTGCTCGTCACTACTTTCAGGTCCTTATTTATTATTGTTACTTACTAACCATTGTTGTACTCATACTACACCCTGCACTTCGTGTGCAGATCCAGGTGATACCGGACACAGTGGGTGTTGATTCTTTCACATAGTTGATTTTACGGAGATTCAAAGGTAGCTGCTATATTTTGTAGACCTTGTCTCTCCTTCCTTATCCTTTTGTTTATTGTATTTGTTCTCGGATTATTATAGGCCGGGTTTCCCAGACTTGTAATGTATAGATGCTCATGTATTGAGTGACACCAGATTTTGGGAGTGTATTTATATCAGTATGTGTGGGGTTTTCTATTAAACTTAATTACGATGTTTCCGTATTTTAAAGAAATTGTGGTTTATTGAGGTTGTCAGCTTGCCTAGTATTAAGATAGGCATCATCACGACAGGCGTGATCTTGGGTCGTGACAAAGGAGATGAAACTCGAAGATCTCATCGTTCGATTGAGGATCAAAGAGGACAATAAAGCTGCATAAAAGAAGACACGTGGGAACTCAACAATTATGGGAGCATATATTGTTGAAACTGCTCCAACTAATCCGAAAAAGTGAAAGAAGTCTTCTGGACCAAACAACTATCCCAGCAAGAACAAATTCAAGGGAAATTGCCACAACTGTGGAAAGGTTAGACATAAAGCTGCAGAATGTCGTGCTCCAAAGAAAGAGAAGAAAAAGGGACAAACAAATATGGTTGAAACAAATAATGATATTGATGACTTGTGCGCTATGTTGTCTGAATGCAACTTAGTGGAAAATCCTAAGGAGTGGTGGATTGATTCTAGTGTCACCCGCCATGTTTGTGCTGTTAGAGAAGCATTTGCTTCATATGCTCCCGCTAGACCCGACGAGACCATTTTTATGGGAAATTCTGCAACGGCCAAAATTGAAGGTTATGGAAAAATATTTATGAAGATGACCTATGGCAAGGTGGTGACTCTAAACAACGTTTGTCATGTTCCTGAAATACGGAGGAACTTAGATTCTATTTCACTTCTCGTCAAGAACGGGTTTAAGTGTGCTTTTGTTTCAGACAAAGTTGTAATAAGTAAGAACGAGATGTACTTAGGAAAATATTACCTTACTGAGAGCCTTTTTAAGTTGAATGTAATGGTTGTAGACAATAATAAAATTTCAGATTCTTCTTACTTACTTGAGTCAAATGATTTATGGCATATACGTTTGGGACATGTCAATTATAAAATCTTGCGAAAAATGATTAATTTGGAAGTATTGCCTAAGTTTGAATGCGACAAATAAAAATGTCAAATATGTGTGGAATCTAAGTATGTTAAACATCCTTATAAGTCAGTTGAAAGGAATTCAAATCCTTTAGACTTAATTCACATAGATATCTGCGACGCAAAGTCAATACCATCTCGCGATGGAAAGAAGTATTTCATAACTTTTATTAAAGACAGTACTTGACATTGCTATGTTTACTTACTTAATAGTAAAGATGAAGCAATAGATGCATTCAAACAATACAAAAATAAAGTTGAAACGTAACTTGACAAGAAAATCAAAATGATAAGAAGTGATAGGGGTGGTGAATAGGAATCTCCTTTTGAAGAAATATGTTTAGAATATGGAATTATTCATCAAACAACGGCCCCTTACACGCCCCAATCCAATGGGATTGCGGAAAGAAAGAATCGATCACTAAAGGAAATGATGAACGCTTTGTTGATAAGTTCTGGTTTGCCACAGAACTTGTGGGGGGAAGCCATTCTTATGGCTAACTGGATATTAAACTGAGTACCCCATAGCAAAATGCAATTCATTCCATATGAAAAATGGAAAGGAAGAAAGCCCAACTTGAATTATTTTAAAGTGTGGGGGTGTTTGGCAAAAGTGCAAGGTCCTAAACCCAAAAGGGTAAAGATAGGACCGAAAACTATTAATTGTGTTTTCATAGGTTATGCAACAAATAGTAAACCATATTGATTTCTGGTTCATAAATCAAAAAATCCTGACATTCATAATAATACGGTTATAGAATCAGATAATGTTGAATTTTTCGAAAGTATATATCCGTATAAAAAGGAATGTGAGTTGATTGGTGAAGGATCTAAACGACTTCGGGAGGAAACAAAAGAAAGTACGTATAATCAGGAGGATCCAAGACGTAGTAAACGTCAAAGAACATCTAATTCATTTGGACCAAATTTTATGACTTTCTTATTGGAAAATGAGCCTCGAACATTTAAAGAAGCTATGACTTCTTCTAAATCATTATTTTGGAAAGAGACAGTCAATAGTGAAATAAAATTCATATTGAACAACCATACATGGGAATTGGTTGATCTTACTCCAGGCAATAAACCATTGGGTTCTAAATGGATTTTAAGAGGAAAATGAAAGATGATGGTACTATTGACAAATATAAGGCAAGATTTGTGGTCAAAGGGTATAGACAACGAGAAGGTCTTGACTATTTTGATACATACTCTCCAGTTACAAGAATTACGTCCATACGAACGTTAGTAGCATTAGTTGCGGTATATGGTCTTGAAATTCATCAAATGGACGTTAAAACAGTCTTCTTAAATGGAGATTTGGAGGAAGAAATTTACATGGAACAACCTGAAGGGTTTGTGGTTCCAGGTAAAGAAAAGAAGGAATGTAGACTTGTTAAGTCGATTTATGGACAAAAACAAGCACCCAAACAATGGCATGCGAAATTTGACCAAACAATGTTGTCAAATGATTTTAAGATAAATGAATATGATAAATGTATGTACATTAAAAATATTACAAATCACATAGTCATTGTTTTCTTATATGTGGATAATATGCTGATAATGAGTAATGGCATTGTCAACATAAATGCGACTAAGCGTATGCTAACTAGCAAGTTTGATATGAAAGACTTGGGAGTTGCCGATTTAATTCTGGGTATTAAGATCCATAAGACTCCTCAAGGTCTGGCATTGTCGCAATCTCATTACATTAAAGCAGTACTTGAAAAATTCAAGCACTTAGATTTTAAAGTTGCAAAGACTCCAATTGGCGTGAATCTTGCACTTGCAAAGAACAAAGGCCAAAGTATATCACAATTGGATTATGATCGTGTGCTGGGATGTTTAATGTATATCATGAATTGTACTCGACCAGATATAACTTGTGCTATAGGTAAATTGAGTCGTTACACGAGCAATCCAGGTCAATCTCATTGGATGGGGATGAAACGTGTTTTGGGATATTTAAAACATACCCAAGACTTTGCTTTGCACTATAGTAATTATCATGCGATGATTGAGGGATACAGTGATGCAAATTGGATCACCGGTTCAACTGATTCGAAGTCCACAAGTGGATATATATATTCACTATTGGTGGAGGAACGGTATCTTGGAAGGTATCCAAACAAATGTGTATTGCTTGCTCTATAATGGAGGCTGAATTTATTGCCTTAGATAAAGCCGGTGAAGAAGATGAATGGCTTCGAAATTTCTTGGAAGATATTTCATTTTAGCCCAAACCATTGGCATCAATATACATACATTGCGATAGTCAAGCGGCGATTGGAAGGGCTGGGAGCGTTATGTATAACGGTAAATCTCGTCATATACAACGAAGACATAAAACCGTTAGGCAAATACTCTCTAGGGGGATCATCACAATTGACTATGTAAAGTCAAACGACAATGTGTCGGATCCACTTACGAAAGGCCTAACTAGAGAGGTAGTTGAAAGATTATTTAAGGGAAATGGGGCTATGGCCGAGAACAAGTCATTGTGGCAGTAACTCTACCTAGAAGACTGGAGATCCCAAGATCTAGGTTCAAGGAGATCAAATAAAGTCATTAATGACGGTTCAACATTGTCAACTAAATATTTTGGTCCATTCTCGTGATGAGACAATGTTCAGTACCAAGGATAAAACTGTAAGGCTTTTTAATGGTTTCTAAATTTTATACGGGGAATATCAAAAAGTGTATCTACGGGATGACACGTTGAGGAATCACCTATGTAAGTGAGAACTGTTAGCCCTTTCAAGGAGAATTTTGCAAGGCCGGTTCTCTACGCACTTATGAAACCAGGCGGTGTTCATGGCTGAAACGAATACAACAATGAGAACCAAAGACGGTTAAGAGTTGGTTGTGTGACTTATGATTGTCTAGGTATACACCAAAGTTCAACGGTTCAAAGATATCAAATCTACCGATTGATCGAGTATATCCAACATAAGTTCACTACGGAAAGTTCAAAGGGAAGCCTACTTATCCATATGCGATTAATCTTTGCTTGTAAATCACATAGTTTTTCATGCATATTTCCGTGATATAGACATTCCCTATTCATGTGGGGGTCGTTAGGTTTAAGCTTCTTAGAGCTTAAAAGAGGGTGAATGGGAAATGGAGGGGAAAATAAAATTTTAATTTTTCCTCCTTGACAAAAGGACATTGTCCCATATTGGAGGAGGAAAAGAATTTTGATGGGTATATATGCAATTTCTCTTCTTCTAGCTCTTAAAGAGTTAAGAAGAAGGCAAGTCTCGCGTCGTTGTCGTCGTCGTCGCTCGCTCGGCTTCGGATTCGAATTTGGTCAAATGATCGATTGATTGATTAATTTTTTGGACCAAATTTATTTGTTAATATTAATGTAATATTAATTAATCCAAATTAGACCATTTCTATAACGGTAATTCAATTTTCCTCCGTTTTAATTTTTCCGTTTTAATTTGAATTTGGCCCTGATCCCCTATTTACTGCATTCCCCATATCTGTTTCTGCTAATGTGACTTGCCGGGAAGGGCTTATTTTTGGTTTCGGAGTGTTTTGGGACACTTAGTCCCTAAAACGGATGCTTAAGTCCTAGGATTTTGACCGTAGTCAGAATGGTATGAAGACGACCCTAGAATGGAGTTTCGTCGATTCTATTAGCTCTGTTGGATGATTTTGGACTTAGGAGTGTCACTACAAGAAAAAGGGTTATTAGGGATCAAGATTTAGCGATGAGTTAAAAATCTGGTCCCTAAAAGTGTACTTACAGGGACAAGATTATTTTTGGTCCATAAATAGCGATTTACCTTTCCTAAACAAACGAAGGGATTTAATGTGGTCTGAAAAAAGACATTTGTCCGGTCTCTAATAATCACATTCAGCGAGAGACGTAGGCGCGAATAAAAAATAAGTGAAAATAGTTAGCGCTAGTTTTTCTCAAACTTTTTCTCCCTCTCTCACGAGTAAAAACCTTTTACTTAGCCTTTCCAAACGTTTCTTCCCTCTCTCTTTCTCAAAACCCTTGAAATTCCTAAACTCCTTAAATACTTGTTGCTCGATATCAAGCATTGTCTGGCTAAACAAAATTCTTGTCAATCACTCGGCATTATTCGGCTACATCAAGAGTAAGTTTCTTCAATTTTTCTCATTCTGCTTCTTTTTTTCTTTCTGATGAAAATCAGAATTTTTTTTCTTCTGTTTCTTTTTTTCCTTCTATCTTTTTGACCTAAGTTTCTTTGATTGAGTTTTTATTTATTTAGAACACTAATTTTGTTGTGTGGGAGGTAAAAGTGAGGATATTGGATTCGATTTTGGGGCTTGGACAACAAGAACAGAGGTTATCTCATTAGGTTTCTTTATTTTTTTGGAATATTAATTGTTGTTGTGTGCTAAAAGTGAAGTATTTTTGGATTTATTGAGGGGTTTTCTATTAGGGTTACATTAAACAAGAGTTTTGGGAACTTGCTTGAAGGGCTAAGAAAAGTGTCGTGGGCATATTGTGGGATTTTGTTTGTTGTGGGTTTTCTTATGTGGTGAAGAGTTGGTTGAACTTTTTACATATTATGTGTTTTTGAATTGTATAACCAACTTATTAATTTTGGTAAATCTAGTTTGATATTTCCAAAACAACTTTATGCTAATGATAATTCCAATAAAGGCTGGCGTGTAGTGAGAAAGATGCAACCTCGTGATTCCTATGAGATTGTCCAACAACTAGATGATGATATTGTAGATTTAGAAAATCACATACAAAATAAACGAAAAAGAACGAATGAGGTAAAGTATTTCTTTATGCATTAGCATTTCATTGTTCTATAGTCTGATTACCTGATTTTTTCATTGATAGTACATTGTCTTTATAATGTCTTGATTTTTCTTGTGTTTTTTTTTTGTAGGTTTAATATGAAACCACTAAAGACTGGAAATGAGGTGGGATCCCCTATGAAGTCTACTAGCAAATATACATTCATTGCACCTGGTGCTATAGGTAAGGACTGAGGGCGAGGGCGAGAGATTAGATGTATGTGCTCTGTGGGGTTGTCTGATTCTACCATGACTGCTGCTCAAGAAATACATACTGATATTACATTTTATACTTCTACTGATGAAATTATGAAATACATTTAAACGGGTGAAACAAGTAAGGTTTCTCAATTTTTTTGTGCTATTAATACGTAAAAGTGAATTCTAATGTTAAAGTTTTTACTAATATGATTTTCTTGCACTAGGTGCTATAGCAAAGGGACGAGGGCGGGGGCTTAGATCTATGTGCTCTTCGGGAATGTTAGAAATAAGCCGGAATCATCCTTCCATAAGAGGAGTCTTCATGCTAGTCAAAGTGTTCCAAGAATTTATAGCAACTCAAGATCAGATTCTACATTGTCTGCTGATCAAGAAATGCGAAGGACGATTAAAATCCCCTCGGTTATTGAGAAAGAGCATATGCAAATTGATGTTTCATTTTCTCCATCTACTGATAAAGCTATACAATCCCCCCAAACAGTCGAACCAAGTATGATTTCTCAAATTTATAGAGTTACTAATTTATATTCTGAATTTTAATGCAAAACTTTTTACTAATATGATTTCTATCACCAGGTGCCATAGGGATGGGACGAGGACGAGGGCGAGGGCGAGAGCTTAAATCGTTGTCCTCTTCAGGGTTTTTTTGGAAATAAGGTGGGATCCTTTCATTATAATTCTCTTTACACTAGTCAAGGTATGCCAAGAACTTCTAACATGACAAGATCAGATTCTACAATGTTTGCTGCTCAAGAAATGCAAACAACAAATATAAATCCCTCTGTTCATGAGAACAAGCATGTGCAAACTGATATTTCATTTTCTCCATCTACTAATCAAGTGATGGAATCCACCCAAACAGTTGAACCAAGTATGTTCTCAAATCTATTCGATCACAAGTTTATTATTTGTATAATATTTACAAATACTTTTACATTATGCAAATGTAGGTTCATGTACTAGTAAGGTAAAAAAGGTTCGAGGAAGTAACAAGTGCAAAGAAGTTGCATCACTTGAAGTGGGACAGAAGCTGAAAGTAACATTTTACAATAATCGAACAGTTGGAAATAATAGCAATATATTTGCGAGGCACTTGGGAAAATTAGTTCGTGACCGTAATATGTGTCCGTTGGGAGTATCATCGTGCGATGACATTAAGAGAAATTAAATCATATGTGGGCAGCTGTCGAGGTAACTGGATTGAGTATTCTTATTTTTTCTTGGGTTCCTCTTTTCTTACTAATCTGGAGATGTGGCTATGGCCTCTATTACTTATTTTTTTCTCTTATTTGATTATATATATTAGGAGCTTTATTCTTATATAGGATGAACTTATCTGTTAGAGAAGAGATTATAAGAGTAAATGGAAAATTAACACACTTACTCCTGCTTCTAGTTCTGTTAGACTGCTTAGATTGGCAACTAGATGTTGGCAAGGAATCATCTCTCTAATGCTAGACCACTGATGTTTCCTAGTAATTATTCTTTTTCTGATGTGACTGAATTACATGGAATTTTGTCTTTTCAGCAGATACTATGAGGGAATTTTATTTCACTGTCTTTGAATCATTGAATGACTACTAATTTGTTTTCACATACTCTAAACGTTTAAAACATATTTGTTTTATTGTAGGATAAATTTGAGAGTGAGGACATGGATATTCATCGCGATCATATTTTGAGTTGGATGAAAGAATTATGGAATAAATGTAGAGGACGATTGCATGCAAAGTATGTGAAGGGTAAGCCAATCCAAGAGGCTCTTAGAAATGTGCCAAAGGGGGTAGACAAGAAACAATGGGAATGGTTGATAAAGGAACATTTTGCTTCATAAAGTTTTCAGGTTTGACATACAATACTTAGTTATATATTTTCACTTTCATACTATGATCATTTTTTTACATTTATTTATAATATTTCAATCTAATACTTCAAGCTAAGCTAAAGATGCTTCATCATATTGGTAGCAAGCCAATTAGAGAAATTATTTATCAAAAGGTGCTATCATAAAATCTCAATTCTTTTCTTTGAATATTGACAGACTATTTGACATGATTTACTTTGAGACTCGCAAGAAGAATAACACACTTGTTGATTTTGAAACAATTGAGAAACATGTGCGTTTGGTTAATTGAACATCTACCTTACTTTTAGTTAGTATGGGTTCTGACAATCTCTTTATATAGTTTTCAGGCTCAAATCCAAGAATTAGTGATGTCTGAACCATCTCTTTCAAGCATAGAGATTGTAGAAAACTATTTTGGACCTCAAACCCGTAGCCATGTATTTGGCTTTGGAGGTGGAGTAAAAGCAAAAAACTTGAAATGTGACGCTTCTTCAAAGGCTGAACTAATATCTGAGTTGTGTTCAACTCGAGAAAAAACAAATCTTTGAAGGATCATGTGTCTACATTAGAAAATTAGATGAAAGAAATGAAGCAACTAGTATTTGCCCAACACTCCAATGTCCAGCCTTCGACATCGACCGTTTCAGGAGAATGACCATCTGGTTAACATACCAAGTTAGTAGCAACTTACTCGAATATTATTTCATTTTGTTGTTTGTTGTGCATTTGCTGCTTTTCTATTTGGCTAGAGCAGAACAGAGCATGCTTTGAGGGGTAAAGAACATATTTCTAGAGCTAAAAATAGATATTTACATAATCTTTACTTTTGGTATAAAAACAATCTGCTAGTAGAAAATCTTCATCAGTATATGCATTTTCTGGATTTATTAGGAAGAAGGATGTAGTAGTTTGCTTTGTTTTGGCTTATGTCTGAGTGATGTACTATTTTTGAATCAACTTCAGCCTTAAACAAGTATCGAATCAAGTTTTGCCTTAAAATCTCTTGAACATTAGAACATGCACTCGTTCTACTGACTTTCAGTTGCAGGTCTTTAGCAATAGTTTTATATCGTTGTCATACTTATGTCACGTTAATGATTTTCATAAATCTATTTTAGGAACTGCAGTTTTCCTTCATACATGTTTGCTTGTGGTTACGTACATAGCTAACTGAAGAGAATGCAGATTTGGAAAGTTCATACTAAGCTATAACACATATCACTGTGTTAACCAGTTAAACAAGTTCAGTAGATTGATAAGTAATTTGACAAATGAAGGCTTAGGAAAACTAGACTTATTGTTCTTATTTCTAATCCACTTTTGTGTGTTGTCATGCAGCCTCTTTTACGGTGATGGTTTATGTTTCTAATTTGGGCACTTATTCTGGTAAGTGGTTAAATATTTATCCCACTAAACTAATTGATTTTCTGGTTTCTTTTTATTTTTTTCTTAACAATAATTGTTTGCATCCTTTTTCCAGGTTTTGGAGCAACTTACAAGTCAAGATGCAGCTTTTGGAGACATATATACAAGATGACTATCATTTTGCTAGGATATTATTGCAACAAAATGTTATTATATTTCTAATCTAGGGATATTAATTTGGTGTTTTTGCTATAAAATTTTGTAAAAGATATTGTGACTTACATCATGGATCGTGGCATTAACAAGAAGTTACGCAATATTTGTAATAGAAAGGTTTATCTTTATATTATATTTTGTGGCAATAGTTTTTAGAGAATTTGATAAATATTGAGATTTATTGATATAAAATTTTAGGGACCAGCTGTAATATTTTTATGGACCAGGACTGATTGTCCTTAAAATATTCTTTTTGACCAGTTTAATGTTTATTTATTTAATCATTAGGGACCAGAAAAGTAGTCCCTAAATCAATTAAGGACTAGATAGTGACTGATTTAAGGTGTTTATCATGGACCGAAAACCTGGTCGTCAAAAATGTTTTAGATACCAGAGAAGTGCCGGTCGCTGCAACCCTTTAGGGACCAGTGAGAAATACCCGTCGCTATTAACCTTTAGCGGCGAAGCCTACAACAACGGGTTGCGACCGGATAAACCTGGTCGTTATATATCTTTAGGGACCAGATTCTGATTTTTAGGGATCATTTTTCTTGTCGTTAATAACCGTTTTTCCTGTAGTGCGTGTCAGGACTGTGAATTTGAGGTCTGTAGCTGATTTAGGATTGAAATGGCGAAAGTCGAATTTTTAGTTGGGAAATTTGACCGGGGGGTTGACTTTTTTATATCGGGGTTGGATTCTGATTCCGGAAGTTGAAGTAGGTCCGTAATGTCAAATATGACTTGTGTGTAAAATTTGAGATCAATCGGATGTGGTTTGGTAGGTTTCGGCATCGTTTGTGGAATTCGGAAGTTTAGAAGTTCTTAGGCTTGAATCCGAGTGTAATTTGGTGTTTTGATATTGTTTGGAGTGATTCGAAGGTTCGACTAAGTTGGTATGATGTTATGGGATGTGTTGGTATGTTTGGTTGAGGTCCCGAGGGTCTCGAGTGAGTTTCGGGTGGTTAACAGACCAATTATAGCCTTTGAGAGATAGCTGATCTACTGGTTTTTGTTGTTGCTGGTTTCTTCTTACGCGTTTGCGAAGAGTATCTGGAGATTGAGGAAGACTTGTTCTTCGCGTTCGCGAAGTAAGGGACGCGTTCATGAAGGTTTAGGAGTAGAGTGCATCGCGGACGCGAGATAAGTAACGCGTTCCCGAAGAAGAGAAGAGGCAGTTGGGGACCCCATTCATTTGGTCTACGCGTTCGCGAGGGTGAGGTCACGTTCGCGAAGAGAAAGTTTAGTAAAGGTTCGCGTTCGCGAGGTGAGGGTCGCGTTCTCGAAGGTTTGAGCTGGTAATGTATCGCGTTCGCGAAGTAGTTGTTGTGTTCGCGAAGAGTAAAGCGGAGAGGCAGTTTAAGTTGGTCTATGCGAATGCGAGAGGACGGTCGCGTTCGCGAAGAAGAAATCTGGGCAGGCAGTATTAAATTTTAAAATCGAGGGTTTGAACTCATTTTTTATATTTTGAGCTAGAGATCACGGTTTTGGTTGATTGGGGTAAGTATTTCTCACTTGTTTTTGGTTAAATTCCATGATTATATCTTGATTTTTATCATCTAAACTGTGATTTGGGGTGAAAATTGGGGAAAACGTGGAAGAGTTCTTGAGATGGAATTTTGAGGTTTTGAAGGGGATTTTGTTGTCGGATTTGAGTAAATTTGGTATGGTTAGACTCGTGAGGGAATGGGCTTTCGGGTTTTGTGACTTTTGTCGGATTTTGAGACGTGAGCCCGGAGGGCGGGTTTGAGTCGATTTCAGATTTTTTTGCCATAATTTGGTATTTTTCTTATGGAATTGATTCATTTAGCCTATATTGATCGTATTGTATTGCTTGTGGCTAGATTCGGGATGTTGGAGGCCGATTTGAGAGGCAAAGGCATTGCAGAGTAGGATTTTTGCTTGGTTTGAGGTAAGTAACGCTTCCAAACTTAGTTCTGAGGGTTCGAGACCCCAAATTATGTGTTATGTGATTGGTATTGAGGTGACGCACATGCGGGCGTGCACCGTGAGAATTGTGACCTGGGTGATTCCATTTCATCGTTTAGTGACTCTATCATGTTGATATCCATGTTTTCATCATGTGATAAAGTAATCGAGCTGTAAATCATGCTAGATATCATGTTTAGGCTTTATGCCGGTATTGTTGGGACCCTTAGTGGTCGTTTCTTGCTGTCAACTCACTATTTTATTAATATTCCGTACTCAGTCATGTTCATGCATTTTTATAGCATATCTCCGTCTCAGTTATTTATTGATTCATCGTATCATTGTTCCGGGTTTGTTTTCATGACATTGTGAGCCCGTGGGTGAGACTGGAGAGATTGATGACTGAGTGAGGCCAAATGACTGAGTATGAGTGACAGTTATGGGATCGGACTGCACGTCACAGCGGTTATATTGATGATTATGATAGCGCTTGGGTTGTAGGAGCCCATCCGGAGTCTGTACACACCCTCAGTGAGCGCGATTGATATTATTGAAGGATGGATCTTCCCTGGACATGGATCTTGTCCGAAGTACTTGATACCTGGAGATGGATCTTCTCCACAGAGCTGGATTGGCCTTCCTCGATACTGGGTGACTTATCGTCAGTGATGTATATGTTCTGGGATGGATCTTCCCTGGGATGTATGGGCCATATACATTACCGAGTGGTTGAGCATTCGAGAATGTGAGCACATGAGGCTGACAGTATGGTGCATCACATACAGCATGTGCATTGGCATGTAGAGATAACAGAGTTATATTTTTTACACGTTTCGGATCTGCTTCACTTTACTGTTTGAGTTGCCTATTTAATTTAAAAGCATGCCTACGTTTCTGTTCAGTTATTTCCATTTTATATGTACCTGTTGAGTTCGTCACTACCTTTCAGTTCAAAGTTTGGAGTTGTTACTTACTGAGTTGGATGTACTCACGTTACTCCCTGCACCTCGTGTGTGATCCAGGCGACTCTGTTCCTGGCGGCGGTTGCTGATTGAGGATCCTAGAGTTTTGGAGACTATCAAGGTAGCTGCACTGCGTTCGCGGGCCTTGACTCTCCTTCCTTATCTTTGTCGTACTTTCAGTTTATATCTCTAGACATTGTAGTAGACTGTATTTCTGATCTAAATGCTCATGTACTCAGTGACACCCTGGTTTTGAGCTGGATTGTTTCACTTTGGATTTTCTTATGCTTTCAAACAGTTTTCTTTAAATGTTAAATGCTTCCGTTAATGTTTTCAAACTTATTGTTGTGGTGTTGAGTTGACGCTGGCCTAGTTCCACGATAGGACATCACGAATGTTGATTTTGGGAACGTTTTTTGGCTATAAATACATGAACTCTCCCTCAGATTTTCCTTACGAAAATTCTTATTTATCCTTCTTCTTTCTGCATTGTTTTAACAGAAAAGAAAGCAATAAGTGTGATTTACTACTGTTCTTTACGCTCGTTATCACTAAGGTTTGAAGTACTGCTACACCAGTGAGGGTAATCCGTTCTATCCTGGGAGGAAATAATCCTAAACCTCAAGTACTAGGAGGGGATTAAGTTTATTAAGAAAACACTGTGAATTCAGTGGGCTCGAAATAATTATGATCTTTTACATTTTTGATTTTTATTTTTTGAACATATTTTCGAATACAGGTTACTAACAGTAGTATCTTAGGGAAGTGACTGCACCAACCCATTAGCAAACTTGGCATCAAGGTAAATAACCTACTGAAAAAGGCGATTTACTGTGTCATGAAATCTTGATCCCCGGAACCTCTGTTTTTGTCCATCTCCACATGTTCACTGGATTCTCCTCTATTTAGCTGTCTAGTTCGTCGTGACATTGATAGATACGTAGACCGTAGTAATATATTGTTGACTTTTTCTAAGCTAAAATACAACCTCAGGGAGCCACTTTCTGCATAAACATTTTGCTACAGAAATTTATCTATATTGCAAATATCAACACTCCTGTGGCATTATCATAGGAATTCCTCCTGTAATTTTTCATTGGCATTTTTGGTACTACTATATATACTTTTGCACATAAAAAACAATAACAATGCCTCAATCCAAGTTTACTATAAAAGATTTATTTGTTCCATTTTACAATTCGTAGTCCATGACAACCTCCCATTCTCCCAAATCTTTTTTTCTTCATTACAGTTTATGGACATTGTTTCATCTTACACAAGCTCTATTCTATTTTAAAAGAAGAAGATTTTAAAACTATTTCTTTTTCATCAGGTTAAATCACACTAGTACAAATATTTCGGGGGCTGCTAATTAATTAATTCGGTTCTGGAAATAGGTATCCGCAGCTGTTGTGGGTGCCCTCAAGAGTATTTGGAATGTCATAACAAGAGTAGTATTTTTAAGCTAAGGTTGCTCATGTCCTTCAGGTAACTGTCTTCGGATCCTAGAGTTGGGAAAAACTATTTGTTCTGAACGATAAAGATGTTGCTTTTACCAGCTAATATGATCTTAGAGCAAGTGGCGGATTCAGTATTTAAAGTTTATGGGTTTCTACGTCAACTTCAAGTAAATTTACAATAATAACGGGGTTCACAATCAAATTTTTAGTAAACTTCTTGTTGAGGTTTTAATTTTTAAGATGAAATAGTCTTAAAATGAGGGTGAATGGGAAATGGAGGGAAAATGAAATTTTTGAGTAAAATTTTAAGTTTCCCCCTCTTGACAATGAGACATTGTCCCATATTGGAAGAGGAAGAGATTTTTGGTGGGTATATATATAATTGCTCTTCTTGTAGCTCTTAAAGAGTTAAGAAGAAAGCAAGCCTCGCGTCGTCGTCGCTCGCTCGGCTCGGCTTCGGCTTCGGATTTGGATTTGGACCAAATTTATTTGTTAATAGTAAATATTAACGTAAGATTATCCGCATTTGTAATGGATATTTTTCAATCCGTGTATTGACCACAAGGCAGCCGCCTTGCTCCACAAACATGAATGTGCTTGCTCCACAAACAAGCTAATGCTTGCTCCACCATGGAGGGTGGACGTTTGGTCTTCTTCAACACTGGCTGCTATATATATGTGCAGCAGATGTTGAAGAAAGACACTCAACACTCAACACACAAACTGAAATCCTGAAATCGCTCAACAGATTTGGCTATACATTGCACTCCTTCCTCTCAGCATTTCCATATGATTTTCTGAGTTTCTACTCCTTCGTTCTGCATTGTTTTAACTTCAAACAAAGCAACTGTAAGTGTGATTTGCTACCGAACTTTGTGTTCGCTGAAACACTGGGGTTTGAAGTACCGCTACACCAGTGTGTGATTCGTTCTATCCTGAGAGGAAATAATCCATTACCTTGGGTACTAGGAGGGGATTAAATTCTTTAAGGAAACACTGTGAATTCAGTGGGCTCGAATTAATTACTGTTTCATTACGTTAACTTATATGTTGCAGAATTATTATTTACAAATACAGCAATATTGGCGGGACTAACACTCTTAAGGAATTTAATATTTATTTCTGTATTTGTGTTATTCTTATTATTCTGCAAACTAAAACCTTTGTGGTTTTGTGTACTCCCGTTTTGGAGAGTAAAGCCTTCGTGGCGTTTTGTTGGAGATTAAAATCTACGTGATTTTTACTCCAGTTTGAAAACGTGTATTAAACGTTTCTTTGTGTCATTCTTTTACAGAAAAAATGACGACTGAAAGCGAAAATCAAGCTGTTCCGATGGTGACTGCCAACGCATCGACAAGCCGAACACCGGCGTTGGCACCGGCAGAAAAATTCAGAAAATTTTTCGGGATTGATTTCAAGTGCTGGCAGCAGAAGATGTTTTTCTACTTAACTATGTTATGTCTACAGAAGTTCATCAAGGAAGATATTCCTGATCTGCCAGATAAAACTCCAGAGAATGAACGCTTTCTCGTGATTGAAGCGTGGAAGCATTCTGATTTTTTATGCAAGAATTATATTCTTAGCGAACTGGATGATAATCTGTATAATGTATACAGTAGCGTGGAGACGTCAAAAGAATTGTGGAATGCGCTTGAAAAAAAATATAAAACTGAAGATGCCGGGATGAAGAAATTCGTTGCCGCAAAATTTTTGGACTACAAAATGGTAGATAGCAAGTCTGTTATTACCCAAGTCCAGGAATTGCAAGTGATTATTCATGATCTACTTGCTGAAGGTCTTGTCATCAACGAAGCATTCCAAGTAGCAGCAATGATTGAGAAGTTGCCTCCGTTGTGGAAGGACTTCAAAAATTATTTGAAACACAAACGAAAGGAAATGTCCCTTGAAGATCTCATTGTTCGGTTGAGAATCAAAGAGGACAATAAAGCTGCTGAAAGGAGAGGTCGTGGAAATTCAACAATAATGGAAGCAAATATTTTTGAAGCTAACAAAAAGAGGAAGAAGGCTTCTGGTCCGAAATACAACCCAAGCAAGAAGCGGTTCAGTGGAAACTGCTACAACTGTGGGAAAATCGGACACAAATTTACGGAGTGTCGTGCTCCGAAGAAAGACAAGAAAAGGGGTCAAGCAAACATGGTAGTAAACCATGATGATGTTGATAACTTGTGTGCCATGCTTTCTGAATGTAACTTGGTGGGAAATCCTAAACTGTGGTGGTTTGATTCAGGAGCCACTCGCCATGTTTGTGCAGTTAGAGAAGCTTTTGCTACTTATGCTCCTGCTGGACCCGGAGAGACAGTTTATATGGGAAATGCTTCAACAGCAAAAGTTGAAGGATATGGGAAGATATTTCTTAAAATGACTTCTGGCAAGGTCATGACTTTGAACAATGTCCTTCATGTTCCCGAAATGAGAAAGAATTTAGTCTCTACTGGACTTCTTGTTAAGCATGGTTTTAAGTGTATTTTTGTGTCCAACAAGGTTGTCATTAGTAAGAATGAAATATTTGTAGGAAAAGGTTACCTCACTGAGGGCCTTTTCAATCTGAATGTAATGGTTGTGGAAAACAATAATAATATTTCAGCTTCTTCTTACTTACTTGAGTCAAATGATTTATGGCATGTACGTTTGGGTCATGTCAATTATAAAACCTTGCGAAAAATGATTAACTTGGAAGTACTGCCCAAGTTTGAATGCGAAAAATTAAAATGTCAAACATGTGTGGAATCTAAGTATGTTAAACATCCTTATAAGTCAGTTGAAAGGAATTCAAATCCTTTAGACTTAATTCACACAGATATTTGTGACATGAAGTCAATACCATCTCGCGATGGAAAGAAGTATTTCATACCTTTTATTGACGATGGTACTCGATATTGCTATGTTTACTTACTGAATAGTAAAGATGAAACAATAGACGCATTCAGACAATACAAAAATGAAGTTGAAACGCAACTTAACAAGAAAGTAAAAATGATAAGAAGTGATAGGGGTGGTGAATATGAATCTCTTTTTGAAGAAATATGTTTAGAATATGGAATTATTCATCAAACAACAGCCCCTTACACGCCCCAATCTAATGGGATTGCGGAAAGAAAGAATCACACATTAAAGGAGATGATGAATGCGTTGTTGATAAGTTCTGGTTTGCCACAGAACTTGTGGGGGAAGCCATTCTTACGGCTAATCGAATATTAAATCGAGTGCCCCATAGCAAAACACAATCCATTCTATATGAAAAATGGAAAGGAAGGAAGCCCAACTTGAATTATTTTAAAGTGTGGGGGTGTTTGGCAAAAGTACAAGTTCCTAAACCCAAAAGGGTAAAGATAGGACCGAAAACCGTTGATTGTGTTTTCATAGGATATGCGACAAATAGTAAAGCATATCGATTTCTGGTTCATAAATCAGAAAATCCCGACATTCATAATAATACGGTTATAGAATCAGATAATGCTGAGTTTTTTGAAAATATATATCCGTATAAAAAGGAATATGAGTCGTTTGGTGAAGGATCTAAACGACCTCGGGAAGAAACAAAAGAAAGTACATGTAATCAGGAGGATCCAAGACGTAGTAAACGTCAAAGAACGTCTACTTCATTTGGACCAGATTTTGTGACTTTCTTATTGGAGAATGAGCCTCAAACATTTAAAGAAGCTATGACTTCTTCGGAATCATTGTTTTGGAAAGAGGCAGTCAATAGTGAAATAGAATCCATATTGAACAACCATACATGGGAATTGGTTGATCTTCCTCCTGGAAATAAACCTTTGGGTTCTAAATGGATTTTTAAGAGAAAAATTAAAGATGATGGCACTATTGATAAATTCAAGGCAAGGCTCGTAGTCAAAGAGTATAGACAACGAGAAGGTCTAGACTACTTTGATACATACTCTCCAGTTACAAGAATTACGTCCATACGGATGTTAGTAGCATTAGCTGCAGTGTATGGTCTTGAAATTCATCAAATGGATGTTAAGACGGCCTTCTTAAATGGAGAGTTGGAGGAAGAAATTTACATGGAACAACCTGAAGGGTTTGTGGTTTCAGGTAAAGAAAATAAGGTATGTAGACTTGTTAAGTCTCTTTATGGACTAAAACAAGCACCCAAATAATGGCATGCGAAATTTGACCAAACAATGTTGTCAAATGATTTTAAGATAAATGAATGTGATAAATGTGTGTACATTAAAAATGTTCCAAATCACATAGTCATTATTTGCCTATATGTGGATGATATGCTGATAATGAGTAATGACATTGCCAACATAAATGCTACTAAGCGTATGCTCAATAGCAAGTTTGATATGAAAGACTTGGGAGTTGCTGATTTAATTCTGGGAATTAAAATCCATAAGACTCCTCAAGGTCTGGCATTGTCACAATCTCATTATATTAAGACAGTACTTGAAAAATTCAAGCACTTGGGCTTTAAAGTTGCAAAGACTCCAATTGACGTGAATCTTGCATTAGCAAAGAATAAAGGCCAAAGCATATCACAATTGGATTATGCTCGTGTGTTGGGATGCTTAATGTATATCATGAATTGTACACGACCAGATATAGCTTGTGCTATAAGTAAACTGAGTCGATATACGAGCAATCCAGGCCAATCTCATTGGATGGCAATGAAACGAGTTTTGGAATATTTAGAACATACCCAGAACTTTGAATTGCACTACAGTAAATTCCCTACGGTGATTGAGGGATACTGTGATGCAAATTGGATCACCGGTTCAACTGATTCTAAGTCCACGAGTGGATATGTATTCACTATTGGTGGAGGAGCGGTATCTTGGAAGTCGTCCAAACAAACATGTATTGCTCGCTCTAAAATGGAGGCTGAATTCATAGCCTTAGATAAAGGCGGTGAAGAAGCTGAATGGCTCCGGAATTTCTTGGAAGACATTCCATTTTGGCCCAAACCGTTGGCACCAATATGCATACATTGTGATAGTCAAGCGGCAATTGGAAGGGCTGGGAGCGTCATGTATAACAGTAAATCTCATCATATACGACGAAGACATAAAACTGTTAGGCAATTACTCTCTAGAGGAATTATCACGATTGACTATGTAAAGTCAAGTGATAATGTGTCGGATCCACTTATAAAAGGCCTAACTAGAGAGGTAGTTGAGAAATCATCAAGGAGAATGGGACTATGGCCGAGAACAAGTCATTGTGGTGGTAACTCTACCTAGAAGACTGGAGATCCCAAGATCTAGGTTTAAGGAGATCAAACAAAGTCATTAATGACGGTTCAACATTGTCAAATAAAATTTTAGTCTGTTCTCGTGATGAGACAATGTTCAGTACCAAGGATAAAGCATTAAGGCTTTTTAATGATTTCTAAATTTGATACGGGGTATATCAAATAGTGTATCTACAGGATGACACGTTTAAGAATCACCTATGTAAGTGTGAAGTGTTAGCCGCTTCAAGGAGAACTTTGTAAGGCCAGTTCTCTACGCACTTATGAAACCAGGCGGTGTTCATGGCTGAAACGAACACAACAATGAGAACCAAAGACGGTTAAGAATTGATTGTGTGACTTATGGTTGTCTAGGTATACACCAAAGATCGACGGTTCAAAGATATCAAATCTACCGATTGACCGAGTATATCCGACATAAGTTTACTGCGGAAAGTTCAAAGGGAAACCTACTTATCCAGATGCGATTAATCCTTGCTTGTAAATCACACAGTTTTTTTTTATGCATACTTCCGTGATATAGTCATTCCTCATTCATGTGGGGGATTGTTGAGGTTTTAATTTTTAAGATAAAATAGTCTTAAAATGAGGGTGAATGGGAAATGGAGGGAAAATGAAATTTTTGAGTAAAATTTTAAGTTTTCCCCTATTGACAATGAGACATTGTCCCATATTGGAAGAGGAAGAGATTTTTGGTGGGTATATATATAATTGCTCTTCTTGTAGCTCTTAAAGAGTTAAGAAGAAAGCAAGCCTCGTGCCGTCGTCGTCGTCACTCGCTCGGCTCGGCTCGACTTCGGCTACGGCTACGGCTTCAGCTTTGGATTTGGATTTGGATTTGGATTTGGTCAAATGATCGATTGATTGATTAATTTTTTGGACCAAATTTATTTGTTAATAGTAAATATTAACGTAAGATTATCCGCATTTGTAACGGATATTTTTCAATCCGTGTATTGACCACAAGGCAGCCGCCTAATGCTCTTCCCACCATGATTGTGCTTGCTCCACAAACAAGCTAATGCTTGCTCCACCATGGAGGGTGGACGTTTGGTCTTCTTCAACACTGGCTGCTATATATATGTGCAGCAGATGTTGAAGAAAGACACTCAACACTCAACACACAAACTGAAATCCTGAAATCGCTCAACAGATTTGGCTATACATTGCACTCCTTCCTCTCAGCATTTCCATACGATTTTCTGAGTTTCTACTCCTTCGTTCTGCATTGTTTTAACTTCAAACAAAGCAACTGTAAGTGTGATTTGCTACCGAACTTTGTGTTCGCTGAAACACTGGGGTTTGAAGTACCGCTACACCAGTGTGTGATTCGTTCTATCCTGGGAAGAAATAATCCATTACCTTGGGTACTAGGAGAGGGATTAAATTCCTTAAGGAAACACTGTGAATTCAGTGGGCTCGAATTAATTACTATTTCATTACGTTAACTTATATATTGCAGAATTATTATTTACAAATACAGCAATATTGGCGGGACTAACACTTCTTAATATATAAAAATGATCTAAGCAAAAGTTACTGGGTTCCTGTGAACCCGTACGAGGTACTCTAGATCTGCCACTGTCTTAGAGGTGCTATAACAACTAGTTGAATGGCCACGCAAAATGACAGGCTTGTTTGATTTTTCTTTTAAATATAATACTAGAGTCTGGATCAGCTTCCACGTATCTTGATTATTTCACCTAGTTGCACGGTGCAACTTGCACCCAATATATCTGTTCTTAAAATCCAGGTAAATTTAGGGATTCAATTTACTTTACGTCTTTACCAACAGTCAGTTAATTCTGAACTTTAGAAAACGTCGAGCAATGTAGTGTCGACATGTGATCAGCTAATCAGTTGCCTTTTTTCTCCATCTCTTACCTCCTTTTTTCTGTCAATGAATACTATTCTTTCTCCAGCTTCAATTTCTTTTCGAGTTGTCCTTATTTTTCTTTACGTAAAATTTATCATTTATATTTCTTTGTAAACCTTATTTATCCTCAAAATCGGATAACAATTGAATTTGTATGTGATTTTAAGGATACGTGATCTAATTTGATACAAAATGATAAATCAGATTGAAATTGAAACAAGCACTCGGAAAGAACCACACAAGTTGAACAGTCTTAACCTTGGAATGTTAGTCACCCTCGAACCAAAAGAATTTTTATCGATATCAGAATGGAATGACAAGAGATTAATAAGATTTAGAATATAAGGTTAAATATGTAACCAGTGTGTATCCTTTCCAAATGATAAAACTTTTAGACGGGACAAACAAAATTTTTTGCGTGTTTGGAAAAAGAATATAAGGTGGCATGTTACAGATTTAGAATAAATACTATGTAACAAAGAGTAGTATTACTCTTTTCGTTCAAGTTTTTTCGATTCACTCAATTCAATAGTATTACACTTTCTATTCGCATTCTAACAAAGAGTAGTATTACACTTTGTAATCGCATTCTTAAATGTATTATGCATTTGCTATTTTTTCTTTTTACGAAAAGAAATTCGCCCACCATACCTGTTTAAACATTTACAAAGAAAAATCATATATATAGTTTATATATCCAGTGGTACTTAAAATGAAATCCATCAGATTGCCAACCCTTGAACGTACTACTTGATTTGTGTACTGCAACTCTATGTCAACTGTACTTGCAGTGCTAGTACCATCTGAACTTGGAATTTTTCATTCATCCAATTTCTTTAAATAAAAGGAAATCTTTTAATTAAATTATCTTTTGAATCGATGCATCCGTTCCTATTTACTATGCTTGTGGTCAACTTATCCCTCATTCCAAGTTATTACTAGTACTAGTTAACTAGTTGACTTATAATAATTTTTTGTTATAAATAGAATTGTATTTAAGGTAAATGTCTATATTTTAGAAAGATTCTAGGGTTTGTGGTAACGAGAACAATAAGGATTCTCAAAATAATCTTTCACTCTGTGAAAGTAATATTTGTCATCGATTTGACCACGAGATTTTGTAAAGCACATATAGATAATTATGGTCCATTCATGATGGGAATGTGACAACATGTAATTTATGAATACATATTCATTTTTGGAAGAATATGAACGTGCTAGTGGTAGTGAATATACCACACTCACCTCTAAAAGGAGGTTTGAGATGAAATAAAAAAATAATTTTATTATTATGGCATGAATGGTCATTGATCATGTACCTATTGTGATTATCCCGAAATATTATGGCAATGTAATTACTACAGGGAAAAAGTAATGGAAGCAACATATCTTGCCTATAATAATTTTGACCGTGACCATAATGGGATAACATTCTCCTTCAATGAGATATTCACCATATGAATGTTGATGAATATGTGGTAGTACAAAAGTAATTGAGAGCTCTAGAAGAGCCAATTATTATAATTTTGGAGGAATAAAATTAATTATCGATAAGGCATTGTGTCGTACTAAGTCTCAAAGAAACTTATTGAATTTCTAAAATTTTCGCGAAAACGGTTGGTCATATTGAGACTATAAATAAAGGAAAGATTTAATATCTTCTATTACTACAATTTGTAGCGGGGTAATATTTAGATGAAAAGTTACCCGTTTTATTCTTCAGTTTGTACTACACACATAAAAGAATGCCACAATAAAGTGGAAGTTTATTGATATAAAAACCCATATCATAAAAAAACTTGAAGTTTATTGATAATTGCACACGTCATGGTGCAAACCTGAAATTTATCAATATTGATAATTTATCCAGTTGGCATAATTGATTTAGCCATATTAATTTTAAGTATGATGTGCAAAAATAAAAGAAAATTCACATGGGTAAATATTAAAGAACTAGAAAGTTCTTTACGAATTCTCTTATATTGTTTGTTGTCATTAATTAATAGACCAACTAAAATTGGGATTGAATCCCATGAATACTGAAAATATCAAAGGTGAATATGGGCTCATCCACCTGCCATGTATACCACATAAGATGACACGCTCAAAATCCACCTAGTCATAATGACACCTAACCCAACCCGTCAGGTAAGCCAATTAATAACTATCCAATTTAAATGAGATTTATTAAGAAAAGAAATGATAATAAAACTGCTTTTATACAAGAATTTTTCAAGGACTGGTAGTACAAATCATGAGCTTCTAAGATTAGAATTTACAAAGCTGGTATGAAATAAATACATCATCTATTTTAAATGTACATAAACATATTTTATTTATAAATCTAATACTACCATGAACAAGAGGTAGCTATAACCGGAACACAGATACGTCTTCAAATCTCGCTCCCGTCGATCATAATAACATCAGCATTCAATATCTGTACGCAAGGTGCAGAAGTGTAGTATGAGTACAACCGATCCCATGTACTCAATAAGTAACAAACCTAGCCTTAGGTTGAAAGTAGTGACGAGTTGGAACACATGTCGGGGTCCAACACCAATAGCCAACAACAGTTCATAACAACATAAAGGAAGTAATAAAAGAAGTAGCTCAGAGATAAAAAGTTCGCTCGTTCACAGTTTCAGAAAAATAGGCCTGCTTTCCAAGTATATCAGTGAATACCCAAATCTTTTACTGAAATCACCAAAATATGAATGTTTTGTAAACCTGTGATTTTTCAAAATCTTTCAAGAGGTAAATGTTTCATTTTCTAAAGGCATGAGGAAAATACATCTTTATGCCTACATGTCAATATGTATGAGAAGTCATGAATTACGTGATACCGTACAGCATAAGGAAAAATGCATCTTTATGTCTGTATGTCAAGTGTGCATGTCAAATGCGATGTAACTCAATGATAAAACCATATGCATACTCTCAGAGTATCAATTCACTCAGTCCTCTCAGTCACTCAGTCCTCACAATCACTCAGTCCTCCCAATCACTCGTCACTTGACACTCGGCGCTCGGCACTCGCACTTACCTGCGCTTACTGGGGGTGTGTACAGACTCCGGAGGGGCTCCTTCAGCCCAAGCGCTATAACAAGCCAATCATAGCATAAATCAATAAAACATGTTACGGGGTGCAGCCTGATCTCATCATAAATCCCTCACCATCAGGCCCTCGGCCTCACTCGAACATTAATCTCTCCAGTCTCTCGGGCTCACAATGTCATGAAAATCAACCCAAAATGATGATGTGATGTATCAATAAATGGTGACAGAGACTGAGATATGATATGCAAATGAATGCGTATGACTGAGTATGTAATTGCAATGTAAGCAAATAATTCAACAGCAGTAATGACTTCGGTGGGTCCCAATAGAATAAGCATATAGCCTAGGCATGGTTTCTAACATGGATCACAACTCGATTACTCTAGCACGTAGAGATTTAATAGATACAAATAAGAATAGGTAACTACACAATACCATAAAAATAACCAAGTCACAATTCATATGGTGCACGCCCACACGCCTATCACCTAGCACGTGCGTCACCTCGACACCAAACACATAACACGTATAATCAGGGTTCATACCCTCAACTCCAAGTTTAAAAGTGTTGCTTACCTCGAACAAGCCAAATCCAATACTAAGCAAGCCAAACGATGCTCCAAAATGCCATCCCGCACGTACCGACCTCCGAACAGCTTGAAACTAGTCAAAAGCAACTCAAATATATCAAATAATGCCAAAGGGAACAAACCCAATCGATAAAGGTTGAATCTTAAATCAAAATTCTGAAATCGACCAAAAGGTCAAACTCGGGCCCGCGCCTCGAAACCCGATGAAACTTACAAAATCCGATAACTCATTCAATTATGAGTCCAACCATACTAGTTTCACCCAAATACGACTCTGAATCGATGTTCAAAACTCAAAAATTCACTCTATGAAACTTTGGGCAATAAAACCCAAATTTCTCTTTAAAAACGTAATCCATTTACCAAAAACAAAGATAAAACCACGAAATATAATCACAAGTGAGTCGAGAATGCTTACCCCAAGTCACATGGTGAAAATTGCTTCAAGAATCACCTCAATCTGAGGTCTATAACTCCAAATATGAACAAAACGACCAAACCCTTGATTTAAAGCTTCTGCCTAGTCATTTCCGCTTTTGCGGACACAAGAGTCACTTCAGCGGCGTCGCTTCTGCGACACGAGCTCCGCTTCTGCGGAATCCACTAGACAGCTGACCCCTCGCACCTGCGAATCTTTATCCGCTTCTGCGCAACCGTGGGTGCGAAGCCAAACACACTTCTGTGCTCAATCTCACTTCTGCGCCCAAGACCATCGCTTCCGCGAGGCCGCAGATGCGTCCTAATTTCCACTTATGCGATCTTCCTTGCCCAGGTCTCACCTCACTTCTGTGAAGAAGACCCCGCATCTACGACGTCGCTTCTGCGACTAATTGTCCGTAGATGCGGCCACACGAGAACCAGCAGCCTTAGCCAAATGCAACATGCGACGAAATGGTTGAACCTCGTCTGAAACTCACCTGATCCCCTTGGGACCCCGTTCGAATATACCAACAAGTCCCATAACATAACATAACATTGACCTACCCGAGACCTCAAATCACACAAAACAATATTGAAACGACGAATTGCACCTCCATTCAAACTTAATAAACTTTCAAATCTCGCGCCGAAACATATCAAATCAATTCGGAATGACCTCAAATTTTTCACACAAGTTTCAAATGACATAACGAAGATATTCCAACTCCCAGAACCAAAATCTGAACATGATATCACCAAAGTCAACTTCCAGTCAAACTTATGAACAATCCATAACTCCAAATTGCCAATGTTCGCCAATTAATGTCAGAACCTTCAAGAAACATTCAAATGCAATTCCGGGCATACGCCCAAATCCAAAATCACCATCCGGACCTAATGAAACCATCAAACTCCGATCCAGGGTCAACTACACAAAAGTCGAACTTGGTCGATTCTTCCAACTTAAAGCTTAAATCATGAAATTCATTCTTCCAAATCGATTCCGAATAACCTGAAAAACCAAAACTGACGGTTCACATAAGTCATAATACATCATACGGAGCTACTCATGCTACCGAGCGAAGTGCAAATGCTCAAAATGACCGGTCATAATACATCATACGAAGCTACTCATACAACAAATAATTTTTTGTATATTTTAAATATATAATTATTTTTAAGAAACTTTAAGAATCTATATGTGTTAATTCACACTGAAAATTAAGTTCCTTTCATATTCGTTCCTTCATATAAATTGAGACAAAATGAGTATATTTTTCTTGAATATAACTTATGTACATCGTAGGTCGGTGTAAAGAAATTTTTATACAATCACGTCACTTTAAGGATATCTACCGATAAATCTCTTCAAAATGCGGGTACGTATTCCAATGGGTGTCAATGGTTCGGTTCGGCCGGTTATTTTATAAAATTTGTACCATACTATTTTTTCGGCTATTCTATCATGTATAACCAAAATTAGATTTTCCGAAATTGTCCCAATCACGTCAGTTTCTCTTCGATATGGGTACGGTTAGGTTAATTTTTGGCTATTATTTTAGTGCCATATAAAAATCACTAGTAGAAGTAGAATGCAATAACCTGCATTACAAAACTCTCTAGACATTTTTACTGTTTAAAGGGTGATGAATTAAGAAAACATGAAAGTTGATTAGAGTATAGATTCATCAACTATTCTATAGTAGTGTAAAAGAAACTAAGCAAAGACAAAGAAAAGACAAAGAGTATGAACCGGACTCGAGAATAAAGAATATAGAAGATTAAATATTCAAAAAGATAAATTTAAATCATACTAAAGGAAACATATTCAATACATTATAGTTTGCTACTTATAATTGCTAGAATACCGTGTGTCTTGCTAGTTAGGGAATTAAAAAAACTGAGATAGTACCACTACTTGGGAAGTCTACGCAAGGGAATTAGTTGTTAACATCAATCATAAAAAGTAAACGCTACAACATCTCTTTATAAGCCAATCCCATCGCATGCGTATGTATATGCAACAACAATTAAGATAGTAGTAATTCAATTCAAGAAACGATCTCCAGTTTAGGCAAAGATGGGGAGCAGTGTTGTGTGGAAAATTGTTTTGCTATTGGTTTTTATTGGATGGCTTTTCATCTGGATAATGTTACCTACAAAGACTTACAAAGATTCATGGACTCCCCAGCTCAAAATCAAGCTCAACTCCACATATTTCAGAGAACAAGGTAGTAATTACTCTAATTAAATTAGCTTAGTCAAATTTTTTCCCGTTTTTTCCTAGTTAGTATAACGCCAAATCTGAACCATTTCCTTAAGTTGAGTAGCAAATTTGGACCTTTGCCCTAAACCAATTGACACTTCGTTACTGCAGGGACAAATCTTCTTTTATTTACATTTCCTATAATGTTGATAGCTGCTCTGAGCTGCATCTATCTTCATCTTTACAGCAAGTCAAGTTCTGATCAGAGGTTAGTTAATGATTTTATTTCATTACCTCGTTCTCAGCCATTAATATTTATCACGTACGTTGGAGGAACAAAAAGATAACATAATTATATATTCTCGGCATGTTATAATTTCGTGAGCATTTTTACAGTACTAATGGCAATAAGGGGCAATATTTTCGTTCATGGAAACGGCCTGTGCTTGCGATGGCTCCTCTGGGAATTGTGAACGCCGTTGAGCTTGCATTTGCTGCTATGTTTATCGCCCTTCTAATTTGGTCTTTAGCCAACTACGTCTGTATCAGCTTTGGCCGTCTCCATATGCACAACGCTGGAGAGAAAGTGTAGGTTTTCTACTTCTTAAAATTAAACAGTTGAATCCTATTGTTGATATGTAAATATATATCTATGTTCCGCGTAAAAACTGTTGAATTCAGTTGAACTAATATTACAACATCGATCCGCCTCTTCTTATCAATGGATCGGTATTTTGGGTAATTTGCAGGTGGATGGCAAAGTTTCGAAGTGTATCTTTAAGGCTTGGCTACCTTGGGAATATTTGCTATGCGTTTTTGTTTTTCCCTGTGACCCGATTGTCTTCAATTTTGCCGCTGGTTGGGCTAACCTCAGAATCAAGCGTTAAGTATCATATCTGGCTTGGTCATGCCTCAATGGCTCTTGCCATTCTCCATAGTGTTGGCTTCGTCATATACTATGCCATGTCTCATCAAATGATAGAGGTTTGTTGACATTATTCTTTTATTGTTTGGAGCTCTTAGTTATTGCTCCATCTGTTTTGAACTTATTTCTCCTATTTAGGGAGTCAAACAATTCTTTTTTTACCATGTTTATTTGTAAATAGTTTTTAAATATTTTGAATCGTTAATTTTTGTGACTTATAGTACTTTTTATGTAGTTTCTAAATATGTAGATTTTATTTCAAATAACCTAAAGAAGCCGCTATATATGCCTGAATTCATACCAAAAATTAGTCAACTTGATCCTCGTACTCCAAAAAGTTTCAAACAAATTGTAACGGAGGGAGTATACTTTGGATGATATGTTTAATGACAAACGAATTTAGGGTAAAATCTGTGAATTCACCTGAACACCAAGCTATGCTCTCGGATTGAGTCCACCAAGGCTAGCAAGATCTTGGATTCGCCTCTATCTTTAATTAATCCTACAACTAAATAATTTTTTTTGCAGGTGTTAGAATGGAGCAGTACCTACGTATCCAACGTGGCTGGAGAAATTGCTGCCTTGGTTGCAATAGCAATGTGGTGTACTAGTTTGTACACGATCAGGAGAAAGATGTTTGAAGTATTCTTCTACGCACATCAGCTCTATATTCTCTACATCTTCTTCTACCTATTGCATGTTGGTGCTGCCTACACATGCATGATCCTCCCTGGAATTTTTCTCTTTATGATCGACCGATACTTAAGATTCTTACAGTCTAAAGGAAGGGCTCGATTAATTTCTGCACGTCTTTTACCTTGTAGCACTATTGAACTCACCTTTTCCAAAAATCCAGGTGAATATAATCTTTGCACTTACCTAAGCATGTTAATTAGTTACCTTTTCAAGATGTTAAAGAAGCTAGTATATACGTATATTAATGGATGTACGTACTTATTTTCACTTTACAGCATTGACGTACAACCCTACAAGCATCTTGTTTGTAAATGTGCCAAGCGTATCCAAGTTGCAGTGGCATCCATTTACTGTAATTTCTAACAGTAATTTGGAGGCAGATAAACTCAGTGTTGTCATTAAATGCATGGGAAGTTGGAGTCAAAAGTTAGAAAAACAACTTTCTTCTTCTCCGGATCATCTTCAAATCTCAACAGAGGGACCCTATGGACCTTCATCATCTCATTTCTTAAGGTAAGTACCAAGGCGGAAACCTATATATATATATATATATATATATATATATATATATATAATCATCCATTGTAGTTAGGTGATTTTACCTCAAGACCTTTCCTTGTTTTTATTTTCACTATGAAGTCGCGTTTTCATACTTTTTCTTTTATTCATACGATTTACTTATATGTTTACTTGAGAAATCATGGGAAATCTTTTGTCTAGTATAAAGTACCAACCATGACATCTGCTAATGAACAGATATTTGATTGAACATAGAAATGTTCTAAAAAAAATACTATTAAGAGTAAAACGCAAAGTTTAGAGTTGAATATACATAAATATTTCATTTTTTTTTGGATAAATTAAAAAAGTGTACTTTCATATAATCAAACTGCTCTTGATTTATATTCAAATATCCGCTCGTTGAACACATAGTCTTAGTAGTTGTTGCTCGACTTGCTGTGAGTTTGAGAGTTAAATTGTTTCTCCAGATCTGTTGTAATTCATGATCAGCTTCTATATACTTTTAACTTTTTCACTAGGTCATCTAAAAAATAACTAAAAGGCAATCGTCTATAATAAGTACTTTACTTTTACTTGTCCACTATACTAAAAATATATTTTTACTTTTACTTGTCCATTTTACTAGCAAATAAGAGAGACAAAAAATAATTTCGTGTTTTACCCTTATCATTAACTACTCATTCCCAAATCATCTCCCAATATTTTTTGAAATGCTATCATGGGTAAAATTATAAAATACATACTTCATTCGTTTTTCATAAAGGAAATACAAAGTTAAAAATGGACAACTAAAAATAAACGGAGGGAGTAAAATTATTAAACCGGAAAATAATATAGGATACCTGCTAGAATAAAGTAAAAACACTGATACTATAAGAGTTGTTTACGTTATCGGTATGTATAAATTAAACTTATAATTCACTAGTGATGCCTTGTACAAAGAATTTAACGAAAACAATGTGACATTGCAGTCGGGAGTGCCTGGTAATGGTCAGTGGAGGAAGCGGAATTGCTCCCATGATTTCCATAATCCGAGAGCTCATTTACAGAAGCACACAACCCAACACCAAAGTACCAAAGCTGATCCTAATTTCAGCATTCAAGAACACAGCTGATCTCACAATGCTAGACCTCTTGCTTCCTCTCTCCACCACTCCTGCTGATATTTCAAACTTAGATTTGCAAATCGAAGCATATATTAGTAGAGAAAATGGACAAGAATATAACATTGAAAGTGCCCATCACAAGCAACTCATCCAGACAATAGTGTTCAAACATAATCCAAATGACTCCGCCATTTCTGCAGCCCTTGGCCCAAGCAGTTGGCTATGGCTCGGCGCGATAATTTCGTCCTCATTTGTCATGTTTCTCCTTTTGTTAGGCATTGTCACACGTTACTCCATATACCCAATTGAGCGCGATGGCAGGCTCTATCATTACAGTGCAAAAATCATTTGGGACATGTTCTTGGTTTGTGCCTCCGTTTTTATTGCCACCAGCATCATTTTTATGTGGCAAAAAAGGGACAATGAAGCTGAAGGGAAACAAATTCAGAATGTGGAACTACCTACCCCTACAAGTTCACCTGCAAGTTTATTATGTGGTACAGAAAGGGAACTGGAAAGTCTTCCCCACCAGTCTCTTGTTCAAGCCACTAAGGTGCATTATGGTGCTAGGCCTGATCTAAAAAGTGAGTTTACTAATTCTTGTTGGTTCACTCATTCAGAAATTTCGCTAAAATTTTTACAATTTAATATATATATAAAAAGTAATAGTAGTAATATTTAACTAGTATACATAGTATAATTTTTTCCGATAAAAGGTGTTCAACTCACCACCCTTTGTCGGCTCTAGCTCCGCCCTTACCGCTCTCACACACCAATCGTCTTGAAATAGTTGTTATGAAATGAACTAAATATTTGAATTGCGTGACATGCAGGAATACTTTTTGATTGCAAAGCATCAGATGTTGGAGTTGTAGTTTGCGGGCCACAGAGCATGAGACATGAAGTTGCCAAAATATGTGCTTCTGGCTTGGCAGAAAACCTGCATTTTGAGGCTATCAGCTTTAATTGGTGATGTTTGGGTTTGCAAAACGAGGACAGATGTGTGGTTTTATAATACTGTTTCTTTTTCTTTTTTCTTTCTGGTTAATTGCTACTCAATTTGGAAGGATTGGCTTTTGGATTGTTTGTTGTGTGCAAGTTTCTAAGTGTTTGTTGTGTGCAAGTTTCCAAGACAGGGCAAAGAAAGTTGTGTTGTGTACAGCTTAACCTGTTCAAAAGTTGTATAAAAATAATATGCTCTTATAATGTTTTACGTATAAAGAAAATAATGAGCATCTTTATGTAAATACGGATATACGTGTAGTGTATATGTTTGCATGTCTATTCGTGTTGTTTCGTCACACAAACCTAAAACTTTGTACGGAAACTAAAATTGTGACAAAATTCATTGATAATTGGAGGGTAAATTTTATTAAGGTCATCAACTTAAACTTTGTAACAGTTTGTGTTGCGAAACAAAACGAGCAACTTTTCCAAATGGGGGTAAATTTATTCAAAATAAACTTTGTAACACAAAGGTCAGTTTTCTTTCTTTGTGTAACATAAAAGTCATTTTAGTATAGCTTAATTAATAAAAATATAAAAGTGACTGAAACATATAAATTTTGGCCCAAAAATTGACGTGGCTATTCTAATTCTCTAATTAATTTATTAAAATTTCACACAAAGTCATATTCTAAATTTTGGTCATTGATGTTAGCAAGCTTTGATGATAACGAAAACTGCTGATCATATTTGAACCTACAAACTAAATGCAAATCTTAATGCTCATATTTGTAAAACTAGCACGGACTAGCCAGTTTTCGGACTAGAAATTGAAAAATAGTCTGCGTTTGCAAAGTAATTGAAAAATAGCCATTATTTTGCTGCAATACGGAAAGTTCCAGCATAATATACTGGAGATTGGTGCACTTGCGTATGAAGTTCCAACATATTTATGTTGAAACTCCAACACATGAAAAGTTCTAACATAATATACTGAAAATTGGAGCACTTGTGTATGAACTTCCAGCATATTATGTTGGACCAATATATTATGCTGGAACTCCAGTATATTACGCTGGAAAATCACTTGTAAAAAAATTGAATTCTAGTATATTATGCTGGAATATTTTCCGGATTTTGAACAGTATTTTCGTTTAAATTTATCCTTACATGAAAAGTGACTAAATTTTGATTACTTTTGAAATTGTGGTTATTTTTCAATTACCACTTGTAAATCTGGCTATTTTTTAAATTTCGCCCTTTTTAATTCACTTTCAAAATCACCAATTGACGTACAAAAGACTAAGAAACTAAAAATTGCTACTCATACTTAAACTCACTTACAAATGTGTCCATTAAGCAACATCAACCCAAAAATACTGCTTAATAAGTAACCTATATAAAAAATGATTACAAATTTTAATTTGAATGATCATGGTAAAATTTACACCCGAATGGATAGTGTAAACTATATAAAAAATGATTACTGAGCGTCGAACTTGATTTTCTCCTCATATATTATATTCGGAGCATATAAGTTAGATATCTTATTAAAATTGTGAATTATCACACTGTACTACGACTTAGTAAATAATAAATCCATTATTTTATTCGAAACTTTAACCACTAAAAATATCTTGTAATATTACGTTACGAATCTTTTTGCCATTTTTAAGAAATAAATTATGTCAAGGAAGAATTATGGTTCCCAAATCAACATGTCGAAACATGTTAATTTTGTAAAGAAGCAAAATACAAATTAAGACAATTTAAAATTTTGAAGTGCATATTTCAATTCCTTCGATGTTTGTACCTCTTCCCCACTCCCATATTTACTAGAGCAACAATACTGTCGGCGACTGCTGTTTCGTCGGGCAGCAACATCGGCCCTTTTCCCTCTTGCTTTTCTTCTTCATTTTTAATCCTTAGTTGCGGGTAACCCCCTCCCCCCCCCCTCTTCTGCTCCTTTCCTGTTCGTTCCCTCTTTCTCCTCGTTCCCTTCTCTTTGTGTTTTTTTTGCTACGGCTAGGACTTCATCAGTGGTAGCGGTGACAGCCTCTCTCCCCTTTGTTTGGCTTCATGGTGTTTTGTGTATATTTCAGGTTAGGGTCGGTGGATTTTGGGCGGCGAACGGGACATGCGTGTGCAAACAGTGAAGAACAGTCCGGGAAACTGTCAACAAGGGGTGACGCGGGAGTTGGACGTGCAAGGAGGTCACAATATTGCCGTGTATACCAAGACAATTCCCAGGTTCTAATTACGGGAGTTAGTACCTCCCGTTTTCCTATTTCCCTTCGTTGTGTTAGTTAAATTGTTGCCATCTTAGTTTGTATTAGTTTAATCGCCAAATTGGCATGCCTGTAGTTACAATATATCTTCCTTTACTCTAGTCTGTTGTTTACTTTGTGTTAGTGATTTTCTTTAGTCTGTCGTAGGTATAGTGGTTGTGGTCTGGAATGGTCGAGTGAGGTCATGTCCTCGGGGGGAGCGGGGGTGGGAAGGCAGGCAAGGGAGGTAAGGGGAACAAGGGTGCCTATACGTTGAGAATTGGGTCATGGAACGTAGGTACATTGACGGGTAAGTCTATAGAGTTGGCAAAGTTCCTCCGGAAGATGAAGGTCAATATAGCGTGTGTCCAGGAAACTAGGTGGGTAGGGTCTAGGGCGAGGGATGCGTACGGTTATAAGCTTTGGTACTCCGGAGTCCGGAAGGGTAAGAATGGAGTGGGTATCTTGGTGGATGGGGAACTTAGAGAGTCGGTGGTTGAGGTTAGACTGGTGAATGATAGATTGATGACTATTAAGTTGGTGGTTGGAGAGTGCACCCTAAACATCGTTAGTGCCTATGCGCCACATGCGGGTCTGGATGAGGAGGTTAAACGGCGATTCTGGGAGGGGTTAGATGAGATTGTGCGTCAAGTACCGCCTACTGAGAGGCTATTTATATGAGGGGATTTCAATAGTCATATTGGTTCGACCGCAGGCGGCTATGGCGAGGTGCATGGAGGCTTCGGTTTTGGGGAGAGGAACGGAGGAGGTACTTCGCTGTTGGACTTTGCTAAGGCTTTTGGGTTGGTGATTGCGAACTCTACCTTTCCGAAGAGGGAGGAGCATTTGGTTACTTTCCAAAACGTTGTGGCGACGACTCAGATTGACTATCTCCTCCTCAGGAGGTGTGACAGAGGGTTGTGCAAGGATTGTAAGGTTATTCCGGGTGAGATACTCACGATGCAGCATAGGCTCTTAGTGATGGATGTTGGTATTATGTTAAAGAGAAGGAAAAGGTCTGACCGAGGACGACCGAGAATCAGGTGGGTGCCTTGAGATAAAGCCCAGGAGTTGGAGGGGCAGTTGTCAGCTATGGGAACCTAGAGGAACGGTGGTGAAGCGAGCATTATGTATTCGATGACAGTATACTATATAAGGGAGGCTGCGAGGGGTGTTAAGGACCTCAACGGGCGTCTCTGGCAGGCACAAAGGAGACTGGTGGTGGAATGAAGTAGTCCAAGCTAAAGTGGAAGCGAAGAAGGCAGCATACCTAAAATTAGTAGGGAGACCAAGTAAGGATAAGAGGAGAGTGTGCATGGAGTGGTATAAGGTAGCTAAGAAGGAATCTAAGATGGCGGTCACAGAGGCTAAGACTGCAGCCTATGGCCGTATGTACAAGGAACTGGGGGAAAATGGAGAGAAGAAGTTATTCCGGCGAAGACGAGAGAGAGGAAGGCCCGGGATTTGGACCAAATGAGATGCATCAAGGACGACGATGGTATAGTATTGATGGAAGATACATATATTAAGAGAAGATAGCAGACTTACTTTCATGAACTTCTGAATGAAAAAGGGGATCGGGATATTGTGTTAGGTGAACTGGAGCATCCCGAGAGTCAACGTGACTTTGGGAACTACAGGCACATCGAGGTTGAGGAGGTCGTGAGAGTTATGCGTAAGATGAGTATGGGCAGAGTGACTGGGCCAGACGAAATTCCAATTGAATTTTGGAAGTGTGTGGGCAGAGCAGGCTTGGAGTGGCTGACTGGGCTGTTTAATATTATTTTTAGGACGAAAAGGATGTTGGAAAGGGGGAGGTGGAGTACGGTGGTTCCGTTGTATAAGAACAAAGGTGATATCCAGAGTTGTAACAATTATAGGGGTATCAAATTACTAAGTCATACCATAAAAGTATGGGAGAGGGTGGTTGAAGCGAGAGTGAGGAGGACAGTGTCTATAACCGACAACCAGTTTGGGTGCATGCCGAGTCGTTCGACTACATAAGCTATACATCTTATTAGGAGGTTAGTGGAACGGTACAGGGAGAGGAAGAAGGATCTGCACGTGGTGTTAATTGACTTAGAGAAAGCATACGACAAGGTTCCTAGAAAAGTTCTCTGGAGATACTTAGAGGCAAAAGGCGTGTCGGTTGCCTACATTTGGGCAATTAAGGACATATATGATGGGGCTAAGACTCGGGTTAGGACTGTAGGAGGCGACTCTGAGCAGTTTTCAGTTGTTATGGGGTTTCACCAAGGTTCTGCACTCATCCCGTTCTTATTTGCACTGGTGATGGACGCGTTAACACATCATATTCAAGGGGAGGTGCCATGGTGTATGTTATTCGTTGATGACATAGTTCTGATTGATGAGTCGCGAACCAGTGTAAACGAGATATTGGAGGTGTGGAGACAGGCCCTTGAGTCTAAGGGTTTCAAGTTGAGCAGGACGAAGATAGAATACCTGGAGTGTAAGTTCAGCACTGAGCCGAGAGAAGTGGGCGTGGAAGTGAGGCTTGAATCACAGGTAATACCAAGTAGTGGCAATTTCAAGTACATTGGGTCGGTTATTCAGAGGGGAGGGGAGATCGACGAGGATATCACACACCGTATTAGGGTAGGGTGGATGAAGTGGAGGTTAGCATCTGGAGTCTTGTGTGATAAGAGAGTGCCACTGATACTCAAAGGTAAGTTTTATAAAGCGGTGATTAGACCGGTCATGATGTATGGGGTTGAGTGTTGGCCTGTTAAGAACTCACATATCCAGAAGATGAAAGTAGCAGAAATGAGGATGTTGAGGTGGATGTGCAGACACACTAGGATGGATAAGATCAGGAATGAAGATATTCGGGAGAAGGTAGGCGTAGCTCCCATTGATGACAAGATGCGGGAAGCGAGGCTCAGATGGTTCGAACACGTATAAAGGAGAAGCCCAGATGCTCTTGTAAGGAGGTGTAAGCGGCTGGCTTTGGAGGGCACGAGAAGAGGTAGAGGACGACCTAAGAAGTATTGGGGAGAGGTGATCAAGCAGGACATGGCGAGGATTCAGATTTCCGAGGACATGATTCTTGATAGGAAGTTATGGAGGTCGAGTATTAGGGTTGTAGGTTATGAGGTAGTTGAGTCTACCTTACTCCGTACCTTTGTGAGGCTAGTATGATAGGATTTTTGCCGATGTCAGCTAGTGACAATGTTGTGTCTTACTACTCTTTTGTTTTCCATAGTGTCGCGTCTATGTACTGTCTGTCACTTTTGCTTTGCATCTACTTTCTCATTTCCGTGATGTTATTTTTCCTATCGTTTCTATTGGTGATACTGATATTGTCTCTTTTCATTTTCTTGAGCCAAGGGTCTTTCGGAAACATCCTCTCTACTCCCTCGGGGTAAGGGTAAGGTCTGCGTACACACTACCCTCCTCATACCCCCACTAGTGGATTTCACTGGGTCGTTGTAGTTGTTATTATTATTACATTACGAACCTTTTTTAAGAAATAAATTATGTCAGGAAGAAATATGGTTCCCAAATCAACAATGTCGAAACATGTTAATTTTGTAAAGAAGCAAAATAAATTAAAGACAATTTAAAATTTTGAAGCGCATATTGCAAATCCTTCGATGCTTGTACATACTGCAATCTTAAAAGTTCAAGAACACTGTCCTCGTTAACTTGAAGGACACAAGATAACTTAATCACATCACTAATATAGCACTCCTTGATCTTAGACGTAGCAACTAGCATCTTAGTGACTACTGCCTCTTAATTCTAATGCTAATATCTCGTCATATAAAGTTTGACATTTGATTCACAGTCTGAAGAGAAACTATGACAAAACGGAGGATATTAATCTCAAGGACAAAACTGAGGAACTCCTCACCGTATGTAATGCATATCTTGATGTTTAAAACCATTAAAGCTTTGACTTTCACATTCAAGTGCGCAACAAGAATCAACATATCCGAAATTATCGTTTGTCAGGTTACTAACAGGAAAACAAAGTTGATATCACTCTGCACGGAGGTTTATGAATATGAGAATATCATCCTCGCATTTTCTTAATACAATCCAAAGATATCTATACTGTAATTCTGAGGATGGAAAAATTAGTAGGAGTCTGTTTCGGTGATGAGGGCAAGAGAACTTCAACGGACTTTAGCAGTATTGTCAGCTTGACATCATCTGTCATTAACTATCGGAGAGCTTGTCTGCTGTTTTTGGTCTTTTTGAATTCTGGTTCTCTTCTTCCATGGCCTTCAATTTGTTCTTAATTGCAGCTATTTTGGCAGTCTTGCTCATTTGCGCCGAAGAGCCAGCAACAAAGTTTGATTTACTCGTTTCACCACCAGCTCCAAAAGAGCTTTCAGCCCCTTCCATAAAATATTTCTCGCTGGCAAGCCTAACAACCAAAGGTCGCCCACAGACTAATTTTCCATGCATCTTCTCCTTGGCCAATACAGCTTCCTGCATGCTCACTTTAAACATAGAAATCAGAACCTACTCTCATTGAAGAGCAACTGAGATTCTGCAACTTACCTCTTTAGTGCTAAATTGGACAAAAGCATAACCACGTGGCTCCCCACGCTTAGGACCACGAGTGTGCCACAGGAAGTCTTCAGCTACAATCTTCCCATAGGGGGAAAACATCTTAATAAGAGCAGCCCTGGTGTAAAGAAATAATTAATTAATCAGGTGAAGCAAGTTCTCGGCAATATAAGTTACCAACGGTACAAGTTAACCAGGGAATTCAAATGCAGAGATCTATCCTTACTCCGATATTCTAAGATCAAGGTTTCCGACATAAAGTCTGCTTTCAGACTTATCATCCAAAGAGTTAATAGGATCCTGCAATAACATTAAAAACAGCCAATTAGCAGTTTCCAGAATTACTGTTACAAAAGAAGCATTCTAGAGTAACTTATATGACTAAAGGCCTGCAGTTATACTTTTTTCTGGAAATCTTTAGGCAGTGAATATTCTGTAGAACTTCTGAAAGCAGATGCTCTTTCAAAACAATGTCAGCATAAGCCAAATGTTTATAAAACTGAAACTAAATGGGCCACATTAGACCTCTCTGCCCAATCAGAAGTCACTGTGAAAGTATGATGTATTCCCCTTCAGCCCCTAATTGAAAGAAAGAAAGTTTTCTTCTGCTGTTGATGCTTTTCTTGTGGTGGTTCTTTTTTTTTTTTTGGGGGGGGGGGGGTGGGTGATGGTTATATTGTAGACTGTACCATGCAGGGCAACAGGACCTGGTAAACTACGAAGCATCAATCCGCAAGCAAAATCGAATATTTGGTGTCTAGAGTACAGCGGCCGCTTAAGACCTGCATTTAGAAAGTTAGTTTTAGTTCAAAATATTCCAACAGGTAATATATATTTCTTTCACTTCAGCTGCAATATAGGTGAGCATGAAGTCCATGCACTCTTTCCTTGCATTGTCACCATCGAAAGGAGGATAAATTTCATTTGAACTTAAGAACTCAACACAAATCATTTTGCTTAGGCGTGTCAGATAGAGAAGATACCACCAAAACCCACCCCTCCTTTTCTTCTCCCTTCTCTCTCTTAACTCAACTCAAACAGAAAACTTCTTATTCTCCGTATTCATTCTCTGATTTCCAGTGATTCCAATTGTCTTAGGGTCTACCTAAAAGCAAAGGCATCTTTCCCACGCATCCTATTCTAGGGAGACAAGAGAGAATGGCAGCCAAGTTCACCGTTTAAAGCACTGATTTCAATTATCATTCAATTCCACAAAGGCCTCGAATATCTAGGTTCCTCTCACCTCCACAGAACCCCACCTTGGTCTGGGATAGACGGAAACAGGGTCCCTACTTCACCTTTGGACCATAGATGAAAAATGAACAACTTGCCCTATGAATTTCAAAGACAATACCAACTACATAGGATTACGGATTAGTCATGTTGGTATGATTATATATGATCCCGTGCTTAAAAGGAGTCATTTCAATCTTTTACATATTTGTATGTCAATAGAAAAATAGAGAACCTCTAGTATTAGAGAATCCCAAGCTATTGAGAATTGGAACGATACGGGTACAAGTGGAGTGAAATGGATAATACAAATCATAACGCCATATAGTTGTTAAAACCAATACCAGGATGTACCCCCATGCCATCTACCAAAAATAAGAAAGCTAGGGAGTGGATGGAGACCCAACTTCACCTTTGGGCCATAGCCCATGGATACCAACAAAAATAACTCGCCCTGCGATTTTAAGTAAATTCTCAAGACCCCATGCCATCTATCATTAAGAAAGATCTCATCCGCAGCCAATTGGTCTGTAGAAGCCTAGGGGAGGGGAGGTAAACTGAACAACTTTCCTGTCAAATCTAAAAATGAAAAATTGAACTCTCAAGAATGAATACCAGGATGTCCTCCAATGCCATCTATCACAAAATTAACAAATATCTCCTTCCCAGGCATAATTTACTAACAGTAAGATGCCATAAACCTTCATTTTCAGATCATGCCACTATCACTCTCCTGAACATGTTTGATATACATGAATGATTTGTCATGCACTGCTAACCACTCAATACAGAGACACAACTTCCCCTTCCAAATCCATCGCCATGCCCCTTAACTTCTTACACTTAGCTCTCAAGTAGCCTTTCATATTCCACATTGGCACTTCTTACACTTAGCTCTCAAGTAGCCTTTCATATTCACCAGTTTTGCTTCTATGTATCATAAAGTCGATGTCTGAATAGTAAACCCTAATTTAGTTTTCTAATAAAAGAAGCTAACCTATACACCCCACCCCCCAAGTTGGAACTCACATGTTTACAGGGAAAAAGCAGAGCTCGTAAATACCACTTCTAACCAACAAATTCAACCAGAAACATTCGGCATAAATCTAGCGTGTTATTCAACATCAAGACCCAGATTAAGAGAATTTAGAGGGAACATGATATTACCAATTGCAAAAGCTCCAATTGAATAGAGCTAGAGTATTCAACAAATCTAGCAGAAAACGGGAACCTAGGCAAACAAAAAGACAATGTAAAATGAATATTGAACTGAGTTTACTTGAATTTTTGCTGGATTATTTATGATGAACTGGAACCTGCTCGAAACCCCCCAAAGAATTAACACGATCAGAGACGATAACTTATTTTTTATCAAAAGATTTGTTGGTTGGGTTTGTTCCTCTTTTTCTTGTTCTTCTTCTAATCTCTGTTATCCGACGTTTGTGTAATGTATTTGGGTCAGTTCACGGTATGTTATATTACTGGGCTTTCTTCCAGTCAGCCCAAATTAGATTTTTAAATCAACCATCGGCCCACCAGCAAGCAGTCAAACTAAGAGTAATGTTGTTTTGTCATACAAGTATAAGAATTAACCTAAATAGCCGGCGTTTAAACTAAAAATAGTCAGCATATATATAATATATGTAAAATATGCATAACCTTGTATAATATATAATATATGTATATTAGCTATAAAAAGTAAAAATAAATCCAGACGATTATTTATGTAAAGATTTAAGGTACTAGTAGTTCTATGGTCACTTTTCAATATTGATGTTTCAATGTCCAAAATAAAAAAATCATTGGGGGTATAATTAAAGAATTTTATTATGCACAATTCTTTTATTCTAATTTTATTTTTCTTAATGAGAGACACCATAATTTATGGTCACTAAAGTCAAGGACACTTTCTAAGTGCAGCGAAAGAGGAAAGATAAGGACATCAAACCTCCGAACGAGAATGTCACTTTGAAATTTGAAACATGAAAGCATTAGAAACTTGGACACAAATAATTATCCAACTAATAGCATCTTTGGCCAAACTTTTTCAAACCAAAAGTATTTTTCAAAGTTAAAGTGTTTGGCAAATCTTTTAGAGGGAAAAAAAGTACTTTTGAGTAGAAGCAGGAGTTTGAAAAGAAATTTTGAGAAAAATATACTTAGAAATAGTTTTTAAAAGGTTGATCAAACACTAATTGTTACTCAGAAGTGCTTTTCAAATAAAGTAATCAAACACAAACTGATTCTCATCAAAAAGTACTTTTGAAAAAAAAAAATTAGAAAAATCAAATAGAGTATAAATCTCCTCCTCACATGCCTCTTACCCAAATTTCGATAAAGACAAACTCTTTGCAACTTTCTCACTTTAATCTCCACAGGAGAATGAAGAATTTGTTCATGTTCTTCGTATCAATTAGTCCATTTATCTCAAATTAAATTCTCTTTTATACGACCCTTAAAAATATTAATTAGAAGGATTTTTTAAGTTATTTTACCCATATTATGTCTTAAGATACAATCTATCTTCATTGAATATTTATTCTATTTATGTGATATCTACATCTTCAAGAACAATTACTATTAAGTATTAAGAGTAAAATGAGAAAAAATACGGAATTTTGTTTTATATTTCTTAAATGACAAATAATTTGAGATAGCTATCTTTAAAAATCACGATAAATAATTTGAGATTGAGGAAGTAAAAACTTTGAATTTGAAAATTTTGAATGTCTATGTCCAATCGAACATAGGTTAAGGGGTGGCAAAGTAAAAAATGTATGGACCAACACTCCAAATCGATGATCTTAGTTAGAGATAACTAATGGTGTGTTTGGTACGAAAGAAAATATTTTTTTTATTTTTTTCATGTGTTGGTTGAATTAAATGTTTTGAAAAATATTTTTTTTATCAACTCATTTCAACGAAACGGGTATTTTTTCATGATGTAGAAAAAAATATTTTCTTTCATTTCAACAAAATGAGTACTTTCTTTTCATGATGTAGAAAAAGTATTTTCTTTCATTTCAACTAACTAAGTATTTTCTTTTCCTCGAATAGAAAAAGTATGTTTTTTCAAAAAATAAGTACTTTCTTTTCATGATGTATAAACAATATTTTTTCTCATTTCAACAAAACGAGTACTTTCTTTTTATGATGTAGAAAAAATATTTTCTTTCATTTCAACAAACAAAGTATTTTCTTTTCCTAGAATAAAAAAATATTTTTTTTCAAAAAATGAGTATTTTATTTTGATGATGGAGAAAAAGTAATTTCTTTCATTTCAACAAAATGAATACTTTCTTTTCATGATGTACAAAAAGTAATTTCTTTCATTTCAACAAACGAGTGCTTTCTTTTCATGATGTAGAAAAAATAATTTCTTTCATTTCAACAAACCAAGTATTTTCTTTTCCTAAAATAGAAAAAATATTTTTTTCCCAACAAAGCGAGTACTTACTTTTCATGATGTATAAAAAGTATTTTTTTTCATTTCAACAAACTAAGTATTTTCTTTCCTAATGTAGAAAAATATATTTTCTTTCATTTTAACAAAACGAGTACTTTCTTTTCATGATGTAGAAAAAATATTTTCTCATTTCAACAAACTGAGTATTTTCTTTTTCATGATATAGAAAAAGTATTTTCTTTCATTCAACAAAATAGTTAATTTCTTTTCATATTGTAGAAAAGATATTTTCTTTTCAACAAAATAAAGTATTTTCTTTTTAGTTATCGAGCTCAAACTTTAACGGTGTTCTTATGTGTAATAGTAAAGTAACACATTAGTTCCTTTGAGTTGTGAATTTTGAAAAGAATAATTAAATTCTTGAAGAAAATAGAGTTCGGGGAGGGGATTGGGGGGGGGGGGGGGGAAGGGTACAGGAAACATGAGTATTTTGGGGAAGGTGGGTTGAGGAGAGTAGCATAAAAAATTATTTTCCTAAAAATATTTTATACTCTCTAACCAAAAACTAGAAAATATTTTCCGGAAAAAGTTTTCACCTACCAAACAAGAAAAAATAAGTGATAAAACCACCTGTTTTCTAGGAAAACATTCACCTTGATACCAAACACACCCTAAGAATATAAACTTTACAACTCAGTTGGACAAAATAGACCCCTCAAGATTTTTTTTTAAAAAAAGGTACTCATTTCATAACAATTTGGACTCCACTTTTTTTTAAAAAAATAATGGGGATATCTAGACTGGTCATGGTTATTAGGAAGCCGAACATTAATGGGTTTTTTTATTTGAATTCAGGGAGGTAGTGGTTGGGCACTTTTGATTAGCACGATTTGTTATATTGAGAAGTACAGTACTCTAAAAAGAAATATGTTTTAGCTCAAAATGCTCCTTATTCCTATCTGGCCTAAACCAACGAGCTGACAATAAGTATAAATTACTATTTGTTGGTATTAAGGTAAACTCTTTTTTAGGGTTAATTATCTTCTATTATGAATGGAGAATAAGTGATTGAAGTGGGGTCTCTTGTGCCCGAAAACCTGCAAATGGCAACTGATACTCATCAAATCATACGATGTTTGTCTAAATAAATTATTGCTCTCCCATTCTGTAGTTATTATTTTGCAATTATCCAGAGCACGTAGGTCTTTCATAAATCTGCTAGTTGACATCCAATTATTACGCATTTTTCCCACTTTTTGATGATCACGCGTATTACACAATCCTCCTAATTTTTCATGTAGCAAGTTTCTATGTTTTATTGAACTTTACTTTTACATTTACATTCATAAGAAAACGGTCTATGCACATGGAAATTGGCACGATTCGCGTGTTATGGAGTGTAACAATATCAACCCGGTAAAATTTTATAAGTGAGATCTGAGGAGTATATATAGTGTGTACACAGACCTTAGTAGAGAGACTATTTTCAATAGACCATCGTGTGTTATGCAGTGCATGTTTCTTTATTTTATATTATAAAGAACTTAAATATATTCCTTAGAAAACATCCAATAAAAAAATTAATTAATTAAGTAGAATATACCAAAGTCATACAAATATGCACACCAAAAGAATTGTATTTAATAGCATTCCTAATATGCATTGAAATACAACAATTGACAAATTTGACACAAACTTTACTCCAATAATGCTTGTGCAATGCTCAACATTTCATCAATATTTAACGTTTCCACAACCTCTATTGCAATGGAAAAAGATATATCGAACACATATATCATGACTATTTAACGAAGGAAGTTACAAAATCAGCCCAAAACGGTATAAATGAAGCAAACCAATCGACCAAATTTTCTTCTTCCACATCGTATAAACATTTTTACAATCTTCTTGTTCATCATCAAATTAAAATGCTAATAGTGCGTATTACCACTTTATTTTCATTATTTGTTTTGGTGAAAAGATAAAAACCCTATACTATAATTTTTAACGTATTATGATAACTTAATTTTCTTTTGTCGGCTTTAATTTGTTGACAAAGAAATCGTTATATATACTCAATAAACAACGAAAAGTAGGATAACGAAATTCCTATCTTTGTTTCTATTAAAAGCCCAGCACGTACATTTTCAATATAACTATATTCTTGAATTAGGTATAAGGTTAGTTAGTTACGTTGGTGGCTATTGGAGGAAGCAGCCATTTAACTATTGCATTTTCTTTACTACTCCATTTATTTATTGACATGAAAGGACGCGGACAACTTGCAATCTTAGTGGAAAGACCTGCTTCAATACTGATTTAGGCATATCAAGTTGATTAATGGAGAAATATTTGCAACAATTGGTTAAAAGACAAAATAAAAAGAAAAGGTTGCCACTAACACATAAGCCTGTGAACAAATTGTTTAAACCTAATCATTGTATGCTTTTCCTTTTTCTATAAGTAATGTCGTTTCATGGATAATGGATAATTAATGGGAAAACAAAAATATAGGGTATGTACCTTATGAGATATTTTCTGGAAGCTTTTTACAAATTACATATGCAAGTTGTCACCACGTGCTATCAGAATGTAAAGACTTATTAAACGACCTAGCTCCTGTACAAGTAAGACCGCAACAAGTACAAGCATGCATAGCGTAAATATAAGTAATTCCTAACTCCAACATTCTCTAGTCATTTTCCTTTTTGATAATATCTTACTGCTCCATCCAAATAAAGTAAAACATTATTTTCCTTTTTTTTTCGGTACCTACCAAAAGTTGGATGTTTTCCATCATATGAAACAAACTATTTGTCGGGCCAAGTAAAGTATAGTTTTGAAGATTGACAAAGGAACTCAAGGATGAACCAGGTCCATCACTGGTAGGCATAGACACATGCAGATTCAAAGCACGTGAGATGCACATGCAGGAGATAAACGAAATCTGGCATAATAATAGATATCTCTTGATCGAAAAGATTGCATAACTGATAAGGAGAAGGACTCCTTACTCAACGAGAACATTATCCAAGATAAGGAAGGAGTTAGGAGTTGAGATTAACTAGAACTCTTCCACCAAGGAAGAGTAGCATTAGAACTCTAATTATTTTCTACTCTACTAATTATATAAATCACAGGATGTTCTCACTCTGCAGGTAACGCACAAAAGCAGAAGTTAAATGTCAATTGAGAGCAAAATAGCAAGGCATTTTGCAAGCAGTTCATGTGTAATTTAAATGTGCGAACCTGAAGCTACATGAACCAGATAGAAGAACCAGCTCCAAGTGTCTGTCTTTTATTCTACTTCAATTGTAGTAGGTGTTTTCATATTGTACCTTTCAGCTTTATCTAGAGGCAATTGTAATAAGTACTCAGAGTATTCAAGTTAGAGTTAACTTGAAGTTGTCGCAGCAGTTAGAGGCTGGTTGCCACAACGGGATTAGAGTTAATCCTAGGTTTACAAAAGTGTTTTGTAAATACAGTTTTTGGCTCAGTGATTTAGTGGGGAGTTTGGGAAAATCCTACTGGGAAGTAGGTCGTAGTTTTTTCACTTTTTTAGCCAGGTGTTTTCCACATAAAATACTTGTGTTCTTTAATTTCTGCATTTATTATTCCGCAACAGTAGTATAAGGAACACATAAAAGAACCGGGTCCTTCTATAATCTGTGCACGCGAAAAATTGGACACCACACAAATCACCCCCCTCTTGTGTGGTATTGAAGTTAAAACATCAATTGGTATTAGAGCGGGTTATCCTTGAAGAGGCTAACACCTTAGGAGAAGATCAAGATGAGTGCACCACCTGAAAACTGGGAAGGGCAATCCACTGCTAGGCCACCACTCTTCAACGACCAGTATTACTCTTGGTGAAAAAACAGGATGAGAGATCACATCATAGGAGAAGACTATGAGCTATGGGACATTGTCACAGATGGTCCACTGGCTTCCATGAAGATAAATGCTGAAGGAGAAGAGGTGCCAAAACCAAGAGCTGACTACACTGTTGACGACTTGAGGAAATGGGAGAAGAATGCTAAAGCTAAAAAATGGCTTGTTTGTAGACTCGGTCCAGATGAGTATAATAGAATCCAAAGTTGTACCACTGCTAAGGAAATCTGGGACACTTTGCAAGTGGCCCATGAAGGAACATCTCAAGTGAAGAGGTCTAGAGGAACACTACTATATTCTCAATATGAGAATTTCACCATGAAGGAAGGGAAAACCATCCAGGAGATGTATATAAGGTTCACCACACTGACAAATGAACTTAAGTCTCTTGGAAGGATTATTTCTGAAGAAGACAGAGTTGAGAAGATTCTGACAAGGGTTCTGCCAGTTACTTGGGAGAGCAAAATCACTGTCATTCAGGAATCAAAGAATATTGCCACTCTTAGGTTGGATGAGCTAATTGAAAATCTCACTGCTTATGAACTTAGAAGGCAAACTATGAAGATGGATGTACCCAAGAAGAAAAGGAGCATGGCACTCAGAATCACTGAAGGTTCTGATCTAGAAGATGATGAAATGGCTATGATCACAAAGGACTTCAAGAAGTATCTAATGAGAGGAAAGGGTTCTTCAAGAAGTGGAAGCTACAACAAACCAAGGGTTCCTGAAAAACAGACCAATGAGGGCTACTACAAGTATGGGAAGACTGATCACCACATCAAAAACTGCCCTTAATGGGAAATTGAATGGAAGAAGGAAAGAGCTGAACGAAGAAACAGAAAGAAAGAGCAGGTTCATCCCAAGAAGAATAAAGGATCAACAAAGGCTATGGTTGCTGCTTGAGGAGAAAGCTCAGATGAGGACGCAGATGATGAAGATGAAGATGAACAAGCACTTATGGCACTTGGAGAATCCGATGAGGAATCTGAAGTAAGTATAATCCATCTAAAAGACAAGATTAAATTTTTGTCTAAAGAAAGGCGATCTGAGTTACTTCTAGATTTTATTGATGAATCTGAGGATATAAACAATGAAAAGAAATAATTGTCTAAGGAATGTGTGATTTTAAAAGCAAAGTGTAAGAACCTGGAACTTAGAGTTAGTGAGACTGTAAGTGAAAATACTGCACTAAGAACCAGGTTCATGCATTTGAATCAAATGTCCTAGAACTTAGATCTGAAAACCTAAAACTGAAATTAGAAATAAGTAAGAAGACAGTTGATTGCACACAACTCACTCTAGAAGAAAATGTAGGTAAATTAAAAGATGAGTTGTATAAGAAGGATGACCAGGTAAGAATTTTGACAAAGGATCTAGGCAAGGTCAAGCATGAACTAGACAGAATTTGTAAATGGAACAAATCCTCCGATGCACTGTCATGGCTACAGAAACATCACAGTAGCAATAGAAGAGGAATTGGCTTTGGGAATCTGCCACCTAAATGGGATCCCAAAAGCAAGTATCTCACACTTCCTGAGAACAAAATTTGCACACACTGTGGTAAGACTGGTCACTATAAAAGTGAATGCACTGCAAAAGAAAAGTCTAGTCAAAAGAATAAAAAGTTTGTTCAAGGGAAAAATAGGTTGCCAGGTTGGGCTAAAAAGAATTTGATTCATCCTTTTGCCTATAGAAAGGGACCCAAACTAGTTTGGGTTCCTAAGACTAACCCCTGATTTCCTTTTGCAGGTCCAAGTGAAGGGGAGCAGTCAAATATGGTACATGGATAGTGGCTGCTCAAAGCACATAACAGGAAGTAAGAACCAGTTCCTTTCACTTGAGGACCTCAAAGGAGATAATGTCTCCTTTGGAAATGGGAAGAAAGGTGAAATTATTGGGGTTGGTAAGATAGGTAAGACTGACTCTCACTCGATTGAGAATGTCTATTTGATAGACGACCTAAAATACAGTCTAATTAGTGTATCACAACTGTGTGATAGAGGTAACTTGGTAGCATTCACCTCTACAAAATACTTTGTGATTAATCTTACCACTGACAAAATTGTTTTGCAGGGGAAAAGAGTGAACAATATATATATATTGTAGATCTGTCCACACTTTTAGAAAATGAACTCACTTGCTTAAGTGTGTTGGACAATGATCCCCTCCTTTGGCACAAGAGACTTGGACATGCAAGTCTGAGTCAACTCAACAAATTAGTCTCCAAGGACCTGGTGATAGGGCTGCCTAACATCAAGTTCAAGGAAGATAAAGTTTGTGAGGCTTGTGCAAGGGGGAAGCAGGTAAGATCCTCTTTTAAATGCAAGAAAGTGGTAAGCACCACCAGAACGATGGAACTGGTCCATATGGATCTCTGTGGTCCAATGAGAACATTAAGCAGATGTGGTAAAAGATATGTGATGGTGCTTGTTGATGATTACTCTAGGTTTACTTGGACATTGTTTTTAACATCTAAAGATGAAGCATTTGACATGTTCACTTCTTTTGTTAGAAAAACTCAGAAACAACTAGGTAATCAACTTGCATCAATTAGGTCTGATCATGGCACTGAATTTGAAAATGCTAAATTTGCTGAATTTTGTGATGAGCATGGCATAGATCATAATTTTTCTGCTCCTAGGAATCCACAACAAAATAGAGTAGTTGAAAGAAAGAATAGGACACTTGAAGATATGGCTAGGACTATGCTTCTTTCTAGTAAACTGCCCCACAGCTTCTGGGCAGGAGCTGTAAGTACTGCATGCTACATCATAAATAGGTACATGACTAGAACTCTTGTAGAGAAGACTCCCTATGAGTTACTTAAAGGGAGAAAATTAAATATATCCCATCTTAGGGCATTTGGATGCAAGTGCTTTGTGCACAATAATGGTAAAGACTCCCTAGGTAAGTTTGATCCCAGAAGTGATGATAGAGTATTCTTGGGATATTCTTCACATAGAAAAGCCTATAAAGTCTATAACAAAAGAACTATGTGTTTTGAAGAAAGTATTCATGTGATTTTTGATGAAACTAACATTCTTTCTGAGAGACAGGAACATGATGATGAAGCAATTGGGTTGGTAAGAAACTTAAATGAAATCACAGCCCAGACTGAAGCTGCACTGGAAGAAGGAACAAGTGATGGAACAGGTTCTTCCACCCAGAGCAACATGACAGGGGGAACATAACAAAGAGGAAATGATCCCCAAACCTCAATGGAACCTTCCATAAACTTGTTCCACACCAGAAAAACACTGAAGGAGCATCAAAGTGAAACTAGATGGTTGTGAAACCTTACAAGTATCAAAGTTCTCATCCCATTGAGAACATAATTACTAATCCAACCTCTGGAATCAAAACCAGATCTTCATTAAAGAATCTTTGTGCTTTTGATGCTTTCTTATCTCTTATTGAACCTAAAAATATTGTTGAGGCTTTGCAGGATGCAGACTGTGTAAATGCAATGCAGGATGAACTCAACCAATTTGAAAGGATGCAAGTTTGGCATCTGGTACAAAGACCCTTGGACAGATCAGTAATTGGCACAAAATAGGTCTTCAGAAACAAATTTGATGAAGATGGAACTGTTACAAGGAACAAGGCAAGATTGGTGGTTCAAGGATATAGCCAGGAGGAGGGCATAGACTATGATGAAACCTTTGCTCCAGTTTCAAGGTTGGAAGCAATAAGACTCCTTATAACCTTTGATGCTTACATGGAATTCACCCTCTACCAGATGGATGTCAAGAGTGCCTTCCTCAATGACTATCTAAAGGAAGAAGTGTTTGTCAAGCAACCTCCGGGGTTTGAAAGCAAGGAAAATCCTGATCATGTGTACAAACTTGACAAAGCACTTTATGGGCTCAAGCAGACGCCAAGAGCATGGTATGAAAGATTATCAAAATCTTTGCTTGAGCATGACTACAAGAGAGATAAAATTGACAATACTTTATTTTCTTGAAAGAAAAAGGTAAAGATCTCTTGGTAGTTCAGATATATGTTGATGATATAATTTTTGGAGCAACTACTGACAAGTTAAGTAAAGAATTTGCTAAACTAATGGGGAATGAATTAGAAATGAGTATGATATGTGAGCTTAATTTCTTTTTAGGGTTACAAATTAAACAAAATTCAAATGGAACTATGATCCATCAACAAACATTTGTGAAAGAGTTGCTTAAAAGGTTTAAAATAGAAGATTCCAAAGAAATTGACACTCCTATTGCAACAACTACAAAGTTGGATATTGGTTCATCTGTGGATCAGAAGTTGTATAGGGGAATGATTGGATCATTATTGTATCTCACTGCTAGTAGACCTGACATTGTCTTCAGTGTAGGCCTTTGTGCAAGATTTCAGGTAAATCCAAAGGAGTCACACTTGACTGCTGTCAAGAGAATTTTGAGATATCTAAAAGGCACCACTGATCTTTGTCTTTGGTATCCAAAAAGTAGTAATTTCAATCTTGTGAGATATGTTGATGCTGATTATGCAGGTTTTCTTGTGGATAGAAAGAGCACCTCAGGTATGGCACACTTTCTTGGCTCATGTCTTGTGTTTTGGGCCACCAAAAAGCAAAATTCAGTGGCCTTATCTACTGCTGAAACTGAGCATGTTGTTGCTGCTTCATGTTGTACTCAATTGTTGTGGATCAAACAATAATTAATGAACTTTGGAATTGATGTTGGTTGTATCCCTATTTTTTGTGATAAAACTAGTGCAATTAGTATGACTAAGAACCCGATTCATCATAAGAGAACTAAGCACATAGATGTTAGGCATAACGTTTTTAGGGATAGCTATGAAAAATGATTGATCACTGTGGAATTTGCTGACATCTTCACAAAAGCCCTAAGTAGAGATCACTTTGAAAGGAAGAGATTAGAAATAGGGATGATTAAGATCACCTAAAAGAATCAGCTCAGAATTCACAACGAAAAAAAAAATTAAAAAAAAAAATAAATTTTTTAAAATTTGTTTTGGTTAGAAAATCTGAAAATGTGTATATAATTAGATTAATTTTTGCTCAGACTCATACTTTCAATAGTATACTCTTGTGCCATGTGTTAAAATGACTCATTAATCTCTAATGATATTTTTTCTATTTTGGAAAATTTAGACTTACACAAGAGAATTATCAGTGAAGAACCTGGTTCATCACGGTATATTTTCTACACTCTGCATAATTTTAAATAATAATATTTGGATCATGAGGAGAGTCCTACTTAATTCCAATCTCCTTTTGGACTTATCCGTTACAAGTGAACCAATTTTGTTCAAAAGAGTCCCAACCGAATTGAAGTACCTAGATTCTAGGGATACACTCCAAAGTCTTTTCAAAACTGAAATTTAGTTTGATTAGACTTCCATACCCACTATTATCCCTTCCACCACCCCAACCTCTAAGAAAAGAGTAAAGATGCTGGCTCGCAAGGTTGTTGCGGGGAGAGAACAAATTTGGAGAATAGGTTTGTACTAGTAGGGTCTAAAGCAGGTGTTGAAACTACAGAGTTTGGAGAAATTGGTGGTAAAAACGAAAAAGAAAAAGAAAAAGAGAGCAAGGGTGTTCAAAGTGTTGTGAGGGGAAAGGGTAAAAGAGTGGTTGATTCTTCACCCACTCATGTGAGTTTAACCAAAGACACAGGTGCAATGGTTATTTGGGGAAAAAAATCTGCTGGAGTAGAGGAGAGTGTAAAGAAAACAGGGGGAAGTGGGTCTGGCAAAGCCGCTGAAAGGCTGGTTCAACTTGGAAAAAATATAGATGAACCTGTTTCATCTGAACAGGAAACCCTCGCAGACCTACTGAAGAGAGTGACTAAAAGTTATAATCCAAAGAAGAAAGGGAGGTTGGTACAAGCAAGGATTATTTTGGGGCAAATATGCTGCCTGCTTGTGACTATGAAGTCCATGTCACTCCTAAAGAACCTGGTTCATTTAAGAAGGTACCAGTGAATAGCAAGGTGCAAGCCTTGGTGCAAGAAAGTGGGGCTAAGGATGCTGAGATTGAGAGGCTGAAGAAAAGGTTGGCTGAGGTAGAGTCTGAGAGAGATGCTCTCAGAACTGAACTAGCAAGGAAAAAGAAGAAGAATGATGGAATTCTTCAAGACATGCTGAAACTTCTCCAAGCCAAAAACCAAGCCCTTAGTTCTTCCAAGCCTTAAACTTCTAGCCCAGTGTAGACCTTTCAGTGACACGATTTGGGATGTTTTTTGTTTGCTCACGTTTTCAGTATTTTTATTTCTTTTTATGCTTTGTGGAAGAATCGTATCAATCATTAATGAAATTCACTGTTTTTGCTCTAACTGTTTGTTTATATTTCTTTGATGGTTAAAATTCTTAGCTTGATCTATGATGATTAATCCATGATTGCATTTAAAGTAGCCCTAGTGGCCATGAGTAAGTTTTAAAATCTGGTTATCTCATATTTTTTATGCAACTTTTCGATGATGCCAAAAGGGGGAAAAGGTTGTGCTTTACACTTTGAACATTGATGTTTATAACCTAATGAACCTGGTCCTTGATGATAAGTGATAAAAAGAAAAAATATTTCTAACAGTGTGTTGATGTTGAGCTAAGTTGAAACAGGCCCTAAGCTTATGGAAGCACAGAGTTTGTCATCATCAAAAATGGGAAATTTGTTGGGCCAAGTAAAGGATAGTTTTGAAGATTGACAAAGGAACTCAAGGATGAACCAGGTCCATCACTGGTAGGCATAGACACAGACAGATTCAAAGCACGTGAGATGCACATGCAGGAGATAAACGAAATCTGGCATAATAATAGATATCTCCTGATTGAAAAGATTGCATAACTGATAAGGAGAAGGACTCCTTACTCAACGAGAACATTATCCAAGATAAGGAAGGAGTTAGGAGTTGAGATTAACTAGAACTCTTCCACCAAGGAAGAGTAGCATTAGAACTCTAGTTATTTTCTACTCTACTAATTATATAAACCACAGGATGTTCTCACTCTACAGGTAACGCACAAAAACAGAAGTTAAACGTGAATTGAGAGCAAAATAGCAAGGCATTTTGCAAGCAGTTCATGTGTAATTTAAATGTGCGAACCTGAAGCTACATGAACCAGATAGAAGAACCAGCTCCAAGTGTCTGTCTTTTATTCTACTTCAATTGTAGTAGGTGTTTTCATATTGTACCTTTCAGCTTTATCTAGAGGCAATTGTAATAAGTACTCAGAGTATTCAAGTTAGAGTTAACTTGAAGTTGTCGCAGCAGTTAGAGGCTGGTTGCCACAACGGGATTAGAGTTAATCCTAGGTTTACAAAAGTATTTTGTAAATGTAATTTTTGGCTCAGTGATTTAGTGGAAAGTTTGGAAAAATCCTACTGGGAAGTAGGTCGTAGTTTTTTCACCTTTTGAGCCAGGTGTTTTCCACGTAAAATACTTGTGTTCTTTAATTTCTACATTTATTATTCCGCAACAGTAGTATAAGGAACACATAGAAGAACCGGGTCCTTCTATAATCTGTGCACGCGAAAAATTGGACACCACACAAATCACCCCCTCTTGTGTGGTATTGAAGTTAAAACATCAATATTCCTTCATATTCTTCTTTGACAATTCAAGCTGCTAACTATTGATATACCACTTTATATTATGCCTAATTTGATTTGAAATATTACCGCCTAACTAACTCGCTTTTTCCTTTTTCTTTTTATCGATTTTAATAGTATTTTGCATCCGTGCAAGTCAAAAACTCAACATAAACACTTGATTTATAATTTATTGGAAGGAGGGAGTAAGATGCTCAATACTGTAATTTTTCCTGCATTATTCCAATTTTACCGAATGTCCCCAAAAGCGACAGATGCTCAATACTGTATACTCGATTTAATCAAATACAAAAAGTTAGGCATTAAAACGAACTTCTGACCAAACTTTTGGACTAAAATTAGTGAATGGGAAAACAAAAATATATCATACGTACCTTACAAGATATTTTCTCGAAGCTTTTTACACATTACATATGCAATGCGTAAAAGTAATAATGCAATAAGTACAGTAAAATCCCACAGATGAGGTGTCTGGTGAGGGGATTGTGTACGCAAACCTTACCCCTACCCCGATTGAGTAGAGAGGTTATTTCCGATAGACTCTCGACTCAAGAAAATAAAAAAGACGAAAAGAGACAATATATAAGTACCATCAACAGAAACCATATTCATAATAACAGCATTATAAGAACTAGAAAATAGTGGAAACGCAATAACAATAACCAGTAAATAAGGCCCGGTGCTATAAAAAACAGAAGAATAGTGTGAACACAATATTAACCACTAGCAGTCTAAGACAAACCCTATTAGACTAGCCTCACACCCGAAACGAAGTAGAAAAATATTCAACTACCTCCTAACCCTCAACCCTGGTGCTCGACCTCCACACCTTCCTATCAAGGGCTATGTCCTCGAAAATCTGAAGTCACGTCATGTCCTGCCTGATCACCTCTCCCTAATACTTCTTAGGCCGTCCTCTACCTCTTTTCGTACCCGTCAACGCCAACTGCTCACACCTTCTTACCGGGGCATCCGAGCTTCTCCTCTGCACATACCTGAACCATCTGAGCCTCACTTCCCGCATCTTGTCATCTATAGGAGTCACGCCCACCTTCTCCTGAATATATTCATTCCTAATCTTATCTATCCCAGTGTACCCGCACATCTACCTCAACATCCCAATTTCTGCTACTTTCATCTTCTGAATATGTGAGTTCTTAGCCGACTAACATTCTATCTCATACAACATGGCCGGTCTAACCACCGCTCTATAAAATTTATCTTTGAGTATCAATTGCATTTTTTTGTCACACATGATTCCAGATGCTAACCTTCATTTCATCCAACTCGGCGCTGAACTTGCACTCTATGTATTATGTCTTAGTCCCGCTCAACTTGAAATCCTTAGACTCAAAGGCATGTCTCCAAACCTTCAGTCTCTCGTTAACACTGCCTCGCGTCTCATAAATTAGATCTATGTCATCAACGAATAACATACACTATGATACATCCCCTTGAATATGTCATGTCAGTGCGTCCATCACCATGGCAAAGAAGAACGAGCTGAGCGCAGATCCTTGATGTAGCCCCATAACAACCGAAAAATGCTCTGAATCGCCTCCCACTATCCTAACCCGAGTCTTAGCTCTGTCATAAATGTCATTGATCGCTCTAATGTAAGCTACTGGCACACTTTTTACCTGCAAGCATCTCAGAGAATCTCCCTAGGGACCTTGTCATACGTTTTCTCCAGGTCAGTAAACACCATGTGCAGATCCTTCTTCATATCCCTGTATTGTTCCACCAACCTCTTAATAAGGTGGATAACTTTTGTTGTTGAACGACCTGGTATGAACCCGAACTGGTTGTCAGATATACACACTGTCCTCCTCACCCTCACTTCCACCACCCTTTCCAAAACTTTCATGATATGACTTAGTACCTTGATACCCTTATAGTTGTTACAACTCTAGATATCACCTTTGTTCTTGTGTAACGGTACCACCGTACTCCACCTCAACTTATCTGGTATCCTCTTCATTCTGAAAATAACATTAAATAACTCAGTTATCCACTCCAAGCCTGCTCTACCCGCACACCTCCAAAAGTCTACCGGAATTTCGTCTGGCCTGGTTGCTCTGCCCCTACTCATCTTACACATAGCCCCCACGACCTCCTCAACCTTAATGCGCCTACAATACCTAAAGTCTCGATGACTCTTCGAATGCCCCAAATTACCTAGCACAATATCCATGTCCCCCTCTTCATTTAGAAGTTTATGAAAGTAAGTCTGCTATCTTCGCTTAATCTGAGCCTCCCCCATCAATACCCTACCGTCCTCGTCTTTGATGTACGTCACTTGATCTATATTCTGAGACTTCATCTCTCTCGCCTTAGCCAGCCGAAATAACTTCTTATCTCTGCCTTTGTCCCCTAGTTCCTCATACAGACGACCAAACGCTGCAGTCTTAGCCTCTGTGACCGCCAACTTTGCCTCCTTCCTCGCTACCTTATACATCTCTTTGTTCGCTCCCATCTCCTCCTCGCATGTGCTCCCTACTAACTTCAAGTACGCCGCCTTCTTCCCTTTCACTTTGCCTTGGACCACTTTATTCCACCACCAGTCACCTTTATGTCCGCCAGAAAAACCCTTCGAGACCCCTAACACCTCTCTCGCCGCCTCCCTTACACAGTTTGTCATCGTCGTCCACATAACGCTCGCGTCCCTACTACTCCTCCAGTCTCATATAGTTGATAACCTCCCCTCCAACTCCTGAGCTTTATCCTTAGTCAAGGCTCCCCACCCGATCCTCGGTCGTCCTCGAACAGACCTCTTCTTCCTCCTTATCATGATACCAATCACCAAGAGCCTATGCTGCGCCTCGCCTGGGATAACTTTGCAATCCTTTCTCAACCTTCTATCGCACCTTCCGATGAGGAGATAATCAATCCGAGTCTTCGTCACCGTACTTTGGAAAGTAACCAAATGCTCGCCCTCTTCGAAAAATTAGAGTTCGCAATCACCATCTCAAATGCCTTAGCGAAATCCAATAGCAAAGTTCCTCCTCCGTTCCTATGCCGAAAGCCGAAGCAACCATGCACCTCGCCATAGCGTAAATATCTAATTCCTAACTCCAACATTTTCTAGTCTTTTTTCTTTTTTGATAATATCTTACTGCTCCATCCAAATAAGGTTAGACATTTTTTTTCCTTTTGTTTGGGTACCTACCAAAAATTAGACTTTTTTCTTCGTACGAAACAAAATATTCTTCTTTCACAATTCAAGCTGCTAGCAATTGATATACCACACTTTATATTATGCCTAATTTGATTTGAAAATATTAGCGCCTAACTAATTCACCTCTTTGTCAAATTTTACTATTTAGCATCTGTGGAAGTCAAAAACGCAAAACAAACACTTGCTTTATACTTTATTGGAAGGAGGAAGTAAGATGCTCAATACTGTACTTTCTCCTGCATTATTTCAATTCGGTATACTCTGTTTGAATCAAAGACACAACTTTAGGGATAAAAACGAACTTCTGGCCAGACCTTTGGGCTTAAATTAGTGAATTGCCAGCTAAATAAATTGTACTTTAATAAATTTTGAAGGTGTCGGTGTGAACAATGAGTACCCTCAATAATGACGATTCTTATCTCAATTGACTAATGGGCCCCCATTTTCATCCTCTGGCCCAGCCCGGACCCACCACCCATTTCACTGCACGTCAGATCGTGTAGCGTGTATCCCACTTCCCGATTTGTCCATTTTGCCTCAGTCGGAAACAACCGCAACGATCAAAAAAGTTATCAGTGTTTCCGTAACTAAGGAGTTAGCAGTAAAAAATAAACAGAAGTTTAGCCAATCGATAAAAAGAGAACAGACTCTGCCACCGAAAAAGGAAAATTACGAAAAAGGGAATTGCCAAGACACAAGGGTCTATGGTGATTATCATTATCGATAAAACAACGGTGCTTTTTCATTGCTAATCATTGCGTTGCTTTCATTTTGAATTCAATTTTGGGGGAAGAGGGATATTGATAGGGTTTTGTATTCGGAATTAGAAAGGAAAGGATGACGGAGGTGGTCGTCCACATATATGATGTGACGAATAGTGGCTCCGATAAGACCAACAACACAATTGTTCAGATCAACAAGTTTTTCAAAGACGGCATCGGTCTTGGTGGCATCTTCCATAGCGCCGTCCAGGTTCACTACTTTTACTTTTTGCCCAATTTGTTGTTCTATGTTGGTGAATTGGATCTAGGGTTTAGTAGTGATAATCCTGCTCTAGGATTTCTGTTATTGTTCCGTTTTGAGTTGCTGGATACTGAAATTTACTGATTTTTATTGTGTTCCATTATATATTTGATGCCTTGGAATATTTAATAAAAGGGGATCTGGTTGAATGTGTTCGTGGTATATTCTCAAACATCTCTCTCCTTTTTTTTTTTTTTGGGGGGGGGGGGGGGGGGGGGGGTTAACATTTCCCTAGAGCAGCAAAAAGAGAAGAAGCAGAAACAACCAAAAAGCATTTAGCACATAAGGAGCTTTTTATTTGTGGAAATGAGACAGAAAATTGGTAAATCTAACAAAACATTTTAGTGAGGAAAAGATTTTTCTAGAACTATCAATTTACTGTATGATCTGCAAAACGACAAGTTCCTTGTGTTTTGTTTCTCTTTCTTTTCTTTTTGCTTCTCCTTTGACACAAAACTAGTTTACATAGTAGACCATTTTGTTTTGTAGTTTCTGGTATGTAAGATATTAGTAACCACTTCTGTTAATCTTCTATCTCCCATTTGCTGTGACTTTAAGCTGAAACTGTTCTTGAATGTTTGCTTTTGTCTATACAATATTGAGCCGGGAGGACTTGATTATAAAAAAATTCCTCAGGTTGAGTTCATCGTAGATGTCAGCAGTTGTAACAACATATCATCTAGAATTATTAAAGCTGAAAGCAGGTTTGATGAATATGACTTACCGTTATATCAATTGTCGTCTTTGAAATCTGTTAATACTTGAAAGGCGTTCAGCTCCCAAGGGGTGGCCTATTGGTTGAGGCCAGTTGCTTTTGTCTATACAATATTGAGCCTGGAGGACTTGGTTGAGGCCAGAGACATGAGGATAATAGTTCTAATCCTAGCTATAACTTGGTGTGAGTCCATCTATCCCAACATGACATAATCATTTCCTTTTCACCATCGGGCATCTATATATATATATATATATATTCTTGGAAATCTTAGCTTTCTATTTTTTCTGCTGCAAGCTTAACTAATCAATTCTCACCTATCGTCTTTTCGAAGATGCAAGTATTTATTTTCCTTCAATCAGACTAGAAGGGAAAGAGTTACCAACCTGAACACTGTAAAAAATTTCTCCAAAATTTTTCAAGCCATATATGTGGTATCAGTGTTGGCGATAATGTCTGTATCAGTGTTGTCACAAGCGAAAAGCTCTAAAAAAACGCTCCAGGTCTATTGGGTCTTTAAGCGCAAAGTATAATTTAAGTGTGGGCTTTAGTAAAAAAAAAAAAAAAGGCACAACGATGGAAATAAATAAATATATATATATATGTAATTTAAGAAAAATCAACAAATTCATTCATATTGTTTTCCATAAGACATTATACACTTATTTGCTGTTATATTTGTTGTTTAGTACCCGCTCAATTCAAGATAGAACTCATGGGCAATGGGTGTGCACGCCTTAGTGCCTTACCTTAACTGAAGCGTAGCTTAAGCGAGGCGACCTCCCCAAGCTTTTCTGAGCTTCAGGGCTTAAGCACGCTTTAAATGAGCCTTTGACAACATTGATCTGTATGAGATCGTGTCCACCTTACACTTCCATACTTGGGGTTATAAATGTATTAATAAGCTCTATGATCCTTGCAGTTTACCCAAAAAGTGATTGAGTGGCATTATTGCTTCACAGAACTCAATATCTAATGTATCATTTATCGAAATTGAGAAGACTAGGGACCATCATTTAATGACTTAAAGTAAATGTGAAAGTACTGGTTAGTCTACGACGACATACATTGAAAGAACTGATTATCTTTGATTTAAAAATTTAAGACTAATGATAATTGATTTTTTCACATCCTTGCATCTTGTTGAATAATATGTCAAAACTGTGTTGATCCTATCTAAAAGCTTTACAATTTGTCTGACCTAGCATTTGTTTTCTGATAATTGACATGTGCAAAGTTGTAAGCACGATGTCCTGTTTCTAACTCTTTCTATTATCAGGATATATTGGTTCCTATTTGCAAAAATCTTGCACTGTCTCATCTTGTGTAGTGTCCCTTTAAGCTCATTCAATGGTGTCTTCAGTTGTTCTTTAACTTTTTGCTGAACTTTTGTCTCTTGTTAGTCAAACGAGCTTTTTTTGTAAATATGTTGCTCTGGCTATACTGTCTATAGCTCCACCTTGTGTTTTTATCCTTTTGAGTTTGTGTCTTAATAAATGTGAGATTTGGTCTATATTTTACACAGGTTTATGGAGATGACGAGTGGTCATTCGGGTTCTGTGAGCAAGGTACTGGAGTTTTTAGTTGTCCTGCTGGGAAAAATCCAATGTATACATACCGTGAATGCATTGTACTTGGAACCACAAACCACCAAATTTTCGAAGTGAACCAGATACTGAGAGAGCTTAGTAGAGAGTGGCCCGGACACTCATATGATTTATTGGCAAAGAACTGCAATCACTTTTGTGATGAGTTTTGTGAAAGACTTGGTGTTCAAAAGCTTCCTGGTAATCTTTTTCTCCCTCCTCTCTGTTTTCCCTTGCCTGTTGATCTCTGTTTGTGCTATAATCATTTTTTGTCTACAAACTCTTAGTAGTGAACTTGAATTTTGCGCAAATGTACGGCCACTACTTTTAGTTTCTGGAGAAGTACTCAAATTATTATGTATTTGCTATTTCATCATTTTCAATTAGGTGATGTCTGCTTACCAGTGAGATGTTTTACTTTGAAGACAGTTCTCGGTTTCCAATTCTCCTCATACTTATTGAAGCTCATGGAAACCACCTTTTCTCGGCTTTTGAATTTGACATTTTTACTGAATGTTATTTCTTTCATTCCAAGTTCAGTTTCCTCCTCCTTTTTTATGATAAGGTAATTCCTTGTTTCCTAGGTTGGCTTCTATGAATAAATTGATTAATGAACATTCAAGCTTAGAGCAAGGTGCAGAAACATGATGGATACACTGTGCTTTGCCAAGGACATGATCCATGGTTAATAGATATATTAACTTTAGAGAATTTGATTTAAATGTTGGACCCCTAATATGAGGAGCGGGGAACACCTAATATATTTTGATTATCCCATTGAAGTGTTCAGTAAGCAAAATATTCCATTACCAGTAATTGACACTCAATTATTTTGTCCACTTCCTATACATCAGTCAAATTACTTAATAATGCTAAATTACATAAACTTATACGTTTTGAAACATGTATTGGTGATGCCTTCCCTTCAAAACATCTCTGGTTCCTCTCCTTCCAACTAGTCCAAATTCCAAAAAACACATGCTGGAATGGTTCTCCAGCATTGAAGCGTTTAAGCGCATGATTCTTGTTAAAGATAAGCTTTTAAATGCATGATATATTTTGCTTATTTGCTGTGTAATTCACGGCTTCACGCTAGTAAGAAGCATTCATTTAACGTCTTATATTAAGAAATCTGTCTACTAATATTCTTCTCCAAAACGTAGGTCTTAGGTGTTTTTTGTGGGAGGGTGGGGGTCGGTCCAGATGTAAGCATGGGCGGAAGTCCTGCCTTGTGTTCTGATTGTTGCTTGTATAGAGGTTCCCATCAGGTGCACCAAAACAACAGTTCTAGAGAAGATTTGAGATGTCATTTTACCTTACCAATAGAAATAGTAATGCAGGTGATGTATTTCATGCAGTGAAGTTAGACTGGATACTTAATATTGGGTTGCCACTTCGTCTGCTAGGGAGCAGTTTTAAAATATCCACATTATCTAGGTATACAGTAAAAAGATAGATGCACGCTTGAAATATTCTTCCGTAAGGACATGAGTTTAACACCCATTGTTTAAGCGGGAACCTTGTAACATAACTTCGCTCCTGGAACTTATTGGTGCTAAGCATTCACTGCTATATGAGTGTTGATTGGTGGTACTTTTTGCGATTGTTATACTGTTTGAAATTTGAATATATCACTTCAAGAAATAGATTTCCACCAAGATACAAGCATGATGATGCTTGAGTGCTAATGCTGATTCAAAAGCAACTTTTCTTAATCATGGGTTTATAACTACCCATGTTTCTCTGTTGGATCTTTTCAATATCACTTGATTCCTGGAGCTTATTGGTGCTAGATGTTCACTGCAATATGTTGGTAAATGGGAGGAGTTATATTTTTTATTCCTATGCTGTTTGGATATGTCATCTCGAGAAATAAAAGTTCCCCCAAATGGGAACACATGGCCAAACTGTCACTGGTGCTTGAGTTCTAATCAAATGCTGATTCAAGCAACCTCTTGAACAGACATTTATATATCGTGCAGCATAAATTTTCTGAATCTTCTATCTTCTGTCTGTAACTCCCTTCATAGACCATATTCTTATAGCTTCTGTAACAGGTTGGGTGAACAGGTTTGCTCATGCTGGTGATGCTGCCGTTGAGATAGCTGGAACTACTGCCTTTAGGGTGAGATTCCTCTACTTTTGGACGTGCATTTCTTTATCTCTAATGTTAAATGTGTGGTTACCAGTCTCCTAGTTCCCATTCTACTTCTCTATATTTACCCCAATTGTTTGACCCTTTCCCTGAAGGGAAAATCTCTCGAAAAGTTTTATTTTATCTAAGATTACATTACTTTTATGACTGTAATCTAGATTGAACATTTTTTCCAACTTAATTTCCACATTCAACATATTACTTTTATGTCGTTATGATCTCTGTGTAGTTAAGAAGCACCAGAGACAATTTTGTTTTTGTTGTTTACTTTGCTACGTCTTGCTAGTTTAGCACAACTTTTGCTTCAACTTGACTTCTTCGTCTCTATGTAGCTGAGGCAAGCTAAAACAGAGATTGTTACAGCTAGTAAAGTGGCATATAGGTTCTTTGCGGGAGTTGCTTCGAACAATTCAGTTGCCCCGGATTCTCCTAACTCTAGTCGGGGAACTCCTAGATTTCAAGCTAATTGGTTTAAAAATTTTATCACCACTGGTGCAAAACCATCAAGTAGTTCAGATTTGGAGAGTCACAGTGAAGAAGTGCTACGTCAGCAGAAGCATCATGGCACAGAGACCCCTCTGAGGCAGAACTCGCGGCAGGACAGCTGAAAGAATTCTACCATGCGCTGATCCATGTTGTAGTTCATACTGTAGTCAGACACAAGGAATATCGTTGCCCCCACGTTCACTGTTATGGTTGACCACTCCTTGTTATTCTCAAGAAAATGCAAGCTTATTGCTGCTGATTTGTTGTGGAATTATGTAAATCATTTTGTTCTGATGATGATGATGCTTAAATGTTAGAAATTTTTTATGGGATTATGTAAATTTTTCTGCTCTTTTGTTGATGCCGAATTAAATGTTAGAAGGTGGACGCACAAACAACATTATTCATAATAGCTTACCTGTTCTTTCTTTAATTTCAATTTACATATATCTGAGTTCATGCAGTTAACTACATTAGGATCATGCAACATATGGAATAGTTTCCTTTTCAGCTAAACAAGTTTCTCGTATAAGTCAGAAACTGAGGATTTGCATAAGATGTCCGTGGGCAAGAAAAATCTAGTCCCGTCATGGAGAAAGAGGAGAAGAAATCAAGTTGTCGGCTTTAAGATGTCCCTTGCCACAAAAATTTAATGTTTAATATATCTTGGTCGTCTCATTTTCATGATAGATTTTGCTCACAATAATAGCCCATTCTTCCCATCCTAGTAGAGATCCGTCGATGATAATATTTGAAAACAAATTCAGAATAGTGTTTCTTTGCATTTGATTCGTTATTTCAACTTAAGATAGAAAATTAAAGTTTGAAAAATTAATTTGAACAGTATTTCAAGTAAAATATACTAATGGATTTCACTCATAAAACTTAGTGGGCTTTGGACATAGGAATTGTAAAATTCCAAAAAAAAAGAATTTGTTTTTTCAAGTGAAAATGGTATTTGAAAATTAGAGTTGTGTTTGAATATAAATATAATTTTGGATTGTTTTTGAACTTTTGTAAGTGATCTGAGTGAAAATTATAAAAAATAGCTTTTTAGGGTTTTCAAATTTTCGAAAAATTCCAAAATTCATCTTCAAGTGATAATTAAAAATTTTATGACCAAACACTAATTTCGAAAAAAATAAAAAAAAATCGAAAAAAAAGTAAAAAAAATCTTATCTTCTCCAAGTTAATATCACATCAAAACACAACTTCAACTCCAAATATTCTTGTTCAATTTCAACTTCAACCAAATGCTATCCTTAGTAGATATATGCATAAACCAATTATGAAATTGACGGTCTACTCGACGAGTTAGGTCGCAGGGTCTGAACCACTGAATATATACTAGTGCGTAGGACTTGACATCCTGCTTTAAGTAATTAGAATGTGATAGCTCAACATTTTCCAAGCAAGGATTTCGAGACCACAATAAGAAAATAAAATCACAAGTACATTAAATTATACTTGACAGCCCATCCCCCAAACGAGCAAAAAGTACGATCAATTGAATGTTTTCATCTCAAGTCTCAACCCAGCCATAGATATTCTCCCACCATGTAGCTCTCATGAACTCAAGATGTAATTTAACCACTCTAGACTTCGCATATAACACCTCAACAGGTGACAATCAACCAGAAACACCACAGTAAATTTTAAAACACAAGCAACAACAAAGAGCGTACATATTGCAAACGGATGAGTTCAACTTCAAATATATACATGAGATTATTCAAACCCATTAAGAAAAAAATAGTAGTTTGGCACCACCAACTGGATTACAGACTTAACAACAACAACAACAAATAATTCACTGGATTACAGATTTAAGACTTCCAAATAATTCACTCCCTCAACACCTGATTGAAGATATACGAGTCCACTGGAGCGTCTTCAGCGATCTGAAGAGATGAGACAGCCTGTGCTGCAAGTAGATCAGGAGAAATTCTTGCAACCTCCCAATTTCCCTCATCAAAATAGTGATACTGAATATCCCTTACACAAGGTTCAGATGAGATCATCCAGTCAGAATTTCCCCACTCATTCGACATGCATGCATACCCGCTTGCCCCAGAATCCCAGTCTATTCCTTCAGGTGAATATGTCGAGAAGTCTTGGTGAGGGAGTATGGGTCGTTGTCCCCCAATGTACAAGTCAAAATTGCTACAAAGATCCCATGCATTCCATCCTTCGTCCTTCTTCAAGATAAGCTTACATGAATCATCAGAGTCTTCGTCCACAAGGACCTGAAGAGCAACTGCCTCAGCAATCGCAGCACCCTCTTCATCAAGCCTTTGCTGTTCTTCTTTCTTCTTCTGTTTCTTCTTTTCCAGTTCAGAACGGATGGCAGCCGAAGTAGCCAAGGCTTTCTCTAAGCGCCTCTTCTTTTTCTCAGCCTGTTTAATTCGATCCAACTCATCCTTAACTTGCTTCTTCTTGTCTTTTCTAACTGCAGATGCAACTTTAGCACAGTCCATTTTGCCAACTGATTCTCAAACAATAACACTTAAGCAAATCTGACTTCCCCTTTGTTAAGATATCTCTAAAGAAGTATTCATACTCTCTGTGACTAATTTATTTTCCTTTCCTTTGTGCCCTGTATTTAATACTATTGCAAAAGACTAAATGCTATCCAATCTAAAGCGTTTACGAGAAGTACACCTACACAAACTCAGGTCTAAAGGAATACCTCATTTTACGAACAATACAGTCCCAGACAGAAACAACAGGAGACTGAAGAAGAGAAGATTGGTAAGCACTCATAGGCCCGTCACTCACCATTCTTCCTAGTTTTCCGCAACCCTGGCATTTACCCATCTGGCAGCAACTAACCAAACTACTAACCTCAATGAAAACCAAACAAAATGATGTCTATACCTGTCGGCTTGCAACAACTCACATGGCCTTCCCTCCTGCAGAATATGCACAAACTTAGTACATAAATTCCAGATATTAACAGAACGAATAATTAGAAACACAATCAACAGAATTCATCCTAGACATATGTATATCACGATATACACCACGTTGTCCCGTACATAGATTTTTTTTTTTTGTGTGTGTGTGTGTCAAAACCACATAATCTAGAGTACTCATACAGCTTATTAAAGAGACCAGAAAAACAAAAAAAGTACCCATATCGATGACAAATCTACCACCAAAACAGAGGGAAATTTAAGAGATACAAAAACTCCCACCCCAACAGCAACTAGACAAATCATCAGCGTCCTCAAACGTCAAAAGAGAACACCAATAAAGTCACATTACATATTCTCTCACCACCTATTAACAACATACAGATTGAATCCAGGACTTTCATGTCTCATACATGAGACTTTGCTTAGGACTTAGTCATATCAGCTATGTCCAAAACTAATCCTCTCATCTAAGTTGTTTTATAAACGACTATTTATTCTACATCAGAAGCTGCAATAGTGGGTAAGCAACTAAAGCAAACCCTAATTTAACAAAATTGAGATTCATATAAGATGCCCAAATCAGAAATTGACTTAATCATACAGAGGCAAAAACTACAAAAATCAATAACCCCAATAAAATTCAGTTCACTCCTAATACAACATCAAACGATAACAACCCATTCGACCCGCATACAAAAACTTCAACTTTCAATACAATCAATCACTTTCACACACAATTAACATCAGATCGAGAATACCCAGATGACAAATCAGAGAGAAACACAAAACAGAAGCACAAATATTAAATCTTTTAGATCTCACTTGAACACAAAACAAGAATCAAGAAAATTAACCTGTGAGAGAAAAAGGCCACTGAAAAGCTCTTCCAGCGAAGGGTCAACTAGAAATAGAGAGAGTATAATGATCTGTAGATCTGACGATAAGAAAAGCAAAGGTGAAATGAGAAATGGGGGCAAAGGAAGAGAGATAAGAGAGACAGAGAGGATAATATAATAAGCAACTGATCACATGAAATTGCCGGTTGGAAGAGACGGGGATGAGTAGGAGAAGCAAGGGTACAATTGTCAATTTAATACCTATTCGTTATGAGACACGTGGGAGATGAGTAGGGTCATTGAACTTTCTTTTTCTTCTCACTGGACTAATGCTATCCTATTGGGACCCAACTAATATGAATTCCTAGGGTATAAATTTCATTAAATTCTTTTTGGAAAACTATATTGTATAGCAACTTTTAAAAATAAAAACAAACAGTAGCAAATTCGGTATAATCTCACATAGTAGAGTCTATGAGGGTAATGTGTATTAGACTTACCTCTACCCAGAGGCGGACTCATGATTTGAGCGTGACGGGGCACCACTAACCTTAAATATGCCAATAATTAACGATAAAATTATGTGTGCGGTTCTTTAAGAAATTAATAAGTATGACAACTTATCCGCAATATATAAACAACCAAAAAATTTTAAAGAAAGAAAAAACATTAAGCAAAGAGTGAAAGATTACTTTGCAAAATAAGTGCTACAGGAACCAATGTTGATAGAAGCGATGTCGCCCAACACTGCTTCGTTAATTTTTCTTATATATATATATATATATATATATATATATATATATATATATATATAGAGAGAGAGAGAGAGAGAGAGAGAGAGAGAGAGAGAATTAGGTCTTTAGGTCTCGAACACAAGACCGAATGGTGAGGCTGGGAAGGTGGTGAAACTAGCAGCTCAACCAATGCTGCCGTCCAGCTTTTGTTTTGTAGGGGCTCAAGTAAATTATTTAAGGAGTCCTAATCTGAATATACAGTACACACAAGATCTATATATACATGATTTTTGCCGAGCCTAACAGGTTCCGGTGACCCCGCACACTCCACTATAGGTCCACCTCTGCCCCTACCTTGTGGAGAGAGAAAGGTTGTTTCCAATAGACCATCGACTCAGAGAAGCATAAACATCACATTAATGAAGAGAAAAACAAGAAGCGCAACAGCGAGAAGCCAATCGCTTTTAAAAATATTTTTTATATATTTGTATGCGATCGAAATCGAGCTCGCCTACGACATGGCAGATTAGGATCGGAATATGACAACCAAAGATTGAAGATCGACCCCGAGTCCCACCGAGTTAGGACTCGAGGTCAGAACGTCTGCCTTCAAGAATATTAAGTTTGTAATCCCGGAGTCGACCTTAGCCCCGATCGAGCTCGAAGAAACTTTGTTAGCACAACAAAAGATCGAAATATTCATAACCGGTCGGATATAATGGCGAGAATCTCGGCACGAATCAATAATGAACCGGCAATCAGCAAATCAAAAGATCTTTTACCTTTTATAGAATTGTACCTAAAGTATGATTCCTCTACTATATAAAGAGAGGTTTAATAATTCATTGAAAATATTGTAACATGCATCCCAACGCAATATATTATTATTTTCTTTAAGTTCTTATAATTCTCTTGTTGTTCTGTTCTGATATCAATTAAAGTATTTTTGGCTCAAGGGTGGCTAACCTTCCAAGGCTGGGACTGTTCAACTTATGTGGTTTGCATTTACTTTTCCATTAGTTATTTCAATTGCAATCTAATTTGTCGTTTCGTATCAAGTTAAATCACGTATCCTTAAAATCACTTACAAATTCAATTGTTATCCGATTTTGATGGTAAACAGTTTGGCGTCCACCGTGGGGCTAAGGATAATAGTAGTTATTTGATACAAATCTCCATAACACACACTATTTTACACTTGTTCTTTGAAGGGTCTCTGATTTCAGGTTAAAACTTGAAATACCAAACCCTCAATCAGCACCCCTACATGTTGACAACGAGCCCGGTCATCACGGGAAAAATAACAACATAGCGCCCAGTGATGAAGTACCGCCCGTTGATCCCATCGGAATTCCAGTCGCAGACCCAATTGACGCTAATTCACATGTGGCTATCGACGCAAAATTACCTACCGACCCCGAGAATAGCGTCCGTGGTGGAGCCCAATCGGCAACTTAAAACACACAAAATATTGGAGGAGACGGGATCAGTTTAGGGTGATCTTCGAAATGCTGCAGACTCAACAAGCGGCGATAGCTCAGTTACAGAACCAAAGCCATGTACCGAGCAGGGTTGAACCCGATCCACCTCGGGAAGTCACCTGCAAGGATGAACCTGTCATAGAAAGGTCAAATGGATATGAATCAGGGACTAATCCCGAGATCATAAAGATGCTCGAAGAACTGATAAAACAGTTAGAATCAGGGGAGAAGAAAATCGAAGCTAATGACAAAAAGGTGAAAACCTACAATTCTAGGGTAGACCAAATCCCTGGAGCAGCACCAATATTGTAAGGCCTGGATTCCAAGAAGTTCGTGCAAAAACCTTTTCCTCCGAGCGCGACCCCGAAGCTGATCCCTAAGAAATTCCGTATGCCCGAGATACCTAAGTATAACAGAACGACCGACCCAAATGAGTATGTAACCTCTTATACATGTGCCATCAAAGGGAAAGACTTAGAGGACGATGAGATCGAGTCTGTCTTGCTGAAGAAGTTCGGAGAAACCCTGTTGAAGGGAGCTATGATATGGTATCACAACTTACCTCTTAATTCTATTGATTCATTTGCTATGCTCACGGATTCTTTCGTGAAAGCACAAACCGGGGACATCAAGGTCGAAACCAGGAAATCAGACCTTTTCAAAGTAAGGCAGAATGATAACAAGATGCTCAGAGAGTTCGTGTCCCGGTTTCAAATGGAACGAATGGACCTACCACCTGTCGCTGATGATTGGGCCGTTCAGGCTTTCACCTAGGGGCTCAATGTTCGAAGTTCAGTGGCTTCACAACAGTTGAAACAAAACCTGATAGAATATTCAGTTGTTACTTAGGCCGACGTGCATAACTAGTATCAATCGAAGATCACAGTGGAAGATGATCAACTTGGGGCCCCTTCGGGGTCTATTTATCCCGTCATAAACATCGACAGAGTCAAGAGAGATATCGATGGTGAACCGAGACCAAACAGGGATCGGTACCAGTCGTATAATGGAGACCGAAGAAGTAGTGGGTCTGGGCAGAACTCTATGAGAAATGAAAGGAGAAGTGATAGAGGTCAGAGCAATCAGGGACTCATGAGCAAAAACAGCTTTGATAGGCCCATTGGGCCTAAAGAAGCGCCGAGGTTATCGGAATACAACTTTAATGTCGATGATGCTGCCATTATATCAGCTATCGAACATATAAAAGATACCAAATGGCATCGACCTCTATAATCTGATCCAACCCAAAGGGATCCTAAGTAGATATGTAAATATCACAGCACTCACGGCCACAGAACGGAGGATTGCCGACAGTTGAGAGAGGAAGTTGCCCGACTATTCAACATCGGGCATCTTCGAGAATTCCTGAGCGACCGAGCCAAGAATTATTTCAGGAATAGGGATTCTAACAAACAGACTGAACAAGAAGAACCTCAACACGTCATTAATATGATCATTGGTGGGGTCGATGTACCACAGGGGACAATGTTGAAATGCACCAAAGTGTCCATAACGACGGAAAAATAAACTCGAGCTTACACACCGGAAGGAACCTTGTCTTTCAACAATGAGGACACGGAAGGGATCGTGCAGCCCCATAATGATGCACTGGTAATATCTGTACTCGTAAAAAAATTCGAGTTAAACGTGTGTTAATTGATCCAGGTAGCTCGGCCAACATCATCCCATCGAGGGTCGTGGAGCAGCTCGGTCTACAAGATCAAATCGTGTATGCAGTACAAGTTCGAAACGGATTCAACATGGCATATGAAACCACTAAGGGTGAGATAACGTTACTACTGAACACCGCCGGGACTATCCAGGAAGCTAAGTTTTATGTAATCGAAGGAGACATGAGATACAATGCTTTGTTTGAAAGGCCATGGATCCACAACATGAGGGCATTACCTTCAACTCTGCACCAAGTGTTAAAATTCCCAACACCAGGCGGAATTAAAACAATCTACGGAGAACAACCAGTCGCAAAGGAGATATTTGCGGTCGAAGAGGCGATTTTGATTTTTGCACTTACAACGGCAAAGGGGCCGAGTTTGGTCATAAAGCCAGAAACTAAATAGCAATTACCGACACCAGCTCCGACCCAATCGGAGAAACAGGGGACAGATGAAGACGCTGATTATGACTATGGGGTACCTAGGTCTTTTATAGCCCCTGATGATTCATACGCCACTAAATCGACGGTCGAGGAGCTGGAACATATCATATTGGTCGAGAATCTACCCGATCGAAAGGTATACCTGGGCACGAGGTTAAATCCTAAGCTCAGGAAAAAACTCATTTAGTTTCTTATAGCTAACATAGATTATTTAGCTTGGTCTCACCTTGACATGACAAGGATCCAGCCGGAGATAACCACGCATAAGCTAAGCTTGGACCCAAAATCCCATCCGGTGAAGCAGAAGATGAGACCCCAGATCGAGATCAAACATGCTTTCATCAAGGACGAAGTATCTAAACTCCTTAAAATAGGTTCCATTCGGGAGGTTAAATACCCGGATTGGTTAGCGAACATAGTGGTAGTTCCTAAAAAAGGGAATAAATTAAGAATGTGTGTAGAATATAAGGATGTGAATAAGGCATGTCCCAATGACTCTTTCCCTTTGCCCAACATTGGTCGCATGATCGATTCCACGGCCGGCCATGAGATCCTCAGTTTTCTCGATGCCTATTCCGGGTACAACCAAATACGAATGGACCCGGGCAACCAGGAAAAAACCTCTTTTATCACTAAGTACGGCACCTACTGTTATAACGTTATGCCATTCGGGTTAAAAAAATGCTGGTGCCACTTACCAATGCCTAGTAAATCGAATGTTTGAGGAATAAATAGGAAAATCAATGGAGGTTTATATTGACGATATGTTGGTTAAGTCCCTGTGAGCAGAGGACCATTTAAAACATTTACAGGAAACCTTCAGCATATTGAAGAAATACAATATGAAGCTGAACCCGGAGAAATATTCGTTTGGAGTTGGGTCAAGTAAATTCCTCGGATTCATGGTATCCAACCGGGGGATCGAAATCAACCCCGACAAGATCAAAGCCATCGAAGATATCACGGTTGTGGATAACGTGAAGGTCATGCAAAGGTTAACCAGGCACATAGCTGCCCTTGGGCAATTCATCTCGAAATCCTCCGACAAGAGCCACCGGTTCTTCACACTATTGAAGAAGAAGAATAACTTCTCGTGGACTCCGGAGTGCCAACGGGCCTTGTAGGAACTCAAACGGTATCTATCGAGCCCGTCACTGCTCCACACATCGAAGATAGACAAACAAATATACTTGTACTTGGCAGTATCAGAGATAGCGATAAGTGGAGTCCTGGTTCGGGAAGAGCAAAGTACGCAATGTCTAATTTACTATATAGCAGGACCCTAGGTGAGGCCGAAACTAGGTATACTCACCTAGAAAATTTGGCATTAGCTTAAGCGCCTCTAGAAAGCTAAAACCATACTTCCAGTGTCACCCCATATGTGTCGTGACTACTTACCAATTGAGGAATGTTATGCATAAGCCCAAGCTCTCGGGCCGGTTGGCCAAATGAGCCGTAGAAATCAGTGGGTACGATATTGAATATCGACCCCAGACCGCCATTAAGTCTCAAATTTTGACAGACTTTGTAGCTGACTTTACGCCGGCCCTAATACCCGAGGTCGAAAGAGAGTTATTAATCAACTCAGGGACCTCCTCGGGGAACTAGAACCTCTTTACGGACGACGCCTCCAACACAAAAGGGTCCGTACTTAGCATCGTATTGAAGCCACCAAAAGGCAATATAGTTAGACAATCGGTGGAAGTTGTACAACTTATAAGATAGGTAGTGGAAGAAGGTCGTGCTGAGATTAACTCAACGAGCCTAACTTGGGACTGGAGAAATAAATATATAAAATACCTGAAGACCAGAAAATTATCGTCGGATCCAAAGGAATCGAGGGGCCTACATACAAAGGCAGCACGGTTTAGCCTATTTGAAGACGGAACCCTGTTCAGAAGAACATTCGATGGCCTACTCGCGATATGCCTAGGACCAGGGGACACCGAGTACATTTTGAGGGAAATCCATGAAGGCACCTGTGGAAATCATTCAGGCGCTAAATCGTTGGTTCGAAAAGTTATCAGAGCCGGCTATTACTGGATCAATATGGAAAAGGACGCAAAGGAGTTCGTACGAAAATATGATGAATGTCAAAGACACGCTCTGATAATTCATTAGTCCGGGGAGCTGCTGCATTCGATTTTGTCACCGTGGTCGTTCATGAGTGGGGAATGGATATTGTCGGCCCCCTTCTATGGGCACCCGGTAAGGCTCAATTTATATTGTTTATGACTTACTATTTTTCTAAGTAGGTAGAAGCCCGGCATACGAAAACGTCAAGTAGAAAGAAGTCATCGACTTCAATTGGGATCATATTATATGCCGATTTGGAATGCCGGCCGAGATAGTGTGCGACAACAGGAAACAATTCATCGGCAGCAAGGTAAGCAAGTTTCTCGAAGATCATAAGATCAAAAAGGATCATATAAACACCCTACCACCCTAGTGGGAACAGGAAAGCAGAATCGACCAACAAAACCATACTCCAAAACCTCAGAAAGAGGTTAACAGACACCAAAGGAAGATGGAAGGAAATCCTGCCCGAAGTCTTATGGGCATACCGAACGACCTCGAAGTCCAGTACTGGGGCCACCCCGTTCTCACTAGTCTACAATGCAGAAGCTCTAATACCGGTCAAAGTCGAAGAGCCAAGTCTCAGGTTCCGACATGCAACTGAGGAATCGAACGGCGAAGCTATGAACACGAGCCTAGATTTATTGGATGAAAGGCGCGAATCAGCCCTTGTCCGGTTGGCCGCCCAAAAGCAACGGATCGAGAGATATTATAATCGAAGGACCAACCTTCGATACTTCAATGTCGGGGACTTGGTACTAAGGAAGGTTACACTAAATACCCAAAACCCGAACGAAGGGAATTTGGGGCCGAACTGGGAAGGCCCTTATCAAATTATCGAGATCACCGGTAAAGGATCGTACAAACTTGGAACGATGAACGGTGAGCAACTATCGGACAACTAGAACATAGCTCACTTGAAGCAATACTATTGCTAAGGTACGATCTCATTCATTTTCTTTTATTTATTTACATTCCGAACTAACACCTATAGGGAATCATCAAAGAATGATACAACATTTAGGTCTGAAAGCACGCGTTGCACTCTTTTTCCATTGAACTGGTTTTGTCCCAAATGGGTTTTTCGACAAGGTTTTTAATGAGACAACAAGTAAATCATGCTAATTAAAATTGAAGGTCGATTACAAACCGGTATCGAAGACCACAATAGTATTCGAGGCCTCTCTTCGATCGACCCCGAACATTAGGGGGCATCACTCTCGGATAACAACTTTAGAAAGGAAGGAATCTTTGTGATTGAACGATCCCAGCTCGATCGATAGAATTTACTGTAAGGGCCAAACGGTCACATGAATCATGCCTACATAGACTACTCGAGCCCTGGAACAAAATTTGGTACACATGTGTAACTATCACGCACAAGAATAAAAAGAAGTTTCTACCTTGCGGATAAACATCTTGCCTTTTAAGAATTTCTCTTTTTCTTAAAAGAATTTCCTACATACGATCCCCTAAAGTTATCGAGCCCAAGGGCCACCTTATCCGGGTTCAAACGATCACCCTAATTGGGGACTGCCGTTCAAAAATAAATTCGGATGGCTCGGGCTATTGAAGCTCGAGGGCGCAAGACCTATTAGGAGATGCCCGAACCTTAAAGGCAGCGGCCATCCCCATTCGGGGACTGATATCTTGGGCAAGCCCGGATAACTCGGGGTAACAAGCCCATTGGTCAACACCCGAACTAAAAATGCTACAGCCATACTAAAACGGCTTGGAGACGTCCAGGAACCGTAACAAAAACAAGGCCTTCAAATATTTCATAACCGGTTCTAAAGGCTACCCTCGGCAAACTACAATCTAAAAAGTCATAATTACTTTGGGAAAAAAAAAGTTTTCGATCATGTCGAACCCCCACGATGCCTTAAACAAAATAATGTCAAAGGCAAGGTCCGAACATGACCTAACTATTTTATGCTAAGGTATTTCGATCTTTGTAAACATAAAGAATAAAGCAAAGGAAACTATTTTATGCTAAGGCATTTCGATCTTTGCAAACATAAAGAATAAAGCAAAGGAAAACAAAATTCTTAAACAGTCGAAAGGAAAAAAGCCTTGTATATTATATATAGTCTTTACAAAGGCCAAGTGGCCTTAACAAAAGTACAAAAGTTCACAAGAAAAACAAAAAGCAAAAAATTTCTACAAAAACGTCTAAACAACCTGGTCTTCTCCACTCCCAGGTCCATCGGAACCCTCGGAGTATTCTTCTTCTTCTTCTTTGGGGTAGGCTAACTTCTTGGCCTCGGCCTCGAGCCCCTAAGTAGTTTCGATCTCGGCTGATAGATTGAAACCCCGAGTATGAATCTCCTCGAGGGCCTCTCTTTGCGACTGTCATTTCTCGTATTCAATGATATCTTTCAAACGGTCCTGGGCCGCCTCGGCATCGGCCTTATATTGGGCCACCATCTCGTCGGCGTCGGCTTTAACCACCGCGGCCATTGACTTGGCCGTTTTAAGTTCCTTGGCCATGATTTTCCTATCAGAGGCAGCCGAACCTAGCCGAGACTGGAGCTCTTCGACCTTTTTGGCCTGCACCTCGGCCTTTTCCTTTGCTGCTCGAAGCTGGACCTCAGCCGAAGTCAGTTGCGCCCGAGCAGCCTCCTTTTCTGAGGCCAGACGATCCATCTTGTCCCTCTATTCGTCGGTCTCGGCCTTGACAACATCCATCTCAACTCAAAGTTGGGCTACTTGGTCGATTTTTTGTTGGACCTGCGGATTTTGATGATTAGCCACCGAGCCTAGCTCATCGTCACTAACCTCAAATATTTTTACCTGCTTGGCCAGATCGGTATGCTCCTTCTGAGCCACCTAGAGCTCAGCTCGGAGGCTTTTAGCCTCCCCCTCACGCTGCTCACTAAGAAGTTACTAGGAATCTCTCTTCTCAGTGAGCCCTCGGACCTCGGCCTCAAGCTATTTCAGCTCATCCTGGTATCGGAGAAAAGCCTCGTAGTGAAGCACCGAGGCCTACAAACACGAAGAAAAAATGTTAGAGCTATCTACAAAATAGTCTAAGTGCAAATTGAAAACCAAAGAGGAATGTTTTAAGTTACCCGATTTAACGCCTGTTGCGCTTCGTTGAACAGGAAGGGTGCATCCACCTCGTTTATTTTGACCTGATCATCCTCGGTCAGCAGACATCGAATATAACTGGCCACCCATACGGGGGCAGAAAGGACCCGCAATCCTTCGGAAGGGAGAAAGTGATGAATCGCTTCCGACCAGGATCCACGCTGTAGCGGTAGAGTCCACTCCATCAAAGAAGCTGCGGAAGGGATCATCTGTTCTGAGGACTCCCTCATTGGGATGTTCTCTCACTGTTTGAGCCTCATTGTACATGGACTCAGTGAACGAAGGTGACTAGGTGATCTCTATCACACTGAGTGCTTCCCTCGGCGCACTGCCCACGACCCGAGAAGCTTCGTTCTCGACCTCCCTAGCTCAATAAAAATAGGCATCGCCTCCCTCTGGTTCGGAGGCCCCTTGCCCTTCAAGTCATGTCGACACTCGGGACACCAGATTGAAGGTTTCCTCCTCTTGTTCTTCTTCAGATTCACCCCTCAGCTGATAGAGGGAATCGAAAGGCGGTGCTCGAGCGCTGGTGCTTTCTTTGGGCTTGCACACCAGCCTTCTCTTTGTTTTCTTTTTCTCCTAGCCTGGAGAACTCGGAGCCCTTTTTCTCTTCTTCTCTTTACCCTATTTCGGAGCAGAGGATTCAGTAGGGAAATCGTCACTATCGGATCAGGGCCTCATTTGAACATCCTTGGGTAAACCTACAAAAAGAAATAAGACAAGTAAGGACTTAATTATGTGGTAGGGAAACCAAATATTACTCATGGAAGGGATCTCACCGTTCGAACGGGCCTCCCATCGGCCCTTTGAAAGCTCGCTCCCCGAGCGCTAGGAATAAGGCATTTGCGATACTATGCCCTCGACCCACTCCTTGAGTCGAGGAACCGCGTTCGGGATTCGGGCAACAGTTGCACTGTCACAGAACACCGATAAGAAAGAAGGAAAAAGGGCGATAAATAAAACCTTGGAAGCAAAATTATATACTTACGTTTCACGTTTCACGTTCCACTTCTCAAGGAACGACACATGCTCGGCCGGGATCAAGTCTGAGGTCCTCACTCGGACGAAACGACATAGCCAACCTCGATCCATATCTTCGTCGATACTCGATAACGCAGCTTTACTGGCCCAACGAGCGAGCTTGATCAGCCCCCCGGTAGAGTCGGGGACTGTATAAGTGCGTAAGGTGGTCAATCGTGAAAGGGCACCCTTCGATCTTACTTACAAAGAAGCGGAAGAGAATTACGATTCTCTAGAAATAAGGGTGAATTTGACCGAGGGTTACCTCATATCTTTTGAAAAAATCAATTATAACCGGGTCCAAGGGGCCCAACGTGAAGGGATAAGTGTAAACACTTAAAAATTCCTCGACGTGGGTGGTGATGGCTTCATCAGGTTCGGGAACTACCACATGTTTGTCAGCCAAGTTAGAATCCCTTTTGACTTCGGAGAGAATATCCTCGGTGATCGAGCAGATATACCTCGAGACCTCCTTACACCAGCCTGGTACGGAGGAGGCCTTTTCGATTTTAAAATTGGCATTGACCGGGCACCCCCCCCCCCCCGGATGAACATTTTTAGAGGTGGTTTCGGTGCTGGTTCCTCGACAGTTGTACGTGAAACGGTTTCTTCGGTAGCAAGCCGCGAGGTAGAAGGATTTTCTTTTTGGGGAACGGTTTTGGAAGTTTTCGCCATTTCTTTAAAGAGAGGAAATAAGAAAAAAATGGAAGTTAAAAGATTACACTTAATGGTTTGAAATGAAGGCAGAGCATAAGTTCTTATAAAAAGACCTCAAATATAAGTGCTTGAAAATATTGAGATTACTAAGATACGGGGTAGAAGCTTTGAATGTAAAGTTCGAATGAACAAATGAGGGGGTATTTATAGTTTTTCAACGACGGTTCACATCCAGGAGTGGCCGACCATCAACTGACATACATTTAATGCCTTTAAGACTTGACTGATAAGACGTTTTGACTGTTTTGTCGTTTTTGTCGTATGGTGTAAAAGATAGAATCGAAAGGTCATGTCGTTTCTCGTCATCTACTCTCCAAAAAATGAGGGTACTATCTGTATACAGTCGAAATCGAGCTCGCCTACAACATGGCAGCTCGGAACATGACAACCAAAGATTGAAGATCGACCCCCAGTCCTACTGAGCTAGGACCCGGGGTCAGAACGCCTGCCTTCGAGAACATTAAGTCCGTAATCCCGGAGTCGACCTTAGTCCCAATCGAGCTCGAAGAAACTTTGTTAGCATAACAGAAGACCGAAATATCCGTGACCGATCGGATATTACGGTGGGAATCTCGGCACGAATCAATAACGAACCGGCAATCAGCGAAACAAGAGATCTTTTACCTTTTATAGAATTGTACCTAAAGTAGGATTCTTCTACTATATAAAGGGATGTTTAATAATTCATTGAACACATTGTAACACGCATCCCAAAATAATATATTATTATTCTCTTTAAGTTTTTATAATTCTCTTGTTGTTCTGTTCTGATATCAATTAAAGCACTTTTGGCTCGATGGTGGCTAACCTTCCAAGGCTTGGACTGTTTAACTTGTGTGGTTTGCATTTATTTTTCCATTACTTATTTCAATTGCAATCTAATTTGTCGTTTTGTATCAAGTTAAATCACATATCCTTAAAACCAATTACAAATTCAATTGTTATCCGATTTTGAGGGTAAACAATATTAATAGTAAGTATGTGAAAAATGTACAAATAGTAAAATGTCGGAAACATATAACTATTCAATATAATTATTTTTAACCGATCGACCTTTTTTAATGTTCATTTATGAGTGGCTTAAGGAAAATTTGTTAGCTCCGATAGTTAATCTAACTGAGACGGCTCTCTATCAGAATTTGTTTTTTGTTTTTAAAGCTCAATTTAAAATCTCTGATTAAAAGTTAATTTTTTTTAAATCATCCTACCCTACTAGAATTTATGAACTTGCTTGTGAGGAAGGACACTTGGAATGGACGGCTTCGATGAACTGTTTGTAGGTGGGTGGAACACTTTAAAGAAGAGAAGTTTGAGCCGTTACATATGATTTATTTATTTTTGCTTTTTGCTACTAAAAAGAGTTTGCTTTTGCTTTTACTTCCTAAGGAATTTGCTTTTGTTTTGAAAAAGAGGGAAACGGGGTATTTGTTGGAGGAGATAAGGGAATCATCAAAGATTATATGGTTGGAAGTGGACGGCTGTGATTGGATGAGCTCATTCACTCTGTCACCACATGCCAAAATGCACAAATGAAAAATGGTGAGGGATTATATGATATTTAGTATATAAGTTGGGGACCGCTAGCTGAAAATGTTGTGCTCAATCTCAACTGGTTGGCAGTGTTGTTCATAAAAATTTAAAAAATGGAACCAAACCGAAAACCGAATCAAATCGACCAAAAAAATCGATACTTTTTAGGTTTGGTTTGGTTTTGGTTTTGAATTTTAAAAAACCGATCAAATTTGGTTTGGTTTTGGTTTTAATAAAAAAAATAACCGAAAAAACCGAACCAAACCGACTATAGAAGTAGCTATTTAAATTTATTATTACACACACATACATACATATATATATATATATATATATATATATATATATATATATATATATATATATATATGTATATATATATATAATATTTCTAAAATTTTATGGTACATATTAGTCATTTGTATTTTTAGTTTAGTTCTTTGCTATTATAATAATCTAATTCTTTGTTTTTATATTCTAGTTTGATTGGTAGTTTTCTTTTGTTAAGTACAAGAATATATTTCATGTTAAAAATAATCGATTAATTGAGTAATTAAATTATTCATCACTATTTGATTCAATTATCATCAATATATCTTGGTAAATGATAGATTTCTCAAAGAGCAATTGGTTTGATAGTGTTACGTTGAAAATATAGTCGCCGGAGTATGTGTTTGGTAGTGTATATCTCATATTTAAGAAAAAATTCGATAAATAACTGAAAAAACCGAAAAACTGACAAAAACCGATAAAATCCGAATCGATAGAAAACCAACTTAATTGGTTTGGTTTGGTTCCAATATTTGAAAAACCAACTTACTTGGTTTGATTTCTTTTTAAGGAAAAATCGATTCAAACCGAACCATGAACACCCCTATCAATTGGTTTTCGATTTTTTCTTTGGACCGCTGATTTCCAAAATGCGAGAGCTATTAGGTTAGAACGAACACTTTTTTTTTCAAAGTAGAAAAAAAAAAAAGGAAACAAACAAAGAAAGGTGAATTAGAGCTTCAGATTGAACGAGTAAATGAAATTACTGAAAATATATTAATTAATATTGCAAACAAGAAGAAAATGTAACACAACCGAGTTGGGTGAAATAAGGCTGTATGGGACTAAGCGAAGCACAGACAGAGTACAAGTAAGCAATGAAAGAATCAAATTATGAAAGAAATAAACTCATGAAAAAACCAATAAAAGTTAGTTATATATATATATATATATATATATATATATATATATATAAGTGTGTTTCTGGTGCGTCACATCTGCGTATTTTGGAGTGCGAAGTTGTTGTCGCTTCTGTAATGTTGGGCCTGGCATGGCCGGCTGGAGCCTAAGGCCACTAAGGCAATGGCCTTTAGGCCCTCAAAATATTTAGGCCCCAAAATCTATAAATAATATATATAATATTTAATAATTATGCACTATTAATAGAATTTTTAAATTATTTATATATAATAAAAGAAAAGGCAAAAATACATTATTAAGACAAGTGGCATAACCACAAAAAGCCAAGTGGCATTATTAAGACAAAATAAACTTTCTTTTTAACTAAAAAAAAAATTAAATTTTGAATTAATTTGTTACTCTATTTGAATTAATAAATATAGATATCTTATAATTAGCTATATTAAAAAAACAAAAATATAAAAAAAATAAAAAAATAACTACTCATTCAAATTGGGGAGTAGTTTCAAGTTGGAGTTTTAAAATTATTTTAAAATTTAAAATTAAAATATAAGAAAAAATTAAATTAGCTACAATAAAAAAATAAAAATATTAATAATAAAACAAAACTACCTATTTAAGTTGGGGAATAGTTTCAAGTTGGAGTTTTAAATTATTTTAAAATAAAAAATAAAAATAAAGAAATAAAAAATTGCCAATTCAAATTGGGGTGTGGTTTCAATTTGGAGTTTTAAAATTATTTTAAAATAAAAAACGAAAATAAAGAAATAAAAAATTGCCAATTTAAATTATATATATATATATATATATGCATCTCTTTATACTTTTGATGAATTCAAAATTATAATTTAGTAAAAAAATATTACATTATTTTAATTTTTAATAAATTACAAAATTTGAAAACTAATCAAATAAGTATTACCGTAGAAAGAAATGTACGAAAAGAGGGGATAGAGATAATTTTATGATATTTATATTTTAAATTAGTTAAAAAATAAAAAGGATCAAACAATTTATTTGATTACTATATGATGCGTATCCTTTAGTTTTGTATAGATTGTGTTATATTTTTGTACACTATATTAAATAATAAAATATAACTAATATTTATTAAGTTAATATGATATATTAGATTATAATTTTATAAGATTAATATTCTGTCAAATTATTCGCGCATCACGCGGGTTCTTATACTAGTTTGGTTTAAATAGTTATAGTCAAAAGTTTTACACATCTTAAATTGTAGTTACTAGTTGTTTCCTGTCTTTAAATCATCCCAACTTAAATCGATCTTCTTACAATGTTAGTTTAGAAGAATTTTTTTTTGTTATTTGAGTGCCTTTGTAGACATTTTTCAAGCTACTTAGATAACTAACTATTAAAATTCGTCCTTAACATTGAATGACTCTTGAAACATAGTAGTTACTATAATATTATTTGTTTCAACTTATATTTAGAATTAAAAATGCTAAGAGAAACTGTATAAGTAGAATAATACTCTAATGAGCAAACTCAATCAGGTAAAAAATGATAATTCAATTACCATTAATAATTTCTATATCAGCTGCCTTTGTTGAAAAAAAATTTCAAAACTAAATCAATGAAGTTCAGCATGACAACACAAGAGAGGATTAAACAAATTGGTTAGACATTGGCAATAATTAAAATTGATTATAATTTTTTTAGATTTCGATAAATTATAAGAGTAAAAAAATCAAAAATTTAAGGCCTCACTTTTTATTTTCGCCTTAGACTCCATATTATGTCGAGCCGCCCCTGGCTCCGCAAAAGAACATTTCATCCACCTTGCTCTATTGTCATCCCTAATCATATTGATATTTTTTACTCTCAAAATCGGATAACAATTGAATTTATACGCAGTTTTAAGAATACGTGATCTAACTTGATACAAAAATGAGAAATCATATTTAAATTGAAATAAATGATAAAAAGGTAAATGCAAACCACACATGTTGAATAATCTTGGCCTTGAAGGTTGGTCACCCTCGAGTCAAAGATGCTGCAATCGGTGCCGGAACAGGGTGATAAGATACTAATGACTAGAAATAATAATTTATTGCTTTGGGATGCGTGTTACCATGTCCTTTACAAATAATTAGACCCTCTTTATATAGTAGATGAGTCTTACTTTAAGTACAATTCTATATAAGGTAAAAAAATCTCATGATTTGCTAATTAATCGGTTTCATTAATACGTGCCGAGATTCCCGCCATGATATCCGATCGATTACGGTTATTTTGGCCTTCCGTTATTTTGGTTCGATAATGTGTTCTCGAGGTAATTCGGAGTCGCGGTCAGTTCCGGGGTTACGGACTCGATAACCTTGAAGACGCATGTTCTAACCTCATGCTTAGGTTCGATGGAACCCCAGGCCGATATTCAATCCGTTATGTTTCATCCCCAATCTGTCATGCAATACATGAGTTCGGTTTCTTTCGTATAAAGATATGGTGATCAAAGTAACTCATAAAAGTCATAATATGACGTTTGGTTCTGGATTTACTGGAAAACAGATCAATTCGAATAACCACACAAGGTAGTCAGTAGTACACTAATTTGATGATTCTTCACTATATTAAGTGGTGTAATTATTTAACTTCAAGACCACTCTATTATTGGAAATTGATGTATATTCTTGAAAACTTTTAAAAGACGGAAAATCACGCTTCATAAAATCATCCGGTCATTATATTATGAATGCATTATGCCATCACTCAACATGGGCGACTTAATACATTAGGGCCTAAAGTTAAATATTGTCTTAACATCTATTCTTCATATTAATTATTATTTAATTTTATAGATATATGAAATTATACATTTTTCTTGTATATCTTGGCATGAGTCATGAGTCATGACCATCCCTTTTTGGAGAAAAGTGAATTTGCTACATGTTTTATGCTATTTATATTTTATGTTAAATAAACACACAAATTGGAAACACTCAAACACCCACATTGTTTAAGCCTTTCTAAGATCATCCTAACATTGTTCGTATTTGTTAACTTCTTTTTGTAGCACATGCAAACAATTCAATTACACTTGGATTTTACATAGCAAATTTAATCTTTATCCAATGATGATGCAAACAATTGTCAAATTAAGTACTATAATTTAACCGACTTCCACAAGTAACACATCATCTTTTCTAATTTACAAATTCAAGTTTAAGTGCACGTTTAATAAATTTTAACTGATGTAATTAAACAAATATATATTTTTTAATATTAGTAGATGAAACATCATAAAATCATTGAAATACTTGAATATTTATATCATGTGCATCTTCATTCAAAATTATGCGACACAGCCGAAAGAAAAAGAAAAAAAATTAAGATTAGCTGCACAAAAGATATTTCCCGTTCTTCAGTCATCACCTCATTTGCCACTTCCCCAGTGCCGTCGCCTTCCTCTTTCTGCTAACAACACACATTCGAACATGTTTTTCCACTTCTGAAGTTTCCTCTGTTTCACTCAATACAATACTCTCTCATTTCTTCCACACGAAAATGTTATCTCTGCAGCCACTCTCTAACCCTAAATCCTCCTCTTTCTACTCTTCCTCATTTACCCCTCCCAATTCCCTATCCCCCAAAACCCTAAAACCCATTCCCACTCCCAAACCTTCTAGAAACTTCTACCCTTCTATCCATTCCATCCTCCAGTACAACCGCAAGCCTCAGCTCGCCGGAGAAACCCCGAGAGTCGTCGTCATTACCTCCGGCAAAGGCGGCGTCGGTAAGACTACCACCACCGCCAATATCGGCCTCTCCTTAGCTCGTCTAGGCTTCTCCGTCGTCGCCATTGATTGCGATGTGGGACTCCGTAACCTTGACCTCCTTTTGGGCCTAGAAAACCGGGTCAATTACACCGTTGTCGAGGTTCTCAACGGCGATTGTCGTCTCGATCAGGCCCTTGTACGTGACAAACGGTGGTCCAATTTTGAACTGTTATGTATTTCCAAGCCCAGATCCAAATTGCCTATTGGGTTTGGCGGGAAAGCCTTGGTTTGGCTTGTGGACGCCTTAAAAGCCCGTGACGAAGGTGCACCCGATTTCATTATCATTGATTGTCCAGCTGGTATTGATGCTGGGTTTATAACAGCTATTACTCCGGCAAATGAAGCTGTTTTAGTGACGACGCCAGATATTACAAGCTTAAGGGATGCCGATAGAGTGACTGGATTGTTGGAATGTGATGGAATAAGGGATATTAAGATGATGGTGAATAGGGTTCGGACGGATATGATAAAAGGAGAAGATATGATGTCTGTATTGGATGTGCAGGAAATGTTGGGGCTTCCTTTATTGGGTGTGATTCCTGAGGATTCGGAGGTTATTAGAAGTACTAACAGAGGTTATCCCCTTGTGTTGAACAAGCCACCAGCTTTGGCAGGTTTGGCATTTGAGCAAGCTGCTTGGAGATTGGTTGAGCAGGATAGTATGGAGGCTGTAATGGTGGAGGAGGAGCCTAAGAAACGTGGGTTCTTCTCGTTTTTTGGGCGGTAGCAAAATATTCGTCCTCATTTAAGTAGTGGCTTTGGTAAGGTTTCTGTAATTGTTTGGTTGTGTTTTTGGAAGGTTCTATGCAAGAAAGCTGTGTATAGTAGAGAGTTGAGGTTTGCATTCTTCATTGTGACTATTTCAGGATTCTATGTTGGATAGTCAAAGATTAGTGCAGTTATTAGGAATTTGTACTTTTTGTTTTGGATTTGAGCTGAACACTGTATCATGTGCGTTTGCACGAAATATGAATTTTTTCTCCGCCAATCTAGTTTGAGTTACTGTATTATGTATCCCTACCTAAGTTTGGCTGTTCTCTGTGTAAGTCCAGCCTGTGATCTCCACTTCTGTTCCTATTGCTTGCTTTGCCCTTGGAAATTTTGCTTAAATCAGTGCTCACAGGTAGATTTCAATAAGTTTCCCCCAGCAGTCGGTGTAAATACATGTGTTAGTGTTGAAGTATGCAGCCTCATTAGATATGCACAGTGCTTCAATCGAAACAGAAACTAGTTGGACTTCCATAAGTCATCAACTTCCTCCAAAGGAATTGATAAAGAGTGTATAATAATATCACTAATGCTGCCTATACGTAATGGGAAAGTTCCTACTTCTCTACAAAAAGAAGCTAAGGAGGTGTCATAAAGTTAGAAACCAAACTATTGCCGATATGCATACACAAGAATCATTAATGCCAAGAGGTGCTCAAGAATTCACTGCTATGGGTAAGCTTTCTGCAATTGTTTGGTTGTGTCTCTGTAATTATGTAGCCCTACCTAAGTTTGGCTGCTCTCAGTTTAGGTCCTGCCTGTAACTCCATCCTTCTGTTCCTATTACTTGCTATGACATGCCCTAGGAAATTTTGCTTAGATCAGTGCTCACAAGTAGATTTCTGTAAGATTCCCTAGGAAGTGTTCTAATTTGGATATCTGTGGATGTAAATACCTTCTTAATGAGAGAAGAATGCAGCCTCTTTGCAGCAGATCACTAGAGATTGATATGCAAGGTGCTTCAATCCAGACATGACCTGGTTGGTCTTCCATAAGCATTGAATATAATTAATTACAGACTTACAGTGTATAAAAATATCACATAATGGAAAAATCTCCTGCTTCCCTACAGAATAAGCTAAGGAGGTGATCATTTTTTTATTAGGTAAACAATTTTATTAATAATGAGAAATCTCCCAGATACAAGCACTATATCAAAAAATTATATAATCTACAACATAATGTGATTCACTAAGAACGACACTCTATCTTCCTTTACGAACTGAGATTTCATGGATGCCCCAAAAAGATGCTAAGAATGAGAGGATAACTCTACAAATGTACATAGTCGTCCTCCTAACCTTTTAAAAGCTCTGATATATTCTTCCACAAGATTCACATGAGTGCTAAGCAAAGGAGGTGGTCATAAAGTGAGAAACCACACTGTTGGCGACATACATACCCAACAATCAAGATGATCGGTAATACTGGCAGGTGACAGCCGAGAGGATTCACTACTACTTGGGGTGCAGTGGCGGTACTTTCTTACTCCATCCCTTCTATACCATTGCCTAGGTCTTTTCCTTTTGATTGTTGTGTTTGCTGCAGCAGAGAAAGCAATCATTGGATGGATATGATCTCAAGCAGTTAAACATTACCATCATATCTGCATGACTAGATCTTCCATCACCTAGGTCACACTTGGCACCATCTATTTAGTGCAGGTGAATGTGCACGGTGCTAGGACCCTCTACTTCTTTAGCCGTTTAATTTGAGGCTGTGAAAAGTATAAGCATCTTCATGTCCCAGAAACCGAAAATTTTGCTGCCATCTTGAAAAGCAGCGTATTATAGTAATCTCTGCTGCAAATCAAGTAGTAGTTTATGACCCACCGCAGTTATGTCTCCTGAAAGTAGATATCAAAATCAAGTTTCAAAATAAGAAGCCAAAGATTCTTGTGCCTTTTTCTATTGCTTATTCCTTTATTTCTTTTTCTGTCTTTTTTTCCTTTTCCATCTCGGCAAAGAATGGTCTCCCTAGACAATGGAATACTGTTATACAAGGGCTATCACACAGAATGTTCACCTGCCCCTAAGGTCAAGATGACAGTTTCATGATCGGGATCCTTGGATATCTGATCAACCAGCATTTCCAGCACTTGTATCTGGTAAGTTTACACCATAAAAGGGAGGAAATAAGAAGAAAGGTTAACCAAGATGAACCATAAGCTGCCACTGACCATTCAAGCTGACTAATCCAGTACTGTAATGGATGTCATATTCTTAAAACATTGGCAATAAATATGGTTATCTAGAGAAAGATAAGCTCTCTGTCTTCCACCATCATAAAGAGAATTTTCCATTTTTTAATTAGACCTAAGAATAGGAACTCAGTACTTACTGAAAGACTGAATTATTCTCATATCCAAATGATTAGACAAGGAGAGGACAACAAAAATTTTGAGGTAACTACAACGTTTACAACCGTGAGGAAGTTTTCTTAGTTGCAGAGAGTTTCATACCAGGGAAGGGATAAACTCAGATGGCGGGCCAACTACAGACATTGCAAGATCGCTTCCACTGATCTTCCAAAGATTTCTTTCTCTAGCTGCATAAATCTAGCAGCAGAAACAAAAAATACATCTCATTTGCCAAGAGAAAAAGAAAGGGGAAAATAGAAACATTATCACTTAAGTAGCTTTACTACTCAAAGTGGGATTATACCTCTGTAATCATAACCCTATTCGCATTAGTGAATGCAGTAGCAAAGTCATCTTTCAATGCTGCTAGGCGACTGCAAATTGTGAAAATTTCAAGCATTGTGCAATCAATGTAATTGTAATTTGGAAGGACAATGCTCTCAGGTACATACCTGTAAGTATGAGGCTGAAATACTACTATAAGTTCTTGAAATGGAAATCTCTGGCGTGCTGCCTGAAGAACGGCTTGAATCTCGGTGGGATGGTGAGCGTAGTCATCGTAAATATGGCACCCGCGTACAATACCTATCTTCTCAAAACGTCTGGAAACACCTTCAAATTTTTGCAAGTGAAGCTGCAAAGAAGCCATGGAACTAAGAAATTTTTTCTGATCCGCAAAAAGAGCATGGATAGTTGCAATGACCTGCAGGTTGGAATGTCCAAAAGCAGCAACAGAACTCATCAAAAATTGTCTTCCCTTGCAGTGGACGAACGAAACAACTTTGCATGCTAAAACATGTTTTCTTCTAAACAGATGCCTAAACTATGAGATAATCAGCCGCCAAGAGATTATTCTCCATTTTGGGGCCCATTTAAGTTCGAACATAATCAAAATTGATTAGTTGTACTGGCATTGTTTATCTATCTATCTATCTATATTATATTAAAAGTACGAAGACCCTTAGCGAAATGTCGTTCGACTTTTTTATCCTTTAAAAATAGAGTTCACACTAGACAAAACAGTCATTTATATTAATTTCCTAATATTTAGGAATGATCATTTAATTAATTCCCTAATATTTAGAAATAGTCATTTAATTATAACCTAAATACTTAGGACTTTAATTTTAACTAAAATTTGGTTAATATTTTTTTCCTTATTTGAAACAGGTAAAAAGTTCTCATATTTAGAAATTCAAAAGCAGTATATTTCTAATTACAACTATGGTAGAGTCAATATTTATGATTTAAAATGATTATGCACTATCAAGACATGCACTTTCGATATTCTACGTTTGTTATTAAACTAAGACAAAAAAAAAAAGGTTGTTAACTTATCAATTTCTAACTCAAATAAGGATATGATAATAACAAAACTATCAATTTGTTTGACATTGAATGTCTTTTATTCGTAGACAAAATTTTATGCATTAAATTCTTTCTTATGTATTTATGCAAATTTTTTTCTTTTTTGAATTATGTAACATAATAATTTATAAAAGACAATTAATACCATAAATTAAACAATTAACACAGAATAAGTAAAAAGTAGTTATTACTTATTGTATGTTTGAATTACTCTTTGGCACATAACTATAACCAATTAATTTTATCTTAGTAAAAAAGAAATTAGAGAAAGACAAAGTTAAATTATAACGGAAGTCGATAAAGTTGACCGGCACTTCTTCGATTTTTCTTATTCTTAATTCTAGATTTATTATCGAATGTAGAATTCCCATAAATTTTGCATAATTTAATTATCTTAGTAAAAAGAAATAGAAAAGCCCTTTACGTGAAAAATTATGATTGATTCTCTGGTATACAATAGAATATCCATTATCCTTTGACCAAACACGCCTTCTACAAAATTCATTTTATCAAAATGTAAATAAACATTCTAATAAATACGATAATTAGATATAAATAGCCTAACTTCTACAATTACGATAATATCAAATTTAATAAGTACTTTTAAAATGACACATTATAATTGCACGTGTGGGATAGACACATAGTTGCATATACTCTAAAAGTACGGAAAAGGCCTCTTTTCATTTATGTATGAAGTTATATTTCGTAGGACTTTAAAATTCATTAAAAACAATTAGAAATGGTTACTTAAATATGTAGAAAGTCCTCTTTCGACCAACATTATCATTTTCATAAACTTATATTTTTCTATTTAATTTATATTTTATAACTCAAATATATTGGTAAAAATATTGATGTAACTTTTTAATACTCCCTCCGGTCCAAAATAAGTGATTTTTTGATTTTTTTTTTTTTGTGGTCCAAAATAAGTGATTTTTTCAGATTTCAAGAATGAATTAATTATTTTATTCCTACATTGCCCTTGGAGTAAATAATGTTGGAGTATGTGATAAGGGTGTTTATGTGATATGGGTGTTTATGTGAAGAGATAGTAAAGGTTAATATGGTCAATTTCATTGTTAATTAATGTTAAAGGTGAATTTCTTAATCTGTGTGAAAACATCCAAAAAATCACCTATTATGGACCGGAGGAAGTATTATATACTCATTAATGTAGGTGCACGCGCTAACATTAGCACCCAAAAATATTTGAGTAAAGATCATAAAATAAAATACAAAGAAAAGAAGGAAAACAATTCTGCAACTTTTAAATGTCGTCTTACCCTAAAAAAAATAAAAAGATAAAAATGTTTACTTACTGCTAATGAATTAAGAACATTGTGGACTCCAGGAATTTGTAGGCTGATGTCCGCAATATGATGCCCCTTGTGAAACTGGATAAAGAAATAAGATCTTTAATCAACAATCTGTGCACAAATATAAGAGGTATTCCATATGCCAGTAACTTCAAATAACTACCGGGGTTAGGTATAAATAAAAGACAGCAAAAACTTTATTCTATGCCGTTATATTTTTGTATTTATCTGCAAGAATGTTGTGCAACATACAAAAGTTGTAAGGCTTCAAACTCATCAAGAGAAATAGGGGAGAAATTCAAAAATAGTCAGATTTACAAGTGGTTATTCAAAAATAGCCACACTTTCAAAAATAATCGAAATTTAACCATTTTTCATGTAAAAATCTGAACGAAAACACTATTCAAAATCCGGAAAATACTCCAATATATTATACTGGAGTTCCAGCATAAGTATACTGGAACTCCAACATATTATACTGGAGTTCCAGCATAAGTATACTGGAACTCCAGCATAATATAATGGAGTTCCAGCATAAGTATACTTGAACTCCAGCATAATATACTAGAGTTCCAACAAAGTATACCGGTCCAGTATAATATGCTTGAAGTTCATACACAAGTGTTCGAATCTCCAATATATTATGCTGGAACTTTCTGCGTGTTGGAGTTCCAGCATAATATGCTGGAAGTTCATACACAGGTGCACCGAACTCCTGTATATTATGCTGGACCGGTATCTGTTGCAGCAAAATAGTGGCTATTTTTCAATAACTTGGCAAACGCTGGCTATTTTTGAATGACCAATCCGAAAACTAGTTAGCCCGTACTATTTTTACCAGAAATAAAGTTAAAATTTCCCCATAAACAAATTTTATGCACAAGACCAAGAATCTATTTGTTTGGTCATATTCATGTCAATATATAGACTTTTAACCTACATGCAAATCTGAATCGCCCAAAATCAAATCGAGAAAGTATAATTGCTCTTTCAATTGATGTGACAGTGCTGCAAAATTCAAGAACAACAACAAGAAGCCCAGTTTAAATGTTTAACCACACAAGTGGGGTCTGGGAAGGGTAGTGTGTACGGACCTTACCCTAGGCTATTTCCGGTAGACCCCCGGCTCAAGAAAAGATGAAATGGGCCATAGTAACACACAATAACACCAGCCATTCAATAAGAAAACCGAAGCAACAGAAACAACAAATAATAATAGAATACCACGATTAAGAAGATACATGACTAACACTAACACTAACACTAATACTACTGGTAAGGACAAGGAACACACTCGAGTACCTAACCTTCTACCCCAATTCTCGACCTCCACACTCTCTTACCAAGGGTCATGTCCTCGGTAAGCTGAAGCATACTGCAAAATTCAAAACACAATCTAATTTTCTATGGCTGATATTCTTAAATATATTTGTTCTAAATGGTTCCAGTTCACAAACTGACAATATTTTCTATATAGTTTCTAAATATACAATATCTTTTTCAAAATTTAAGGGTGCATTTGGTATGACAGAAAATGTTTCTTTGCCCTTCCAGGAAATGACTTGTTTTCTGGTTTTTCTGGAAAATGTTTTCTGGTGTTTGGTATTTGGTTGAGAGTAGAAAATTTAACTCTTCAATCCTACTTTATAGTACTCCAAATTGCAAAGGTTATTTGGGATGGAGGGTGCAAGAAAGGAGTTTATTTCCCAAATGTTCACTTTATTTTGTGAGGTGATGCATTCTCTTAATCTTTTGAAGAAACAGAAACATAAATCAGGAATTGTTTTGAATTGGACTCTCCAGTTAATTTCGGAGAGAATAATCTACAGATTTGTAGACCATACAGGAAGACCGAAGTTATGATATTCACTTTATGTTAAGCTTCTGTAAATTGTTCTTTCACTTTCTTGAAAAGTGAATTTATGGATCATGCAGCATAGAGTTGCCAACTCAAGTACAAAGCAGGGTAGAATATGCAAAGCATTTTCACCTCCTTAGTCATAAGCTATCTAGAAGTTCCCTGTATTGTCAAATAATATTTCGAAAACTAATGAATGTATTTCAGTATTACATGAAACTAGTATGTTTCATCTCTGGAAGTGATGAAGGAATCATTCTAGAATCTGACAACAAAATCAAAGATGAACAAACATGGCCTAAAATGAGTGCTTCTGGAAGGGCAGAGCTAAAGAACAAATGTACTCACCAGCTTATAGTCGGTACCGCCACAAGAGTTTGGGGATATTGATAAGGGATGCCAATCGTTACAACTAGAAATTCCGTAAGTTGAAATCTGGAATGCATCATTGCGAAGAACTGAACTAGCACCAGAGTCTGAGCCCATTTTGTTGACCAAAGAGCACGCACCTAGACTGTAATTACCCAATCAGAAAATTATTATTGGTAACTACATTAGACATGAAAATTCAATATTCCCTTCTTTAGCCTCAGAATTAAATCAATTTGTGCGTTCTATAACCAAGGATAATAGAAGCCACCAAATAATGGTTCAGAAAACGTAAATGGAACCTTCAGTAATAGAACGATCAATGTATCAGAGGACAAACATAATAAGTTCATGTAGACCGTGAACACTGCTTAGAACGTGAGGACCATTAATATCTTCATAATAGTGTTTCTAAAGGCCAATGACCAACGAAGTAGTAGCAGGTGCATGAAAAGAAATATGGTGTAGTGATTGTCCTAGTTCAGGAGATGTTTCCTATGAAGAGTGAGTAAAAAGATTGTTGAAAATCTTCAACAAATTTCTGTTTGAGCTAAATCCACTCAATCCATGAAAAGTATCAACTGTGGAACAAAGTTAGCACTACATACCTATCACCACATAAAATTAAATGTCCTCCAACCTTTATCTGCCCTATGAACTTCTGGAAAATAGTTTTAACTGCTTCCTGAGATAGAAAAACTCTGGTGATTTTCCAAAGACAAAATAAATTAAATTAAAAATATTTGGTTAACACTATAAGCAGTGAATCACCGACCACATCTTGAAAAATGTCTACATGTTCCCAATCTATATTTGTTACCACAGCTATCTGTGGTGTTACTCCAAGGAAGCAACAGTCATACTCATCAGCCTACATAAAAAAGCACAAAAATCAGAGTTCCAGGAATAACAAACTATGTTAATCTTGAGTGACTCCTACAATTTTACAAACTACAACCAACTCATGCAGATAACAAGACACAAGAAAAAGAGGTGTGACGGGATTGGGTACCTCCAATACAAAGTTGCCACCAGTTCCACAGATGATGTTTCTTTCAGCAAGCTGCAGAAGGCAGTTACGTCAAAAGATAGTTTTGCATGTAAATGAAAAATCTCGGAATGGAATACAAATGCTCTAATGTGCACAAAAACCGTTTTGCAAACACTATCGACAAACTCCCAAAGGGGCATATCCAGAAAATCTTTGCACAGAAAGCAGAGTAGTAGGAAAACACTTCTAAGAGAAAGAGAGAGTAAACCTACCTGTGGTACCCAAGCCCCAATTACAGCTGTAAGATCATTCCCCATCGCGTGTAAGACATAAGCAAGCATACTAGATGTGGTACTCTTCCCTGCATTGGTCAACATATCAACAGAAAGCAGGAGAAGTGAATTTTGGTGGTAAGAAAGGCTGCATCATGAGTAGGTCAAAGTCATTCCGACCAGACTAAATAACAAAAACATTAATGGTACAAAGGCCTTCCAGAATTGGGTTCAGCTGATAGATATCATATAGTTCAAAGCCAAACATCTGATCAGGCATTACAAGTTCTATCCATGCACCCATAGCATGAGTTTTTACCTATTAATTGAATATGTTTTTGCAAATAACATAACGGTTCACTAGTAACAAATGTTTTTTTAAAATTACATAATGTAGCAAGCAGGCATGAACTCCAGATATTAGTGACCTACAGTATAGAAGCCTAAAATCTCTTCTCCCAAATGTTGCCTAATCCTAGTCTTCTCCTATCTTTCTCAGAATAACCCCTTCAGTCAGTAGTGTTGCTCTTCTTCCTTCCGGGTACTCTCTGCCTTGAATCCTTCTTCCCACCTATGCTTGTGCAAAACACTTGTGTATGCATAAAAACCAGGGCAGATACTCATTCCTCCAAGAAGTGTTTCCACTTTCCACAGATCAAATTGTTAAGCCAATAAAGCAATACTTTCAGGGTTATGGCAGAGCTGATTAACAGAGGAATGGTTTGTGCTACAAGCGAACTACTGAAGTTCCTCGTATTTCAGATCCTCAAAAGTACAAGATTACATCGTGATTCTAGTCAAGATCTCATAAAATGATCGTTTTGGTAAATAAGGACGTTGACATTGAACAGAATTACAAAATACACATTCTTTTCAAACAACTGATTTACCCAAGAGAAATGGCTAGTACAATACATATCACACTTCAACAAACTTTCCTCATATTTCAGGCTGTGTAATACAAGCAAATATTGTGAATAATTTCACGATCTCAAAAACGTAGCCATGTTTAGCAAAGCTCAGACATAGAATGGACTTTTTCACGTATTAAGATCTCAGCAAATACCACAGAAATAAGATTACCATGGCTTCCACCGACAGCAATGAGGTTGTAGCTTTCAGTGATCCTGCCCAACCAAGCTCCTCGCTTGTACCTACAAAAACAGAATACCATGTCTACTATCTGAATTTAAGTGTAACATGGGTAACAGAAATACAATAAAAAATTACGATCAATGTACTCACACAGGTATTCCAACAGACTCGGCATATAAAATCTCCACATTGTCTCCACAAATCGCGCTTGACACAACAAGGGCATCAGGCATCGAATCATTATGCTTTCTCAAATTAAGCTCAGAATGGCCTATATACACTCTGGCACCGGCTTCTCGCAATGCGCCCATGGCATTATTCCACATTATATCGGAACCACTGACCACATAACCCTAATGAATTTCAAATTTAGCTCAGTTTAATAGTACCTAAGCAAACATTAGACTAAAATGCAAGAAACAAAGAAAAGTAATTGTCTTAAACAAACAACCAGCTCACTAATTCAATTGTCCAATAGTAATGAATCATTTTATTCAAGTACTAGTTACGTTGGAATTGTAATAGTACATACACTGTTATGCGGTGAATTATAAATGTTGTATTAGACTATTAGTTATGAGCAATTTTATGCCGAGATTATATCTATTTCTGCAGCCAACGAAGTGATCCCTAAGGGTTTAGGGAGGTCTCACCAGCTAATTGTGTTACTTCGTCCGTCCAAAATAAGACAGGGTTTTGTAGTACCACAGTTGAATTATCTAATTCTGTGTCTCAACTCAAAAATGATTTCACAATCACCAACATATAAAAATCACATTTCCGAAACTCCGTAGCAGGTAACATCAAAGCTTTTTTGGTTAATTTATTTAAGAAGTGTTTTTTCAAATTTTCGAAAAAGCAGCTTGTCACCAAATATATAAAAAATGCGACATATATATATATATATATATATATATATATATATATATATATATATATATATATATATATAGAGAGAGAGAGAGAGAGAGAGAGAGAGAGAGAGAGAGAGAGAGAGAGAGAGAGAGTACTTGTTTGACAGCAAGCATGGCGAGAGCGGACAAACCACAACCTCCGACGCCGACAAAGTGTATCCATTCCTTCCTTTTCCGCACTCTTGCATCAATGACTTCACAATTTTCGCATTCCTTAATCACTGGGGGAAATTTCAAAGCAAGGGAAGCTGTTCGAACATAATTTAATTTGCGGCGCCGAAGAAGCATTTGGCGGCGACTTGTGAGCGTAATAGCTGGAGAATAACTGAAACATTTTGCCGGGTAATTCAACGGTGATTTTACCGCCGGCGGTTCCATTTTTTCATGCTTTTGGAGACGTGGCGGTACTTCGCGGCTCAAAGCAAAGTCATTCCGCGTTTAGTAATTCAAATTTTGAAACTCCTAGACAGACTGTGGGCCGGGCTCAATACTTCTTTCTCATAAAGTCCAAAATAAAGAAGAATTAAGGAAATTTTACCTCATATACCAAACTATTACACCCTACTCTATTTATTATAAACCAAAATAATTTTATAATATTACTCCCTCCTTTTATTTTTACTTGACACATTTTGACTTTTCACGCCCCTTAAAAAATAATAAATAAAATACATAATTTACCATGATACCCATATTAATTGATGCATATTTTATTGGATTTGAGAAAATGATTTGAAATGAGTAATAAATACTGTAGGTATAACATGAAAAAAATTGTATGCATAAAGTGACAAGTAAAATGAAAATCTATTTTTAATATACATGTCAAGTAAAAGTGAACGGATGGAGTATTACTTATAGCTACCTTTTCTATTTTATAGCAAAATAGATATTTATTTATACCTACCATTGACGCATGAAATATGCCATGTTCTTTCTCTCTCTTTTCCTTCTCTCTCTTTATCAGAGAGTTTCTCAATATACGCCACTTATGTTCTTTCTCACTACCTCTTCCTTATCTCTCTATCAACAAGATTCTCAATCTTCTCTCTTCTCCGTCAAATTAGCAGAATCATCGGCGTCATCATCGTGGTCGTCGTCAGAATCGTCGGAGTCATCATTCATTATTGGCTCATCTTCTTAGGCGAACAAATCTGGCCATGGTTACATCGGAGAAAATTTGAGGGTCGGGTTTTGTTCGTCTCCATTTATAGGTTTAATAAATTTATACAGTATTTTGCTTGGCCGGAAAACGTCATCGCCAGCTAACTTTCTTCTCTTCTTTGCTATTTAGTCACATACAATGATACAAATACATTGTATTTTATACAAATATACTCAAATATATTATATTTTGGTATAAATATATTATTTTTTGCCTATATTTATGTATTTCGAATGTCTGTATTTTTTTAATACAGTTGAATATCACTGTGTTTTGTGATTTTTTGTTGTTTGAATACAGTTGAATTGAATACGGTGAATTGAATACAATGTATAATAGTGAATAATGGATATTTGTGAATTGAATACAATATATACAACTGAATTGGATACAACGATATACACCGTATTTCTTGATTACCTCAATATATTTATAAATATAATCACGTGAATACATGGAATACAATACAGTAGCAGCGAAATTTATGTAGAATTGATTTTGTTGAGTTAAATTAGGAGTGATACAAGCTAATTGATCTTCTTTCCGTTATTAAACAGCTGGATTCCCCTATATTTAGGCAAAATTTCGCTATTGTATTCATGAATACAGTAGCGCGAATACAACGAATACAGTCATGTAACAACTAAATGTTTTTTAGGCGGATTCCACTACTGTATTCATGAATACAATAACGCGAATACAGTGAATACAGTTGTGTAACAACTAAATAGTAGTTATATGAAGTAATTATATATATGGTAGCTATATGAAGTTAATAGCCGCTAAACAATAGTGGTTTCTGAAAATTCCTCAAGAATTAACCCAAATAGCCGCACATCTAAACTCTTAAACTGAAAATAGCCAGCAAATATATAATATATCTATAATTCATGTATAATATATATATACATAGACTAAAAGAGTCAATCTGACCGACTATTTGTGTTACAATATAGTAAACTACTACGGTTTGCCGATGGAGTTAGGGGTGTCCATCGAACTTTACTGAATCAATTATTAGGACTAGATTTTTTAAATAAATCGTATGTTTCAATTAAACAAAAATTATAATTGTAAGTTTTAAAGTTTATTAAAGAAATCAAGTATCTAACGGAACTGAATAAATTTATAGAAATTAAATATATTTATATTTTAAGTTTAACAATAATGAAACATTATAATTTTGAGATACTACCAGTCGTGTGAGTCCATAAACAAATTAGTATAAAAATTAGCCAATTCATAAAATGCTACCAATATTAGCCAATTAGGTATTTATAGAGAAAAAATATCAAATTTTTATTTTCTTTTGAGCGGAGGTTGTTGGAATAAACTAGGTCACTAGGTACATCTTAAGGAGTTTGAATCTTAGTCTTGGAATGATTTGGTGTAGTTTTGAGGTGGTTTGAATTGAGAATTAGAAGCAGAAGAAGAACATGAAAAAAATATGATACGTATATGACACTGTGTATCATTTGTATATCTCATACGTATCAAATGTGTATAACATGTATATCCATGTATACATGTGTGTGAAATACATGCATGATACATGTTTGATAATGTGTCGTAAAAGAATTTTTAAAATCGATTTTAACTACGAAATTTGATACCAAGTCAATTCAAATCACCTCAAATCTTCCTAAAAATATGATAAGGTCCCTTTTTGCTTTGGTTTTTGGAATGCTATATTTTTATTTTTATTTTTTGTATTTCATCACCTTGTTTGCTACCTTATCCATAAAATTTTCTTTCCGTCTTGCATATAATATTTCTCATCATGCTTAAAAATATAGAAGGAGATATTTGTGCGTGATTCCTGGATAGGAAGAATCCTTATTTATATGAGTTTTTAATTTTTATATTTGCTTGACTAGTTTTAGTAATTCTGTGATTAATGGTTAGAGGTATGTAAGTATGAACTTATTTTGGATATTTTTGTAAGCTTCTCTAAAAATATTAATCTTGGGCCTTGGAATAGCTACAAGTAACGCCCAATCTTACTCTATTACTATTGAAACTAAACATGTTCCAGCAATTTTTAGGACTAAGCCACAAATAGCTATTTTGGCCAAGCTTCTCTCAAGCCAAAAGTATTTTTTTTCTTCAAAAAATGCCTTTTTCTCAATTTGTGGTGTTTGGCCAAGCTTTTTAGGGAAAATAGTGCTTTTGGCTAGAAGCAAAAATAGTTTTTAAAAAGCAGAAAAAAGTAGCTTCTCCCCAGAAGCATGAGCAGTTTTGACTTTTTTTCCTACAAAAAATACATTTAGCAAAATATTATATATATATATATCAAAATAACCTTACTTAGTTTAAACTATTATGTAATACATAATGACTTTTGGGATGAACTTTCATATTTATTGATGATTTTTTTATATATTTAAATTATCTTGAAAGAATAAAGTACTTTTCACTTTTATTTTTATATTTTACTTAAATAAAGTAAAAACCTAATTATTACCTTTAATAATAAATATTTATGATTATTTATCTATTTATATAATGTTAACTATTAAGTAAATCTCTTCATGTCCTTAATCGTAATTTGACACTTAAAAATATTTTTTGAAAAGCTTGGCGAAACACAAATTGTTGTTCAAAGTGCTTTTCCAATTGATTAGCCAAACACAAATTGCTTTTCTCCAAAAGTATTTTTTCGAAAAATACTTTTAAAAAAGCACTTATCAAAATAAACTATTTTTTCCATCTTGACCAAATAGGCGAAAATGATTGAGATGAACATAGTTTTAGAAAGTCTAATTTTGATTTTACACGAGCAATAATTGAAAGTGTATAATGAGAAAATAACCGGCCGAATTTAATTGGTGATGTAAAATAAACTATCAATGAAACAACTCCATAAACGAAAATTCTTTGACAAGAATCTCTATCCTGTTTGAAAATTTTCTTTTCTAGCCTAACAGTTTCTCGTAATTAAATATTAAGAGTTAAAAATATTACACTGATATTTGTACAATTAAATTACCTAAAAATAATTATATATAAATGACTACAGTAAACATGCATGGATAACTTAAAACAATATAAATATAAAGTTTAAACCGATTAAAGTATATTAGTTTTGTAAAACAAATTACGTAATTGGTGCATATAAGTTATATATATCTAAGGGGTATTATTATTTTTAGCCCGCACCAGAAATTATTTATATTTGATAGTCAAAAAAGTATATAATATTTATATGTTAATGTATATATATACAAAATAATATACAAATATATATTTTTTCGTCTATTATTTTGAGAGCGGCATGTAAAAGTAAAAAATCGGAATCTTGTCCTAGGCTAGGACCCATTTAAGCTTGCATAATTTGACACTTCATTGAGCCGCGCATTGCCTAGATTATGGACAACTACAAGCCTAGGAGAATTAGGTGTCACGATCCCAATTTCCCTTTGTGGGATATCGTGACGGCACCTAATCTCTAAAAGTAGGTAAACCTCAACAACATGCGGAGACATTAAATAAGAGATTAAAACTTGAACATCCGAACAATTTCATAAAAGGAATCTACCAAAACTCAATACATAAAATCCCAAAACCTAGTGAGATATAAGTCACAAGCTTTAAGTACAGTACCGAATAATCATATACATCACTATCTATCAAAATATAAAGAAATAAGAGAAGAACGGAATAGAAGGGGACTCCGAGGCCTGCGGTCGCGGGTAGGTGTACCTTGAAGTTTACAAGCAGCAACACAACACACTAATATCGGGGCTGGTAAGATGCACCTGGACCTGCACAAAGACATGTGCAGAAGCGTAGTATGAGTACACCACAACGGTACCCAATAAGTGCCATGCCTAACCTCAGTAGAGTAATGACGAGGTCAGGTGTAACGACCCAACTTGTCGTTTTAAGAATTAATGCCCCGTTCAGTGACTTAAGGTCTCGAGAAGCTTAGTAATATGTATTATGACCCGCGGGTGTGATCGAGTTTGATTTTCGGAAGATTCGGAATTAAATTAAAAGAACAATTCTTATTTAGAAGCTTAAATGGAAAGAGTTGACCGGGGAGTTGACTTTTGAGCAAACGACTCCGGAATAAAATTTTGATGGTGTCAATAGCTTCGTATGATAATTTCGGACTTAAGCGTATATTCAGATTTGGATTTGGAAGTACGTAGGGCAATTCAACACATTTTGGCGAAACTTGAAAAGTAGAAGATTTTGGAAAGTTCGACCGAAATTGGAATTTTTTGATAACGAGGTCGGATTTCGATTCCGAAAATTGGAATAGCTCCACTACGTCATTTATGACTTGTGTGAAAAATTTGAAATCATTCCGGATTGAATTGATACGTTTCGGCGCAAAATATAGAAGTTGGAAGATTTGAAAACTTATAATTCGATTCGATGCGTGATTCGTAATTTCGGCATTGTTTGACTTGGTTTGAAGCCTCGACTAAGTTTGTATTATATTTTGGGACATGTTGGTATATTTGGTTGAGGTACCGGAGGTTTTGGGTGGATTTCGGAAGGTTAATGGAGGAATTTAGACTTGAAGGAAGCTCCTGGAAAATGGCAGCAGCTGCTGGAATCGCACCTGCGGAATTATGGGCACAGGTGCAACCATCGCATAAGCGAGATGAAGCTCGCAGAAGCGAAATTGGCTGGACTGAACTGAGGCCGCAGGTGCGAAGAATTTCCCACACCTGCGTGATCGCAGAAGCGGGCAGAGGAGGCGCAAAAGTGAAACCCATCGCAGGTGCGCACTGGACATCGCAGAAGCGATGTGCGCAGATGCGGTATTTTTCCCGCAGGTGCGAAACTGGATAGAATCATTAAGGAAGAAAATTGGTCATTTCGTCATTTTTCGATTGAGATTTTGGAGCTCAGTTTTTGGGCGATTTTGGAGGAGTTCTTCAAGACTTTGACTTGGATTTGAGCGATCCGGAGGTCAATTCAAGCAAAAAGGTAATTTTGGAATATCGGCACAACTTCGAAAAGGTAAGTGTCTTGCCTACTCTCGAGTGGGGGAATTACCCCTTAGGCATCGAGTCTTATGTGCCATTTGTGAAATGTGAAAAGCCGTGTACGCGAGGTGACGAGTACGTACTCGGGCTTATATGTGCAAATTTTATTGGGTTAACGTCTTAGGCCTTATTGTGTAGTAAATTAGATAATCGTTGGTATTTATTAAATCATCTATTTTTCATGCCTAAATCCTTGTTTGTTGAATTTGTTGTTACATGACAATTTGATGTGATTGTTATTTGAATATTTATGTAATTCCGTGAGTTTGTTGGTTTGATATTTCTTGGAATTTAATCTCATTATGGATTTTTTCTCTGCAAATAATTAATTAAATGAGCTTAAGAAGAGGTATTTATATAATTATTGAGACTGCGGTTTAATGAAGGCGTTGCCCTATGCTGAGCAATTTCTATCTATGTTGATTATTTTTGAGGTCTTATATACATTGTGTGGAGCCTTCGGCTATTTGTTTTAAAATTAATTGATTTGTTGTATCTTTGGAATTGGTTATGGCCATTAAAAAAATTATGGTATGAATTGATTTTGTTATGTTGCCGTGATAATTTTCTATGTAAATTATTGTGTTGTGTGAGTTGTTATTTTGAGGATATAAGGGTGGCATTCCACTGTTGAAATTTTGTGGGTATAAGGGTGGCATTTCACTGTTGTTATGTTTGTTGGGATATTATCTGGGCGGAGTGATAAGGGTGGCTATAGGAGAGATAAGGGTGGCAATAAGAGCGATAATGGTGGCTATTAATATTGTCAGGACGGAGGGATAAGGGAGGCTATTATAGGAGTGATAAGGGTGGCTATAGGAAAGATAAGGATGGCTATTGTCAGGGATGATATGTGAAGATGTGGGGTGGTTGCATTGGTGATTTTTATATGATGTTGTGATTTTACTTGTATTTATTTTTATACCTTGGGCAAATTTATATTGTTGTTGGTAAATTGATAATAGTCTGATTTATGTTAAAATTAGGAGCCTGTGGATATTGCCAAACGTATTATGAAAAAAAATGTGGGCACGAGGTGCCACGAGTAAATAATGATGATGTTGGTACGTGAATTGTCCGCGCAGTTGATATATGAAATGTGGGCACGAAGTGTCGGGGTAAAATATGATGGTTTTATTATTGGCACATGAACTGTCCGTGCAAATGTGATATAAAAAATGGGCACGAGATGCCGGAAAAATATGATGATTTAATTATGGGCACGAAGTGCCGTGAAAATATAAAAATGGGTTGAGACCCGTGTTTACGAAAAATATGAAAATGGGCTGAGACCCGTATTTTTTTTTTTTTTTTTATGATTATGAAATGATATGTCACATGGTGACTTTTTAATTGAAAGAATTATATTCAAAATATTTATTTGGAAGGATTTTTATTCAAAAAATATTATATGAAAGAATTGTATTTGAAAGATATTTATTTGAGAAAATTATATGAAAAATGGGCACGAGGTGCAGGAAAAATATGATGATTTAATTATGGGCACGAAGTGCCGTGAAAATATGAAAATGGGCTAAGACCCGTGTTTACGAAAAATATGAAAATTGGCTGAGACCCGTAATTTTTTTTTTTTTTTTTTATGATTATGAAATGATATGTCACATGATGACTTTTTAATTGAAAGAATTATATTCAAAATATTTATTTGGAAGGATTTTTATTCAAAAAAATTATATGAAAGAATTGTATTTGAAAGATATTTATTTGAGAAAATTATATTTGAAAGAGAGTTATTTGGAAGAATTATATGTGAAAGATATTTATTTGAAGGACTTGATTTAATTGGGTGTACTTGTATTTATTATTGTTGAGTGATATTAAGGGTGTTCTTGTTGCGCTGCTGTGCGTATCACTGTTGGATTTGTGTTGCCCTTATTGTTATTTGTTTCCTATTATTTTGTATATCATATTGCACAGGTTATTAGACTAGTGAGTGTCTTGACTGTACCTCATCTCTACTCCACTAAGGTTAGTCTTAATACTTACTAGGTACCAACTGTGGTGTACTCATACTACACTTCTGCATATTTTTGTACAGAGCCAGGTATTGGAGATATCGGACTCGGACAGAGCTAAAGTGTGATCGCAAGGATTCAAGGTAGAGCTGCTTGGTCGTCGCAGTCCCTTGGAGTCTTTCTATTTTATTGTACTGTCAACTCTTATTCGAACAGTATTGTATATTCGATCCTTGAGATCATTGCATGTATTCAGTTAGAGTTCGTGACTCAGTACTACCAGTCTTGGGAGGTTGTCTGATTATTTTCGCTGTTAGTTTCTATAAAAAAAGGCTTAAAATATAATTGAAATCGGCTTACTTAGTCTTAGAGATTAAGTACCATCATGACGTATGTGGTGGGATTTTGGGTCATGACATCAGGTCAGGCCCTACTGGAAATAATAAAAAATAAGGCAGAAGATATAATAATGTAATGAAATGACTGAGAAGTGAACAATGAGAAATTACAGAAAGATAACAACACAACAAATAAAGGTAGACAACACGGGCGGTCCCGAGGTACCGCCTCGTAGTCCCAAAAGAAAATACACAACAGGGGCGTTCCCGAGGTACCGCCTCGTAGTCCCAAAAGTAAATATGTAATAGGGGCGCTCTTGAGGTACTGCCTCGTAGTCCCAAAAGTAAATACACACCAGGGGCTCTCCCAAGGTACCGCCTCGTAGTCCCCAAAAGTAAATATGCAATAGGTAACCGATGGGACAATGAAATTACAGCGAGGAATCCCACAGTTAAAGACTGAATACAAGATCAAGGAAGTAGGAAATCCAACTAAGTATGTTGCACAAATTGCAAGTAAGAGATAAGACACGTAGACATACGATATTAGGCTAAACGTGATGACTACACATGCTAGAGTAACTCAGTTAAGGAATTAAAAAGGAAACTACTTAGCAAGAACCGGATTTTTAACATTTAACCCGAGTACGCACTCGTCACCTCGTGTACATGGCCTTCACGTATTGAAAATACCATAATAGTGCCAAACCTAAGGGGAGTTTCCACCACAGAAGATTAGACAAGTCACTTACCTCAAATCTCGCTCAATCAATCAATAAGAATGCATTTCTCTCGACTTTCCAACTCCGATCGGTTCGAATCTAGCCAAAATAATTACATACTATAAATATAACTATAAGAAACTAATTTAAATAATAAATTTGCCACTTTAGCAAAGAATTAAAAAATCGCTCCAAAAAGTCGACCCGGGGCTACGTCTCGGAACCCGACCAAAATTATAAAATCCGAACATCCATTCGATAACGAGTCCAACCATACAAGAATTTCTCAAATCCGACCTCATTTGGCCTTTCAAAACTCAAACATTCGGTCTAAGAAATTTCACCATTTTTTCCCAAATTTCTCAACCCAAATCCTTAATTAAATGAAGAAATTAATGATAGATTAGTGGATACTAATTAAAAATGAGTGTAGAATCCCTACCCAAATATTTACTCTAAAATCTCTCGAAAAATCGCCACAAATCGAGCTCTCCAGGTCCAAAAATGGATAATGAAATCAAACCCTCGAAAATCCCCATTTCTTCCCAGTTAAACCGCTTCTGTGATTCATTTAGCCGCTTCTGCAGCGCCGCTTCCGCGGTCAGCCAACTGTATATGCGGAAAATCACTAACCCTGACCAACCGCTTTTGCGGTCCAAATCTTACTTCTGCGAACCGGCCTCCCCAAGCTCTCTTCCGCTTCTGCGATTATCCTTCCGAAGAAGCAACACCTGCTTCTGCGACCTCCTCATCGCACGTGCGCTCGCCCGCTCGCTTCTGCGAGCTCGCCCCTGCGAGCAAAATTCCGTAGGTGCGAATGCACGAGAAGACACAATCCCAGCAAATGCTTCAAGTCCTAATTTGATCTGTTAACTATCCGAAATCCATCCGAGTCCCCCGGGACCTCAACCAAATATACCAACCAGTCCTAAAACATCATACAGACTTAGTCGAGACTTCAAATCACATCAAATAATGCTAGCAACATGAATTGTACATCGATTCAAGCCTAATGAACTTTAGAATTTTTAACTTCTACATTTGATGCCGAAACCTATCAAATCAAGTACGATTGACCTCAAATTTTGCACACACGTCATAATTGACATTATGGACCTAATCCCATTTTCAGAATCGGAATCCGACCCTTATATCAAAAAGTCCACTCCCTGTCAAACTTTTCAAAAATTATCCAATTTTTCAACTTTCGCCAATTTATGCCGAAATGAACTACGGACCTCCAAATCAACATCCGAACACACTCCTAAGACCAAAATTATCATACGGAGCTATTGGAACTATCAAAACTCCATTTCGGAGTCGTTTTCATACAATTCAAACTAATGTCAATTCTTACGACTTAAACTTCCATTTTAGGGACTACGTATCCCATTTCACTCTGAAACCAAAAACCAACCCTCCCGACAAGTCACTTAACCACATAATGAAATAGAGGGAGAAATAATTAGGGGTTTGGGCTAATAATCTCAAAACGACCGGCCGTGTCGTTACTCAGGAAAGAAAGAAGGAATTTTTACTAGATATACTTGATTGTTAATTTTTTACCGCTTTTAAGGCGGTGTATGGGATAAACAGCAGCGAACAATTCAATTAAGGGTATTTTCAATTTAATTGCGACATTATTGTCGTGGTCCATGATTAGCTTTCTAAGTTTTATTACAACATACGCATGCACTCATCCTAAAGATCAACCTATTATTCGGATAGAGTTTTATAGTGATTTTATCTAGAGAGAGAAAACCACACCTCTCTCCACTCTTTAACCAAACATCACTGACATGGCCACCTCCCCACCCCCGGCGGAGGACCCATCCTCCAAAATCCCACTGGACCCCCCTACGAAAGCCTCTCAATTTGAGATGAAAGAGGACACTCCTCAAAAAATTTCTTTCAAAGAGATCCTACTGGAAAGGAATCTGATGTCCACCACTTTATATGAACTAACCCACTTTCCCCTCTTGTTCGAATTAAATGTGGGGAGTATTCCCATCCCTTTGTCAAAGGAAGACAAGAACATGTTATACCTCCCCTGGAGATACTCCCTAATAGTGAAACTATTTGGGAGGAAAATTCCCCACCAGGTACTACGAGCAAAGCTTGCCCATCTTTGGAAGCCCATTGAACCCATAATACTAATCGACCAGGGATGAGACTTTTTCATCGTCAAATTCAACCTGGAAGCAAGCATGAACAAAGTCTTGGCAGATGGACCTTGATTTGTGACGAGCCATTTTCTATCTATACGAAAATGGGAACCAAACTTTGTTCCAGCGGAATTCAAGCTTGTTATTACATCAAATTGGATGAGACTCCCACAGCTTCCAACGGAGTTCAATGATAGAGCGATCCTCGAGCAAGTGGGCAACAGGGTTGGCAAATTACTGAAAATAGATACATGTACCTCCTCCACCCTTAGGGGGAGGTATGCTAGGATATGTGTCCAAGTTCTATTAGACATCCTCATCACCACTGATGTCACCATCGGCACCCACAATCAACCTATCCTATATGAGGGGGAAGGGATTCTCTGCAAGGGATGTGGGAGAATTGACCATATGCTACGCTACTGCTCATTCACCCCCAAGGCCAATGAAACCAACCGTCCAGTTAATCCAACTCCTACTACCACAAATGTTGGTACAGTCCCTGGCGAAGACTCTCTGTGACAAACAGTTCCATTCAAGCGGAACAAAAGAGGAATACACAAATGAAATTGCTTACAACGACCAGCTGGAGCAACATCGGAGTATCCCACGACCCAGGTAAAGCAGTACAGTGAAGCCACAGGTACGTTCCTCGACCTGGTAGCCACCACCACCGGCGGCAGGAGCCCTAAAGCCCGCGAACATCTGGACCCAGGTGGACATTTGGGCTCTATAGAGTGGGCTACAGATAATCAACAAGACTTGAGGTATTTAAGGCCCAACTCTGATAAAGGATCATCTTTACAAGTGGGCGAAGTCAAAACAAGGGCATCCCCACAAGCTAAGCTGATTGGGCTGAAACGACATCTGCCTGAATCATGCACAATCCCAAAAGATGCCACTTTAAGGAATATCTCAATTCCCAAAAATTCCAATACAATCTACAAAAATGGGATTGAAGATTCCGCCCCCTTGACTATGCTCCCCCAAATCAGGTACTCTTACACAAAAAGAGAGTATATCTTTTTGGAAAGGGATCATTTGTCAATACAATCTCATCCTAAATGGCCCACACGTTCATGAAAGGCCACTTTACCGTGCATGCGCCTGCGCCACACACAACCCACCCCCATCTCTTCCCCCATCCTGCCTCTTCCAGTAGAGGTAATCAAGTGTTAATTACAAATCCAATCCCCAATACTATCAATGAGATGACACCCCTTGTCAATCCCTCAAGATTAATTGCAGAAGGCAAATCATCTCACACGAAACCCAAAGAGGAGATGGATTATAATGCTTCTCCCTCTTCTGCCTTTACTCCAAGCCACACCAATAGTCCCCTTCACTCTGATTTTTCATATGGAAAATAACAATCCCCCTTCTCAAACACAAGCCACAACACCGCTAACCATCTCCACCACCCCAATGCCACCGGAGCTCATACCGGAATCATGGTTGGAAATAGCATTCCAAGGACATACCCAAAACCTACTAATGATGGTAGGGTCTGTCCCGATGGAAATAACCATCCAAAATCCCAGGTATCAAGTTCGACTGGCCACACAACTCCTCCACCAGGGTCTGGCAAACTTTGGACACCAGCTATAGATATCCACACTACTCCAAGCCCAGTACATAGTACATGGGGAACCAACAACCCTTGTCTATGGAGGAACTCAAAACACTCATGGGCCAGATTTTCCAGACCATGCCTTTCTTCCCCCTCATGAACCTAGAGACTCTAGTCCCATCTCCATCCTTCCAACTCTGGCCACCAATAGTCCAAGTTCCTCAGCCACCATCCCAACTACTCTGCCCCATCAATCTACTAAGCAGGGGCACCACCATGGCATTGGACTACCTCAGGGAGTCCAATGTGGACCTGGAGAACATGCTAAAAAAACTAGGGATGCCAAAGACAAAGGCCTTCCTCATACAGGAACCCCTCGATATAGAGTTCAAAGAGCGGTCAGGAGAAATGCCTATTGCACTGTGCCCCAAAAAGCTCATAAGTTGCAAAATCGATCTTCGAGTGCATTCATCTCCAAACTCAAAAAACTCAGCAATGACTCTAGTTCCTCTAGTAGGTATGTTGAAGCCAACCCCAGTGAGCAAGGGGAAGGGAATCAAAAGGAAGGCACCAACCCAAAACCCCCTGCTAATGAATTCTGTAGGCACTGTGCATCTATGGTGTCATACCCCTTTTCTACCCCGAAAAGATAATGTATGTTATTTTATGATTGTGGGTTAAAGAGTTTTTCCAATTGAAGTGACAAATTTGAATAGGGATTTACAGAGTCGCCACTTGGAATTGATTTTTCGGTGTTCCAAGTCACCTTTTATTTGAATCCCTAATCAAAGAAAAGTTTGACTCTATTATTATTGGTCTGCGAAAACAAAGTCCAGGTAAGGAATTCTGTTGATCGGGGAGAAGGTGTAAGGCATTCCCCGAATCCCGTGGTTCTAGTACGGTCACTTTATTGACTATATTTGGCTTATACTATTTTTGAACAAACTGTGCTTTAATGGATTTTTATGCTTTGCCTATGTCTACTTTTATTGTTGATGACTTTATTAAACTCAAACTAGGACGAGCATTCCCTGCCCACTAACCAAGACGAGTATCCTCGACCTTAGTTCATGCATCGCGCCTAGAATTGGAGCCTACTCGAAGTTAATTAAAATAACAACTTTTATTTATTAGAAAGAATTGGAACAAGACGTGTCCTCGCGACCTTGCCATTTTATTTATGTCTTTATTCCGAAGCGAGTCTTCCCGACATCGGTTAAGACGAAATTGTTTATTTTTGTTAAATCTATTACTTTGGGTTTAGATTATGGAAAAATATTTGTTCATCTTTATCGTGAAAGAAAATGACTCTTTGTAGCTTAATAGTAGTAAGACTATATATATATATATATATATATATATATATATATAGTCGACTGCGCTCACTGGGGGTGTACATAAGGCATTGTGATTTTTATTAAAGTTGTAAGAAAATGTCAATGAGAAGAAAACGAGGAAAGATGTAGCAGCTAACAGGATTTCAATTCGTTATTTAATATGAATGCAATGCCCACTAAGCAACATAACTCCTATATTTTGTATTTTAAAACTTATCAATATGTACTCTCAAATTCCATAAAGAAACGATGCAACAGTTGTTCCCACATAGTAAAAGTAAGAAACTTTAACTTTGGTAAGTCTAATTACTATAAACTGACATCAAATGGACCAACCAAAAACGTGACCATGAATGAGATTAATGGACTATCAATTCCTCATTTTAAATCTTAATATTTTGCAAGTTCTTCTTTTCAGGTTCTCACTTACACACAGTTAATAATTATTACAATAAATCAGAGACATGCTTAGACGAGAATACAACATAGAAATCAAGCCAAGGAGGCAGGAACAACTTAAACAAGGCAACGACGAACTAATTACCTAACACAAAGCAAAAAGCAGAGAACTTCATGGCTAAACTTTCAGTGTTTTTACAAAGCAAAACAAGAAGCAACTCAAGAGTACAAGAAAAGGACCTTAAAACTGAAGTTACACATTACATATCTAATAACCGATTAAACTTTAACACTTGAGCGCAAACTGTTTGACAGCTATGTCGAGCTTTGGATAAAAGGGTCCCAAATCTACCTATAATGATCAGACCAACGAGATCTTTATCTTTTCAGCAACTAAAATATGCTAGCAGAATGATGTTTTAACTACCAATGTGTATATAACCATTGCAGATTGTAGGCTTGAGACATGGATAGCATGTCGAACGTTTATCCAATCCAGGAAAAGCGCATCAAACATGTATGAAGAGCTGAAATGATCATTATCTCCAATCAATTACTATAAAAGCTGCATTACAAAGTTTAAAGGTTACCTGAAGTGCAGAAAATAATACAGTAGTGAAACCGAGCAGAAACGACGGCAGAAACAACGATAGGAACATCAGTGAAATCAGTAGTGTTAAAGCAGTGCTTGAAACCCAAAGGAACAACAACTTTTTTTTTTGATAGAGAAGGAACCCAGCAAAAGCTCTAAGTGTTCTCCTATTTCTCTGAAACGATTTTACACTCAAGATACTCCTCACAAAACTCACAATTTCTGCTTACTATATGGAAGTTCAGCTAATGGTTTTTACTCTTAAGTTGTCCTTTTAGTGTGTGAAAGATTGTAAAATGTGTAGGATCGTGTGTCCTGAAGTGAGGAAATGTGTAGGATCGTGTATCCTGAAGTGAGGAAAGAGCAGCCCCTTAAATAGGCAAATAAAGTCACTTTTTGGGACAGATTTTGGTTCACCAAAAATTTGTCCAAAAGACTGACTTTGTGTGCGCACTGTTCAAAATCCGTCCAAAAGGTGAAAGGACACCCTGAAAATCTGTTATGTCAGAAGCAAGGAGAAAAAATATCATTTCAGCCACCCTACTAGTAATATGTAGGCTACTAGTACCCTATTTTATGATAAAATAACCTAAACTTCAGATTTTAACCATCAACACCAAACCACTTGATTTTGAACCAAATCAAACTCAAACGACTAACCATTGACAAAACAGAAACAAGACTTCAAATGGAACTAAAACTCAAACTAACTAGATTAAAATAAATTGATTTGTGCAAACTAAATAAAGAACAAACAACTGGATTCACAAACTAATGATCAAAAAAGAACGAGCATCGTTAACAATCGGACGACGACGTTCAATAGCTAAACAATCGATTAACTAAGCAAACGATTAAACTAATACACTAAAGATTATGCTTAATTAATAATAGTCTAACAAACAACTAAACTAAATAGAGATAACTAATTAGATAAATCTAACTTGAAACTCTAATTAACAACAATAAACCCAAAACAGAAAAATTAAAATCAGGAACTAAAATTAAAATCAAGAACTAACCTATTACTACTAAAACAACATCAAAAATTAAGTAAAGAGATGGCGATTATACCTAATGTGATGACCCAAAATATTATTTTTAAATTTAATAATTAATTATATGATCTAAGCACTATTTACCATTACTCGACTTGTGTGCGCAGTCCGTAAAATTTTTCGGAAAGTTTTCAGGTGAAAAATGGATTAAAATGTGAATTAGAGGTTTAAAACTCAACTGAGTTGACTTTGGTCAACATTTTGAGCAAACAGACTCGGATTAGTATTTTGATAGTTCCGGTAGATTCGTATCGTGAATTGGGACTTGGGCATATACCTGAAATCAAATTCCGAGGTCCCTAGTCCGAGATATGAAATTTTGATAAAAAATTTAAAGTTTAAGTTCAAATAGTGACCGGATGTCGAATTATGTGCAAATGACCCCGGAATAGAATTTTGATGATTCCAACAGTTCCGTAGGGTGATTATGGACTTAGGAGCGTGATAGAAATTTTATTTGGAAGTCCGTAGTGGAATTAGACTTGAAATGCCGAAAGTTGAATTTTTGGAAAGTTTGTCATTATTTGATGTAATTAAATGTGACATACTACTTGTTTCATTTCCATTGTCATTTTATCTTATAATATTGTTTAAATATTTTACCATACCATTATTTATTCTCCGGTAGGGCCTGACCTGACCTCGTCACTACTCTACCGAGGTTAGGCTTGGCACTTACTGAGTACCACTGTGGTGTACTCATACTACGCGTCTGCACATCTTTTTGTGCAGATCCAGGTACATCTTATCAGACCACGCATCAGTAAACTAGCTATACAAGGAGACTTTGAGGTATATCTGCCAGCGTCCGCAGACTCCGGAGTCCCCTTCTATCTTACTATGTTGTCTTCCTTATTTGCTTTAGACTATGATGTATAGAGACATAGAGAATAAATTCTTAGAAGCTTGTGACTTATTTCTACCGGGTTTTGGAAGTTGAAATTGTTTGAATTGTAGTTTATTTATTTCAGATATTTATTATTATTCGGCATTGATAGGCTTACCTAGTCTTAGAGACTAGGTGCCATCACGACATCCTACGGAGGGAATTTGGGGTCGTGACACCTAACGACCGTGCTTGAAGTTGTTCAAGCAATGAGAAGACGTCGAAGATGCCAAGAAGTGGTTGCCCGACCATAGAATGCTAATTTCATTTCGATATACACTAAATTCAATGAACTTGGTGTTATACCAAAAGAAAATGAGTGTTCTTGGGTCGGAATTAGGCTAAAACAAAGGAGGAGTGGTGCGAGTGGTCGCGGCAGTGGAGTGGCAGTGTGAGCGGGTCAGCGGGCAGCGGGGTAGTGGGGCGTTTGGGGTGGAAATTGACATGAAAATATACGTCTCGTGGGGGTCTATCCGTTTATGTATGTGTCATGGGGTGGAGATGCCACGAATCGTGCGAATTTGGGCAAAATGGGTGGCGGCTAGGGTTCCCTAGATCTGAAATTCGTGGAGTTTGAGGGGGGTTTGAAGGATTTGGTCTGAAAATATGGAAAGAGGAGGTGTTGGAGATTACATGGTAAAATTTTGAGGGTGTTTGGACCAACCGCCGTCGCGACGGATGGTGGCAGAGGTGGCGGACGAGAGAGAGAGAGAGAGAGAAGGGAGCTAGGGTTTGGTTATGGAGTGAAATGGGAGGATTTTCGAATTTTTGGAGGTTTAAATTTGGAAAGGGAAATGGATCTAAGCCATTGGATCAAGAAGAATGGAGGGATGAGATTTGATCTTACATTTACTTATCAAAACGACGTAGTTTAGGTACGAAACTACGTCGTTTCGTGATCTACACCTTGCAGCCCCTTTATGGATTAGCCATTGCACTTTTGGCCACTTAAATCAATTCAATTTTGGCCTAATTCCCTTAATCCTACTTATAAAACTACATTTACACAAATAAATTAATTAATAAAATAAATTATTCAAATGATCGATTAATGTGATGACCAAAAAGGTCATCTTATATTTTAGAATTCGATTCTGCGCTCTTAAGCCTTAAAAATCTCTTTTTTTACCCTTCTCGATTTACGTGCATAGTCCAAGCGTATTTTCGGAAAGCTTTTCTGTTGAAAATAGATGAAAATAAGAATTTTTACCTTAAAAGTTAATTTTAGTTGACTTCGGTCAACTATTTTGGTAAACGAGCCCGAATTCATCTTTTGACGGTCCCGTGGGTCCGTATCGAATTAAGAGGCCTGGGCGTATGCCCGGAATCTAATTCGGAGGTTCCTAGCTCGAGTTATGAATTTTTGATGAAAATTAAAAGTCTGAAAATTCATTATTTTTAAGAATCGGTTGTAGTTTGGCCTTGTTGATACCGGGTCCTTATTTTGGTTCCGAAGCCCAGTATAGGTCCAATATAATATTTATGACTTATCTGTGAAATTTGGTGAGAAATGGAGTTGGTTTGACGTGATTCGGACGTCCGGTGGTGAAGATAGAAATTTTAAAGTGTTCTTGAGAATTTCATTTGATTTGGTGCTAAATTCGTAGTTCTAGGTGTTATTTTAGCAATTTGATCACGCAAGCAAGTTCGTATGATATTTTTAGACTTGTGTGCATGTTTGGTTTCGAGCCCCGAGGGCTCGGTGAGTTTCGGATAGGCCACGAGATGTTTTGGACTTGGGAAAATCTGGTATTTTGCTGCAGCGGGTGTTCTGGCATGTCCTTCTTCGCGTTCGCGAAGGTACTCTCGCGAACGCAAAGAGTAAACTAGTCAGACTGAGATTTCTTCTTCCCGAACGCGAAGGCCTGGTCGTGAACGCGAAGTGATGGGGGATTTACCCTTCTCGAACGCGACAGGTAATCGCGAACGCGAAGCACTTGGGGACCTGGGGGAGGATTGGTCTTTCCTTCATCGTGAACGCGAGCGATGTCTCGTGATCGTGAAGGCCTGGTCGCGAACGCGAAGTGATAGGGTATTTACCCTTCGCGAATGCGACAGGCTGATCGCGAACGCGAAGCACTTGGGGACCTGGGGAAGGATTGGTCTTTCCTACATCGCGATCGTGAGCAATGTCTCGCGAACGCGAAGGTCAGGGGGGAGTAACCTTCGCAAATGCGGGCAAGGTCTTGTGAACGCGAAGGCTTGGCAGCTCTGCTCTTCGCGAACGCGACAGTGGCATCACGAACGCGTTGCACACTGTCGTCCAGTGCATAAAACAGAATCAAAACGTGACTCAAGCCATTTCTTCAACATTTTCAAGAACCAAATGGTTAGAGGCGATTTTTAAGAGTCATTTTATTCCCCAAAGTGTTGGTAAGTGTTTCTAAATCATTTTTTTTCAATTACCCATTTCATTTCATAAATTTTCAACCTAAAATCTAGAGTTTTCATGGTAGAATTAGTGATTTGGGTAAAAACTAGGAATTTCAGAAATTTGGGGATTTAGACCTCAATTTGAGATCGGATTCCAAAACCAACTATTTATCTGGGCTCGGGGGTGAATGGGTAAATGTATTTTGGTCCGAACCTCGGGTTTTGACCAAGCGGGCCCGAGGTCGATTTTTAACTTTTTGGAGGAAAATTTTGGAAATCTAAATTTATGCAATGTAATTAATTCCTTTAGCAATATTTTATATTATTGAGTTGTTTTTGAATATATATGAGTGGTTTGGAGGTGGATTCTAGAGGAAAAGTTGTAATTGAGTATTAAGTGGCATTCAAAGCAATGTAAGTGTTGTGTCTAACTTTGACTTGAGGGAATTAGGAACCTCAGACTATTTGTTGTGTGAAATTCATGTGAGCGGTGTATATGTGAGGTGACGAGTACTTATGCGTCGCCAATTTACCTATTTTTTCTGTTTCTCCCGTTTTTCTTATATTATCTCTTTCATATGCCTAATTACTACATGTTTATACTAGTGTTGTTAAATTGATCGTTCTTATTATGTTTACGAATTTTCTAGTGATAATCGAGTACTTATTTCAAAGTTGAGATTGATATTGTGGAACCAAATATTGAAGTAAGGCTTGTACTTGTTATTCTATCTCCCTGTTGTTATTTATACATTGCATTATGGTAAGGGAGAGTGTTAATGCACGAAGGGTAATGCCGTGCTATATTGTGAGTGTTAATGCACGAAGGGTGATGTCGTGCCATATTGTGAGTGTAAAAGCACGAAGGGTGATGCCATACCATATTGTGAGTGTTAATGTACGAAGGGTGATGCCGTGCCATGATATGAGAGTTAATGCACGAAGGGTGATGTCATGTCTATTATTTTTATGGTGAGATTGAGAGTAAAAGCACGAAGGGTGATGCCGTGCATTTTTCCTTTACTGTATTCGTTGTTTCTGTTTATTCATAGTATATTTGTTGTTCCAGTTATCATTCTGTTGTAGTTTCTTATCTCGTATTTCCCCCAGCATGTTTCTCCCTCCCGATATTTTCTGTCTAGCTCTTCATTACTGTTATTTGTACATACACTGTTAAATTGTACAGGTTGATTTGTAGGTGCCTTGCCTTAGCCTCGTTACTACTTCGTCGAGGTTAGTATCGACACTTACCAGTACATGGGGTCGGTTGTACTGATACTGCACTATGCACTTTCTGTGCAGATATTGGTACCGGCTCGGGTTGATCGAGATTTTTCTATTAGACTGCTATCCGGAGACTCAAGGTAGATCTGTCGGCGTCCACAGACATTGAAGTCCTCGTGTATCTTTTTTGTTCTACTGTTTCTTTCATTCAGACAATTGCATTTCTTTCAGACTATTACTTGTAGTGAATTCTAGAATGCTCGTAAATTGTGACTCCAGATCCGGGTGGTAGAAATTAATGCAGTTTTTATATTATTCCACACTCATTATATTTTATCTTAGCTAATTATTGTCATTTACTTAATAGAATAAAGATTGGTTTAATGATTCTCTAACGTTGGCTTGTCTAGCAAGTGAAATATTAGGCGCCATCACGGTCCCGACGGTGGAAATTCCGGGTCGTGACAATTAACTAGATTAATTCACCACCTGAACAGTTAGTTAATTCCTAAAATTCACACAAATGAAGAAAGAACTAATTGTATTATTTTATTTTTTATTTTTATGATATGAAATATGCTATTAAAACACAAAAAATTGAGAAAAATAATTAAGATAACAAAACACTAATGACTTTAGGAGGTATTAAATAGTGCAAAATTAGGTATTCACATATGGTGAAGCTCTATAACCCTTCCATGCTCGTCTTGCTGGAGACTAGAATGGCAGACCACAAGCACCTCACTACTGAGCTCAAGTTTGATGCTCAATTCCAACCCCCTGTTGTTTGCCAGTCTGGTGGGATTCTGCTTATGTGGAAAAATGATCTGGTTAAGCTAGAGGAAGTAGCCACTACCCCACAAGGGGTGCATATCATGGTCAAGGTACTCCCCTCATCCACTAAATGGCTTTTTCTGCTATATATACTAGTAATTGTGTTAATAATAGAAATAAACTCTGGAACACACTAGAGGACCTGGCTTCTATCTACGGGGGAAGTTGGATTGTTGGGGGGGGGGGGGGGTGAAGTCCTAAAATCTAGGGATAAGTTTGGGGGTAATAGCTTAAACACTAATAGAAGCAACAGATTCTGGAAATGCTTGAACAATTGCAAATTAGTTGATCTAGGTTTTTAAGGTTCAAAATATACTTGGTCTTATAAAAGATACACTAACACGCAAGACCTAATCCTAGAAAGACTTGATAGGTGCTTTGCAACTGATGATTGGATAGAAGAGTTTCCCGAATAAACTGTTACCCATATTCCTAGGACTCACACTGATCACTGTCCACTTATTTTATGTTTAATCCATCAAAGTTAGAGCAAGGCCAACAAGCCTTTAAAGTTTGAATCTATGTGGAGCAACCACCCTGACTTTCTTCCTATTGTGGAAGATAGTTTTGCAACCAATTTTGCAGCCAATACTGATATCCTGAATGCTACCTTTGTTTTTGGTGGCTGATTGGAATAAGCATGTCTTTGGCAATATTTTCCATAGGAAAAGGCAGATCCTTGCTATACTTGCTATCATCCATAAGTCAAATGCCTACCCCTTTACCACCTTCCTTCAGGAGCTTGAAGCCATGCTCCAGCAAGATTTCTCTGTCATTCTTACGAGTGAAGAGGACTTCTGGAAGCTTAAATCCAGAATTAATTGGTTAAGTGGAGGACATGCCAACACTAAATTCTTTCACATATCCACACTTAACAGAAGGAGGATGAATATGATCATGTCTTTAAAAGATGAGGTGTGGAACAATATTTAGGATCTCTATGACATTAAAGACACAATCCTTAACTACTTCACTAAGATCTATACCACTGAACACCATAGCTCAATTCTGTACAAGAGCCACATTACTTAGAGTGCAAATGTCCTGACTATCATGGAACATAGCACCATTGACTCTACCCTTAGGCTCTCTGAGATCAAGTGTGCCTTGTTCTCCTTCAAGGCCATGAAGGCACCAAGGCCTGATGGTCTTCACCCCTTTTTCTATCAGAAGTACTGGCACATAGTTTCTGGCAAGGTAATCCAGTTCTGCCACACTGTCTTCTCCACTTGTATAATCCCTCCTAAAATAAACAAAACCAACCTCTGCCTCATCCTAAAGTGCCCTAATGCCACAATGCTGAAAAACTTCAGGCCAATAGGTTTGTGCAAGACCTTGTACAAGCTGATCACCAAGATCATTGTCAATAGAATCAAACCTTTGCTTCAGAACATCATTGGCCCTACTCAAGCCAGTTTTTTAGCCAATAGAAGGGCTACTAGTAATGCCATTATAGTCCAAGATTACATTACCCACTTACAAAATATGAAAGATAAGAATGCTAATATGATCCTAAAAGTGGACTTGGAGAAGGCCTTTGATAGGTTAGAATAGTCTTTCATCAGAGAATCCCTTTTCTTCTTTAACTTCCCCACTAAACTAACCACCTTAATCATGTTCTATCTCACTACAAGCTCCATCTCCATCTTTGTCAATGGTACCCCGACTGAATACTTCAAGCCCAGTAGAGGCATTAGGTAGGGAGATCCCATGTCACCCTATTTGTTCATCATATGAACGGAAAGGCTTTCCAAAAATACTGACAATGCTGTAACTGATAATGATTGATTCCCTATCAACATCAACACGGGAGGGCCTAGAATCTCCCACTTGTTCTTTGTTGATGACCTCACTATGTTTGTCATAGCCAATAGGAGAAACTATGAGATAATCTTATATATCTTGGGTAATTTCAATATTGCATCTGGGCAGAAAGTCAACCTTCAGAAATCTAAAGTGATCTTTTCTTCCAACTGCCAGGAAGAGTGTGCCACAACTTGCAGTGCCATTGTAGGTATCAAAGGTGCCAGAGACTTTAAAAAATACCTAGGTTTCCCCATCTTCCACAGAAGGTCTAAAAATAATGACTTCCAATTCATCCTAGATAACTTCAACAGTAGAATGGCTGGGTGGAAAACCAAGTTTCTGAACATGGCTGGTCGAACCAATCTGGCCAAATCTTGCCTTAGTAGCATTCCAAACCATGTAATGCATTGCACCTCGTTACCCCTCCAAATTGACAAAATTCAAAGGAATTTTATTTGGGGTACAACTCCTGCAAAAAGGAAACTACACATGGTCAAGTGGGCCATTGTCACTAAACCAAAAAATAGGGGAGGGTTGGGCCTCCAACAGGCCTACCTAAAGAACAAAACATGCCACTCTAGTCTAGCCTGGAGACTCTACAATAACACTACCTCCATCTGGGCTAGGGTGCTTATGGGAAAGCACTGTAGTGGAGGAAGGAATGGGGCTAAGGCTAATACTAGGACCTAGAAATGTGTTCAGGAGGGCTGAAAGATATGCACTAATTGCATTAGATGGGTGGTTCACAAAGGGGATAGGGTTAGATTCCTTACTGACACATGGTTTCCCAAAATACAGCCTCTAGATAAAATCCTTAATGGTTCATGGCACCACAGTGACATGAACACCAGGATAAATGAAGTGTACTCCAATGGGGTTTAGGATTTCACCTCCATTCCGTACCCAATCCCCCATAACATCAACATTATAATCCAAAACACTTTCATCCCCACCTCCACCTCTGTTGAGAACAAACTAATCTTGAACCTTAGCCCCAATGGCCTGTTTAGTACCAAATCAGCCTTCTCTTTCCTTAATGCTCTAATGCACAATGATACTTCTCATGAAGACCATTACAGTTGGATTTGGAAATTAAAGACCCCCAATAAGATTAAGTTCTTCATATGGCTCATGCATCAGAAGAGGCTGCCTACAGGGAACCACTTACACTACATTGGCCTAAGAATTGATCCTAACTGCTACTTCTGTGATTCTGCCATAGAAGACATAAACCACATCTTCTTTGAATGTGCTAATGTCAAAGGGTTCTGGCAGCAATTGCTGCACCAGTGCAATCATAAGCCTAACCATAGTGTCAATTTCTTTTCTATGCCAAACTGGGAAGACACATGGCATATGCTTCAAAATGTGAAATACAATGCTTGCATCAAATGAAAAAGGCTATTGCCCTTCTGCCTCTGGGCCATCTGGCTCACTATGAACTCTAATGTCTTTGAAAAGAAAAGAAATCGCATTAATGTGCACCAAATAATTGCAAAGGTTGTTGAATACCACCATGTCGCAGTCACATCTAAGCCTGCTATAACCACAACCACCTTATACCTGAAGTGACAACCACCGGATAGGGGCTTCGATAAGTTGAACACTGATGGGGCTGCATGCCGTAACACAAGAAAATAGGGTATTGGGGGGAGGGCGGGTGTTCAGAAACAACATGGGTGACTGGGTTTTAGGCTTCATGAGGGGGCTCCCAAACACTGACAATATTAGAGCAGAGCTTCAAGTCCTATAGATGGGGTTAAAAATAGCTCTCGATCAAGGCTTGTCACCTATTGTGATTGACATTGACTCTGAAGTAGTGTTAGAAATGTTAAAGCATGGTAACTTAACTCGCAACCCCATAATTTCTTAATGCAGGCATTTGATGGAGCAGTTGGGGAACCCAGTCATAGGTCATAGCTACAGGGAGCAGAAGCAAGTGGCGAACCTCCTCGCAAAGGAAGGAGCTAAGAATGAAGTTTTTGACAAGATCTAATTTTTGGCAGTTCCTCCGGTGTTTGCAAATGATGCACTGTGGACAGACATCTTAGGAACTATTTTTGAAAGGAAAATTAATGTTTGTAATATTGATAAAATGGTAGACGTTGATGGCAATCAACATGGGACCTCATCCTCCCCTATAATGATGTAATTTTGTGAATGTTTATATATATAGAAGTATCCAGTTAACCCCCAAAAAAACATATTATTGGGATGGAGATTTCAAACTGCAAATCTTAGTGTCTTGACCATTACATGTCCAGTTGGATTTCTTATCTCTAAACGAATAAATATTAGACAAAGAAGAAGAAAAAATCAATCAATACAGTGATGCGCATTCATTGAGTAATATATGATATATTTCTTCAATAGTTGACTACTAAATCAAAATGTTGAATTTTAATCTTCTCATTAGAATCAAGCTCCCACTGATTTTTTTTTAAATATTTTTTTTCTTGTTGTTATATGTAGTTATTATCCGTATTATCTTTAAATTTTGATTTCTCTGCTTAGTTGTGTGGGTGGTGTATGGGTCAAAATCTGTCTTTAGAATATTTAAGCCAAGATAATACTAAGGAAAAAGTTCCCAAGTCGTCGTTTGTTGAAATGGCCCGAGAAGCAGCAAAGTCTGTGGTCGAAGAGTCAACGAGAGTCGTAGTCGAGGTGTCACTAAGGGAAGAGTTCCCAAGTCGTCGTTTGTCGAAATGGCCCGAGAAGCAGCGAAGTATGTGGTTGAAGAGTCAACGAGAGTCATAGTCGAGGTATCAACAAGGGTCGAGGTCGAAATCGAGTATCGTTGATAGAGCTGTAACGACTAGTTTTCAAGATAGGATACTAAAGAGAATATTCTAGTGGGTATCTTCTTCACTTGTACTATTAGGGTTTCTTAGGAACATGTCCCATATAAATAGAAAATGAGACAATGATAGAGGACATGTGATATTCATTTGTAAAGAACACACTTTGACTTAAAGATTTAGCTCTCACTTGCTAAGATACAAACATCACATTTTCACTGAGATTCTTGCCCACACTTTTCTACTAGATCCGGGAATAACTCAAATATTCAAGGGATTGTCTATCATTCATCATTGTAAGGAATAACATCCATTTATTCTATCTTTTCTTGGGTGACTCATTCCCTTTATTTATTTAAATGTCATTTATTGTTATTCATTGTTATTAAATGCAACACTATTATTTTCGATTTGTGGAATATTTATTACACTGACCGACCACATTTGCGTGATATTTATTATTTAAGAATATTATTATTAGTTAAGATTAATATATATTTACATAAATTTAATTATTTAAATCAAGATCTATATTTTTTGGTTAAACATGTGCGTGGGGTGGCGGTGTTTGTTGGAACTATTTTATCTTTCTGTTTTGGGTGCAAATGTCAGCGTCTTTTGTTAATTGTGCATTTTTGCTGAAATGGCACTTTAGTGGTAAGATGAAATCGCAATATGTTAATGGGTGGAAGATGTGACGTGTACGTGTTGGTTCATGATTAAGGGATAATACATAAAGTGCCCATCCAAAAATAATTTTTTAAGATTAGTTAATTGGTGTGTTAATACATAACCACCTGGCATTCAATAAGCGGCCCAATTTGACGATAAGATTTTCGAGTCAACGCGCAAAAAGGTTGTTAAATGATCTTGTCTAGAGCATAGCCAATAGTCCATTCTCGGGCGTTGTTTACCTTTATTCCCACAAGATTCAGACTTCAGAGGAAGAGATGCAGCACTGCGAAGGATTAAAGTCAGGGGCGCGCTAGAAGCCCGGCTTCAGCTAGAACTTAATATTGAGAAATTCAATAAAAATATATATAAATATTTAATTTAAAACTTAGTTATTAATACTTTAAAATATCGTTCTAAAATTCAGAACCTATAAAGTTAAATTTCAAACTTAAAGTCAAGTGATCAATAATGGTATATTACTAGCAGAGGCCTTTTATTTGTTTCCTGTCCTCATGGTCTTATCACAATAATAACCAATGTGCTAGTTTCAGTCCTTTTCAACTCAGATTTTATTCTTCAATACCCGTTCGTTTTAGTTTTACGTGACAGCATTTAGTTAGGTACACTACTTGAAATAATTAAATTTACCGATAAACAATCGTTTAGGAAGCTAGCATAGAAATAAAAATATCACATTGAATCAAATAGAGAAATTTTAGAAACGTAGAAGTTAAATGAAATAATATCACCAATATAATATATGCTGTAGAAGAGTTTGATTACGTAGTAAAAGTTGTTTCTTAACATCTAGAAAACATTATCTCCATAATGTAACAGATCTCTTTATATTGAAGTTTGTTTTTTACAATCTACAAGTCGGTTTCCTCTTTACAAAGAAACGATATTTTGTCAAGTCAAGATCATGGTTATTCAATTTAAGCCTTATATGTTATCAAGTTTAGAGTTCGAATAATTATGATAGTGTTATATATAGTTGTATACAGGTAAAATCGGGGATAAACTTACCCTTGATTTTCCGTTGTGGAACGAGGAACTTCATTACTTTTTACTGGCTTCAGTGAGATCGAAGGTATCTGTAGATCGAAACCAGGGACAAGCGATACGACGGGTCTCGGGCATGACCGAACCCGGAAAGAATCAAGCTGGAGTAAGACGAAAGATCGAGGGTAAAGGAAAGACGGCTAAAAGAACAAAATGCGGAGCCGAAATATCCGTCATTAGCCGGATATTGCGGCACAGATCACGCTCGGTACTGGCCACAAATAATATTTTCGTCGAAAAAAGGGAATAGAAGATTTTTACCTTATTTATACTTGTATTAGGGTTAAAACTCTACTATATAAAGAGAGGAACCCTAATATTTTTTAATCACTGTTATCACGCATATCAAAGCAATAAAGTTTATTCGGACTTTTAGCAATTGTTTAAGTATTCTTCAGTTGTTCATTGACTTAGCCATATAAGAACTCTCTCTCGAGAACTCGGTTGTGGTCGATTGTTAGCATTTAAGTCTAACATGAGGCTTAATTATTTCTACATATTGGTTTGATCGTTATTCTCATTTCAATTCAATTATTTACCGCTCTTTAATTATTTATATTAAATTAAATCATATATTCTATAAACGTCTTACAAATTTAATTGTTATCGTTTGAAGGGTAAACGATAGTCTTTTTGTTTCTGTTCGGAGCTCTAAAATAAATTCTATGACTTTAAAGTACTAGCCATTCTGAGTAGTATTTTAAGTGGTGAACAATGTCATTGAGTGTTTTCCAAAGACCTCTTTTACTTTGGAGATTGGTCCTTCCTTAAATGAAATACCGTGCTTTAAGCTACTCGAAAGAACATACTACTCCCTTCAATTTCTACCGTTCTTTTTTTATTTTTTTTGTAATTTCTAAAGATTTAATACCGTAAAACTCGTCTAAATTATATAATCTTTGTCAGTTGCCTACCTAAATTATTACATGTCTCCGAAAATTCTCTGAACTATATCCCCCTTCATAACAAAACCCCATCGTCATCGGGGGCAAAGCTACACTCTGGCAAGGGTGGTCAATTGACCACTCTTAGTCGAAAAATTACACTACATATATAGGTAAAATATTAGATTTTAAAGGTATATAACTTATTGAACACCCTTTATCGGGGATTTTTTTTACTTCAAATAAGTTTGAACACCCTCGGAAAAATTTCTGGTCGATCTCGCCACTGATCGTCGCATTCTTACTAATGCGTGTAATACACTCTCCAAATTATTTTAAAATCTGCCACGTGACAATCTACATGAATATTTGTTTACCATAATCTAAAAAACAGACTTAATTAAGATTTTAATACTATTTATTATATCATTAATTCATTATAAAAAATTACATAGTAAAAATAAAAAAGGGAGTTAGCGTTAAAACTAGTGGGTTAATTGAAAAAAAACTCATTTTCTCTTTGCTCTCATCGAAGAATGGCTACACTAATCTCTCAGTAGCGATTTTCTCCATTAATCTTGGTTCTAACCTCGATTGCATTGTCTATTCTTGCTTCCGTTCGAAAATCGGGATAAAAATTAGGGATTCTGCTCCTAAATCGGTATAGAAGATTATGATTTTGATAGTCCTAAATTGTGAGGATTGTTGAAAGGAGATACCTAAATTGTTAAAGAAGATAGCTACACACATGTCCTATTTCTTTATTCCCTAATTTCTTGAAAGACATTAAACCTCATGCTCTACAAATATTTGAAAGAGTGTAGGATCTTTCAAATAAATTTAGGTAAGAAATGAAGGATGGATAAAACGAGAAAGATAAGAAATAAAATCAGAAATATTAAGAGAGAGAATTTCATAGGGATTCAAATGAAGAAATGGAGAAGAAAAGTGAAAAAATGGAAAAGAAAGGTAAAAAAATGAGGAAGGAATGTGACATGTAAAGAAAAAGAGAAGAAAATAAAAAAAAAATATAAATTTTAAAAAAGAAGGGCTAATTAGTTGTTAGACATGCCATTTTAATGGGTTTTTTAGACTTGACGCGCTCTTGGGCGATTTATTACACACATAATGTCACATAAGTGACGAAGGGGTTTTATTATGAAGGGAGATATAGTCCATGAGGTTTTCGGGAACATATGATAGTTTAAGCAGACACCTGACAAAAAATGTATAGTTTAGATGGATTTTAGGGTATTAACTCATTTCTAAATACATACATTTTATTTTTAAAAATTTAAAGAGGTTGTACACGATACACAAAAACTAAGTACTTTAGCCATCAAATACTGAACCTTGCAACATAAAGTAGAATAAACTATAAAGGGAGTATAAATTTATTTGTCAAATGAAATACTAAGCCTCTAGTCAATTGATTCATTGAATCTTTTGTCCTCTTCTAAAAGTAAGTAAGAAAAGAAGTAAAGAGGAAAAGAAGTAAAGAATGCCTTTCGGTTCCGTGATCTGGTCGGCATCAACATAGCACAAAGGCATAATAAGAGTCGGTTTTGTAGCTTATTATAAATGTAAATTCTAGTTATGTAGCTTTTTTAAAAAAACTGAGATTTCTAAAAATAACACACAAAAAAATCAGTAAATTAAACATAAAAAGTTTTGTATGATCATTTATTTATTCAAATTGAAATTAGTCCTGAGGGTTGATTTCCGTCGTTATTCATAAAATTAAGGAGGCACCAGTACTACAGATAATAACGTTAATTCTACTTGTATTGTGGTCCACTCCTACTATATTGTTTTCCTTTGAACTGTACTATTGGACCTAACAACGCGGGATGTTGTCTATATTGGTAACAATAGGTTCGTCATACTACACCTCGCACTTGATCGGTTGGGCATCTCAATCAAATCAACCATTAACCAGTAGGGGGACTTTTGGGATTTGATTGTTGTTTAGATAAATGTAGCTCTCGTATCAAAACAACACTTGGCATGAAGATAAATGGATAATCGATAGATGTGGGAAGACCATTATCAAAACTCGCTTGAGTTGACAAAAGTTGAATTGATTTTTTTTCCCCTTTTTCCTATGCAGATATATTTGGACCGTCCACCTAGAATATTGGGGCAACACTGGCTATTATTGAGTGGGTTTTTTATCCCTTTTGTTAATGTTTATTAAAGTTACTCAATAGGATGGCATGGAATTGTTTTCTATCATTCCATTTGAAAAGAATTACGTATTTCTTGTAACGCATGAAACCGCTACAGAGAAATAAAGAAAAGTGAAAGATGAGATTGAATAGGCGAGGTAATCATAATAGAAAGAATTTCCACTGCTTGATTGGAGAAGACATTATATTCGAATGGCCATTCCTTTTGCAACACTCATAAAAGAAAAAGAAAAAAAAAGGAAGTAGCATAAGAGAATGGGGATAATCTTGATTCCCTTTTTTTTTTTTCCCAAATAATTTTTTAAATCACTTTCATAAGCTCCTCATTTTTTTTTCTTTGGTGACTCACCTGTAACCTTAAAAAGGAAAATGAAGGAAACTTACTTGTACTTGAACAATCCTTCCAACAGATTCACTAATTTATATCAACTTTTAGTTACTATATTTTTCGTTCTTTGAATGGTTTGGTTGTAGACGATCTAATTAAATATTATCTTTTCAATCTCACACACGAATTGACACCTTAGAAAGTTCCGAAGGCCAAACATTGCGTCTATTCAGAATGAATGTTGAAAGTTTGAGCTAAACTATCAATGACCTCAATGACCGTCTCTTTCACTACAACTGCAATTTATTGCCATAAACTATTTTTATTTATTATCAGTACCATTTTTTGTATATTATAAAATCTGCTGAATAATCTCATTATATAAACTTTGTACAATTTACAATTTTAAAATCGCTTCACTAATTAAATTTAAATAGTGACGCAATGCCTTTATGTTAAAACAGATTTTATTACTATTATTACCATTTTAATATTTTCTTCCCATGTATATTTATACAATAGACAGGTTAAACTAATGTTTTGGTACCATGATCAATTTAGATGCTGATACATATCCGACCAGCCCAACACCCTCACGCAAATCACAAACGACAACGAATGAGGCACGTTGAAAAATGGAAGTGCCACTGCCACCAACACAATAAGCCTAATTTATATTTTCTTAAATGAGTTGAAGTTATTTATATCTTGGAGTGATCAATTTTTATAATTTTTTGAATTATCATTCTTTTGGTTTGCCACAAAAGTGCAATGGATTTTCTATTTTGGCTCGTCCCTTGACAAAGAAGGAATAATAAAAGAAATAAAGACAAGGAAGTTTCATATCAAGCTTGTTGTATTATATCTCTATCTTTTTACATTAATGAGAGGCTAAATACAGGTCCCTTTCATTACTAGAGCTACACCACTCGGAGTATTTATTGATCATAATCCCTTGGAATTTTTAATCCTTCGGTTGACTTCCTTTTCCAACTCCTCATTTCCTCCTACTTCTTCCAATTCCTGCACCAATAACCAATCAATCTACAGTAAGCCTCTTTTAACCATTTAATTCCGAATTATGTTAATGTCTAACTGAATAGAGAAGAAGAATAAGAAATATTTATTAACACTATAGACTAAAATTCTTTTGAAGGGAAGTTAAAAGAGAGGAAGAGAGAGTAGGCACCTTAGGTCCTAGGAACAAGCCATATGGGACACCATTAAATTTCTCCGAGTGATGAAGCTGAAATCCCAGACATCAAAATTAAAGAAGATCAACTGACCAGTCAATTTAATATTTATCTAATGAAGCCACGGTGCTAAGTGTGATTAAATTACGATTAAGGATTATATATTAACGGGGAACTATTTTATCCTTATTTATACCTTAAGCTATAATCTTTCTTTATTGAATATTTTGTCTATTTACGTGTCATCTCAATCTTAAAAAACAATTACTACTAAAATAACATATAATTTGAAACATCTATTTCTTATAATCACAACAATAATTTGAGATACAACCCAAAGAACTTTACCTGATGAGCTGCAGCTATCCTACGAAAATAAGGTACATTGGCAATGGGCCCCACTGGGAATCTCTTGTGAACTAATCCATCGTGAACGAACATGTAAGCCATCCCGAATACTGTGATCCCCAGTCCCTGCATTTATAAGAACATATTTTGTTTTTTAACATTTCACTAATAAAAAAATTTGACTACTTTATACCTAATTAGTCTCTCTTAATCAAGAATTAATTAGTGAGACCATACCGCGCCGAAACAGAGTCCAGGGATGAGGCCTTTATTGAAGAAGCCGTAGGCAAGAAGAGCAATGGCTGGAACAGCGTTTGTTATGGCAAAAACATCGTTCAGCTCGAATGCTCCTTCTCTTGGTTTATGGTGTGACTGCAAATTAAATACATTATTTAAAACATCTCATAGTCAATATTTGGTTGCCGGTGAAAAACATGACAAGAATCTTGATTTTCCTAGAAAACAAATCAAGTACAATAATCAAAATAATTAGTGTCTAATAATTTAGTGCAAATTTGCAAACCTCGTGCATGTGCCATAATGAATCATGCCATAACGCTCTATGTGCCCATATCGCCCAAAACTCCATTCCTACCTGAAATCACCGCACAACATTCAATTTCAGCAATCAGCTTATAATAATCAGAAATTTCACTGTTTGTTTAGCCGTGATTATAAGATAGTACTTTCTCCGGTCCACAATAAGTGATCATTTTAATTTTTTTCTTTTTAGTCCAAAATAAGTGTCCATTTACGTAATCAAGAAGAATTAATTTTTTTTTCAAAATTTGTCCTTATTTACATATTTTAATGTATCAAGGTAACAATTAATTAAGATTAATTTAGTAAATACATATTTTTTTCTTTAGGAGTTAGTATTTCCCGTGCCAAATATAAAATACTAAACTTATCGTGGACCGGAGAGAGTATTGGATATGAAAAAGTTGAACTTACAGCAGCGCCAAACGAGAGAGCAAATGTACCGAACATTTCAGAAAAAGACACTTCTCCACCCTATATCATAAAATTTTGAGAAAAAAGGTTAATGCAACCAACAAAGAGCTAAAAAATTAAGCTGGAGAAGAAGAACAGAGTGATTAATTGGTACCTCCATTTGCCAAGAGAATCTGTAATAAATCGCCAAAACAGCCATAGAAGTAATCCCTAAACTAGACATCACAGCTGCCACAAGATAAGTAAACCTCTCCGATCTTTTCCTAGCCAATTTTTCCGCCAGCCTGGCAGCTGAACTCTGCTCCTCAATTTTTACTTCTATCTCTTTTGCTTCAATAATCTCACTTTGGGTATTCAATTTCTCATTCTCCAGCACAAAACAAACCGTCAACTTTGGCTTTCTTCGACACCGCAGATTAATTTCGCCAAAGTTGCGAGTTAACGGAGAGAATAACAGAACTGGTGGGCTTGTTGAGGTAGGTTTTGGGCCAAGAACTGGGTTGTGCTTGAAACAAATGGTTGGGGAGCTAGCAGATCCGGCAGCCATGGGCGGTGGAGGTCAATGTCGGTATAAAAGCTTAGAGAGAAAGCGAGAGTGGGGCGGACCTATAGAGGTAGAGAGGACAATATAAGGTGACAAGTTGTAAGTAGCACTGAAATTTTTGGAAGGGGAAGGGGGCAGGTTAAGTGAAGGAATTAAGAGGATTTGTGGACAGCTTGTGGACTGCTTGTGGAAACCTGTATAAATACAATGCTATAGGTACGTTGTTCAACGTGTTGGCACACGTTGCTCTCTTTGGGCATTTCCCCTTATGCAGGGTTTGCACTGGGGGTCCTCCTAACTAACTTCTGCTTCAGTTTATGGTCCTCGCTTTGACGAATACTACATGATTGCCACTTTTTTTTAAAAAACATTTTATTTTATGTGGAGGACGGAAAAGGAAAAGAAGTATTTAAAATCTATTTTACCTAGTTATACTATAATAGAAACTTATCCACCATATTTATTTAGGTTCCTACTTAATTACATTCTATATCTATATTTACCATTTATGTAAAAATTCATAAAAAAGAAGAAAATAGAAGATTCCCTAAATTTAGCATCTCATTCTCTCCCCTTCACCAACATCTCTCCTAAAAATTCGAATTTCATCTATTTTTCAAAAGAGTTCATGATCACGCCCAACTTTAATCCTAAAAAGGATAAGCGGTCACTGCAAATATAATCTGATCTAAAAGTCCGGAGTCGAATCCCACAGAGAACTAAGGCTTCGCTATAATTGTTAAGTATCACTAAGAAGACAAGTTCGAACAATTTCTAAGTTATAACTATTAAGATTCTTATATCTAACTAATTAACTAACAAATTAAAGTAGTAAATTAACAGCTAGAGATACTAAGGGTTGGAGACAAGATTAAGGAGATCTAGAGTTATGATTTCCCCAATTGTCGGAATCTTTCCGGCTATATCTTCTATAATTTCGCCGAATTATTCTCTACCGATCGTGAATACTTCAGGTGTCGTAGTTCTCTCTCGAGCAACTACGATAATTTACTAGACATATTCTCTCGAACTACGCTAGTTGACACTAATTCACCGCTCACTACGATCGTGCCAAAGTTTTGTTATCTCTAATCCCGCCTTTAAACCCTCTGTATTGATCTCTCACATACGTTGGGAGTGATGTTGTTCAACAACTACCTAAATGCGTACCCTCTCTCAAGCAATACACACAAAATAGGCACAATTAATTGATGGCCATTCAATCAACAACAACAAACACGTAGTTGAACAAGTAGCAAAATTTAACGGCTCAACTATATAAAAATATAACAAGAATTTATCCTACAAAAGGTTCCATCAAAATCTTAGTTAACAAATTAGCTATTCATAACCATGCTAACAATTATGATAATAATTGAAAGCATTAAAATACAGATTAAGGAAGAACGGAAGAGAAAACTCTTATGATTTGTTGCTTCCAAGTGTTTCTGTAGTCTTCTTGCCTCTCCAATAATGTCTTCCTCTAAAAACTAAGTTTAGGAGGTATTTTTAAGGTAGGGTTGAGGTCTACATGTCCAAACATAATAAGAAAATAAAAGTGTCTCGGATAGCATCGTTGGTGCGGACATTGTCAGAGGCACTAATATTACTCCGCGAGGCACTGTTAGAGGCGCCAATGACAGTGCCCTGGACAAGGCCTTGCACTGTCTATGGCCATGACTTTTCATTGCCTTGCACGTCTTCTTTTATTTCTCCATTTTATAGCTCTAAGGTACCATTTCGTGCAACTTTTCTCCACTTCATGTCCAAGCATTCCTACACGTGAAATAAGTTTTATTAAGCTCAATTGTCGCACAAATTAGCATCCAAACAACAAGTAGGGTAAATAACGTCAAAATATATGAAATTATAGCATGACATCAGTTCACATCTCATTCCCTCTCCCTCATACTTATCATTGAAAATATGTACTTCTCTCACAATGTCAACGAAAATAGGTATTTGACGATCAAAAATTTGAGAAATCTGGTTGAGTGACCTTCTTAGTGTTATAGGCATAGTTAAGTGACTTTGGTGTTACAAAGGAAAGAAAGATGACTTTACTAGATAATTTCGGATAGTTAAGTGACCATTTAAGTAATTGACTCACTGAATAACAAAATCAAGTTTATTGCGTGTTGATGTAGTATGCCTATTATTGTTTTCAAAATCCTTCATTAATTGATGTATTTTGGTAAAATGACACCATCGAACTTGTAGAAATTATACCAGGTAGCCATTCTAAAGGATTGCTATTTAGAAATTAGTCAATGTTTCTTGAATTTCAGTATTCCAGTTCAATTTTTTGTGACAAAAATATCTTAAGTAAAAATTTTTAGATCAAAATTTTATGACAAAATAAGTACTAACTAATCTCTAAATAACATCCCTAAGAATGACTATCTGTGCACCTACCCTAAGGCTGTCCTAAGGGCCGTCCCGTCCCGTCCCACTTAATTCTAAACGGGATGGGCCCATGTTAAACGGGACACGGGATGGGACGGGATGGCCATTTCGTCCCTTTTGTCCTGTCCTATCCCGTCCCGTCCCACTTAATTCTAAATGGGATGGGCCCATGTTAAACGGGACACAGGATGGGACGGGATGGCCATTTCGTCCCGTTTGTCCGTCCTGTCCCGTTCTGTCCCACTTAATTCTAAACGGGACAGGCCCATGTTAAACGGGACATGGGATGGGACGGGATGTCCGTTTCATCCCGTTTGTCCCGTCTCGTTTCTTATCGTCCCGTCCTGTCCCGTCCCTTCCCGCCTGTTCCTGTCCTATGTTTTTTTTTTTTGAATTCTAGCCGTTGGGCAACGACTCCAATTGTAAAAATAGCCGTTCCCAACAGCCAAAAACGGCTATAATTGGCCTCTACCTCTCAACCCCCCCCCTCCCCCCCCCAAAAAAATACCCCTACCCCCCTAAACTTTTAATATAATCCCTAAGTTTATTAAGTTACACTTTGGCCCTATTTTCTCCTATAAATACCCCATCCTTCTTCATTTTTTCCCACAAAAATCAATCATTCTCTCTCAAACCCCTTACATTCTATCTATATTATTCTCTCAATTTTCTCACTATCAACTATCAAGTGATAAGTTTCAAGTATTTGGGCAAATATTTGGAGCAACTTTCAAGTTTCAAATTAATTCGTCAAGTATTTGGAGCAATATTTTGGGTAATTTCTTTAAGTTTTAATATTTAATCATGGTGCACTCGTTCCATATCCTAATTTTAATATATAATTTTTGCGTATCATTTTAATGCTTAATTTTTGTGTTTACTTTACGTGTTCTATTTTCGTAGTTAATTTGTGTGTTTAAATTTTGTGTTAACTTTTTTTAATTTAATTTCATATTTAAATTATGACACCTAAAAATATATTTGGCTTTAAAAAAACTAGTAAAGGTGAAAGTAGTAATAATCCTAATCCTAGTCCTAATCCTAACCCTTCTCCTAGAATTAGAAAATATATAGATGAAATGACTCATGTTGATGAAACTTCATTTTTTTAACCCCCCGCATGTTATAATATTAATTTCGGAGAACAACTAGATTATAAAACTTTACAAAGATAATTTGGCAATGATATTTTTTTTGAGGATGAAGAAAATGAGGATGAAGAAAATGAAGAAGAAGATTTAGATGAAATACCCACTAGTCCCGCAACACAAGCTCCAACTCAGACTGAATCCCGGTCTGGAGCTTTACCCCCTATACCTCCTGTAAGGGGTAAGCCTAAGGGTGAACGTCCCAAAACATCACTTGTATGGAATTTTTTTTAACATGATAAAGTCAATCAACATGCTACATGTGGAATATGTAAGCAAAACTTTGCGCACACCAAAAGTGGTAGGACGAGGAGTTTAAATAGGCACTTAGGTAGGGAGCACAAAGCTTCATGGATACAAGCTAAAATAGAAGCCGGACTAATAACGAATCCTAGCACCGGTACTGGCACTCCTAGTGGATCTGGCGGGGGTTCTAATTTTTTACAACAACAACTTGACCATGCTTCTGTTACATGTCATTGGGTTGATCATCACTGGAACATGCAAAAACGTATTATTGGTTATAAATTTGTTAATTCAAAACACACTGGAGCATATATTGCAACTACTATTTTACAAATTGTTGATTTTTATGGACTCATTGATAAAGTTTTAACTATCACCTTAGATAATACTTCTGCTAACACAACTGCAGCAAATAGCTTAAGAACTAGACTTTGTCCAATTAATCCAGTAATTTTTCATGTTAGATGTGCATGCCATATTTTTAACTTGGTTGTAAAAGATAGTATTGATTTATTTTCTGATGCTTATAGTAAAGTACAACATGCTTGCATCTATATTTTTCGTGCTAATAAAGCGAGTAGAATTCGTGAATTTGCTCAACAATGTGCTAGTGCTAACCTTCCATATAGAAAAATTCCAAAAGATGTTTGTACTAGGTGGAATTCTACTTATGAAATGCTTAAAGTTATTTATGATTATCGAGTGCCTAATAAGAGTACAATGATAATGCCGACAATAAGGCCCCGGCTATACCTTAAACCGAATGCACAAAGTATAAAAGATATATGACCCCGGGATGAATTGGGACTCACCAAGTCAGCTGAGAAGAAGGTGTACTGCTATCACTGATTAATATCTCTTGTTGTGGAACCACCTGCATCCATTTAAAGATGCAGCGCCCCTGCTAAAAGGGACATTAGTACCGTCGAATAGCACTAGTATGTATAACTAAACACCCTCTCAATAGAATGACAAATAATACAACCAAGATTTTTATAATATCAATGAAAGCCTTAATCAACATCAGACCTCAATTTAGGATCAAGACAGTGTTCAAATTAATTTTCATATCTCACATTGGGAGATTTTTAGTATCGATATACCATTGTCCACAATACCATTATTCACAAAACCAGTACCACCGTACTCTTAGCACAGAATCCGATCACGACCCGATCGGCTAGGCTATCTCAGTAGAGACATCAACTACAATTTCTCTCAATATCAATACCACCATCTTTAACACGGAGTCCGATCACGACCCGATCGGCTAGGCTATCCATTAGGTACATCGACTACAATCACAATTTCAATTATAATTTCCAGCACAATCACCACCATGTGTGCGGCATGGTGTCCGATCATGACCCAACCGGCTAGGCTGTCTTATTTGAGACATCAACCTTTTTATATCAATCATCGCATTTCATATTACTTTCACATCTTTTCATTTTATTGGCACTAATGGCCATGATTATAAGATCATTCTTGGCACGTTGGCCATATTCAGTATTTCATGCTCACCTTATCAATTTCAAATATCATTATCATCATCAACAACAAATACAATTCAAATCAAGGTGTGTAGTACACATGTGAGCAATTTAGAGTCTAAGGCACATAGAGATATTTTACAAAATTTGGCATAATAGCCTTCATTTGAACTTGACTTAAAGCCGAAACATTATTATTGCACAACCCATATTTTAACACATCCTCAATTGATAACATAACATTAATAAAACATTTGGGATGCTTGTTGAACATATATCTTTCAACCCAATCTTACTCGGAATAGCCAGTTTCATAATAAATCACCCGGGACTTACATAATTTACATGAATATCGTGAGATTCAATTCTAAGAGAAGAGTTTAGCCAACATACCTCACTTGAGCTTCCTTACACTCTAAATGTTATGGAATTCTTAGCAACTTCAATCTATTTTAGAAATATAACAAATTACACCAAAATTAGGAAGATGGTCATAGTTCTAGCTCATTTGAGCCTTTTATCAAACACTAGGTGTGTATAAGATTTCAAGGTCCTTTTATGGAGGATTCCATCATCCCACAACCCAATCTTTACCATGCTTAGTTCAACAATCTTCCTACATCCCTTGATATCCCATGCATGTAAAATAAACAACTCTCATGCCCAACAATTTTCTTGCTAATTACACATTTCTAGACAAAATTCAAAATTGAGGGTTAGGGTGTAGAATCTTACCTCTAGGATGAAGACCTAGTGAGTTTTCCTCCTTAATCTTCTAAAACTTGAGCAAGAATTGAAGAACAATTATTGAAGAACACTTTCTCACTCTAGGGCACTCTCTCTCACTCTAAAATATCAGATTATAGCTCAAAAATGGCCCAAAGAGTGTATTTAACGAAATATGATCGGGTTTTAAAAACCCCAAAATGGAGCTCTGGAATGGTTCTGCGGTCGCATATGCGACTGCATAATGGATATGCGGACCGCATATCGGTCGCATAATTGCTGACAAAAATTATCAAAAAATCTGTCTGTGTATGCGGTCATTATGCGGTCCGCATAACTGTTCTGCGGTCGCATAGTCGACCGCATAATTGCTTCCAACTGACCCAATTAACTGCCTCACTCTGCGACCATTATGCGGTCCGCAGAGTGATTCTACGGTCGCATAATGGACCGCAGAAATGCACTTTTTCGCCAAAATATTTTCCTTTACTTTCCGGTGCATTGTTCAACCCAAAAAGTCCGAGCCACGGTGAGCTTGCTAGCCGCGAAGAATTTCTATAATTCTCAACACGTAAGCCTAGTTCGGCACCATGAAACATTATTTTCTTTGCAAATTTTACCGGAATTTATACTAAAGCACTTTGAAATTTTCAGGGGTGTTTCACTTGATTCTAATCTTAATCAAGGATCGGAAACTATTAAAGACGAAGAAGGCAATGAACAACTTTTGGCATGGTGGAGGGAGCGTGGTAAGACTTTTTCAACACTTTCAATAATGGCCCGAGAGATCCTTGCTATTCAAGCATCATCAGTAGCATCGGAGAGTGCTTTTAGCGTGGAAATTTCAAATTGGAGATCATCGACATTCATTAGCGGAGGGCAACCTAGAAATTTCCGTATTATTCAGAGATTGGATTAATTCAGATAAAAGAAATTTTGGTTTTGAAAAATTAACCACTAGGGAAGAAGAAGAATACAATGAGATACTTAGCACTGGGAGCGATGACAGCATAGAACTCACGTAACATCAATCAACATTGCCAATTCCAGAACAATGTCCAAGAAAAATTATAGATAAGTGACAACGAAGTTATATAGGAGCTTACAAATATTAGTATGATAATTGTTGAGACCAAACACACTCACGCAAGTATACGTGGTCGTCAAGTAATATAGTAATGAGTAGAGTATCGTTCCCACGAAGACTTATGATTAACTTTTGACTAACTCAAACTCAAATAACTTATCGATTCAAGCGATTTCTCACAAAATAGATAATTTTCTAATTTACCACCTAAAAACTATCAAGTAATGAAATACTAGAGATCAACCACAACACTTAAATGATTTCGAATAACAATCAATAGGAGATAATATTCCAGGGTCACGGGTTATCTAATAATCATGTTGCATTCTTAACTTAAAATAACTAATTGATTTATCTGGATTGTTGATTGAAAGGGTTGATATTACTCATAAGAATCTGTCGAGTTCTTACTCGCAATTCAAGCTAACTTAATACCTATATGTCTATGAAATTAAGATTAACAAGAATGCATTTACACTACTTGTATTTCAACCGAGTAAGACAATTAGGTATATTTCTATCCTAATTGCAAATCCGTTCCCCGATGTCCGGGTTCAAGAACTTGCTCTATTTAATTCTATATGCAATCTAGAATTCCCACTTTCGAGTTCAACTCTAGATTCGTAGATAGTAATTCACTGTTAGCTACTCAGCAAATTAATTAAAAATAGAATTAAATAAATAACCCAATATGATAAAATCAACTTTGTCAAATTAAACTTCAAACATCAATATTCATGCATCGCCCATGACCCTAGAATAATAGGGTTCTTAGCCACTCATGTTCATGCAGTCATCAAATAATTCACAAGAGTGTATAATAATCAATAAAAGAAGGAAAAATAAGAGCTCAAGATGAATTCCGTGGTTCCCCAGCTTTGTCGTGGCTTTTTCCCCTTCCCAATATGTTCGATGCCCTAAAAGAGGCGTTTTTGGCTTATATATTGCGTACAAAAGTCGTGGGCCAAAGTTCTCCTATTTCTAATGCGACTCAACTTCAGGGATTGATGCTGGGGTGGATGCATCGCATCCACCTCGTCCTCCACTTCTCAGCTTCGCATTGTTCCTCCATCTCAGCTTTGGCCAGGTGCGGATGCTAAGGCGGATGCTATGGGCCGACTTCACTGCTAAGGGTGTATGAAATCTGATTTTTTTCTAGATTGGATGCGACGCATCCAACCCCTCTTCCTCTATCTAGAGCACCTTTTCTTCATATTTTTGCACTCCAAACACCCTAAATCATCACAAACAACTCAATTAGTCATAAAACCAATAATTAAACTATGTTGGGCATTTTAAAGATCAAATAGCATCAAAAAGCGGTTAAAACATGGGTAAAGTAACATCAACACATATCAAAATATGCCGAACATCACCACCCCACACTTAAACCTTTGTTCGTCCTCGAACAAACCATCACTATAGTAGACGAAACAAAATTAAGCTCTTATCATTCAAAGCACACTACACCTATGACCATGGCTATTTGCAACAATTAGGCTCTAGAATATGCATCACAAACACTTCCCTTTACTTATGTCATTCTTTAAAAAATATTCGAACAAAAACAACATGCTCACAACAATCCTAACCTCAAAAACCAACTCAATGTCACAATGCACTCATGGCTTGAACACCCAACATCATAGAGAAGTCTAATAACGTTACCTATCCCTCGTGAAACCATGTGCCCTCACAACAAGAACAAGAGAGCGAGTTCACTCCACACATTCGAATCTCATGATCAAATATATTTTAATGACTCACATATATCAAAGAAAATCGCTCACTCTCACAAAGAAGTCACATGCATGCAATTGGTACCATAGGCTTGCCCTTAATGTAAATCTCTACTAATGTAAGCTCGCTCGATCTAAAATCAATTAGGACTTTTTCATGGTTATACTGTGGGCTAAGAGACGGGTAGGATATATTTAAGGAATAGTGACTCACCCTCCTAAGCACTTTAATACATCACAAAATTACTTTAAGCGTATTTTCTTCAACACCACTTCAATTTCACAAACAATATCACCCCCAAAACAATCCCTTTTTCTTTAAGCACTACTTTAGTTCATACCCACTAGCAAGAACAAGACAACAATTTATTCATTTCTATTTTTCCTCTTCTTTTTTTTTTCAATTTTCGCTAGTGGTGTAGTATTTTACAAAACAAGTGCACCTTTCTTCCTTTCATTGGTTCCACTCAAAAGTCACCCCACACTTAGTCCCTTCTTACTTCTTTTAGCACTCATCTAACAATTAAAGTGCTTTAAGAGGTAAAAGGATCAAAACAATATCAATTAAGAATAAAAAGGGTATAGGCTTGTAATGTGGGTACCAAATAAAAGTCAATAGGCTCAAAATGGTTAACTAGGGATAAATTTTATTTATGATAAGCAATAAGCTCAAAAAGATCAAAGAAAGCCTATAATCATTTTTCAAACCGAGCATCACCTCAAATTTCGCTTCAACTCACATAAAGGGCAAGTTCTAGACACAAGTACAATACATGGACTACACAAAAACCTCACCACACATGGCACATGACTCACTAAGGACGATCACATTCCGACTCTCAAACAATGTAAGTATTTACGGAGCCACGAGATATTAAGCATTAAGCGCAAAGTGAACACAAGTCAAGAAAACGAGAAATAGTCGTCACAAAACATGCTATCCAATATATAAAGGCATCAAGATTAATATCAAAATATATGGGAGATACTACACATGCCAAAGCATAAATATGCTACTATGAAATAAGTCAAGGGCGCTTAGGTTCATCATTCTTCCTCCTTTTATTTCCTAAATTTCTAATCTACTAGGAAAGAAAAAAAAACTACCCGGTTCAAACTACATCCCATGGAAAAGAACCGAGGCACAAAGAAAAATCACAGGGGATTATTACTACCTAAATAAAGCTAAAAGACATATTTTTGGATTTTTGTTTAGACTTTAATCCCTCAAGAAAACTGTCTAGGAGATCAATCGTCGGGAAAAGTCCAATTTTTCTACTTTTTTCATTTTTTTTTTCACAAAAGCTACTACACCTAAGAATGAGTACTACAACTAAGCTAAAATAGCACAGAAATTCATCCAAACGATCTCCTCACCCCACACTTAAAAATTTTTGCAATGTCCTCAATGCACACTATAAATAATAAGAGGGTAAACGTGACTCCCTGGTAGGCCAAAGGCCGAAGCAATAGCGGCTCACGAGGTACTCAGACTTCCCCCAGGCATCGTCCTTTGTGTGGGCACCCCACACTTAGTCCTCACCATCTAGCTGGCTTTTGCACACTTCTAATGGCTTTGCTTCCTATGCTCATAATCCTACAAAATAAAAATAAATACTACAAAATAATAAAAATAAAATAAAATAAAAAGTAAACTAAAATAAAAGAAAGCAGTAAAGCTGGGTTGCCTCCCAACAAGCGCCTGATTTAACGTCGCGGCACGACACAACACATTCTTCCCGCCTCCACCAAATCCATCGAGGTCTTGTGACGTGCAATGTCACCACCCCAATAGTATTTTACTCTCTAGCCATTTACCAAGAATGTCGCATTGGATTTCGTATCACGTAATTCCACCGCCCCATGAGGTTTCACACTAACCACTTCAAACGGACCCGACCATCGAGATTTAAGCTTTCCGGGAAAAAGCTTTGGCCTTGAATTAAACAAGAGAACTTCTTGACCTGGCTCAAACTCACGATGTTGGATGTGCTTATCATGCCACCTCTTTGTCTTTCCTTTATACAATTTGGCATTTTCATACGCATGCAATCGAAATTCATCAAGCTCATTGAGTTGTAGCAATCTCTTCTCACCGGCCAAGTCCATCTCCATATTTAGCTTTTTAATCGCCCAATAGGCTTTGTGTTCAAGCTCAACGGGCAAGTGGTATGCCTTCCCATAAACCAACTTGTATGGAGAAGTACCTATGGGGGTCTTGTATGCAGTGTGATATGCACATAATGCATCATCCAGCTTTCCGGCCCAGTCCTTTCTATTCCCACTTACTGTTTTCTCCAAAATTTGCTTTACCTCTCTGTTGGAAACTTCTACTTGACCACTCGTTTGGGGATGATAGGCAGTGGAAACCTTATGCTTAACTCCATACTTTGCAAGAACATTATTAAGTAATTTGTTACAAAAGTGAGTTTCCCCGTCGCTTATCAACACTCTTGGAGTCCCAAAACGTGTGAAGATGTGCTTCTTTACAAAGCTTACCACTACCTTTGCGTCATTAGTAGGAAGAGCAATGGCCTCCACCCACTTAGAAACATAGTCGACCACCACCAAGATATACGTGTGCCCATTAGAATATGGGAACGGTCCCATGAAATCAATCCCCCAAACATCAAAAAGCTCTACTGCTAGAATATTTTGCAAGGGCATCTCATGCTTCCTTGTGATAGTTCCGGTTCTTTGGTATCTGTCACAATTTTTAACAAAGGCATGTGGATCCTTAAATAATTTTGGCCAATAAAAACCTGATTGTAGCACTTTTTGGGCGGTTCTATTCCCGCAGTGATGACCTCCATATGGCGAAGCATGGCAGTCATGTAGTATAGCATTCATCTCTTCCTCAAGAACACACTTTCGCACCAACAGATCTGCGCACTGCCTATATAAGAATGGCTCATCCCATATGTAGAGCCTCACATCATGTAAGAATCTTCTTCTATTATCAGGTGTCAATTCTAGTGGCGTCACCCCACTTGCAATAAAATTCACATAATCCGCATACCATGGGGCTTCACCTGAGGTGACTGCTAATAACTACTCATCAGGGAATGTTTCTTTGATTGACCCTCCTTCAGCTACATGGTTCCGACTTTCTATTCTGGACAAGTGATAAGCCACTTGATTTTCTGTCCCTTTTCGATCTCGGATCTCTAAGTCAAATTCTTGCAAGAGGAGGACCCAACGAATCAACCTCAGCTTGGCGTCTTTCTTTTCAAATAAGTATATGATAGCTAAATGATCTGTGTAAACGATGACTTTGGTTCCCACTAGATAGGATCTGAACTTGTCAAACGCCCACACCACTGCAAGCAACTCCTTTTCAGTAACTGTATAATTCATCTGAACTGGATTCATAGTTTTGCTCGCATAATAAATGGAGTGAAAGATTTTATCCCTCCTTTGCCACAAAACATCTCCGATTGCTATGTCACTTGCATCGCACATCAACTCAAATAGATGCGCCCAATCTGGGCCAATGATAATTGGTGCAGTCACCAACCTTCCCTTCAGCTCCTCAAATGCTCTCAGACAGGCATCATCAAACTTGAAGGGCATATCTTTCTCAAGAAGCCTGCACAAAGGAGAAGAAATTTTTGAAAAATCTTTAATGAAACGACGATAAAAACCTGCATGGCCCAAGAAACTGCGAATGCCTTTGATGGATGTCGGTGGTGGCAATTTTTCAATCTCCTCCACCTTCGCTTTGTCCACCTGCAAGCCACTTTTGGACACCTTGTGCCCCAAAACTATACCTTCACGTACCATGAAATGGCACTTTTCCCAGTTTAGCACCAAGTTCGTCTCTTCACACCTAGCAAGCACTTTATCAAGGTTCATTAAACAATTATCAAAAGATCATCCAAACACAGAAAAATCATCCATGAACACTTCTACAAATCTTTCAACCATGTCAGTAAAAATAGCCATCATACACCTTTGAAAAGTCGCAGGTGCATTACAAAGACCAAAAGGCATTCTCTTGAACGCATACGTGCTATAAGGACACGTAAATATAGTTTTTTCTTGGTCCTTTGGGGCTATAGCAATCTGATTATACCCCAAATAACCGTCCAGAAAATAGTAGTATTCCTGGCCAGCTAACCTATCAAGCATTTGGTCAATAAAGGGGAGCGAAAAGTGGTCTTTCCGGGTGGCATTGTTCAATTTTCTATAATCTATGAAAATTCTCCGTCTAACGACCGTTCTTGTAGGAATTAAGTCATTATTTTTATTAACTACTACAGTCATCCCCCCTTTCTTCGGCACACATTGAACGGGGCTTACCCATTTGCTACCAGAGATTGGAAATACAATACCTGCATCAAGCCACTTAATCACTTCTTTTCTTACCACCTCTTTCATGTTTGGATTTAGTTGGCGTTGTTGCTCTACACTTGGCTTGTGTCCGTCCTCCATGAGGATTTTATGCATGGAGAAAGCTGGACTAATGCCTTTAATGATAGACATTGTCCACCTAATTGCTCGCTTGTGCTCACGTAGCACCCTCAATAGCTTTTCTTCCTGCAATTTAGATAAGTGAGAAGAAACAATAACAGGTAAAGTGTCAGAACTACCCAAATAAGCATATTGAAGGTGAGGGGGTAGGGGTTTAAGCTCCAATTTTGGAGCTTATTCAATTGACGGCTTTGGAGGGGGACCACTTGGCCTATTCAGGGGTTCAAACGGGTGTATTCCTTGCATGTAAGCACATGATGCATCTAGGATATGCATCATCTCCTCAACCTCATCATCAATCATCAAGCTATCAAACAACATGAGTGTTTTTTCTAGAGAGTCGTCTAGATATACACTCGTGTCAAGAAGTTGCTCATCCACCTCCACAACAGATATCATAGAGAGCTCCTCATAGTGGCGGGGAAGTTGGATTGCTTTGTAGACATTAAAGACTGCTTCCTCGTTGTCCACCCTCATAATCATTTTCCCTTCTCTCACTTTAATTATTGCATCACCAGTAGCCAAGAGAGGTCGTCTCAATATGATTGGAACTTGTTCATCAGCCTCAAAATCTAGAATAATGAAGTCAGCTGGGAAGATAAATTTCCCAATTTGTAGCAACACATCTTCAATCACTCCTTCAGGGTAGGCTATGGACCTATCAGCTAATTGCAACATCACAGTGGTTGGTCTTGGAGCTCCCAGACCCAATTTCTTAAACAAGGACAATGGCATCAGATTTATGCTCGCTACCCAAATCACAAAGAGCACGACCCACATCAATATTACCGATTCGCACTGGAATGGTGAAGCTGCCAGGATCCTTAAGCTTTTGAGGAAGCTTGTTTTGGACCCTTGAAGTGCACTCCTCAGTAAGTGCAACTATCTCGAACTCAGTCAATTTCCTCTTATGAGCCACTATATCTTTTATGTACTTAGCATACTTTGGAATTTCACGAAGTACATCCACCAATGGAATATTTAATTGAACCTGACTCACTATAGAAAGAAATTTGTTGAACATGCGATCGTCATTCCTTTTCTGCAATCTCTGGGGGAAAGGTGGTGGTGGCCTTGCAGCCTCCACTGGCTCTAAACTTGCATCATTTTTCTTTGACTCGTGTATTGCCTTAGGGGTCAGCTCCACCTCAGGTATAGGTTTGTCCTTTCTCTTCTTTGGCACTTCCTCTAGTTCCCTCCCGTTTCTGAGTGTAACTGCATTAACTTGAGGGTTCTTCTTTGTATCACTGGGAAGAGAGCCTATAGGTCCAGTATTTTTATTTGCTGCTAACTGCCCCATTTGCCTCGCAAGATTTCTGAAATCGGTCCTGAGCTGTTGATTGTCAAGTAACAACTTTTTTAGCAAGTCATTCGTACTCTCTTCTGTTTGTTGGGGTGGCTTCTGAGGCTGATTGAAATTTCCTTGAGGCCTATACTGATTCTGATTCTGTTGATTTCCGCCCCATGAGAAGTTAGGATGATTCCTCCAATTTGGATTGTAAGTGTTCCCATATTGTGTATGCTGATTCATCGGACCTCTATTTTGTTGCCCCACATAGTAAATAGATTCAGGATTCGTGGGGCACATGTCACTCATATGACTGTCACCACATAGTTCGCAGCAAATAGACATTTGTTGTACATGTTGCATATGTTGTGTTTGTTGCATTGTCATTCTGTTCATCTGATTTGCCAGCTTTGAAATATCTGCTCTCATGGCTGAGAAGTCATTAAGCTCAATCACCCCGGCTGCCTTCTGTTTAATTGCTCTTCTTGCGTCCCCATCTCCTTGCGAATTATGATCATTAGCAGTGAAGTTATTTAGCAAGATTTGTATTTCACTATACGGCCTTGCCATGCAACTACCCCCACAAGCTGAATCAAGATTCATCTTTGATGCCTCGTCTAGACCATCAACAAAAGTGTGACCCAATACCTCATCAGTCTGATAATGATGTGGGCAGTCTCTGAGTAGCTTCTTGTATCTTTTCCAAGCTTGACGAAGCGTCTCGCCATCCCGTTGTTGGAACCCAAGAATTTGGCTCCTCAGCGATTTTGTCTTCTTAGTAGGGAAAAACGTGATAAGGAATTTCCTTGCTAAATAATCCCAAGTGTGGATTGAGTTCGCGGGCTCCTTTTGCAACCATTCCTTAGCTTCCCCCAACAATGAAAAGGGAAATAGTGTCAGCCTGACATAGTCCTTGGAAACGTTCAGATAATTGTAAGTGTCCGTAATTTCCATGAAGTTCTGAATGTGCCTCTGCGGGTCTTCATGAGATAGACCCGCATATTGCCCTGTGGACTGAATCAGCTGTACCATGTACTGTTTGAGTTCAAAATGCCCCGTGATATCAGGCTTCACGGTAGCTTGAGTCATATTAGCAAGATTGGGCCTTGCGGCTTCTATCACCGGGCGCTCCTCATTACCTGCCATCTCTATTGGCTGTGGTTGAACTATGATGTCCAACTCTCTTTCTATTCTCGTTCTAGCTTCACTTCCCTCCTCACTCTGTAAAGTGTTCGTTCAATTTTTGGATCAAAAGGAAGGAGGTTGTTTGCACTTCTACTCCTCCGCATTCAAGAGAAGATCCCGCATTAACACAAACAAGGCAAACTGAAAATTAAAACTTGAACAAATAAGTAATAAAAGCTTAACTCAGTCAAGTAGCTAATTTCTAGGTCCCCGGCAACGGCGCCAAAAACTTGTTGTGACCAAATACACTCACGCAAGTATACGTGGTCGTCAAGTAATATAGTAATGAGTAGAGTATCGTTCTCACAAAGACTTATGATTAACTTTTGACTAACTCAAACTCAAATAACTTATCGATTCAAGCGATTTCTCACAAAATAGATAATTTTCTAATTTACCACCTAAAAACTATCAAGTAATGAAATACTAGAGATCAACCACAACACTTAAATGATTTCGAATAACAATCAATAGGAGATAATATTCCAGGGTCACGGGTTATCTAATAATCATGTTACATTCTTAGCTTAAAATAACTAATTGATTTATCTGGATTGTTGATTGACAGGGTTGATATTACTCATAAGAATCTGTCGAGTTCTTACTCGCCTATTCAAGCTAACTTAATGCCTATATGTCTATGAAATTAAGATTAACAAGAATACATTTACACTACCTGTATTTCAATCGAGCAAGACAATTAGGTATATTTCTATCCTAATTGCAAATCCGTTCCCCGATGTCCGGGTTCAAGAACTTGCTCTATTTAATTCTATATGCAATCTAGAATTTCCACTTTCGAGTTCAACTCTAGATTCGTAGATAGTAATTCACTGTTAACTACTCAGCAAATTAATTAAAAACAGAATTACATAAACAACCCAATATGATAAAATCAACTTTATCAAATTAAACTTCAAACATCAATATTCATGTATCGCCCATGACCCTAGAATAATAGGGTTCTTAGCCACTCATGTTCATGCAATCATCAAAAAATTCACAAGAGTGCATAAAAATCAATAAAAGAAGGAAAAATAAGAACTCAAGATGAATTCTGTGGTTCCCAAGCTTTGTCGTGGCTTCTTCCCCCTTCCCAATATGTTAGATGCCCTAAAAGAGGCGTTTTTGGCTTATATATTGCGTACAAAAGTCGTGGGCCAAAGTTCTCCTATTCCTAATCCGACTCAGCTTCAGGGATTGATGCTGGGGTGGATGCGTCGCATCCACCTCGTCCTCCACTTCTCAGCTTCGCATGCTAGGATGGATGCTTCGCATCCACCCTTTGTTCCTCCATCTCAGCTTTGGCCAGGTGCGGATGCTAAGGCGGATGCTATGGGCCGACTTCACTACTAAGGGTGCACGAAATCTGATTTTTTTCTAGATTGGATGCGACGCATCCAACCCCTCTTCCTCTACCTAGAGCACCATTTCTTCGTATTTTTGCACTCCAAACACCCTAAATCATCACACATAACTCGATTAGTCATAAAACCAATAATTAAACTATGTTGGGCATTTTAAAGATCAAATAGCATCAAAAAATGATTAAAATATGGGTAAAGTAACATCAAAACATATCGAAATATGCCCAACATCAATAATTTGTAATTGACTACTAAGAGGCTTAGTTCAAACAGAACCCTTCCTAGAAGGTGGCTGCGTAGATTAGGTGTTCTTCAAAAGAATTATATTTGTATGTGAGAGTTGAAAGTTCTATTAATAAAATAAAAGGCTCTAAGCGTTGATTTTTTTATTTTATGAATTGTCTTACACTCCTACTTAGTTACTTAATGGCTTGAAATTATAACTCTATTATAAATTTATAATTACTCGAATATTTTATTACAAGTCTTTTGTTTTAATATTTTATAATTCTTTACTTAGTTTTCTAATTTTCGTTTAATTTTTAAGTTTGTTAAATAAGTCAAAAAACTAGCCGTTGCAAACTTTAAAAACTTAGTCATTGTCAAAAGAATAGCTGTTGCCAAACTCAATACTTAAATAGTTATTTTTTTCAAAAACGGCACTTAAGGCCCGCGAACCCGTCCCGTCCTGTTTGTTAGCGGGACGGGATGGGCCTATCGTTTCGTCCCGTCCCGTCCCGTTTGTTAACGGGACGGGATGGGCCTACCGTTTCGTCCCGTTTGTCCCGTCCCATTTCGTCCCATCCCACCACCGTCCCGGTTAAATATCTTCCCGTCCCGTTAATTTTGTCTCGTCCCGTTGGACAACCATAACCTACCCCATCGAACTTTGAGGAAATGTATCATTCTATAATGATGGAAGGAAACAAAAAATCTGTAAAACAATTGAGATATATATAAGTTGGAATGGGCACCAACTTAATAAAATAATACTAAGCGTCCGTTTGGCCATAAAAATTATACTTTTTTCAGAATTTTTTTTGTTGTCGTAATCAGTGTTTGGCCATAAAATTTTTAAATTTTACTTGAAGTTAAATTTTAGAATTTTTTAGAAATTTGAAAAACTCCAAAAAACTGTTTTTTAAATTACTGACGTTATTGTAATGGCTTCCAAAGCTAAGAATAAATCACAACTTGAAGTGAGAACGACGACATAAATAATTCATAATATGTATTTGGGAGGAGTAAGTATAAAATATGATAAAGAAAAAATAAAATTATGGAATGATAAGTAAGGGCACAATTGGAAAGAAAAATATGAAATAATCCCACCACACCGATTCGGTTGTTTCAAAAAATGAGGCTTTTCATTATTACGAAACAATGAATTTAACAATACTATATAATTTATTTTAAATAAATAATCAAAACAAATATTGTTTTGGGATAATAATACAATATGATACAATGAATAACAACCATCCAAACAAGCTGTTAGTTTTCAAAGATTGGGTGAAAAGTGACTAGTGAGTGCTAATTCTACATTTTACAAGCCAAGATTAGATACACCTGTATCACTTTCCACTCTCCTAACGACTATTGTAGTTAGAGGTGTCAGTGGTTTCATCCGGTCGGTTATTTTATAAAATTTGTACTATCTCACTTTTTAAGTTATTCTATTATGTATAATTAAAATTAGACTTTTCGAAATGTCCCAATTGTATTGGTTTAATTTTCAGTATTTTTTAAAAATATCATGTAAAAGTCGCTAATAGAAATTGAATACAAACTTTTATAAGACTTAGAAAAAACTCTAAATATTTTTACTATTTAAAGGGTGATGAATTAAGAAACATGAAAGATGACCAGAGTATAGATCCATCAATTATTCTACAACTGATGAAAAAAAAACTATTCTACAACTGCATAAAAGAAACTAAGCAAAGATATATAATTTATAAATCACACGAGTGAAAAGATATTAACCAAGCTGAGACTCAAATATAAAGTCTATAAATGATTAAATATTCAAAAAGATAAATCTAAATCATACGAAATGACACATATTCAATACATTGTAGTTTGCTATCGTAATTGCTAGAATACCTTGTTTCTTGCTAGTGAATATGCTAGAAATAATTTAGTTTTTATAGTAGTAGCCTAATAAGTTTGAGAATTAGGATTTTGAGTTTTAGTTACTTCTTGGCTTGTACTTGTTTTCATAATTCAAAGGCCTAAAAAAAATTTAATGCTTTATTATTTTTAAACGTAATATATAAATATACTTTTCACGTATAAATTTTTTCAGTACGGTTCGGTATATTTCGGTTTACTTTTTAAAATTAAAAATTTATCCTAATTATCGTTACGATTATAGATTTATATAAAAGCCTATAATTTTATTAAAAGAAACCTAAAAATCTGTTCGGTACGGTACAGTTCGATCGATTTTCAAATATTCATTGACACTCGTAACTGTACTTATTCGTTCCATTAATTCAAAACTTCATTTCTTCATATTGTATGTTTCTTTTCACGAGTCAATTTTTAGATCACACTATTTTCAACCAATCTGTTTGGTATCATTTTCATTAATCTATTTTGAGTAATCTGAATTTGTCTCGGTCTCAACCCCTTCAAAATTCTAATCAAGTTTTAGTCAACTGAAAGATCGAGTTTGTAGCTTGTCTGCATGAATAATTGATACTTCCTTGGTGGTCCAAGTCCCAAAACTGCAGGAGGAGTATGCTAATGCGTGTTGTCGTGTCCATTTTTTGTTTCCATCTATCTACGTGCATATATCTATGCTATATTAAAATCATGAAAATTTTTAGTAAAATATTATTGTCTTTTTTAATTTTTATATAAAATTCACATTAAACAAATATGTAATTTTATTATTTTTCTAATATTTAGGACTTTAAACACAACTAAATTTTAGGTATTTAAATATTTCCTAAAAGGTCTAGAGTACCACGTCTTCATTAACGCGCGCATTAAAGAAAACAAACCCACTAGAATATTCCGAAAGAAGGAATAGAGTCAGTATGTGCAATTAGTGGTCTGGCCATGAAATTTTTAGGCTATTATATGCCTTGAATTCATTGCTAAGCTTCATGTTATCATACTTTTTATTGTGACGATCCGATAAGTCATTTTAAATTCTAGCCTTAATTTTCATGATTTGAGACCTCCCGTAACTTCATTTGATATTTCTTGGTTTATGTGCATGGTCCGTGCCACTTTTCGAAAAGTTTTTATGTGAAATTTTGAAGAAAATGAGAATTTTAACTAAAAATAAGGCTAGAGTTGACCACAGTCGACATTTTGGGTAAACGATCCCGGATCGGTGTTTTCACAATTCTGGTAGGTTAGTATTGTGATTTTGGACTTGGGCGTATGCCCGAAATTGAATTCGGAGGCCCCTAGGTTGATTTGACTTGCTTTGCCGAAAAATAGCAATTTGAATATTTGGAAATTTCCTAGGTTTGACCGTAGGTTAACTTTATAGTTATCGGGTTCGAATTTTAGTTTTGGGACTTGGAATAGGCCCGTTTTGCTATTTGAAACCTGTCTGCAAAATTTGGTGCAATTCGGAGTTGGTTTGATAGGATTCAGACGCTTGGTTGTGATTCTAGAGGTTCTTGAGTTTTCTTTTGAATTGCATGCGCGAGCGAGTTCGTATGATATTTTTAGACTTGTGTGGATATTTGGAATAGTTTCAGCCGTGTTTCGGAATAGTTTTGAGCTGGATCAGGTTTGCTGGTGTGCTGATGCCTTAGGTGTTGTAATTGCGAGCACCAGCATCGTAATTACGATCTTATCAAGGGGTCTCGGGTGTCGCATTTGCGATACGTGGATCGCAATTGCGAAGTAATATCTGGGCCGGGTAGGTTCGCATTTGCGACCACTTGGTCACATTTACGATGGGAGCAGACTTCGCAAATGCGATGTCAATGTCGCATTTGCGACTTCCCTTTAGGCTGACAGGCGCCGCAATTGCGATATCTGCGCCTGAACATAAAGGTTGGAAATCAAGATTTGAGTCTCATTCTCTCATTTTAGAACCCTAGACTCGGTAGGAGACGATTTGGAGAGGGAATTTTTACATACAATCATTGAGTAAGTGATTTTGATATATTTTCAATTATATTACATGATTATACATGAGATTTAATATCAAATTAATTAGAATCTAAGAGAAATTTTGAAATTTTTTGTCTATGTTTTAAAAAATAAAAATTTGGGATTTGAGAGTCGAATTGGACTCGAATTTTGCAAATCATATATATGAAATCGTGGGGTTATAAGTAGTCAAGATCTACCCTTTGGACTCGGGTTTTGACCGGGCGGGCCCGGGGTTGAATTTTGTTATTTTTTTGAATTTCATCAAAAATCGAATCGTTTTCACTCGTGTATAGTTTCTAAAGCTTATATTGAATTATTTGAAACTATATTTGGCTAGATTTGATTGGTTTGGAGGCTAATTCTAAAGGAAAGATCGTGGTTGTGTATTGATTTGATTGCGGAAAGAGGTAAGTGTTGAGTCTAACCTTGACTTGAGGGAATTAGGACTCATTGAACTATTGTTTTATGTGAATTATGTAGGAAAATGGCGTATATGCGAGGTGACGAGTGTATATATGCCGCCGTGAGATTTAGCATGCGGGATTGGACTATTTATTTTTATGTCTTAGTTATTCCATGTTATCTCTTGTTATATGCCCTAATTATTGCATGTTCCTATTTGACATCTATGCTTTACTTGTTAAATTGTTACCTAATTGTTACTTGCTTGATTTGTTCATTTTTCACTCAATAATCTGCTTACCTTCTACTTGTTCCTACTTTCCTTAATTGTATATTCTCATTGACACATGTTTTACCTGCTTTTATTGTACTTATGTTACTCGATGCACTCTATTATGTTATTTCGCTTACGTGAGTGATCACGCCCAACTATGCCTTATAAAAAGGACTAAGCGGTCGCTGCAAAAATAATCCGGTTCAAGAGTTCGGAGTCGAATCCCATAGGGAACTAACCTATTTGCTACAACTTTTAGTATCACTAATGATAAGCTCAGACAATTTTCAGAGTTTAAGATTTTATTTGATAATTAACAAAAATTATTTAGCTAAGGAAAAATGACAATAAAAACTATTAATAAGCAAGAATGAAGTTGAATTCAAGGGTAAAAGAATCTAGGGTTATTGATTTCCCCAATTGTCGGATTAATTCCTGACACGTTAACTCTAATCTTGCCGTAACACTATATAAAGATGATGAGTTCTTTCTTCCCGTACTTATCTCTCGATCCATTACGATAATTTATTAGGAGCATTCTCTCGAACTACTCTAGTTGACAATTTGTACAACTCATAAATATCACACCAAAGCTTCGTTATCTCTAATCTCGCTTTTTAATTCAAGTAATTAATCTCTTAACTTACTCGAAAGTGGCGTTGTTCAACAACAATCTAATCAAGTGTTCTTTCTCAAGCAACACTAGACAACTAGATGCGATTAATCAAGGGTCCTTTCAATTAATCACAAGAAACACATAGTTGAACAATTATAGAGTAAAAACGACTCAATTATATCAAAATGTAATCAAGACTTCATCCAACAATTAGTTCTATTAACCCTAGATGACGGGTTTAGCTACTCATACTACTATGCATGATTACAATATAAAAAGTCATAACCAACAATAGAATTAAGAAGAAGAAGATGAAAAACTCGTAGGATAATTCTCCGTCTTGCTCCTTTTGTGTTCATGCCTCCAAAGTTCTTCTAAAAACAGAGATACCCTCTTTTTGGGCGAGCTGGCTTTATATAGGTCAAGGTTAGTCTTCTCTTAAATTACAAAATTGGCCTTGGACAATTTTTCTCGGAAGCACGTGCGCGGCCGCGCATCGACCGCATACTTTGGCCAGTTTCTGCCTGACATGCGCGGCCCAGTGCGCGACCGCGCATAGACCGCGCACCTGGAGAATTTTCTGCAACATTTTTTCTTTCTTCATTTTAAGCGCGCTAACCTCCGATTGGCCTTCAATGCTCCATATTAGCTCCAAAACACTCTTTAACGCCCTCAGAGCACGGAATTGCTCCTGCAAAGCATAAAGTTCTTAATTAGAGCAATTTGTTATCATTTAACATTCAAATATCAATAAAGTGCAGCTAAGTTAGAGTACAAATAGTAGCTAAACTACATAATTATAGCCTACTATCAATACCCCACACTTAAATTATTGCTCGTCCCCGAGCAATCAAACCACACTCTACAGAGGCCTAACTTCACTAAGTGACTTCCCTAACTCATCACACCAAGAATATTTCACATAGATTGAGCACAGTAGTGTAACATCTTCACCTCAAGAGTTGACTCCCACGCACCACGCAATATTCCTAACTTACTTACTTACTCTAACGCAGAGGTCAAAAATTACCTTTTTATCATGAATCAAGTACCTGCTCACAACGAAAGAGACTCATTCCACAATCAATAAAATTCACGCACAATGAGGGACTTCAAAATAGACAGAATTCACTCACCCTCAGAAACGATATTCTTGTGCCACAAAAGATGCTCCATAGGCTTGCCCGTAGTGTACTACTTTACTAATCGAGCTCATTCAGTCTAGGATCAAGTAGGACTTTATTTGGTTGTAATGTAGGCTGCGGGTCGGGTAGGATATATTTGGATATAAGAGTGACTACACCTCCCTAAGCACTTTAATACATATACTTTAACATTCAAGTCCATACTTATGTCAAACCAATACTCTACCTTCACATCAACGTATATTACCCCATACTTCTTTAAGCACAATTATATCAAAAGCCACCAAAGGAATATTATTCACCACAATACAACTATTTTTTTTCCTTTTCTTTCTTTTTCAATTCAAGTGGCTCTTACTTTTTCAAAACAGTGCACCTTTCTTCTTATTTCATTAATTCCACTCAAAAGCCAAACCAACCACCCCACACTTTAACTTTTACACGTTCATAGCAATTCAAGTACTCATGAGAGATGAACAGGTTCAAATAGATGGTTAATTCAAACAAAGGGGTAAGGCTTGTAATGTGGTTGCCAACGAAATAGGATTACAGGCTCAAAGGGGTTAACTACGATACATAACAATTTGGCGGGTGGAATATATATATGGCTCAACAAAGAAACGCTTATATCACTTCCAAGACTGAACAAGACTACTATTTCGCTTTGCAAACACACGGGGCAAGTTCTAGGCATCAAATGCAATGCACATAATTCAACAAACAACACACACACATGGCACAAGAGTCACTCCAGATTGGATCATCAAAACACTCTAGTCAGGGTACTTAAGCCAAGTTAAGAACATACAATTTAAGGCACTCATACAAGAATCAACAATTGAGCCTATATTCAAGGCATAACGAAGTTAAGAGATCCTATTTCCAATTCAGCCCATAGCCCAAGGGTTCCTAACTTAAAAAAAAAAAAATTAAAAACTAACTACACCCGGTTCAAGCGAAACCCTTGGAAAAGAACCGTGGCCCAAAGAAAAACCAAGGGGGAATTGATACACTCCTAATAAAAGAAAATTTTTTTGTGTTTTTTTTCTTCTTCGACTTGAATCCCTCAAGAAAACCATCAAATGATATCTATCGTCGGGACAAATTGAAACTTTTGAAGATTTTTTTTTGTTTTTTTATTTTTTTATATTCAGTTAACTAACGAAACTACACTACTTTACATAACTCTATACATACAAAATATCCCCCACCCCACACTTAAAATGGTGGCATGTCCCCATGCCACACAAAAAAAAAATTACGAGGTAAAGGAAACTTCCCTGGTACATCAATCCTGATCGGAGACAGTGCCGGGGTCGAGATGGCACGCCCTCCCTAGCGCACGTAGCCAAGCCATGATCTTCTTATCAAATTTTTCATTTTGGGTGGCCAGTGCATCAACTCGAGTCCCCAAATCCGTGACAGAAGTGTGTAACCCTGCCATTTCATGTTCTAGGGTTGTCATCCGTGTATCCCATCTGACCACAGATGTTCCCTTAGCCTCAAAAACTTGCTCGTGTGGTGGTGACTCAGCCACAACCTCAGCCTGCCCTTCATCTTCCTCCTCTGGCGCATCAGACTCATCACTATTAGCTCAGCCAGGTACCACGGGATCCTTCCTAATGGTCACTTTATCTGCCCGGAACTTTGGTTCTTTTTTCACTCTTCCATCCACGTTCTTATTCTCCGGCACCCGTGCTGCCCGGCATAATCTAGTGACTAGTGAAGGGAAGAAGAAACCATACCTCTGCACTGGACAACGGATGAACATATCGTCGTGAATAACCTTAGCCACATCAAAATCGTGGCCATTCATGAAGCACCAGATCAATGCAGCTCTGGACTGTTCACCTCAGTGGTGTTGGAGGAAGGCAGCAGGCGGCTACTGATGATATAAAGCCAACACTTCCCTTCAAAAGTGAGTGAGGCCGAGTGAAACTTCCGCCCCGACGTAAGCCACACTATGTCTTTGTTTGGCACACAGATTGTTTTGAAAAACAGGTTCCAGGAGGTTGGTTCTCGCCTATACTTATCATAATAGTCCTCCTCCCCACCAAATACTAGCCGCCGATACGCCCTCCTAATGGCGTCTATCGATGCATCAACACTCTTTTGTCGCACAGTGCAAATATGGTCCTCATGTTCAGAGCAGTTCGCGTAGAACTCTCGTACAACCATCAAGTTGGCCTCCTCAAGTGCTTCAAAGAAAATATCCAGCCTGCGTGGAACCAACTCCTGATACATATTGGGGCAATCAACCTGGAGGGACACCCTATCAATACCCCGTTCCAGTATGGGCTTCTTAGGAGCCTTCTAACTAAAACATTCTTGGGCTGAGCTTAATACAAACCTTGTGCTATCAAACTGAGGTGCATTGGTCAAGGCCCGTGCCCGGGACGAGCCTGCATGACCACTAGAAGAGGCACATGTTGTTCGTCTTTTCTTTGAGGGTGTCATAGTACCTATAAAACAAATACCACTATTAGTACAAGGCGGGATGTGTGAACCAATAGTGGTTACTCAGACTTCACCCGCACAATTGGTCACAAATTACATTTACGAACTCACTGTGGCATTTAAACAAACACTTGATGTGCAAATTCACCCTAAATTCCCCAATCACCCAATTATACCTCAATTCCACCACAATCTTAACAATGTCTAATCCAACCCAACAAGATGAAATTTCACTATCCTTACATACCAACAAGTATACTTAGTAACACAAAGTAAAGAAAAGAACAACAATGACTTTTACTACCATACAATTAAAAGAGAAGAAGAAAAGAAACAAAATTGGAAAAACTAAAAAAATAAAAACTGAAGGAAAAGGAAAATAGAAGCCATGGCACTTACCTGAAGAAGATTGTGATGAATAGAGATTAGGGAGTGATTGAGTAGGGAAGAGGAGGAAAGGGAGTTAGGTTTTTGCTTTTGAAATTGGGGAGAAGGGAGGGTTTTGGGCGTATATTTCTTGTGAGAGAGGAGGGTTTTTTTTTTTTTTTTTTTAAATTCAGATTTTAGGGGAGGAATAGTGGGGGGTCATTTATTAAAATAAAAGAAAGGGAAAAAAATAAAAAAATAAAATTAACTAATGAAATAACCTAAAAACGACGCCCAGTGTGCGGCCGCGCGCGTGGGGCAGTGGAGGTCGAAAAATATGCGGTCCATGCGCGGTCAGTGCGCGGCCGCGCATGTGCAATAATAGGGGTCCGAAAGTGTGCGGCATCTGTGCGGCCGCACACGTTTGTCCTTCAAAATTTCTCCCGTTTAGCCACTTTTTACCTATTTTTGGATGGATTTCTTCACCCCGAGTCCTTCCGTCGCGCACAATTTCATCCCTGCACACTAATAGACTTGTCAATACTTTCACCGTTCAAAATCAAATATGAAAAATAAGAACAAAGAAAATAATATTGGGTTGCCTCCCAAGAAGCGCCTGATTTAATGTCGCGGCACGACGAATTACAACAAAACCATGAGTTGCCTCCCAGGAAGCACCTGATTTAACGTCGCGGCATGACGCAGGCTTTCATGATTGCACTTCGCTCACATATTGGGGCTCTTCCAAAGACATCATAACTTTCTCGCCTTTTTCTTTAACCATTCCAAGGTAGTGTTTCAACCTTTGCCCATTCACTTTAAACCTATTTGTTCCATCTTCGGACTCAATTTCTACTGCTCTACTTGAGAACACTTGCACAACTCTAAATGGTCCTGACCATCTAGATTTCAGCTTACCCGGAAACAATCTTAATCTCGAGTTGTATAACAATACTAGATCTCCGGGTTTGAAGTTCCGATCTAGAATGTGCTTATCATGCATCATCTTCAAACTTTCTTTGTACAATCTTGCATTCTCGAATGCATGGAACCGGAATTCCTCGAGTTCATGTAGCTCTGTGATTGTACGTGTGCCTGCATTTTCCATATCCAAGTTCAACTACCGCAGTGCCCATAAGGCTTTATGCTCAAGCTCCACCGGAAGATGACATGCTTTTCCAAACACCAACTTGTATGGAGACAAACCAATTGGAGTTTTAAATGCTGTGCGGTACGCCCATAATGCATCATCCAACTTCTTTGCCCAATCAGTCTTTGTCGCATTCACTGTTTTGGACAGGACACTTTTGATTTCCCTGTTGGACACTTCCACTTGCCCGCTCGTTTGTGGGTGGTAAGGTGTGGTAACCTTATGGAGAACTCCATACTTTTCTAACAGCCTTGCGAACGCTCTATTGAAAAAATGGGTTCCACCATCACTGATTATAGCTCTCGGAGTGCCAAAACGTGTGAAAATATTTTTCTTTATAAAGCCTGTCACTCCTTTGGCTCATTTGTTGGAAGGGCCGTAGCTTCAACCCATTTGGAGACGTAGTCAACTGCTACCAATATGTACTTGTTACCATATGAGCTGACAAATGGTCCCATAAAATCTATCCCCCACATGTCAAATACTTCCAACTCTTGAATTGTAGTCATCGGCATCTTGTGACGGCGAGATATGTTGCCTGTCCTTTGGCACTCATCACAACTTTTCACCCAAGCATGGGCATCCTTGAATAAAGTCGTCCAATACAAACCCGATTCCAACACCTTCGCCGCTGTCCGAATTCCTCCAAAGTGCCCACCATATGGTGAAGTATGGCAAGCCTGCAAAATAGAAGATTGATCTTTCTCGGGGATACACCTCCGGATCATGTTATCTACACATATTTTATAAAGTAAAGGTTCATCCCAGTAATAAGACCGACAATCGCGAAAGAACTTTTTCTTTTGAATCGAAGAGAGTTCATAAGGTACAATACCGCTTGCCAAATAATTAGCAATATCAGCATACCATGACGTCTCCTCCATTGCCACTACTAGTAACTGTTCATCCGGGAATGTCTCAGTTATATCTTCAACCTCTACTTTCTTTTCAGTTCCCTCCAACCTTGAAAGGTGGTCTGCCACTTAGTTATCTGTCCATTTCCTATCGCGGATCTCCAAATTGAATTCTTGTAGCAACAGAACTCAACAGATCAAGCATGGCTTTGACTCCTTCTTTGCTATCAAGTACATAAGTGCTGCATGGTCAGTATAAACAATCACTTTTGAACCAATCAAATAAGACCTGAATTTGTCGAATGCAAACACCACAACCAACATCTCTTTCTCAGTCACGGTATAATTGAGCTATGCACCGCTTAACATTCTGCTTGCATAGTAAATTGGGTGCACCAGCTTGTCTTTTTGCTGCCCCAGGACTGCTCCTATAGCATAGTCACTCGCATCACACATGAGCTTGAACGGCTGCTCCCAGTTGGGTGCAACGATGATTGGTGCAGTCACCAATCTTTTCTTCAGCTCCTCAAATGCCAATCTCCAATCATTAGAGAACACAAAGGGATGATCCTTTTCAAGGAGTTTACATAAGGGGTTAGCAATTTTAGAGATATCTTTTATACATCGCCTGTAGAACCCGGCGTACCCAAGGAAACTTCTCACTGCCTTGACCGAAGTGGGTGGTGGCAACTTCTCAATATCATTAACCTTAGCATGGTCGACCTCAATGCCTTTACTGGACACTTGATGCCCCAACACTATACCTTCTTGTATAATAAAATGGCACTTCTCCCAGTTCAACACTAAATTTGTCTCCACACACCTTTTTAATACTCTTCTTAAATTTTGAAGACAGTCTTCGAATGAATCCCCCACCACTGAGAAATCACCCATAAAGACTTCCATAATATTCTCCACCATATCAGTGAAAATGGCTAACATACACCTTTGAAACGACATTCTCCGAAAGGCAAAGATGCCATACAGACAAGTAAAAGATGTTTTCTCTCTATCTTCAAGGGCTATTGAGATCTGATTATACCCCGAATATCCATCCAAAAGCCGAAGTGAGACCGCGCAACCAACCTATCCAATATTTGGTCAATAAATGGCAATGGGAAATGGTCTTTCCGGGTGGCTGTGTTTAGTTTTCTATAATCCATGAAAATTCGCCAACCCGTGACTATACAAGTCGAGATCAACTCGTTATTCTCATTTTGCACGACCGTCATTCCACCCTTCTTTGGTACACACTGAACTGGGCTGACCCAGTTACTGTCAAAGATGGGGAAGATGATATCTGCATCTAACCGCTTGATCACTTCTTTCTTCACCATTTCTTTCATGTTCGGGTTCAGCCTTCTTTGATGTTTTCTGGAAGGTTTGTACCCTTCTTCCAAGAGAATCTTGTGCATGCAAAAGGCCGGCTGATACCCTTTATATCTGCCATGGTCCAATCAATAACAGTCTTACATTCCTGTAACACCTGTTGGAGTTGTTCTACCTGCACAGCTAACAAACCGGATGAGATAATAATAGGTAAACTAGAGTTAGGCCATAATAAAGCGTACCTGAGGTGAGTTGGAAGCGGTTTCAGGTCCAACTATGGTGGCTCCTCTATTGATGGCTTCGCAGGTGGTGTTGCCCTTTCTTCTAAGTGTAGTGGCTCGAACTGGGGTTCCCTTTTCCAGAACCCTTGACCTTCGAGAGCCATGACCCACTCTGCCAACTCTTCACTATCCACATCTTCCAAATTCAACAAGCAAGCTTCTAACGGATCTCTGACATTAAGGGTCTCATCCTCCTCTTATAGTATTACATCCACCACCTCCACTAGTGAATAATTTGCAAATTCGCTGGACCTCCTCATAGATTGTTGAACATTGAATATTATTTCCTCATTATTCAACCTCATTTTTAACTCTCCAGTCTCACAGTCGATCAATGCTCTCCTAGTGGCTAAGAACGGCCTCCCTAAAATTATTGGTATTTCTTCGTCAACTTGACAGTCAAGAATAACGAAGTCAGCAGGAAATACAAACTTCCCCACTTGGACGAGCACATCATCCAGAATTCCTGTCGGCCTTTTGACTGTGCGATCAGCCAGTTGCAACAATATTGAGGTCGGTCTAGCTCTGCCAATGCCTAATTTTGTGTAGATTGCCAAAGGCATCAAGTTGATACTGGCTCCTAAGTCACACAATGCTTTAGCAAAAGCATAATTTCCAATTGTGCATGGGATAGTGAAACTACCGGGATTAGACAATTTTTGAGCCATAGGTCTTGTCACTACCGTGCTGCAAGTTTGAGTTAGAGTTACAGTAGACAGGTCCTGGAAGTCAAATTTTTGAGACATCAGATCCTTCATCATTTTTGCATAGCCTAGCATTTCCCTCAAAGCATCCATCAGCAGAATATTCAATTGAATTTGTCTAAGCATTTCCATGAATTTCCTGTATTGATCATCTTTCTTTTGCTTTGCTATCCTTTGAGGGAATGGTGCAGGAGTTAGCTTCTTCTCACTGCTTGGTGTCTTTTCTTTATTAGGAGCCTTTCCACCACCTGTTCTGGGAGTTGTTCAAATTTCTTCTCCTTGCCTTTGTCCACTTGTGCCTGTTCAATTACAACTTCTCTGAGCTCCGTTGACTCGTCGGTATCTAATTTCACTGGAGTAATTGGTATTGCGTCTCTCCTAGATTGAGAAACTTCTTGCTCTCTGTCTAAATCCCTTCCATTCCTGAGACTCACTGCCATTAGCTGATTTGGGTTCTGCTCCTTTGGATTGATATTTGTGTCTGCAGGCAACGTTCCTTGTGGGAGATTGTTCTAGGCCATAGATAAATGGCCTAATTGAGTTTCAATGCCTTTAATAGCCGAATCATATGCGGCTAACTTTTCTTGCATCTTTCCATTTGTCCCAATAAGTTGTTGCAGCATGCCCTTGATTTCTATCATATTACTGTCCTGCTGTTGATGAGGCGGTTGGTAAGCCAACTATTGTTGGTGCTGCTGATTGTAGCCCTGCTGCATTTGATAAGGCATGACTTGGTCTTGTGGTTGTGTTCCCCCTGGAATGGTATTATATTGTTGTTGTGTTGGTCTATACTGCTGATTTTGAGGTCCCCATTGCTGTCCACCTTGCCTCTGACCCCCAAAATTATTGACATAATTCATGTCTTCTCTGAAGCCCTGGTTATTATTTTCTCCACTCCACGAGCAAACATATGACTGATTTATGCAGGGAGTGCATAGGCCTCCATTTGTCGTATCAACAATGTGCACCTATTTCGCACCCATCTCATCAATTTTCTTTGTCAATAAGCTTATCCGGGTCATGAGAGTGGATATGTTTTCTGCATTTGTATTGTTTGGGTCAAGAGCAACATAATGTACTGTTGGAGTGAGTGTTGTATCTCTCGTCATCCAGCCTGAATTTTGAGCCATCTTGTCAAGAAGAATCTTGCACTCTGTGAATGTTTTGCTCAAGAATGCACCCCTAGCGGAAGTATCAACATTGGCCTTCAGACCGTCAGCCAAACCCATATAGAATCTCTGTCCAAGCATCTGATCTGGGATGCCATGGTGTGGACACTTCACCAACACACCCTTAAACCTCTCCCAGGTTTCCTGCAAGGTTTCAGTTGGTTTCTGCCTGAATTGCAATATCTCATCAATTTGCCTCGCAGTTTTGTTGGGTGGATAGAACTTGTTTAAGAAGTGCTTGACTAGTTCCTCCCAAGTAGCAATGGAGTTTATTGGGAGCGAATTCAGCCAAGTTTGAGCCTCCCCAGTCACTGAGAATGGGAACAGTAATAATCTGATTGCTTCAGGAGTCACATTCGGTTGTCATTGAGTGACACAAATTGATAGAAAGTTCTTCAGATGTTGTTGTGGGTCTTCGATGTACGACCCAGAGAACAACCCTTTATTTTGCAGCAAATGCAGCATGTTGTTGGTAATTTGAAATGTCTCTGCTTATATCAGAGGGACTGCAATTGCGGTGGCCAGGTTATTAGCAGTTGGTTGCGCCCAATCATATAGAGCAGCTTCCGGCACAAGAGGTGCTACCACTCTGATGTTTGGGTCAACTCGAACATTCCTATTGTTCTCGTTGACGTTCTCGACGTCGTCCATTTCAATTTCGAATTGTTCGTCTTGTTTTAGCTGTTTTCCCTTCTTGTTAGCCCGATTAAACGCCCTGAATGCTTTCTCGAGATCTTAGAATCCTTCACAAAGTTCACCAGTTCTCAAGGAGTTTCTAGGCATGCACCTGAGTCACAGAAGAGTTCAAACGTAAGAATTTCAATGGAAATATTTTTAACACCACAAAAAATTGATCTAAACTAAAAATCCTAGCAATTCTTCCAAGTTATAATAAATAACACCGTTAGTTCCCCGACAACATCATCAAAATTTGATCACGCCCAACTATGCCTTATAAAAAGGACTAAGCGATCACTGCAAAAATAATCCGGTTCAAGAGTCCGGAGTCAAATCCCACAGGGAACTAACCTATTTGCTACAACTTTTAGTATCGCTAATGATAAGCTCAAACAATTTTCAGAGTTCAAGATTTTATTTGATAATTAACAGAAATTATTTAGCTAAGGAAAAATGACAATAAAAACTATCAATAAGCAAGAATGAAGTTGAATCCAAGGGTAAAAGAATCTAAGGTTATTAATTTCCCCAATTGTCGGATTAATTCCTGATACGTTAGCTATAATCTCGTTGTAACACTCTATAAAGATGGTGAGTTCTTGCTTACCGTACTTATCTCTCGATCAATTACGATAATTTACTAGGAGCATTCTCTCGAACTACTCTAGTTGACAATTTGTACAACTCATAAATATCACACCAAAGCTTCGTTATCTCTAATCTCGCTTTTAAATTCAAGTAATTAATCTCTTAACTTACTCGAAAGTGGCGTTCAATAACAATCTAATCAAGTGTTCTTTCTCTAGCAACACTAGACAACTAGACACGATTAATCAAGGGCCCTTTTAATTAATCACAAGAAACACATAGTTGAACAATTATAGAGTAAAAACGGTTCAATTATATCAAAACGTAATCAAGACTTCATCCAATAATTAGTTCTATCAACCCTAGACGACAGGTTTAGCTACTCATACTACTATGCACGATTACAATATAAAAAGTCATAACCAACAATAGAATTAAGAAGAAGAAAATGAAAAACTCGTAGGATAATTCTCCGTCTTGCTCCTTTTGTGTTCTTGTCACCAAAGTTCTTCTAAAAAGAGAGATACCCTCTTTTTGGGCTAGCTGGGCTTCATATAGGTCAAGGTTAGTCGCCTCTCAAATTACAAAATTGGCCTTGGACGATTTTTCTCGGAAGCACGTGCGCGGCCGCGCATCGACCGCGCACTTTGGCCAGTTTCTGCCTGACATGCACGACCCAGTGCGCGGCCTGCATAGACCGTGCACCTGGAGGATTTTCTGCAGCATTTTTTCTTTCTTCTTTTTAAGCGCACTAACCTCCAATTGGCCTTCAATGCTCCATATTATCTCCAAAACACTCTTTAACGTCCTCATAGCCCGGAATTGCTCCTGCAAAGCATAAAGTTCTTAATTAGATTAATTTGTTATCATTTAGCATTCAAATATCAATAAAGTGCGGCTAAGTTAGAGTGTAAATAGTAGCTAAACTACATAATTATAGCCTACTATTAGTGAGCCATTTCACTATTCTTGTATTGATGAATTGATAAGGTTTGGGATTTCGAAGTGTTGGATATTCTCTTTTGTATTGGTGGATCTTAAATGTTACGTATGCTTCATCTTCTTTTGTGTTAATAAATTCATAAATATTGGTGTTGAGTTGTTTATGTTAATAATTTGAAATTGTTGGGATCGGGTTATGCGCCAAAATGGTATTGAAATAAATTGATATGGTGGGATCAGGTTGCACACCACAATGATATTGAAATATATTATATGAAGAGATAAGGACGAAATATGATATGAACAGATGATGATATGGCGGGATCGGGTTGCGCACCACAACTGTTTGATCCAAAATTTTGATTTAGGTTTAAATAATTATATTTTCTAATAGAATAGAGTTAATCTTAGCCAATATTAATATCCAAAAGATTGAATATCTGATTTTGTAGCAAGATGTAACGAGTACTATTCGAGTAGCAATAAATAGAAGCAATATTCAATGGCCCAAGAACAAAGAGGATAGCATTAAATAGCAGTAAATAATAATGAATGACACTTATGTAAATGAATGCGAGTGAGTTACCCGAAAAGGGGTGAGATTCTTCGATATTCCCTCTGACAAAGATGGATGATGCTAAGCCTTAGAATATTCAGATCCTCCTCGGATCGTGGGAGAAAAGATAGACACAGATCTAAAGAAAAGGTATATTTTATATGTTAATGATAAAGCAAGAATCTTTAGAGAATATCAATGTAATATTTTTTATAATGAGTGTCCAATCCCCTCTATAATCCTTTCTCTTTCTATTTATAAGGGCACATGGACCACAAAAACCCTGATAATACAGATGGGAGGAATATTCCCTAGAATATTCTCTGTAAGGTCTTATTTCTAAGACTAGCCATTACGGCTCTACTAAAGGGAGAACTATACATCGTCCTTATCCTCTGTTGAGTCAACTCGACCTCGCCTTCGTCCTTTATTAGGTCACTTCGACCTCGCCTTCGTCCTCTTTTGAAGACAACCCGATAACACCATCCTTCGAAGGCTTTCATAATTTTGACTTGGCCCACATATAATTATGATAATTTTTGGCTCATACATCAACGAATTTGACGTGTTGTAATTGTTTGTAGCTGTAGAGATTGTTCTCGGTATTGTAATATGAGATTTGAAATTTTGTTATTCTAGGGGCCTCTAGTAGTTGACCTAGGGGTCTGGTTATTTGAGTTTACTATTTTATTTCTATTCATGTTTCTGTTATTACTGTTTTGTACAGGTTATTTGTGAATGTCTTGCCATAGCCTTGTCACTATTTCGTCGAGGTTAGACTCGGCACTTACAGAGTACATATGGTCAGTTGTACTCATGCTACACTTCTGCACTTCTTGTGCATATTCCGGTGTTAGTCATAGCGGCGCGTAACAGAGACTGCTCGGATTTGACAACTGTAGGAGACTTGAGATAGAGCTGCTAGCGTTCGCAGTCCCTGAAGTTCCATTCTACCATGTTTTACTATTATTCTAATTTCAGACAGTTTACTTCCGGTCATGTTTGTAGTATTCTAGACGCTCATGTATTTGTGACTTCAGATGTTTATGAGAAGTTTAGTAATGCGTTACTTATAATAACATTATTGTTACACCCCACATTTTCGTATATGAAAGCACGCCATAAATAAATTGATGAGAGCTCGAAAATAATATGTTACATCCCGTATTTTTTTTGTATGCTAATATTTCGTCGTAAGTTAATTGATGTAATCTCGGGAACGAGATTATTTTGGGATTATAAGTATTATGCTATTCCAAACAAGTGATGAGAATATTCATGAAGGAGAGATGGTAAGTAAATCGAAGAAAATAAAATTTCTCGAAGTTTAATAATTTGGGATAAAATAAGGTCCGAGCTATAATACCCGGTATTTATGGATTAGTGCCATACAAGGTACCATATGACCATGATAGTATGATGTATAAAGTGTATTAAAAAAGAGTAGTATTTTAGGTAATTTGAGATAATTCTTAATTATGCGGGTAATTGGTTAATTACCGGGTAAGGGACATTACCTAATTACCTAATAAGTGGATAAAAATTAAACTTTTCCACCCCATCCCCACGTGGCAGCCCCCTCACCTTCTAATTAATGACTCATTAGTCATTTAAAATAGGTGTCACATTGTTAGAAGATAAAGTCCACTCTACTGATGCTATAACTTTGCACCTATCGATTGTCTTTAGTGGATGTATTTTTGACCAAAAAAAATAATTATCTAGTTAAGGATCGAGGCATAGCTATTGTGTATAGCTACCTAAGAACAAGAATTGATCCTCAGTAGCTGCTCAAACCTGCTATATACATGTAAAGGATGTTTTACCTTGGAAGATAGCAAATGCACATGAAACCTGGTAGTGGTTAATACAACTGCCCAAAGGAATTGGGTCAAAAAGGAATTTTGAATTATCTTGCTAACTCTTCTGGTCTGTTTATTGACACAATGAGTTACTAGCACTGTGCATGGGTGGCTTAAAATGACATGCTATATGGCCCGTGGTTTCTCTATCCAATTCGTAAGGAAGCTGTTGATATTCTAAGCCCTGGTTATAAGGAAAGCTTTGAACCGATTGTAATTTCATTGTTAGAGGTACAGAGAACGAGATGCACCTGGGGAGATCGTTGCGATTTGCAATGACAAAAACATTTGGCAAGTCCGCGACTGATATTATATTTGTTGCTCTTTCAGTACTTTTAATCACCTTTTAGCTGTTTCAAGTGTCGGAACCAGGTATGTTAAGGCTATCCCTTTTTTCTTTTGGCATGATCCATACGATACAAACAAAACGAGTAAACGTAAAGTTTCTATAAACAACTCTATTCATAGAAATATTAGGTGTGTCTATATTCTTGATTCCCCATGTGAATTATTATTATATCTTCTATTCATGGGTCTCAGAAAAATACGTATTTGATAAAATTTATCCGACAAGCATATTATTTTTATGACATTCCGAGAAAATCTTATTAACGTATTTCTTAAGGCATATTATTTTTATGATATTCCGAGAAAATATTATTAACATATTTCTTATGCATTTCATGCATTTATACATATACATTGACCCATGACCAGATGGCGTTATATACGCGTATATATGTATATTATATGGATATGGGATATGGGAAAAGGTTACGGCGTTATATACGTACCACCACCTGATCAGCTGGTATACGTTGATGATTTTTCCACAATGGCTGAAATGATATAATGGGATGCCCTCTGAGGCTTGATGATGTTATGAACGCATATACCTATGCATGGTATGATATTTATACGCATATGCATGACATTATAAAAATAAAATGACTCACAGAGCTATGCACACGTACATGTCGAGTCTTTTACTTCATGTTTTTCTCATGTCTATTATTTACTGATTTCCATTCCTTACATACTCGGTACATTATTTGTACTGACGTCCCTTTTGCCTGGGGACGCTGCGTTTCATGCCCGCATGTCTCGATAGACAGGTCGAGAGTCCTCTAAGTAGGAGATCAGCTCAGCAGAAGATATTGGTGCACTCCATTTGCTCCGGAGTTGTTTATTTGGTCAGTATGATTTAGATGTGTATGGTTTGGTATGGCGGGGCTCTGTCCCGACTTTTATGATAATTATGTACTCTTAGAGGCTTGTAGACATATGTCGTGTACGTGAAAGATTGTACGGCCTTGTCGGCCTAGGTTTTGAGTTTATAAATGATGATGTTGGCCTATTAGGCCCGTATGTCACGTGTATATGATGATATAATAAGAAAGATACGTTATGTTGGTACTCAGTTGAGTAAGGTACCGGGTGCCCGTCGCGGCCCATAGGTTTGGGTCGTGACAAAAGTGGTATCAGAGCAGTTCTGTCTTTGGGAGTCTACAAGCCGTGTCTAGTAGAGTCTTGTTTATGGGCGTGTCGTGAACCACACTTATAAGTAGGAGGCTACAGGACATTTAGGACTGTCACTCTTTCTTCTTACTCTAGATCGTGTGGTAGAGCTCATTTATAAGAATTCAAATTCCTAGCTTCTATTTTATCCGTAATAAGACGATACCTCCAGTTGGTAAGAGATTGAATACGGATATGGAAGAGTTGAGTCAGAGGAGCTCGATTTTTCATAATGCTTATGAAGAGAAAATATAAGGTCTTCAGTAGATCATGTGTGTACTAAAACGTGTAACCCTCTTGATAAGGAACCTTAAGGCAAGGATATCTATCCACCCCTATGGTGAAAGGCAATGAGAATTTAGAAGATAGTACAAGTCTCAACAAGTAAATGAAGCAAGGTGAAGAAGGGTACGAGGCGCCCAGTTAATGAAGACTATCATTATTTACCATTCATGACGGGAGATATAAGCATTTTGAGTTACCTTCAATGGTAGCAGAGGTATGTACAACTGGCCACACCCATCTCATTTATGCCATATGGAAGCTAACAAAAGTAGTATAAGAGAAGGACGAATATCAAGGTCCGGCTGGGGTTAGAGTGACCTAAAAAGGGTGGATGGAGTATTTGAGTTGGTTGACATTTTCGAAGGATAGTGCAAATGTGGTAATGGATCTCCTGGTGAGACACCTCGATGGTGCACCCTAAAATAGTACAACTAGATATGAGTACTACAAAGATAAGCACTGGAAGCCTGGAAAGGATAAATATTATCTTAGTATGGCTCCCGTCCCTAGTAGAGAGAGAATGTTAGGCAACCCGAAGAGCCAGCAGATGGAGCAAGGGGATCTAAAAGCAAGAGAATGTCTTGTTGAAGTTTTCAGAATAAGGTGATAGACAGAGATGTTAGCAGGGAAATAAGAAGAGAGTTAATGAAACATTATGAGTAAGATGTCAACATGGATGACAACGGTAGATCAAAACAAAATTGGCAGTATTATAGAGTCAATAGTCAAGGGAAGGAAAATACGAGAGGTGACAGGACTTGAGGCAACAAAAGAGTATAGGCCATAAAGTCATATCCTCACTTTGAAAAATAAGTTCGTGACTCCAACGCAACTACCAGAAGAAAAAGTTAGACCCCAGAATAATAGAAATCAGTATGGGCTGGTGAATAAGATAAATTAAACATGAATTAGGGACTGAGTGACTTGATAATAGTCAGCATCACGAGAATTTCATATTTGCGTTCCGGCGATAATAGAATGGACAACAAAAGATGATTCATGAGAAATTCAGAAAATGGTCATTCAGGAAGACGCTTCCCTAAAGCAAACAATATGAGCAAAGTTAAGCTTAAGGGATTGTTGTGCCAGTTGCACTAAGTGTCACCATTGCGAGTAAGAAAATTTGTTATCCTTGGTACAGAAGGATTGCCGCAAGACGAATAAGGGTCATTGATGTTGTGAAACGACGCCAAAAATGAAGAGGTAAAACATCTATAGGTAGATCCTCGTGGCTTCAGCTCTTAGTACTTCCCTAAAGGGAGGAATATGGAGTTATGTGGCATTAAGTCGTAATTAAGTAATTCTAGTAACTATGGAATGGTAAAGGAAGAGTGCGACAAAAATAAAAAGGGAATGAGATTGCACGTATTCAAATCCTACAGATGTGCTACGATTCCAGAATATTATGCAAGCACGACGTCAAGGAGAGGAAGTAAGGGTTCCTGCCTGAGATGTTATTGATAGATAAGGAGCACGTGTGAGACGTAAGTTAAGATAAAGGAAATGACCCAAGAAAGATTACGCGGAATATTGATATGAGAATGGGCCAACGAGTAGTCACTAGTTGATTCAGGAAGAGCCTAGTTATGGCTAAACAGGGGGTTACAGACGAGGTAGCAGACCGTGCAAGATAAAATAGTAAAACCTAATATGGGAAATTCAGTCTCGCAGATATGACCTCGGAACCCTTGAAAAATATTCAGATAGAAGTTGGGGTAGTTAAAGGTGACATATAAGTGTTACGGAAATAAAAGAGGATGCCACTGGAAACAGTCAAAATTTAAGTTCAAAAGCAACTCTACAAGCACACGAGCGTAAACTACAGATAATTATAGGAGAGAAAGGACATTAAGTATTCGGTGTAATTAGCTCGCAGCTTTACAAGAGTCAGAGAATCCTCCCTAAATACTACAATGAAATACTGCTGAGAAAGTAAGGAAGGAAGCTTTAACCTAAGCTAGGTGACCTAAGGAGATAATAGTCTTATAACAACAGTCTCACAACAACATTGTATGCACTCCATAAGAAAATAGTACCTACCGTGGCTAATGAACGGGAAGTAAAATCAGAAGTGATATTCAAGATCATATGAGTTGTATGGAATTTCAATATGCATGGGCACGAAGATAAGCTAAGTATACACGCAAAAGGGGGCAGAAAGACCAGGAAAAGTAATTGCTTACGTTTGAAGAAAGCTGAGATGGAACAAAAAGAATTATTAGATTCATGATCCAGAGTTAGTTACGTTATGAACGCACTTAAGAGTTTGGAAGTTTTATACATGCAGCCTATACAGCCGTAAAAGATTCCGGTATAAGTTAAAAGAAAGAATTGAGCCCAGGTCATAGATGAAGGATTGTGTTATTAAAGGATTGTATCATGGACATTCCTCAGCACCCATGAAAGGCTAAACGTAATAACTAATACCATGAGCCGCAAATCAAGATATAGCTTAATGTCACGGGCCCAAATTCTTACATTAGGTAGCGGCACCTGCTCGCCCGTGCGGCGCCTGCAGTTCCCCTCGCTGCAGGCCAGCCTTCTTCCTGTCCCAAGATTTCCCAAGCACGATCATGTGCCTGTTGGTGGGACTCGCCCCAACTTGTGCTGCCCGTAAGATGCCTAGGCCCTTGGCCCTAGAAATGTCGTGGCGCTTCATCTTAGGATCACAATCCATGCGCGCCCTGGGGGATTAGCTTAGGACATGCCTTGTCCTTAGCCCAAGACTGAGCATCGCTCCCGCGTGCACAGCCCAATCCTCAAGCTTGACACTCGCCTAGTGCATCCGCGACTAGCTCGTGCCTCGCGCGAGTAAGGCAACCTTTAGCCCTTGGCCATTGTCATGCGCCACTTTCGTGCCATGCCCATACATAGCCCTCTTGCAGCACGCTTCTATTCTGAAGTAGTGCAGTGTCGCCCACACCTGTACCTTTAGGCCAATGGACCCTTGCTTGCATGGTTGAATCAAATCCATACTCACAAGTCAACACATGATGCCCCTATGACAGGTGCGTCAAGTATCCAATCGGCACGGAGGTCTCGTTCCAACATTCGCCAGCCTGCAGGGCTGGCCGTTTCACACGTCGCCAGCACCACTTTGATGCCCAACGCAGGCCCGAAGGTGTTGCGCCGCCCATAGAGTTTCCCTAACTCGTATGGGTGCCTTTGACACTCCTTTTGAGTCATCTAGGCAGGCCTTTGAGGTTGCCCCCAAGGTAGCTCGTTCTATACGGCTCGGTGGCAGCACGCATGGGGGAGGCAGGTCGGAGCTTTCATCACCTATAACCCCCTTATATATGCTTAAAATTAAAAAGCCCAAGTTGCCCGAGTAGACTGCTCTACGTCAGACCATCAGAAGGACCTTTTCTCACCAGTTCTTAACCGAAATCACAACTCCAAAATGCGAGTTGTGACATTAAGCCTACATAAAGGCTGATCAGAAGAAGGAGGAAACTAAAGAGGTATATCAACGAAGTAAATCAAGAATCTGATTATTGGACCCGAAAAATTATAGAAATCGTGATTGAGAACATTACAGGATCACTCTTAATATCAGAGGTACCGGAGGGATAGTACAACAACCATATTCTATAACGGCCCTACAATAAAGCCGGTTAGAAAAGTACCAGCCTCATAAGAAGTCAGTACGAAACTCCCACCGGATTGTGTATGCACCAGAGGAACAAGTATTATAATAGAGCTTCAAGTTATGGATGTGAATTATACCTATGTGGAAGGGAGGTCATGAAAGAGATAGAAGATACGATGCGAGATTTTAAGGTAAGTAAGGTAAAGGTGAACAACGTACAAGATACTCAAAGGCAGAAGATCGTGAATAGTCCATGCTTTGGATAGAAGGCTAGAAGCACTGGGATTCAATATCCAAGAACGATAGCAGCGTCGTCAGTGGCGTACCTTCCAGCCTATGGTTTCTAAGTACCGAGAGATCTAGTCCAGAGAGTAAAGAAGAGTTAGAGACAATGTGATGTCTCGCTTAATATTCTAGAATAACATAAGGGAATCAATGGTGCAAGCAAGTGGAAGGAAGGTTGTGAATAGTATAAATAGATACATAGAGGTCGCAAGCTAAAGTATAGTAAATCGACAAGGTTTTATGATAGGAGTAAGGATGAGAAAGGGCGAGTAAGAAAGTGACGAGAATGGGTTAGTTCTCGGGATTAAGCCCATGAAAACATGAGAGCCGATGGGTTCTCTAAGTTATAGAAGGCTCAGTATAGCCTGAATGAACTCAAAGGAGTCTAAGACTAGTAGCATGTAGAAGAGATGGAATGCTGCCCTGGTAGTGAAATGAAGGTGTAATTGTGACAGATGAAAGATAACAGTTGGGCCTTCGACTGAATAATGATTGGAAGAAAGAAAAATAAAGGGGAGAAGGAGAAAAGATTTCGCGAACGACACGAGATCAGAATACCCCCATAAGGCGAATCACATCGAGATACTATGAAATACGATTACAGAAATCACTTCAAATATTCCTCGATGCAACGTAAGCCCTAGTGGCAAGGTTTTACGTAAGAAGTTTCAAGTTATCAATGGTATATTGTAGATCAATATTGAGGTGAATCAACAATGGATAGACAAAAGTCACAAAGTACGAGATGAGATTAGACCGTCGTTCTTAAGATGAACAGTAATGAGGAAACATTAAAGGACTTAGATTTATACATATGGGATAAGCAACGAGAATAACCTGGAGTTTGGTAGCAGGCCTCAGTAACGATAAATCGAAGTAAGTGTTATGGTATATTATGACCTACCTAGATGCAGTAAAGTCACACGGATGGATAACCGGGGCTATGAAACAAGATATAGCAATAGTCGTAAGTTCGACAAAGTACCGAGGGAAGGACTTCAGTATACCTATAAATGCCCAGAAGGACATCTTTAGTTCTGTATATGTTCACAAAGTGAGGCCTAGATATTGGCTAAAAACCGAAGGAAAGAGTCGCATAGGCGCATTTACAAGGTCAGAGTCGTACATACTGCATGATAGAAGGTAGCAACAGTTACGAGATTGGAAGGATTTCGACCACAAGTCGTGGTGTGAGAAAGAGGCTTTAAGGGAGGGGGTGCCCTGGCCTTTGGATTTATTCACAGAACAGTTGCCTAGATGGCAAGGAGGGTAATAAAGTATTCGGAAGACATAGGCTATGAAAATGACCAGTGCACCAGTCAACATTCGAGGACGAATATTTCAAAGGGGGAATGATGTTACACCCCATATTTTCGTATATGAAAGCACGCCCTAAATAAATTGATGAGAGCTCGGAAATGAGATGTTACATCCCATATTTTTTTTGTACACTAATATTTCGTCGTAAGTTAATCGACGTAAGCTCGGGAACAAGATTATTTTGGGATTATAAGTATTATGCTATTCCAAATGGTAGCACACTTCGCACATGCCTACACTTTAGCATGTCACTTATATCAGTCCATGAGTATGTAAATTGATATCCATTGTTTATGTACATGTATCCTTGTATATGCTTTCTATGTTATATGGACTGTATTGATAGCACATGAGTTGTTCGTGCGAATCTGAGTTGTGTCAGCACGTGAGTTGTCTGTGCGGTGGTTATATATGGCACGTGAGTTATCCGTCCAACGTATAGATAAGGATCCATCCCCCTAGGGTCATACTCTCATATTTTTATCTTGATGGTGTACACGTGGTATGGGAAAAACTAACTAGTGCTTGATTTGGTTATTGCATTTTTTCTTTACTTGCAGTTTCCTTGGGTGTATACATTTACTATTCGCATATCTTCTCTATATGCTAGATCAGGAATGTATACATGCCATGTTTTGCATATCTTTTCTATATGCTGAATAGTTAACTGAAATAGAGCATGTTACGTTATCTTTGTGTACCGAGGAGGCTTTATTTGTGATTTATGACTTGACGATGTTACTGCTATATACTGGTGAGATTTATGAACTGAACAGGTTATTAGAGAGTATCATTAATAATTTTTGTCTCTATTACCTCGCTGAAGTTAGTTATAATACTTGCTGAGTACACGTGGTCGATTGACTCATACTACTCTCTCACTTAATTGTGCAAATCCAGGTGTTGGACCGAGCTATGAGTAGCCATGTTCTGTTGCTGAGGATTCGTAAAGAGACGAGGTAAAGCTGTATTTCGGCCGTAGTCTTTGACGTCTCTTTTCATTTCTGTATTGTTGCTTTCATTCGGACAATATTTTATTTTGTATTCCAGACTTGTACTTCTGTTTTAGAGCTCACGACTCTGTATTTACCAGTTCTGGGGGATTTTATATATTGACGCAATTATTTATGTTATTGGCTTTAGACTTGTACTATTTCCGTTATTTCTGTTATTTTGTTCCACTTTTATTATGTTCGGCTTGCCTAGCAAGTAAGTTAGGTGTCATTACGACCGATTGGTGATTTTAGATCGTGACATTGTAACTGCTACTTGAACTCTGTAACAATCTTCTTAATCGCCTTCAAGGCAGTGACTTGCCACGACACGACATTTGTGTGATAATTATTTTTATTGTCTTTCTTATTCTTGGTCAATACAAGCTAATAGTTAATGATCCTTTTCTCATACATAATCAAATTGGAATAAGACCTTATATTGTATTTACTTTGACCAAGCCACTATTCTTTTCAGGTTAATTCGTTTAACATAAGTCCGACTTCCGTGGTGATGGAAGAAAAATAAATGTTAGTTGATTATTTTTTACTATGTTTGACTAAACTGAAACGAAGGTAGTTGCATGTCCTTTTTTTTTTTTTCCTTGAGGCAATTGCATGTTAACGTTCTCCTTTTTCGGTGTTAAACGGGGGGTCTAACGGGGCTGAACTATTGCAATTGCTCAATCAGATTGTGCAAAAGACTACTGAAAAAAAATTGAGTTTCAGCAGTCCAAAACGTAGCCTATGGAAACTTTAGAAAAGACCATTGTGTAGAACACTAATCCATGGGAGCCAATATTAATTTGAAGTCTGGCAGATGCGCCAAATGGGCACCATCAATGTGTGAGATGTAGCGGTATAGTAGCGAAATAAAAAAATTCACTAATAGTGTTCAAAATTTAATATTTATGTATAACAAGTTGAGAAACTTTTAAGTTAGAAGCAGTATATAGATTTTTTATATACATAATTATATAATTATCCAATAAAGGGTGTTCAACTTACTGCAGCCCTTCAGCACATGTGACTCCGTCATAAGTTTGAGATTTTGTTATATTTTTCTTTTGGGGAGATTTGCTACTTTGTCTTAATGAACTTCCGAAGAGTACTCCACATAGATAAGAGATTATTTTTATTCTAATGCAGTTGGCCTCATGACCGCTTAGAACTTACTGCACATTCAAATGACAACAACAATAATAACAGATTTGGTATAGGGTAACAATAATAACAGATTTGGTATAGGGTGATGTGTACACAGACCTTATCACTACCTTGCGAAGATAGAAAAACTGTTTTCGATAGACCCTCGACTTACACTATCTGCACATTCAGATGGTGTAAACAATTCTCATAATGGCGCATAGAACTCTTTCACCATACCCTACATGTTACAGTCGGACCGGATTTGTTTCTTCTTTTATGAGATTGATTGACCTTGGCTTTAAAATTTTATTACCTTTTCAGTACCGTTATTTCTCTAATAGAAGAATACTTTGCAAATGCAGCAGCAAGAGGATTCTCTCCTTAGCCAAACTAATACAGGAGCACATCAAAATTCTTACCAAATTTGCATCGATAATAAATTTATTTCTTTGAATTTAAAATCCAAGAAAATAATAATAATAATAATAACAGCTTCAAGTAGCAAAAGTTGCCATATTTATTGGAATCAAATAATAAACTTCCATACGTAAAAATCTCCTAGAATGATTGAGACCCCATATTCATTTGGTTAATTATTAAATTCTAAGATTCTTACAATCTTAGACCAAATGAATTTAATTTTAAAATGTCATTAGAAAATACTACTATATAAGAGAATCTTTATATCATTCATTCATTCAAAAGCTTTTTTTCTCACCAATGGAGTTTTATCAAACATCAAAATGTGATGTAATTCTTTCTCACCCTTGATCTTCTATCTTTAATTCAAGTGTTTGCATCAGTTACTATAATTGTTGTTATTATTTTTTATTGTTAAGGATTTGTCATTGAAAAATGTTGTAACAGTTTTTGGCAAAAGTACTGGTCGTTTTGACATGGGGAATGCTAAGTCTTAGAGCAGCGGAATGTAGTACCGATACAGGATCTGTGGACTATGAAGCAATAAACTGTAGAAAGCACACTGCATTTTTGACAGATTTTGGAGGCAAAGGTGATGGATATACGTCAAACACAGAGGCTTTTAGAAGAGCAATTAGTGAATTGAGCAAATTTGCAACAGATGGGGGAGCACAGCTCATTGTTCCTCCTGGGAAATGGCTAACAGGCCCTTTCAATCTCACTAGTAGTTTCACTCTTTACATACACCAGGATGCTGTCATTCTAGCTTCTCAGGTTTCTTTCATTCATTTATTTATGCTCTCTTAATTATTATTTTTTAAAATGTTTTGAACTTTTTCTTTATGATTTTTTATTCTTATCTGAACGTCCTAATCAAAGGGAAATGAAATATAAAAGGATATCAATTGGAATAAAAGAAATCAGCCAAAAGATATTAACATGCAAAAATCATTGTTAAACTTTTTAACGACATGAAAAAACCAAAAGATATGCCCTCCCGCTCTATCTATTCAAGGGATGGAAGGACAAATGTCTTTGGTGTCCATAACTTATTGTTTTCCCTTATAACCCTCTGGAAAGTGTCCAGCGTTAGAGCTCTATCGATTTTTAACGAGGTTTTATACCATACTAATTTAATCAATTGTGTATTATCAAAATTAGATTTTTTTTCAAAATTGTTCCAATGTTTCAATTTTTTTCCTATATTAGTATTGTTTAGTATGTTTAGTTAGTTTTTGGTATTTTATTTTATAAAACATCACATAAGAATCTCCACAATGGGACATCTCATTTAAAAGCACAACATTAACATTATACATGTGGCTTGACCTAGCAAATCTAGACGAGGTTCTGTGACGTAAGACGAAATATTTCTTGTTAAGATACACTACGTGATTGTGGGTATAGGATGAGGCAGAGTGGGATTTAATTCCACCATTGCCATCTTATGGAAGAGGAAGAGATGCTGCAGGACCAAGGTTTATTAGTCTCATCTTTGGAACAAACTTGACTGATGTAGTCATTACAGGTAAATATCCATTGGTTACTCCCTCTTTGTTCGATCAACACAAAAATAATATGTCAAAGACAGAGGCCAACATTTCTGATGTTCTTTTGTTATATATATAACCAGGTGGAAATGGAACCATAGATGGTCAGGGTCAACAGTGGTGGACAAAATTTCGACAAGGTCAACTGAACTACACCCGACCTTACCTCATTGAGATCATGTTCTCCGATCATGTCCAAATTTCCAATCTTACCTTGATTAACTCTCCTTCGTGGAATGTTCATCCCGTTTACAGCAGGTTTAGTTTCTTCTTTCCCTCATTTTATCATATCATATTCTACTAACTTGCTTAAATAGAGCGACACAGACAGTGAGGATTTATATAGCCGGCCTCAACTTACTTGGGTATGATCATTTTGATCCACTAACTTGCTTGACATTCTCTAATTGATTCTTAATTTTTTACTATTTTTTTTGGTTTCAAAATTGCAGTTTTGTGGTGATGAAGGGATTAACAATCCTTGCACCAACTGATTCACCAAACACAGATGGGATTGACCCAGGTTTGTTAAAAGAACATAGTAAATATGGAAGAAAAATGACTGTCTGTTGTAAGTAATTCATTTTTTGGTTGCTTGGCAGATTCTTGTTCAAACACCAAAATTGAAGATTGCTTCATAGTCTCCGGGGATGATTGTATAGCAGTGAAAAGTGGTTGGGATGAATATGGAATAGCATTTGGAATGCCTACACAGCACCTAATCATAAGAAGGCTTACCTGCATATCTCCTGATAGTGCAGTCATTGCTCTTGGAAGCGAAATGTCCGGTGGCATTCAAGATGTTAGAGCTGAAAACATTACAGCAATCAGTTCTGAATCAGGCGTGAGAATCAAAACTGCTATAGGAAGAGGGGCATACGTTAAAGACGTGTTCGTGAAAGGAATGACATTGCAGACAATGAAATATACCTTTTGGATGACGGGCGATTATGGGTCTCATCCTGATGATCATTTTGATCCAAAAGCACTTCCTGTCATTCAGGGAATTAATTTTAGGGACGTTGTATCTAAGAATGTTACAATAGCAGGGAAATTAGTGGGGATAAAAAATGATACCTTCAGCGGAATTTGCATTTCAAATGTGAGCATCGAGTTGTCAGAACATGCTAAGAAACAACCATGGAACTGCAGTGATATACAAGGGGTTTCTAGTCAAGTGAGTCCTCAGCCGTGTGCTCTGTTGCCTGATCAGAAAATTGATTGTCCTTATCCCAGCGATACGTTGCCTGTTGATGAGATTCAGTTCCAGACTTGTGCTGCAGCTACTCACTGTTGAGTAAAAGATAGAGATATATCCAGCTAGTGCCTTGTTCTTTTATGCTTCAAAGTTTTGGAACCATTTTTATTTTTAATTAAACAACATTTGCTCCAGTACATGTTTTCCAGTCTTCTAGTTAAAATCAAGTTATAGATGTTACCTCATATGCTTCACTCTACGACTTAGACGCTATGTCCTTGAGCATACATTAGCAAGTAATCTTTGAAAGGACTAAAAGAAGTCATAGTAGCTATTGGGAAAGCAATTAGAGTAGCTCCTTGCACAGGTTTATCATAATCTTCTAGATACTAGCGGCATAAAGCTGTAGCTTTTAATTCACTAATATCCTTATATTTCCTGCCATTTATCAGTTGTCAGCCATTGATGGCTGTACTGCAATTAGTGCCATTTCAGATCATCTTTGTAGTTGATACTTTAATACAAATACCTTTGCATCTCATAATTACAAACATATTCTGACCTGCACTGCTTAATTCCACTCTTAGTTGATTGGCATTATACACAAATAGCTGATCTCTATACAAAGCAATAGACGTAAAATGTAGGAAGAGCTGATCAAGAAATTGATGTTGCTAAAAATAGCTCCAAAAGTTTCCATAAGAAATGAATAACCATAATCAGCTCTCGAGTTTTCCAAGAAAGAACGGTTTTGGGATGCATAAATTATTGATTTCTCCAATCAATGGAGCATTCGGTGGGAGAGGGAGCAACTTGATCTCAAACAGCTTTGGCCATAGTTTCCCTGTCACTGCAGTGAAGGACAGAATGATGTCATTCACAGAACCATCCAGCTGCTAAAGATCACTAAAAGAAATTGTTAAGACGCAAATCACCCACTGCAGAAAGTCCTCCATTGCACATTTTACTTTGGTACCAAATGTATATGTTTTTCTGTGTCTTACAAACTGAGGTACCTGTGCTTGGATTCCATGATAATGATTGAGGGAGAGGGATGACAACTAAACCAAAAGTGCAGATTATATGATATAAGAATAATATGATGTAAGAACAAAGGGGAAAATAAAGCCTTCAAGAGTAGAAACATTCTCCTGATACTCATTCAGTGAAAATTGAAAAGTTATTATGCATTATACATGAAACATTAAGGGGCTACACTTAAATGTGGATTTATCCAAAAAGCTGATGCAGACCACAGAAAATATCATAAAGATAATTCTTACCAAAAATACGGTCACCATCTCTGTCCCAGGCGATTCCATTCAGGACCTCAAAGTCCTGCAATGAAGTGCAATAGTGCTTTAGCTTTCACTCAAATACATCAAAGAACCTGGAGGGGGCAGGGCAAGGGAACGCGAAGGTGCATGGGATAAAGTTCTTTCGCTGATGGAAGTAAATAACTTTACTAGTTCCTTGTTATTTAGTAAAAGGAGGGGATGATGGTAGTAATCAATATTACAATATTATCCTTAGAATCCCGCTGTAACTAATTTCATATATGTAAGCACGTCTCACTTCCCCATCAGTATAGCCTCCTTTCCATCTAAGTGGAGAGGTTGGGAACTTCTCTTTCATCTTCCCTCCTCACTTACTCGGAATAAGGTACAGCTAATTAACCTCTGCATCACTTCTCATCATCCATATGATCAATCAATGTTACACCCATCCAAGGCTTATCAACAGAAGATTTAAAAAAAAAGGGAGAGAGAAAGAGAGAGAAGAAGAGAAACAGATACCAAAATAAACCAGAAAGCAGCTTTAATAATGCATCTTACACGAAAAGGTAAAAAAAGTACCTTATAACCTCTTGATATTAGATCTTCCCTGAAAAGAGCCATAGAATCTATCTGTTAATAAATCTCGAGCAGAACTTGTGAACAGCGATACATTAGGACAAAGAACAAAAGCTAATACCTCAAAGATCGGAGGAGAATCCACCCAATTACGGTTCCATCTTTTGGTGAGATTCTAGCAATGCAATCAGTCTGCAGAGAAATACAACACTGACATTACTTCGGCCTCTAATTTAAACTCAAATCTGGAGTTAAGAAATATGACACTAAGATGTCGAAAAAGAAGAAGATTGTCTGCCGCCTTCTAGCGTCATAACAATATCCAATTGGAGTATGCTTATGAAGAGGCTTGCCGAGACAGTTGCTCTAACTTACTTCAGACTGGATAAGAACAGGATCGGACTTAATTGAGTCACCAAATAGACTCTTGGTTCATACAGTGATGCCATACACAACATATCTTTATTGAAAACCCAATAAGTCGGACAAACCTATATGGCATAATACAACTAGGTTCTCAAGCAAGGTTGTTTTCTGGAACTATATCCCTCGATACTATCCAAAACAACTATTTGATCAAGTTGCTCAAAGATGTTTTCCTAAATATGTGGATAGTGTAGAAAATAATGGGAAAAACACAAAGCCAACTCAGTAAAAGGAGCGGTTCATACCACATAAACATTTGCCCAGACTTCATTTTTCACATACTCCAGCTCATTGAGGTAGGGCACTTCATGCCCTTGAGATTTTACAACTTGTTTTCTGATGACTACACCAAGAAAAGGAGAATCACCATCTTAAGGAAAGAAGCAACTAAATTCCACGTAGGCTGTAGATGGAAAAACCTTTCATTGTCTGAGGATCAATCTCATATAATGTTGATGTTCCATCACTTCCAAAAAGAACTCCCCCATCAGTTGCCAATCCCCAACCATCTTGCATGTGATGAGTAAACTTTTCAAACTGCATATAATTTCAACTGCGAAAATTACAACACAAGCTAGTGAACTAGGCCTAGATATAAATAAGAATTTGGTTGCTCCAATAGAAACGCACCAGTCAGGTCCAAAGAGAAGGATTTATCAAAAGTCTATCAATATTATCATAGTTTCATGAGAAGTTATAAGAGATGAGAACTTTGGATTTGAGATGATAATTTTAAATTTAAATTTAAGTCAAAATAGAGGACCTAACACCACATATCAAGATGACAAACAATTAGCTAACACATGGAAGTTGTGAAGTGAATTGAGGCAATAATCCTACAAACATTACTTTTCTCATAGAACACATTAGGAGCTTTAAGATGATTGAACTAAGAGCACATGAAGTAATGGGGGAAAGCATACTTTGCTCAAGTTGTGTCGATCATATATGAAGCCGGTATCCTGCAACCATGTTAGTTGGAACAACCTACAAAAATCCACTTGTTATACAAGAACTAGGGGCCAATGTAAAATTTTAAACTAGCAAACCATCAGTATAAAAATAAAGGAAAGGACATAAAAAGACACAACAATCAAAAAGGAAAACTAAATAAGAGAAAACCTGGTCTCGTCTAATGTACACCAACATTATGAATATCTATCTTTAAAGTATTCCTAACTCCTAAGAATGAAATGTTCTAGTTTTCACTTTTGGCTATCTCTAGCATTTTTTCATAGGGAAGCTTTTTCTATTTTTTTTTTTTTCATGCACATACCTTTACAGAACTAAAATAAGATTTCAAGTCTTACTTCTTGTATGTACCTAGTCCAAGTAGGATAGCTGAATTGGACATAGAGAGAGAGAAAGAGTTGCTATTTTTCTCGTAGAAGGAAGGCTGCTACTTAGAGTACAGTTAAAACTTCATATAATGAAAATCTTCCAAACAGCATCACATATCAGCAGTTTCATAATGACAATTGCCCCCAAATTAATAAAAAATTCAAATGCACTTGATATATAAGCATCATTAGGCTTACATAAAATCCCTACCAAAATTTCATATATTCATAACCGTGAACAAAAAAGTTGCTGTGATGGTTAGTACCGAGTTTAATTGCAAGTTTGCGACCATTAATAGGAATTAGGAGACAGTAGAACAGCAACAAAATCCTACTTCCTTTCATACTTATCCTCTCTGATAAATGCAAGTTTTATACCTAGCAGTTAGCACAACACATTTTCCACTAATTTGCAGAATCAGGAAAAGATGCATGGATCCATTTACTCTACGAACCTCTCACCAAGAAGAGTTAAGCCTTCTCCAAAGTCAGAAGACTGCATTTCATGAACAGCCTCAACCTGTGGAGATTTCAGCATTAAAAACTTATTATTTTTCATGCAAAACATCACAATAAACTTGATAAAAAGCGGATAATACAGCTTATAAATAGAACTTTTGGGATTTGGTCTTATGTTTAACTCTTAGTAAGCAAGTTGTAGTCGTACCTTACCGTTCCTCAGTGCAACTTTTCGAACGGTTGACTGCATTTAAAATAAGAGATAATTAACCATATTTATTAAGCCTAAAAAATAATCATGAAATCACTTTAAGTCTAAATGCAACTCACACGTCCGTACAGTCCAGTTGATTCAAAAAGAGTATCATTTTCTGCATAGAGAAGCCCCTGAAGAGGATAAATACATGGCATCAGGGATCAAAAGCAACTCTAATTAAATTCTCAGTAAAATTAAGCTGAAATTATAACTACAAGTAAAATTTATTTCTAGAATTTAACCTGAGTGTAAGCCTTGGGGTCGTGGGGAAATTCATTGACCACTTTGACTTTGTAAACTTGATATGATGCTTCAGCTTCACTGAACCAGAATACGATAATGCTCAGAAGAATTACCAAGCTTACGACTAGAAACCTTGGATTTAGCAGAGACAACATATTTTTGGAAATGAAGCAGAAGAAGCCGTTAATGGCTTTTTGAGGTTTTAGCGATTAAAAATAGATATTCAGTTGACGTGAATCGTGATGATCGTTGACTGTATGGACTTCTTTCCGCCGTTCGATTGGATCAAATCGCGTTTCACCACCTACCCGGTGGTAGCTCCAGCTTATTTATTGCTTAAACTTAAATTCCACGTGCGTCTCGTTTTGCTAAGAACCGTCAAATGGAATATTTTAATAAAGCGGTGAAAATCATATCTCCTCCAGTAATTTTATAATGTATTTGTTTGCTCTATTATTATTAATATCCCCCATCTTTAATAATCTATTTTGCATCGTGGTATTTTCTTTCTTCTTTTGTTTTTATCTGTGTATTAATTTCGTTTATACTATTGTATACGGTCGAAATTGAGCTCGCATACGACTTGGTAGATTAGGCTTGGAACGTGGCAACCAAGGACTGAAGATCGATCCCGAGTCCCACCGAGCTAGAACCCGAGGTTGGAACGCCTGCCTTCGAGGAACAGTGAGTCCGGTGTCGATCTTAACCTCAAACGGGTTCGGAGAAACATTGTTGAGATAACTAACAGAAAATCGAAATATCTGTAACCGGTCGGATATAGCGGCGGGAATCTCGGTACGTATCAGTAAGGAACCGACAATCAGCGAATCAAGAGATTTTTACCTTTTATGGAAATATACCTAGAGTAGAACTCCTCTACTATAAAAAGGGGGTCTGATAATTCATTTCACACATTGTAACATGCATCCCAAAGCAATATATTATTATTCTCTTTAACTTCTTATTATTCTCTTGTTGTTCTGTTCGGATATCAAGCAAAGCACTTTTGGCTCGAGGGTGGCTAAACGTACAAGGCAAAGACTGTTCAACTTGTGTAGCTAACATTTACTTTTTCATTACTTATTTCAATTGCAATCTGATTTATCGTTTTGTATCAAGTTAGATCACGTATCCTTAAAACCACTTACAAATTCAATTGTTATTCGATTTTAAGGGTAAACAGTTTGGCGCCCATCGTGGGGCTAAGTATAATAGTGGTTGTTTGATACAAATCTCCGTAACACACACAACTTTACGCTTGCTCTTTGAAGTGTCTCTGATTTCAGGTTAAAACACAAAATGTCAAACTATCAATCAGCACCATTACATGTTGACAACGGGTCCAGTTACTACGGTGAAAATAACAACATAGTGGCTGAAAACGAGTTACCGCCCGCTGATCCCATCGAAATTTTGGTCACAGACCCAATTGACGCTAATTCACATGTGGCTATCGACACAAATCTTCCTACCGACCCCAAAAATAATGCCTGTGGTGGAGTCCGATCGGCGGCTTAAAACACGCAAAATGCTGGTGGAGACGGGATCAGTTTAAGGGTGATATTCGACATGTTTCAAGCTCAACAGGCAGCAATAGCACAGTTGCAGAACCAAAGCCGCGCTCTGAGCAGAGTTGAGCCCGATCCGCCCCTGGAAGTTATCCGCAGGGACGAACCAGTCGCAGAAAGATCGAATGGGAATGAATCGGGGACTAACCCCGAGATCATAAAAATGCTCAAGGAACTGACAAAACGAGTGGAATCAGGGGAGAAGAAAATCAAAGCTAATGACAAAAAAGTGAAAACCTACAATTCCAGGGTAGATCAAATCCCGAGAGTACCGCCGATATTGAAAGGCCTGGATTCCAAGAAGTTCGTGCAAAAACCTTTTTCTCCGAGCGCAGCTCTGAAGCTAATCCCTAAGAAATTCCGTATGCCCGAGATACCTAAGTATAACAGAACGACCGACCCAAATGAGCATGTAACCTTTTATACATGTGCCATTAAAAGGGAATGACTTAGAGGACGATGAGATTGAGTCTGTCCTGCGGAAGAAGTTCGGAGAGACCCTGCCAGAGGGAGCTATGATATGGTATCACAATTTACCTCCTAATTCTATTGATTCATTTGCTATGCTTGCGGATTCTTTTGTGAAAGCACACGCCGAGGTCATCAAGGTCGAAACCAGGAAATTGGACCTTTTAAAAGTAAAACAGAAGGATAACGAGATGCTCAGAGAGTTCGTGTCCCAGTTTCAAATGGAACGAATGAACCTGCCACCTGTCGCTGATGATTGGGTCGTTCAGACTTTCACCCAAGGGCTCAATGTTTGAAGCTCGGTGGCTTCACAGCAGTTGAAACAAACCTAATAGAATATCCAGTCGATACTTGGGCCGGCATGCATAGAAGATTAGAGTGGAAGATGATCAGCTCGGGGTCCCTTCGGGGTCTGTCTATCCCGTCAGAAACATCGACAGAATCAAGAGAGACGTCGATCGTGAATCGAGATCAAACATGGATCGGTACCAGCCGTATAATAAAGACCGAAGAAGTAGTGGGTCCGGGCGGAACTCTATGAGAAATGAAAGAAAAAGTGACCGAGGTCAGAGCAATCGGGGACTCATGAGCAAAAACAGTTTCGATAGGCCCATCAGGCCCAAAGAAGCACCAAAGTTATCGGAATACAACTTTAATGTCGATGCTGCCACCATTGTATCAGCTATCGGACGTATCAAAGATACCAAATGGCCTCGACCTCTACAATCTGATCCAACCCAAAGGGATCCTAACAAGATATGTAAGTATCACGACACTCACGACCACAGAACGAAGGATTGCCGACAGTTGAGAGAGGAAGTATCCCGATTATTCAACAGCGGACATCTTCGAGAATTCCTAAGTGACCGAACCAAGAATCATTTCTGGAATAGGGATTCTAACAAACAGACCGAACAAGAAGAACATCAACACGTCATTAACATGATCATTGGTAGGGTCGATATCCCTTAGGGGCCGATGTTGAAACACACCAAAGTATCTATCACGAGGGAGAAATGAACTCGAGATTACATACCAGAAGGAACCTTGTCCTTCAACGATGAGGACGCGGAAGGGATCGTGCAGCCCTACAATGATGCACTGGTAATATCTGTACTCGTAAATAAAATTCGAGTTAAACGTGTGTTAATTGATCCAGGTAGCTCAGCCAACATCATCTGATCGAGGGTCGTGGAGCAGTTCGGTCATCAAATCGTGCCTGCAGTCCAAGTTCTAAACGGATTCAACATGGCATGTGAAACCACTAAGGGTAAGATAACATTACCGGTGAACACTGCCGGGACCATCCAGGAAGCTAAGTTTTATGTAATCGAAGAAGACATGAGATACAACGCTTTGTTCGGAAGGCCATGGATCCACAACATGAGGGTAGTACCTTCAACTCTACACCAAATGTTAAAATTCCCAACACCATGCGGAATTAAAACAATCTACGGAGAACACCCAGCCACGAAGGAGATATTTGCGGTCGAAGAGGCGATTCTGGTATCTGCACTTGTAACGACAAAGGGGCCAAGTTCGGTCACAAAGCCAGAAACTAAATAGCAAATACCGACACCAGCTCCGACCCAACCGGAGATACAGGGGACTGATAAGGATGATGATTATGACTACAGGGTACCCAGGTCCTTTATAGCCCCGATGATTCCGATGCCACTAAATAGACGGTCAAGGAGCTGGAACATATCATATTGGTCGAGAACCTACCCGATCGAAAGGTATACCTGGGCACGGGGTTAAATCCTGAGCTCAGGAAAAAACTCATTTAGTTTCTTATAGCTAACATAGATTGTTTCGCTTGGTCCTACCTTGACATGACAAGGATCCCGCCGGATATAACCACTCATAAGCTAAGCTTGGACCCAAAATCCCATCCGGTGAAGCAGAAGAGGAGACCCCAATCCGAGATCAAATATGATTTCATCAAGGACGAGGTATCTAAACTCCTTAAACTAGGTTCCATTCGGGAGGTTAAATTCCCGGATTGGTTAGCGAACGTAGTGGTAGTCCCTAAAAAAGGGAATAAATTAAGAATGTGTGTAGACTATAAGGATGTGAATAAGGCATGTCCCAAGGACTCTTCCCCTTTGCCCAACATCAATCGCATGATCGATGCCACGGCCGACCACGAGATCCTCAGTTTTCTTGATGCCTATTCCGGGTACAACCAAATACGGATGGACCCGGATGACCAGGAAAAAACCTCCTTCATCACTAAATACAATACCTACTGCTATAAAGTGATGCCATTCGGGTTAAAAAATTTTGGTGCCACTTACTAAATGCCTAGTAAATCGGATGTTCGAGGAACAAATAGGGAAATCAATGGAGGTTTATATTAACGATATGTTGGTCAAGTCTCTGCGAGCAGAGGACCATTTAAAACATTTACAGGAAACCTTCAGCATATTGAAGAAATATAATATGAAGCTGAACCCGGAGAAATGTGCGTTTGGAGTTGGGTCAGGTAAATTCCTCGGATTCATGGTGTACAACCGGGGAATCCAGATCAACCCCGACAAGATCAAAGCCATCGAAGATATCACGGTTATGGACAACGTAAAGCCGTGCAAAGATTAACAGGGCGGATAGCCACCCTTGGGTGATTCATCTCGAGGTCCTCCAACAAGAGCCACTGGTTCTTCACACTATTGAAGAAGAAGAATAACTTCTCATGGACCTCGAAGTGCCAGCGGGCCTTGGAGGAACTCAAGCGGTATCTATCGAGCCCACCGCTACTCCATACGCCGAGGATAGAAGAACAACTATACTTATACTTGGAAGTATCGGAGATAGCGGTAAGTGGAGTCCTGGTCCGGGAAAAGCAAGGTACGCAATTTCCAATTTACTATGTTAGCGGGATCCTAGGTGAGGCCGAAACTAGGTATCTTCACCTAGAAAAGCTAGCGCTCGCTTTGCTAAGCGCCTCTAGAAAGCTAAAACCATACTTCTAGTATCACCCTATTTGTGTCGTGACTACTTACCCATCGAGAAATGTTATGCATAAGCCCGAGCTCTCAGGCCGGTTGGCCAAATGGGCCGTAGAAATCAGTGGGTACGATATTGAATATCGAACCCGAACTGCCATTAAGTCTCAAATTTTGGCAGACTTTATAGCCGACTTTACGCCGGCCCTAATACCCAAGGTTGAAAGAGAGTTATTAATCAACTTAGGGACCTCCTCGGGGATCTGGACCCTCTTTACGGGCGGTGCCTCGAATGCAAAAGGGTCCGGACTCGGCATCGTATTGAAGCCACCAACATGCAATGTAGTTAGACAATCTATTAGGACTGTGTAATTGACTAACAATGAGGCCGAATATGAGGCCATAATTGCAGGTCTCGAACTAGCCAAAAGCTTGGGGCCAGAGGTAATTGAATCTAAGTGCGACTCCCTCCTTGTAGTAAACTAAGTTAATGGTACGTTCGAGGTCAGAGAAGAACGAATGCAAAGGTACCTGGATAAATTGCAGGTAACATACATCGATTCAAAGAATGGACTTTGCAACACGCACCTTGTGATCAAAACTGTCACGACCTAAATTTTCCTCCGTAGGATGTCGTGATGGCACCTAGTCTTAGGGACTAGGTAAGCCTAACACTTACTGAATTAGTAGCAACTCAACCAAAAATTATTAAATATAAAATAGAAATTTCCTACCATCCCAAAAACGGTAGTACAAGTCACAAGCTCTACAACATTTACTAGAAAATCTCTAAATATAACTGTTCTAGAATAGAATCAAACAGTGCAAGAAAATATCAGAAGGTGACTCTGAGGCCTGCGAACGCGACAACAGGTATACCTTAAGTCTCCACAGCAATGTCCAATCATTTAGCAAGATTATCAACAACACTGAGGTACCTGGATCTGCACAAAAAGATGTGCAGAAACGTAGCATGAGTACACCACACCTGTACCCAGTAAATATCAAGTCTAACCTCAATAGAGTAGTGATGAGGAAAAAATATCAATGTAAGGCCAATAACAGTAGAATTTCCAATTCAAATCAACAATGAGAACAATGAGAACACGGATGGCAACGAGAAAACAATTAAGTAATTAAGCAGCAACATAATCAGAGTACAAATGACATATGAATGGGTTCAAGTAAGGAATCATATAACAAATCAATCAATTAAATTATTTATAATGCATGTATTTCAACATAAATTACGCGAGGTATCACTCCTCAAAATCTCAATTCATGATTCACAACTTCCAATTCTTACACATGTGGCATCTTGTGCCCACATCTTTTCGAATCACTTTTGCACGGCAAAATCATCGTGCTACCATGTATATAGTTTCCGTATCATTATCAACCAAGATGACCGATGAATAATTTAAATATAATTAAATATAATTCTTAAATTAAATACAGTGAAGCATCAAATAAGTCATTAAACCAATTCATGACTTAAATAAGGTAAAATAGTGGAGAGGTTGTGCAAATAGAATATCAATTGAGTTTAGTTTAGAAGTATATGAGATTCGATAAATATAGTATTTATACAAAATAAGATATTCAATCAAGTTTTAACGAGATAAATATGAGATTTATTAAAGTAAAATGAAATAACAATTTTTCACGCAAATTACATGACAATAAGACATTGAGAAGGTTGAGATATCAATTAGAGTAAAAATATAATCACCATTTAATTTAGTAAATCCCTGAATAAGATATGAGTTTTAGTTTTGAAAGATACACAAGTGGAACAGCTTAAAAATCCTTTCATTTACCTCTGCTCAATTCTCAACAACTTAACATATCACATAGGATGCATGACTCATACAAGAAGTCCATATTGTTCTATTTTTTTAATATATTGATGGTTAATTAATTATGTTCAAAATATAATGAAGTGATTTAAGGAACCACAATAAACGTCCTAACATGAAATGCATCATGAGAATCATAATCGGAATTAACCTTAATATCACAATAATTTCATATTTGTTGCAGCGTGCAACCCGATCCCAAGCCATAACAATCATATCTGTTGCGGCGTACAACTCGATCCCATACAATATCGATCATATTTGTTGCGGCGTACAACCCGATCCCATAAAATAATAATCATTTCTGTTGCGGCATGCAACCCGATTCCATACAATATCAATCATATCTGTTGCGGCGTGCAACCCGATCCTATAAAATAATAATCATTTTTGTTGCGGCGTGCAACCCGATCCCATACAATATCAATCATTCATCAAATTCGTTGCGGCGTACAACCCGCTCCTCAAATTAAACATTAAATACATCTGTTACGGCGTGCAACCCGCTCCTCAAATTAAATATTAAACACATCTGTTTCGGTGTGCAACCCGCTCCTCAAGCAACACAAATTAAATAACCAATTTATAACCAACTACGATGTATCACAAAATCAAAAGGAATAACGAGGCTACACAAAGAAGTCACGACTAATGAAAAGGATACACAATAGCTCACGAAATCAAATAGCAAGAAAAAGACAATCCATAAACCAAGGCACAATTTATGAGCATCAATTAACCATTAAGGCATGTAGCAGATAAAGCAGGAATTCATCAAGTGATTACAATCAACAATTAGCATATAAGGGTGGACTTTGACAACAAGGATGGAACATATACTAACAATTTCAAGTAAAGCACGTACAAATAATTCTAACAACAAAAGATATAATCATGTAACAATATTTACAATCAATTGTATAAAAGGAGCGTAACGGTCCAAACCGGTCAAATACCACATATAGGTCGTGTACCCACTCGTCACCTCGCGTACACGACCTTCACATAACACGAATGACACAATCATCTCAAATCCTAAGGGATAGTTTCCCCCACACGAAGTTAGACAAGACACTTACCTCCATGAAACTAAACCAATACTTTAAATGATCTTCGCGAGTGAAGCCATCTCCGGACGGCTCAAATCCCAATGATTCCCTTGAAAATCCCTCGAAAATAAGATCGCCACAAATCGAGCTTCCTTAATTCAGCTCTTTAGTGATATTAAAACCTTCCACTACTCTTACAACTTCAATCTACATCAACATAATTCAATTGGACCAATATTAGTAAACGAATTTCCAGATTTTTGGTCATTTAGGCATTTTATCAAATACTTAGATTACATAGTATTTTACTACCTCTAGTAATGGTGTTTCTTCATCCAAAAATCCCTCCTTCCCACCAACAAGAATACTAAACCATCCTTTGTCTACAAACAACTTTTTTAGCACCATTAAAATCATCAATGAACTCACATCCACCCAATTGTTGCTAATTAATTTATTAAAAAATCTCTACAACACCAATAATCTAGTTTAAGTATTTATGGATTCCAAGCACTAGCCAATGAGTGTTAATACTTATTTTCTGCTCACATACTCATAATAAATCCATGCATATATGTCTAAGGGCGTAGGATTACCTTTTGGAAGAAATCTTGCCAAAACTCTCTTTTGAGTTCTTGAAGGAATTTCTTGGTGATCTAAGGATTTCATTGTGGATTGAGTTAATTTTAGAGGGGAAATGATAGATTGAAATACCAAATTAGTAGGGATTACTCACCTTGGAGATGGGGGGAGTTGGAGGTCTTGATAGAGTCAAGGAAACCCCCAAGATTCGGCCAAGAGGAATGGGGGAAAATGAACCCCGAAATAAGTATATAACATTTTGAGCGCCACAGGTGGCGTGGGGCGCTACTTGTGGTCCAATTTCCAGAACCTCAAAAATCTCAGCGCCAGGGCTAGCCACCCATGCTACCCTGGGCACTGGCGAAGGAAATTCTTTTCTATTTCGCCCGAAAATGGGCATAACTCTCTCATACGATATTCGAATTCGACGATTCTTTTTGCTATGGCTCCATAATTTTAATACGGATCTAATAATTCAATCAAAACTAATTTTGGAGCTAATTTACTTAATGTGATACCACTTGTGCTTGAAGAAACGACGTTGAAATATTCTAGAAATATCCAAATTCTATAGTTTGCATCGAAACGTATCAAGTCAATCCGGAATGACTTCAAATTTTGCATACAAGTCATAAATGACATAATGGAGTTGTTCCAATTTCCGGAATTTAATTTCGACCCGAACATCATTAAAGTCAACTCCCGGTCAAATTTTCTATAAATCTTCCATTTTTCAATTTTTGCCAAAATGCGTCGAATTGACCTACGAACTTCCAAATCCAATTCCAGACATACGCCTAGGTCCGTAATCACCATACAAAGCTATTGACATCATCAAAGTTTCATTCCGGAGTCGTTTTCTCAAAAGTCAACTCGCCGGTCAACTCTTTCCTTTTAAGCTTCTTAAATAAGAATTGTTCTTTCAATTTGATCCCGAATCGTCTGAAAACCAAATTCGTCCGCACATGCAAGTCATAATATGCATTATGAAGCTGCTCGAGATCTTAAACCGCTAAATGGGATGTTAATTCTCAAAATGACAAGTCGGGTCGTTACATCCTCCACCTTTTAAATAAACGTTCATCCTCAAACTTGCTCAGAATTATTCTGAGGTTGTCAAATTTCTGATTTTACTCTTACACACAAATTTGCGGGTGATTCCACGTCACTGCAACCGGACATAGGTTCGACAACACCATCTCAATGGAGGTTAATTTTCCTATCCACACTTATAAACCTTAAAACCAATTTTTTTCTTACACTCTAGTCATTTTCAAAAGGGTCCAGTTGTCACATCAATACACAGTATTAGTCTCAGCCGGCTGTAGCAGCTTGTGCTTATGCACACATTATACATATTCCCATAACCACATCTATGGTCTTAATAGTTGTTCATAATCAATTACAGAATCGTCAATTAATTTCATGTTAACAAAAATCTCGTTTCAAACCTTCACAATACTACAACGAGATGCGAGGCATGAAGACCTCATAATTATTTACCCGAATTAACGAGTCACATTTAACGTCACCTGGGCACTCACCTCGTAGGCTAAAACTCAATAATTACAACACGAATATGGCTAATTACACACAGAGAAATATATATAAGAATTATCAAATAAGCCTATCATGCATGACTCCCTATTAGTACTATAGTACAAATTTAATTTCACAAGGGAGAATTTAAACACATAATTTTCATCACAAGGATCTCATCCTGATATAAATTCCACCGTGGCATGTAGCCTATTTTAAACATATCAAATCATATTAAAATGCAAGGATTCCGTCCTCAACTCTGAATCACAAGTAATATGCACATCGTGCCAATTGAAATCTTTCATTTTCTTCTTTAAAATAATTTTCGTTAAACAAAATCACAACATATAATGAACCCCATACCGGTAGGGCATATAATTCATAAAATTGTAATCAACTATTTCGAAATTACATCAAAACTCACTGTAGTGAGTAACAGAAAGTCACTTTTGGACTCATAGCCCTTAATAGTATACAAATCAAAAATGATAGACACGGGCTAACACCAGCAAATCTCGCTACAGGGATAAATACGGGAGTAGAGTACAAATTTACAAACTCACTATATAAGGAGCATGAAAGGAGATCTTACCTCGATATTCGGAATCGAATCAAAATAAGAATAGTTCTCCTCTATTATGAATTAAATCATACATGTAACAACACCATCTGGTGTAACGGCCTCAGCCAATTCATAGCAATTATATCAACGGGTCGGGCTGGGCATCCACCTCTAGGACGCCCTCTATCCGCATGTCCTCCACCCTTAACTGAATATGTAGGTAGAGTAGTAACTGAAATGGAGCATGTAGCTTGAGTGCTATAATGAAATATGTCTCTCCCAAGTCTGGGACGATCTCTCATGATGTGCCTAGTATCACAACACTCACAACAACCCCTCTGCGGGTTCGGCTGCTCATACTGAGTCTGGACTGGATAACTGGACTAACCATTATAGGAATCTCGTGTCGGTGGTGCATTAAAAGAACTTGCTGGTGCACCCCGAGTAATCTGATGTGTGGATGGAGCTGACCGACTGCTCGAGTCTCTGCCATAATGAGTTATAGCTGCAGAGTGGAATCCATTGAATCCTACAGAACCTCGAGACCCCTTGGTCTCCTTAGTTTCTTTTTTTTTACTCACTCTGAATACGTTCTAACATCTTGGCAACTTCCACTACTTGCTGAAATGAAGTATCAGCTTGTAGCTCCCGAGTCATATAAAATTTTACGATCATAATTGAGTCCTTTAATGAATCTGTGGACTCACTCTCTGGCTGTAGGAACCTGATGGCATATTCTGACACCGTTATGGTGTCCTGACGTAGCCGTTCAAACTCTGTGCGCCACGCATTCCGTAGAGTCTAGGGAACAAACTCCCTAAAAAATAATATCTCTGAAAATTGGGCCCAAGTAGGTGGCGTTGCATCGGCGGGTTTACTCTTTTCGTAAACTTGCCACAAACATCGGTGGAATATTAACTTTCATAAGGCCAATTTCTTCCTTTGCTATGCTGACCCGACACCGCCGAGCTGACCCATTTCTTCACATACTCCTCGATTCTTCCTTGGGTAACACTCCCCTATTTGTACCCAACGATCCTAAAAGTAAAGCTACATACAGACAAATCTTGGCACGAACCATGTAGACCATAAGCTCATCAACCACCGTACTTCATCTGAAGCACCCCATAATGCCGCAACTGAGACGCTCACGCTGAATAGACCTTCTATAAATTTGGAGTTGTTTCTCTAACTCCTTTGATTATGAAGTATATGATTATTAAGGACGCAGTCATACCGCAAGTTCCAACATTATCACCTACAAAATCTCAAGCCTTAAACCCGTGCAAATTTTGGAGAACCTTTCAGTACCACATATGTACATCTAAGGCCAGAACTGATATAACACATGACCCTGCAATATGTTTGTCTATAATGGACTCCCCCGCTTGGCGTGAAGTCATAGGATACAACATCCAATGTTCCACAATACTAACCTTGACAGCTTGTACTCATCAACCAGATGCCAGAATCTGTTGCACCCCCATCTAAATCACTGAGTAATACTTCAATACATCTGCATCTTCAGTCGGGACCATATGTTGAGATGATATTTGAGCATCCCTGGCTCCCTCGTAGTCTATCCACGACATCACCAACCGTCGGTGCACAGATGATACCGAGTGTGCAATGTCATACACGAGTGGATGCAAAGGAATGTGAGATATATGTTTCAAACTGAATCAATGTTGTACGATAAGGAATGAAAGAAGTGTAATTTCCTAATAGTTTCCGTAGCCTCTCGAAGATAAGTACAGACGTCTCCGTACCGATCCGCAAGACTCTACTAAACTTGCTTATGACTTGTAGCACCCATGAACCTAGAGCTCTGATACCACCTTGTCACGATCTAAATTTCCCTCCGTAGGATGCCGTGATGGCACCTAGTCTTAGAGACTAGGTAAGCCTAACACTTATTGAATTAGTAGCAACTCAACCAAAAATTATTAAATATGAAATAGAAATTTTCTACCGTCCCAAAATCGGTAGTACAAGTCACAAGCTCTACAGCATTTACTAGAAAATCTCTAAATATAACTGTTCTAGAATAGAATCAAACAGTGCAAGAAAATATCAGAAGGTGACTCTGAGGCCTGCGAACGCGACAACAGGTATACCTTAAGTCTCCACAGCAATGTCCAATCATTTAGCAAGATTATCAATAACACTGAGGTACCTGGATCTGCACAAAAAGATGTGCAGAAGCGTAGCATGAGTACACCACAGCTGTACCCAGTAAGTATCAAGTCTAACCTCAATAGAGTAGTGACGAGTCCAGGCCAAGACACCTACCGCACATATAAACCTGTACAAAATGTTACATAAGGCTAACAAGGAAAGAATATCAATGTAAGGCCAATAACAGTAGAATTTCCAATTCAAATCAATAATGAGAACAATGAGAACACGGATGACAACGAGAAAACAATCAAGTAATTAAGCAGCAACATAGTCAGAGTACAAATGACATATGAATAGGTTCAAGTCAGGAATCATATAACAAATCAATCAATTAAATTATTTATAATGCATGTATTTCAACATAAATTACGCGAGGTATCACTCCTCAAAATCTCAATTCATGATTCACAACTTCCAATTCTTACACATGTGGCATCTTGTGCCCACATCTTTTCGAATCACTTTTGCACGGCAAAATCATCGTGCTACCATGTGTATAGTTTCCGTATCATTATCAACCAAGATGACCGATGAATAATTTAAACATAATTAAATATAATTCTCAAATTAAATACAGTGAAGCATCAAATAAGTCATTAAACCAATTCATGATTTAAATAAGGTAAAATAGTGGAGAGGTTGTGCAAATAGAATATCAATTGAGTTTAGTTTAGAAGTATATGAGATTCGATAAATATAGTATTTATACAAAATAAGATATTCAATCAAGTTTTAATGAGATAAATATGAGATTTATTAAAGTGAAACGAAATAACAATTTTTCACGCAAATTACATGACAATAAGACATTGAGAAGGTTGAGATATCAATTAGAGTAAAAATATAATCACCATTTAATTTAGTAAATCCCTGAATAAGATATGAGTTTTATTTTTGAAAGACACACAAGTGTAACAGCTTAAAAATTCTTTCATTTACCTCTGCTCAATTCTCAGCAACTTAACATATCACATAGGATGCATGACTCACACAAGAAGTCCATATTGTTCTATTTTTAATATATTGACGGTTAATTAATTATGTTCAAAATATAATGAAGTGATTTAAGGAATCACAATAACCGTCCTAACATGGAATGCATCATGAGAATCATAATCGGAATTAACCTTAATATCACAATAATTTCATATTTGTTACGGCGTGTAACCCGATCCTAAGCCATAACAATCATATCTGTTGCGGCGTGCAACCCGATCCCATAAAATATCGATCATATCTATTGCGGCGTGCAAACCGATCCCATACAATATCAATCATATCTGTTGCGGCGTGCACCCTAATCCCATAAAATAATAATCATTTCTGTTGCGGCGTGCAACTCGATCCCATACAATATCAATCATTCAACAAATCCGTTGCGGCATGCAACCCACTCCTCAAATTAAATATTAAACACATCTGTTGCAGCGTGCAACCCGCTCCTCAAGCAACACAAATTAAACAACCAATTTACAACCAACTACGGTGTATCACAAAATCAAAAGGAATAACGAGGCTACGCAAAGAAGTCACGACTAATGAAAAGGATACACAATAGCTCACGAAACCAAATAGCAAGGAAAAGACAATCCATAAACCAAAGCACAATTTGTGAGCATCAATTAACCATTAAGGCATGTAGCAGATAAAGCAGGAATTCATCAAGTGATTATAATCAACAATTAGCATATAAGGGTGGACTTTCGCAACAAGGATGGAACATATACTAACAATTTCAAGTAAAGCACGTACAAATAATTCTAACAACAAAAGATATAATCATGTAACAATATTTACAATCAATTGTATAAAAGGAGCCTAACGGTCCAAACCGGTCAAATACCATATATAGGTCGTGTACCCACTCGTCACCTCGCGTACACGACCTTCACATAACACGAATGACACAATCATCTCAAATCCTAAGGGATCCCACACGAAGTTAGACAAGACACTTACCTCGACGAAACTAAACCAATACTTTAAATGATCTTCGCGAGTGAAGCCACCTCCAGACGGCTCAAATCCCGATGATTCCCTTGAAAATCCCTCGAAAATAAGATCGCCACAAATCGAGCTTCCTTAATTCAGCTCTTTAGTGATATTAAAACCTCCCACTACTCTTACAACTTAAATCTACATCAACATAATTCAATTGGACCAATATTAGTAAACGAATTTCCAGTTTTTTGGTCATTTAGGCATTTTATCAAACACCTAGAGTACATAGCATTTTACTACCTCTAGTAATGGTGTTTCTTCATCCAAAAATCCCTCCTTCCCACCAACAAGAAATACTAAACCATCCTTTGTCTACAAACAACCTTCTTTAGTACCATTAAAATCATCAATGAACTCACATCCACCCAATTGTTGCTAATTAATTCATTAAAAAATCTCTACTGCACCCAATAATCTAGTTTAAGTATTTATGGATTCCAAGCACTATCCAATAAGTGTTAATATTTATTTCTTGCTCACATACTCATAATAAATCCATGCATATATGTCTAATGGAGTAGGATTACCTTTTGGAAGAAATCTTGCCAAAACTCTCTTTTGAGTTCTTGAAGAAATTTTCTGAAGATCTAAGGATTTCATGGTGGATTGAGTTAATTTTAGAGGGGAAATGATATATTGAAATACCAAATTAGTATGGATTACTCACCTTGGAGATGGGGGGAGTTGGAGGTCTTGAGAGAGTCAAGGAAATCCCCAAGATTCGGCCAAGAGGAATGGGGGAAAATGAACCCCGAAATGAGTATATAATATTTTGAGCGCCACAGGTGGCGTGGGGCGCTACCTGTGGCCCAATTTCCAGAACCTCAAAAATCTCAACGCCAGGGCTAGCACCCCACTCTACCCTGGGCGCTGGCGATGGGAATTCTTTTCTATTTCGCCGGAAAATGGGCATAACTCTCTCATACGATGTCCGAATTCAATGATTCATTTTGCTATGGCTCCATAATTTCAATACGGATCTAATACTACAATCAAAACTGAATTTGGAGCTAATTTATTTAATATGATACCACTTATGCTTGAAGAAACAACGTCGAAACATTCTAGAAATATCCAAATTCTATAGTTTGCGCCGAAACATATCAAGTCAATCCGGAATGACTTCAAATTTTGCACACAATTCATAAATGACATAATGGAGTTGTTCCAATTTCCAAAATCGAATTTTGACCCCAACATCATTAAAGTCAACTCCCGGTCAAATTTTCTATAAATATTCCATTTTCCAATTTTTGCCAAAATGCGTCGAATTGACCTACGAACTTCCAAATCAAATTTCGGACATACGCCTAGGTCCAAAATCACCATACGAAACTATTAACATCATCAAAATTTTATTCTAGAGTCGTTTGCTCAAAAGTCAACTCTCCGGTCAACTCTTTCCTTTTAAGCTTCTTAAATAAGAATTGTTCTTCCAATTTGATCCTGAATCATCTGAAAACCAAACACGTCCGCACACGCAAGTCATAATACGCATTACGAAGCTGCTCGAGATCTTAAACCCGCTGAACGGGATGTTAATTCTCAAAATGACTAGTCAGGTCATTACAAAAACAGTGAGGCTGATGCCCTCGCTAACCTAGGGTCATCGGTCGAGGATGACGAGTTCAACTCGGGGGCAGTCATACAACTTATGAGATCGATAGTAGAAGAAGGTCATACTGAGATTAACTCAACGAGCCTAACTTGGGACTGGAGGAATAAATATATAGAATACCTGAAGACCGGAAAACGGTCGTCGGATCCAAAGAAATAGAGGGCCCCACGTACAAAGGTAGCTGATAAGTGGGGATTTTTGACTACTTATTAGTGCCTTTTATCTGTTGTTTTAGTCTAAAAGCATTGAATTGTGTTCCCAAAACTGATAAAATGTGCTAAATTGCAGGAAGGTTAGAAGATGGACTCCTGAGATGGACTCAAGGCAATAAAAGGCACAGAAGCTTCAAAGTGCAGACCGCAGAATTTCATCTGCAGTCGTAGATGATAAAGGAAAGCTCAACAGACTTTTGTGCAAAGCTGGGCTAGGAACAAAGTTTAGAGAATGTGCAAATTCCCAAGTTCCAAGTCCCTCAGAATTGCGGACCGCACAGGAATTATGCGGCCACAAAAGAAGTGCCTTGCGGCCGCAATAGTAAATTAGTGGACTGCAGAAGACCAAGTTGCGACCGCAATTTTAAATCTGCGGACCGCAGATAGATTGCCTCGCTGCCGCAGTTTAGAATTGTGCAGCCGCAGACCTCCAGTTCCCGACAAGTTGAAGAAACATGCGGACCACACATGGAATTGTGCGGCTGCAGAACCTCTCGAGGGGCATTTTTGTTCGAAATTGTCAGCTTTGTATAAATAGAAGAGTTTCACAAAATTAGGTCAACTTTTGACATCAACAACTATAATAGTCGTTTCCCTTTGCTTCTTTTAGTAGTTTTTCATATTTTGGGATATTTTAATATAGATTTTATCATTTTGATTTTACAATATGAGTTTAATTAGCATTTATTCTTCTATTTCTTCAATTTCAAGCATGCTAGATTTTTATTAGGGTTGCGACCCAACCCTAGTGTGTAAATCTTATGACTGTTTAATTTAATGCTTGTTTATGGTTGGGTATTTATTATTTAGCCTGGTTCATGCTTTAATTTATGGAATTAATGATTGCAAACATTAGTTCATGCATATTTGACTTAGTCTCTACTTGAGAAAGAGAAACTTAGTCTAGAAAAACTTGACTAACAAGAAATTAGGTCAATCAAGAGATTGATAATCCCAATAAAAGGGTTCATCCTAGAAATAGTAATAACCTGACTTGAGCTTTTATCAACCGTTTTGTGCAATACCCATTTGGACTTAAAATTTGGCAAAATCACTCTCTGACCGAGAGGTATTGAGTGGGTAATTGAGGGTTGATAGCTACAATACACCCCGATCAACAAAACAAGCATTAGGGTCTATATCCCATTAGGCAAACAGCTAGGTAATGGTCATAGCCCTAGGTTTTTTTTATTAAACTTGAAAAACAACAAAAATAATTTCTTAGTTTCATTTCTTAACTTTGCAATCTTAGTTTAAAATAAACATAGAAACAACCCCAATTTGTGGAAGTGTAAATTGAGGTAGTTCAAACTCACGTACTATAATATATACTCCTAACTACCATATATAGCTCCCTATGAAAATCGACCCCGACTCTTGTTGGGTACTATTAATGCAATCGACCATTTCATAACCTTGATTTGAGGTGTGAAATTGGACGAGATCAATATTTGGTGCCATTATCGGGGAGTTAAAAATGGTGTTAACTATATATTTAGGTGTGTTTTTGAAATATCTTCTTTTTCTTCCTTGTTACTAACGTGTTGAGAAATTGTAGGTGCAATCATGGCAAACAATGAGCTCGAAAACACAACTTTGGGGGATGTGGATGTTGAGGATGATCAAATGGATGAGGTCCCTCTAGAACCTCAATCCAATAGACGAGGCCGAGTGCCTCATGACAATGTGCCCGCTCCACCCCCACCTTCACCACGAGCGGCTCCACATCGGGTGTTGCCGAATGAAGGGTATGCAAGTGCTATAGTCTCTCCCCGTATTAGGGCGGCCAACTTTCAAATAACCAACGTGATGCTCATTTTGCTCGAGCAACGAGGGTTCTTCACCGGTGCACCGGGTCAAAATGCATACAAACACTTGAAGGGGTTTGTAGATACGTGTTGGGGAACAAACAAATGTCTCCGAGGATGCTTTGAGGCTAAGGCTTTTTCCCTTCTCTCTATGGGGGAAAGCTTTAGATTGGTTGGAACGTTTGCCAAATCATTCCATTCATACTTGGGATGACATGGCGGAGAAATTTATTTCTAATGACTTTTTTCCCGGGCACATGGCTATACTTCGGGATGAAATTCTAGCATTTAATCAAGAGCCCAATGAACCACTACACGAGATATGTGAACGATATAGAACAATGGTTAAAGAGTGTCCCAACAATGATATGACGAAAAACATGATTCAACAAACTTTCTATTGGGGGATCAATACAACCAACCAATGTGTAGTGAATCAACTTGCCGGTGGGAACTTCATGACTACGCCTTATGCGGAGGCGTGTGATATTTTGGATGAGATGGCGGATACTTCATCGGCGTGGCAATCCCGGGCTAATGTTCCACAAGGTGATCCTATTATGATTCACCTTCACAAAGAATTGCATTACTATGGGCAAGCCATAGCCGAATTGAACACCGCCATGAACCAATTGGCAAAGGATCAACTTCAACAAGTGAAAAAACTGATGCAAGTCAATACAATGGAGGGAGTAAACATGATCGTGAACAAACAGAGAACAAAAGGTCCGCAAGTGCAACAAAGAGTAGAAAATTTTGTGCAAGCAAATAGTGGGTTTGAGCAAGATGATTCCTACAATGACCAAGAAGAAGAGGTCCAATATGTGAACAACATTAAAGGGCAAAGAAACAAGGCCTAATCCAACAACAATGGAGACCTCAAAACAATCAAGGAAATTGGAATTCTCACAACCAAAGTAATTGGAGTGGTGGAAATAATCAAAGCAATTGGAATAACAACAACAATCAAGGAAGTTGGAGTGGAGGCAATAATCAAGGGAATTGGCATAACAACAATAACCAAGGCAATTGGGGAGGCAACAATCAAGGTGGTTGGAGTAACAATCAAGGAAATCAGGGATCGGGTTTTCAGAGGCCCTCGATGTATCAACAACCGGGCAAACTACCTCCTTATTCTTCCGATGGTCCTAGTTCTTTTAACAATGAAATGGGTCGTATTGAGTACATGTTTAAGCAAATGATGGAGAAGAATGCTGATTCCGATGCCCAACTTGCTTCACACAACACATCGATCCGCAACTTAGAAGTGCAAATATGGCAAATCTCTCAAGCTTTAAATTCTCGTCCTAAGGGGGCACTACCAAGTGATACGGTGGTGAACCCAAAGGGTGGGAACAACATGGGGTATGCCATGGCCATTACTATAAGAAGTGGAAGAGGTGGGAATGCACCCACCTCAAGTCAAAGGCAACTTGTGGATGATGAGCAAGTGGTAAAAGAAGAAGAGATCCCAAACAATATGGTGCAAGCAAATGATGAAGTGCGGATTGATATTGATGACAATGTGGGAGAGACTCAAGAGGAAGTGAACCCGTCTAGGGATCATGCTATTGATATACCGAAACCGATAGTGCAAAAGGCTAAGGCACCATTACCTAAGCCTCCTCCTCCATATCCTCAAAGGCTCGCCAAGAAACATGGCGAGAATTAATTCAAAAAGTTCATTGACATGATGAAGAGTCTCTCAATAAATGTTCCATTAGTTTAAGCCTTGGAGCAAATGCTCGATTATGCAGAGTTTATGAAGGATTTTGTGACAAAGAAGCGGTCGATGAATTTTGAAACTATCAAAGTCACGCATCAAGTTAGTGCAATTGTACATTCGATGGCTCCTAAATTAGTAGATACCGGTGCTTTCACAATCCCTTGTACCATTGGAAGTGCCGAGTTTACTAAAGCTCTTTGTGATCTTGGGGAGAGTATCAATCTGATGCCCTATTCGATTTTTAAGACTTTGAGAATTTGGCAACCAAGACCTACATCTATGAGATTACAAATGGCCTATCGTACCATGAAGAGACTGTTGGGAGTGATTGAAGATGTATTGGTTCGTGTTGATAAGTTCATTCTTCCGGCGGATTTTGTTATTCTTGATTGTGAAGTGGATTATGAGGTACCGATTATTCTTAGAAGACCTTTCCTTTCTATGGGGAAGGCTCTTGTTGATGTGGAAGCCGGAAAACTCACTTTCCGGGTGGGTGATGAAAAGTTGGTGTTCCACGTGTGCAAATCTATGCGGCAACCAAACAATAATGGAGTATGTTCTTTCGTGGATTTGGTGACCGGCGTGATTATTGATGATACAAGTGCCACAATTAATGTGGGTGATATGTTGTAGGCTGTCTTGCTCAGCTTTGATGACAACGAGATGGATGACTTCATGAAATGTGTGAATTTCTTGCAAGGAATGGGGTCGTACAACTATGCACCCCGAAAACTTTCCTTGGATCTTGAAAATAGGAAAAGTCCTCCTACAAAGCCTTTAATTGAAGAGCCTCCTACCTTGGAGTTGAAGCCATTGCCTCCACATCTTCGGTATGAATTTCTTGGTCCTTGTTCTACTTTACCAGTTATTCTTTCCTCTTGTTTGACTAACATGCAAGTTGACTCTATATTGGCGATGCTCTACAAAAGGAAGAAGGCTATTGGGTGGACTTTGGCGGATATTCGGGGAATAAGCCCCACATTTTGCATGCACAAGATTAACTTGGAGGAGGATTCCAAACCATCTATTGAACACCAAAGGAGACTCAATGAAGTTATGCAAGACGTGGTCAAAAAGGAGATTATCAAGTGGTTTGATGTCGGGGTTGTCTACCCCATTTCCAATAGTTCATGGACTTCTCCGGTGCAATGTGTCCCAAATAAGGGAGGTGAGACGGTGGTTACCAATGACAACAATGAGTTGATTCCTATAAGAACGGTGACCGGTTGGAGAGTGTGTATGGACTATCGCAAGCTAAACAAAGTCACGAGGAAGGATCATTTTTCACTTCCCTTCCTTGACCAAATGCTTGATAGGTTGGTCGGCCATGCTTTCTATTACTTTCTAGATGGATATTCGGGCTATAACCAAATCCTTATTACTCCGAAAGATCAAGAGAAAACAACTTTCACATGTCCCTATGGTAGTTTCGCTTTCAAGCGGATGTCATTTGGCTTATGTAATGCACCTGCGACTTTTCAAAGGTGTATGATGGCGATCTTCATGGATATGGTCGAGGACTACCTTGATGTCTTCATGGATGACTTCTCGGTAGTCGGGTATTCCTTTGATGATTGCTTGGCAAATTTGGATAAAGTATTGGCAAGGTGTGAAGAAACAAACTTGGTGCTAAATTGGGAGAAATGTCATTTCATGGTCGAGGAAGGCATTGTAATTGGCCACAAAATTTCAACGAATGGCATAGAGGTCGACAAGGCAAAGATTGAGGTGATTTATAAACTTCCACCTCCAACTTCGGTGAAAGGCGTGCAAAGTTTCTTAGGTCATGCGGGGTTCTACCGGAGTTTCATCAAGGATTTTTCTAAAGTGGTGAACCCGCTGTGCAAGCTCTTAGATAAAGATGCTAAGTTTCACTTTAATGATGATTGCATGAGAGCCTTTGAATTGCTAAAGTTCAAGTTGACAACCACTCACATTATCACCGCTCCTAATTGGAGTATCCCTTTTGAGCTCATGTGCAATGCTAGTGATGTAGCGGTTGGAGCAGTTTTGGGGCAATGCATCAACAGGATTTTTCATCCGGTCTACTATGTTAGTAAGATCATGAATGATGCCTAAGCCAACTATACCGTTAAGGAGAAAGAGCTCCTTGCCATTGTGTTTGCAATTGAGAAGTGTTACACCATGTGCGTCCCAAGGTGACGTAATGAATATGAAAATTGTTAATCATGATTTAAATAATTTTAAAGTCATAATATGGCTATATATGATGTTTGGATAGAAAATATGAAGTTTGGGAAAAGTCGAATTAAAGTTGCGGAAAAACCGACTAAGGATTTGTCCTGTAACAGAGCTTTTTGACAAATATATTTCGGATGCTATATGAGGTCTTTTTGGGACATATTATATACCAAATTGAAGGTCTTGGAATATAGTTTCCAACGCACTTAACCGTTTATTCATACAACATCCGGATAAAAAGTTATAAGCATCGGAAGATGGGCAAATGAGAGGGTGCCAAGCTTTTGTGTGTGTGTGTGTGTGTGTGTGTGTCTATATATATATATATATATATATATATATATATATATATATATATATATATATATATATTTATATATATATATATATATATATATATTCATTTATACATAGAACCTTACCAGAGAATACCATAAAACCTGTCCTTGAGCTCTCTAATAGTGCTTCAAATAATACTAACATCCCGGGTACGAAATCGAGAAGCGATAACATCAGAACGATCCCTACGACGTAAGTATCGCTATATCGCTTCTCTTTTTCTTTGTAGTTTGAGTTTTGGAATGTATTTAATATTTAATAAAATTCCTAATTTCTGTATTTAAGTACTTAAATATCAAGGAATGTTGATAAATTTGTTTTCTAATAGTTAGAACTCACGGGACGATGATTAGAAGTCGTGAGTTCGAGTTATTTGACCTGTAGTGGACTGTTTTGTGGGCTGTTTCGTGTTGCCTTTGGGCTGTCTATTTTTCTACTGTTTAATGGATTTTTGGAGGACAAATGGTTTGGAGAAACACCACATAATGACGGAATGGTGGGCTGATCGTTCGTCGTTACATTTTTTTAGGTTGTTTGACTCTACTTTGGTTGTCGTTTTATGTATGAAGTGATTAGGGTGTGTGGGCTATTTTGTGGTATATTGTGATGGAGATAAGGTTGAAAAATGATGCTTACATGTTGTTATTGTTGTGTTCTTATTGTTGTTGGTATATGGTATTGGAGGAGGGCCTAGTTACATGGGAGATACTGCCCAAATTTACGTAAACGAGCTACTAGTTTAAGTTGCGGACTTAGCCTTTACTCAACACTGATTTTAAATCTCCTTATGCTATGGTAGATTGAGTTGATTTGTTTGAAGAATTTCTTGGAAGGTATTAAGGACTCAATGGAGTTAAGGTATGTTAAGGCTATCCCTTCTTTCTTTTTGGCATGATCCAAATGATACAAACAAAACGAGCAAAATACGCAACTTTCATAAATGACTCTATTCATAAAAATACTAGGGGTGTCTATATTCTTGATTCTCCATGTGAATTATTATTATATTCTCTGTTCATGGATCTCAGAAAAATACGTATTTGATAAAGTTTGTCCGAAAGGCATATTAATTTTATGATATTCGAGATATCTTATTAACGTATTTCTTATGCATTTCATGCATTTATACATGTACATTGACCCATGACCAGAAGGCGTTATATACGCGTATATTATATGTATATGGGATATGGGAAAAGGTTACGGCGTTATATACGCACCACCTGATCAGCTGGTATACGTTGATGATTTGCCCACAGTGGCCGAGATGATATGATGGGATGCCCTCAGAGGCTTGATGATGTTATGAACACATATACCTAAGTATGGTATGATATTTATACACATATTCATGATATTGTAAATATTAATGATTCACAGAGTTGTTCAGATTTACATGTTGAGTCTTTTACTCCATGTTTCTCTCATGTCTATTATTTACTAATTTTTATTCCTTACATACTCGGTACATTATTTGTGCTCACGTCCCTTTTACCTGGGGACACTGCGTTTCATGCCCGCAGGTCCCGATAGACAGGTCGAGAGTCCTCCAAGTAGGCTATCAGCTCAGCGGAAGATGTTGGTGCGCTCCATTTGCTCCGGAGTTGCTTATTTGGTCAGTATGATTCGGACGTGTATTGTTTAGTATGACGAGGCCCTGCCCCGACCTTTATGATATTTATCTACTCTTAGAGGCTTGTAGACATATGCCATGTACGTAAATGATTGTATGGACTTGTCGGCCTATGTTTAGTGTACGAGTGATCATTTTGGTCTTATAGGCCCAAGTTAGTATTACATGTTTTATTCTAGTTATCCTACGACAGCCTTTCCATCTCATTTACCCATGACAGCATGATACAAAAAGATATGTTACGTTGGTACTCGATTGTGTAAGGTATCGGGTGCCCGTCGCGGCCCATCGTTTTAGGTCATGACAGAAGTGGTATCAGAGCAGTTCCGTCCTAAGGAGTCTACAAGCCGTGTCTAGTAGAGCCTTGTTTATGGGTGTGTTGTGCACCACACTTATAAGCAGGAGGATACAGGGCATTTAGGACTGTCACTCTTTCTTCTTACTCTATATCGTGTGTAAAGCTTAGTTGTAAGAAATTCAAATTCCTAAATTCTATTTTATTCGTTATACAATGACATCTACATCCAAAAAAGACAATTGTTAAGAGATTGAATGTGGCTATGGAAGAGTTGTGTTAGAGAAACTCGATTTTGTGGCATGCTTATGATGAGTAAATTTAAGGCCTTCAGTAGATATGTGTGTACTACGACATGTGAGCCTCTTGATAAGGAACCCTAAGGCATGAATATCTATCTACCCCTATGGTAAAAATCAACGAGAGAATCAGAAGGTAGATACAAGTTTCAACAAGTAAAAGAAGCTAGGTGAAGAAGGATACGAGGTACCCAGTTAGTGAAGATTATCTGTATTTACAATTCAGGCAGAGAAATATAAGCCTTTTGAGTTACTTTCAACAATAACAAAGATATATTCACTTGACAACGCCCATTTCAGTTATGCCCTGTGGGAGCTAAAAAATATACTTAAAAAGAATGATGGGATATCAGCATCCAACTGGGGTTAGAGTAACCCAAAATTATTGATGGATTGTTATCATTAGCTCACATTTACCAAGGATATTGCAAACGTGGTAATAGTTCTCCTTGTGAGACACCCAAATGATGCACTCTAGAATAGTACAATCGGATATGAATACTAGAATGTTCAGAAATTTCAGAAGATTGGCATTGGAATCCTAGAAGGATAAATATTTACCTTTATATGGCTCTCGTCCCTAGTAAAGAGAGAGTGTTAGGCGACCCGAAGAGCCAGTGAGTTGAATCAAGGGGGGCTAAAAGTGAAAGAATGTTTTGAAGAAGTTTTCATAATAAGGTGGTAGACAGAAATATTAGCAGGAGAATAAGAAGAAAGTAAATGAAGCATTATGAGTAAGATGTGATAAATGGATGATAACGGTAAATCAAAATATGATAGGACTATAGATTCTGTAGTCAAGTGAAGAAAAAGACAAGAAGTTACATGCCTTGAGACAATAAAAGAGTATAAGCCATAAAGTCATGTCCCCATTTCAAGAAATGAGTTGGTGACTCATACGTGATTACCACAAGGAAAAGTTAGACCTCCAGAGTAATAGAAATTAGTATGGGCTAGTGAATAAGATAAACTGAACATGAATTCGGGACCGAAGGATTTGATAATAGTTGACATCGTGAGAATTTCAGAGATCGCGTTCCGGGCGATAATTGAATGGACAACAGAAGAATAACTTTTAAAGGTCATTCAGGAAGACGTTTCCCTAAAACAAGCATTGTGAGCAGAGTTAAGCTTAAGGGACTAAGTGTGCCAGTTACACTAGGTGTCACCTTTGTGTGTAAGAAATTAAATTATCCCTGGTACAGAAGGATTACTGCAAAGCAAGTAAGAGTCCGTGAAGATATGAAAAGACACCAAATATAAAGAGGTGAAACATTTATAGGTAAATCCTCATAGCAATAAATGTTAGTACTCCCCTAAAGGGGGAAGATGGTGTGATATGGTATTAAGTCGGAGTTATGTGGTGCAGGTAACTATGGAATAGTAAGGGAAGAATGTGGTAGAAAGGTGAAAGGAATGACATTGCATTTATTTAGATCATACGGATATGATACGACTCCAGAACATTATGTAAGCATGACGACGGGGAGAGGCAGTAAGGGTTCCATCACTAGATGTTATTGATAAATAAGTGCAAATGAACACTGGATACATAAGGAGCCAGTATGCGGGATAAGTTAAGACAAAGGATATAACCCAAGAGAGATTACGCAGAATATAGATATGAGAATGGACTAACGTGTAGTTAGTAGTTGATTCAGGAAGAGCCTAGCCATGGCTAAACAAGAGGATACCAACAAATCAGCAGGTTGTGCAAGATAAACATAGTGAAACCCAACATAGGAAATTCAGTCTCGCAAATATGATGACATCGTAATCCTTGAGAAATATTCATATATGAGTTGGGGTTGTTAAAGGTACCGTATAAGTGTTACGAAAAATAAAAATGGTGCCACTAAGAAGACAGTCAAAAAATTCAATTCAGAATTAACCTAGCAGCTTTACAGGAGTCAAAAATTCTTTCGGGTATACAATATAATAAGCTCGCAGCTTTACAGGAGTCAAAAGGTCTCTCTTAAGTACTACAAAGAAAGACTAGCTGAGGGAATAAGTAAGAAGGCTTCAACTTAAGCATAGTGACATAAGAAAGAAATGGTCTTGTAACAACAGTCTTACAACAACATTGTATGCACTCCATAAGAAAGTGGCACCTATCGTGGCTAATGAACGGGAAGAAAAAAAAATCAAAAGATGATATTTGAGATCATATGAGTTATAGGAAATTCCAGTATTTGTGGGCAATGAGATAAGCCGTGTATTCATGCAACAAGTGGCAGAACGACCATGAAAAGTAATTGCTTATGTTTAGAGACAACTAAGAAAGAACGAGAAGAATTATCCGACCTACAATTTAGAGTTAGCCGCGGTGATTCATGCACTAAAAATGTGGAGGACTATTTGTATGGCATTCATGTTGATATCTATACGGACCATAAGAGCCTTCAGTATATATTCAAGAAAAAGGAATTGAATTTACGCCAGAGGTGATGGTTGGAGCTACTAAAAGACTATGATGTTGATATTTTATACCATCCAAGAAAGGCGAATGTAGTACCCGATGCCCTCAGCCGTAGATCTATGGGTAGCTTATCATATTTATAGCCAGAGAAGTGTGGGATAGCCCATGAGATTCATCAGCTAGCTAGTCTTGGAGTTCGATTACTGGACTCAAGTGATACCGGAGTTACTATTCAGGACACGACAACACCCTCTTTAGTAACTTAAGTGAAGGAACGCCAGTATGAGGATCATGTGCTAGCTCATTACAGAGATACATCCCCTCAAAAGGAGAATACACCATTCGAGATTACAGGAGATGGAGTCCTCAGATATCGAGGTCTATTATATGTTCTAATGTGGTAGGGTTGCGCCAGTAGGTTATGGGAGAAGCTCACTATTCTCGTTATTCTATTTATCCAGGAGCGACGAAGATGTATCATGATATTAGGGGAACATACTGGTGTGATGAAATAAAGAAGGATATAGCAGAGTTTGTTGCTCAGTGCCCTAATTGTCAACAGGTTAAGATTGAGCATCAGAAACCCTGTGGATTGTTATAGCTATAGAGATTCCGAAATGGAAATGGGAAGTGATTAATATATATTTCATCATAGGCTTACCTCGTACCCAGCGTAAGTTCGATTCTATATGGGTTATTATTGATAGACTTACAAAATCAGCCCATTTTCTGCATGTCAAGACTACGTATTCAGCAGAGGATTATGCAAGGATTTACATTAAGGAGATAGTACAACTTCATGGTGTCCCTATATCTATTATATCAGATAGAGGTGCTCAGTTTACAACTAATTTCTGGAGATCCTTCCAAAAAGGATTGGGGACTCAGGTAAGTTTTAGTATAACATTTCATCCCCAGACAGATGGTCAGGCTGAACGTACTATTCAGACACTGGAGGATATGCTACGGGCTTGTGTGATAGACTTCAGGGTTAACTGGGATGATCATCTTGCACTTATTGAGTTCGCATATAATAATAGTTATCATTCCAGCATTAAGATGGCTCCATAAGAAGCTCTTTACGGATGAAAGTGTAGGTCACCTATCAAATGGTTCGAGCTTGGGGAAACTAAGTTAGTAGGACCAGAGTTAGTACAACAGGCAGTTGAGAAGATTAAGCTTATACGGGAAAGGCTATTAGCATCTCAGAGTCATCAGTAGTCCTATGCAGATAATCGACGACGAGACTTGGAGTTTCAGGTAGATGACTAGGTATTCCTAAAGGTATCACCGATGAAAGGTGCTATGAGATTCGGCAAGAAAGGAAAGCTTAGCCCTCGGTGCATTGGACCTTATAAGATTATACGCAGAGTAGGCCAAGTAGCATATGAGTTAGACTTGCCTTCCAACTTGGAGTCAGTACATCCAGTTTTTCACGTGTCTATGCTCCACAAGTGTTGGATATCCTTCTAGAGTCGTTCCAGTTGACGATGTTCAGGTCACAGAGCAGCTATCATATGAGGAAGCTCCCATTGCTATACTAGATAAACAGGTTCGTAGATTGAGAACTAAAGACGTATCTTCGGTTAAAGTACTTTGGAGGAATAATAATGTGGAGGAGATGACTTGGGAAGCTGAAGAAGATATGAAGTCTAGGTATCCTCACTTGTTTCCGCTTCCGGAGAAGGATCGGACTGAGGCCATTGGTGTTATTGATGATTGTGGCCCTGTGTGGCTTTGTATTGTTAGGTTTGCTGTGTGACAGATTGGTAGTAGTACCATTATAGAGGAGATTCTGCCAAAATTTCTATAGATTTCTGGGAGTTTAACATTCGAGGATGAATGTTTCTAAGAGGGGAAGATTGTTACACTCTGTGCGTCCCAAGGTGACGTAATGCATATGAGACTTTTTAATCATGATTTTAAATTCATAATATGGCTATATATGATGTTTGGATAGAAAATATGAAGCTTGGGAAAAATCGGATTAAAGTTGTGGAACATATTATATACCAAATTGAAGGTCTTGGAATATAGTTTCCAATGCACTTAACCGTTTGTTCATACAACATCCGGATAAAAGGATATAAGCGTCGGAAGATGGGTGAACGAGAGGGTGCCAAGCTAGCACCTTTTGACTTTTCAAAAGTTGATATATATATGTCTTAACTCGTCTCTCTCTTCATTTATACATAGAACCTGACCAGAGAACACCATAAAACCTGTCCTTGAGCTCTCTAATAGTGCTTCAAATAATACTAACATCCCGGGTACGAAATTGAGAAGCGATAACATCAGAATGATCCCTATGACGTAAGTATCGCTATATCGCCTCTCTTTTTCTTTGTAGTTTGAGTTTTGGAATGTATTTCATAGTTAATAAAATTCCTAATTTCTTTATTTAAGTACTTAAATATCAAGTAAAGTTGATAAATTCATTTTCTAATTGTTAGAACTCACGGGACGGTGATCGGAAGTCGTGAGTTCGAGTTATTTGACTTGTAGTGGACTGTTTTGTGGGCTGTTTCGTGTTGCCTTTGGGCTGTCTATTTTTATACTGTTTAATGGAGTTTTGGATGACAAATGGTGTGGAGAAACACCACACAATGACAGAATGGTGGGTTGGTCATTCGTCGTTACATATTTTAGGTTGTTTGACACTACTTTGGTTGTCGTTTTATGTATGAAGTGATTAGGGTGTGTGGGCTATTTTGTGGTATATTGTGATGGAGATAAGGTTGGAAAATAATTCTTAGATGTTGTTATTGTTGTTTTCTTGTTGTTGTTGCTACATGGTATTGGAGGAGGGCCTAGTTACAGGGGAGATGCTGCCCAAATTTATTTAAACGGGCTACTAGTTTAAGTTGCGGACTTAGGCTTTACTCAACACTGATTTTAAATCTCCTTATGCTATGGTAGATTGAGTTGAGATGTTTGAAGAATTGCTTGTAAGGTATTAAGTACTCAATGTAGTTAAGGTATGTTAAGGCTATCCCTTCTTTCTTTTTGGTATGATCCAGATGATACAAACGAAACGAGCAAAATACGCAACTTTCATAAATGACTCTATTCATAGAAATACTAGAGGTGCCTATATTCTTGATTTTCCTTGTGAATTATTATTATATCCTCTGTTCATGGATCTCAGAAAAATACGTATTTGATAAAGTTTGTCCGAAAGACATATTGATTTTATAATATTCGAGAAATCTTATTAACGTATTTCTTATGCATTTCATACATTTATACATGTACATTGACCCATGACCAGAAAGCGTTATATACGCGTATATTATATGTATATGGGATATGGAAAAAGGTTACGACGTTATATACGCACCGCCACCTGATCAGCTAGTATACGTTGATGATTTGCCCACAGTGGCCGAGATAATATGAAGGGATGCCCTCAGAGGCTTGATGATGTTATGAATACATATACATAAGCATGGTATGATATTTATACGCATATGCATGACGTTGTAAATATTAATGATTCACAGAGTTTTTCAGATTTACATGTTGAGTCTTTTACTCCATGTTTCTCTCATGTCTATTATTTACTGATTTTCATTCCTTACATACTTGGTACATTATTTGTGCTGACGTCTCTTTTACCTGGGAACGCTGTGTTTCATGCCCGCAGGTCCCGATAGACAGGTCGAGAGTCCTCCAAGTAGGCTATCAGCTCAGCGAAAGATGTTGGTGCGCTCCATTTGCTCCGAAGTTGCTTATTTGGTCAGTATGATTCGGACGTGTATTGTTTAGTATGGCGGGGCCCTGTCCCGACCTTTATGATATTTATCTACTCTTAGAGGCGTGTAGACATGTGCCATGTACGTAAAAAATTATATGGCCTTGTCGGCCTATGTTTAGTGTACGAGTAATCATTTTGGTCTTATAGGCCAAGTTAGTATTACATGTTTTATTCTAGTTATCCTACGACAGCCTTTCCATCTCATTTACCCATGACAGCATGATACAAAAAGATATTTTACGTTGGTACTCGATTGTGTAAGGTACCGGGTGCCTGTCACGGCCCATCGGTTTGGGTCGTGACAAGAAGTTCCGCCCGTACTTGATGGGTGCAAAGGTTATTTTTCATATGGATCATGCGGAACTTCACTATCTTATGAGAAAGAAAGATTCCTAAGCTCGGTTTATGAGAAGGGTGCTATTGTTGCAAGAGTTTGATATTGACATCCAAGATTGAAAAGGGAGTTAAAATCAAGTGGCGGACCACTTGTCTCATTTGGAGGAGGAGAGGAAGCCGCATGATGGCCTTGAAATCAATGACTCTTTCCCCGATGAGCAACTCTTGGCTATTTCAATGAAGGAGGTGCTATGGTTCGTGGACCTAGAAAAATTCCTTGTGTGGAATCATCCCGAATGAGTTCTCTTCAAATCAAAGGAAGAAGCTCAAACAGGATTGTCAAGATTATTATTGGGACGAGCCATCCCTTTTTTGGATTTGCACGGATGAGGTAGTTAGAAGATGCATACCGGACGAAGAATAAAGTGATATTCTTGAGGCTTTCCATTCTTCGCCTTATGGTGGTCACCATGGCAGAGTAAGAACGGACGCCAAAGTACTAAGTTGCGATTTCTATTGGCCCACTCTTTACAAAGATGCAAGCGATGTGGTGAAAAGATGTGATGAATCTCAATGTGCCGGTAGAATCTCGAAGAAGAATGAAATGCCTCTCACTACCATTTTGAAGATTGATATCTTTGATGTGTGGGGTATTGACTTCATTGGTCATTTTGTGAGTTCTTGTGAAAACACCTACATTTTGGTCGCGGTTGATTATGTATCTAAATGCATTGAGGCCATTGATCTACCCGATAATGAAGCGAGAAGTGTGGTGGCGTTCTTGAAGAAGAATATTTGCACAAGATTTGGTACTCCGCGGGTTATCATAAGCGATGAGGTGTCATATTTTTGCAACAAGGCTTTTGAAAATTTGCTTAGCAAGTATGGTGTCACTCATAAAGTCACGACTCCCTATCATCCACAAGCTAGCAGTCAAGTGGAGGTCTCTAACCGGGAGATAAAGAATATCTTGTCCAAAACAGTGAATGCTAACCGGACGGATTGGTCAAAGAAGCTTGATGATGCAATATGGGATTACCATACTGCTTTCAAAACTCCTATCGAAATGTCTCCATACCGGTTGGTGTTCGGCAAAGCTTGTCATCTTCTGGAGGAACTTGAGCACAAAGCCATGTGGGCTTTGAAGAAATTGAATCTTGATTGGGATGTAACTGCTAACTTGCGGGTTACACATTTGAATGAGTTGGATGATTTACAGTACCATGCATACACAAGTTCGTCCTTATACAAAGAGAAGATAAAATATCTTCATGACAAGTACATTTGGAACAAAGAGTTCAAAAAGGGTGATCTTGTGTTGTTGTTCAATTCACGGTTAAGGATGTTTCCTAGGAAGTTAAAGTCTAAATGGAGTGACCCGTTTGAAGTCGTGGGGGTGTCCCCCTTTGGTGCATTGGACTTGAAGAACAGAAATGATGAGGTATTTCGAATCAATGGTCACCGGGTGAAGCACTATCTGGGAAAATTTGGTGATAGCCACGTTGTGGTGGTGATTCATTTCAAATGATGGTAATCTGCGTCGTGTCGCGATGTTAAATCAGGCGCTGCTTGGGAGGCAACCCATGTTTCTTTTTCTTTTCTTTTCTTCTTTTGTAGTTAGGTGTTATTTTTGTGCTAACTGGAATTAAAGTGTGTTGCAGAGTTGAGTGTGCTTTACAGGAAATATGTCTAGAAATTTGGCTAAGTGTGGAAAGAATTGTGGACCGCAATTGTATTGTGCGCACCACACACTTATGGTTGCGGCAACAAAAGATCCTCTGCGGCCGTACAATTACATTGCGGACCGCACAAATTGAAGGGGAAAAATGACAACTCTCCGAAGTTGGTTGTCAGAGAAATGGCCAAATTGCGGCCGCAAGACAAAATCTGCGGTCCGCAACAAATTATGCGTCCGCACAGCAAATTTTGCGGTCCGCAACATGAAAGGGCTTTTGAGCCCCACGTAACAGAGTGCGGACTGCAATGGGAATTCTACGGCGGCACTCAACTCTCTTTCCCTCAGTCAGAACCGTACAATATAAATAGAGGGCCTAGGGCTACTGTTAATTTTTTTCCCCTCTCTGAGCATTCACAAGTCTAAAACATTGAATTCATCTGGTAAATCATCTGCCACACACACTCAACATCTGTGATCACTCATTTTCACTACTTCATATCTGGTACGCCTCAATTATTTGTAGAATTTTTATATTTTTAGTTTAATTTACAACTTATTAATTAGTTTTAGGCCATTTGTCAGTAGAATTCAATTATACAACCATGTGGGGTTAAAACTGTAGTGGGTCAACTAGTACTTGCTCTATGGGGAATGGGTAAATGGATTTTCATGATTATACACTGCCACTACATCAAATTTGTGCAAAAATTGCAAACCCTAGAACTCTAATCGTAATTATTTTTGAAATATGCGACCGCACAAGAAATTGTACGGTCCGCAAAAGTTGAAATTAGGGTACTTTAGTCAAGCATGATTCTGCGGCCGCAATGAAAAATGTGCAGACCACAGAAATCCCATTGCGGCTGCAGAACAACTATTTATCTATTATTAGAGAGTTGTCAATTTGATGACTCACATGTGCGGCCACAATAGAAAATGTGCGGACCGCAGAAAACTGATTGCGGCAGCAAAACAACCTATACTCTGTTATCAGAGAGTTGGCATATTAGTGGTGTCTGAGTTACGGCCGCAATGGAAATTGTGCGGACCACAATCCAATTCTGCAGCCGCAATGATAAATTGTGCGGTCCGCAATGCCCATTCTGCTGCCGTAGTGACAATTCTGCGGATCGCACTCCCCTACCATGTAAGCATGTTTTATATTGTGTTGTTCATTGTATCTCTGGTGTGTTCTTGTATGTTTGCACTTGAATTACAACTGACACCTGCTTTTTTTTGGTACAGAAAATAGTTAGATCTCAAGGCAGAGGTGATACTTCAAAGGGGGGGATGACCCTTCCAAGTGTCGAGGCAAAAGTACTTTACCCCTCCCTCCTAAAGATAATCACAAAGAAGGATACAACCGGCCAAGGGATAAATGCAGAGCCCTCCGAATCCAGTTCTTATGTCCCATCTAGGGAAACATTGGAGGACAACTCGGTTCAAGAGCAGCCGGCTGTCCAATCAAAGCCACCAAAATGGTATCAACTCCGGGACTAGCCTTCCACATCTCAGAACACTTCTAAGGATTCGAAAAGTGCTAGTCAGGCTTCCGAGCCCTCCTCTACACATGTACCTGAGGAACCAGTGACTACAGTTGATAACATCCTCGATGATGGCAGAGGGGGAGATGCTACGGTTTCCAGCCTTGAGTGCTCGAAGAAGAAAGAGAAGTGAGAGGACAAATTCATCAGTTTGGCTCCCTTCTCTAGTTTCCGTGAGTGGTGGCCAGTGAGATCGCTCACTCTTGAGCGTCAGTTCCAATTAAAAGATCTTGAAAAGTACAATCCGGCAGTGGTGAGGCAGTTCCGAGAGCGGAAGGGGTGGATGTGGTTAACCCAAAGCATAGTAGACGCAAAGGAATACCTTGTCCAGGAGTTCTATGCCAATGTGGCGCATATCAAGAAAGGGACCAAGGTAACTAAAGTGAGGAACCTGAAGATGCGTTTTGACCAGCACACATTGAACACCTACTTGGAGTTTGATGATATTGAGCCCACCTAGTATTTGGAGAAGTTTGCAATGGGGGATTCAACTCGCTCGTAGCTAGCTGAGATTCTGGCAGCTCCTGGGCCACCACCACCATGGATCACAACAGGAGTGTCTATTCATAGAAACACCCTGAGTTTCGAGGCAAAGGGGTGGCAGATCTTTGTATGCAGTCGACTAGACCCGTGTCAGAATGAGACATACCTTCCTATCCCGCGGGCAGTTCTAGTCGCCTCCATTATGGCCGGGTACCCAATCAACGTGGGTGTCATGATATCGGCCAATATATATGTGGTTGCCAGGCAAGCTGATACCTCCTACCTGTATCCTAACACCATTACTGAGTATCTTACGGTTTCACGGGTGGAGCCGCGAGATTTTGATACGAAGGTGCGGGCAAAGAAGCCCTTCTCATGGTATTTGTTGATGGATGCACACAACCCTAAGAAAAAGGGCCAGCCGACTACCGCCATAGGCCAGTCTGATGAGCCATTGGTGGTAGCTGCAGAGAGAGTTGACATGCCATCCACTTCAGCAGAGCCTTCACCCAGTGCACCAGCTATGCCCTCACCTCCAGCCTCAGTGCCTCCAGCAGCCCCCATTACAGGTTCCACCTCGGCTTTGAAGCCGGTGCCGGTGCCGATGCCCACTGCTCCACTATCTGCGCTGCGAGTCTCCCAGACACTGGCGAGCCTCAACAACTAGATACAGACAGCTACTACAAAGATGTATAACATATCTAGTAATGTTGCAGCACAGTCCTCCATTCCGGCACCTCAGATTCCCCTCACAGTTGAAGAAACTCTGAAGAAGCTCTTGGAGAATGTGAACACAATCATGGCCACTTTGGTGCAGTAAGGGTAAGTGATAAAAGAGTTGGGCAAGGAAGTGAAGAAGATGCAGAAGTACCAGGCCTCCAAGAAGTCAGTGGACAAGCTTCGGAGACAGTTACCAAGCTTGCAGTAGCCAAAGACATTCCATTTGACATGCTGATTGACCCGCACCACCCAGGCCCAGATCCTACAGCACATACAGCACCAGCTGGCCAGTCTGAGGAGCCAGACCTTGCTGCTGACACTACCGAGATAGTACGTCAGATGTTCACCAACCCGGTTACACCCGGAGTTGATGATGATGAGATACAGTTAGATGAGACTGAGGTCGGTGATGCTATTGTGGACACAGAGATGGACAATGAGCCATAGGGAGTTTTCTTCACTCTTACCCTATCTTTACGCTTATTTTGCTAAGTATTGGGGACAATGCTTATTTTTATTTGGGGGAGGGGGGGGAGGGGTGTGGAGTTTATTTGATATATTTTTATGATTTTAAGACAATTGGTTTGTAATAACTGACAGTATTTTCTTCTTTTTCCTTATTCTATATATATTTTCTCATTTCCTCTCTCATTATGTATATATCTTCTTTCATTATGTATATTCGTTATTCTTTCAATAGTTTTTGCTTTGTAGCTTCTTTACATATATTTTCTTATTAGTTAGTGTTTAACTAAGCAGTTTCTTTTTGAATTAGTAGCTTTTTTTTTATTTAATAGCTTCTTTTTGTGTTTTAGTAAATAATAAGCCTTTGATTTTCTTAATGTCACGGTTCTTTCCAAAGGTAGTTTTTGTGTGAACCGGGTGACTCTTCTCAATGATGGATGGCATGACAACCTTCTTAAGGGACTGAGTCTATTTTGGTCTTTAGGTAATAATAGTAGTAGTAATGAATAAAAAGACCTAATTAAGCCATGCTTGAAGAGTCAAACATGCTTCACTTGGTATCAACACACTTAACTACATGCTTATGGTTAAAAACAAGTTTTTTGGAAAGAAATAGCTCTAGTCAGTGACTTTGTGACTCTTGTGTTGACTTAGGCAATCATCGAGTGGTCTAATTGAACCATAGCAATCTTTAATCTTGAATGTGGTCATTGTGGGCCCTCGATTCTATCCTCTTTAACAATCTAGTTGCGTGAGAGGTGAGATGTTTTTGTTACAAGTCCAAGTACCCGTATGAATGGTCTAGAACTTACCCCGAATGTGTTTCAAGGCGAAATCTTAAGTTTTGAGTGGCTTGAGAAGTAATTGTAGGCTTTCCTTGACCCGTTTGAATTTTTCCATTGCCCACCAATGTTGTTATCCATAGTCAACCCATTTGAGCCTTGAGCCTTTCTCATTTGATAACCATGTTACGAGCCTTTACCCGTTTTGTCGTGACCCTCTCTTGGCACCCGAGCTTTCCTTAACACTCTTGTGATATAATTGGATAAAAACATAAGTTTTGGGGAGAGACGGGGAGCTTGAAAGAGGTATCAAGGCACAAAAAGAAAAAATAAATGATGAGAAGGAAAGGCAAGAAAAGGAAAAAACAAAAAGAAAAATGCAAAAGAAAGTGAATAAGTGGAAGAGTTGAAGGGATGCACAGAAAAGTAATGATACAAAGCATGGAGAAATCAAGGAGGGAGAAAATGAATGTCATGATCAAGAAAGAGTGATGCTAAGTCTCTCTAGTTCCCCAAGGAAAAGAAAGTGCCTCAAAGAATTGGCAAAGCATGAGCTGAGAACAAAACAATGGAGTGCTTAAGGAAAGATGAACCCGCTCTACCATAGTATATTCAACCTTAGTCCAAAAGGCTTCATTAAAAGGAGTAATATAAACTCAAGGCAATAAAAGGCACAAAAGCTTACAAAGTGCGGACTGCAGAATTTCATCTGCGGCCGCAAATGATGAAGGAAATCCCAGCAGACTTTTGTGCAAATTGTGGACCGCACATGAATTGAACGGCCGCAAAAGCTGGGCTAGGAACAAAGTTTAGAGAATGTGCAAATTCTCAAGTTCCAAGTCCCTCTGAACTGCGGACCGCACAGGAATTATGCGGCCGCAAAAGAAGTGCCTTGCGACCGCAGTAGTAAAGTTGCGGACCGCAGAAGACCAAGTTGCGACCGCAGCTTTAAATTTGCGGACCACAGATAGACTGCCTCGCGGCTGCAGATTAGAATTGTGCGGCCGCAGACCTCCAGTTCCGGACAAGTTGAAGAAACCTGCGGACCGCACATGAAATTATGCGGCTGCAGAACCTCCCGAGGGGAATTTTTATCTGAAATTGTCAGCTTTGTATAAATAGAAGAGTTTCATGAAATTACGTCAACTTTTGAAATCAGCAACTACAATAGTTGTTTCTCTTTGCTTCTTTTAGTAGTTTTTCATATTTTGGGATATTTTATTATAGATTTTATCATTTATATTTTACAATATGAGTTTAATTAGCAATTTTTCTTCTATTTCTTCAATTTCAAGCATGAGTAGCTAGATTTTTACTAGGGATGCGACCCAACCCTAGTGTGTAAATCTTATGGGTGTTTAATTTAATGCTTATTTATGGTTGGGTATTTATTATTTATCCTGGTTCATGCTTTAATTTGTGGAATTAATAGTTGCAAACATTAGTTCATGCCTGTTTGACTTAGTCTCTACTTGAGAAAGAGAGACTTAGTCTAGGAAAACTTGGCTAATAAGAAATTGGGTCAATCGAGAGATTGATAATCCCAATTAAAGGGTTCAACCTAGAAATAGTAATAACCCGACTTGAGCTTTTATCAACCGTTTTATGCAATACCCATTTGGACTAGAGAGAGACAAATTGGGCAAAATCACTCTCTGACCGAGAGGTATTGAGTGGGTAATTGAGAGTTGATAGCTACAATACACCCCGATCAACAAAACAAGCATTAAGATCTATATCCCATTAGGAAAACAGCTAGGTGATGGTCATAACCCTAGGCTTTTTATAAAACTTGAAAAACAACAAAAACAATTTCTTAGTTTTATTTCTTAAATTTGCAATCTTAGTTTAAAATAGACATAGAAACAACCCCAATTTGTGAAAGTGTAAATTGAGGTAGTTCAAACTCACGTACTACAATATATACTCCTAACTCCCTGTGAAAATCGACCCCGACTCTTGTTGGGTACTATTATTGTAATCGACAGTTTCATAACCTTGATTTGAGGTGTGAAATTGGACGAGATCAATGTTTGGCGCCGTTGTCGGGGAGTTAAAACGGTGTTAACTATATATTTAGGTGTCTTTTTGGAATATCTGCTTTTCTTTCCTTGTTACTAATGTGTTGAGAAATTGTAGGTGCAATCATGGCAAACAATGAGCTCGGAAACATAGCTTTGGGGGATGTGGACGTTGAGGATGATCAAATGGATGAGGTCCCTCTTGAACCTCAAGCCAATAGACGAGGCCGAGTGCCTCATGACAATGTGCCCGCTCCACCCCCACCTCCACCACGAGCGGCTCCACACTGGGTGTTGCCGAATGAAGGGTATGAAAGTTCTATAGTCTCTCCCCATATTAGGGCGGGCAACTTTCAAATAACCAATGTGATACTCACTTTGCTCGAGGAACGAGGGTTCTTCACCGGTGCACCAGGTCAAAAATCCATACAAACACTTGAAGGGGTTCGTAGATACGTGTTGGGGAGTAAACAAACAAATGTCTCTGAGGATGCTTTGAAGCTAAGGCTTTTTCCCTTTTCTCTACGGGAGAAAGATTTAGATTGGTTGGAACGTTTGACAAATCATTCCATTCATACTTGGGATGAATTGGCGGAGAAATTTTTTTCTAAGTACTTCTCTCCCGGGCATTTGGTTATACTTCGAGATGAAATTGTAGCATTCAAGCAAGAGCCCAACGAACCACTACACGAGATATGGGAACGATATAGAACAATGGTGAAAGAGTGTCCCGACAACGATATGACGGAGAACATAATTCAACAAACTTTCTATTGGGGGATTAATATAACCAACCAATGTACACTGAATCAACTTGCCGGTGGGAACTTCATGACTACGCTTTATGCAGAGGCGTGTAATATTTTGGATGAGATGGCGGGTACTTCATCGGCGTGGCAATCCCGGGCTAATGTTCCACAAAGTGATCCCAATGTGATTCACCTTTACAAAGAATTGCATGACCATGGTCAAGCCATAGCCGAATTGAACGCCACCATGAACCAATTGGCAAAGGCTCAACTTTAACAAGTGCAAAACCCGAGGCAAGTCAATGCAATGGAGGCAGTAAACATGATCGTGAACAAACGGAGAACAAAGGGTCCGCAAGTACAACAAAGAGTAGAAAATTTTGTGCAAGAAGATAGTGGGTTTGAGAAAGATGATTCCTACAATGACCAAGAAGAAGAGGTCCAATATGTGAACAACTTTAAAGGGAAAAGAAACAACTTCCAAGGCCCAATCCAACAACAATGGGGACCTCAAAACAATCAAGGAAATTGGAATTCTCACAACCAAGGTAATTGGAGTGGTGGAAATAATCAAAGCAATTGGAATAATAACAACAATCAAGGAAATTGGAATGGAGGCAATAATCAAAGTAATTGGCATAACAACAATAACCAAGAAAATTGGGGAGGCAACAATCAAGGTGGTTGGAGTAACAATCAAGGAAATCGGGGGTCGGGTTTTCAGAGGCCCCCGATATATCAACAACCGAGCAACCCCGTAAGGCTTAATTTATATTTTTTATGACTGACTATTTTTCTAAGTGGGTGGAAGCCCAGGCATACGAAAAGGTTAGGGAGAAAGAAGTCATCGACTTCATTTGGGATCCTATCATATGCCGATTCGGAATGCCGGCCGAGATCGTGTGCGACAACGGGAAATAATTCATCGGCAGCAAGGTAAGCAAGTTTCTCGAAGATCATCAGATCAAAAGGATCCTATCAACACCTTACCACCCTAGTGGGAACGGGCAAGAAGAATCGACCAACAAAACCATACTCCAAAATCTCAGAAAGAGGTTATCTGACGCCAAAGGAAGATGGAAGAAAATCTTGCCTGAAGTTTTATGGGCATACCAAACGACCTCAAAGTCCAGTACCGGGGCCACCCAATTCTCACTAGTCTACGGCACCGAAGCTCTAATACCGGTTGAAGTTGGAGAGACAAATCTCAAGTTCTGATATGCAATCGAACAACGAGGCTATGAACACGAGCCTAGATTTATTGGATAAAAGGCGCAAATCAGCCCTTGTCCGGTTGGCCGCCCAAAAGCAGCGGATCGAGAGATAATACAATCAAAGAACCAACCTTCAACACTTCAATGTCAGGGACTTGGTACTAAGAAAGGTTACACTAAACACCTGAAACCCAAACGAAGGAAAGTTGGGGCCGAACTGGGAAGGCCCTTATCAAATTATCGAGATCACCGGTAAAGGATCGTACAAACTCGGAACGATGAACAGTGAGCAACTACCGAACAACTGGAACATAGCTCATTTAAATCGATACTATTGCTAAGGTACGATCCCATTCATTTCCTTTTATTTATTTATATTTCGAACTAACACTTGCAGGGAATCATCAAAGAGCGATACAACCTTTAGGCCCGAAAGCACGCATTGCACTCTTTTTTCCTTGAACCGATTTTGTCCCAAATGGGGTTTCCGGCAAGGTTTTTAACAAGGTAACAAGTAAATCGTGCTAACTTAAAATTGAAGGATGGTTACCAACCGGTATCGAAAACCACAACAGTATTCGAGGCCTCTCTTCGATCGGCCCCGAACACTGGGGGGCATCACCCTTGGATAACAACTTTAGCAAGGAAGGAAACATTATGATTCTATGGTCTCGGCTCGATTGGTAGAATTTACTGTAAGGGTCAAACGGTCAAATAAAACGTGCCCGCATAGACTGCTCAAGCCCTAACACAAAGCTTGTACACACGTGTAACTATTACGCACAAGAATAAAGTCTCTTCCTTGCGGATAAATATCTTGTCCCTTAAAAAAATTCTTTTCATGAAGGAACTTCCTACATACGATCCCCTAAAGGTATCGAGCCCAAGGGCCGCCTTATCTGGGTTCAAACGATTACCCCAATCGGGGACTGCCGTTCGACAACAAACTCGAACGGCTCGGGCTATCGGAGCCCGATGGCACAAGACCTATTAGGTGACGCCTGAACTAAAAAGGCTACGGCCATACTAAAAAGGCTACGGCCATACTAAAATGGCTCGGAGATGTCCGAGACCCGTAACAAAAACAAGGCCTTCAAAAATTTCATAACCAGTTCTAAAGGCTACCCGCGGCAAACTAATCTCTAAAATGTCATAAGTACTTTTGGGAAAAAAGTTCTCGATCATATCGAACCCTCATGATGCCTTAAACAAAATAATGTCGAAGGCAAGGCCTGTTCGAACCTCCGGACATGATCTAATTATTTTATGCTAAGGCATTTTGACCTTTGCAAACATAAAGAATAAAGCAAAAGAAAACAGAATATATAAACTGTTGATAGGGAAAACAAGCCTCATATATTGTATACAATCTTTACAAAGGCCAAATGGCCCTAACAAAAGTACACAAGTACAAAAAAAAGAAATATTTTTTACAAAGGCGTCTAAACAGCCTGGTCTTCTTCACCCCCGGTTCCCTCGGAACCCTAGGAGTCTTCTTCCTCTTCTTCTTCGGGGCAGGCCAACTTCTTGGCCTCGGCCTCGAGCCCCTTAGCAGTCTCGATCTTAGTCGATAGATCGAAACCCCGAGTATGGATCGCCTCGAGGGCCTCTCTTCGTGACTACCGTTTCTTGTATTCAACGATATCTTTTAAGCAGTCCTCGACCGTCTTGGCATAAGACTTATATTGGGCCACCATCTCGTCGGCATCGGCTTTGACCACCACCGCCACTGACTTGGCTGTTTCAAGTTCTTCGACCATAATTTTCCGCTCAAAGGCAGCCAAACTTAGCCGAGACTGAAGCTCTTCAACTTTTCTGGCCTGCACCTCGGCCTTTTCCTTTGCTGCTCGAAGTTGGACCTCAGTCGGAGTTAGTTGCGCCCGAGCAACCTCTTTTTCTGAGGCCAGACGATCCATCCTGCCCCGCTATTCATCGGTCTCTGCCTTCACAACATCCATCTCAGCTCGCAGTTGACCGATTCGATCGATTTTTTGTTGGACATGCGGATTCCGACCGTTATTCACCAAGTCTAACTCTTCATCACTAAGCTCAAATATTTTTACCTGCTTGACCAAGTTGGAATGCTCTTTTTGAGCCACCTCTAGCTCAGCTCGGAGGCTCTTAGCCTCCCTCTCACGATGCTCACTAAGATGTTTTTAGGAATATCTCTTCTCACTGAGCCCTCGGACCTCAGCCTCAAGCTGTTTCAACTCATCCCGGTATCGGAGAAAAGTCTCGTGGTGAAGCACCGAGGCTTACAAACACAAAGAGAAAATGTTAGGGTTATCTGCAAAATCGACTAAGTACAAATTGAGAACCATTGATGAATATATAAATTTACCAGGTTTAACGCCTATTGAGATTCGTTGAATAGAAAAGATGCATCTACCTCATTCATCTTGGCCTGATCATCCTCGATCACCAGACATCGAAGATAACTAGCCACCCTTACAGGGGCGGACAGGACCCGGCAGTCCCTCATTGGGACGTTCTTTCATAGTCTGAGCCTCATTGTACATGGACTCAGTGAATGAAGGTGACTCGGTGATCTCTATCGCACCGAGAGCTTCCTTCGGCGCACTACCCATGTCCCGGGAAGCTTCGGTCTCGGCCTCCTCCTCGACCTTCCTAGCTCGATGAAGATCGGCATCATCTCCCACTGGTTTGGATGCCCCTTGTCCTTCGAGTCATGTCGACACTCAGGTCACCAGATTGAAGGTTTCTTCCTCTTGTTCTTCTTCGGATTCATTCCTCAGCTGATAGAGAGAACCCGAAGGTAGTGCTAGAGCGTTGGTGCTTTCCTTGGACTTATGCACCAACCTTTTCTTTGGCTTTTTCTTCTCCAAGCTCGGAGAACTCAGGGCCCTTTTTCTTTTCTTCTCTTCACCCTGTTTCGGAGCAAGGGACTCAGTAGGGAGATCGTCACTATCGAATGGAGGTCTCATTTGGACATCCTTGGGTAAACCTGCAAAAAGAAATAAAACAAGTAAGGAATCAATCATGCAAAGAGGAAACCAAATATCACTTATGAAAGAGATCTCACCATGCGAACGGGCCTCCCATCGGCCCTTTGAAAGCTCGCGCCACGAGCGCTCGGAATACGGCCTTTGCGATACAATGCCCTCGACCCACTCCTTGAGCCGAGGAACCACGTTCGGGATTTGGGTAACAGCTGCACCGTCACAGAACACCGATAAGAAGGAAGGAAAATGACGATAAATAAAACCTTGAAAGCAAAATTATATACTTACATTTTATGTTCCACTTCTTAGGAAACAGCATGTGCTCGGCCGGGATCAAGTACGAGGTCCTCACTCGGACGAAACAACCTAGCCATCCTCGATCCCTATCTTCATCGATACTCGAGAACGCGACCTTACTAGCCTGACGGGCAATCTTGATCAATCCTTCCCAGAAGAGTCGGGGACTGTATAAACACATAAGGTGGTCGATCGTGAAAGGGCACCCCTCGATCTTGCTCACAAAGAAGCGGAGGAGGATTACGATCCTCCAGAAATAGGGGTGAACCTTACAGAGGGTTACCTCATATCTCTTGAAGAAGTCGATGATAACCGGGTCCAAGGGACCTAACGTGAAGGGATTAGTGTAAACACTTAAAAATCCCTTGACGTGTTAGTAATGGCTTCGTCAGGTTCGGGAACCACCACATGTTTGTCAGCCCAGTTGCAATCCTTTTTGACTTTAGAGAGAATGTCCTCGGTGATCGAGAAGATATACCTCGAGACCGCCTCACATCGGCCTGGTACGGAAGAAGGTTTTTCAAACTTGAAATCGGTATTGACCGGGCACCCCCCGGGAATAAACATTTTTAGAGGAGGCTCCGGAACTCTGCACAAGAAATGCAGAGTATAGTATCAGTACAACCACCCCCATGTACTGGTAAGTGCCGAGCCTAACCTCGATTAAGTAGTGACGAGGCTAAGGCAGGTCACATATATTAACCTGTACACAATAATAATAATAACAACAATAATAGAAATAAAACAGGTGTCTTTTTTCAACAGTTGAAGCCCACTCGGCAGTTATAATCAATTATTATTTCAATCAGTTTTCGTTGCGGCGTGCAACCCGATCCCACAATATATTCATTTCAATCAATTATATTGTGGCTTACAACCCGCTTCCCCAATATAAACTTTAAATAAATCTGTTGCGGCGTGCAACCCGATCCCCCATAAATAAATATGTTGCGTCGTGCAACCCGATCCCCCATATAAACTCTAAATAAATTTATTGCGTCGTGCAACCCGATCCCTCATATAAACTTTAACAACTCTTAAATGTATTAGAAATACTCCAATAAATACCACGTTCCCTAAATAGCAAAGAAGAGAAGAAAGTTCGCCGGAGATGGTGTTTTCTGGCCAAGCAAAATATTGTATACATTGTATTAAATCTAAAAATGGAAACGAACAAAAATCCAGCCCTCAATCTTCCCCAGCGTAGCCATGGTCAGATCTGAAATTTTTGGCGGCGATACACAACAGCAATATTTGGTTCTAGAGGTTGATTTGGAGGGACAATCAAATTGGTGTTTTTCAGCAGCTATGAGTTCTGCCCACAAATCAGTTGCATTTCAAAATCCACCATGTTAATACTACCCTAAGCATATGAACCGAGATGGAAAATTAATCGGAGGATGGAAGAGTTTTTACCCGCTCGAGAAGTCATGGTTTTGCTCGAGGATGGAAAATTAATTGACGTATTTCATGCCTCAATGATAGGTATAAATAAATACCTATTTCGCTATAAAATAGAAAATATAGCTAAGTAATAATATTTTGAAATTATTTTAATTTATAATAAATAGAGTGCAATAGTTTTTTAGGAAGTAAAATTTCCATTTTTTAACTATCAAATTTCTTGGGGAGTAGTAAGCATGTTCAGAAAAGAGGTAACTAACGTACAACACCCGGTAAAACTAAATTTGTAGTGCAAAATTTCTGTATAACGGTGTTAGTATGTATAGGTTAACTCCAAAAATTTTAAACACTAATCAATAATTGTTACCTAAGCCATAAGATTTTGTTGAAAAATGAAAACAAAATACTTTTATTTCAGGAGGGAGAGAATAGTATAATTTCCCGATTAAGGGTGTGTATGGTATGAAGAAAAATGTTTTCCATGGAAAATATATTTTCCTAGAAAATATTTTCTTAGTGTTTGGTTAGAGGGTAGAAAATATTTTTTAAGAAAATAATCTTTTATACTACTCTCCTGACCCCCTTCCCCCAAATCCTCATATTTCTTGTGCTCCCAAATTCACACAAACCTAAAAGAACTATTTTTCACGCAAAAATAACGTTGAAATTTGTGCTCCATAACTAAAAAGGAAATTACTCTTTCTACAACATGAAAATAAAGTACGCATTTTGTTGAAATGAAAGAAAATATTTTTTATACATCGCGAAAAGAAAATACTTAGTTTGTTGTAATAAAAAAAATATTTTTTCTACATCATGAAAAGAAAACACTCATTTTGTTGAAATGAAAGAAAAAATATTTTTTACTACATTATTTTTTTGAAATGAAAGAAAATATTTTCTACATCATGAAAAGAAATTATTTTTTTGTTGAAATGAAAGAAAATACTTTTTCTACGTCATGAAAAAAAAATACTCATTTTGTTGAAATGAAAAAAAAAATTACTCTATCTACAACACGAAAAGAAAGTACTCTTAATAATATTTCTATTTAGGGTGAGAGTGGGGTAAGGTGGGGGATGGGGTAGGTAGAGGAGGGTAGGGTGGTGTGGGCGGGGATAGGGGTGGGTGACGTAGGGGTGGGGTGGGATAGTAGGGGAAAAATTGAAAAATGTTTTCCTTCGTATCCTTCTGGAAATAGCAGCCACAATTAAAATGATAACCAGGTAATAATTGACTCAATTTGCCATCAAATGCAACAAAAAAACTAATGATATGCATTGATTACACATTCTTGAACGCCAATTAATAAATCTGACAATTATGTTGATGAACCAATTACAACTGCTTCAGCAACAGAAGATAAGACATTATCAAGTTTCATCAAATTGGCATGTGAGCAAGACTAACTATTTGACAGCAGCTGATCTTCGCTCACAGAACTGCGACGGGATGTCTGTTTCTTGATCACATGTCCCTGTATTAGCAAAAGTCATACAAATTATGAAAAAATGTACCATAAAATAATGTTTTAGGATCTTGTTTTCCAGAATGATATAGCTTGAATTAGTGTCTCGGACTTATTTTATATACACTAATGTAAAAGAATTCAGTGTAACTCAACCTATAATAACAGGTTAGCTGACTTGTTTCCTTGTTACCAATTACACATTATGATGAAGGAGAGGAATGACATTACATCGCTGAGAAGTAAATCGTGCGGCTCAAGCATGTGAATCACTTCTCCCATTTTAGGCCTGTTGCTAACATCTGGATCAACACATCTAAGAGCAATGAGCAGAATTCGTTTCAGTTCTTTCATACAAGGCATTTCTGGTAGCTTTGGATCCACTATTTGATCATATTGTTGGCTTTCCACCTTTGACTTTATCCAGTCAATTAAATATTCCTGCAAATTGATTATAACCCCATTTTAGACCACCCTTTTTCCTTGTTTTATCTGGGAAAATCAGAATAAATGAGTATGCCAAAAAAGAAAGAAAATGGAGACCTCTATTTCTGTGATAGTATACTCAATGGAAGTCTTTCCAGATACAATCTCCATGATAAGTATGCCAAAGCTGTAAACATCACACTTATCATCTAAAATTCCAGTGGATAAGTATTCTGGTGCAAGATAGCTGAAACAAGCCATAGAAAAGAAAGTTACAAATCAACCAAAAAATAATGGGGTTTGTAGTTTTTTTATAAGTTTAAGAAACTACGAGATATATACTGCCTTTCCTGGTTACTAAGACAATTACGTGTGACCTTTTAGGTGACCTGATAGTGTAAAATTATTTTATATTGTTAGCGTATAGAAGCTAAAATCTGTATCAAGAACTCACCCTGACATTCCAGTAGGGGGTGTAATTGGGTAACTCCATTCATCAGAACCTAAGAGCTTAGTGATACCAAAATCAGATATCTTTGGATTCCATTGCTTATCAAGCAATATGCTACTTGACTTTAGGTGTTGATGGATTATTGCTGGTTCAGTATCCTCGTGAAGGTAAGCCAAGCTGCATAAACCAAATTTGTGTCAAGTTTTAATTTGGTCTCTCCTTTTGAAATGTGAATTCAGAGTAGAAGAATTTAAGTAAAAACACACCCTTTTGCAATTCCTAGAACAATGTTCATCCGTATATTCCATGTTAAGGGGCTAACTTCAGTGATACAATCATGAAGCCACTGCCCTAAATTGCCATTGTCTACATACTCGTCCACGATTATCCTAATCCAATTATAAATAAAAAATGGTCATTCAATGTATTAATATGATCAATAAAATGGCTGTTTGATCGAGCAGAGAGAGGATTTGTAGTATTTGTAATATCCTTCAAAACAATAACCAAGCAATTTCACCAAGTGTCTATGTTTGAGACCCAATAAAGCTTCTACCTCCCTCGTAAAGTCCTTTGCTTTAGCCCTGCCATCCAGTGTTTGAAGCAAATAATAAGATAATTGATATTGTTTCTATTATTGATGTCGTATTTAATGAATCCGCTTGTACAAAATCCTGGGTCCACCACTAATTGACAGTATAATAATACAATCAGGTCCTTATAAGGTAATTACAGGTAAATTTCTATAATAAGTATCAGATTCGTAGTAACTTGTGCACGAACTAACCTGCTACTAAGCAACCGCTTTATTGTAACTCTAGTATTGCCAAACAAGATACCATAATAAACAATGGCATAATCTCCACAAACAACTAGATTTTCATCAGCAAAGTCATCTGTTGCTGCTTCAATCTCAGACAATGTAAACTGGTAACTAGGCCTAACATCAAAAGCAACAGGAGGATGAAGATATCTAGCCGCTGACTCTAAATCCATCGCACTACTCAGTGGTCCACTGGCTTGACTAGAGAATATCACTTGTTTTTCTGGGGTTCCAATGCCCATTTCAATCTCCCATCCGTTATGCGGCAATAGCCTTCTACTCATTGAATAACTATTGTGTAAATCTTTTGAAATCGTTGGCTTCAATGCATTACGTGCTTTACGACGTCGCCTAGTTGAGATAACATAAAGAGTGATGCCGAGAGCAAAGCAGAGGAAGAAAAGAATTATGCAAATGAGAATGGCAACCCATAATTCGACCCCAAAGAATGAAGTTGGCTTTGAGAGTTTTCGAGTGATGGATGAAACGTTAAAAAGCATTGTTAAGGAGATTACAGGATGACATTACAGCAGAAAGGGTTTAACTGAGAAGCGAGCTTAGAGAAAAAGTCGAGTAGATTTAGAGTGAGAAAGAGTTTGCGTTCAATTAAAACTCTGCTTTGTAATTCAAATGTTTGATAATTAAGGATTTAAGGTAACGAAACTGAGAGATCCTTAATACACCATCTCTTGAACAATTTGTTGCCATTTGTAATTGTATCATTTTTCCAAGTAAAGCTTGAAGCTGGCATTTCTTATGCTTATTTAAGTGCATCATTTGAAGTTTCTCTTATATTTGAGGGCAGTTAACCCGGCTACTGGGCTCAGTTGGCACAACTTTTTTTTCCTTCTTAGATATTTTCTAGGTCGAGACAGGCCCTGTGTTGGGGAATGCAAAGGAACAGTGAGAATCGAACCTTACATTTATTTATATGTGAAAATCAAACTTTGCATTAATAGGATATAAAATAAAAGGTAGCAGTTTTATCATAAATAATCAAAAGAAAAGATGAGCAGGAGAGTACGGCAATAAGGTCAACTTTCTCTTCTACATGAGCTGCATTTTACTCTAGCCCATATAATAATTGATTTGAGCAGGCAGCAGATAGTCAGCTACAAATTTGCTTCTGTTCACTTCTAGGCACGGGACAAGTTAATATACCAACAGCAAGTACATACACAAAATCTGCATGTAAACAAGTACATTCCAAAATCTTAATATGATTGTTTCTCCTCTGTGAAGAGGCCTTAAATTTGTTTAATAATTTTAGATATTTTTGTTTAATGTTTATTTATTTATTTTTTACTTTTTGAGATGCAATTTAATCTTGACGATATAACCAACCCATTTAATCTTTGTTGAAACATTACTAACTTTTGATAAGTTTTTATTAAATTTAATGTTGATTTTTTTTACTTGACCATCAATATAACTTGCTATATATCATTTCCTTCCAAAGTAATAATCATGCAGGAATTTGTATTTATAAAGATGATAAACAAATCGACTATAGTTTTTTACGATCTAATTAGCTTGAAGCATACCTACAGAAACCTTGAAAGAAAATATCTTACAAAGGAAAGTTCAAGTTGGAATTTGAAGAATTAGAAAGTAAGTGTAGATTTAATTGCCTTTCACTTTCATTAGATTTTTCTCAACCAACTACCACCAAAAAGAAAAAGACAACATAATAAGTACAATAAATATTTAAATTACATATAAGAAGAATAGCTTTTGGGGCCTCTAATTTTGTGAGGCCTAAAGGGACCGCTTTAGTGGCTCGGGGGTTAAGCCGCCTCTGGTCATGTACTAACACAATAATTCAGAATCTGCAGAAGAATATCCACAGTGGAGACTATGAAAAAGGAAATGCCGGGGGCATGCAGATCTGCTTAATGTCTCCGTTGAATGGTGTCTTCAACGGATGCAACTTAATCTCATAAAGCTTCGGCCACCATTTGCCTGTGACTGAATAAAGTAATAATTCGGCTTAATGATGTTTCCTTGTTATGGTACACTTGTTACTATAGAACAACAGAATTTATATGAAACTGATGAACATTTTTGGCACAATAACGGCAAAAAGTTGATCTGTCCAAACTTCACCATTATAATCGTGCTTGATTCATAATACATGTAAATACTTATAAAAACTATGACTTCATATTAATCTCATTGAATTTTTCTATCATTTACAGAAAAAATGTCGGAAGAAAATAGTGGCAGTAGGCAGGTCAGTCTACGAATACACGAGTGTTGCCATTCTTTCACATGTACATACTTTTCTCCATAGATATGCTTTACTGATGTGACAAGAATCTCATTTCCAATCTTTCCCCTAACCCGACCCTAACAAATTGAGAAACTAGGATTGCTGGGAATGGCACACGTCACATACATTAAATATCTATTGCTTGCTCTTAACGTGTGGAAACTTGATTCAACTACTATGGCTAATCAGGTATTTAACCAATTAAGTCACGGGAGGCATGCTCCGTAAATATGCATTTTTAACTGACTTTCAGGTATCCATCAAGTGAGAAATTTTCTCAAATATTTTGTGAATAATCATAACCAAACCCTAAGCACTAAAGGAAAAGCAACAAGATGATGGAGCTCACCAAAAAGACGGTCGCCATCCCTATCCCATGCTATGCCATTTAAGACATCAATTTGCTGCAGCAAAGGTAAGTATTGAAGATGTTCAAAAGGTCAAAGTAAACATTATACACAGAACCAAAAGCAGTTGCTAAAATACACTGACCTTCAAATTGTGTAGCAATCCTTCTCTGCATAAGAAACAGAAGACGCATCATTTCACTCTACCTCCAATTTTTTAGGAGTAATAATTTCCTAATACTGAAGTAATGCTACTAGGAAAGAGCCGTTAGAAGAACCTCAAATTGTGGAGGAGAATCCATCCAAGCACTGAGCCATCTTTATGTGATATTCTAGCTATACAGTCAGTCTGCAGAGATAGGCGGACATAAGTCAGAGTTAACCCTACGCCACACTTGAGTTGTAAACGAAACTATTCAAACGTTTGGGCTTCAGAATCAAACAGAAGCATTGTATACTTTACTAGAACTGGTATTGTTGTCAAAGGCAAAAAGCCAAAAAATCCAAAGTTTGCTAGGACTTGAGCAAAAAGCACAGTTACTGCACGTACTTTAGGTAAGAAAAGAATAAATGCAGAAATAACTATACAACAACAACATAAACCCAGTATAATCCCACTATTGGGGTCTGGGGAGGGTAGTTTGTACGCAGACCTTACCTCTACCCCGGGGTAGAGGGTAGAGAGGTCGTTTCCGATAGACCCTCCGCCCTCGGCTCCCTCCCTCCAAGAACTCCCCATCTTGCTCTTGGGGTGACTCGAACTCACAACCTCTTGGTTGGAAGTGGAGGGTGCTCACCACTAGAGCAACCCACTCTTGTCGTAGAAATAACTATATATACAAATATTAATTACACATATAAAGGAGTTGGAAGCAATTAAGTGAACTTATGAAATACAAAGCCATGTTAATCAAGCTCAAAAACCAATTTTTTAACTCAATCAATTCAAATACCATTTAAAATACCTGATACAGTTGCGACCATGCAGCTTTGAGTCTCCAATTCAAATTTACTGACTAGTTTTTCATAAACTAAGCTTCTATTTTTCTATTCCTAATCACTAAATATTTGCTATTAACAGGAAAGATATCATTTTTCCAACTAATGCTTAATGTCTTGTGCCATCTTCAAGAGAGAACCTATGGACACTGAGGCAAATGCTTAGGTGCCTTGGTGTCTAAACTGTAAGCGTCACCTAAGTGAGTTCAGTGCTACATTTTTCAAGACAGTTCAAGCCATGATCGATGAGGCTCACACATTAGCGCTTTGTTGCACAGACTGAAGCTCTGTTTAAGTGAAGAGCTTTACCTATAAGACACCTAACTTCAAAGGTTTAAGGATGTCTCAAGTGATTATTTTTAATAAGGATCTCAAGTGATTCTTTAAAAACACCGAGAACTGGTATACTCGGAAAATATCCTCCATCATTTTGGTTGCTCATGTAATGAGATAAAAGTTCTCCATCGGACTTGGAAATTGAGGAAGCCACTACATGGCAAATCAAAGAGAACCCATTGATCTGTACTTCAAGCTCAGTGATAACATACAACATCCAGAACTTCACATATTGGGTTCAGATAAAGCAGTTAATGTTATTTTTAAGTTTTAACAATGATGCCTGGTATCCTTGTTAGTATAACTACAAGGTACCAGAAAAGGACTTGCCCGCAAGCACTCACTAGCAGAACAAGTAAAACACAGTTTAAGTTTCAAGAAGAATCTCAAGATGCTGCCGTCTGTAGTTAGAGAAATAGCTTAGTAGCCACATTAGTAGCCCTTGGGATGATTTTAAGGGAAAATAATTGCGATGTGTAATAGAAAATCAATCTTTCTGAAGAGGGAGTTGGGGTGAGCAAGTCCATACCATCCAAACATTTGCCCAAACTTCATCATAAACATACTCTAGTTCATTCAATCTGTGCACTTCATCACCTTGATAGTTTACAAATTTTTTTTTAACTACTGCAAGAACGGGAAAAAAAAGCATAAGAACAAAACGAAACATTCTTATATGAAGAACAAAACAACTGAATCATAATTTGACCTTCAGATGACAAAACCTTTCATAGTTTGAGGGTCAATTTGATACAGGGTAGAAGATCCATCACTTCCAAAAAGGACTTTCCCATCAGTTGCCAATCCCCAACCATCGGGCATACCATGGCTGAACTTCTCAAACTGAAGAGGAATATCAACTGTAAGAATTACTGAGGTGGAAGGGGAAAGAAGCAATATAGAGGAGTGCATGTCACTATAAAAGCTTGCAACCACAAAAATACTAGCATTTCTCGCTCCACAATCCCAAATGAGAAAGGATTAATACACAGCATATTTCTGCATCGCAAATGGCAGTTTATGTTGTATATTAAACTTCGGACGAAAAACCGAGATTCACGTTCTGGAAATGGCAATCTTTCTGTTCAAGTAGTTGAATACAGAAGGCAACTGAAATCAAAATAAAACCAGCTTAAAGCTTCATCAAGCAGAGAAATTTAAGTTAGGTTAATGGAATTCTTTTTCCAGTTTGAAATATACACTTGAAGAATAGTCAATATCTTGAAGATAAAGATGTAGTTGTCTATTATCATGTCATTGTTAAGCATTTATCAGCAATATCAAAATAAATGTAGAACAACTGATTATAGATTAACTGTATATAGATGTTCATCAAAGAAACTGTATTGAGATGCTTAGCTAGTGACAACTCAGGAAAAGTCTCAACTGACAGGTAGACCTGTCGAACAATATATCCAGAGCAGCCAAAGATAGAAATTTTTCCGATTTCATACTATCAGCCAAAAAGTATAAGTTCCAGACACATACTATTATAGTTAATGCCATCATGACACTACTTTCTATGTTTTTTTCATCACTTTCCGCCATGACCTCAGCGTCAGAAAGTTGGGATTTGCAAACGAGATCAAAACAAAATGATCAGCACAGGGAAAATCTCTCTTTTCCAGCCAGAGAGTTCGCAGTAAACATCATAAAATTCTTTACTAGATTACATCCATGATCCAACAGGACTTCATCTGAGCAAGTCTAGCCACTATTAACATCAATAGCACAAAACTGCAAAAAAATACTGAACAAATATTAAAGCATAAACGACATACTTTGCTCAGATTATGCCGATCATATATGTAACCAGTACTCTGCCGCCAAGTTACTTGAATCAACCTATAAAATAAGTTAAGATTATTATATCAGATTTGAGGTCCATCTTTTTCATCATAAAAGGAAAAACAACAATCACTGTACAAGGAAATACAGAAATTGAGAATATACCATGCAGTCAAAACTCTTTTATTTAATTTTAAGTCAGAGAACTATTCGAAAGCACAGTGGGTACTTCCGCAATCAAGGGAGTTTTCAGAAGCCCTTCAAATTTTAGGAGCTATCAACTTATTTAGCAGAATAAGACATAATCATGCAGAAGTACCGAGAGGAGGATAGATAAACTCTTCCTTACAGAGAGGGAGAGAGAGAAAGGGAGAGAGAGAGAGAGAGAGAGAGGAACCACAAAAGCCTGGTTTCACTAGTCGGATTCCGGGTTCCATGAATCATGAGCGGATATTAAAAGATTTCCGATTAGAGGACTACTACGACTACAACATCGTTGACGCAAGCCTGTTTAGTTCCATCTCCTTGAGTTTCAACTGGAACACTAGGAGTTGGAGTCGGGTTCAGGCATCAAGTCATAAAAGATCATAGTAGTCAAAAACCTAAAAGGGACTATATCCATGTGGGCAACAAAAACATGTTTTCCTTTATTAGTCAAAAACAACATATTGATTAGCATCGTATTCTCCCAGAAAGTAAGTTCCCCAGAAGCATCATTATCACACTATATAGCTTATAACTAATGGGAAACAATATTTTCTTTTGGAAAAGAACGAGTTACTTATCACATGAATTTCTTCACTAGTTGAATCAAGAAGAGTAAAAACATTCTTTTTTTTAAGATAAAAAAGAAAACCTATCATCGGCTGAATGAAAAGCAAAACCATTCAGTTTAGATCACAAACCTATCACCAAGAAGAGTTAAGCCCTCCCCAAAGTCAGAGTACTGCATTTTCTGGATAGCCTTAACCTGTGAATGCCAGAAGGAAAAAGGTTCAATGATATATCAACTCGGCATCTCCAACTGAGCTTGAACGTAAATAACTATCTATTGCACTTGTCATTGGTCAATGTTAATATCATGGGAACACATTTTCTTTTTTTGATAATGTATATCATGGGAACAGCTGCTGCATAAAAAGAAACATCAGCACTTTACAAAGTTACCGTATGGCAGGATGTTTCCTTAATAGGGAATAAGCTTCCACATTCATTGCATCTTCTTGGGCAATTATGTTTCTCATCCTTTGTTTCCTGTTTTCTAACTTTCATAATTTTTACATCATTTTGTTTTTAAAATTCTCATTTTGAACATAATAACTGAAATGATAAAAGAACTTATCTAAACTATTTTATTTCACACCATCTTTCATTCAGCGCATCTAAGCCAATTACCTCGCCAGTCTGCAGAGTGACCTTCCGAACAGATGACTGTAGTCAAATATCATAAACACTATCAGTTACGAAAATATTCTGGTAAACCAAATCTTCCTAAGAAATAATCAGTTGAAGTCAACTTTAGAACCAGAGGGAAACTCACAGCCCCATTCATTCCAGTAGACTCAAATAGGGTATCATTTTCTGCATACAGCAGTCCCTGTAAAAAAAAAAAAAAGTGTTCACTGTTCAGTATTATTAGATGGAAAAAGTGCTATCTGATTACTTATCAAAAGAAAAAACCATATGATCAATAGTTTAATACTATAGCTGGCCCCTACTTTGGGACTTCTAAATAGAATTGAATAGGATAAATGTAGCCAACCCATAATATTTCAGGTTTATTACCAAGCAAAACATCTTAAAACTAAAAAGCAAGCAAAGAGAGGGGAGAACATCGATATCTAATAGCAACATCCATAGATTTCAATCATTTTACAACAATGGTTGAGATCTTACCATTTGTAAGCTGATAGTGCGAAGAAAAATGTATTTTGTCTTTGCTCATTTAGGTTTTGGCCCGGTAAATGTTAAGCATGTTTAAAGTAGTTAAATAGAACAGTTTCACCTAAGATTACATATAACTCCATCATCATAGTTGATCGAGGTGAATGGGGAACAGTCTCCGCATCTATTGACAGGAATGAGATTAAAGAGAATATTGGGCCGTTAGTCATTTCATTTACAAATGTTCAGGAAAGAGAACCATCAAAGGTGAATGACGCAAACTAAGCCATGGAGAAAGACTCCAGTACAGTCATCAAATAACGCCTTAAAGTTGATTCTTATTGTCGGTTTGCTGAAACTTTCTATCAATTGGTGATGTTTATTGTAAATGCAGTAAAGGAACTATAATTATTTCGATTAGATGTATGATCTGATATGAAGATACCAGATACTTGTACTAGCTCTAATTTCATACCTAAGAGAAATGAGAATTGAGAACTCAGCCTGTCCTGCAACATGTGTTTGATAAGGAATTAGGTCTCTCTTTTTTAGGTACATTACATGCCAGCAGCAAAGCCAACTAAACAATTCGAAAATATTTGAAAGAAAATTTGAAACACATAGTATAGAGTCCATTTTATCCTACTAGCTCAATAAGAAAATACTCTAATTAGACAAATTTTTTCATATGCGAACTGAATTTCTAATCCCTATTTCTGATGACACAAATTAAATGAAAGAGGCGCTAGAACTCAACATAAGTCTAGATGATCAACTAAAATTAAAAGAAATGAAAGAAAAAATGAACCTGAGTGAAAGCGCCAGGATCGTGAGGGAACTCATTGACCACTTCGACAGTGTAAAGCTGATTAGACGGGACATCGTATTGAAACCCGCCTTCCTTTGTCGATGAAGTATTTAAAAAAACTACTAAACAAACAACTAGGATTAAAAAGACAAGGACGGAGATCTTTCTGTAATGGAGAAGAAAAGGAGAGGAAGAAGCCATTGAAGGTTGTTGAGGTAGGGAGTTAATTCTTCTAGTATTAGATTTCTTTCTCATTCTTCCGCCTGGCATGTGGTTGACACCTCAGCAACGACGGTCATGGATTCCTCCGGGGTAAGGGCACGCCGGAGCGACGACGGGAATGGGCGAGGGGGTGGCAGATTTACGTGGGTAGTCTAGATGAAAGGCGTGGTCGTCGAATGCCAATTGCCAATTTTGACTTTCAATTCTTAACAGCATCAAATTTTCGACTGTAGCACATAAGTCCCTAATGGCTCGTTCGGTTACAATCACTAGAGATGACAATTTCGAAAAAAATAAAGATAATTTTTTTTATTAAATTCTAATTTAACCAATTCCAAAATTATTTATATCATATTAATTACATTATTTTATACCATATTAAATGTTGGATCAAAATTTTAAAAATTATTAATCTCGAGATAAATAATAAGATAATAAAGACGTTCTTCTCCAATACTCGTTCTCTCAAAGTCCTTTAAGAAAATTAAGGTCAAACAAAAATACATTATTCCAGTTTATTTAGTGTATAAAATTAAACACATATTTTATATTATACCTCGTATATTTATTTTTTTAGTCTAATATATCAAACATTTACTAATAAAAGTATATCAACAAAATACTTTATTTATTATTTAATTTTGGTATCATAATCTTTGAATTATAATTCCAGTATAACTTGTTGGCAAATCAAATGAACCCTAATTTTAACCATGGGAAATTTAAGAATACCCATGTACTACTATAAGGTTGATCGAACAATAACCATAAAATAGAACGAAAAAAGTAGTCTATCCTTTTGGAACGACAGGGGCGGCTCAATACTATTGGAGATCTAAAGCCAAACTCCAATTGGAGGCCTTAATTTTTTTCCAAAAAAGAAAAGAAAAAGAAAATAAGCTTTCATATATATATATATTTTATTTGAAGTCTATTTTCCTTGCCTTTTGAGATGCAAAGTTTTGAATAACTATTTTATAATCAATTTTTTCTAACAGTTCCTTTTCAACTGATAATATAGCTAATATATTCAACCTCTCTTGAGACATTGTTGATCTTAAATAAGATTTTATCAATTTTAATTTTTCAACCTCTCTTGAGACATTGTTGATCTTAAATAAGATTTTATCAATTTTAATTTTGAAAAACTTCTCTCCGCTGAGGCAACTGTAACATGAACTGTTAACACTATTCTGTAAGCAATATATGCATTTGAAAAAGAATCAAGTCTTTTTATCTGATTGAGGATATCTACTAGAGTATTATTATCTACCTGTACAATTTCTCGTAACACTTTCAACTCAGAAAATAAGTCTAAACCATCAATATCAGATTGATTATTATGTTTTAAAGAATATTCAAGGTTAAGGCAATATTTTTTTAAATTCTCATCATCGTGATCGTATTTACCACTAAATAGAAAACCCAAAATATTTTCATGGGCTTCGAATTGTTCAAATCTATTTTGGAAAGAAAAAAGAGCTTGGTCTATATGTATAAAAAGTAATCAACTATAAAGATTCTTCAAGAGACCTTATGATTTCGTTGTCAATATTCTCATCAAATTATTTCTTTCTATATATTACCCGTTTACTACGAAACTCAGGTTCTATATTCATCTCAGATGCAATTTTCTTAGAAGAAACCATAGCAGTACAAATCCTTTTTCTCTATATTTTTGAAAAAAGAAAATCAAACCTCTTAGTTGATCTATGGCAATATCAATATGTATATCTTTTGATTGTAAAGTTTTGCTAACTGAATTAACCTCAAATAATATATCATGCCAAATAGTCATACCCAATAAAAATTCAAAAATTTTAAGCTCATATGTTGCTAAACAACTAGCTTCACTTTTGATTTTCGGATCTTCACTAACTCCAAAGAATGAGTTAATGTGTCTATTTGTTTCACTAACTCCAAACAACTAGCTTCACTTTTGATCTTCTTCTACTATCTTTGAAATTTAAAAGATAGTGTGCCTGTTCGTTGAACCACTCCAAAGAACGATATAGCTTTTTTGTAAGAATTAGCCATGTCACAAAGTACTAAATTTAAATTATGACAACCACATAGCGTATAAAATAATTTAGAATTTATATCTAGAAGTCGTTTTTGCAATCCTTGGTGTTTTTCTTTCATATTGGATCCGTTATCATATCGTTGTACTCTTAGATTATCAATATCAAGTCCAGTATTTTTTATCTCATCTATAATAACTTCAAAAAGGCCTTTTCCACTTGTATCATCCATTTTTTAATTTTTTTAAAAAATATTCAGTAATTTTTATTTGAGTTGCTGAAATGTCCACACTTCGCAATATAAAAGACATTTGTTCTTGATGACTAGTATAAGGAGTGTAATCAAGTATGATTGAGAAATACTTTGTTTCTATAATTTTTAAAATAATTTTATTCTTACTTTTACTTGCCAACAAATTTATCAATTTATTTTATATATTATGTCCAAGATAATGATTATGAATTTCATCATGTTTAATTCGCCGAATATGCTCTTGCATAATCGGATCAAATTCTGCAATCATTTCAATTAGACTTAAAAAAATCTGTTGCTTTCTTGATAGATCTTCTTATTTCCCCCCCTAAATACCAAATTATTTTTTTCAAGAGTTTTTATCACTGCAATAATTCTTGACAATACATTTTTCCATTGCTCACTATCTCTATTGATTTGATCTTGAACATCTTTATCAATTGTTTTATTTTCCTGCAATCTTAATTCTAAATCAAGCCAAGCACCCTTATTAATGATATAGTCGTTTGATGTTTCATGAGCTTTAAGCTTAGCACTAAGGTTTTTCCAATCTCTACTACCTTCATTCGCTAGTTTACTATTACTAATACTAGAAGTTGTATTAAACAATTTGCGACAAAAATAAAATACTTTATCTAAGTCTTTAGAATAAACTAACCATCTCCTTTCATGTTTTTCAGCATTTGCCAATTTTTTAAAATAATGGGTATTAGAAAAACTAGTGTTATACCTGTAACGACCCGACCGGTCGTTTTGAGAGTTGTAACTCCGTTCCCCTATTTACTGCTCATTTTATACTTTATAGTTGTTATATGACTTGCCGGGGTAGTCAGTTCGGGTCCGGAGGAATTTCAGAATGAAATGAGGCACTTAGTCTCAAGGTTGAAAGCTTAAGTTGAAATAGTTGATTGGATGTTGATCTATGAGTAAACGCCTCCGGAATGGAGTTTTGATGGTTCCGTTAGCTCCATTGGGTGATTTTGGACTTAGGAGTGTGTCCGGATTTTAGTTTGGAGGTCCGTATTAGAATTAGGCTTGAAATGGCAAAAGTTAAATTTTTGGAAAGTTTGACAGGGAGTGGACTTTTTGATATCGGGGTCGAATTCCGATTCCGGAAGTTGAGTAGGTCTGTAATGTCATTGTGACTTGTGCGTAAAATTTGGGATCAATCGAACGTGATTTGATAGGTTTCGGCGTCATTTGTAGAAGTTGACTTTTCTTAGTTTTATTAGGCTTAGTTGGTGTGTATTTAAGGCGTAAATTGGGAGTTTGAGGCTAGGGATTCAGAGAGTTTGATTTGGGGATTTTGGGTGACGATTTGATGTCGGATTTTGATATATTTGGTATGGTTAGACTCGTGGATGAATGAGCTTTCGGGTTTTGTGACATTTATCGAATTTCAAGACATGGTCCCGGGGGCCGGCTTTTGAGTCAAGTTTTGACTTTTGATTTAAGTATTTTCTTATGGAGTTGATTCCTTTAGACCGTGTTGATTATATCGAATTATTTGTGGCTAGATTCGAGGCATTCAGAGGCCGTTTTGCGAGGCAAGGGTGTGTTGGAGTAGAGATTTGCTCGGATTGAGATAAGTAACAGTTTTAAATTTGGTTATGAGGGTATTAAACCCCGTATTTTGTGCCATGTGTTTGGTTTTGAGGTGACGCACATGCTAGGTGACGGGCGTGTGGGCGTGAACCGTAGGAATTGTGACTTGGTCAATTCCATGGAACTGGTTAGTTGAATAATCTGCTGTTATCCGTACATTTCCACGTATTAGAGGAATTGAACTGCAAATCATGTTAGAAATTATGTTTAGACCATGTGTTGACACTGTAGGGACCTGCAGAGGTCGTGTACATGTTGAATTATCTGCTAAATTGCTATTTTATACTCAGTCACAGTTTTACTTGCATATTACATCACACTCTGTATTGTTCATTATTGATGCATTATATCATTGTTGTTTGAGCTACTTATCATGATTTCTGAGAGCCTGAGAGACTGGGGAAGTTGATGACTGAGTGAGGCGGAGGGCCTGGTTGTGAGGATATCTATGGGATCGGGCTGCACACCGCAACATGTTTCATTGATATATGCCATGATTGGCTTGTTATAGCGCTTGGGCTGAAGGAGCCCCTCCGGAGTCTGTACACACCCCTAGTGAGCGCATGTGCCAACTAAGTGCGAGTGCCGGGTGCTAAGTGATTGAGAGGAATGAGTGACTGTGAGGAAAGAGTGATTGTGAGGTTGAAGTGAATGGGAGGACTGAGTGACTGTTGCTCTGAGAGGATGCATTGACTTCATTATTGTTGCACTTCCGCTGTCATATATCACCGTCTTCTGTTTCAGTGGAACTTGACATGAATTAACTGTTTTGGCCTTAATTGTCGAACTTAAAAGCATGCCTACTGTGATGACCCAATATGTCATCTTTAATATTAAATATTTATTTTTATATTCTGAGACCTCAAAAAGCACTATTCAGCATTCCTCGACTTGCGTGCGCAGTCCGTAAATTTTTCCGAAAAGTTTTTATATGAAAAATTGATTAAAATGTGAAATAGAGTTATAAAACTCAATTGAGTTGACATCGGTCAACGTTTTGAGCCAACAGACCCGGATCAGTATTTTGACAGTTCCAGTAGGTCCGTATCGTGATTCGGGACTTGGAAATATGTCCGGAATCGAAATTGGAGGTCCCTAGCTCAAATTATCGGCATTTTAACAGAAACTAGAAATTTAAAGGTTTAAGAATTCCTAAATCTTGTCATAATTGGGTTTTTGTTGATACCGGGTTCCGATTTAGATTCCGAGAGTTCGATCAGTTTCGTAACAATATTTATGACTTAAGTACAAAATTTGAAGTTATTCCGAGGTACGTAGGCACATTTTCTGTTAGTTTTTGAAAAAAATAAAAGGTTTGATTTTATAAAGTTTGAATTTCTAAAGTTTGACCTGAGATTTGACTTTTGAGCAAACGACCCCGGAATAGAATTTTGATGATTCCAATAGCTTCGTATGGTGATTTCGGACTTAGGCGCATGTTCGGATTTGGATTTGGAAGTCCGTAGGATAATTCGGCGCATTTTGGCGAAAGTTGAAAAATAGAAGATTTTTGGAAAGTTTGACCAGGAGTTGACTTTATTGATATCGGGGACGAAATTCAATTTTGGAAATTGAAACAGCTCCATTATATCATTTATGACTTGCATGCGAAATTTGAGTTCATTCCGAATTGATTTGGCATGTTTCGGCGCGAATTATAGAATTAAAAATTTCATAAACTCATAAATTCGAATCGACGCGCGATTTGTAGTTTCGTCGTTGTTATGTGTGATTTGAGACCTCGAGTAGGTCCATAATATGTTTTGAGACTTGTTGGTGTGTTCGGATGGGGTATCGAGGGGCTCGGGTGAGTTTCGGAGTAGTTTCGAACCATTTTTAGGTCATTTTTAACTGTTGGTTTTTTACAGCAGGGTGCGAAATTTATGATGCACAGAGCTGACTTTGGAAGCTTATATCTCACAATCTATAAGGAATTTGGAAATTATCAAAACATAAAAGTTGTAGCTCTTTGATTCTAGATTCCATAAAAATAAACCATTCATCATTTAGACATTTGTACAGAAAGTTGTGATTGATTAACTGAATACTAGTAATGCAGTTATTTTTTGCCTGGCAGTGTGCATCGCCAAAAATTTCTGATGCACATGGCTAATTTTGGAAGCTTATATCTCGCAATTTATAAGGAATCTAGAAATTATCAAAACATGAAAGTTGTAGCCCTTTGATTCTAGTTTCTAGAAAGATAAACCATTCATCATTTGGACATTTGTACAGAAAGTTATGATTGATTGACTGAAGGTTGGTACCGTAATTTTTGGCTTGAAAAGTTTGAGACAAGTCGCATCTCACAGATGTGACTTGCTTGGACAGAATATATATGTCCGGAGTCCGACATTTTTGTTCATTTTTAGAGTTTTAGACCTTGGTTTTGGGTGATTTCAGAGGCATTTTTCACGAGTTTGAGTTGGGCAAGTATTCTTTATCCGAAATTAATTATATTTCATGATTTCATACTCATTTACATCATGAATCTGTGAATTTATGGAAGAAAAATCATATTTTTATAAAATCTTCCATAAACGAAAATTTAAGATTTGAAAGCCAATCCGATATCGGAATTCGATAATTTTTGTATGGTTGAACTCGTATCGGCACGATTGTTCGGATTTCGTGAGTCTTTTGAGATTCGAGACGTGGGTCCCACTGTCGGTTTTTGAAATGCATTTCGGATTTTAATCCGAAAAATTAGTAATATCATATAAAATTAATTCCTACGATTCGTGTTGAGAATATTGAATTGTTTGTGACTAGATTTGAAACTTTCGGGCATCAATTCGTGAGGCAAAGGTTTATTGGAATCTTGAATTTGGTTACGAAGCGAGGTAAGTGTCGTAGTTAACCTTGACTTGAGGGAATAGAACCCTTGAATTATTGTTACGCGAATTTCATGTGTAATATGAAGTATAGGCGAGGTGACGAATGCCTATACGTTGTCAAATTGATTGTTTGCACATTTATCTGGAAATTATAAATTATTTTAAATCATGAATTAATTATTATATTAATTATTTTTCTCATATTCATTGCTCAATATTATGCCTTGAATCCATGCTATATTTGCTACATGCTTATTTGATTTATGTGACTTAATTATTACTTGACATTTAGCATACTAAATATTAAATTGCTTATTTCATCCTTAATTTTCACAATTAATTGCTACTTGTCATCACTTATTTCTAAATAAATCATAATTATTATATGCTTGTTGTCTTACAATTTCATATTAATTGTTGCATTTATTGGAATAATTTCTTTTATAAGAATTGATAAATTTTATTATTGAGGAGCGGGTTGCACGCCGCAACAGAAATAAAAGTGAATATATTGGAGGAGCAGGTTGCACGCCGTAACAGAATTGATTGAAAGTGAATATATTGGAGGAGCGGGTTGCACGCCACAACAGAATTGATTGAAAAGATATATTGAGGATCGGGTTTCACGCCGCAACGGAATTAAATAAAAATAAATATATTGTGGGATCGAGTTGCACGCAGCAACAGAATTGAATATGAATATATTGTGGGATCGGGTTGCACACCGCAACGAAAAGTGATTTAAGTAATAATTGGTTATGACTGCCGAGTTGGCTTGATTATTGATATGATTTACCGGTTTAATATATGTGATGACCTGATAGGTCATCTTATGTTTTAGAACCTAATTTTGCACTTTGAAGCCTTAAATATATTATTTTATCCTTTCTCGATTTATGTGTACAGTGCGGGTGTTTTTCCGGAAAGCTTTTATGTTAAAAATTGAGAAAATATGAAAATTTTGCCTTAAAATCTATTTGAATTGACTTCGATCAATGTTTTAAGAAAACAAACATGGATTCGCATTTTGACGGTCCCGGTGGGTCCGTATCGTGATTTTAGACTTGGGCATATACCCAAAATCGAATTCGGAAGTCCCTAGCACGAGTTATCGGACTTTGTTGAAATTTGAAAGTTGAAAGCTTAATGACTTTAAAAGTTTTACCAATGTTTGACTTTATTGATATCGGGTCCGTAATGTGATTTCGAAATCCGGTATAGGTCCAATACTATATTTATGACTTGTCTGTCAAATTTGGTTAGAAATGGAGTTGGTTTGACGTGATTCGGATGTCCGGTTGTGAAATTAGAAGTTCATGATTTTTCTTGAAAACTTTCTTTGATTTGATGCTAAATTTATAGTTCTAGTTGTTATTTTGGCGATTTGATCGTGCGAGCAAGTTCGTATGATGTTTTTTGACTTGTGTGCATATTTGGTTTAGAGTCCCGAGGGCTCGGGTGAGTTTCGGATAGGCTACGGAGTGGTTTAGACTTAGAACTCAGCTGGTGTTCTGCAATTTCTGGTACTGGTCTCTGATCTCGCAATTGCGAGATCAATGTTCGCATTTGCAAACATCCCAAATCCTACCAGGCTCGCATTTGCGAGCAATTTCTTCGCATTTGAGAAGAGTACGTGGGTCAGCATAAGTTCACATTTGCGATCAAGAGGTCGCAATTGTGAGGAGGCCAGAGTTCGCATTTGCGAACAATACTTCGCATTTGCGAACAATACTTCGCATTTGCGAAGTGGGGATGGGGCAGGCTTGGTCGCATTTGCTATCAATTTGGTCGCAAATGTGGAAGATCAATGTTTGCAATTGCGAACAAGTCATCGCATTTGCGATGAAAGCAGAGATGGGAAGGACTTCGCATTTGCGATGGCTTCTTCCCATTTGCGGGGTTCGCAAATAGGTTCATTCTCTCAAATTTTCAAAACAAGAAACCCTAGAGGCGATTTTTCAAAGAACCCTTCTTCTCCAAATCATTGGTAAGTGATTCTAAACTAATTTATTTCAAACTTTCACTATATTTCCTAAGATTTCAACCTAAAATCTTGTGTTTGCATGGTGAAAATTGGGGGGTTTGGGTAGAATTAGGGATTTTTGTAAAATGTGAATTTAGACCTCAAATTGAGATCAGATTCCAAAACAAATTACATAACCGGGCTTGTGAGTGAATAGGTGTTCATATTTTGTGACTTTTATCCGATTCCGAGAAGTGGGCCCGGGGAGGCGTTTTGGGGAGATTTTCTAATTTCTTGCTTTAGCTTTGATTTAATTAATTACATTAGTTTTTTATAGTTGTATTTATGGTATCTAATTGATTTTGGCTAGGCTTGGGCCATTCGGAGTCGGATATTCGTGAAAAAGGCATTGTTGCCGATTGATTGAGCTTGGTTCGAGATAAGTGGCTTGCCTAACCTTGTGGGGGGGAAATTCCCTTAGGAATTCGTACTGTTGTGATATGTGAGCACCGTGTACGTGAGGTGACGAGTACGTACACATGCTATATTGTTGTAAAACCCAATTTTTACTGAGTATCAATCTGTTTTCCTCTTAATTTGAGTTTTACCGTTTTAATGAGTATTAGTGTGTTTCCATTCTTACTTGAGCTATTCCAATATGTGTAGTTATCCTGTTTAGTCTAATATCGCATGTCTACATTCTTTAACTTCTTATTTGAACTCTGTGAAGCATGCCTAGTTGATTTCCGGTTTTCCTTGTTCTTTATCAGTATTAACTGTAGAAATCTTATTGTTAACTGTTGTATTTATCGGTTTGAGCTGTGTGTTTACTTTTGAGACTACGAGGCGGTTCCTTGGGAGTTCTCTCTCACATTTATTTTTGAGATTACGAGGCGGTACCTCGGGAGTTTTTCCTGCATGTTTACTTTTGGGACTACGAGGCGGTACCTCGGGAGATCCCCCTGCACATTTACTTTTGAGACTACGAAGCAGTTCCTCGAGAGATCTCCTCGCATATTTACTTTTGGGACTACGAGACGATATCTCGGAAGATCCCCTGTTGAGTATTTATTTATTTTTGACTACGAGATGGTATCTCGGGAGTGCCTCTGCTGTTATCACATTGTGATGTGTTATTGTTTCTCTGTGAATTCTTTCTGTTAAATTTCTCGTTTTACTTCATTTTTTATATCATCTATCTTATTATTATATCCCCAATAGGGCCCGGACCTGACCTCGTCACTACTCTACCGAGGTTAGGCTTGGCACTTACTGGGTACATGGGATTGGTTGCACTCATACTATACTCTGCACTTCTTGTGCAGATACCAGAGTTGGTCCTAGCGGCGTACAGTAGATTTTCTCGAATTCAGATATCCACAAGAGACTTGAGGTATAGTTGCACGGCGTTTGCAGCTCTGAAGTCCCCATCTACTTTATTTTAGCTGTGTATTTCTGTCAGACAACTTTATTTTCATTCAGACCCTTATTTGTATTATTCTAGTAACTCATGCACTTGTAACACCAGTTCTGGGATGGTATTTAGACATCACTATTATTATGGTTTACTCACTTTATTTCAGTTATTAGTTTCTTTATTATTAATTAAATTAAATTATTAAAAACAAATGGTTAAAATTATTCTAACGTTGGCTTGCTTAGCAAGTGAAATGTTAGGTGCCATCACGTGTCCGAAGGTGGAAATTTTGGGTTGTGACAAGTTGGTATCAGAGCACTAGGTTACATAGGTCTCACGAGTCACGAGCAAGCTTAGTAGAGTCTGAAGGATCAGTACAGAGACGTATGTACTTATCTTCGAGAGGCTATGGAGTTTAGGAACAATTTCACTTCTATTCTACTCTGTCGTGCGATTTTATTCTATCATTGACGATTGAACTCTTCTATTCTTGTCCTCTCGCAGATGGAGAGAACACGCACTGCGTCTACAGCCGGACATGAGCCAGAGCCCCCAGTGACAGCTACGACTAGGGGCAGAGGCCGAAGTAGAGGCAGAGGCAGAGCTCAATCTAGAGCTCGAGCAGCAACACCTGTTGTAGAACCTCAAGTGGATTTAGAAGCAGAGGTCCCAGGTTAGACGGTACCTGTTGGACCAGTTCAGGTTCCGAAAGGATTCATAGCTACTCCAGTACTTCAGGACGCTCTAGTCCGTTTGGTGAGTCTTATGGAGGGTGTGGCCCAAAATGGTACATTTTTAGTGGCACCAGCCATCTCATAGGCTGGGGGAGGAACACAAACTCCCACTACTCCCGCTCCAGGGCAGACAACTCCCCAGTATCAGGCTCCAGTAGCCATCCAGTTGGGGTAGTTCAACCAGCTGTTGCAACACAGGCCGGTGATATACCTGCTTTGTCCTCTAAGGCTTTGTTGAGGTTGGACAAGTTTACCAAGCTATTTCCAATCCATTTCAGTGGTACACCTTCTGAGGACCCATAGGATTTTCTTGACCGCTGCTATAAAGTATTGCAGAATATAGGGATAGTCGAAAGCAATGGGGTTGATTTTGCTGTGTTTCAGATGACTGGTTATGCCAAGAGGTGGTGGAAAGATTATGTATTTACTAGGCCAGTTGGTTCGCCTGCACTTACCTGGGACCAGTTCTCGCAGCTATTTCTGGAGAAGTTCCTTCCTATCACACTGAGGGAGAATTACCGCAAGTAGTTTAAGCGTCTCCAGCAGGGCAGTATATCAGTCACTCAGTATGAGACCCGTTTTGTGGATCTAGCCCGTCATGCTCTTCTTTTGCTTCCTACCGAGAGAGAGAGGGTGAGGAGGTTCATTGATGGACTCGTTCAACCTATCAAGCTACAGATGGCCAAGGAGACCGGGAGTGAGAATTCTTTTTAGACGGCTGCTAATGTCACCGGGCGGATCGAGATGGTTCTTTCACAGGAGAGAGTGACAGTGTCAGATAAGATGCCTCGTCATTTCGGTAATTTCAGAGGTGCCTCATCTGGAGGCAGGAGTACTTATGGTAGGGGTCATCATTCTAGGCCATTTTATTCAGCACTTCAGACTTCTCACGGTGCTTCAGGGAGTCAAGGTCCTTATCTTCCTTACCCTGGACAGCCATCATTCTTCACATTCAGATCCTATTAGTGCACTACCACTCCAGTGTAACTATGGAGGCTATCTAACTCGTTCGGGGTCAGCTTCAGTTCAGCAGCCACTACAGCAGGATGGGTGTTATGAGTGTGGGAACATTGGTCACATCAGGAGGCATTGCCCTAGGTTGTTGAGCAACAGATCTCAGTAGAATTCCCGTGCCATCATACCAGCACCGGTTACTTCACCGCCTGCCCGACCACCTAGGAGTAGGGGTCAGACTGTTAGACGTGGAGGTCAGACTGCTAGAGGTGGAGGTCAGATTGTTAGAGGTGGATGCCATTTAGCTATGGCCTATCCCAGAGATGTAGTTCAGACTGGTGGGGTCCAGCCCTGATTATATGCTTTCCTAGCTAGGCCTGAAGCCGAGTCATCCGACATTGTGATCACAAGTATTGTTCTAGTTTGCCATAGAGATACCTCAATTCTATTTGATCCAGAATCTACTTACTCATATGTGTCCTCCTACTTTGCTTCATATATGGTTGTGCCTCATGATTCTCTGAGTGCGTCTGTATATGTGTCCACGCTGGTAGAAGATTCTGTTGTGGTAGATCATGTCTATCATTCGTGCGTGGTTACTATTGGGAGGCTTGAGACTAGTGTGGATCTTCTACTTCTCGACATGGTAGATTTTGACGTCATACTGGGTATGGATTGGCTGTCACCTTATCATGCTATATTGGATTTTCATGCCAAAACGGTGACCTTAGACATGCCGGGGTCTCGATTAGAGTGGAAAGGAACTCTTGGTCATTCTACCAGCAGGGTTATTTCTTATATGAAGGCTCGGCGTATGGTCGAGAAGAGGTGTCTAGCCTATTTGGCTTATATTCGCGATCCCAGTACGAATGTTCCTTCTATGGACTCAGTACCAGCTGTTCGTGAATTTCTAGAAGTATTTCCTGCAGATTTGTCGGGGATGCCACCCGACAGAAATATTGACTTCTGTATTGATTTGGCTCCGGTCACTCAGCCCATTTCTATTCCACCATACCGTATGGCCCCGCCGGAGTTGAAAGAATTGAAGGAGAAGTTACAAGACTTGCTTGATTAGGGATTCATTAGACCTAGTGTCTTGCCCTGGGGTGCACCAGTGTTGTTTGTGAAGAAGAAAGATGGTTCAATGCGGATGTGTATAGATTATCGGCAGTTGAACAAGGCTACTATCAAGAACAAGTATCCATTTCCAAGAATTGATGGCTTATTCGATCATCTTCAGGGTGCCAAGCTATTTTCGAAGATTGACTTGAGGTATGGCTATCATCAGTTAAAGATTAGGGCATCTGATGTCCCTAAGACAGCTTTTCGGACTCGGTATGGGCATTATGAATTTCTAGTGATGTTATTTGGCCTGACAAATGCCCAAGCAACATTTATGTATTTGATGAACCGGGTGTTCAAACCTTAGCTGGATTCCTTTGTGGTTGTATTCATTGATGACATCTTGATTTACTCCAGCAGTCGAGAGGAGCATGAGGAATATCTTCGGATTGTGCTTCAGACTTTGAGGGATAATCAATTATATGCCAAATTTTCAAAATGCGAGTTTTGGTTTAGACTCAGTTGCCTTTTTTGTGCATGTTGTATCGCCAGAAGGCATAAAAGTGGACCCTAAGAAGATTGAGGCAGTTCAGAACTGGCCTAGACCTACTTCAGTTACAGAGATTCGGAGTTTTCTAGGTCTGGTAGGTTATTATCGCCGGTTCGTGAAAGGGTTTTCATCTATAGCAAACCCATTGACCAGACTGACCCAGAAGGGTGCTCCATTCAGATGGCCAGACGAGTGTGAGTTGAGCTTTCAGAAGCTCAAGACTGCTTTGACTACGGTGCTAGTGTTGGTGCTGCCCACAAGTTCAGGATCATACACGGTGTATTGTGATGCATCTCGTATCGGACTCGGTGCAGTATTGATGCAAGATGGCAGGATGATTGCATATGCGTCGCGACAGTTGAAAGTTCACAAGAAGAATTATCCTATTCATGACTTAGAATTGGCAGCCATTGTTCATGCGTTGAAGCTTTGGAGGCACAACCTTTACGGCGTGTCATGTGAAGTATTCACAGATCATCGTAGTCTACAGTATCTATTCAAACAAAAAAATCTCAATTTGAGGCAGAGAAGATAGTTGGAGCTGTTGAAAGACTATGATATCACCATTTTGTATCACTCGAGAAAGGCAAATATGGTGGCCGATACTTTGAGTAGAAAGTCTGTGAGTATGGGCTACCTTGCGTATATTCTAGTTAGTGAGAGTCCGCTAGCTGCAGATTTTCAGACTTTGGCCAATCAGTTTGTGAGCTTAGATGTTTCGGAACCCAGTCGGGTTCTAGCTTGCACAATCGCTCGGTCTCTTTTATATGAGCGCATCAGAGAGCGATAATATGATGATCCTCATTTGCTTGTCCTTAAGGACACGGTACGACACGGTGGTTCCAAGCAGGATGTTGTGGGTGATGATGGAGTTTTGCGGATGTAGGGTCGTATTTGTATTCCTAATGTGGATGGGCTTCGTGAATTAATTCTTGAAGAGGCCCACAGTTCCCGGTATTCTATTCATCCAGGTGCCGCCAAAATGTATCAAGATTTGTGGCAACATTATTGGTGGAGAAGAATGAAAAAGGATATAGTTGCATATGTAGCTCGGTGTTTGAATTGTCAGCAAGTTAAGTACGAGCATCAGAGACCTGGTGGTGTTCTTCAGAAGTTAGAAATTCCCGAGTGGAAGTGGGAGCGTATCAATATGGATTTTGTTGTTGGACTCCCACAGACTCAGAAGAAGTTCGACCCAATATGGGTCATTGTGGACAGGTTGACCAAGTCAGCACATTTCATTCCAGTGGTAATTACCTATTCTTCAGAGCGGTTAGCTGAAATTTACATTCGTGAGATTGTCCGCCTTCACGATGTGCCCGTGTCTATTATTTTAGATCTAGATAGGCAGTTCACCTCGCAATTCTAGAGGGTTATACATCGTGAGTTAGGCATGCGGGTTGAGTTGAGTACATCATTTCATCCACAGAAAGATGGACAATCAAAGCGCACTATTCAGATATTGGAATATATGCTTCGCTTGTATTATAGATTTTGGAGGTTATTGGGATCAGGTCTTGCCACTTGCAGAGTTTACCTATAATAACAGCTACCAGTCGAGTATTCAGATGACTTTGTATGAAGCATTATACGGGAGGCGATGCCGTTCGCCAGTTGACTGGTTTGAACCGGGAGAGGCTCGGTTGTTGGGTACTGATTTGGTACAGGATGCCTTGGATAAAGTCAAGGTTATCCAGAATTGACTTCGCACATCTCAGTCTAGGAAAAAGAGTTATGCCGACCGTAAGGTTCATGTTGTTGCATTCATGACTGGAGAAAGAGTATTGCTCCGGGTTTCACCTATGAAAGGTGTAATAAGATTCAGAAAGAAGGGAAAGTTAAGCCCTAGGTATATCGGACCCTTTAAAATTCTTGAAAGGGTGGGTGAAGTAGCCTACAAGCTTGCACTACCACCTAGTTTATCAGCAGTTCATCTGGTATTCCATGTATCTATGCTCCGAAAATATCATGGTGATCTGTCCCATGTGTTAAATTTCAGCTCAGTCCAATTGGACAAAAATTTGACTTATGAGGAGGAGCCGGTAGCTATCCTAGCCCGGCAGGTCCGACAGTTGATATATAAAAGTTATCCATCAGTTCATGTGCAATGGAGATGTCAGCCAATTGAGGCAGCTACCTGGGAGTCTGAGTCGGACATGCGGAGTAGATATCCCCACCTTTTCACTAGCTCAGGTATTTCTCTAACTCCGTTCGAGGACGAACGTTTGTTTTAGAGGTGGAGAATGTGATGACCCATATGTCATCTTTAATTTTAAATTTTTATTTATATGTTCTAAGACCTCGAAAAGTACTATTCAATATTTCTCGACTTACGTGCGCAGTCCGTAAATTTTTCTAAAAAGTTTTTATGTGAAAAATTGATTAAAATATAAAATAGAGCTATAAAACTCAACTGAGTTGACATCGGTCAAAGTTTTGAGCCAATAGACCCAGATCAGTATTTTGATAGTTCCAGTAGGTCCGTATCGTGATTTGGGTCTTGGGCGTATGTCCGGAATCAAATTCGAAGGTCTCCAGCTCAAATTATCGGCATTTTAACGGAAACTAGAAATTTAAAGGTTAAGATTTCCTAAATTTGGTCATAATTGGGTTTTTGTTGATACCGGTCCCGATTTAGATTTCGAGAGTTTGATCAGTTTCGTAACAATATTTATGACTTATGTACAAAATTTGAAGATATTCTTAGGTACGTAGGCTCGTTTTCCGTTAGTTTTTGAAAAAAATAAAAGGTTTGATTTTCTAAAGTTTGACCGGAGATTTGACTTTGGAGCAAACGACCCCGGAATGGAATTTTGATGATTCCAATAGCTTCGTATGGTAATTTCGTACTTAGGCACATGTTCAGATTTGGATTTGGAAGTCCGTAGGATAATTCGGCGCATTTTGGCGAAAGTTGGAAAATAGAAAAGTTCTGGAAAGTTTGACCGGGAGTTGACTTTAGTGATATCGGGGTCGGAATTCGATTCTGGAAATTGGAACAAATCCATTATGTCATTTATGACTTGCATGCAAAATTTGTGTTCATTCCGAATTGATTTGGCATGTTTCGGCGCGAATTATAGAATTGAAAATTTCATAAACTCATAAGTTCGAATCGACGCGCGATTTGTAGTTTTGCCATTGTTTTGTGTGATTTGAGACCTCGAGTAGGTCCATAATATATTTTAAGACTTGTTTGTGTGTTCGGACGGGGTCCCGAGAGGCTCGGGTGAGTTTCGGAGTGGTTTCGGACCATTTTTAGGTCATTTTTAACTGCTAGTTTTGACAGCAGTGTGCGAAATTTCTGATGCGCAAAGCAGACTTTTAAAGTTTATATCTCGCAATCTATAAGGAATCTGGATATTATCAAAACATAAAAGTTGTAGCTCTTTGATTCTAGTTTCAGAAAGATAAACCATTCATCATTTGGACATTTGTACAGAAAGTTATGATCAACTAACTGAAGGCTAGTAATGCAGTTTTTGTTTGCCTAGCAGTGTGCATCGCCGGAAATTTCTGATGCACAGAGCTGACTTTGGAAGCTTATATCTCGCAATCTATAAGAAATATGAAAATTATAAAAACATAAAACTTGTAGTCCTTTGATTCTAGTTTCTAGAAAGACAAACCATTAATTATTTGGACATTTGTATAGATAGTTATGGTTGATTGACTGAAGGATGGTAATGCAGTTTTTGTTTGCCTGGCAGTGTGCATTATTAGAAATTTCTGATGCACATGGCTAAATTTTGAAACTTATATCTTGCAATCTATAAGGAATCTGGAAATTATGAAAACATGAAAGTTGTAGCCCTTTGATTCTAGTTTCTAAAAACATAAACTATTTATTATTTGGACATTTGTACAGAAAATTATAGTTGATTGATTGAAGGTTGGTACCACAATTTTTGGCTTGAAACTTTTGAGACAAGTCGCATCTCACAGATGCGACTTGCCTGGACGGAATATATATGTCCGGAGTCCGATATTTTTATTCATTTTTAGAGTTTTAGACCTCGGTTTTGGGCGATTTCAGAGGCATTTTTCACGAGTTTGAATTGGGTAAGTATTCTTTATCCGAAATTAGTTATATTTCATGATTCTATACTCATTTACATCATGAATCCGTGAATTTATGGAAGAAAAATCACATTTTTATAAAATCTTCCAAAAACAAAAATTTAAGATTTGAAAACCAATCCGATGTCGGAATTCGATAATTTTTGTATGGTTGAACTCGTATCCGAACGGGTGTTCAGATTTTGTGAGTTTTTTGGGATTCGAGACGTGGGTCCCATTATCGGTTTTTAAAATAAATTTTGGATTTTAATCCGAAAAATTAGTAATTTCATGTGAAACTAATTTCTACGATTCGTGTTGAGAATATTGAATTATTTGTGACTAGATTAGAAACTTTCGGACATCAATTCGCGAGGCAAAGGTTTATTGGCATTTTGAATTTGGTTGCGAAGCGAGGTAAGTGTCGGGGTTAACCTTGACTTGAGGGAATAGAACCCTTGAATTATTGTTACGTGAATTTCATGTGTAACGACGTATATGCAAGGTGACGAGTGCCGATATGTCGTCAAATTGATTGTTTGCACATTTATCTGGAAATCATAAATTATTTTAAATCATGAATTAATTATTATATTAATTATTTCTCTCATATTCCTTGCTCAATATTATGCCTTGGATCCATGCTATATTTTTTACATGCTTATTTGATTTATGTGACTTAATTGTTACTTGACATTTAACATACTAAATATTAAATTGCCTATTTCCTCCTTAGTTTCCATAATTAATTGCTACTTTTCATCGCTTGTTTCTAAATAATCATAATTATTATATGCTTGTTGTCTTGCAATTTCATATTAATTGTTGAATTTAGTGGAATAATTTCTTTTATAAGAATTAGTAAATTATATTATTGAGGAACGGGTTGCACGCTGCAACAAAAATGAAAGTGAATATATTGGAGGAGCGGGTTGCACGCCGTAGAAGAATTGATTGAAAGTGAATATATTAGAGGAGCGGGTTGCACGCCTCAACGAAATTAAATAAAAATGAATATATTGTGGGATCGGGTTGCACGCAACAACATAATTGAATATGAATATATTGTGGGATCGGGTTGCACGCCGCAACGAAAAGTGATTTAAGTAATAATTGGTTATGACTGCCGAGTTGGCTTGATTGTTGATATGATTTACCGGTGTAATTATTATTATTATTATTATTATTATTATTATTATTATTATTATTATTATTATTATTATTATTATTATTATTATTATTATTATTATTATTATTATTATTATTATTATTATTATTATTATTATTATTATTATTATTATTATTATTATTATTATTATTATTATTATTATTATTATTATTATTATTATTATTATTATTATTATTATTATTATTATTATTATTATTATTATTATTATTATTATTATTATTATTATTATTATTATTATTATTATTATTATTATTATTATTATTATTATTATTATTATTATTATTATTATTATTATTATTATTATTATTATTATTATTATTATTATTATTATTATTATTATTATTATTATTATTATTATTATTATTATTATTATTATTATTATTATTATTATTATTATTATTATTATTATTATTATTATTATTATTATTATTATTATTATTATTATTATTATTATTATTATTATTATTATTATTATTATTATTATTATTATTATTATTATTATTATTATTATTATTATTATTATTATTATTATTATTATTATTATTATTATTATTATTATTATTATTATTATTATTATTATTATTATTATTATTATTATTATTATTATTATTATTATTATTATTATTATTATTATTATTATTATTATTATTATTATTATTATTATTATTATTATTATTATTATTATTATTATTATTATTATTATTATTATTATTATTATTATTATTATTATTATTATTATTATTATTATTATTATTATTATTATTATTATTATTATTATTATTATTATTATTATTATTATTATTATTATTATTATTATTATTATTATTATTATTATTATTATTATTATTATTATTATTATTATTATTATTATTATTATTATTATTATTATTATTATTATTATTATTATTATTATTATTATTATTATTATTATTATTATTATTATTATTATTATTATATATATATATATATATATATATATATATATATATATATATATATTATTATTATTATTATTATTATTATTATTATTATTATTATTATTATTATTATTATTATTATTATTATTATTATTATTATTATTGCATACAGGTTAATGTAAGTGACCTGCCTTAGCCTCGTCACTACTTCGTCGAGGTTAGGCTTGGCACTTACTGGGTACATGGATCGGTTGTACTCATACTACACTCTGCACTTCTTGTGTAGATACCGGAGTTGGTCCCAGTGGCGTACAGTAGATTTGCTCGGATTCAGCTATCCACAGGAGACTTGAGGTATAGCTGCACGACGTTCGCAACTCTGAAGTCTCCATCTACTTTATTTTAGCTGTGAATTTCTGTCAGACAACTTTATTTTCATTCAGATCCTTATTTATATTATTTTAGTAGCACGTGCACTTGTGGAACCAATTTTGGGATGGTATTTAGACATCGCTATTATTATGATTTACTCACTTTATTTTAAATTTTATTCCAGTTATTAGTTTCTTTATTATTAATTAAATTATATTGTTAAAAAAAATGGTTAAATGTATTCTAGCGTTGGCTTGTCTAGCAAGTGAAATGTTAGGCGCCATCACGGTCTCGAGGGTGGGAGTTTCGGGTCGTGACACCTACATTCCTATGTTGAAATCACTTTAATTGAACTTTAACTGTGAAGCTCGTCACTACTTTCAGTTCTTTATTTAGTCTTGTTACTTACTGAGTTGGTTGTACTCATGCTAGACCCTGCACTTCGTGTGCAGATCCAGGTGTTTTCGAACATGGTGGGTGTTGATTCCATCACACAGTTGATCTTTTGGAGGTTTCAAGGTACTGCCCGGTGTTTCGCAGACCTTGTCTCTCCTTCCCTATCTTTCCGCTTATTATATTTAGTTTCAGACTATCATAGACAGTATTTTCCAGACTTGTGATGTATAAATGCTCATGTACTCTATGACACCTCGATAGTTGGGAACTTCCGCGTTGAGTTTTGGGTTTCTATCCCTGTTTATGAGAACTTTTATTATTTAAACTGCTTTAATTCACTTTCTGTTAAAAGTATTGGAATTATTTCGTAATGTCGCTTGCCTAGTACCACGTTAGGCTCCATCATGACAGGTTAGGATTTTGGGTCGTGACAAGTTGGTATCAGAGCCTAGGTTACATAGATCTCACGAGTCATGAGCAGGTTTAGTAGAGTCTTGCGGATCGGTACGGAGATGTCTGTACTTATCTTCGAGAGGCTGCCGAACCCTTAAGAAACTTCACATTCTTGTATTCTTGTCATGCGGATTTGTTGATTCTGGTTACTAAACTTCTGTATTCTATTCTCTCACAGATGGTGATGACAGATGCTACCGGACAGGATAGACAACCACCAGTACCACCAGCTAGAGCCAAGAGAGGCTGAGGTCACTGTAGGGGCCGCGGTAGGGGCAGAGGTGCAGCTCGTACGACAGCTAGGGCAGCACTTACAGATCCACCAGTCGCTCCAGCTCAGGAGAAGGTACCAGATACGGTTGAGCTAGTGGGGCCAGCTCAGGCACCAGCTGTGCCTATTTTGATTCAAGGCCTTCAGGAGGCTTTGGCCCAGATTCTGACTGTGTGCACAAGCCTTGCATATGCGGTCTCAGTTCCGGCCATAGCAGCCACATCTCAGGCCGGGGAGGTACTCAGACTCCCACCGCCCGTACTCCAGAGTAGGTGATGGAGGAACTTCAGACACCGGGGGCAATACCAGCCTAGCCGATTGCAGCTGCTCAGGCCCAGGTGGTCCCTGTTATGACTGATGATGAGGAAAGGAGACTTGAGAGATTTGGGAGGCTTCAGCCTCCATCATTTAGCGGTGCCGAGTCATAAGATGCTCAGGGCTTCTTGGATAAGTGTCAGCGGATTCTTCGCACGACTGGTATTCTAGAGACCAGTGGGGTCTCGTTCACTACTTTTCAGTTCACTGAGGCTGCCTTCGGATGGTGGGAGGCTTATGAGAGGCGTAGGCCGGTCGGTGCAGCACCACTTACATGGCAGGAGTTCTCCGTTCTCTTCTTGGAGAAGCTCGTGTCGCAGTCTCGCAAGGAGGAGCTGCGCAGACAGTTTGAGTAGTTACGTCAGGAGGGCATGTCTATGACACAGTACGAGATAAAATTTTCTGAATAAAGTTTGTTTGGTTCCCACTGATTGTGATAGGATTAGAAGGTTCATTGATGGCCTCACATATCAGCTGTGGTTGCTTATGACTTGGGGGAGGGTGTCTGGTGCTACTTTCGACGAGGTGGTTGACATTGCTCGGAAGATACAGATAGTCCGTAGCCAGGAGCGTGGAGAGAGGGAGGCCAAGAGGCCTCATGGATCGGGTGGTTTTAGTGGTGTTCCTTCAGGGGGTCAGTTCTACCACAACAGGGGTCGTCCTTATATGCACGCTCAAACGGCTCGTCCAGTTCACTATGGTGCATCATCCACCCATGGTTCATACGGTTCTCATCAGGGTCAGTCATCTCTCAGTGCCCTTCCAGCTCAGAGTTCGTCCTGTGCTCCATCGGTTCAGGGTTCATCTATGCCAGGTACTTCTAGCAGTTATCCCAGTTCTCGGGGCTCCCTTCAGTCCCCACCACCAGCACCGGGGAGTTGCGTTGAGTGCGAGGAGTTTGGGCATATGTGAAAGCAGTGTTCTCGTCGCTCGGGAGGTTCACTGCAGCAGAGGAGTCAGGCTGTGACTTCAGCACTAGTTACTTTACCACCCACCCAACCAGCTCGGGGTGGGGCTCAGTCAGCTAAGGGTCGCCCAAGAGGGGGATGTCGATCAGGTGGAGGCCAGGCCCGATTCTCCTCTATTCCTGCCAGGCTAGATGATGTTGCTTCAGATGTTGTGGCCGATTATTTTAATAAATTTTAGCTGTTATTTTTTATTAACTTGTAAATTGGCTTAATATTTTGTCGCTATTTTTCTATAATCAATTGGCTTAATATTTTGTTACTGTTTTTCTATAATATAACATAGATATATATTTTCTTAATCTAAAAATATTTTTATTATTTTTTATGTTTAAAATTCTTTAACTGTAAATTTATCAATATATTTTTTGAGTATTATTTACTTACCTCTCATTTTTATTAATTAATTTAGATTATAAATATTCTAATATTATCTTTATCCCTCTCTTTTTATACATTCTTTTCTACTGTAATATTTGATTAGTCTTCTCATTTTGCATTCTACTTGTAATTAAAATTATTTAATATTTTTTTTGTTAAAGTATAATTTTAAATTCGTCAAAAATATAAAAAATAAGCCTTTTATTTTTTTAAAAAAATATACTAATATTTTTAATAATATTTATTTTGTGTTATTTATATAATATTCTTATCTTATGTATAAATATTCTAATATTATATTATTTTTAAATTGTTTTTCACTGTGGAATTATGAGTTATATTCTTCTATTTGATAACTAAAATTTCCTTTAGAAACAAATTAATTAATATATATATTTTACGTCTTTAAGACTAGGTAAGCCTAACACTTACTGAATTAAATAGAAGAAATCAACCATCAAACGAAGAATATGAGATAAAAATCTTATACACAATTTCAATTCCCAAGAACCGGTAGTACAAGTCATAAGCTCTATTGAATTGCTACAAAAACCTCTAAATACAATTGTTTCGAAATAGAGATAAACAGTGCAAGTATAATAACAGAAGGTGACTCCAAGGCCTGTGAACGCAACAATAGGTTTACTTGAGTCTCCACAGCAAGATCCGTACATCTAGCTATCGATCGACTAACTCCGAATTACCTGGATCTGCACAAAAATATGCAGAAGTGTAGTATGAGTACACTACATCGGTACCCAGTAAGTATCAAGACTAGCCTCAGTGGAGTGGTGACGAGGGACAGTCAAGACATTTACTAGACTAGATAGCTTGAACAAGTATAGGTATAGAACTAACAGAGTATGATATCTCTATAGAACTACACATAATGACAACAATAATACAGTGCTTGCAGTAGAATATAGAAGCAATAATTTGCAGCGGGACACCACAAGTAATAACACAGTAGAGTAAGTTGGACACAGTTTAAATCCGGTGAAAAACAAATAAAGGAAAGACAAGTAGCAACTTGATAAGAATAACCGTTTTTGCACCGAGTTTATTCAATATTCCCCACGAGGTACCAAACATCAAACTCACATAATTCACGAGTCTCAATTCATGAACCCTAATCACTTGGCATCTTGTGCACTCGTTACAACTAATAACTGTACGGACGACTCGCGTGCCAATTGAACCAATCTCACATATAAGACAAGTAGACGGAGTACATACAAATGATCGGTAGCATCAGTGTTCATCTTCTTAAACCGATAGGGTGATAAAGTACGTGTATGCTTGTGCAAGTGTTCTATCACAGTTTGGGCCAACGAATAAGAGTAGAGAAAATGAACGGCACATAAGGAACGATCCCCACAATTTGCACCAAGTAAAACTCACACATGTTAGGCATGTCACTACACAAATATCAACAACAACAATGCCCCCAGGCCATCACAAGTCATCACCAATCAATCCCTAACATAGCCCACCTTGTCTCTCCACGTGCGCAATAATAAAGTAAATGTCCGCCTTGTCTCGTCGCACGCGCATAATAATATTCCCACCTTGTCTCGCCACATGCACAAACCCACATATATAAGCCGCCTTGTCACGTGCATGTGCATATATCTAGTAATAACAGCACGGTAGAAACCTCGTGCAAACACCCGAACAAAACCTGCCAACAATATCACGTGCCAAAAACACAATATCACAATAGAATAATTTTCACAACATGTGCCCATATTCCACAATATTTCATATAAACAACGTCAATACCACAACCGCGCATAGCCCTCAGCTCAACAAACTGAGTACAGCAGCAACAACAATAATAATAACACGAGAATACGACAAATGAATCAACTCAAGAGCTTTGGATCACAAAGAAGCGGTAGAACGAGCTCACAAGAATAAACATAATAGGAAATACTAGTTTCAATAAGAATAGCTCAACAAGGGAGAGATGATATGTAACAAATGATTCCACAAAAGTACAATCCGACATCAAGGGAGATAACATGAGTCAATAATTTCAAATAAGGATGAGGCCACTATGATCAAGGATAACTAGCTTTATTTAGGGTTGAGCAATTATGAAAGAGGTACAAAAAATTCAATTAAGGATAAGCAACGAAAAAGATAATCATAAACTCAGTTAAGAATAGACAATTACAGAAGAGATAATAATAATTTCAATTAAGGATAAGCAATTAGGAAAGGATAGCATGGCAATCGAAGAGGCAACAACTTTAGTTAAGGCACACAAGAGTCAAATAGGCAATAAGAGTGGAACATGAAAGCAATTAATTCCAATTAAGACACGTAGAGGTGAAATTAGTAAATGGGGAACTTAACATAACAAAACAACTTCATATCTAATGAGCATAAGAACCAAGAGCCCTAAAAGGTCAACTTTTCACAAATAAGCCCGAGAACATACCCGTCACCTCGCGTATACGGACTTCACATGACACAATTAGCACCAAAGACTCAATACCTAAGGGAAAGTTTTCCCTACACAAAGTTAGGCAAGATACTTACCTCAAACCACGCTCAATCAATCAATCAATTAGACGACCTTATCCCTCGATTTCCAACTCCGAACGACTTGAATCTAGCCAAAATAATTTCATACTATAATCATAACTATAGAAAACTAATAAAATAATAAAATAATGATCTTAGCTAAGAATTGAAAAATCACTCCAAAAGGTCGACCCGGGCCCGCGTCTCGAAACCCGACCAAAATTACAAAAATCGAACACCCATTCGATATCAAGTTAAACCATATCAAAATTATCAATTTCCAACCTCAATTCGTCCTTCAAATCATCATTTTATATTTTGAAAGGTTTTACAATTTTTTCCCAAGAGGGGGTTGCTCTGATGGTAAGCAACTTCCACTTCCAACAAAGAGGTTGTGAGTTCGAGTCATCCCAAGAGCAAGGTGGGAGTTCTTGGAGGGAAGGATGCCAAGGGTCTATTGGAAATAACCTCTCTACCTCATGGTAGGAGTAAGGTCTGCGTACACACTACCCTCCCCAGACCCCACTAGTGGGATTATACTAGGTTGTTGTTGTTATTACAATTGTTTCCCAAATTTCCAACTTAATTCTCTAATTAAATGATAAAAATAGCAATGGATTCATAAAATATAATAAGATTCGGGTAGAGAACACTTACCCCAGTGAGTTTCTTGAAAAACCCACAAAGAATCTCCCAAAACCGATGTATAGAACTCAAAATATGTTAAAAATATCAAACCCTCGACATATATGCAATTCTGCCCAGAACATCCGCATTTGCGGACATACACGCGCACCTGCACTTTCGCTGGTGCTAGACAACTCTCCGCATCTGCAGTCTTCACTTGCCTATACAGGGATCACACCTACGACCATAGTTGCGCATCTGCGATTGTGCAGCAGCATCTCAAACTCCTCAGAAGCGGACATCACCTGGAGCCTCCAACGCGCATCTGCGATCCACCTTCCGCAGATGCGTCCTCGCACATGCGGTCCTCCAGTCGCAGAAGCAATTCAATAGGGTGGCACCAATGTCACATAAGTGACCAAACTCTCGCAAAAGTGATCACGCACCTGCACACCAAAACTCGCAGGTGCGACGCACTAGAACCAACTGCCCAAAAATTCCTAAGTCCAATATCCAAACCGTTAACCATCCAAAATCCACCCGAGGCTCCGGGGACCTTAATCAAATATACCAACACATCCTAAAATATGATACGAACTTAGTCGAGGCCTCAAATCACATCAAACAATGTCAAAATTAGGAATCGCGCCTCGAATCGAACTTATGAACTTTCAAATCTTTCAACTTCCAAACTCGTGCCGAAACATATCAAATCAACCCGGAACAACGTCAAATTTTTCATGCAAGTTCCAAATGAAAAAACAAAGCTAATCCAACTCTCGGAATCGCATTCCGAATTCGATATCACTAAAGTCAACTCTCGATCAAACCCCTCAACCTTCCAAAAACTTCAACTTTTCAATTTCGCCGAAATGCTTCAAATTACCCTACGGACCACCAAATCCAAATCTGGACGCACGCCTAAGTCCAAAATCACCATACGAAACTATTGAAACTATAAAAATTCTATTTCAGAGTCGTCTACATAGAAGTTAAATTCCGGTCAACTCTTATCGCTTAAGTTTCTAAAATACGAATTCTTCTTCCACATCAATCCTGAATCATCCGAAGTCCGAACTCGACTACGCACGCACGTCATAATACATGATACAGAGTTGTTCGAGACCTTAAGCCACTGAACGGAGCGCTAATACTCAAAAGGACCGGCCAGGTCATTACAATATTATCAAATTATGACATGAAACTATTAGTAACTTACCATATTAATATAATAAAATGGATATAGTTTTGTATTACTCATAAAATTTAACTTGACTTTATCAAGTATGACTATTTCTCAAAATTCTCTCGTTGTTCAAATTTTTCAATAATATTTTTGAGTATTATTTACCTACTTATTTTTGTCAAATAAATTTAAAGTATGGATAAAATCATATTATCTCCATTTTCTCTTTATACATTAGTTTTTGTTCTATAATATTTTAACTTTTTTTATTTAGCGTTTATCTATAATATGAATATTTTCATATTATTTTTCTAAATGCATAGTGTAGAATTAGTTCAAAGTTTAAATAGAGAAGTTCGTTTGTTATATATCATAAATCTTCTAATAACCGTAATAATTATATTTTAGTATCACTTCCAATAAGCAATTAAATTACTCAAAGTATAAATTATATTTATTTTACATTACTTTATAAATTTCTCACACTATCTCCACCTCCTCTTTCTATATTATTTCCCTTACTATAAAATTTGATATAATTATTTCATCTAGTATTTAATTTAATAAAAAATAAAAAATAGAAGTGCATATGCCCATACTTATACTTTACCAAAATCTCAAGGTATTTTTTCGTCTTTGGAGTTTGTTTTTTCAATTCAAAAGCTTGGATAAGTTTTTGTTTGATTTTGTTTAACAAAATAAATAGATAGAAGAATATAAACTATTATTATTATTATTATTATTATTATTATTATTATTATTATTTTTACTATTACACATAACAAAAAAATACATAAATCTTAAACATATAGCTTAACGCATTGGAGTTATTTCAAGCGTAAATTTATGTTCTCCTTTATTTTCAATATAGAATATTGAGTTTTAATTTTATTTTAAATTTTTATTATTTACTGTGTGGAAGAGTAATTTACTCTTTTTTTAATAGTTCATATAGCTTTATTTATTTCGTCTTCCTTTTTGTTATAATTCTTATATCTTTCATATCCATGAATGTTTTAATGGATTTGTCTTCTCTCTTCTTCTTTTTTTTGCCGTAATTATAGTATTCTATATGACATCTGCATCTTTATAGAAAATTGATACATCTTTTTATTATCTTAATAAATTCATACTTTTCCTTTTTTGCATATTTGTGGGGACAAAAGAAACTTGTCACGACCCAAACTAACCCTGTCGTGATGGCGCCTATCGTGGAACTAGGCAAGCCGACTCATTTCCAAAACAATACTCTTTTTTCTTCTCTAGAATTTTTTTCCACTGGGTTTTATTTTAGTTAAGGTTTTAACAAGGCACATTATCTATTGAATAGACATTCAAGGGGGAGTGTTATAAATAGAATTTTATTTAAGAGGAATGTCTATATTTTAGAGAGATTCTAGGGTTTGTTACTTTGTGGCTAAGTCACCTTTTTCCTATAAATAGAGGGGTTCTATTCCATTATAATTCATCCCAAATCAATAAGAATTCTCTTTTTCTTTGTAATATTCTTCTTTATTGTTTCATTACAACATAGTTTTTTGGCATTGGATGATTCTTTTAATACTTTTTAATTTTTAATGTTCCAAATTTATTATTCGGGTAAAATGTAGTAAAGAACGATGTATTGAGATTCAGAAAACCATAATTAGTCTAATTTACTTTGGATATTTTGGGATACATGGCAGCAGTTAACCTATTTAGATGTAATAATAATATATACCAAAGAAATAATATAAGACTTAGATGCTAACATTTCAACATATGCTATTAAAATAAAATAATTATCGCGTTGTAACACTCATTATTTGTTTGTCACATTTTTTAACCGTCAAATTATTTCCCAAAATCTAAAAAAGAAAAAAAAAGTTTGCGATATGTTAATGTAACAACATTTAAAGAAATGTTCAGCTAAAATTAAAGGAATTGAAAAAGTTGAGAACGCTTTCTCTTCATGGAAGAAAAAGAGAGAATGTTTATTCTTAAAAGGGAAATTACTATTCTAACTTCAAATGAAATAATAATTGTTCGACGACTGTGTTTAAGAGAGCGTTGAACGACATTACACAAATGCTTTAGACTTTCACTTCGTAACTTTTTTTAAAAGTTGATTATTAAAAAGGACAAATAAAATAGGGAATACATGAGAGTAACAAAAAGAAAATGATAAGAATGGAAGAGAAATTCATCAAGAAAAGAAGAAGATGAGAAGCTCGCAAATATTGAAAAATCTACTATTATTGTTAACTAAGGAAAAGAATCCGTGACAAAGACAAAATATACTTTGGATCATAAAATTCATGCTCAAAATATTTTGATTTTCTTCCTATGTTTAAAGTTTTAGTTTACCTTTGCATTTCAGTAACCAAAACATATACTTTAATTATATTTCCAAAATTCATTACGTGGTTGGTTTAAATAACAAATGTCATTAATTAGATTTCTCGAGACTTTACTTTTAGAAAGTAAATCAATCTATATCTAAATAAAGTTGGCTTGAGAAAGTTGGAGAGCCTCAAATAGAAGATAAAGTATAGTAAGTGCAATGATTTTGTTTTCAATTTTCCTTAGGCACAAATGAAACTGGCAAGAGTATATTCTCTCTTCTACCATGAACACTACTACTGACACCGTGAAGAAAACTCAAGGACGGAGAAAAATTGCAAGCAAGCCAATAGACAATCAAAACAGTAGGTATGTTACCTTCTCCAAACGCCGTTTAGGACTTTTCAAAAACGCTAGCTAACTTTGCATCTTAAGCGGTGCAGAAATTGATATTCTCGTTCAATCTTTAAAATGACAACGTCTATTTGCTTTCGGTTATTCCAACGATGACGCCGTCATTGACCGTTATCTCACCGGAAAATCCTCCTCCTTCTCATCCACCGTCGATCAATTCAACGTGCAACAAAACAATCAATACTATTCTCAAATTTGTAGAGAATTGGAGGCTGAGAAGAAAAAAAGGGAGATTATTGAAAATCAAAGAATAATGAGGGATTTTGGTGGAATGAACCAAGTGATGATATGAGAATTGAGGAACCTGAAGAATTTATGGCTGCATTGGAAGAGTAGAAAAAAAAAGTAACAATGAGAGCTGATGAATTGAGTATGATTAATGGTTCTTCAGTGCTGCCAACTACTTCAACTATGAATAATAATATTGCTATATTTGGGGCTGAAGCGATTATTAATCATGTTTAAAGTATGATTATTTGAGTATTAATTAAGAAGTAGCATGTTTTATCTTTCTAATTAACTTTCTCTTGTTTATGAAGAAGTAGTAATTTTGATCTATTAATTTAAATGATTGGTGTTAAATCTTGATTTTTTATTAATTAATTCTTCGTTTTTATTTTCTTGTTTCTAACAAGTTGAGTTGCGTAAAATATTATGGACATGGAAGTCTGCCAACACTCTTTCAACACAGGCATTAGCAAATCCTTTATTATGTATGTGATTGATAGTAGGTAGAAGTAGATAGTAGAATAAAGGGAAAATGGTCAAATATACCCCTCTACTTTCATATATTGTCTACATTTAATCTCCGTTATATTATCGGGCCAAATTTATCCCTACCGTTATACTATCGGGCCGAATTTACCCCTACAATCAGCAAATTTTTAAAAATACCCCTTGATCGATTAAGTAATCCAAAATTTTCCAAATTCTTTTTATTTAAATCACTTGTTGTTCTTCTTGCTCTATTATTTTTAAAATTTACTATTGATGTGAATGCTAAAGTTACTAGACTATACAAATTATTCATATTTTTTTTAATTACCAATGCACCCATTATTCTTCTTGTAATAAATAAAATTGGTTTAAAATTTTATTTATTTTTCAATCATATACACACCGTAAAATTTAGTGGGCCTATTTATTGTATATTATATGCAGACGATCATCATGTATGTGAATGTATATTCAAATATATTTTGTCATTGCGTGGTTAGTATAGAGTTCGATCGACTAACTTAAGAGTGTACAATGTGTAGACATTTAATTAAAGAAAAGTTGAATTAGACAATGTAAAGTCTCTCAGGAACTTCAACTTCAATCACTAATACTTGCAAAGTCTCCATACATTTGGTGCAACGAATTTATTAAAATTGGGATGTTGTAAATACTTTTAGAATTTAGAAAAGTACCTAATTTAGATTTTTCAATTTACTATACTTTGTTTATTCGGTTGTATTATTTAATATTTTTTCTCTTATTATTTTTTCTCTAATTCAGAAAGCAGGTAAATGTCAATTATTTCAAAAATAGTGGACCAAGAAGAAGAACAACTGATTTAAATAAAAGAAATTTGGGAGATTTTGTATTACTTAACAGATCAAGGGTTTTTTTAAAAGTTTATTGATTGTAGGGGTAAATTTGGCCCGATAGTATAGCGGTAGGGGTAAATTTGGCCTGATAGTATAACAGAGATTAAATATAGAAAATATATGAAAGTAAAGGGGTATATTTGGCCATTTTCCCTAGAATAAATAGAACAAAGAAGTTAATATTATTGGTAATAGTTTGTGCAAGAATCTTAAACACAATTACACCAATAAAGTTGTCCGTATGGAGAGGACAATGCTACAGAATAAAGTAGTTTTGATTCTGATAATGATACTTACACATTACATGATCTATTATTTATATTATAGGTTGACTTTAACTACTGCATAACCTATTAGGATAAAGATAAATAATTTCGAATAACCATAATTAAAATGCTAAACAGATAACTTCTAATAGCTGAAAGCTCCAGGAATTATCTTCACCTAAATTTATTTGCTTCTTCCGGAAGATACGTGGCTTATCAGTATACCCCTCCTGGAAAGACGACTTGTCCTCAAGGCGAAGTTCGAGAAATTGTGTCCACATCAGTAGGAAACATGTCATTTTTGTTGTTATCTTTCACAATCTGTGTGTTGTTCTCTTCTTGCATCACCTCCAGATGAGTAAAAGTCCCAGATTTGCAGCGATGACCAGGGCTAAACTTTTCTCCACAACGATAGCACAGGCCTTTATCTCGGCTGAATTTGTTGTTCAGGAGTCAACGGGCGAGTGTTTGGAAGTGATGGTGGTTGAAAAGGATGTGTAACTGATTCGCGGGATGATAGAAAATTGAAGGATTCTCGAGCCGCCAGAGATAATGTCCCAACTGAAGGAGGTCGTGATACAGAAGGCAAAGTGGGTGCCTTATTGGACCGATTAGGTCCCTATTTTCCTTCATATTCTAAATCCACACTCATTGCCTTGTACACAGATTGAGGTTTGTGAATCCTAACGTCCACGCGAAGGTCTTCTTTCAGCCCATTGAGGAAAACTCCAAGCAAACAATGTTCTATCCAATTTTGCACACGCGCTGCTCGTTTAGCAAATTCTTGTCTATACTCAAACATTATTCCAGTTTGTTGGATATCACAGAGATGTTCATCAGGGTTTTGAAACTCAGGAGGTCCATAATTTTCTTGCATTACTTTCACCAATTCGTCCCAATAGTAAATGGTTCGCTCACTGTTGATCCAAGCGAAAAGATCCTGTCACGACCCAAAATCTCACATGTCGTGATGGCGCCTATCTCAATACTAGGCAAGCCGACAATCTCAATAAATCACTATATCTTCTAAATTTAAAAACATAATAATTAAATTCAGCGGAAGAAATCTCACAAATACAAATATAACACTCCTAAAATCCGGTGTCACTGAGTACGTGAGCATCTAATATGAATACAATGTCTGAATGATAAAAACCAATGTCTGAAAGTATAGAACAGTACAATAATTGAAGGAAAGAGACAAGGTCAGCGAACGCCAAGCGGCTACCTTGATAGTCTCCAACTAGTGACACACTGAGGTCTAACAGTCGCCGTGTCTAGAAGCACCTGGATCTGCACACGAGGTGTAGAGTGTAGTATGAGTACAACCAACTTAATAAGTAACAAGACAAACTAAACCTTTGGGCTGAAATAAATGATGAGCTATGCAGGTACAGTCCAGTAAAGGTAATAGTACATAAATGTAGGCATGCTTTCAAGTTCAACAGTTAAACTCAGTACAAGTGAAATATATCAATACTGCATGATATGAGGAATATGACATCTCAGTAGAAAGACCTCATGTAAATACTGGTCACAAATTATCCGGTCACTCGGTACCGTTTATGGCCAATCCAGCCCAGGGGTGTTCCAACCCGTATATATATACACATCGACTAACAGTCAGTCATTTAGTATTAATATTGTATAAGGCCAATTCAGCCCTAGGGTAATTTATCCCCAAATATAAATGATACGCACAAGATCCATGTCCAGGGAAATTCATCACAATATAATTAAGTAAGGCAAGTACATTCCCTAGGAAGTCCATCCCGAATATATATAATCATCTACGCTCACTGAGGTGTGTACAGACTCCGGAGGGGCTCCTTCAGCCCAAGCGTGATATAAAGCCGATATGGCCTACTGCAGGTGGGCAGTCCCGATCCGTATAATAATAAATCCTATAAGGCCTGCTGCAGGCGGGCAGCCCCGATCCATATAATAATAAAGCCTATAAGGCTTGCTGCATGGGGGCAACCCAGATCCATATAATAATAAAGCCTATAAGGCCTGCTGCAGGCGGGCAACTCCGATCCATATAATAATAATAAAGCCTATAAGGCCTGTTGCGGCGTGCAGCCCCGATCCAGAACAATAAAGCCTATAAGGCCTGTTGCGGCGTGCAACCCGATCCCATAATAATAATAATATATATAAAGCCAATATGGCATGCTGCGGCGCACAACTTGATCCCATAAATATCCTCACAATGGATGAATATGACTAAGTGTGAAATGTACATTTTAAAAACAATTAATTCATTAGCAACACAACCCCATGGGTCCCAAAATATCGGCACGTAGCCTAAACATGATCTTTAATAAGAGCCACATCTCAATTTCTCTAACACACGGAGCATGTTCAGATAATAACATGATTCATAAATTTTACAACTGCACAGGATTTATTCAAGACGCAATTTCTATGGTGGACGTCCACATGCTCGTCACCTATCGTGTGTGTCACCTCCAAACAATTTATATCATACCAAATTCGAGGATTCATACCCTCATAACCAAGTTTAGAAGTGTTACTTACTTCAAACCGTGTAATTCTTTATTCTGCTAGGCCCTTGCCTCGTAATTGGTCTCCAAACGCCTCGAATCTAGTCACAAATTATTTGATTCAGTCAATAAAATTTATTGGAATTATTTCCATACGAAAATACTAATTTTCCAACAAAATCCGAAATTTAGCTCAAAATTCGATAGCGGGGCCCACGTCTCAGAACCCGACAAAAGTTACAAAATATATACGCGTGTCCAACCATGAGTCCAACCATATAAATTTTACCAAATTCCGACATCAACTCGACCTCCAAATCCACAATTAAAGTCTATAAAAATTTCTACCATTTTCAATCCAATTCACTTATTTAGGGATACAAATAACAATGGATTCGGGTATTTTAACCAAAATTGAGTTAAGAACACTTACCCCGATATTTTCCTTCAAAATCTCCCAAAAATCGCCTCTCCCCGAGCTCCAAATCGTTAAAAATAGAAAATGGGACATATCTTAAACATTCTGTCCAGGTTCGCACTTGCGGACAAAAACTTCGCATTTGCGAAGGAACAATACATCCCATGAACAGTGTTCGCAATTGCGACAAATTGTTCGCAATTGCGAACTGCACAAAAATCCAAAATCATCGCAAGCAATTGCGAGTGAACGGTAATCTCCAATGAACAATGTTCGCAATTGCGATAAATTGTTCGAAATTGCGAATGAACAGTACCTCACCAGAAACCGTCAAACTCAAACTTCTCCGAAATGATCCTAAACCAACCTGAAACTCATCCGGAACCTCCCGATACAAACCATATATGAATTTCAATCATAATATATGCTACAAACATGCTCGCACACTCAAAACACTGAAAAGAGGACGTCTTGACCCAATATTAACCATGTTCAAACTCCCAATTTTTTTAACTTTACTAGTTTCTCAACCAATGATCCAAAAATATACCCAAGCCCCTCGGGACCCGTCAAACCAAACCAACAAGTCCTAAAATATCATACGAACTTAGTCGAAACTTCAAATTACGTCAAACAATGCTAGAATCACGAATCATACTCCAATTCAAGCCTAATGAACTTTGAAACTTACAATTTCTACAAACGATGCCGGAACCTATCAAATCACGACCGATTGACCTCAGACTTTGCACACAATTCATAAATGACATAACGGAGCTATGAAAAATTTTAGAACTGGATTCCGACACCGATATCAAAAAGTCAACTCCCCGGTCAAACTTCCCAAAAATTCATTTTTCGCCATTTCAAGCCAAATTCCACTACGGACTTCCCAATAATTTTTCGGACACGCTCCTAAGTCCAAAATCACAATACAGAGCTATTGGAATCATCAAAACTCCATTTCGGAATCGTTTACACATAAGTCGATATCCTGTCACTATTCTAACTTAAGCTTTAAACCTTGGAACTAAGTGTTCCAATTCATTCCAAAACCTCACCGGACCCAAACCAATCACCCCGGTGAGTCACATAACAACTGTAATGCATACATCGAGCAGTAAGTGTGGAAACATGATTGTAATACTCAAAACGAATGGCCGGGTCATTACATTCTCCCCCGCTTAAACATATGTTCGTCCTCGAACGTGCCAGAAGTTGTTTCCAAGCCATCACATCATTATTTTACCTACCACGCACATACCCGGGGGTGATCCCACACCACTCTATTCCATATAGGCCTGACAATACCACGTAATTGAAGATCATTACTTCAACCTTATCCCATAAACCTTGGAGTTCAATTTCCAACATTCACAATTTATTTTCATGACCCGAATCTCACATCTATACTTTGTATGAGTCTGAACAAGCTGTATCAAGCCGTAACCTCGTTCCAAGACCTTTGTACACTGTTGATATTTAAAGAAACATGCGGAATCTCATAACCACTTATTAGATCAACAAGTCATGGAGCTCTCTCGCCCCAACCAGAACCATAATCATTTTCTAAGCTGACTTTCAATATTATCCTTCCGAATATATTATAATTAAACATGATAGTACCCATTCTAGGTCCAATGACCTTATATTATTAAACACAACTATCCCACTGACATGCCACACCAATACAACTCAAGCCACGACGGCGCAACTTGTACCCAAAATGGAAGATGTCTCAAAGTAGAGAACCGTATTGCAAGTTTAACAAGCACCACCACAACTGCAATGCTATAAGCTCATTATATATAGTAGAACCAAGACACCAATTTAATAACAGTAACCAGCTCTTCTAGAGCTCACATTAACATCACCCGCACGGACAACTCACGTGCTATAGTATCGGTATATGGATCTGCACGGACAACTCACGTGCCAATAACATAATCCTCCTGGCATGGTCACAGGCCTCCAGTCCAAGCATATCATACAAGAGAAATCAAATAAGTACACTTGTATATGAGAAATGAAATAAGAATTCACATGCTATTGGACTGGTATAAATAACACGTCATAGAGTAGGCATGTGCAAAGTGCGCTATCACAACTCAAATCGACAATTAACGCAGAAATAGTAACTACCCGGTTTATTCAGGGAATTTGTCACGACCCAATTTTCCCTCCGTTTGGGTATCGTGATGGCACCTAGTCTTAGGGACTAGGTAAGTCTAACAATAATTAAAATAACAACATTATTTAAATAGAATATCTTAAAATTCCCAAAATCGGTAGTACAAGTCATAAGCTCTACAGAGTGTTTGCTAGAAAACTTCTAAATACAACTGTCCAGAAATAAGAATAAACAGTGCAAAACGAAAAGTTGAAGGTGACTCCGAAGCCTGCGAATGCAGCGGCAAGTTTACCTTGAGTCTCCGCAGAAACAGTCCACACAGCTAGCTAATGAACAATTACCCAGATCTGCAAAAAAGAAAATGTGTAGAAGAGTAGCATGAGCACACCACAACGGTGCCCAGTAAGTATCAAGACTAACCTCGGTGGGGTAGTGACGAGGAACAGTCAAGACACTCACTGGTCTAATAAACTAAACAGGTACAAGTATATGAGAAGCAGAAGTATGATGTCTACATAAAGACTATGCAATATGGCTCACAGTACAGTAATGGCTATAAGGAAGGAAACAACCAGTGTCAGCGAAATATCATGAAAATGACACAGAAGAATGAATGGAACCCAACCTAAATTTGGAATCACAAATATAGCAAGAACAAGTAATAACTTAGCAACTACAACCGCTTTTACATCAGGTTTTTGTCAACAACTCCACGAGGTACCAAACCTCAGACAATTCACAACTTACGGGTCTCAATACCTGAACCCTAACACTTGGCATCATGTGCCCTCATAACACCTCATAACCGCACTGACGACTCACGTGCCAATAGAGCCATTCTCACATAGAAGGCAAGTAAACAAGGGTGAGCATCTATGCTCAAAAATATCAAGAACACCTCTTATCCGATAAGAGTGCTTAACTATTTGTATGCTTGTGCAAGTGTCCTACCATAGTCCATATCAGCAAATAAGCATAAGAAAAAAGAACGGACAGCACGTAGAATATTTTCTCACAGCTTTCACAAGATAAAGCTCACACAGGTATGTATACCACTTCACAAATATCAACAACAAGAATGCCCCCAGGCCACAAATCATCACAAATCAATTCCTGACATAGTCCACCTTGTCTCGCCATGTGTGCAATAATAAAGTAAGTGCCCGCCTTGTCTCACCGCACGTGCATAACAATGTTCCCACCTTGTCTTGCCTCATGCGCAACCCACACATATATCCCACCTTGTCATGCCGCATGTGCAAATATCAATAGTAACAATAGCACGGTAGAAACCTCGTGCAACCCCATAACAACACCCGTACGGCAGAAACCTCGTGCATCACAATGATACAACCGCATGACAGAAACCTCATGCATCACCACAACAAATACAACAACAACGATGGTAATAATACAAAGTACGACAAGTAAATCAACTCAAGAACTTTTAAATCACAAGAAAATGTAGAACAAATTCACAAGGAATAACCATAGTTTGGAATGCTAGGCGTAAAGAGAACAACTCAACAAGGAAAAACTAATGTGTAGCAACAATCCCACAATATACACCTCAACAACAGGGAAGCTAACACGAGTCAAATAATTCCAAATAAAACAAGTCGACTGAGATATAGGATATCTAAACTTCTTTTTAAGGTTGAGGAAATTACGAAGGATATTCAACAATTCAATTAAGGATAAGCAGCGAAAAAAATAATCATAACCTCAATTAAGACTGAACAATTATAGGATGAAATAATATTAATTCCAAATAAAGATAAGCAATTATGAAAAGATAGCATGACAACAGAGGAGGTAAAATCTTCAGTTAAGTCAAGTAAGAGTCAAATAGGCAATAAGAGTGAATCCTGAAGCAATTAATTCTAATTAAAGCATGTAGAGGTGAAACTAGTAAATAGGGACTTAATCATATCAAGAACAACTTCATACTCGGTGAATGTAAGGACCTAAGAATCCTAAAAGGCCAACTTTCCACAAATAAATCCGAGCATGTACTCGTCACCTCGCGTACATGGACTACAATCAACATAGAAGACTCAAATCCTAAGGGGAAATCCCCCACACAAGGTTAGGCAAGATACTTACCTCGAACCAAGCTCAAACAATCAGTCACAATGCCTTTCCTCGAATATCCGGTTCCGAATAGCCCAAATCTAGCCAAACACAATTGCATAACATGAATACAACAAAAATAGACTCATCTAATCAATGAAATCAATATTTTAACAAAAATTCCGAAATTTGCCCTAAAAGGTCGACCCGGGCCCACATCTCGAAATCGGGTAAAAATCACAAAATACGAACACCCATTCACTCACGAATCCAACCATATAAGAATTACTAAAATATGACCACAATTCCCCCTTCAAAACTCAAAATCTTTATTGAAGAAGTTCTTCCAATTTTTTCCCATTTCAACCCCAAAAATCAGAAATTAAATGGAGAAACAACTATAGATTTATGCAATAAAACCAAATTCGAGTAAGAAATCGTTACCCACAAGATTCCTCTAAAAATACCTCAGGGATTCGCCTTCTCCCGAGCTAAAAATAAAAAAAATGGAGTGAAAAATGAACTAACCCTCTATTCCAACCCCTTTCTGCCCAACGATCCTCGCACCTGCGATCATTTCTAGCACCTGCGCCTACCGCACCTGCGGTCTAACCAGTCGCACCTGCGGAAGGCACTAACTCCCACAACCTCCACACCTGCGAGCCTTCTGCGGATCCGCGGGCATCGCATATGCGGAACTTCCTCGCACCTACGACCCCAGGTCAACTCTCAATTCTCACATCTGCGCTTCCATCTCCGCACGTGTAAGTCCGCTGATGCGTACAAATTCTCCGCACCTGCGGAGACTACCAAGTCCAGCTCTTCTTGCACTTGCGCCTCCATCTTCGCACCTGCAACCATCGCACTTGCGCCCAAGGTCTACAGGTGCGATTACACCAGAACTCAGACTTTCCCAAAACCATGGAAATCATCCGCAACTCGTCCGAAAAACACCCGGGGTCCTCGGGACCCCGTCCAAACATACCAACAAGTTCTATACCCTAACACGGACTCGCTCGAGGTCTCAAATCACATCAAACAACGTTGAAACTACGAATCGCACCATGAATCGAACTTGTAAATTTTCAAATCTTTCAACTTCTAAAACCCGTGCCGAAACCTATCAAATCATCCCGGAATGACGTCAAATTTTGCAGGCATGTCCCAAATAATATAACGGAGCTGTTACAATCTCGGAATTGCATTCTGACCCCGATATCAAAAAGTCCACTTCCGGTCCAAATCTCCAAAAATTCGACTATCGCCATTTCAAGCCTAAATCAGCTAAAGACATGGGATTTACAGTCCGGACACGCTCCTAAGTCCAAAATCACCCAATGGAGCTAATGGAACCGACGGAACTCCATTCCGGAGTCGTCTTCACATAGTTCCGACTACGGTTGAAATCCTAAGACTTAAGCTTCCATTTTAGGGACTGTGTCCCAAATCACTCTGAAACATCCGATAACCAAATTCAACCACGCACGCAAGTCAATACACATAATATGAAGCTGCTCAGGGCCTTATGCCGTCAGACGGGACTTAAATTCTCAAAACGACCGGCCGGGTCGTTACATCCTTCCCCTCTTAAACAAACGTTTGTCCTCGAACGTGCTAAGAATCACCTTGAAGTCTTGAAATCACTGAAAGTACATACCCAACATACACCCGTGGGGGACCCTACATCACCCCAATCCACATAAGCCTGACGTCACCATCCTAGCTATAATATATCCTTTCTATCAACACTGATAATCCTTAGAGTCAAAATTCTCACCTTCTATTTATCTTCAAAAGACCCGATTCTAAATCCATAACCGGTATCAGTCTCAACCAGCTGTAACAACTCATGCCTACATCCACAAGGTACGACCACACAATAAGACACACCACATATAGGCCCATAATAACATTTTCGATCACATTAGCTGCCCGAAATCAAAACCAGCACCGACAATTAGACCCATATCCGTTAGCAACCCGTTTCAAACCTCCACAACACTGACAATGATGCAAGAAACACGAAGACCTCATAACAATACACCCGAATCAACAAGTCACAACTAACACCATCGGGCACACACCCCGCAAGCCAAAACTCAAGAGGCACATAACGAAATTGACTAAATATGTAAAGAGAAACACATAAGATAAATATCAAACAAGCCCGACAGGCACACCTTTCTCACATTACCCTACTACAAATCAATTCAAAAGGAAAAATCAAAGTACATGAACAAATCAAAAGGATCTCATCCTGGTATCACCCTCCACCGCGGCACGCAGCCCGGCTTAAACATATCAAATCACATGGAGTCGCGAGGGTTTCTCCCTCAACTCTGAATCACAAGTGGAATACACATCATACCAATGGAAATCTTCCACTAACTCAATTCTGCCAATAAAATCTCAACACTTGCTAAACTCTCACCACTGTAGAGTATCAAATCACAAATTATAACCAATTTACTCAAGAATCACATCAAACCTACCATAATGGATAACGTGAATTCACTTATAGTGTCGTAACTTTCAATAATGAATAGAAACAAATAATAGACACGACTATCACTCATAGAATCTCCCAACGGGGTAAACATCTAAACATAATACTAAGTCATAAACTCACCCATAGGTGGGACAACAAGTAGGGGAACTCACCCCGATAAGCAGGACCAAATCAAAATACGAATGGTGCCTCTCTGTAACAAATCAAAAGCATACTTGTATGACATCATCTGGCGCAGTGGCCTCAAGCCTACTATATGAAACATATCAACGGGTCGGGCCTTCCCCTCTTGGGAGCCCTCTACTCGCCTGAATACTCCGCTGTGACACACCTATCCGGAGTCTAGGACAATCTCTCACCCTGTGCCTGGTATCTCCACACTCGAAGCAACCTCTCTGCTGACGTGGTTGTGGTAACTGTACGGTGGTACTCTAAGACCCATGAGCACCTGAAACACTGTGCTAAGCCTGAAGTGCAAACCTCTACCATGTCGTACCCTGCCTCCAAAATAAGGACCAGTAGATCTCTCCGGTCTACGAAGCCTCCTCACCTCCTTGTCCTCTCTCTCCTGATCTCGCTTGTACTCTCTCTCATGGCCCCGCCTGTCCTCTTCCTCCTGATCCCATATGCCCTTTACACGGCGAGCAATCCCTACCACCTGCTGAAACGAAATATCTGACTCTAACTCCCCAGCCATGCTGAACCGAATATCATGCCTCAGTCCCTCAATGAATCTGCGGACACGCTCTCTAACTGTGGTGACCAAAGTAGGCACATGCCTGGCCAAATCACTGAATCTCACGGCATACTCTGATACTGACATAGTGCCCTGGCGCAGCTGCTCAAACTCCGCGCGCCATGCATCTCAAAGGGACTGAGGTACAAACTCTCTCAGGAACATCTCTGAAAACTGAACCCATGTAAGTGAAGCTAACTCGGCTGGGCTCCCAACTCATATGCCCGCCACCACTGATAAGCCGCTCCCCTGAGTTGGAACATAGTAAAAACAACCCCGCTCGTCTCCACAATACCCATAGTACGGAGAATGCGGTGACACTCCTCCAGAAAATCCTATGCACTCTCTGAAGCCAAACCACTTAATGTAGGAGGGTCATATTTCTTAAACCTTGTAAGTCTAAGCTGCTCTTCCTGAGATGTTGCTGCCCTGACCACAGGCTAAACTGGAACCACAGACTATGTCGCTATGACACCTGGAACCTGACCAACATGAACTCGCTGCTCTGGGGTGTGGGCGGCGGGAGTCTGGGTTCCTCCCCCGGTCTGTGAAGTAGCTGGTGCAACCGAAATCAACCCTGCCTGAGCCAATGTACCAAACATGCTCAAGAACTGTGCTAAGGTCTCCTGAAGTCTGGGGGTAACAGCAGGCGCCTCCGGTACCTGTCCCCCAACTGGAACTACTGGCGGCTCCTAAACTGCTACTCTGGTAGGTGCTCTAGCTGCGGCACGTACTCCTCGTCGGCCTCTGCCCCTAGCGACATCAACTCCGGGGGTAACGTTATCAGCAACGGCAGCTCGTGTCCTCACCATCTGTGAGAGAATGGAATGATAAAAGTTCAAACTTCGAGATCAATGAACTCGCACGATAGAAATGAAAAAAGTGAGATTGTCCTAATAGTTTTGTAGGCTCTCGAAGATAAGTACAGACGTCTCCGTACCGATCCGCAAGACTCCACTAAACTCACTTATGACTCGTAGCACCTATGAACCTAGAGCTCTAATACCAATTTATCATGGCCCAATTTTCCCTCCGTTTGGGTATCGTGATGGCACCTAGTCTTAGGGACTAGGTAAGCCTAACAATAATTAAAACAACAACATTATTTAAATAGAATCTCTTAAAATTCCCAAAATCGATAGTACAAGTCATAAGCTCTACAGAGTGTTTGCTAGAAAACTTCTAAATACAACTGTCCAGAAATAAGAATAAACAGTGCAAAACGAAAATTGAAGGTGACTCCGAAGAATTACTCAAATCCGACCACAAATCCCCCTTCAAAACTCAAAATCTTTATTGAAGAAGTTCTTCCAATTTTTCCCCATTTTAACCCCAAAAATCCGAAATTAAATGGAGAAACAACTATAGATTTATGGAATAAAACCAAATTCTAGTAAGAAACCATTACCCACAAGATTCCTCTAAAAATCCCTCAAGGAATCGCCTTCTCCCGAGCTAAAAATAAAAAATGGAGTGAAAAATGAACTAACCCTCGATTCCAACCCCTTTCTGCCCAGCGATCCTCGCACCTACGATCATTTCTCGTACCTGTGCCTACCGCACATGCGGTCTAACCAGTCGCACTTGTGGAAGTCACTAACTCCCACAGCCTCCACACCTGCGAGCCTTCTGCGCATCCGCGGGCATCACAGATGCGGAACTTCCTCGCACCTGCGACCCAGGCCAGCTCTCAATTCTCGCATCTGCGCTTCCATCTCCGCATATGCGAATCCTCTGATGCACATAAATTCACCGCACCTGCGGAGACTGCCAAGTCCAGCTCTTCTCGCACTTGCACCTCCATCTTCGCACTTGCGACCATCGCACATGCGTCCAAGGTCCGCATGTGCGATTACACCAGAACTCAGACCTCCCCAAAACCATGGAAATCATCCGCAACTCGTCCGAAAAACTCCCAGGCCCCTCGGGACCCCGTCCAAACATACCAACAAGTTCTATACCCTAACACGTACCTGCTCAAGGTCTCAAATCACATCAAACAACGTTGAAACTACGAATCGCACCATGAAACGAACTTATAAATTTTCAAATCTTTCAACTTCTAAAACCCGTGCCGAAATCTATCAAATCAACCGAATGACGTCAAATTTTGCAGGCAAGTCCAAAATAACATAACAGAGCTTTTCCAACTCTCAGAATCGCATTCCGACCTCGATATCAAAAACTTCACTTTCGGTCCAAATCTCCAAAAATTCAACTTTCACCATTTCAAGCCTAAATTAGCTACATACCTCGGATTTACAGTCCGGACACGCTCCTAAGTCCAAAATCACCCAACGGAGCTAATGGAATCGACAGAACTCCATTCCGGAGTTGGCTTCACATAGTTCCGACTACGGTCGAAATCCTAAGACTTAAGTTTCCGTTTTAGGGACTAAGTGTCCTAAATCACTCTGAAACATCCGATAACCGAATGCAACCACGCACGCAAGTCAATACACATAATATGAAGCTTCTCAGGGCTTTATGCCACCGGACATGACTTAAATTCTCAAAACGACCGACCGGGTCGTTACAGAATTATAGCCTATTTGGCCAAGCTTCTCAAGAGAGAAAAAGTGTTTTTTCCCTAACTTGAGGTGTTTGGTCAAGTTGTTTTGGGGAAAAAAGTGCTTTTGGGAAGAAGCAGAAGCAGTTTCTGAGAAGCAGAAAAAGTAGCTTCTTCCCAAAAGCAGAAGCAGAAGTAGTTTTGACTTTTCTTCTTACCAAAAATACCCTTAACAAAATATAGTATATACTAAATAACCGTTAAACCTAATACTTAGGATATTAATGTATAAATATTTTTTATTATTTTTAGGATAGCTTTCTAATATATAGTGACTTTAGGGGTAATGCTTTTATCTTTGTTGAATGATTTTTAATATATTTAACTTATATTAAAAGTATTAAGTACTTTTAAATTTTATTTTCATATTTTACTTAAATAAAATGAAAAGATTTAATTATTGCCTGTAATAACAAATTTTTAAGATTATTTATTTTCTTATAATATTAACTATTAAGCAAATCTATTCATGTCATTATTCGTAATTTGATACTTAAAAGAACTTTCTGAAAAGCTTGGCCAAACAAAAATTATTGCTCAAAAGTGCTTTTCAGAGTGATTAGCCAAACACAAACTGCTTCTCTGCAAAAGTACTTTTTTTAAAAGAACTTTTGAAAAAAGTACTTCTTAAAATAAGCTGATTTCTCCAGCTTGGCCAAACAGGCTATTAGCCTCTTTGTAACCTCAAGTATAACCCGGGTGGTTCTCAACAAAGGTACGAATACGATAAACGTCATACACACACACACACACACACACACACACACACACACACACACACACACACACACACACACACACACACACACACACACACACACACACACACACACACACACACACACACACACACACACACACACACATATATATATATATATATATATATATATATATATATATATATATATATATATATATATATATATATATGTGTGTGTGTATGTGTGTGTGTGTGTGTGTGTGTATATACGCACTCGTAGCGCGTAGTCATCACAAATAATTAACGCAACTAGTGCCTCCACTGAGCTTAAATAAAATACTCACCTCAAATAGGTCACAACTCTGAAATAATATGCTTTTGAGAACTCCCAGTTCCCCAAATTCATAGAACACATGAACCATCATAACTTATCACAACTCCAGTACTCGAATGAATATCACATCCTTCATGCACGATCATCCCACTAGGAATATTTTCATAATTCTTTCGTGCCACATATCAATAATTTGAATATCAATAGTCTATCAACTAGGTGAGTATTGCAATACCGATGACATCCGAAAGTCAAAACACAATGCGCCTTTTGAAATGCGCACCCTTCTCAGGGATTACTGAGCAGTTATAACATTCATCTAAATATATAAAACTAACCATTCTGTCCAGAATTCGTGACCTTCCCTTCAAGAATGAACTGCCACCTTGTACATGTAAATCTTAATCCCACACAACACACCACATCTATCATGCCATCATGTGACAAGCACAAGAATCTCATTATCAACTTTGAGTCACCAGCAAATTACATACCCGATTAGTTAGAAACCTTCCTCTTGCTTCCTTCTAGGAGGAAATCACAATACACAACACGTTCCCCACACTGGTGGAAAATATCCGGTTCAAACCATGGTAGAAACTATCAAGAACACTTTGAAATCCATTTCCACCTAATTAAGCTATCAGAACTAATTTCCTCTAACTCGTCCAAGCCACGCAGGTCACCAAAACCCAAGAATATTGCCAGCAAAACATCTGTAAAGTCTCCACATCATAATTACCCAAAAGAATCGAGCATGCCATTACCATACTGATCTAGCCTACTACCCAGTTGTCCTATTTACTTTGAAATTCTTCTAAATTATCCTCAATTTGATACTTCTCCTTGTCAGAACTCCACGATCCTTACCCAAAGCTCACTACAAGACACCCTAAGATAAAACCACACCGCCATACGGCACATAAGCCATTGTATTCTTCTTAAGTACCTCCATAAATACGATAACTTTAACACTCACTCTGAAAATACTTTATGTGAATTTAAAATTATTCTTCTTAACTTTCTTATACTAAAATATAGAATCCATAATCATACAGAATTAATGCAAATCCCGGCACCATTAAATGTAATCTCAGATTCTATCCATGCACAAATTCGGAAAAATTCTCGATTGCTATATAGAAATCTCGAACCCATTAGAACCTTCTTGGGAGTTACCCATTTTTCTCAAATCTAAATTGCACCGCCCAAACGGGCTGAAAGACACGTGCCTCATTAGCACAACAACAATCGAAAGGGTAACCCTGCCTTAACACTACCAATCAAATTTATACTCCGTGTGCACTACATCCTTCAATATAACAATTTAATCATTTCATGATTTTTTCATAAAGTGCAATATAAACCGTATTCAGAAATTTCCTTACTCGAGTCATACTCGATATCAATCTTTGCAAGTCATAACCGAATCACATGTATGCCTCAAACTGAAACCAGTACAACATATAACCATGAAATTAAATCGTCAATAGCAGGCTCCCCTACTTGGGTTAAAGCCATAGAACAAAACATTCCATAACTCACAATATCCATACTCTATTATTGCCATAATACTGCATTCAGTTCAACGAAAATTCTTCATAAGCTCAGGTAACACAAACCATAAAATACCCCAATTCATCTGCTAAGCTCGCCTTCATTCTCGTGACAGTCAAGTAGACTTTCTCAACCAGATTCCAATTCAAATCTCAACACATACACTCTGCTGGTAGAAAAGAAACTCTCCACTCAACATTATAAGGAAAATACCTACGTATATTACTCTGTAAGAGATAACCCACCTCCTTAGTCTCAAATTGGCATCTTGTTATACCCTTTTGCAGCCATAATTACTACGCAATCACTTAATCGTTCTGAGTCCAAACTCATTAACAAGACATGAGAATTTAATTTGTCCCACAATCTAACAACGTGAAACATCCTTCAATACACTTACAATTTGAGACTACATGTCAAATGATAGAAATCAAGTACCCAATAGTAAACTCTTGAGTCACAAGTAAACTTTATTCATCACATTCAACCCATATGAACACATCCCGCAATCACGTCATACTTATCATATAGCCATTTAACCGCTGATCAAGGCATAAATTCCACTCATAGGGACACTACCGAAAATATGAGTCCAAATGTACAAGTTCACACAACTGAAGCTACCGAACTTAAACTGCGGTCTAACCCTGGCCTCAAGTCCTCCAGATTGGCCCATCACCATAACACAGAATATATATCATGAATCTCGTTCATGGAATCACAAGCTGATGATGCACAACTGATACCGAGTGCTCACATACGCACACAAATGTGTGGAAGGAATTAAAAGAGTTATGTTTCAAGCTGAATCAATTCCGCACGATAGAATATAAGAAAGTGGAATTTTCCTAAGGGTTCGGCAGCCTCTCGAAGATAAGTACAGACGTCTTCGTACCGATCCGCAAGACTCTACTAAACCTGCTCATGACTCGTGAGACCTATGTAACCTAGGCTCTGATACCAACTTGTCATGACCCAAAATCTCACCTATCGTGATGGAGCCTATCTCAATACTAGGCAAGTTAATAATCTCAATAAACCACCATATCTTTTAAATTTCAAAATATAATAATTAAATTCAGCGGAATAAATCTCACAAATACAAATATAACACTCCCAAAACCCGATGTCACTGAGTACATGAGCATCTAATATGAATATAATGTCTGACTGATAAAAATCACTGTCTGAAAGTATAGAACAGTACAATAATTGAAGGAAAGAGAGACAAGGTCAGCGGACGCTAAGCAGCTACCTTGATAGTCTCCAACTGGTGACACACTGAGGTCTAACAGTCGCCGTGTCCGAAAGAACCAAGATCTGCACATGAGGTGCAAAGTGTAGTATGAGTACACCAATTTAATAAGTAACAAGACAAACTAACCTCTCGGCTGAAAGTAGTCACGAGATTCGCAGGTACAGTCTAGTGTAAATAATGGTACAAAAATGTAGGCATGCTTTCAAGTTCAACAGTTAAACTCGGTACAAGTGAAATAGATCAATACTGCATGATATGAGGAATATGACATCTCAGTGGAAAGACCTCATGTGGTCACAAATCATTCGGTCACTCGGTACTGTTTACGGCCAATCCGGCCAAGGGATATTCCATCTCGTATATATATACACATCGACAGTCAGTCAGTCAATCAGTACTATATAAGGCCAATCCAGTGTAACGACCCGACCGGTCATTTTACTTGCTAGAACCCTGTTACCCTAAATAAGACTTCCCGTATTTGCTTTTACTAATTTATGACTTGCGGGGATGGTTTGTTCGAGATTTAGAAGAGTTTGGGCTGAAATCGGAACACTTAGTTCCTTAAGGTTGGCTTGAAAGGCTAAGTTTGACTTTGGTCAACAATTTTAGTAAACGACCTCAGAATCAGGATTTAACGGTTCCATTAGGTTCATATGATGATTTCGGACTTGGACATATGTTCGGATCGGGTTTTGGGTGACCCGGGAGCGTTTCGGCGCCTAATAGTGAAAGTTGGTTCTTGAAGGTTTTTGAAGTTCTTTAAATTTGGTTTGGAGTAGGTTTTGGTGATATCGAGGTCCGAATGGAATACCGAGATAGGAAATAGTTCAAAGTTTGATTCAATTTGGCTTTGGGGTGTTATTCTTGGTTTTGTTGTTGTTTTTTGTGTTTTGAGAGTTCAATCAAGTCCGTATTATGATTACAGACCTGTTAGTGCCTTTGGACGGGGTCCCGAGTGGCTCGAGTGAGTTTCGGACTCCTCGGTGCAGAGTGTGAGAAACCAGAAATGTCCAGTTCTGGTTTCCTTCTTCGCGATCGCGAAGGGACCATCACGTTCTCGTAGAAGGAGTTGGGGCTGGGGTGAAAATGTGCTACGCGTTCGTGATAGCTAGTCCACGTTTGCGAAGGTCTGAGCCAGTTACCTTCACGTTCACGTGAGGCGACTCTAGGGGCGAAGCTATGTTGGATCAAGGGTGGTCAACTGACCACCCTTCGCTAAAAAATTATACTACGTATAAGGTAAAGTATTGATTGTTACTGATTAAAAATAGACTTTGAACACCCTTGCATAGCCCAGTGACAAAAGGATGTTCAAAATTTGAACACCCTTATTGAATTTCCTAGCTTCGCCACTGGGCGACTCGCGTTCACGTAGAGTAACTGGGCTGGGTTGGGGCCGCTTTGTTCTTCGCATTCGAGAAGCAACCCTTGCGTTTATGTAGGGTAGTCCAAGTCAGCCTCCGCGTTCACTAATCATCGATTGTATTCGCGATGATGGGTATTCAGGGGCCTGGGATATTTGCCTTCGCGAATGCGAGGCCTCTTTCACGTTCGTGAAGAAGAAGGCAGTTGGGCAGTGAGTTTAAAAAATCGGGACTTAGGCATTTTTTGGGTCATTTATTACACTCTTGGGCGATTTAAGGGCTCTTAAGGAGGAGATTTTGACCTAGCTTTATGAGGTAAGTAATTCTACCTAATATGAATTAAATACTTAGATTATGGGTAGCTTAACATGTAAAAATTAGTGGGGGGAAAATAAGGGTTTAGAGGAAGACCTAGATTTTTGATAAAAATGAGATTTAACCACGAAATTTGTTATGGAATTTAGTAAAAATCATATATTTATGTTCCTAAGGTTATGGGTAACAACTTTCTTTGAAACTTTCCAGAATCCGAGCATGTGGGGCCGGGGGTAAATTTTAGGAATCTTGTAATTTAGGGTGGATAATCACTTAAATGGTGAAATTATGAACTTTTGAGCATAGATTGATTAGTTTATGTCATGTTTGACTAGTTTCGAGTCGTTTGGTGTCAAATTTGGAGGTTTGAGCGCGTTCTTGAATTGGAAAGTAGGCTTTGAGGCGATGTAAGTCTCCTTTCTAACCTTGTAAGAGGGAATTAACCCCATAGGTGAATTAAATAAATGTCTGTACCTAATTGTGGGGGCTACATACGTACGAGGTGACGAGAGTCTGTACGTAGCTACTATTATGCTATTGATCGGGTAGTTTAGGACCCGTATCATGCTATACTTGGAATGTTTGTGCCCATACTTACTAATATAATCACTTAACTCATGATAGAAATTGATAAAATAATTGTATAAGGTTAAATTCACTTACTTGAAGGTTTGTATGAGATAGTTAATTGTAAATGAGAAACTTGTGGTTTCTTAAAAAATAATTATTATTTGTGGATCGGGCCGAGCGCCTCGATAATAAATAGATGCATCTATGGTTCGCGTCGTTCGACCCTCCGGCAGTGCACAATTTAATATTATGTTGGATCGGGCCGTATGACCTCGGCATAATTGCACATGTTAATTATTTGGAACTCTTCGTGATTTATACTGCTTAAATGCCTTGAAATGTAAGTGGTTAAATGATATGACCAAAATTGAAATTTTATATTTATGAAAGAAGTACTTATCTCTTCCCGTTATTGAACTGTCAGAATTATTCATGATATCTATACTTAGCATAACACTTTAACAACATTATTATTGGCCCTAGTAAGTGTCAAGTCGACCCCTCGTCACTATTTCTTCGAGGTTAGGTGGGATACTTACTGGGTACATATTGTTTATGTACTCATACTACGCTTCTTTACTTAATTGTACAGGATCTGAGGCTGGTGCATCTAGTTACCCGCCCGGCGCGCATACCTGATCTTGGACCGAGACTTCACGGTGAGCTGCCCCCTTCTGAGCCGTCCAACAGCATGTCGGAGTTTCTCTGTTGTTTTTATCTGTCTATTCTGTTTCAGACAGTAGGATAGTCATCTTTTGTATATTCTACTAGTTGCCCACACACTTGTGACACTAGATCTTGGCACGTATTAGCAGACTTTGGTTTTTGGGTTATAATTCTATAGTTATAACTGCTTTTAGATGTTTCTATTTGTTTGCCTTAAAACTCCGTTATTTATCAAATGCTTTAAATGTAAGTAAAGCTAAATGTTGGAATTGCTTAATAAACAAAAATGGGAAATCACTAAGTTGTTTAATGTTGGATTGTCCAGCAACGGTGCTGGATGCCATCACGGCCTGATATGGAGCTGGGTCGTGACAACATGGTATTAGAGCAGTAGGTTCACGTAGGTCTCACAAGTTATGGGCAGGTCTAATAGAGTCTTGCGGATCGGTGCGGAGACGTCCGTACTTGTCTTCGAGAGGCTATAGGATGTTAGGAAACTACTCTTTATTTGTATCCTATCGTGCAATTGATGGTACACTAAGTTTCTTCCTTCTATTCTCTCACAGATGGTGAGGACGCGTGCGGCGGACGTTCCAGACCTAGGAGGAGCTGCTCCCCGTATTTCTAGAGGCCGGGGGAGGGCACCGGCCCGAGGTAGGGGATGAGGGCATCCCAGAGCTGCCCTAGTAGCACCACCAGCGGATCCAGTGGAGGATCCCATTATTGAGGAGCAGGGCGGGGAAGAGCCAGCCCCGGTAGATTTCATGACAGCAATGGGATTTCAGGAGATCATGGGTCGTACGTTGTTGTTCATGGATTCTCTGACCCAGGCTGGTTTATTTCCAGCAGACCCAGCCACATCTCAGGCAGTAGGGGGAGCACAGACCCCTACTGCTCAGGCTCTTGGGCATGCAGCTGTAGTGTATTAGACTCCGGGTACATTACCTGCAGACGAGGCCCAGCAAGTTGCAGCAGTGGCACCTGAGCCTAGATCGGCTGCGGATGGCGATCCGCAGACGTTATTGGACAGATGGACTAGGCTACACCCTCCTGTCTTCGTAGGCGAGCGCCATGAGGATGCCCATGATTTCATTGATAGGTTCAGGGACAGACTGCACAATATGAGGATACTGGAGTCTCATGGGCTTGACTTCACTACTTTCCAGCTGGAGGGCAGGGCCCGTAGATGGTAGCAGTCTTATCTTCTTGGTAGACCAGTGGGTTCTCCTCCCATGACTTGGAGCCAGTTCACACATGTTTTCCTTGGTAGGTATATTCCACCCTCAGAGAGGGAAGAGTTACGGTATCAGTTTGAGCAGCTTGAGCAGGGTCAGATGTCAGTGACCGACTATGAGGCGAGGTTTTTTGAGTTATCTCGCCATGCACTTATGATACTTCCTATGGACACAGAGAGAGTACTGAGGTTTGTTGCGGGGTTGCACTCCGGTATTAGGGCCAATATGGCCCGAGAGGTTGAGATGGGGACTACTTATCAACTGGTATTGCTCGAAGGATTGAGGGCTACCGTCAGAGAGGGAGAGAGCAGATGCAGTAGGACAAGAGGGCCCGATTCTCTAGAGAGTTTAGAGGTGTCCCGGCTAGGGGCAGAGGTCAGTTTGGGATGGGTCAGCCTAGCAGTCCCCCACATTCATCACCACCACCTCTTCGAGGTGCTCAAGCGCACCCCTAATTCCGTGCCACACCAGAGAGTTCTTACCGCCCACCAACCCTCCAGGGTTCTTCCAGTGGGTACTCAGGTCACCAGGGTTCTTCCAGATCCTATCGTAGTGCCATGCCAGAGAGTTCATATCGCCCACCGGCTATTCAGGCTTATTCCAGTGGGCCTACATACCATCAGGATCAGACATTAGGGAAGAAGATCGCCGCACCGAGGGGCTGCTTCAAGTGTGGAGATCTCTGTCACATGAGGAGATTCTACCCCAGGCTTTAGGGCAAGGCAGTGCAGTAGGGTTAGTAGCCCATGATTACAGCACCGGTTGTCCGGCCACCCAGAGGTGGAGGGCAGGCTGGAAGGGGCCGTCCTAGAGATGGAGTCCAGGCATGGGGAGGCCAGTCAGCTACTATTCAATCGGGCGGAGGCCAGCCCGCCGGCGCTCCAGCCAGATTCTATGCTTTTCCGTCCAGACCAGATGTATTGGCCTCAGATGCCGTGATCACAGGTATTATTTCGGTATGCGGTAGGGATGCTTTGGTATTATTTGATCCAGGGTCTACCAATTCATATGTGTCATCTCTGTTTGCTCATTTTCTGGATATTCCTTGTGAGTCCTTGGGTACTCATGTTTATGTGTCCACTCCTGTGGGCGATTCTGTGGTTGTGGATCGGATCTACCAGTCCTGTGTGGTCACATTCTGTGGTTACAAGACTAGGGCGGACCTTCTGCTACATGATATGATCGACTTTGAGGTCATCCTGGGCATGGATTGGTTATCTCCATATTAGGCCATCCTCGATTGTCATGCCAAGACTATTACCTTAGCGATGCCAGAATTACTGAGATTGGAGTGGAAGGGTTCCTCGGTTAGTACAACTAGTCGGGTCATCTCTTTTCTGAAGGCTCGACATATGGTCTACAAAGGTTTTTTGGCTTATCTAGATTATGTTCGGGACACCACCGCAGAGTCTCCGACAATTGATTCAGTGCCAGTAGTCCGGGAGTTCGCCGATGTGTTTCCTTCTAACCTTCCAGGCATGCCGCCAGATCGTGATATTGATTTTCGTATTGATTTGGCTCCAGGAACCCAGCCTATCCCATCGTACCGTTTGGCTCCAAAAGAATTGAAGGATTTGAAAGAGCAGCTTGAGGAGTTGTTAGCAAAGGGGTTTGTGAGACCAAGTGTATCACCTTGGGGTGCACCAGTGTTATTTGTGAAGAAGAATGATGGGACTATGCGGATGTGCATTGATTACCGCCAGTTGAACAAGGTTACCATCAAGAAAAAGTACTCGTTGCCACGTTCGATGATTTGTTTGACCAGTTGTAGGGTGCTAGGGTGTTTTCTAAGATCTCCTTGAGATCAGAGTATCGTCAGTTGAAGATTCGGGACTAAGATGTTCCGAAGACTGGCTTCCGTACCAGATATGGTCATTATGAGTTTCTAGTGATGTCCTTCGGCTTGACTAATGCCCTAGGGGTGTTTATGGATTTGATGAACCGGGTATTTAGGCCTTATATTGATTCCTTCATTATTGTCTTCATTGATGACATCTTGATTTACTCACGTAGCCTGGGGGAGCACGAGCAGCATTTGAGAGTGGTACTTCAAACCTTGCGAGAACAGAAGCTATATGTTAAGTTCTCCAAGTGTGAGTTTTGGCTAGAGTCTGTGGCATTCTTGGGGCATATTGTATCAAGATAAGGTATTAAGGTGGATCCCAGAAAGATTGAGGCAGTTCATAGTTGGCCTCGTCCCACTTCGGTGACCGAGATCAAGAATTTCCTAGGGTTGGCAGGTTATTATATCCTGTTTGTGTAGGGTTTCTCATCCATTGCAGCACCTCTGACTAGATTGACCTAAAAGGGTGCTCTGTTCCGTTGGTCCGATGATTGTGAGACGAGCTTCCAAAAGCTCAAGACAGCTTTGACTACAACACCAGTTCTAGTATTGCCTTCCGGCTTGGGGATGTATACGGTATATTGCGATGCTTCACGCGTTGGCTTGGGTTGTATATTGATGCAGGAGGGGTGAGTTATTGCATATGCTTTGCGTCAGCTGAAGATTCATGAGAAGAATTACCCTGTGCACGATCTAGAGTTAGACGCGATTATTCATGCTCTTAAGATATGAAGGCATTATCTGTATGGGGTGTCATGTGAGGTTTATACTGACCACCGCAACTTTTAGCACTTGTTCAAGTAAAGGGATCTCAATATGCGGTAGCACAGATGGCTTGAGTTACTGAAGGACTATGACATCACTATTCTTTATCATCCGGGTAAGGCGAATGTAGTCGCGAATGCCTTGAGCAGGAAGGCAGTGAGTATGGGTAGTTTGGCCTTCATTTCAGCTAAGGAGAGACCATTAGCTTTGGACATTCAGTCATTGGCTAATAGACTGGTGAGGGTGGATATTTCAGAGCCCAACCGAGTTCTTGTATGTGTTGTTGCCCAGTCTTCACTATTGAAGCAGATCAAGGCTCGACAATTTGCTGATCCGCACTTGGCAGTCCTCAGAGAGACGATACTACAGGGTGGTTCCAAGGAGGTTTCTATGGGCGAGGATCGTGTTCTACGACTCTAGGGTCATCTATGTGTTCCTAATGACGATGGCTTGAGGGACAGGATCCTATAGGAGGCACACAGTTCTCTGTATTCTATTCATCCAGGTACTACAAAGATGTATCGCGACCTAAGACAGTATTTTTGGTGGCGGTGGATGAAGAAAGACATAAGTGAGTATGTGACGGGCGGGTCGTTACATTCTCTACCTCTTTAACAAACGTTCGTCCTTGAACGGGTTTAGATTCATACCTGAAGTGCTGAATAAGTGTGGATATCTGCTCCGCATGTCCTCCTTGGACTCCCAGGTCACCTCCTCGACTGGTTGGCCCCTCCACTTTTACCTTTACCGTGGAAATCCTCTTGGACCTCAACTGGCGATCTTGTCTAGCAATAATAGCAATTGGTTCCTCATATCCCAAGCTCTCATCTAGCTGAGTAGTACTAAAGTCTAACACATGAGACAAGTCGGCGTGATACCTCTGGAGCATAGACACGTGAAAAACTGGATGAACCCCTGATAGGCTGGGAGGTAAAGCAAGCTCATAAGCAACCTCCCCAACTCGCCTCAACACCTCAAATGGGCCTATAAACCTTGGGATCAACTTGCCCTTCTTTCCAAATCTCATAATACCCTTCATCGGTGAGACTTTCAAGAGAACCTTCTCGCTGACCATAAATGATACATCACGCACATTCTAATCCGCATAACTCTTTTGTCTGGACTGTGCTGTGCGAAGTTGCTCCTGAATCAACTTTACCTTTTCCAAGGCATCCTTTACCAAATGAGTACCACCCGACCATATAAAGCCTCAAATGGATCCATCTCGATGCTGGATTGATAACTGTTGTTGTAAGCAAACTCGGCCAAAGGCAAGAACTGATCCCACTGTCCCCCAAAGTCAATCACACATGCTCTTAGCATGCCCTCCAATATCTGAATTGTCCGCTCTTATTGGACGTCGGTCTGTGGATGGAATGGTGTGTTGAGCTCTACACGGGTCCCCAACTCACTCTGTACGACCCTCCAGAAATGTGAGGTAATTTGAGGGCCTCTATCTGATATGATGGAAACAGGCACATCATGCAATCGAACTATCTCCCGAATATAAATTTGGGTCAACCTATCTGAAGTATATGTAGTCACAACCGAAATGAAGTGTGCCGATTTGGTCAACCTGTCGACAATGACCCAAACTACATCAAACTTCCGCAAAGTCTGTGGCAACCCAACTACGAAGTCCATTGTAATGTGCTCCCATTTCCAATCAGGTATGGTCATCTGCTGAAGTAGGCCACCTGGCCTCTGGTGCTCATATTTGACCTGTTGGCAATTTAGGCACTTGCTAGAACCTCGTTCCTCTAAATAAGACTTCTTGTATTTTCTTTCACTGATTTATGACTTGTGGGGATGGTTGCTTCGGGATTTAGAAGAGTTTGGGTTGAAATCGGAACACTTGGTTCCATAAGGTTGGCTTGAAAGGCCAAGTTTGACTTTGGTCAACATTTTTCCTAAACGACCTCGAAATCAGGATTTGACTGTTTCAATAGGTTCGTACGATAATTTTGGACTTGGGCGTATGTTCGGATCAGGTTTTGGGTGACCCGAGAGCGTTTCGACGCCTAATAGTGAAAGTTGGTTCTTGAAGGTTTTTGAAGTTCTTTAAATTTGGTTTGGAGTAGATTTTGGTGATATCGAGGTCCGAATGGAATTCTGAAACTGGGAATAGTTCCATAATGTCATTTAAGACTTGCACGCAAAATTTGGTGTCAATCCGAGTAGTCTAAGTATAATTCGACGCGTTCAGAGCGATTTAGAAACTTGAAGTTCAAAGTTTGATTCAATTTGGTTTTGGGGTGTGATTCTTGGTTTTGTTATTTTTTTTTCGTGTTTCGAGAGTTCGAGCAAGTCCGTATTATGATTACAGACCTGTTAGTGCCTTTGGAAGGGTCCCGAGTGGCTTGGGTGAGTTTCGAACTCCTCGGAGTATAGTGTGAGAAACCAAAAATGCCCAGTTCTGGTTTCCTTTTTCGCGATCGCGAAGGGACCATCACGTTCACGTAGAAGGAGTTGGGGCTGGGGGGAAAATGTGCTATGCGTTCGCGATAGTTAGTCCAGCTCGCGAGGGTCTGGGCCAGTGACCTTCGCGTTCGCGTGAGGCGATTCGCGTTCGCGTAGAGTAACTGGGTTAGGCTGGGGCCGCTTTGTTCTTTGTGTTCGCGAAGCAACCCTCGCGTTCGCGTAGGGTAGTCCAAGCTAGCCTCCACGTTAGCGAATCATCGATCACGTTCGCGATGAAGGGTCTTCAGGGGGCGCCTGAGTCATTTGCCTTCGCGAACGCGAGGCCTATTTCGCGTTCGCGAAGAAGGAGGCAGTTGGGCAGTGAGTTTAAAAAATCGGGACTTAGGCATCCTTGGGATCATTTATTACAGTCTTGGGCGATTTGAGGGCTCTTAAGAAGGATATTTCGACCTAGATTTGTAAGGTAAGTAATTTCTATCTAATATGAATTAAATACTTAAATTATGGGTAGCTTAACATGTGGAAATTAGTGTGGGGGGGGGGGGACAAAGGTTTAGAGGAAGACCTAGGTTTTTGATAAAAACGAGATTTAATCACGAAATTTGTTATGGAATTTAGTAAAAATCATATATTTATGTTCCTAAGGTTATGGGTAACAACTTTCTTTGAAAATTTCCGGAATCCGAGCATGTGGGCCCGGGGTGAATTTTAGGAATCTTACAATATAGGGTGGGTAATCACTTAGATGGTAGAATTATGAATTTTTGAGCATAGATTGATTAGTTTATGTCATGTTTGACTAACTTCGAGTTGTTTGGCATCAAATTTGGAGGTTTGAGCGCGTTCCTGAATTGGGAAGTAGGCTTTGAGGCGAGGTAAGTCTCCTTCTAACCTTGTAAGAGGGAATTAACCCCATAGGTGAATTAAATAAATGTTTGTACCTAATTGTGGGGGCTACGTACGTACGAGGTGACACGAGTTTGTATGTAGCTACTATTATGCTATTGACCGGGTAGTTTAGGACTCGTATCATGCTATACTTGGAATGTTTGTGCCCTTACTTACTAATATAATCACTTAAGTCATGATAGAAATTGATAAAAGAATTGTATAAGGTTAAATTCACTTACTTGAAGGTTTGTATGAGATACTTGATTGTAAATGAGAAACTTGTGTTTTTTTGAAAATAATTGTTATTTGTGGATCGGGCCGAGCACCTCGGTAATAAATAGATGCATCTATGGTTTGCGTCGTTCGACATTCCAGCAGTGCACAATTTAATATTATATTGGATCGGGTCGTACGACCTCGGCATAATTGCGCATGTTAATTCTTTGGAACTCTCCATGATCTATACTGCTTAAATGCCTTGACATGTAAGTGGTTAAATGATATGACCAAAATTAAAATTTTAAATTTATGAAAGAAATACTTATCTCTTCCCGTTATTGAACTCTCATAATTATTCATGATATCTATACTTAGTATAACACTTTAAGTATATTATTATTGGCCCTAGTAAGTGTCAAGTCGACCCATCGTTACTACTTCTTCGAGGTTAGGTGGGATACTTACTGGGTACATATTATTTATGTACTCGTACTACGCTTCTGTACTTAATTGTACATGTTCTGAGGCCGGTGCATCTAGTTACACGCCCGGCGCGCATACCTGATCTTGGACCGAGACTTCACGGTGAGCTGCCTCCTTCTGAGTCGCAACAGCATGCCGGAGTTTCTCTGTTGTTTTTACTTGTCTATTCTGTTTCAGACAGTAGGATAGTCATCTTTTGTATATTCTACTAGTTGCCCACACACTTGTGACACTAGATCTTGGCACGTATTAGCAGACTTTGGTTTTTGGGTTGTAATTCAATAGTTATAACTGCTTTTAGATGTTTCTGTTTGTTTGCCTTAAAAATCTGTTATTTATCAAATTCTTTAAATGTAAGTAAAGCTAAATATTGGAATTGCTTAATAAACAAAAATGGGAAATCACTAAGTTGTTCAATGTTGGCTTATCCAGCAACGGTGTTGGACGCCATCACGATCTGATATGGAGTTGGGTCGTGACATCCAGCCCTAGGGTAATTTATTCCCAAATGTAAATGATACGGACAAGATCCATGTCCAGGGAAATTCATTACAATATAATTAAGTAAGGCAAGTCCATGCCCTGGGAAGTCCATCCCGAATATATATAATCATCTACGTTCATTGAGGGTGTGTACAGACTCCGAAGGGGCTCCTTCAGCCCAAGCGTGATATAAAGTCGATAGGCCTACTGTAGCGGGCAGTTTCGATCCGTATAATAATAAAGCCTATAAGTCCTGCTGCAGGCGGGCAGCCCCGATCCATATAATTATAAAGCTTATAAGGCCTGCTGCAGGCGGGCAGCCCCGATCCATATAATAATAAAGCCAATAATAATAATAATAATAATAATAATAATAATAATAATAATAATAATAATAATAATAATAATAATAATAATAATAATAATAATAATAATAATAATAATAATAATAATAATAATAATAATAATAATAATAATAATAATAATAATAATAATAATAATAATAATAATAATAATAATAATAATAATAATAATAATAATAATAATAATAATAATAATAATAATAATAATAATAATAATAATAATAATAATAATAATAATAATAATAATAATAATAATAATAATAATAATAATAATAATAATAATAATAATAATAATAATAATAATAATAATAATAATAATAATAATAATAATAATAATAATAATAATAATAATAATAATAATAATAATAATAATAATAATAATAATAATAATAATAATAATAATAATAATAATAATAATAATAATAATAATAATAATAATAATAATAATAATAATAATAAGATAATAACATGATTCATAAATTTTACAACTGCACAGGATTTATTCAAGACACAATTTCTATGGTGCACGTCCACATGCTCGTCACCTATCGTGTGTGTCACCTCCAAACTATTTATATCATACCAAATTAGGGGATTCATACCCTCATAACCAAGTTTAGAAGTGTTACTTACCTCACACCGTGTAATTCTTTATTCCGCTAGGCCCTTGCCTCGTGAATTGGTCTCCAAACGCCTCGAATCTAGTCACAAATTATTCGATTCAGTCAATAAAATTTATTGGAATTAAATCCATAAACAAATACTAATTTTCCAACAAAATTCGAAATTTAGCTCAAAAATAAACAGCGGAGCCCACGTCTCGGAACCCGACAAAAGTTACAAAATATGTCACGAGTCCAACCATACAAATTTTATCAAATTCCGACATCAACTCGACCTCCAAATCTGCAATTAAAATCTATAAAAATTTCTACCATTTTCAATCCAATTCATTGATTTAGGGATAAAAATAATAATGGATTCGGGTATTTTAACCAAAATTGAGTTAAGAATACTTATACCGATATTTTCCTTCAAAATCTCCCAAAAATCGCCTCTCCCCGAGCTCCAAATCGTTAAAAATGAGTCCCATTTTCATATCTTAAACATTCTGTCCAGGTTCGCATTTGCGGATGAACAGTACATCCCATGAACAGTGTTCGCAATTGCGATAAATTGTTCACAATTACGAACTGCACAAAAATCCTAAATCATCGCAAGAAATTGTGATAAATTATTCGCAATTGCGAGTGAACAGTAATCTCCAATGAACAGTGTTCGCAATTGCGAATGAACAGTACCTCATCAGAAACCAGCAAACTCAAACTTCTCCGAAATGATCCGAAATCACCCTGAAACTCATCTGCAACCTCCCGGACACAAACCATATATGAATTTCAATCATAAAACACACTACGGACCTGGTCACGTACTCAAAATACTAAAAAGATGTCGTCTTGACCCGATATTGATCATGGTCAAACTCCCAAATTTCTTAACTTTACTAGTCTCTCAATCAATGATCCAATAATACACCCAAGCCCCTCGGGACCTATCAAATCATACCAACAAGTCCTAAAATATCATACAAACTTAGTTGAAACTTCAAATCACGTCAAACAACGTTAGAATCACGAATCATACTCTAATTCAAGCCTAATGAACTTTGAAACATCCAATTTCTATAAACGACGCTGGAACCTATCAAATCACGTACGATTGACCTCAAATTTTGCACACAAGTCATAAATGATATAACAGAGCTATAAAAATTTTCAGAATTGGATTCCGACCCCGATATCAAAAAGTCAACTCCCCGGTCAAACTTCCCAAAAATTCAATTTTCGTCATTTCAAGACAAAATTCACTATGGACTTCCAAATAATTTTTCGTACACGCTCCTAAGTCTAAAATTATCATACGGAGTTATTGGAATCATCAAAACTCTATTCCAGGGTCGTTTACACATAAGTCGATACCCGGTCACTATTCTAACTTAAGCTTTAAACATTAGAACTAAGCATTCCAATTCATTCCAATACCTCACCGGACCTGAACCAATCACCCCGACGAGTCACATAAGAACTGTAATGCATAAATCGAGTAGTAATTATGAAAATATAATTGTAATACTCAAAATGAACGGTCGGGTCGTTGGATCCAATGCATCTCCTTCCAAGTATATTGAAGCCACAACAACCTTGCATTCCTCAGAAGTTTGATAGTACTGGAAATACTTTTCTGCTTTTAAAATCCATCCTCTAAGATCTTCTCGCTCATACTTTGAATATTTCATCTTTGTTTGTGAACGCCGGAAAATTTCTCGATGCCAAGTGTTGTTAACCTCACTCTCTTCTGGTATGTCTTTAGCTTTCCCTTTATTGTTGTGATCCACACTATGTTGTGCTTTCAATGCAGCCACATCAGCGGCTAAAGCATCTATGGATTTCAGTTTCATTGCTATAGTCGTCAATTGTTGGGAAATCGGGTCAAAGGGTAGGAATGGTGGGTTCCATTGTGGGAAGCGTTGGTCCGTGTGTTTACCATGGCAGATCTTACTGCTCTGATACCAAATTGATGGCAATAATACCAAAAAATTAATATTATTGGCAATAGTTTGTGCAAGAATCTTAAACACAACTACACCAATAAAGTTATCCGTACGGAGAGGACAATGCTCTAGAATAAAGTAGTTTAAATTTTGATAATGAACCTACACATTACAATATCTATTACTTATATAATGGGCTGATCATAACTACAACATAACCTATTAGGATAAAGATAAATAACTTCTAATAACCATAATAAAACTTCTAAACAAATAACTTCTAATAAACTTCTAACTAATGGCTAGCCGACAGTTTCATTCTAGTTGAGGCAAGGGGATCCCTATTCCTTTGATATTTATTTTAGCCTTGGAATTTTCACATGTTGAAGGGTTAAAGGAAAATAAAGTGTTTCATCACCACCTAAAGTGTGCATAGATAAATATAATACAAATGGGATTTGCTAATTGAAAGAAAATAAAGAGTTTCATCACCACCTAAAGTGTGCAAAGATGATATAATACAACTGGGATTCGCTAATGATCTTCTGCTGTTTTGTTGGGTGAAGTGAGATCAGTGAGAATTCCTTTTGACTAAATTTTAGGAATTTAAAAATCAACTAAAGTTTAGTTATTAATTTTTTTAAAATTTGAATTCTGTAAGAATTCTGAAACAGATAAAAACCACAAAATTGTATATTTAATGTAAAAACATTATAACAATGAACCACGAAAATTTCTTATTATTTGTATCCAAATAGAAAGGTTTAAAGCACATCGGCCACCTTGACATGGTAATTGTTTTTTCCGACGTTGACATGATAATAGAATTCACCATTTTCTACTTCTGACACAATAGTCTTTAAGCACAATTTCACAATTTTTAAAAATTAAATTATGAAGCAATTTAAACTAGATCTCTTCAACTACGATTTAGTATTTTTCTTCCATCAATATAATATATGATTAAATCAACATACTAATTTATGTACGGGTCAATATTATTTCAGTGTTTTCTAGAACATTGAACTTAAGATTGTACAGTGTTTTAAAAGAAAACAAATAAAAAACTCTTAAATATTTCAACTTTCAAGGTTATGTGTTCTTGCAAGTTTAAGTTATATACTGACGAAGATGATTGAGCACTTATGGAATAAAGTTTCTTTCTTTATTAAATAGCTAAATAGAATTAATAATGATCATTTAAGAAACTTAATTATAATTTTTTTTTAAATTTTAGAACTAAATTACAAGTTTTAGTATATTATTTTGATAATTTTTTATTTTTATTTGAACTATCGAGAAAGTTTTAGCATTCAGTGCTTTAAGTAAATTAAACTTTAATTATCTTATATAATTATTTTCTTATTTGAACGATTTAACATTATTGTAATCCCTTTCATGTTACTATTAAATATTTAAAACTTAGGATGAGCTAATATAAAAAGATTTGAATGAACAAAAAATAAATTAGTTCTTTTATGTCAAGGTCAAATAATTAAATCTAAAAATCGAATTCAATTATTTGTCAACTCAACGTATAATTAAAATTATTTGTAAATTAACAAAACTCTTAGGATGCCTAAATTTGTTTGCATAAGAATAGTATTGATAGTTAAAAAAATCAGAAAAATAGAAAAATTAACATGGAGGTTTTATAGATAAGCTTTTTCCACTAAAAAATAAAAAATAAAAATATATATATATATATATATAACACACTTTCCTTAAAACAAAAAGCGTATATTAAGGGGAAATATCCTTAAACAATTCAAGGAAGAAGCAAAAATTCCACTAGGACATTTCTTTTCTGGGTAGTTTTACAACTGGGTATTTGAATTGCTTTTTATACAGTACAGCAAACAGTACTATATGAATACAACAAACAACAATAACAACCCAGTAAAATTTCACTAATGGGGTCTGGGGAGGGTATTGTGTACGCAGACCTTACCCCTACCCCAAAGGAGTAGAGTTGCTGTTTTCGAAAGACCCTCGGCTCAAGAAAACAAAAAGACAAAAGGACAAAAGGAGACAATATTAGTATCACCACAACAATCATAGGAAAAATGAGAACACCATGAAATTCAAAAGAAAGATACAAAGCAAAAGCGATAGCTAGTAAATAGGTTCTGCACTGAAAAGCAAAATAGTAAGACACAACATTGCCACTAGCTATCTTAGACAAAAACCCTACCTGGTTAGTCCCACAATGGTACGAAGTAAGGCAAGACTCAACTAGCTCCTAACCTACAACCCTAATACTCGACCTCCACATCTTCCTATCAAGTGTCATGTCCTCAGAAATCTGGAGCCTCGACATATCCTGCCTGATCACCTCTCCCTAATATTTCTTAGGCCGCCCTCTACCTCTTCTCGTGCCTTCCACAACCAGTCGCTCACACCTCCGTACCGGAGCATCTAGGCTTGTCCTCTGAATATGTTCAAACCATCTAAGCCTCGCTTCCCGCATCTTATCATCAATGGGAGCCACGTGCACCTTCTCCCGAATATCATCATTCCTAATCTTATCTATCCTAGTGTGCCACATCCACCTCAACATCCTCATTTCTGCTACTTTCATCTTTTGGATATGTGAGTTCTTAACGGGCCAACACTCGGCCCTATACATCATGGTCGGTCTAACCACCGCTTTATAGAACTTACCTTTGAGTATCGATGGCACTCTTTTGTCACACAGGACTCCAGATGCTAACCTTCACTTCATCCATCCTACCCCAATACGGTGTGTGACATCCTCGTCGATCTTCCCTACCCCCTGGATAACCGAACCAAAGTACTTGAAGCTGCCTCTACTCTGGATGACCTATCACGACCCGAAATTCCCACCTTCGGACCGTGATGGCGCCTAACATTTCACTTGCTAGGCAAGCCAACGTTAGAATAATATTATCAATTTTTAAAATAATTTTTAAATTTATTAATAACAAAGAACAATTGCGGAAGTAAATTCTGAAATATAGTGAATAATTCATAAAAACAACGGTGTCTAAATACCATCCCAGAATTTGTGTCACAAGTGCACGAGCTTCTAGAATAAATAAAAATAAAGGTCTGAATAAAATAAAGCTGTCTGGAAACAAACACACAGCTAAAGTAAAATAGACAGGAACTTCAGAACTGCGGACGTTGTGCAGTTATACCTCAAGTCTCCTCCGAGTAACTGAAATCCGAGCAAGTCTATGGTACGCCGCTGAGACCAACTCCGAAATCTACACAAGAAGTGCAGAGTGTAGTATCAGTACAACCGACCCCATGTACTGGTAAGTGCTGAGCCTAACCTCGACGAAATAGTGATGAGGCTAAGGCGGGTCACTTACATTAACCTGCATACAATATTAGTAACAACAACAAATAATAGAAATAAATCAGGTAACTCATTTATAATAATTGAAGCCAACTCAGCAGTCATAACCAATTATTATTTCCATCAATTTTCGTTAAAGCGTGCAACCCGCTCTCACAATATATTCACATTCAATCATGTTGCAGCGTGTAACCCGCTCTCACAATATATTCACATTCAATTCTATTGCAGCGTGCAACCCGCTCACATAATATATTCATTTTCAATCCTCTCATATAATTATTTAATCAAGTACATATATTGACTTTTAAATAAGTCTATTGCGGCGTGCAATCTGATCCCCCAAATATTGACTTTTAATAAGTCTATTGCGGCGTGCAACTCGATCCTCCAATATGAATTTTTTAATAAGTCTGTTGCGGCGAGCAAACCCGATCCTCCAATATATCCATTTCAATCAATTTTGTTACGGCGTGCAACCTGATCCTCCAATATATCTATTTACCAATTTTTATAGAAGAAATTTCCCCAATAAATGCAACAATTAATATAAAATTATAAGACAACAAGCATACAAAAATTATGATTTAATTATGAAACAAACAATGACAAATAGCAAATTATTATGAAAATCATGAAGAAAATAGGTAGTTTAATATTTAATATGGTAAATGTCAAATAACAATTAAGACACATAATTCAAATAGCATGTAACAATTAATGCAGGAATTCAAGAATTAATATTTGACAAAGAATAGGACAGAAATAATTATTATAATAATTAATTCATGATTTAAAATATGATTTTTCAAGTAATTATGCAAACAATTAATTTGACGACGTATAGACACTCTTCATTTAGACTATACATCGTTCACATACATTTCACATGGCAAATAGTTTATGGGTTATATTCCCTCAAGTCAAGGTTAACCACGACACTTACCTCGCTTTACAAATTCCAATCAATTACTCGACCACAACTTTTCCTTTTAAATTTGTCTCCAAAAGTTTCAAATCTATTCACAAACAATTCGATATACTCAATACGAATCATAGGAATTAATTCCATATGAATTTACTAATTTTTCGGATAAAAATTCAAAATTCGTTAAATATTCGACAGTGGGACCCACGTCTCAAATCTCAGAAAACTTACGAAATCCGAACACCCGTTCCGATACAAGTTTAACCATGCAAAATTTATCCAATTCCGATGTCAAAATGGACCTTCAAATCTTAAATTTTTGTTTTTGCAAGATTTTATAAAAATTTCAATTTCTTCCATCTAAATCCGAAATAAATGATGAATATAGACTTAAATTTATGAAATACAATCACTATATGATAAAGAACACTTACCCAATTCGAAATCGTGAAAAACTCCTTTGAAATCGCCCCTAAATCGAGTTCTAATTGAGGGTTTGTGAAAAGGGGGGAAATTCCATTTTGGTTCTGTTTTAAGTCACAGGCGTCAGGCCTTCTTCGCATTCGCGAAGGGCCTGTCGCGTTCATGATGAGTAGCAGCCCGTGGCTTTCGCGTTCGCGAAGGATTTTCCCCCCTGGCGTTCGTGTTCGAGTGTTAGTGCTCGCGCTCGCGTAGAAGGACGATTGACTCCTCCCCCAGGCCTCGAAAGCTTCGCGTTCGCGTTGAGCTGGTCCCGTTCGCGAAGGGTAAAGTCCCCATAGCTTCGCGTTCACGAAGAAGGAAAATTCAGCCAGCCTAGTTTGCTCTTCGCGTTCGTGAGAGTACATTCGCGAACGCGATGAAGGAAATACCAGAAGCCTGAAGTTGCAGAAAACCAGATTTTTCTAAGTTCAAAATCATCCTGTATCATATCCGAAACTCACCCGAGCCCTCGGGGCTCCAAACCAAACATGCACACAAGTCCTAAAATATCATACGAACTTGCTCGTGTGATCAAATCGCCAAAATAATACCTAGAACTACGAATCGGACGCCAAATCAAAGGAAATTTACAATAAAACTTTAAAACTTATATTTTTACAACCGGACGTCTGAATCTCGTCAAATCATCTCCGATTCTCACCGAATTCGGCAGACAAGTCATAAATATTATAATGGACCTATACCAGGCTCCGAAACCAAAATACGGACCCGGTGTCAATAAATCCAACATCGGTAACTTCTTAAAAACTTTTAAGCTTTCAAGCTTTTAATGTTTCATCAAAATTCCATATCTCGGGCTAGGGACCCCGGAATTCGATTTCGGGCATATGTACAAGTCCCAAATCACGATACGGGCCTACCGGAATTGTCAAAACACTTATCCGAGTATGTTTGCTCAAAATGTTGACCAAAGTCAATTCAGTTGAGTTTTAAAGCTCTATTTCACATTTTAATCCATTTTTTACATAAAAACTTTTCGGAAAATTGTACGGACTGCGCACGCAAGTCGAGGAATGATAATTAGTGCTTTTCAAGGTCTTAGAATATAGAATTACTTATTAAATTTAAAGATGACATTTTGGGTCATCACATTCTCCACCTCTAAAACAAACGTTCGTCCTCGAACGGAGTTAGAAAAAGTACCTGAGCTGGTGAATAAGTATGGATATTTACTCCGTATATCCGCCTCAGACTCCTAGGTAGATGCCTCTACCTGCTGACCTCTCCACACGTAAGTCAAATCTTTGTCCAATTGGACTGAGCTGATGTAACGACCCGACCGGTCGTTTTAAGCATTTATACTCCTTTCAACTATTTGAGGTCTTGCATAACTTCCTACGAGGTATTATGACTTGTGTAAATTATCGATTTTGGTTTTAAGGTATTTAGGAGTTAGCTTGGAAGAATGAATTTCATGTTGGAAGCTTAAGTTGAAATAGTTGACCGGATATCGACTTATATGTAAACGACCTCGGAATGGAGTTTTGATAATTTCAATAGCTCCATATGGTGATTTTAGACTTAGAAGCGTGTCCGAAAAATTATTTGGAGGTACGTAGTGGAATTTGGCTTGAAATGTCGAAAGTTGAATTTTTGAAAAGTTTGACCCGGGGGTTGACTTTTTGATATCGGGGTCGGAATTCAATTCCGTAAATTGGAATAGGTCTGTTATGTCATTTATGAATTGTGTGCAAAATTTGAGGTCAATCGGACTTGATTCGATAGGTTTCGGCATCGAATGTAAAAGTTGGAAATTTCATAAGACTAAAGTTTCAAGTGAGTTCGCACAAGACTTAACTTCAAACGAGAATATCTATATATATATATATATATATATATATATATATATATATATATATATATATATATATAGAGAGAGAGAGAGAGAGAGAGAGAGAGAGAGAGAGATGATCTACCTATCAAATGAAATATCTTCGAGTCTAGTTTCTAACACTTCAAACTGTTCGTCATTTGGACATTCCTACAAGAAGTTATGACCAAATTATCAAAAGCTAGAAACATGCAATTTTGCGATCAATTATGCGATCGCAAAACTGCTTCTGCGACCGCAAAACAGGTCGCAGAATGGGCCAGAAGAGCCCAGATTTGGCACTAATTTTTGCGTTCGATTTTGCGGCACGCATACCCATTCTGCGGTCCATTATGCGACCACAGACCTGTTTTCGGAGGGTTAATTTTTTTATTTTCATAACCCGAACCCATTTTGATAAATAGGCTTTGGGACTCATTTTGGAGCAAAAATCTAACATTTTTAGAGAGAAGGAAGAGTGTTCTAGAGAGAGGAAGAAGTTCAAGTGCTTTGTTCATCAAGATCATGTTCAAGCTTTGAAATCCAACAAGAAAATATCACAAGATCTTTACCCAAGAGGTAAGGTTCTAACCCCTAGTCTTCAATTTCGAGTTTGGGTAAAGATGGGTGATTAAGAGTATGATCCTTGGGTGTAATAGTATCATTTATACATATCAATAAGGTTTATGGGAAGATTGTTGAGTTCAAATGGGTATAGATTGGGTTGAAAATGGTAGAAATCTTCAAAGAATTTAATTGAAGATTTGAGGGTCGAGTTGATGTCGGAATTTGGTGAAATTTGAATGGTTGGACTCGGGTGAGGACGAGGTTTGTTATTCTGCCATTTTTGACTGGTTTCAAGACGTGGGCCCGGGGGGCGGGTTTAAGCTAAATTTCAGATTTTTATGGGAAATTAGTATTTTTTTTATAGAATTAATTCCAATAAATTTTATTGACTGAATCGAATGAATTGCGGATAGATTCAAGGCATTTGGAGGTCAATTCACGAGGCAAATGCATAGCGGAGTAAAGAATTATACGGTTAAGGTAAGTAACACTTCTAAACTTTGTTCTGAGGGTATGAATCCCCGAATTTGGTATGATATGAATTGTTTGGAGGTGACACACACGATAGGTGACGAACATGTAGACGTGCACCACAAAAAGTGTATCTTGAATAAATCCTGTAAAGTGGTAAAATTAAAGAATCATATGATTATCTGAACATGTGGCACGTGTTACAGAAATTAAGTTGAGGCTAGTAATAGAGATCATGTTTAGGCTATGTGCCGATATTTTAGGACCCATGGGGTCGTGATGCTGTTGAATTAATTGTTCAAAAATATACATTTCATACTCAATAATAATTGTCCATTGTAAGGATATTAATGGGATTGAGCTGCGCAACGCAGCAGGCCATAATGGCTTTATACATTATTATTAAATGGATTGGGGTTGCTCGTCTGCAGCAGACCTTATTGGCTTTACTATTTTATGGATCGGGGTTGCCCGCCTGCAGCAGGCCTTAAAGGATTAGTTATTATACGGATCGGGACTGCCCGCCTGCAGTAGGCCATATTGTCTTTGTATTACGCTTGGGCTGAAGGAGCCCCTCCGGAGTCTGTACACACCCCCAGTGAGCGTAGATGATCATCGATATTCGGGATGGACTTCCCAGGGCATGGACTTGCCTTATATATATATATATATATATATATATATATATATATATATATATATATATATATATATATATATATATATATATATATATATATATATATATATATATATATATATATATATATATATATATATATATATATATATAGCCATAAACAGTACCAAGTGACCGGATAATTTGTGACCAGTATTTACTTGAGGTCTTTCTACTGAGATGTCATATGACTCATATCATGCAGTATTGATCTATTTCACTTGTACTTAGTTTACTGTTGAACTTGAAAGCATGCCTATATTTCTGTACCATTATTTTTACTGGACTGTACCTGCGGAGCTTATCATTTCTTTCAGCCCAGAGGTTAGTCTTGTTACTTATTGAGTTAGTTGTACTCATACTATACTCTGCACCTTGTGTGCAGATCCAGGTACTTTCGAACACGGAGATTGTTAGATTTCAGAGTACTATCAGTTGGAGACTATCAAGGTAGTTGTTTAGTGTCCGCTGACCTTGTCTCTCTTTCCTTCAGTTATTGTATTGTTCTATACTTTCAGACAGTGGCTTTTTATCAGTCAGACATTGTATTCATATTAGATGCTCATGTACTCGGTGACACCGAGTTTTAGGAGTGATATATTTGAAATTTTGAGATTTCTTCCGTTGAATTAATTATTTCATTTTCAAATTTAAAAGAAATGGTAGTTTATTGGGATTTTTGGCTTGCCTAGTATTGAGATAGGCATCATCACGACATGTGAGATTTTGGGTCGTGACAGCTGAAATCTAACACATGGGACGGATCACCATGATATTTTTGGAGCATACACACATGGAACACCGGATGAACCGCTGATAAACTAGGTGGTAATGCAAGCCTGTAGGCTACTTCACCCACCCTTTCAAGAATTTCAAAGGGTCCGATATACTTAGGGCTCAACTTGCCCTTCTTTCCGAACCTCATTACACCTTTCATAGGTGAAACCCGGAGCAATATTCTTTCTCCAACCATGAATGCAAAATCACGAACTTTACGGTCGGCATGACTCTTTTGCCTAGACTGAGCTGTGCGAAGTCGATCCTGAATAATCTTGACCTTATCCAAGCCATCCTGTACCAAATCGGTATCCAACAACCGAGCCTCTCCCGGTTCAAACCAACCAACTGGCGATCGGCATCGCCTTCCGTATAATGCCTCATATGGAGCCATCTGAATGCTCGACCGGTAGCTATTATTATAAGAAAACTCCACAAGTGGCAAGAAATTATCCCAAGAACCTCCAAAGTCCATAACACAAGCGCGAAGCATATCTTCTAATATCTGAATGGTGCGCTTTGATTGTCCGTCTGTCTGTAAATGAAATGTTGTACTCAACTCAACCAGTGTGCCTAACTCACGTTGTACAGCCCTCTATAAATGTGAGGTAAACTGCGTACCTCGATCTGAAATAATAGACACGGGCACACCGTGAAGGCGGACAATCTCACGAATGTCTAACCTCTCTGAAGAATAGGTAACTGCCACTAGAATGAAATGTGCTGACTTGGTCAACCTCTCCACAATGACCCAAACTGCGTCAAATTTTCTCTAAGTCTGTGGGAGCCCAAAAATAAAATCTATAGTGATACGCTCCCACTTTCACTCAGGAATTTCTAACTCCTGAAGCAAACCACTAGGTCTCTGATGCTCGTACTTAACTTGCTGACAATTCAGACACCGAGCTACATATGCAACTATATCCTTTTTCATTCTCCTCCACCAATAATGTTGCCACAAATCTTGATACATTTTGGCGGCACCTAGATGAATAGAGTACCTGGAACTGTGTGCCTCTTCAAGAATTACTTCACAAAGCCCATCCACATTAGGCACACAAATATGACCCTACATTCACAGAACTCTATCTTCCCCCACAGCAACCTGTTTAGCATCACCGTCCCGTACCATGTCCTTAAGGACAAGTAAATGAGGATCATCATACTGCCTCTCTCTGATACGCTCATATAAAGAAGACCGAGAGACTGTGCAAGCCAGAACCCGACTAGGTTCTGAAACATCTAACCTCATAAACTGATTAGCCAAAGTCTGAACATCTGCAGCTAAAGGCCTCTCGCCAACCGGAATATACACAAGACTGCCCATACTCACAACCTTTCTACTCAAAGCATCGGCCACCATATTGGCCTTTCCGGGGTGATACAAAATGGTGATATCATAGTCGTTCAACAACTCCAACCATCTTTTCTGCCTCAAATTAAGATCCTTTTGTTTGAAAATATACTAAAGGCTACGATGAACAGTAAATACCTCACACGAGACACCATAGAGGTAATGCTTCCAAATCTTCAGCGCATGAACAATGGCTTCCAATTCTAAGTCATGAACAGGATAATTCTTCTCGTGAACTTTCAACTGTCGCGACGCATATGCAATTACCTTGCCATCTTGCATTAATACTACACCAAGCCCAATGTTAGATGCGTCACAATATACCATATACGATCCTGAACCTGTAGGTAATACCAATACTGGCGTCGTAGTCAAAGCAGTCTTGAGCTTATGAAAGCTTAACTCACATTCGTCTAACCATCTGAATGGGACACCTTTCTGGGTCAATCTGGTCAATGGGCTTGCTATAGATGAAAACCCTTCCACGAATCGACGATAATAACCTGCTAAACCCAGGAATCTCCGGATTTCTGTAACTGAAGTAGGTCTAGGCCAATTCTGAACAACCTCAATCTTCTTAAGATCCACCTTTATGCCTTATGCCGATACAACATGCCCCAAAAAGGCAATTGAGTCTAACCAAAACTCATATTTTGAAATCTTGGCATATAACTGATTTTTTTTCAAAGTATGAAGCACACTTCGAAGATGGTACTCATGTTCCTCTCAACTTGTGGAGTAAATCAAGATATCGTCAATGAATACAACCACAAAAGAATCCAAATAAGGCTTGATCACCCGATTCATAAAATTCATAAATGTTGCTGGGGCATTTGTCAACCCAAATGACATCACTAGGAATTCGTAATGCCCATACCAAGTCCTAATCTTCAACTGATGGTAACCAGACCTCAAATTGATCTTCGAAAATACCTTGGCACCCTGAAGTTGATCAAATAAGTCATTAATTCTTGGCAGCAGATATTTGTTTTTGATAGTGGCCTTGTTCAACTGCCGATAATCTATACATATCCGCATAGAGCCATCTTTCTTCTTTACAAATAATACTGGTGCACCCCAGGGCGGGACACTGGGTCTAATAAATCCATGATCAAGCAAGTCTTGTAACTGCTCTTTCAATTCTTTCAACTCTGCGGCTCCTTACAGTATGGTGGAATAGAAATGGGCTGAGTGCCTGGAGCCAAATCAATACAGAAGTCAATATCTCTGTCGAGTGGCATCCCCGGCAAATCTCCAGGAAATACTTCTGGAAATTCACGAACAACTGGTACTGAGTCCATAGAAGGAACATCCGCACTAGGATCGCGAATATAAGCCAAATAGGCTAGACACCCTTTCTCTACCTTACGTCGAGCTTTCATATAAGAAATAACCCTACTGGCAGAATGACCAGGAGTTCCTTTCCACTCTAACCGAGGTAACCGCGGCATGGCTAGAGTCACTGTCTTGGCATGACAATCCAATATAGCATGATAAGGTGACAACCAATCCATACCCAAGATGACATCAACATATACCATATCAAGAAGTAGAAGATCCACACTAGTCTCATAATTACCAATAGTAATCACACACGAACGATAGACATGATCTACTACAACAGAGTCTCCACCGATGTAGATACACACATAGAAGTACTCATAGAATCACAAGGCACAACCAAATATGAAGCAAAATAGGAGGACACATAGGAATAAGTAGATCCTGGATCAAATAAAACTGAAACATCTCTATGGCAAACTGGAATAATACCTGTGATCACAGCATCAAATGACTCGACCTCAAGCCTAGGCGGAAAAGCATAAAATCGGGCCTGGGCCCCACCACTCTGAACTGCGTCCCTGGGATGGACTCTAACTGGCTGGCCTCCACCTCTAACGGTCTGACCTCCACCTCTAATGGCCTGACCTCTACCTCTAATGGCCTAACCTCTACCTCTAGTTGCCTGACCCCTACCTCTAGCTGGCTGAGCAGGCGGTGAAGCAACCGGTGTCGGTATGATGGCACGAGAATCTTGCCGAGATCTGTTACTCGCCAATCTAGGGCAATACCTCCTGATGTGACCAATTTTTTCACACTCATAAAACCCATCCTGATGCCGTGGCTGCTGAAGCTGAAGCTGATCCAAATGGGCCGGATAACCGATGTAGTAACTCTGGAGTGGTGATGCACTGATAGAAGCTGAATGTGCACTGAATGCTGGTTGCCCAGAGTAAGGCATAATAGGACTGTGACTCCCTGAAGCACCGGGAGATGCATGAAGTGCTGAATGAAACGGTTTGGGAGGATGACCCCTACCAAAATTACCCCTTCCTCCAGATGAGGCACCACTGAAACCACCGAACTGAAGAGGCCTCTTATCAGACCTCTGTCATCTCTCCTGTGCAAGAACTATCTCGATCCTTCTCACGATATTAGCAGCCGCCTGAAAAAAAATCTCACTTCCGGTTTCCTTGGCCATCTGAAGCCTGATAGGGTGAGTGAGTCCCTCAATAAACCTCCTCACTCTCTCTCCCTAGGTAGTTAGTAAAAGGAGAGCATAACGGGCCAAATCCACAAAACGGAACTCATACAGAGTAACAGTCATACTGCCCTGCTGTAGACGCTCAAATTGCTTGCAAAATTCTTCTCTCGGTGTGATAGGAAGGAACTTCTCCAGAAATAGTTGAGAGAACTGCACCCAGGTAAGTGCAGGCGATCCAACTGGTTTGGTCAATGTATAATCTCTCCACCATCTCTTGGTGGAACCCGTCATCTGAAATATAACAAAATCAACCCCATTTGTCTCAACTATACCCATGTTCTGCAGCACCTCGTGGCAGCGTTCAAGATAATCTTGTGGGTCCTCAGAAGGTATACCACTGAAGTGAACTAGAAAGAGCTTAGTAAACTTATCCAGTCTCAATAAGGACTCAAAAGACATGGCGGGCCTATCACCGGTCTGTGCCGCAATAATTGGCTGAACTACCCCAACTGGCGGGGCTGCTGGAGCCTGATTCTGGGGAGCCATCTGCTCCGGAGCGGGAGTAGTGGGAGTTTGTGCTCCTCCCCAGCCTGTGAGACATTTGGTGCCACTGGAAATGTACCATTGTGGGCCACGCCCTCCATAAGACTTACCAAACGGACTAGAGCGTCCTGAAGTACTGGAGTGGCTATGAATCCTACCGGGACCTGAACTGGTCCAACTGGTACATTCTGAACTGGAACCTCCTCCTGAAGGTTCACGTGAGGTTCTTTAGCAGGTGCAGCTGCTCGAGCTCTGGACTGAGCTCTACCTCGGCCTCTGCCTCGGCCTCTAGCACGATCTCGACCTCGACCTCTACCCCTGGCCATAGTTGCCACCGGGGGCTCTGGTCCCTGTCCATCGGTAGAGGCATTACGTGTTCTCACCATCTGCGGGAGAATAAGAGTAGAATGGTTCAATCATCGATGATAGAATAAAATCGCACAACAGAATAAGAAAAAAGTGATGTTCCTAAACTTCATAACCTCTGAGAGATAAATACAAACGTCTACGTACCGATCCTCAGACTCTACTAAGCTTGCTCGTGACTCGTGAGACCTATGTAACCTAGTGCTCGGGAAGACCTGTCACAACCCGAAATTTCCACCTTCGGACCGTGATGACGCCTAACATTTCACTTGCTAGGAAATCCAATATTAGAATTATTATCAATTTTAAAAATAATTTTTAAATTTATTAATAACTAAGAACAATTGCGGAAGTAAATTCTGAAATATAGTGAATAATCCATAAAAATAACGGTGTCTAAATAACATCCCAGAATTGGTGTCACAAGTGCACGAGCTTCTAGAATAAATACAAATAAAGGTTTGAATAAAATAAAGTTGTCTGGTAACAAACACACAACTAAAATAAAATAGACGGAATTTCAGAACTGCGGACATTGTGGAGTTATACCTCAAGTCTCCTCCGAGTAGCTGAAATCCGAGCAAGTCTATGGTATGCCGTTGGGACCAACTCCAAAATCTGCACAAGAAGTGCAGAGTATAGTATCAGTACAACCGACCCCATGTACTGGTAAGTGCTGAGCCAAATCTCGACGAAGTAATGACAAGGCTAAGGCGGGTCACTTACATTAACCTGTACGCAATATTAGTAACAACAACAAATAATAAAAATAAATCAGGTAACTCATTTATAATAATTGAAGCCAAATCAGCAGTCATAACCAATTATCATTTCCATCAATTTCCGTTGCAGCGTACAACCCGCTATCACAATATATTCACATTCAATCCTAATGCAGCGTGCAACCCGCTCTCACAATATATTCACATTCAATTCTATTGCAACGTGCAACCCGCTCTCACAATATATTCATTTTCAATCCTCTCATATAATTATTTAATCAAGTATATATATATTGACTTTTAAATAAGTCTATTGCGGCGTGCAATCCGATCCCCCAAATAATGACTTTTAATAAGTCTATTGCGGCGTGCAACCCGATCCTCCAATATGGACTTTTTAATAAGTATGTTGCGGCGTACAACCCGATCCTCCAATATATCCATTTCAATCAATTCTATTACGATGTGCAACCCGATCCTCCAATATATCCATTTACCAATTCTTATAGAATAAATTTTTTCAATAAATGCAACAATTAATATAAAATTATAAGACAACACGCATACAATAATTATGATTTAATTATGAAACAAACAATGACAAATAGCAAATTATTATGAAAATCATAGAGAAAATAGGCAGTTTAATATTTAATATGTTAAATGTCAAATAACAATTAAAATACATAATTCAAATAGCATGTAACAATTAATGCAGGAATTCAAGAATTAATATTTAACAAAGAATAGGAGAGAAACAATTATTATAATAATTAATTCATGATTTAAAATGATTTATGATTTTTCAAGTAATTATGCAAACAATTAATTTGACGACGTATAGACACACGTCACCTCGCCTATACGTCGTTCACATGCATTTCACATAGCAAATAGTTTAAGGGTTCTATTCCCTCAAGTCAAGGTTAACCACGACACTTACCTCGCTTTGCAAATTCCAATCAATTACTCAACCACAGCTTTTCCTTTTAAATTTGTCTCCAAAAGCTTCAAATCTATTCACAAACAATTCGATATACTCAATACGAATCATAGGAATTAATTCCATATGAATTTACTAATTTTCCGGATTAAAATCTGAAATTCATTTAAATATTCGACAGTAGGACCCATGTCTCAAATCTTGAAAAAACTTACGAAATACGAACACCCGTTCCGATATGAGGTCAAATATACAAAATTTATCCAATTCCAATGTCAAATGGACCTTCAAATCTTAAATTTTTATTTTTGGAAGATTTTATAAAAATATCAATTTCTTCCATCTAAATCTGAAATAAATAATAAATATAGACTTAGATTTATGAAATACAATCACTATATGATAAAAAAATACTTACCCAATTCAAAATCGTGAAAAACTCCTTTGAAATCGCCCCTAAACCGAGTTCTAATTGAGGGTTTGTGAAAAATGGGGAAAATCCCATTTTGGTTCTGTTTTAAGTCACAGGCGTTAGGCCTTCTTAGCGTTCGCGAAGGGCTTGTCGCGTTTGCGATGAGTAGCAGCCCGTGGCTTTCAAGTTCGCAAGTCCTCCTTTGCGTTCGCGAAGGCTTTTTTTCCCCTGGCCTTCACGTTCGCGTGCCAGTGCTCGCGCACAAGTAGAAGGACAACTGACCCCTCCCCCAGGCCTCTAAAGCTTAGCGTTCGTGTTGAGCTGGTCGCGTTCGTGAAGGGTAAAGTCCCCATAGCTTCGGGTTTGCGACCCAATCTTCGCGTTAAGGAAAATTCAGCCAGCCCAGTTTGCTCTTCGCATTCGGGAGAGTACATTCGCGAACACGATGAAGGAAATACCAAAAGCTTGAAGTTGCAGAAAACCATATTTTTCTAAGTTCAAAATCATCCCGTATCTTATCTGAAACTCACCCGAGCCCTCGGGGCTCCAAACTAAACATGCACACAAGTCCTAAAATATCATACGAACTTGGTCGCTCGATTAAATCGCCAAAATAACACCTAGAACTACAAATCGGATGCCAAATCAAAGGCAATTTTCAAGAAAACTTTAAAATTTATATTTTTACAACCGGATGTCCGAATCTCGTCAAATCAACTCCGATTCTCACCAAATTTGGCAAACAAGTCATAAATATTATAGTGGATCTATACCGGGATCCGGAACCAAAATACGGACCCGATGTCAATAAATCCAACATCAGTAACTTCTTAAAAATCTTTAAGCTTTCAAGCTTTTAATTTTTCATCAAAATTTAATATATCGGGCTAGGGACCTCGGAATTCGATTCTGGGCATACGCCCAAGTCCCAAATCACGATACGAACCTACCGGAACTGTCAAAAATACTGATCTGAGTCTGTTTGCTCAAAATATTGACCAAAGTCAACTCAGTTGAGTTTTAAAGCTCTATTTCACATTTTAATCTATTTTTTACATAAAAACTTTCCGAAAAATTGTACGGACGGCGCACGCAAGTCGAGGAATGATAATTAGTGATTTTCGAGGTCTTAGAAGATAGAATTATTTATTAAACTTAAAGATGACATTTTGGGTCATCACATGACCTGTGATTCAAGCCTCACATCCACGCCCACTTCCACCGGCTCAGCGCTGAACTTACACTCCAGGTATTCCGTCTTCATCCTGCTCAGCTTGAAACACTTAGACTCAAAAGCATGTCTCCAAACCTCCAGTCTCTCGTTAACACCGGCTCGCGACTCATCAATCAGAACTATGTCATCGGCGAATAGCATACACCATGGCACCTCCCTTTGAATATGATGTGTCAACGCCTTCATCACTAGGGCGAATAAGAACAGACTGAGCACAGAACCTTGGTGTAACCTCATTACAATCAGAAAATGCTCAAAGTCATTTTCTACTATTCTAACTCGAGTCTTAGCCCCATCATACATGTCCTTAATCACCATAATGTAGGGAACCGACACAGCTTTTGCCTCCAGGCATCTCCAGAGAACTTCTCTAGGTACCTTGTCATACGCTTTCTCTAGGTCAATAAACACCATGTGCAGATCCTTCTTCTTCTCTCTGTACAGTTTCACCAACCTCCTAACAAGGTGGATAGCTTCTGTAGTCGAACGACTCGGCATGAACCCGAACTGGTTGTCAGATACAGACACGGTCATCCTCATCCTCGCTTCAACCACCCGCTCCCACACTTTCATGGTATGACTCAGTAATTTGATACCGCTATAATTGTTACAATTATGGATATCACCTTTGTTCTTATACAATGGAACCACTATACTCCACCTCCACTCATCTGCATTCTCTTCGACTTAAAAATAACATTAAAAAACCTAGTCAACCACTCCAAACCTGCTCTCCCCACACACTTCCAAAATTCCACCGGAATCTCGTCTAGCCCGGTCACTCTGCCTGCTCATCTTACGCATATCTCTCACTACCTCCTCGACCTCGATACGCCTGCATTACCCAAAGTCATGGTGACTCTCGGAATGCTCCAATTCGCCTAGCACAATATCCCGATCCCCTTCTTCATTCAGAAGGTTATGAAAGTAAGTCTGTCATCTCTTCTTAATCTGGGCATCTTCCATCAATACTCTACCATCTTCGTCCTTGATGCATCTCACTTGGTCCAAATCCCGAGTCTTTCTCTCTCTGCCTTTTTTTCCCAGTTCCTCGTACATACGACCACAAGCCGCAGTCTCAACCTCAGTGGCCGCCATCTTAGCCCCCTTCCTAGCTACCTTATACCTCTCTGTGCACGCTCGCCTCTCCTCCTCTCTTATGCTCCCCACTAACTTCAGGTATGCTGCCTTCTTCGCTTCCACTTTACCTTGGCCCACTTTATTCCACCACCAGTCTCCTTTGTGCCCACCAGAAACGTCCGTCGAGACCCCTAACACCTCTCTCGTAGCCTACCTAATACAGTCTGTTATCGCTGACCACATAGTGCTCGCGTCACCACTGCTCATCCACGCTCTCATAGCCGATAATTGCCCATCCAACTCTTGGGCTTTATCCTTAGTTAAGGATCCCCACCTGATTCTCGTCTTCCTCGAGCAGACCTTTTCCTCCTCTTTAACATAATACCAACGTCCATCACCAAGAGCCTATGCTGCATCGCGAGTATCTCACCCGGAATCACCTTACAATCCTTCAACAACCCTCTGTCACACCTCCTCAGGAGGAGATAGTCAATCTGAGTCTTTGCCACCATATTTTGAAAAGTAACCAAGTGCCCCTCCCTCTTTGGAAAGCTAGAGTTTGCAATCACCAACCCAAAAGTCTTAGCGAAGTCCAACAACGATGTATCTCCTCTGTTCCTCTCGCCAAAATCGAAGCCTCCATGCACCTCGCCATAATCACCTGTGGTCGACCCCATATGCCCATTGAAATCCCCTCCTATTAATAGCTTCTCAGTAGGCAGAATCTGGCGCACAATCTCATCTAACCCCTCCCAGATGTGCCGTTTAACCTCCTCATCTAGGCCCGCATGCGCCGCATAGGCGCTAACGATGTTTAGGGTGCACCCTCCAACCACCAACTTAATAATCATCAATCTATCATTCACTCGTCTAACCTCAACCACAGACTCTCTAAGTTCCCTATCCACTAAGATGCCCACTCCATTCTTACCTTTCTGGACTCTTGAGTACCAAAGTTTATACCTGTCTGCGTCCTTCGCCCTCGACCCTACCCTCCTTGTCTCCTGGACACACACTATATTGACTCTCCTCTTCTGGAGGATCTTCACCAAGTCTATAGACTTACCCGTCAATGTACCTACGTTCCATGACCCAATTCTCAACCTACAGACACCCTTGTTCCCTTTACCTCCCTTGCCTCCCGCCCCACCCCCCGTTTCCCCCGAGGACATGACCTCACTCGACCATCCCAGACCACAGCCAATAAACCTACGACAAAATAAGGGGAATCACTATCACACACAAGGAAACATACCAAACTAGAAGAAGATAAGTTGCAACAACAGACACACTAATACGGTGAATAAACTAATACGAACTAAGATGGCAGCATATTAATTAACACAACAAAGGGAAACTGGAAAATGGGAGGTACCAACTCTCGTGAGTAGAACCTTGGAATTTTCTTGGTATATACGACGATGTTGAGGCCACCTAGCACGTTCGCGTCCAACTCTCGCCGCCCCCTGCTGACACATGCCAGGGTTGTTCTTCAATGTTTGCACACACACGTCCCTTTCGCCGCTAATAGACACAGGCCCTGACCTAAAATACACACAAAATACCACGAAGTCGAACAAAGGGGGGAGAGGGATTGTCACCACAACCACTGGTGAGGCCCCACCCGTAGCAAAGGAGCGCAAAAAAGGATGAAATAAAACCTTAAGTTGATTTAAAAACAGTCAATTCAAAATAATCACAAGAAAAATGACTAACCCGAAAAGATACAAGCTTTATAAAAAAAAGTATATATCAAAAATAAATAAAAAAAGATATCAAAACAGATGAGGCATTAGAAAATTTAAGTGAACCAAATGGAGAATAATAAACTGTAAAAAGAGTGACCGGAAGAAACAGTTGACTGAGAGTTGAATTTTTGGTTACAGAGAAAGGGAATCTGAACTCTGAAAGAGTCGTTTTAACTCAGAATGCAAGAAGCTACGCACAGAATGTGACTCGTTTTTCACCGGAAATGTCAACCGCCAAGTAAGAAAAAAAGATAATAACTTGGATCTGAACAAAGACACAACAAATTCTAAAATCTTTATCCCCTTTTTCAACAGAAACAAGATACACTTGAACAAGTGTTATCTAAGACACACAGATCTAAAAAAAATAAACAAATAAACAATATATTCAAATCTCTAACTCTTAGATCTGAAGAAAAATTGAAACTTTGAAGCACACTTTTTCTGTTTACTAAGGAAGATGATGACAAAGCACTGTGTATTATAAGTTTATAACGGCACCAAACAAACCAAAGCAGATTATGATTCAAAGTATTCGGAAATGTATTATTAAGATTTAAGAGATAACAAGGAGAGAACAATTAATAAGAAGATGAAAAAGAGATAAAATCAGATCAGTTAAGCAAACTTTTGAAACTAATAAACTTAATTAGCATCGGTGACAAACAAAGAGAAAGAATGTGAACCTGTCCAAATATTATTGCACACATTTGCATGTGAAGACACACAGAGAAAAAGAAAGAAGGTACTGATTCGATTACATAAAGATTCGATTTGTAGAAGAGATCTAAGGATTGCAAGCAAGAAAATCCAACTGGGTTTTGCGTGAGAGCACAAGATGAACCAAAAATAAAAAAATAAAAGTACGAAGGTGCGTGTGGGAAAATTCTGAAAAGAAAAGAAGAAAAAGGAATATAGACACCATGATTTCAGCAAGGTACAAAAATCCAAAATGATTTTTTTCATAAACAAATGCTTAATTCATAGCCTTTCCGGCTTTAATTATTTCTAAATTACCCACAACAATTTTCACACACTTTTCAGAATTGAAGCACTATATCCAGTTTGTTCGTCCCAAAATTTTGACCACAACATAACACCACCATACTTGCGCGACTTCTTAATCATCGGAAGAATTTCGCCGGTCAACACATCCGCCGGAATAAACCCACTTCCGGCTGCTTGTGGTGCCGCCGGAAGCCCTAAAAATATCCTTCTAGCATTCACCGACGAAGTCCACCGAATCCAAGAATTTTTTAGATTATCAGTATTATTAGGAGTATACTGACAAGGAGGATTATTGTAAAATTGAATCCAAACAAAGTCAAAAAGCCCTGTATTTAAAGCAGTACCAAGCAACCTATCTGGAAACGGGCATTGTGGAGCTGCTGTTAAGTACACTTTTCTTCCAATTCTACCATAAGCTTTCAAGTATTTAGCTAAATCTTCATAAAAAAGAGATGATCCAAGCTCAATATCAAAGTCAATTCCGTCAACAACAGCATTTCCTAAAGGCCTAAAAGAGGAACGTCCACCCAAAAATGAGTTCCATAAATAACGTGCAACATTTTTGGCGTCTTTTTTGGAAGCTAAAGAGTAATTTCCAACGCCACCACCTATAGACAACATTACTTTGACACCTAATTTTTGACAGTGTTTGATTTCTGGGCCAACGACTGTGCATCCATTAACGGCAGGATTGCAGTGACCGGCAAGATTGAGTTCTGGGGTTTGACCATTGCCGAATTTGTTAAGGAAGGCTAAGTTGACATATGAATATCTACCTGAGGCACAGGTTTCGTTTAAGGTCGCTTCGTTTCCGTTTTGGCCCCAGTAAATGGATATGCCACTAGCAATTGAGGTCTGGACAATAGCTAAGAATAAGACAGAAGAAAGAAATTGATGTTTGGTGGCCATTTTGGATAGAGTATATGGTAATTCAATATTGGTTATATGATGGAGACTATTAATAGAAGGGAAACGGGGAGATTTTGGGAAATTGAGACAGTGAAATTAAGGAGATTTTCTTGTTTAAAATAGTACCACTCTCTCGCATTATGTGGATTTCTTAGAATATTTTGACCAAAGGCAGCTGAATTATGGGAGTCAGGGAAGGAAGAGGTCAAACATCTACTGCCTTTTTGTACATCAAAATATCTCCACTCTCTCGCATTTTGTTTATTTTAGTCTGTATTTATTTTCTCTTTCCAAAATCTTTTGAAAAAGAAGGGGGTCCGTAAATAGTAAGGATCTGTAAATGGGAGTACATTAATACTAAGGGAGGAATTGAGGAAAGATTGACTGAGGGGGTGACCTTTAGTGAAAACAGAACCTGTACCCAAGTGATGTAAGATGCAGTCGCAACTATTATATTGAAACTTCAAATTTCTTTTCTTAGTGTAAAATCTCCAATCTCTTTTATTAATAATGAGAATTGGTAAGTCCTATACTAACTACGTATGTTTTAACATTTATATCCCCTTTTTGTCTCATGATTATCACTTGGGTTGAGTCAAGCGCCTACGAGGCAATTCAAACAGAATTGATCTGTTTCACAATTCAAAAGTCTAAAAAATGCAAGTAGGTTCACAATTTGCAGTTTTATTGGACCTTCCACCAAGTTTAACGGGTCAATAATCAATAGCCCTGTGTGGGTGCAACGCTGACTCCTATTTGCAAGTTGCAACCACACAAAAGCTATTTCGCAGAATCAATCCATTTTTAACCTTAATAGTTGTTTAAGGTTTTAATTTTAAAAAGCTTTTTACTGCTTTATGATTTTCCTTATTATTCGCCCCTTTCCGGTAGACATAAAAACCAGGATTGGCTAAATAATCCTGTCTTAAATAAGAAGTTGTTACGTTTGGATCAAGGAAAGACGTGCTACTGATAATGAGCCTTATGGCAAGCTGCTACACTTCCAACTACTTGATGATTGAGTTGGCCAAAGAATACATTTTTTTTTAATGTAAAAATACGTTCACAGATGCTTAGTTGTCCTCTGCACGAACTTATCCATGAGTTGACCAAAAAAAAAACATACTCCATTGTTTTTGCAAAGTCAATTCATGCTACATTTAGTAGTTAGATGAAGAATGCAAGGCCTTATTGTCTTCTAATCCAAGAAGCCTTACGGAGATGAGTAAATGACATAATATGTACATGATGTTTATATCCGGTTAGGACCTATGCTTGGAGAAGTGGGGTCACTGAATCCTGTTTAACTTCAACAAAAGTTCTGAATATATAAGTATATATATGTTGAGAACGATCATATATTTTGCTTGGGACCCTTAAGATCAAAAGTCCTATGAGGTATTGGTTGAGCAGTTCGCTCATGTTCCCCGTCACCTTCAAATCCTACTTCTGAGTTTGGCAGAATCCAATATTTCGATTCTTAGTTTCGGAGTTGAACCCTATAAATATGAAAAACAAACACAAAATAGAGTTGGATATAGTTTTTAGAATCCCACAATGCTTAAATTATGGATTTTCTGTTTCGTGCAGAAACCTATACACTACACTGGTTTTTAGAAATTATTGTAACCTTCAGTTAAACAAAACAGATCCACGAAACTCCAATCATTTTTTGTTACTAGCACAGAAGGTGCAATTTTCATGCAATTAAATCTTATCTTCTGACAGTGTGTGTGTGTGTGTCCCAAGCTGATCAAAATTATTGGTTCAGAATCCCTGTTCATTAAACTATGCACCAATTTGTTTACTCCTGTTTTACACATAATCGTAGGCAATACTTCAGATCTATTCATGTCATGTTAACGAATGCAGTGGAGGTGTGAGCTCACAATATACTTTGTACCATTAACACCTTTAACATTTTTGGAACTTGGCCATTTCTACTCATTTAGTTTTGTAAGAGAATGCAAAGCTCTAGCTCTTCTTGAAGCAAGCATTCACAAAACGATAAAAGAAACATATCTGTTCTGTCAAATGGTTCTCTTCACTTTTTAAGGAAGGATAAATAGCACAAACAACTAGATTAATTAGTTTCTAAAATTTTCTGGATGTCTCTATTCAGCGCAATGTCCTTTCTTTCACTAGACTATCTACACAAATTCTGCATTGGGGGAAAGAGGGATTACATGAGGTAGCTGACTAGTTTGTGATGTACAAAGGTCTTCATACAAGACAAGAATATACAAGAATAATTGATGAATAGAGAAGAAAGCATTGTAGCTGAAGCTTATTTGTTCAGATGTTCTCTGACCAGCAGTGCGGAAACTGACTTCTGCTATTCCTCCCCAGTAATCTTTTTCTTAAGAGCTTGAATATTACTTCCCAGTTCATCCCTTCCAGACTGAAAACAGAAATCCAAATTAGTGTTAGCCATGTGCACTATCTACCCTCAGCAATGATTATACACTGACAGGGAAAAACACTAGTAATAAGATACTGTATTCAGCATGTTATTTCAATCCGAAACGATTAGGCTCTTGCACTACAGATGTAGATTTGTGGCTTACCAGACGAACTTGAAACAGGATTTCCTAGGTTATTTGGCATGTTGAGGGTCTCCGATGTCTGGAGGTGAATTTAGTAACTAACTAATGTAACTAAAACATACTAAAACTTAACGAAAACCTCCCCTCAAACTTGGATTAATTAACAGCTTCTGTCACTTTAACCTGTAAATTGCCTCAGCTGACATAGGAAAATTTGCACAATTGCTCTACATGTACTGAAGTGATAGTTTTAGGAAAGAAGTGAATGAAAAACAATAACTCGTTTGAAATATCACTAGAGCAATGTGAAACTGAATGGTCTAGAAAAACTATTCCTACAAGATTGACCTGAAATTTCTTAGCAAAAGTGCATGCTATTCTAGCCTATGTCTATACCCAACTGAGAATAGAGATTAATTGCAAGAAATGATCTGCATCTATTTCATGTAAGATCATACCTTAAAGAGAAGATATGTGTAGACGAACCAACCAAAGTATCCAAAGCCGACCAACTCCAAAAACTTGGGTAACTGGTTTAAAAAAGTTAAAACGTGAGAGAGATTCACTTAGGCTCAAGAATCACAAGAAAGCAGAAATTGTGATAACCCCAAAAACACAAGGCTAAGTAAGACTAGTCACAATGTATTGTTAGTAGTATTGGCACCCTATATTTTGCTAAAGAACTGGAAAAGACTAGTCCAATTAGATTACTTACCATGGGAATGGAGTCTAATGCATCAATAAGGATTGAAGAAAACCAAAGACCAAGGGCGGCTGAACCTCCATAAAGAAAGACAGTAGGTTTCTTTTCGAGTTCATCCCACTATAAGAAAGTTGCAAACATAGTTGGATTTCAGCAAACGAAGAAGATGAGCCAGTTCTGAAGCATAGAGAATGAACTATGAAGTAGTACTCATAAAATAAGGGCGGAGTCTTACCTTGTCTTTTACATTGGAAAATACCTTTCTGATACGAGCTAAAGATTCAGAATTTTCTTCCTCTTCAGAAGAAGCCCTGATCTTGAAGATGGGAAATCTCTTGGAATCTATGTGACGTCGAAAGCCTGAAAACTTTTACAGCTTAGACCAAAGAACTCTGGCTTGATAAAAGACAAGTTCCAATAGTCTCCTAGAATGAAAAATTCAGAAACTAAAATCTTTTGTCTTCCCTATTTGGAACTATGAAAAGACTTCTTCACTTGGAACATAAACGGAGTTGAGACCAGTAAGGCCTTTCTATAGTACTAAATTAAGGTGCCAAGATCCTTGAAGCCGTATGCTCTCTTCTCCGGGGCAACAAACTTTACTTGTATTTAATCCACTCCTTGTATGGTAACTTTGCAGTACGTGTTAAATTTGTATTCCATTTGATCAATTTTTGTTTTCCTTAATAAAGGACCACTGGCATAGTCATACTTTCGTTATTTAAAAAAAAAAAGAAGTTTGAAGTTTAAAACCTTAGATAAAGATGGACTTCTATTTTCCCTTGAAAAGTTAAATTCTGATAGTTTCTAATAGCAAATTATCACAAGGAAGATATCTCTCTGTCATTGAACTATAGACATCTCATAGGTCATTTTCCTCTTCTGGGTACTTTACAAGCCGATTGAGACCCATATTTGTAGGATTGCGTAGAGGTGTTCATAACACGCAGCGGAAGACAATAACAATCCTAGGCAGAACTTTTCGTGTTTAAAAATTATTTACATGTCAAAGATCGGATCTAAGACGTACCTGGTGAAGAGAGTCTTGTTTTAAATTTTTTCGATAGTGCGAAGATTCTATGCGTATCCACACCGAGACTGATCCTTGCTATCAACTCTTTGATCAATGAAATCCCGCGAACAAATTGAATGAAAATATTGTGTTGAAATTTTTCTCAAAAATCTCAACTCAAAGGTAGAAGAACAAGAAATAATTTTTTTGTACTAGTATTTTCTATCTTGGCTTTGTATTGTACTATTACTTTCTCAAAGCAATTTTCTTCTCAATAATAACTCTATTGTTTTTACGTGACTTTAAAATATGTATAAGATTTATATCTTCATCATTCTTAATTACGACTCACACACACACACACACACACATATATATATACACACACATAATTTTCATTGAAAAATACAAATCATATGCCTCATGGTAAATATTTAAAAAACATGTAACACATTTATGGAATTCAATTCTAAATTGAATTTTACAACTTAGTCAACATTTTAAAATAAAAGCATGTAACTCATTTATGGAATTCAATTCTAAATTGAATTCTACAACTTAGTCAACATTTTAAAATAAAAACATGTAACTCATTTATGGAATTCAATTCTAAATTGAATTCTACAACATAGTCAACATTTTAAAATAAAAGCATGTAACTCATTTATGTTCATATACACAAATATTAATTATAATTATACACAAATATATATCAACCAAGAGATGTAACTTAATTTTCTTATTTAAAATAGAAAACCTCAACTTGTCCACAATATTAATTATATCCTCTGTGCTAACAAAGAATATAATAATATTTCATTTGGACTAATAACTAAATTTATTTGACTAATTAAATTCTTTAATTTAATTATCAAATAATAAAGTAATTAATCCTTTAGCAAAGATCAGAACACTCGTTAGTGTGCGACCTCATAGGTTCAATACTAAGCCGGTAGTAAATTGATCACATCAATATACTAATCAAGGGCGGCGTCTAGTAACACTCCTTAACGACCGGATAGCATGAAGTATACAATTTACTCTCAAGAACTTGTAGAAGAATAATGTATTAATTCCTTCTGTCCTTATAGCTCTGGGTCACCCTAGAATATGGTTCAACTGTCAATCCTAATAGGCGGCCGACTATGTGTTCATGTCAAAAATAATCGACCATTGAATGACCTAAGAAACTCTTTTTTTCTTTCATTCAATCACCCTGGCCAAGGTCTTAATTTGGTCGGTTATAATTTATGACAACATGGAGCTTAAAACTCATTACCAAGAGTTGACAGATTCCATCTTGATCAATCACTAATTCTACAAGTATTTAATCGTACCCAATATCCTTTCAACTATCGCCCTAGGGCCATAGGTGTCTAGTATCAAAGCACAATAAATAACTTGTCAATTACTATGATGATATCAGGTCAAAGGAAACTCTTACATCACATTCTTCAAGAGAATATCCTATTGACAGTTTATGGTAATTCTAACCATTAGGAATTATCCAATGAATCGGTTCAATGATCATATCTCTATATACATCATCTATTTATGTTATTTAATTAATGAGATCAACTAATCATTATCTCATAAAGACGATCACATAAATATTGATCTAACCGGATTACTAATGTCCAAATTAATAATCCTACGATCAAGAACAAAATTTAGGTTAAATTGTAAGAGACTTTACTCTCATTATCATGATTCCATCATGATGACAAATCACAAAATTTAATCAAGGACCTTATTAAATTAATCAAGTAATTAATAATAATTATGATAAATGAATATCAAATGCCATATATTTTTCTATCAAATAGCATTCACAAAAATATATTCAAATCATCAAATATGAGATTGGATCTAGGGCATATTTAATATATCCCTAATAATCTCTCACTTGCACTAGAGCCAATCGCTCTTGTATTTCATTCCCAATTTTCACTTGTGCTTGTCAAACTCTTTTGCTCCAAGAGCTTTGGTGAATGGGTCTGCAACATTTTCCTTTACATCTTTGAATCTCGACGTCTCCACGTTCAATGATCTCTCTTATCAAGTGATACCTTCGCAGAACGTGTTTGGATTTTTGGTGTGATCTTGGTTTTTTTGCTTGAGGAATGGCTCAGTATTGTTACACAATAATGGAACTGCACCTTCTATTGAAGGAACCACACCAAGTTCAGTTAAGAACTTTTTCATCCATACAACTTCCTTAGCAGCTTCACTAGCTGCTATATATTCTGTTTCAGTTACTGAATCAACTACTGTAGCTTGTTTAAAACTTTTCCAACTCACTGCACCACCATTTAAAGTGAATACATAACCAGAAATAGATTTGCTATCATCTCTATCTGAAGAGAAACTTGCATTAGTATAACATTCAAGTTTCAACTCAGAATCTCCATAAATGAGGAATTGGTCTTTAGTCCTTCTTAAGTACTTAAGAATGGTCTTCACCACCTTCAAATGTTCCTCATCAGGAATTGCCAGATATCGGCTAGTCACTCCAAGTGCATAAGCCACATCAAGACGTGTACATATCATGGTATACATGATAGCTCCCACTGCACTAGCGTATGGTATCCTACTCATGCTTTCTCTCTCTTCAGGTGTTTTAGGACAATCCTCCCTACTGAGAGTAATTCCAGTGCCTATCGGTAGATAGCCTCTTTTGGAATTATCCATGTTATACCTTTTCAAAATGGTATCAATGTACAAAGACTGGGAAAGTCCAAGTAGCTTCCTCGATCTATCTCTATAGACCTCTATTCCTAATATATAAGTTGCTTCTCCCGAGTCTTTCATGGAGAACTGTTCAGATAGCCAAATCTTGGTACTTTGTAATGTTGGTATGTTATTTCCTATGAGCAATATATCATCAACATACAGTACTAAGAATAAAATTATGCTCTCACTAACCTTTTTGTACACACAAGGTTCTTCTTCGAATCTAACAAAATTGAACTTTTCAATTGTCTTGTTAAAGCGAATATTCCAACTTCTAGAAGCTTGCTTTAGTCCAATAAAGGTTCTTCAACTTGTGTCTCATGATATTAATTTTGTGTTGATTCATTAGTTTCTTGAACTTCATCAAGTTCTATTTCTCCACTATAATTTCCTTCCAAAAGAAATTCCCTTTTCAAAAAGGTTGCTCCTCTAGCCACAAACACTTTATAGTCAGAAGGGTGATAAAAATAATATTCCATTGTTTCTTTGGGATACCCAATGAACCTACATTTATCAGATCTTGAGTCAAGTTTATCAGACTGCAGTCTCTTAACATAAGCTGGACAACCCCAAACTTTAATGTGTTTAAGGTTAGGCTTACGTCATTTCCATATCTCATATGGTGTTGTAGAGACTGACTTAGCGAGAACTTTATTAAGTAAGTATGTTGCTGCTTCCAAAACATATCCCCATAAATTTATTGGAAGATCAGTGAACCCCATCATAGATCTCACCATATCTAATAAGGTTCGATTTCTCCTTTCAGACACACCATTGTGTTGTGGTGTTCCTGGAGGTGTCCACTGTGAGAGAATCCCATTCTCTCTGAGATATCTGGTAAAATCTTCACTAAGATATTCTCCACCTCTATCAGACCTTAGTACTTTGATACTTTTACCAGTCTGCTTCTCAACTTCACTACGGAACCTTTTGAACATTTCAAAAGATTCAGACTTGTGTTTCATAAGATACACAAATCCATATCTTGACATATCATCAGTGAAGGTGATGAAGTAAGAATATCCACCTCTAGCTTGAATTTTCATGGGCCCACAAACATCTGTATGAATTAGTCCCAATAATTCAGAAGCTCTTTCTCCACTTCCAGTAAATGGAGATTTGGTCATTTTTCCTTTGAGACAAGATTCACAAGTTGGATATGATTCAAAATCATATTTGTCAAGGTACCCTTCCTTGTACAACTTGTTAATTCTTTTCTCTCCAATATGACCAAGCCTACAATGCCAAAGGTATGTATGATTTACTTGATCATCTCTTTTCCTCTTAAGACTTGAAGATGCATAATCGAATTAGCATTCACATTAGGTAAGATATAAACATCATGTTGGATATAGCCATTCACATATAAATATATATATATATATATATATGTATGTGTGTGTGTGTGTGTGTGTGTGTGTGTGTGAAGATATAGATCTTATACGTATTGTAAAGTCATGTAAAAACCAAGAGATGTAATTTGATTTTCTTATTTAAAATAGAAAACTTCAACTTGTCCACAATATTAATTATATCATCTGTGCTAACAAAAAATATAATAATATTTCATTTGGACTGATAACTAGAATTTATTTGACTAATTAAATTTTTTAATTTAATTATCAAATAATAAAGTAATTAATCCTTTAGCAAAGATCAGAACACTCGTTAGTGTGCGACCTCATAGGTTCAATACTAAGCCGGTAGTAAATTGATCACATCAATATACTAATCAAGGGCGGCGTCTAGTAACACTCCTTAACGACCGGATAGCATGAAGTATACAATTTACTCTCAAGAACTTGTATAAGAATAATGTATTAATTCCTTCTGTCCTTATAGCTCTGGGTCACCCTAGGATATGGTTCAACTGTCAATCCTAATAGGCGGCCGACTATGTGTTCCTGTCAAAAATAATCGACCATTGAATGACCTAAGAAACTATTTTCTTCTTTTATTCAATCACCCTGGCCTAAGGTCTTAATTTGGTCGGTTATAATTTATGACAACATGGAGCTTAAACTCATTATCAAGAGTTGACAGATTCCATCTTGATCAATCACTAGTATGATCAATATCTTTTCAACTATCGCCCTAGGGCCATAGGTGTCTAGTATCAAAGCACAATAAATAACTTGTCAATTACTATGATGATATCAGGTCAAAGGAAACTTTTACATCACATTCTTCAAGAGAATATCTTATTGACAGTTTATGGTAATTCTAACCATTAGGAATTATCCAATGAATCGGTTCAATGATCATATCTCTATATGCATCATCTATTTATGTTATTTAATTAATGAGATCAACTAATCATTATCTCATAAAGACGATCACATAAATATTGATCTAACCGGATTACTAATGTCCAAATTAATAATCCTACGATCAAGAACAAAATTTAGGTTAAATTGTAAGAGACTTTACTCTCATTATCATGGTTCCATCATGATGACAAATCTCAAAATTTAATCAAGGACCTTATTAAATTAATCAAGTAATTAATAATAATTATGATAAATGAATATCAAATGCCATATATTTTTATATCAAATAGCATTCACAAAAATATATTCAAATCATCAAATATGAGATTGGGTCTAGGGTATATTTAATATATCCCTAACAATATTATCTTTAAGCTTAGCAAAATGATTCAGAGAAAAAAGTCAGTTTTCGGCAATTCCATGTCGATCTAAACCCTAAAACTCATACCATCTTTTTATACTGATCACTTCATTTTTAGTCTTTTTCGTTTGTGCATTTTTCTTCTTCTTATGCCTTGTGTAGGTCAACAGTCAACCAAAATACTCTCTATTCTTCTTCATTAATTATAGAGTTAAGCTAATAAAGAGAATATTTTGTCTCAATCAGTCAAAACTGCCTCAATTAAATTTTTAGCCAACATTAGCCGCTTTATACTTCATAAAATAGATACACCAAAACGGCAAACCACGGCTATATATCTGGGATTTGGGAATCGTAGAAGAAAGAAGACAGATGTATTAAGAGAAATTATACCTGATGGCGGCCTAAGAGACGATGAAAACGACGAAGGAGCAGCTTGGGGAGAAAGATGAAGTAGAGAAGGGGCATTGGAATGACGCAACCTCATGGAGGAATGTGGAAGTGACATGATCCTTTCCATTGAAGGAGATGAAACAGAAGAAGCTGTAGCCATTTTTGCTGTATAATTCTTCTCTCTAAATTCCTTTTCCTATATCAAATATGGAGTTCACACCAGCTATCCTTTTGACTTTTTTAATTTGTTGTTGTTCTAATCAGCTTACCCATACCTTATTTATTTCACTAGATAAATGTATAAGTACCAAATAACTCTAGCCTATATACTTTTATCATATCATATTTATAGAATCAGCCCAATAAGTTAACTAGTTGGCTTCTCTTTTCAAAGGTACCTTCCTCCCTCTTTTGTATATGAGTACAAAATGTAGATGAAGTGCTGTCACAAACTCCGGGAGGCAACTAGTCCCGTTTATTAAATAACATGTCCGTGTTTAAAACTTTAAATACTTACTCCAATATAGTTACTTCCATCTCTTTCCTACCCTAGTCTAAAGTTAGGTGAGCAAAGGTAGGTGAGAGGTATGATTAACAAACTGGAATAATTGAACCCCTCATAGTGGGTCACTCTTATTAATAAATTCATCACTAACACATGTTACATCTTTTAAGCACATTAATATATCTTTGTAAATAGTGAATCCTATAGCATACATCTGAATAGTACTTAAAATTTCTTGATACCTACCTAAAATCACTTTTTTTAATAAAGCAGAAGACATAATTACTCCAAGAAATTACTAGTATCTTATTAGATGGATACTGCACTCTTAAGGAAATTCGAATTCAAATTTAACTGTAGCCTGCTGATTGTGCTTACTGGCACATTATTGCATCTGTTAAATCGATTAGCAATACCAGCATGAAACTGAAGACGGTATATTTTCTCACAGATACAATAGGCTTCTATTTGCTGATGAAAAGTTTTACAGCTCCTGACGTGGTGCAATTGAGCTATTTAACTATTTCTCTCACGTTGAAGTTAAGATGAATAAAGTTTAATAGTAAATGTATAACAAATCTGAATCTGGAAAGAGGCCTCTATTACGGTGAGCAACTTAGGTCCAAAATTTCCCTTCAACTACTCGTGGCGTCTGCCATCTGTGCCCACTAACTCTTCAGTCAATCTTTGTCAGATAGCAACAAGTGTGATCAGGCAATCAAAGAATTGTTGATTGCAAGACTGAAAAGAGTAATATACTAGCAAAATAAGGAGGATAAAACCTTTGCAGTCACCAAACATGAGCAACTGCAATAAGCATACACCTTTGGACCTCAAGGCAGAGTCACCAATAATCACTACATGAGCAAACTCCATTCTGAAAGTGATGATAGCGATTTGTATCCCTAACAATAATCAGACGTTGCGTGATCTTGGAAATAATCTTGGCAGCAATGTGGCAATCTCCACATACACGTAGGTTTTTAGTAATTCTAATGGGTGTATCTGGGGTGGTGTTCATAATTGCAAAGACAATGGCCAGTTTCTCACTATGAACTACAAGATGATTTTCTTTGTCTTCCTCCTCAACATCATGAAGGGCAGCATTTGTTTCTGGGACATATCCTTCCTCTTTCATCTTGCCTATTACTATGTCTAACTCTTCATAGATCTTCTTTGATTGTGGGTGAGACGTGTCCCCAGCAAGGAAGGTGTGCACCATGTTATTGATCTCAACATTACTGATACCGGGCATTTTCTTAATCCCTCTTCCCTTCATGATTGACCTAACAGTCGTTACATCTTCCCATCTTCCAGCCTTTGCATAAATATTTGATAGCAACACATAATAACCAGACTGCTTCGGGGACAATTCAAAAAGATTGTCTGCGGCTACAAGACCAATGTCCATATCATTGTACAACCGACAAGCACCCAAAAGAGCACCCCAGATTCTCTCATTAGCTTCCATAGGCATCTGCTTGACGTAATTGTAGGCCTCACTTATGCATCCGGCGCGCCCTTTTAAATCAACCATGCAGGCATAATGTTCTAACCTCGGAACAATCTTATACTTGTCTGTCATTAGCCTGTAATAGTACTCTCCTTCTTGTAGCAAGCCTGCATGGCTGCAAGCAGAAAGAACGGAAACAAAAGCAATAGAATCAGGTTGAAGACCAGACTCCAACATTTTTGAAAACAAAGCAACTCCATCCCGGCCTTGGCCACCCTTACCATAAGCAGATATCAAGGAAGTCCATGACACAACATCCCGAAACTTCATCCCCTCAAACATTTTCCTTGCCTCGGTCAAACATCCGCACCTGGCATACATATCAACTAAGGAGTTCTCAAGAGACAAATTTGGCCTAAGACCTTTTCTTTCAACAGATTCATGAATCCTCCTTCCCAATGATGCAGCTGAAAGGTCCCCACAAGCAGGAAGAATGCTAGCAAAAGTTATAGCATCAGGCTCTATCCCACAAGTTTCCATTTGGAGATAGAGCTCAACCGCCTCATTAGGCATAGAATTCTTGACATATACAGCTATCATCACATTCCATGGAACCGAATCCTTTTTATCAATATTCAAGAAAATGTCTTTTACGAACGAGACATTCTCAATGCTGGTATTGCTTACAGCAGGTAAAAGGCTAGCCATGGTTCCCGCATTTGGTTTATGACCTAATAAGTTCATTTCCTTACAAACCTCTAATGCATCATCAAACATTCCATTTTGAGCATATCCAACAACCATTGAATTCCAAGAAACAACATCCCGTTTGGGCATTCCATTTAGAACCTGACGAGCCTCCACTAAACACCCACATTTCCCATACATAGCCACCAGGCAATTCCCAATAAATAGGTCAGAATCGAGACCCCTCTTGCTGACAGTACAGTGAATTTGCAGCCCCACCTTCAAATTATCAGAGCCAAAACAAGCTTTAAGAACACAGGGAAATGTAAAGTTATCAGGACTAACATCTCGTTTACACATATCTTTGTAAACAAAAATAGCATCTTGATAGAACCTGTTATTCGCATAGCTCCTGATCATGACATTATATACAACCACATTCCTGTCAGGTATTTTGTCAAACAGTTGGCGACTAACATTAGGTTGGCCGCAAGCTGCATAAGCTCGCATCAACTTGATGGCAAGAGACGTGTTGCAACATAGACCCGGATCGAAAATAATCTTGGAATGTAGTTTTTCCAGTGTTTTGATATCTGGGTGTGCGTCTAATATACGACTGGAAGTAACCTCGTCTAAATGGAAAGAGTTGCTCAGCTGGGGTTTTCTCACTGTTTGTATATACGAATTGGCGGTGGAACTATGGCGGCAAAGACGCATAGGGCTTGCAATTAGTGTCATGAAAAACAACAGCTTACGATTGAGTGACCAATAAACTTTCCTTTTCTCCCTCCATGAAGTGGAGAAATATTTAGGGAAATTTTGAAAGAAGAAACAATTTTATACTCGATTCACATGCATTCCATTTCGTGAATAGAGTTCCGTTGGAGTACTCTAAAAATTGATAAGAGTTCCCCCTACTTTGTTTTAGTTACGAGTGTTTTAGCTTCACCAGTACTGGAAATGAAATTAGAAGGAACTCAAATTTCTTTTCTCAAAACTAATTTAGATGTTAAAAAGATTAAATTTTTTTACAACAGGGTGTAACACTTTGCGTCGAAAAATATTTATACGTTATGGACTTATGGTCAAACACATTAGTTACTGGTAATTCGCACCAAATGCTTATATCCAGTCAAATCCACATATCTTTTATCTAAAAAATTACTATTATTTTACTATGATTAGGTGATATGTATTCTTACTCTAATTTTTAGTTAACTAAGATTAAAATGATTGATTGCATATAAACAGCTGGTGCGAGTAAGCAGGGGCGGATCCACCCTTTAGGGTGGGGTGGTACGACACCCGCTAGATTGGTAAAATTATTATATATTTATGTAAAAAATTTCTTAAACTAGGTTAAATATTTGATCTTGTCACCCCCAATCGCAAACTAGACAAAGGTGTCATGGTTGGTAGACCTATGTAAAAACGTTTCTCGTGTGCAAAATTCAAGTTCGAATTTATTTGAACCTTGTCTGACTTTCCTTTTTTGTTGTGCTTTTTATTTTCTTTGTCCCAGTCATTTTTCTTTTTGGCTATCTCCCAATTTCCTATTTGTCGTTTATTATTTTTTATATATTTTTTCTCTATTCTATTATTTTATCTTTGATCTTTAGCAAAGACACTCAAAAAAGAGTCTCCTATATTTAAAATACCGTAAAATAAAAATTTCTCTTAATTCAAATCCTTTTTTTTTTTCAAAATCAAAAAACTTAGGTTCTTGATAGAAATTTTGGATTGAGATCAAATTTAATTTTTATAATTTATTTTTTATTATAACATAAAAATTTGTGTTATTCTATGATTGTTAAATACAATTTAACTGTCTTTACTATTAAATTATGATGAATAATTCGCAAGTATTGCTTAGAAAAACATGAGATTTTTTATTTTAATTTTCGGGATCTTGTATTTATCTAATTCTGCATTTACTTATGGTATATAATTTATCTATTGAAGATATTTTCTTATTTTTCTTATTCTGATTGGTGGAATTCCCTTATTAAAGATGTTATTTTACTTGTGCAAATTTACTCTTAGCATACAAAAAAAAAAGATGCAGTTCCCTAGTAAAAAAATATTGATTTTACTTGTATTGTTAATAATAAAGGTGTGATTCCTTCTTTAAAATGCTAATTATATTTTCTTCTTGATGTCTGAGATGTAATTTTTGTACAACAATAACAATATACCCAGTAAAATTTTACAAGTATATTCTGGGAAAGAGATGTAATTTTCTAATTTTAAATAAAAAATGCCTATTAATTGCCTGAATAAACTAAAAAATAAATAAATTGGACAAACGTTTCGAACAAACTCTATATTAGTTATTTTAAGGTGTACATTAAAGAAAATTGTGGCACCCGCCACCTTCAAATCATAGATTCGCCTATGCGAGTAAGTATTTATCTTAGTTACTTCAGTTTGAAAATACACAGTAACGCTTATTTTTTTCCCTTCTTGTTTGCAAGAAAAAAAAAAGGTAACTGAACTAAACAGTAACCAGGAGGCATAGTAGCAGAAATAATATTTTGGGTTGCAGTGAGTATCTCTCTGCTCTCTCTTCTCTTTTCTTTTTCTAACACCCATTACTACTAGTACCTAAAGCAAATAAGTTAAAAAAACTCTTGTTATCTTATTTTCCCTCTTTCACTGAAAAGTTTTCACTTCCTTTGGTTGGCTAGTTGAAAAGCACGTGAGTTTATTGTAAACTTAAAAACTTTAGAGCCTAAAATATAAATCCAGGATATCGAACATGCCCCATCCTCGCCCCGGCTTTCGTTACTGATGGTAGGCTAGAATCTCGTATTTTAGTCGTAGTATTGCACTCAAATTATTGTATTTTACTTGTGTTTGAGCTTGAATATTAGTGTATTGCACTTATTGTGTATTTTATACCTTGTAAGAATTGATTTCAAGTTAAAATGATATTCAGAAGCTAAATCGAACAAGTTGGAGCTTTGAAGTTTGAGCAAAAGTCCAAGGAATTAAGTCAGGATCACGTTTGGGGGTCGAGGACCAAGTCTGGATATCAAAAAATGAGAAAACGAATTCACTATGAGAAAATTGCACTACCGCCCCGCGGGCCTCATAGCATTAGTGCAATTTTCCTGCAAAGTGAAAAAAACTTAATTTCTGGCCAAATTTATACAGTCGCGCGCAGGGCGTGGCGCGGCATTGCAAAAAGTGGCTAGAAATGATTTTTTGGCACGTTCTGAAATTCCATACATGTGCGCCGTATGGGGCAGTGCGGTAGCACAAAAATGTTAGAGTGACTTCCCATTTCTGCTAAAAAAGGGAAGTTTCGTCCGGGGTTTGTTATGGGGCGGCTTAAATACACCAGAACACCATTTTAAATGGACTTTTGACACATTTTCGACCTAAGGAGGCTTGGGAAGAACACAAGCGTAAGGATTTCATCATTCCTTCCTCACTCAAGATTCGGGTTTGGATTGAATTTATATTTTCATATACTTTAGTTATATTTGTGAAGAACTTCTACATGTCTATAGAGTAGTTCCTTTTGGGTTTTGATGGATTTGATGTATTGATGATTGTTTGTGGATTATAACTCTATTTTTATGTATTTGAATCGTTTTGGAAGATTTAATTGTTGCATCTATATTCACTAGTTCATGTAATCGAAAGAGGCATAACTTGTGATATTTTTGCATTATATTGTTAGTTGAGTTCATAAATTATTTTAAGTAATCAAAGGAGGCTAATTGAATCATTGATTAAACCTAGTTAATAAAATAATCAAAAGAGATTTTCCTAAAGACTATCTTTAAGCCTATTGGGCCACACACGTAGGAAAATCTTACATTTACCACTTTTGGGTAAGATCACATGTTACAATGAAATATACTTGTACGTGTGAGTGTATTTATATATAATTTCTTCGACATGGCGGAACATCATATGGCTAACCAAACAAACTGTTGATACTTATATCTCTTGTAAGGCAATGTCTGCGAATATGGCTTTTCCACCGCATAAAAAGGAAACCAGTGATCTTGCTAGCAGTTGTATTAAGTTGGCTGTCACTTTGAGATAATTATAAGATATTTGTACAAAAAGATAATTACAAAATATAGTACTACTAGTACGTACTACTTACAAGTCCCTGCAGTAGCATATGAAGAAGGAATTTAATCAATATTCAAGTTGAACATTCCCAATCCAAATTCCCATTCTTCAAAATAATAAAGAACATAACTCATTTATAGCCACTCGGGCCAAACTTAAAACATCGAGTAGCCAAAAATTACAATATATATTTTATAGTCCAAAAATAATTCAGCGGCTAGCCACCGAAATTGACAAACTGGAGTTTGTCGGAATGGACAGCTGCCTACCGATATTGACAAACAGAGGATTTAACTATGTCCTTTCTCCTTCCCCTGTTTTCTCATCAGTTGGAGTAAGGAAAATTTATAAGAAAAAACATGTTTTTCTTCAACAAATTTCCTATTTTTTTCCCAAAAATTTCAAATATCCCACAAAATAAGAATGATCAACAAGATGATCAGAGCATAAGGGAGTGGAAGACGTAGTTTTATTTGAGGATTATAAAGATGTTTGCTTTATTGGTTAAAGGTAAAATCTTACAGAAAAATATCTTAGGGTTTTATGAATTTTCTGGTGAAATCTTGCGACTTGATCTGCTTTTCAGTGAAACAAGTAGATGGGGAGTTCTGCTTTTCATAATTTTGCTCTTTTTATTTGTTTGTTTAACCGCGAAGCACGTCAATTAGCTAGAGGACACGTATAACCATTTACATTATTTTTCATTTGCAAGAATTATGATTTTTAGTGTCAATAAATAATACTCCCACTGAAAATATTGAAAGTATGAATTAAGGAGAATTACATCAATCACCAATGTTGCCAATTGGCAAATTTTATGAGGGACCAAATAATTATTTCCATTATTTTCTTGACAAGCTATATTCTTTTTTGGCTTACATGGTTTCATTAAATTAGAAAGAAAAGGAAATTTATGAAAAGAAGAATACAATTCTGGTTATAACTTTTAAATCCAGATATGCACTGGTCATTTGATTTTCCAATTATGTCTTGGTAAATAGTAATGTACAAGGCAGGAATGTGGTGGAAAGTATATACAAAATAGACTGTCACTATACAAAAAATATACAAAATAGACTATCACTGTACAATTTATATACAATAGACTGTCACTATACAAAAAATATACTAAATAGACTGTCACTATACAAAATATATACTAAATAGACTGTCAATATACAATTTATATATAATATATTGTGACTATGCAAAATATACTGACATTATACAAAATATATATAAAATAGACTGTCACTATACAAAAAATATACAAAATAGACTGTCACTATACAAAGAATATATAAAATATACTGTCACTATACAAAAATATACAAAATAGACTGTCACTATACAAAAAATATACAAAATAGATATTTTGGGCTATTAGATGCAATAAGTTTGGACCGAAGGGTCATTTCGTGTAAGTGAGTAAAAATATGGGTTATTAAAATTTTGAGGGGCTACAGAGGATAGTTTTCTCGATAATAAATGGAAAACTTTTCATTCGTGAGCATGAAGTACAAAGGGTCGCTAGTGCCACAAACCAGGTACATAAATTTACTACTACTCCACTAAAGTGTATATAGTACTATTATATTGTCAGTCGCACATGTAATGTAAACTAATAAAAATGTCTGGTAATACACATTTACAGTCTTGGTAATTAAATTAAGTAGTTGTGACTTGGAATTGAGGAGTCTTTTAAAATTCATGAAACACTCAAGTTCCAACACTTTCACATTTATGAAAGTGGATTGACTGGATTCCAATCGTCACATAAGACTAGCCAGTCTGCACCTATAAAATCACAGCACTTACTATTGTTTTTCATCAAGCCTCATCAGAAATCCTTGGTTAATCACTCCATTGCAATATTGGCTTATTGTACTTTACCAAAGTCATAATGGCATCCACTGACAAACGTGAAATCAAAATGATCAATGGCACTGTTCTTCTCATGAAAAAGACACCTTTGGACCTTGGTTCTTCTCAAGTATTAGCTCCACATGAAACTTATGAAATTCTTGGGCATAAGGTCATCCTGCAGCTTGTTAGTTCTGTAAATGGAGATCAAGGTTTGAACTTTTTAAATACTTTTCAAAAAATTACACTCCATTTCTCATGCTTCAGTCTAGTTACCCTTTTGTATGTTTTCTACGGTACTATGCAGCTAGCATGTTAGTGCTGTAAAGTGTGAATATATGCATTTTCTTTTGAATGTGTGGATTAACAATCATATTTTTATATTGTTGAAGGAAAAGCTTTGAAAGGGAAACTTGGGAACCCTTCACATTTAAGAGATGAGAACAAATCAGGCAGCGAATCGAAGTTTTGTGTCACATTTGAGTGGGATCATGAAGTTCTTGGAGCTCCAGGTGCATTCATCATCAAGAATCTTAACACAAGTGAATTCTATCTCAAGTCACTCACTCTTGAAGCTAGTGACCCAAGTCAAGACACTGTGCAATTTGTCTGCAATTCTTGGGTTTATCCTGCTGAGAAATACAAGTCAGACCGCATTTTTTTTGTGAATCAGGTACGAGCAAAATGATTCAAATTTAGTGTTATAGATCACATCATTTACTCATTCTGCGTCTGATAATTTCTTTTTATGATTTGCAACAGGCTTGGCTTCCGAGTGAAACTCCTGCAGCATTGCTTGTGTACAGAGAAGAAGAGTTGCTTAGTTTGAGAGGAAATGGAACTGGAAAGCTTCAAGAATGGGACAGGGTTTATGACTATGATTGTTACAATGATCTTGGAGATCCAGACAACGGTCCACTTTATGCCAGACCAGTCCTTGGGGGTTCTGTAGAGTATCCTTATCCACGAAGAGGAAGAACAGGACGACCACCATCTAAGGCTGGTAAGTCTTTCAATAAAAGCATTTGCACTATTTTTATAACATCCATATTGATATGCACCCTTATTTTGGTTGTTTTTACACTTGGTTGGGCAGATCCTAACAGTGAAAGCCGGATTCCACAAATAGCTAGCTTTGCAATTTATGTCCCGAGGGATGAAAAGTTTTCGCCTTTAAAGATGACAGATGTCCTTAGTAATGCACAGAAAGCCATTGCGCAAGTCTTTGCTCCTCAGCTTGCTTCTTTAGGAAATCTCTCTCTCAATGAATTCAACAGCTTTGAAGATGTACTGAAAGTGTATGAACCTGGAACTCCAGGTTTTCTTAAGTATCCAACGCCACATGTTATTAGAGGTAATTTTCGATGAGACTTTCGGTTGACTCATTTTTGTAATTATTCAATTTTTGTTATGTTCTCTAAAATTTTAAGTTGGTGTAACAGAGGAGAAGTCGGCTTGGATGTCAGATGAAGAATTTGGAAGAGAGACATTAGCTGGATTGAACCCTGTGTGCATCACTGGCCTAAAAGTAAAAACTTTCAATTTTTTGTCTAATTCTTATATCTTCTCGTCTATTATCTGAGTAATGGAGTAGATGACATTCTTTGCATTTTTGGTACAGGAGTTCCCCCCGACAAGCAAACTGGATCCAAAAATATTTGGTGACCAAACAAGCAAAATAACCAGACAACAAATACAGAATCAGCTAGATGGAATGACCATTGAAGAGGTAAGTGACTAAACTGTTTATTGTTTCTTGCAATAGATTAATCTGGTCAGTGCTTACTCAAATGTATATTTACTTCTTCTTAGGCCATTGAGGTGAACCTACTTTTCATACTGAACTACCATGACATTGTGATGCCATATGCGAGGAAAGTTAACACATCGCATTCAAAGATTTATGCCTCAAGAACTGTGCTCTTTCTGCAAAAGGATGGTACTTTGAAGCCACTGGCCATTGAACTAAACTTGCCTCATCCAGATGGAGATCAATTTGGTGCTATTAGCAAAGTATTCACTCCAGCTGAAAATGGTGTTGAGGGTGCCTTATGGCAAATTGCAAAGGCATTTGTAGCAATTAATGATTCTGGAGTTCATCAGCTTCTTAGTCACTGGTACTTCAAACTAACTGAATTTCATGTAGTGTAGTCTGTTACTGAATATTTATTTGATCACACGTCTAATGTTTTTCACAGGTTACGTACTCATGCATCAGTTGAGCCTTTTGTGATTGCGGCAAATAGGCAGCTAAGCGTGCTCCATCCTGTCTATAAGCTTTTGCATCCTCACTTCCGAGATACTATGCATATCAATGCCTTGGCTCGACAGGCTGTACTTAATGCTGGTGGTATTGTTGAGAAGACTGTTTTCCCAGGACCATTGTCAATGGAGTTGACATCTATTGCTTACCGGGACTGGGTTTTCCCTGATCAAGCTCTACCTGCTGAACTTGTTAAGAGGTAAGTCACGACTTGTTGTCCTAGCTTACCTACTTTGTAATGATTTCCTAATGTAATACTGCTTTTTTGTATCGTTTTACATCAGAGGAGTGGCAGTCGAGGATCCTTCATCCAAACATGGTGTCCGCCTACTTATTGAAGACTATCCTTATGCTGTGGATGGACTTCAAATCTGGTCAGCAATCAAAAGTTGGGTACATGAATATATCAGTTTGTATTACAAATCAGATGACATGCTTCAGAAGGACGCTGAACTCCAAGCCTGGTGGAAAGAACTTCGCGAAGTAGGACATGGTGACAAGAAAGATGAGCCCTGGTGGCCTAAAATGCAGACGCGCCAAGAACTGATCGACTCAGTGACTATCATTATCTGGATGGCATCTGCTCTTCATGCAGCTGTTAACTTTGGGCAGTATCCATATGGAGGCTATGCACCAAACCGCCCTGGTATGAGTCGAAGGCTTATTCCTGAGCCTGGAACCCCTGAGTATGAGGAATTGAAGTTGAACCCTGTAAAGGGATATCTGAAGACAATTACACCACAGTTCCAGACTCTGATTGGAATATCTGCTCTTGAGGTTTTGTCAACGCATACTTCAGATGAAATTTATCTTGGACAGAGAGATTCTGCTGAATGGACCAAGGACAAAGAAGCTCTTCTAGCTTTTGAAAGGTTTGGAAAGAAGCTGGCTCAAATTGAGGAAAATATTACAAAGATGAACAATGATAAGAAGTGGAAGAACAGGACTGGGCCAGTTAAGATGCCATACACATTGCTCTATCCGACAAGTGAACCTGGACTTACTGCCAAAGGAATTCCGAATAGTATCTCAATCTAAAGTTACTTGATAAATTGTTCTTGTGTTAGCTGCACTGGTTTTAATATAGGCTTCTAGGGTCTGTCTAGCTCTATCTTAGCTTTAAAATGTTAAACCAGCTCCTGTTCTGGTTATATAATATTAATTGTATGAGATATGATCTCTCTTCTTAGTTACATCTGTGAATTTATCTGTTTCCTTATTTTCTTTGTGAACTTGAATGTATTACCAAACCGAAGTTCAATTGCAAACCGAGGATGATATAAAGACTTTCTCATCTGTGATAAACTAAAACAACTCGGGGGGTTAAATTAAAAACAGGAATGACATGGAAAGAATACAATAAAGCTTTCATTGATTGTTAGCATCCCTGATACATATATACTTTATCCCATCTCCTTGTGTCTGTGTGTTATTGATAACTCAACTTCTTTAACTATTACACAGAATTTGGATAACATAAGTTCTTAACAATTATAGCAGTATATTGAGCACCATATTCAGTATTATCATAAAGGTAACCAATAAAGCTAATTAAAGAATGCAGTGTTCTTAGGCATCGAGAAAGAATTATAGATTTAATCCACAATGTACCTAGAGTTGTATATATCCCTTTGATGTTTATAATCTTTTACACATGCACGCCAACAACTTAGAATTGTACAGTGAAACTGTCAAGGCAAGCTTTACATATTGAAGCTAGCTAACAGTATATACCTTTGATATTTTGATGGAATGCCCCTTAATTCAATTGGAACTAACTCCTTATTGTGCAACCTAAGCTCATTGCTTGAAATTGGAAAAACCTCAAAGAATGGTTGTTTAGTTAATTTGAAGCATCAACGAATGATAAACTTCATACTAAAAGAGTTTTACGTGATTGAGAAATTGGAAGGAAATAGAAAAATTCGTTTGACTTTAACTCCAATAAAACTTTTACTTTTTTTTGTTTGCATTAATACTTCACTCTTTCCATCTATTTGTCAACCAAACAAGACGATTTATCGGCACGTGGACATAAAAAATGTGATATTTGAAAAAAGATAGTATTTGAAGTTAAAGATGAAAAAAGAGTATTTGGAAATTAAATATTTCAATCTTTTTTCAATTCTTAATCATATTAATTATCATATCTCTAAAAAAAATTTCTTTTCTATTTAAAATTAGTTGATAATGTCATTTCTTGATCGAAATGACATCCACAGTACTCAGCCAATTGGCGTTAACTTCATACTAAGCTAATTAATTGAGTTTTTCTGTTTAACTACGCAACAATTGACACGTATACTGTATTGAAGTTGAACTTCGACGAAATTTCTTCCCCGCCTTTCGGTGTTTGAGACTATTTATATGATCTAAGCGATTAGGAATATTTTCCAAGAATACTGGCATGTTCGTAAACTCCAAATGAAATGTTCTTGAAACTATACGTACTATGCGTTTTAAATATATGTATAATAATGACTATATTATTTTGAGCTAAATTCCAAAATAATGAATTCTGATATACTTTCTTCTTTATTACCAGCTTACTTCTTATTCCTAACCTGAATGGCTGAATCCATTACTAAATAAACGAAAATGGACCAAAAAGAAATGAGTAGGCAATTCATGCTTGAATTTACGCCACTCATCCTCAAGAAATCCTCCAAGAAGAAAGTAAATTGTGGGAGAACGACATTTTTGTATAGACTCGCCTTTACCCCAAAACAAAGTGAAGACTTATGCTATTTGAAAAGACTCATTAATATTATATAATATTCCCTTTGTTCCAATTTGCTTGGCACTGCTTTTTTAGTTTGCTCAAAAAAAAAAATACAACAGCCATTGTTGAAAGAGTGCGCAATAGCACTGATCGAGCACTCTTACAGCGAAGATGAACATGGCTAAGGGATCTATATGTGATAACCTAAAATGTCATCTTTAAATTTAATAAGTAATTCTGTGTTCTAAGACCTCGAAAAATACCATTTATCATTCCTCGACTTGTGTGTGTTGTCCGTACAATTTTTCGGAAAGTTTTTATGTGAAAAATGGATTAAAAGGTGAAATAGAGTTTTAAAACTCAACTGGGTTGACTTTGGTCAACATTTTGAGCAAACGGACCCGGATCAGTATTTAGACAATTCCGGTAGGTCGTATTGTGATTTGGGACTTGGGCGTAGGCCCGGAATCGAATTCCGAGGTCCCTAATCCGAGATATGGAATTTTGATGAAAAATTAAAAGTATGAAAGCTTAATGATTTTTAAGAAATTACTGATATTGGATTTATTGACTTCGGGTCCATATTTTAGTTTCGGTGCCCGGTATAGGTCCACTATAATATTTATGACTTGTCTGCCAAATTTGGTGAGAATCGGAGTTGATTTGACGTGATTCGGACGTCCGGTTGTAAAAATATAAGTTTTAAAGTTTTTTTGAAAACTTCTTTTGATTTGGTGTCCGATTCGTAGTTTTAGGTGTTATTTTGGTGATTTGATAGCGCTAGCAAAGTTCGTATGATGTTTTAGGACTTGTGTGCATGTTTGGTTTGGAGCTCCGAGGGCTCGGATGAGTTTCAGATAGGATACGGGATGATTTTGAACTTAGAAAAATATGATTTTCTGCAACTTAACGCTTCTAGTATTTCCTTCATTGCGTTCGCGAATGTACTCTCGCGAACGCGAAGAGCAAACTAGGCTGGCTGAATTTTCTTCTTCGCGAACGCGAAGCTATGGGGACTTCAACCTTCGCGAACGCGACCAACTCAACGCGAACGCGAAGCTTTAGAGGCCTGGGGGAGGGGCCTGCTGTACTTCTACGCGAACGCGAGCACTGGCATGTGAACGTGAAGGCCGGGGGGGGAAAAGCCTTCGCGAACGCGAAAGCCACGGGCTGCTATTCATCGCGAACGCGACAGGCCCTTCGCAAACGCGAAGAAGGCCTGACGCCTGTGACTTAAAACATAACCAAAACGGGATTTTCCCCATTTTTCACAAACCCTCAATTAGAACTCGGTTTAGGAGCGATTTCAAAGGAGTTTTTCACGATTTCGAACTGGGTAAGTGTTCTTCATCAAATAGTGATTGTATTTCATAAATCTAAGTCTATATTCATCATTTATTTCGGATTTAGATGGAAGAAATTGGAATTTTTATAAAATCTTCCAAAAATAAAAATTTAAGATTTGAAGGTCCATTTGATATCGGAATTAGATAATATTTGTATGGTTGGACTTGTCTCGGAATGGGTATTCGGATTTTGTATGTTTTTCTGAGATTTGAGACGTGGGTCCCACTGCCGAATATTTTAATAAATTTTGAATTTTATCCGAAAAATTAGTAAATTCATATGGAATTAATTGCTATGATTCGTATTGAGTATATTAAATTATTTGCGAATAGATTTGAAGCTTTTGGAGACAAATTTAAAAGGAAAAGTTATGGTCGAGTAATTGATTGGAATTTGCAAAGCGAGGTAAGTATCGTGGTTAACCTTGACTTGGAGGAATAGAACCCTCAAATTATTTGTTATGTGAATTACATGTGAACGATGTATAGGCGAGGTGACGAGTGTCTATACGTCATCAAATTAATTGTTTCCGTGCTTACTTGAAAAATCATAAATTATTTTAAATCATGAATTAATTATTATAATAATTATTTCTCTCATATTCTTTGTCAAATATTAATTCTTGAATTCATGCATTAATTGTTACATGCTATTTGAATTATGTGCCTTAATTGTTATTTGATATTTAGCATATTAAATACTAAACTGCATATTTTCTCTCTGATTTCCATAATAATTTGTTATTTGCCTTTGTTTGTTTTGTAATTAAATCATAATTATTGTATGCTTGTTGTCTTATAATTTTAGATTAATTGTTGCATTTATTGGGGAAATTATTCTATAAGAATTGGTAAATGAATATGTTGGAGGAGCGGGTTGCACGCCGCAACAGGATTGATTATAATGAACATATTAGAGGATCGGGTCGCACGCCGTAATAGAATTAATTATAATGATTATATTGGAGGATCGGGTTGTACGCCGCAACAGACTTATTAAAATTCCATATTAGAGGATCGGGTTGCACGCCGCAACAGACTTTTTAAAAAGTCGACATGCATATATATATATATATATTGGGGGATCGGGTTGCACGCCGCAACAGACTTGATTAAAATGAATATATTGGAGAAGCGGGTTGCACGCCGCAACAGAACTGAATGTGAATATATTATGAGAGCGGGTTGCATGCTGCAACAGAATTGAATGTGAATATATTGTGAGAGCGGGTTACACGCTGCAATAGAATTGATGGAAATGATAATTGGTTATGACTGGTGAGTTGGCTTCAATTATTATAAATGAGTTACCTGATTTGTTTCTATTATTGTTGTTGTTACTAATATTGCGTACATGTAATATAACTGACCCACCTTAGCCTCGTCACTACTTCGTCGAGGTTAGGCTCAGCACTTACCAGTACATGGGGTCGGTTGTACTGATACTCGAAGGAGACTTAAGGTATAACTGCATGGCGTCTGCAGTTCTGAAGTCCCCGTCTATTTTACTTTAGCTGTGTGTTTATTTTCAGACAATTTTATTTTATTCAGACCTTTATTTGTATTATTCTAGAAGCTCGTGCACTTGTGACACCAATTTTGGGATGGTATTTAGACACCGTTATTTTTATGAATTATTTCACTATATTTCAGACTTTACTTCCGCATTTGTTCTTTGATTATTAATAAATTTAAAAATTGTTTTAAAAATAGATAATATTATTCTAACGTTGGCTTGAATAGCAAGTGAAATGTTAGGCGCCATCACGGTCCGAAGGTGGAAATTTCGGGTCGTGACAGTTGGTATCAGAGCACTAGGTTACATAGGTCTCACGAGTCACGAGCAAGCTTAGTAGAGTCTGAAGGATCGGTACGGAGACGTCTGTACTTATCTCTCAGTAGGCTATGAAGTTTAGTAACAATATCACTTCTTTCTTATTCTGTCGTGCGATTTTATTCTATCATCGATGATTGAACCATTCTACTCTTATTCTCTCGCAGATGGTGAGAATACATAATACCTCTACCGATGGACAGGGACCAGAACCCCCGGTGGAAACTATGGCCAGGGGAAGAGGTCGAGGTCGAGGTCGTGTTAGAGGACGAGGCAGAGGCCGAGGTAGAGCTCAGTCCAGAGCTCGAGCAACTGCACCTGTTGAAGAACCTCAGGTGGACCTTCAGGAGGAGGTTCCAGTTCAGAATGTACCAGTTGGACCAGTTCAGGTCCCGGAAGGATTCGTAGCCACTCAAGTACTTCAGGACGCTCTAGTCCGTTTGGTAAGTCTTATGGAGGGTGTGGCCCAGAATGGTCCATTTCCAGTGGCACCAGTCGTCTCACGGGCTGGGGGAGGAACACAAACTCCCACTACTCCCGCTCCGGAGCAGATGGCTCCCCAGAATCAGGCTCCAACAGCCCTGCCAGTTGGGGTAGTTCAGCCAGTTGTTGCGGCACAGACCGGTGATAGGCCCGCCATGTATTTTGAGGCCTTATTGAGACTGGATAAGTTTACCAAGCTCTTTCCAGTTCACTTCAGTGGTACACCTTTTGAGGACCCACATGATTATCTTGAACGCTACCATGAGGTGTTGCGGAACATGGGTATAGTTGAGACCAATGAGGTTGATTTTGTTGTATTTCAGATGACGGGTTCCGCCAAGAGGTGGTGGAGAGATTATACATTGACCCGACCAGTCGGATCGCCTGTACTTACATGGGAGCAGTTCTCTCAGCTATTTCTGAAAAAGTTCCTCCCTATCACACTGAGAGAGGAATTCCGCAAGCAATTTGAGCGTCTACAACAGGGCAGTATAACTGTTACTGAGTATGAGTCCCGTTTTGTGGATTTGGCATGTCATGCTCTCCTTTTACTACCTACGGAGGAAGAGAGAGTGGGGAGGTTTATTGAGGGACTCACTCACCCTATCAGATTTCAGATGACCAAGGAGACCGGAAGTGAGATTTCTTTTCAGGTGGCTGCTAATGTCGCAAGGAGGATCAAGATGATTCTTGCACAGGAGAGAGGGTAGAGGTCCGATAAGAGGCCTCGTCTGTTCGGTGGTTTCACTGGTGCCTCGTCTTGAGGCAGAGGTAATTTTGGTATGGGTCATCCTCCCAAACCATTTCATTCAGCACTTCATGTATCTATCGGTGCTTCAGGGAGTCACGGTCCTATTATGCCTTACTCTGGGCAGCCAGTATTCAGTGCACATTCATCTCCTATCAGTGCATCACCACACCAGAGTTACTACAGCGGTTATCCGGCCCATTTGGGTCAGCTTCAGTAGCCACGGTGTAAGCACATAATATTTGACCCGCGCAAATTTTAAGAGGAATATTTCAAAAATATTTGTTTATTTTTATTTTTAATAGAATTTCAATCAACTTTTAGTTTTAATTTTAAAACATAAGTTTGAAAATACAAAAATAGTTTTATTTTTTCTATTTAATACAGGTATTAGGTATTTTTAGAAAGATATCACTTTTAATCCATTTTTATTTTAGTATAATCCTTGAAAATACCAAAAAGTAGTTTCATGTCATAATATAGATGTTTTAATTAATTAGTATTGATTTTACATTTTTATGGTATGATAAGGAAAAGAAATTAATATTTTAGCTTTGTAGAATTAAAGGGCCACTTTTAAAGGCAAATTTGGTCCAAACTTAAGCCCAAATTTTGGCAGCCCACTCCTCCCTCGATCCCATACCCACTCCCCATTTGATATTAGACCTAACCTAATTCTAAAATTCCTAAGCTGAGGGATATGGGCAGAGGCTAAAAAATAAAAATAATTGATCTCCATCGTTACTCTCTTTCAGAAGAGAGAACGAGCGGCAACCACAAAAAAATGCCAAAAAAAAAGGTAAAAAAACAAACGATCCTCCTCTTCTTTATAATTCTGTTTTCTTCTCTCTGCCATGAGCTCCATAAAGAAGGGCCATGAAAATTTTGTCATAAACTGAGTAAAAAACGCAGCCATCACACTCCATTTTTAGCTATCAAAAATAGCCATGAAAGCTACTCTTTTCCCTCCATTGAAGCAACCTTTAAACTCCACCAAAAACTAGTGAAAACTAGCTCCAAATTCACCGGCCTAACTCTGTTAAACCACCACCGTCCACCTCTGTTTTTCGTCGGCAAACAAAACTCCGTTTCATCCATAGAAATATTTTCTCCTACTGTGGGAATGGAAGTCATTTGAGGGGTCAGTAATCGTCCAAAACTCGAAGTCGCCGTCGAGTTCGTTGTTGAGAAACTCCCTTCAGTTAAGGTTGCCGGAGCTCAGGTCGTGGTCCCTTTTTCGGCTGAAATGTTGTTGCCGATTTCTAAGCTTTGATCCATCGGTCAGTCATTCTGTTCGAATTTCTTTGATTTGGAGTTTTATTCCATTAATATTGAAAGAACGTTTTCAGATACGTTAGTACGCTTGAATTTGCTAGTTAAATTTTTTTTCAGTACTAATTTTAGTGCTCTGTTTTTATTTTTTATATTATGTCTCTGTGTTAGAATATAAAATGTACAGGTTTCTCGTTTTGCCCTTTTATTTGCTTTTCTGCATTTTGATTATAGAAGGTTTTGTGGAGCATAATATAACTTTCTTTCCCTCAAATATTTAAAAATCAACACTTTCAATTGAGACAAGAGGTATAAGATACCTTTTGAATATTGCTTATATTTTTACTACACGTATTTCAGTGGGTTTAAAATATTTTTGAAAACAATTGAACAAAAATCTTAAGCTAAATTAACATAAATATCCTATTCTAGTAAGCATTAAAGTGTCTACATATCTCAGAAATGCTCAAAAGGGAGCAGCTGCGTGTGTTTGCGTATTATGTAGTCTTATGAGTCCTTCCATAAATAAGTGGCAAACTACCTGAAGTGTTAGGAAGCAATTAAACAAATTATGAACACGCGTTAGTTGCTTTAGGTGCGATTAATAATAACTCATCGTGACTATGGGTACGGTTCCCGTGGCATGGTCACGATACGTAAATCCCATTCGGGTGTGCATTTCATGTGACCCGACCATAACTTCTAATAATAATAAAAATAAATATATTGTAAGTCGCGGGTGCGTTTCACGTAACGCGACTCACAATGTGTACAAAAACAAACGAGTGTGCGACATCGCGACTTGTTCAAACGAATTCCATAAATACTAAAAACGGATTTTTTAAAAGTAAAAATGCACAGTGGGTTTCAAATGTGTAATAAATCAGATAATTAGGCCAATCATTAATAGTTGAGCGACAGTGCTAAAATCATGAAACTCGGGAGTGCCTCACACCTTCTCCCGGATTAACAAAATTCCTTACCTGGTCTTCTGTGTTCGCGGACCGTAATAACAGAGTCAGTTTCCTCGATTTAGGATTTAAAATACACCGGTGACTTGGGACACAATAAATTATTTCAAGTGGCGACTCTGAATCAATAAATAATCCCATTTCGATTAATGTCACTTAAAATTGGAAAAACTCCCCTACCTCCTTCGGAAAAAAGGAGGTGTGACACCCACGTACGATGTTGTAAACACGTGTCTCGTAATTCGGTAACTTCCTTCCTTATTTCCTTAGATTGGCGAGTAATAGATCTCGGCAAGATTCTCATGCCATCATTCCGGCACCGGTTGCTTCACCTCCTGCTCAGCCGGGTAGAGGTGGAAGTCAGGCCATTAGAGGTGGAAGTCAGGCCATTAGAGGTGGAGGTCAGGCCATTAGAGGTGGAGGCCAACCAGTTAGAGGCCATCCCAGAGATGTAGTTCAGAGTGGTGGGGCCCAGCCCCGATTTTATGCTTTTCCAGCTAGGCCTGAGGCCGAGTCATTTGATGCTATGATCACAAGTATTATTCCAGTTTTCCATAGAGATGCTTCAGTTCTATTTGATCCAGGATCTACTTATTCCTATGTGTCCTCCTATTTTACTTCATATTTGGTTGTGCCTTGTGATTCTATGAGTGCTTTTGTGTGTGTATCTACACCGGTAAGAAACTCTATTGTAGTAGATCATGTCTATCGTTCGTGTGTGGTTACTATTGGTAATCTTGAGACTAGTATGGATCGTCTACTTCTTGATATGGTAGATTTTGATGTCATCTTGGGTATGGATTGGCTGTCCCCTTATCATGCTATATTGGATTGTCATGCCAAGACAGTGACCCTAGCTATGCCAGGGTTACCTCGGTTAGAGTGGAAAGGAACTCCTGGTCATTCTACCAGCAGTGTTATTTGTTATATGAAAGCTCGGCGTATGGTAGAGAAAGGGTGTCTAGCCTATTTGTCTTATATTCGTGATCCTAGTGCGGATGCTCCTTCTATGAACTCAGTACTAGTTGTTCGTGAATTTCCAGAAGTATTTCATGTAGATTTTCCTGGGATGCCACCCGACAGAGATATTGACTTCTGTATTGATTTGGCTCCGGGCACTCAGCCCATTTCTATTCCACCATATCGTACGGCCCCGCCAGAGTTGAAAGAATTAAAAGAGCAGTTACAAGAATTGCTTGATCAGGGATTCATTAGACCAGTGTCTCGCCCTGGGGTGCACCAGTATTATTTGTAAAGAAGAAAGATGGCTCTATGCGGATGTGTATAGATTATCGGCAGTTGAACAAAGCCACTATCAAAAACAAATATCCGCTGCCAAGAATTGATGATTTATTTGATCAGCTTTAGGGTGCCAAGGTATTTTCGAAGATCGATTTGAGGTCTGGTTACCATCAGTTGAAGACTAGGGCATCTGATGTGCCTAAAATAGCTTTTCAAACTCGGTATGGGCATTATGAATTTCTAGTGATGTCATTTGGGTTGACAAATGCCCCAATAGCATTTATGGATTTGATTAATCGGGTGTTCAAGCCTTATTTGGATTCTTTTGTGGTTGTATTCACTGATGATATCTTGATTTACTCCAGCAATCGAGAGGAACATGAGCAACATCTTCGAAGTGTGCTTCACACCTTGAAGAATAATCAGTTATATGCCAAGTTTTCAAAATGTGAGTTTTGGTTAGACTCACTTGCCTTTTTGGGGCATGTTGTATCGACATAAGGCATAAAGGTAGATCCTAAGAAGATTGAGGCTATTCAGAATTTTCCTAGACCTACTTCAGTTACAGAAATCCGGAGTTTCCTGGGTTTAGCAGGTTATTATCGTTAGTTCGTGGAAGGGTTTTTATCTATAGCAAGTCCATTGACTAGATTGACCCAGAAAGGTGTCCCATTTATATGGTCAAACGAGTGTGAGTTGAGCTTTCAGAAGCTCAAGACTGCTTTTACTACGGCTCCAATGTTGGTATTACCTACAAGTTCAGGATCGTATACGGTATATTATGACGCATCTCACATTGGGCTAGGTGCAGTATTAATGCAAGATGGCAAGGTAATTGCATATGCATCGCGACAATTGAAAGTTCACGAGAAGAATTATCATGTTCATGATTTAGAATTGGCAGCCATTGTTCATGCACTGAAGATTTGGAGGCATTACCTCTACGGTGTCTCGTGTGAGGTATTTACTGATCATCTTAGCCTTCAGTATCTGTTCAAACAAAATGATCTTAATTTGAGGCAGAGAAGATGGTTGGAGTTGTTGAAAGACTATGATATCACCATTTTGTATCACCCCGGAAAGGCCAATGTGGTGGCCGATGTTTTGAGTAGAAAGGCTTTGAGTATGGGCAGTCTTGCGTATATTCCAGTTGGTGAGAGGCCATTAGCTGCAGATGTTCAGACTTTGGCTAATCAGTTCGTGAGATTAGATGTTTCAGAACCCAGTAGGGTTCTAGCTTGCATAGTCGCTCGGTCTTCTTTATATGAGCGCATCAGAGAGAGGCAGTATGATGATCCTCATTTACTTGTCCTTAAGGACATGGTGCGACATGGTGATGCCAAATATGTTGTTGTGAGGGAAGATGGGGTTCTGCGAATGTAGGGTCGTATTTGTGTGCCTAATGTGGATCGGCTTTGTGAATTAATTCTTGAAGAAGCACACAGTTCCAGGTATTCTATTCATCCAGGTACCGCCAAATGTATCAAGATTTGCGGCAACATTATTGGTGGAGGAGAATGAAAAAGGATATAGTTGCATATATAGCTCGGTGTCTGAATTGTCAGCAAGTTAAGTACAAGCATCAGAGACCTGGTGGTTTACTTCAGAAGTTAGAAATTCCTAAGTGGAAGTGGGAGCGTATTACTATGGATTTTGTTGTTGGGCTCCCACAAACTCAGAGAAAATTTGACGCAGTTTGGGTCATTGTGGACAGGTTGACCAAGTCAGCACATTTCATTCCAGTGGCAGTTACCTATTCTTCAGAAAGGTTAGCTAAAATTTATATTCGTGAGATTGTTCGCTTTCACGGTGTGCCCGTATCTATTATTTCAGATCGAGGTACGCAGTTTACCTCATATTTCTGTAGGGCTGTACAACATGAGTTAGGCACGCGAGTGGAGTTAAGTACAGCATTTCATCCACAATCAAAGCGCACTATTCAGATATTGGAAGATATGCTCCGCGCTTGTGTTATAGACTTTGGAGGTTCTTGGGATCATTTCTTGCCACTTGCAGAGTTTGCTTATAATAATAGCTACAAGTCGAACATTCAGATGGCTCCATATGAGGCATTATACGGAAGGCGATATCGTTCGCCAGTTGGCTGGTTTGAACCGAGAGAGGCTCGGTTATTGGGTACTTATTTGGTACAAGATGCCTTGGATAAGGTCAAGATTATTCAGGATCGACTCCGCACAGCTCAGTTTAGGCAAAAGAGTTATGCCGACCGTAAAGTTCATGATATTGCATTCATGGTTAGAGAAAGAATATTGCATCGAGTTTCACCTATGAAAAGTGTAATGAGGTTCGGAAAGAAGGGCAAGTTGAGCCCTAGGTATATCGGACCCTTTGAAATTCTTGAAAGAGTGGATGAAGTAGCCTACACGCTTGCATTACCACCAAGTTTATCAGCGGTTCATCCGGTGTTCCATGTGTCTATGCTCCGAAAATATCATGGTGATCCGTCCCATGTGTTAGATTTCAGCTCAGTCCAATTGGACAAAGATTTGACTTACGAGGAAGAGCCGGTGGCTATTCTAGCCCGGCAGGTACAACAGTTGAGGTCTAAAAGTTATCCTTCAATTCGAGTGCAATGGAGAGGTCAGAAGGTAGAGGCATCTACCTGGGAGTCCGAGTCGGACATGCGGAGTAAATATCCACACTTATTCACCTGCTCAGGTACTTTTTCTAACTCCGTTCGAGGACGAACGTTTGTTTTAGAGGTGGATAATGTGATGACTCAAAATGTCATCTTTAAATTTAATAAGTAATTCTATGTTTTAAGACCTAAAAAAGCACAATTTATCATTCCTCGACTTGTGTGCGCTGTCAGTACAATTTTTCGGAAAGTTTTTATGTGAAAAATGAATTAAAAGGTGAAATAGAACTTTAAAACTCAACTGGGTTGACTTTGGTTTGAGAAAACGGATCCGGATCAGTATTTTGACAATTCTGGTAGGTCCGTATCGTGATTTGGGACTTGGGCATATGTCCGAAATCGAATTCCGAGGTCCCTAGCCCGAGATATAGAATTTTGATGAAAAACTAAAAGCTTGAAAGCTTAATGATTTTTAAGAAATTACTAATGTTGGATTTATTGACCTCGGGTCCGTATTTTGATTCCGGAGCCCGGTATTGGAGTTGATTTGACTTGATTCGGACGTCCGATTGTAAAAATATATGTTTTAAAGTTTTTTTAAAAACTTCTTTTGATTTGGTGTCCGATTCGTAGTTCTAGGTGTTATATTTGATCGCGCGAGCAAGTTCGTATGATATTTTAGGACTTGTGTGTATTTTTGGTTTGGAGCTTCAAGGTCTCGGGTGAGTTTCGGATAAGATACGGGATGATTTTGAACTTAGAAAAATCTGATTTTCTGCAACTTGAGGCTTCTGGTATTTCCTTCATCGCGTTCGCGAATGTACTCTCGCGAACGCAAAAAGCAAACTAGGCTGGCTGAATTTTCTTCTTCGTGAACGCGAAGCTATAGGGACTTCACCCTTCGCGAACGCGACCAACTCAATGCGAATGCGAAGCTTTAGAGTCTTGGGGGAGAGGTCTGTTGTCCTTCTACGCGAACGCGAGCACTGGCACGCGAAGGCCAAGGGGAAAAAGCCTTCGCGAACGCGAAAGCCACGGGCTGTTATTCATCGCGAACACGACAGGCCCTTCGCGAACGCGAAGAAGGCCTGACGCATGTGACTTAAAACAGAACCAAAACGGAATTTTTCTCATTTTTCACAAACCCTCAATTAGAACTCGGTTTAGGAGCGATTTCAAAGGAGTTTTTTACGATTTCGAACTGGGTAAGTGTTCTTCATCATATAGTGATTGTATTTCATAAATCTAAGTCTATATTCATCATTTATTTCGGATTTAGATGAAAGAAATTGGAATTTTTATAAAATCTTCCAAAAACAAAAATTTAAGATTTAAGGTCCATTTGATATCGGAATTGGATAATTTTTGTATGGTTCGACTCGTATCGGAATGGGTGTTCGGATTTTGTAAGTTTTTTCGAGATTTGAGACGTGAGTCCCACTGCCGAATATTTTAATAAATTTCGGATTTTATCCGGAAAATTAGTAAATTCATATGGAATTAATTCCTATGATTCGTATTGAGTATATCGAATTGTTTATGAATAGATTTGAAGCTTTTGGAGACAAATTTAAAAGGAAAAGTTGTGGTCGAGTAATTGATTGGAATTTGCAAAGCGAGTTAAGTGTCGTGGTTAACCTTGACTTGAGGGAATAGAACTCTTAAATTAATTGTTATGTGAATTGCATATGAACGATGTATAGGCGAGGTGACGAGTGTCTATACGTCGTCAAATTAATTATTTGCCTGCTTACTTGAAAAATCATAAATTATTTTAAATCATGAATTAATTATTATAATAATTATTTCTCTCCTATTCTTTGTCAAATATTAATTCTTGAATTCCTGCATTAATTGTTACATGCTATTTGAATTATGTGCCTTAATTGTTATTTGACATTTAGCATATTAAATATTAAACTGCATATTTTCTCTCTGATTTTCATAATAATTTGCTATTTGCCTTTGTTTGTTTCGTAATTAAATCATAATTATTGTATGCTTGTTGTCTTATAATTTTAGATTAATTATTGCATTTATTGGGGAAATTCCTCTATAAGAATTGGTAAATGAATATGTTGGAGGAGCGGGTTGCATGCCGCAACAAGATTGATTATAATGAATATATTGAAGGATCGGGTCGCACGCCGTAACAGAATTAATTATAATGAATATATTGGAGGATCGGGTTGCATGCCGCAACAGACTTATTAAAAGTCCATATTGAAGGATCGGGTTGCACGCCGCAATAGAATTATTTAAAAGTCGACATATATATATATATATATATATATGTTGCACGCCGCAACAGACTTATTTAAAAGTCGACATACATTTTTATATATTGGGGGATCGGGTTGCACACCGCAATAGACTTGATTAAAATGAATATATTGGAGGAGCGGGTTGCACGCCGCAACAGAACTGAATGTGAATATATTGTGAGAGCGGATTGCACGCTGCAACAGAATTAAAAGTGAATATATTGTGAGAGTGGGTTGCACGCTGCAATAGAATTGATGGAAATGATAATTGGTTATGACTGCTGAGTTGGCTTCAATTATTATAAATGAGTTACCTGATTTGTTTCTATTATTGTTGTTATTACTAATATTGCGTACATGTAATGTAAGTGACCTGCCTTAGCCTCGTCACTACTTCGTCGAGGTTAGACTCAGCACTTACCAGTACATGGGGTCGGTTGTACTGATACTACACTCTGCACTTCTTGTGCAGCTTTCGGAGTTGGTCCCAGTGGCGTGCCATAGACTTGCTCGGATTTCAGCTACTCGAAGGAGACTTGAGGTATAACTGCATGGCGTCTGCAGTTCTGATGTCCCCATCTATTTTACTTTAGCTTTGTGTTTATTTCCAGACAACTTTATTTTATTCAGACATTTATTTGTATTATTCTAGAAGCGCACTTGTGACACCAATTCTGGGATGGTATTTAGACACCGTTGTTTTTATGGATTATTTCACTATATTTCAGACTTTACTTTCGCATTTATTCTTTGATTATTAATAAATTTAAAAATAGATAATATTATTATAACGTTGGCTTGCCTAGCAAGTGAAATGTTAGGCACCATCACGGTCCGAAGGTGGAAATTTTGGATCGTGACACTATCAAAGCTGTGGAATGTAAAAATACAACGATAGGGGAGTATTCCGCCTTAGAGAGAAGCCTCTGGCGAGCGGTAATGGATAAAGCGGAAGCGAGAATATCGGCTTGAGTAATGCAAACATTGGTGAGAATCCAATGTCCCGAAAACCTAAAAATTCCTCCACAAGGTTTGCTCCATCGATAGTGAGTCAGGGTTTATATATATGTGAAAACAATTAACTTTATATATACTTTTCGTTTTACCATTAATGAAATTTTTATATAAAACCATACAAATGCTATGTTATATTTAAAAACATAAGTTATAAAAGTCTTATAGAGACACAAATTTATTTACTTCTTAAACTTTATGTCAAGTCAAACTAAGTAATTTTTTATGCGCTATCTTGGGTGCAGATTAAATAATTAAATCCTCTTTCAAAATGTATTTTACGGACTACTAAATCCAATTATCTGTCTGAGTAGATGTTAATTATCAAGCAACGACATGAGTTATGTCGTGAGACTGCCTATTTTCGCGTAATTAAACATTGTTTCCATTATGTAGCCTAGCATCACATATACACGAGACAATAGGAGACCATGCCGGTTACGATAACTAATGCATTTAATCTAACGACATATTTGCATCAGCCAAACGATATATCATTGCAAGTTATTTGTTGATTTGTCAACTGCTCCAATGCACATATATGTATTTTAAATGATTTTTTTAAGTTCATTATTGGCTTATATTGTTCTTTCTGAGAGCATTTATGGGCTGATGATCTCACATTATTGTCCAGTTCTACTCAACCCTCACACAGGCAAATACCACGATACAAGAGATGGTATGGAAAATAAAAGAAATGAATAACGAATGGATGAGATCACACTACTAAAAAAAAGGGCAAAAACTGACTGCTAAAACCGATCGATATTGGTCATTAATTGATAAAAATCGACTAAAAATTAATCGATTCGTGGCGGTTAGTAATCGTGTGGTCGGTAGAACCAACCAACCGATCAACTTCGGTCGGTCAATTAAATTTCATGATCAAAAAAAAATCGGTCGAAAAAATCGACCAAAGTCGGCTAGTTTTTTTAATTATGTATTTAAAAAATATAACATCTAGGAATCAAACCGTGGTTTGTGCTGTCGCAGGATACTATTCTACTACTAGACCTCTCGTGTTTTTTGGTTTAAAACTTTTTTTTATTTTATTTATACACTTTAATTGCATTTTCGTGCGAAAATAACTTACTGATATCGGTTGGTTTTATTAAAACAAAAATTACAGTACAAAAGCGATCGATTTTTTGAAATGACCGACCGATTTCCACCACTAAAAAACGTCTATTTTCCGACTGAAATTTTCCAACAGAAAAAAAGTCAGAAATTCCGACCGATTCGATCGCAACTTGTGATTTTTTTTTTAAAATTTTTTTTTTTACAGCAAACACTCCAACCTTATTTGTCGAAAACTTTGGCGCAAAATACCGCAAAATTTATTTTCACGGTTTCAGACCGTTTCGATCACCAAATAAAAATAATTTAATTTTTTGTGCGACCGATATGGTCGCAAAATGTGTCATTTACGAGGTTTGACTAGTTTGACCCAGTTTGCGATCGATTCGGTCGTACTTTCAAAATTTTAAAAAACTAAAATAAAGTTCCGACCGTTTAAGTTGCAAAATTAAAAAAAAAAAAAAAAAAAATTGCGACCGGTTCGGTCGTAAAATGTGTCATTTACGAGGTCTGACTAGTTTGACCCAATTTGCCACCGATTCGGTCGCACTTTCAAAGTTTTAAAAAATTGAAATAACGCTCCGACCGTTTCGGTCGAAATTCTTTTTTATAATCCCGCTCAGCAGCCTTTTTTTCTTTCTCTTCTCTCTTTATTTTCTTTACTTTTTCTTTCCTCTTCACCATCATTGTCTTCTCCACCTTACCGGCATCGCTTCTCTCTTCCTCACTGGCTCCGGTGTCTCTCCTCCTCCGGTGAGTCCACCTCTCTCTCTTTTTTTCTCCTTTTTTTCACTTAAATCCCTAACTTATTTTTTATATTTATTTTCAGTTCGGCACACCACTCCAGCAGGTCCGATGACACCACTCTGGCGGGTCCACTGCGGCATCAAGGTAATCTTTTCTGGTCGCAAATTTAGGATTTTCATGTAATAATTGTGACTGAATCGGTCGGATATCAGCCCGGAAAAAATTTAACAGAATTTTGCTGTTTTTTTCATACCACATGCCAAATAAAACAACCAACCAATCAAACACCTAATTCATCATCCACCAATCAAACATCTAATATCACAACAAACCAAACAAAACACTTAATATCACAATCAAATAACATTCAATTACCAAAATACCAACTCACATTCATATTTTAAACATAGTAACCAAATCATAATCATGTCTAACATCCACATTCAAGTCTAAAACATAGCATGATTATTCAAGTATAAAACATAAATATTCCAAGACAAGTCTGCATACTAGAACCACGTCATAACATACAACTCAAATAACTACTCCTACTCAGACTCAGTCTCCTCATCACTATCAGATTCCTTAAACATTCCATCAAATATTCTCAGCCGCATTTTCAAGCTTCTCATTGCCGGTTGAGGTTTAACCAATCCATGGTTCTCTAACTTCTCAGACAACTTGCTACAAACCTGTCATGATTGGCAAAATTTACTCTTTATGCTACTGAAAATTTCAGACAATTCAATCTACTACAACAGGATGTAACAAAAGAAAGACCTACATAGAGGAGTCTAACAACCACTATAATAATGCGGGTATAACCAAACTTTTCGGTAGTAACAAATTACTAGTAAATTTGTTCACCGTAATATACATAACTTTTTCGATTCACAATTTGCTCCATAATGAGGGTTATTCACCCATTTGAACTCCTATATCCCCTTAAAATGGCCGTATTTTCTCCTCTTTAAGTTCTCAATTCATAAATAAATTAATATCCAATCAATTCAACTGACAACGCCTCAATCCCAAATAAAGTTGGAGTCAATTATGTGTATCTTCTGTAATCGTTACTCTTTTTTTTTTCAGATCAAAATCATTCAAATTCTACTTTGCGTATAACTAATTTGTCTTTTAAAGCAATCATAAACTCTCCAGAAATCAGAGGTTCTCTAAATATTCTTGCTTCATAAACCAAAGCCAACTATCAATATAAACACTAAAGCTCTAATTTTTATTCATCAAAGCTCGTTGTACAAAATTAACAGCTCTCTAAAACTGCGGCTTCTCCAAATCATTACACCTCTTGCTTCGTAAATGTTGTCAATATGAACAATAAAAGTTAAATTTTCATTCAATTAAAATAATAATAAAAACTTAGTTAGTAACTTTTATTCATCAAAACTAGTAACAAAATAAGTAAATATTTCAGAATCAATTCAAAATTTTGAGAATTAAACCCTAATAAGAAAATTAACCAAAAAAGTTAATTTACATGAAAATTGAGAATATGAATTTTTTAAATTATTTTATTCTCACATTTTGCGACAGTTTCGGTCGAAAAATTTAATTATTTATTATTTAATTATTCAAATTTGCGACCGAATCGGTCGGAAAATTACCGACCAAATCAGTCGCACATCCCTAAAAATTCAATACGTCCCAAATTATTCATTTTGCGACCAATTCGGTCAGAAATTTTTGACCATTTCAGTCGCAAATTGTTTGCGATCATGTGTTTTCCAACCGATCATTTTCCGTTGAAAATCCGTCGAAAAATCTTCATTTGCGACCGTTTTGAAGGCCGGAATTAAGCCATTTTTAGTAGTGTTCAGTCGATTTTTGGAATATTAATTTTAATTTATTTTAAACTAAAAATCGATCGAAGTTGATCGGTTTCTTGAAAAATAAATTTCAGGGGACGCTAAGATAATTTATCGCATTTTTGCTCAAAACAATACCGACCGAAGTTGGCCGGTTTTTTTAAAAAAATTAAAAATAAAATATTTTGAAAACCGACCGGCTTTGATCGATTTTTTGATCGACCGACCGACTTCGGTCGGCCACGATCGGTTTTTGCTGAATTTCTGGCAGTGAGAAAGACCTGTACGGTGTACCTAGAAAATTATGACATTTAACAAATTGAGAATTTGAGATTTTGTAAAAGAAATTAAAGGGCAGCTTTAATTTTAGATGAGAGATGGAGAAGTGTCCAGTTTTCGTTTTCAGTAGGCTTTAACTTGAACACTATTTGTTTTATATTTTAGCTAACCCCATATGCATACAATTACTCTTTTGAGACATTGATCGTATCACGCCTTGAGCCTTTTTCTTCATCTTTTGTCTATTTCCGTTTTTCTCTTCCTTTCCTACTTTCCCCATCAAATATTTTACTCTATATAGCAATATATATAGCGTTTCGTGGTTCAGAAAGGTTATTACTACATAAAGTTGATTTATACGTAGTAAATTTTGATGTGTCTCCCACGTCACAAAGCACTAGGAAGTTCACTGATTCGATGTGTCCCCAGGTCGATAACTTATGTTATCGAGTTCTCTTTTATTTTTGATAAAAGAAAATGTTAATCAAGTTTTGAGGAACTTATTAATCAGTGATGCATAAGAAAGCGGGCAGACAATCATTAAGAAATCTTTGCTTATTCCATGAGCAACTACGTGTTTCGACCACAAATTTTAATTGGGGTTGTTTAACCAAATTTGTTTAATTAATGAATGGATTAAATCATTAAATAATCATTAGTGTCTCAGCCAGCTAGATTCTTAAAATGCACTAGTATATATATGTGGATTAATCCATCTCATCATTCTTTTTATAAAAACAATTCACTTATCCACAGGCTGCAATAATCTCCAACTGCTTCCTCTCCCTCCTTATATAAGTTCCAGTAGTTCTGTTACAAATTTCAGTCTTTTGTGCGTTACGTCCTGTGTTTTTAACTTTAGTAGTATCAGAAAAATCGTCAAATTACTTAACACAAAATGGCAGCAAATGATGTGCCATGCTGTGAAACCATGTTTTGGGTATACTTAGTAATCAGTGTGTCACTGGTGTGTTTTGCTGGACTTATGTCTGGACTAACACTGGGACTCATGTCCCTTAGCCTTATGGATCTTGAAGTTCTCATTAAGGCTGGTCAGCCAAATGATCGCAAAAACGCAGGTAATTAATTATTCCTTTGGTTGGATTAAATATATTTTTTGCTACTTGAGTTCTAATTGCACTATTTTTAACTGATCGATCACAGAGAAAATTCTGCCCATTGTAAAGAATCAGCACTTGCTCCTTTGTACCCTTCTAATATGTAACGCCATGGCCATGGAGGTATGTTTTAAGCAGTAGTGGATCCAAGAATCAAGAATGTGTTCATGGACTTAGTTGAATCTAGTGTTTTAGGATTGATCCTATCATATATATGTGTAGAACTCACAACGTTTAAATTGTGGATCCAATCCGCCACTGGTTTCTAGTGATATTGTACTGTTGTCCTTCATTTAGTGCCATATTTTGAGCTGATATATATATGCTTAATGTTTTCATCAAATTGCAGGCTCTTCCAATATTTCTAGACGCTCTACTTCCTGCATGGGGTGCTATACTGATATCGGTCACTCTCATATTAGCCTTTGGAGAGGTTGTTTCTCTTGACTTCATTTTTTAATTACTAGTAGGACAGATCAGAGTTTGTTTCTTAATTAAACGGACTTATTCGATTTCAATTTTCTCCCTGTTACAGATTATTCCTCAGGCAATCTGTTCTCGCTATGGACTGAGCATTGGTGCAAGATTGTCACCTTTGGTTCGTTTGCTTGTCATAATTGTCTTCCCTTTATCTTATCCCATCAGTAAGGTAGAGTCTTATCTTCTTTATATATAATCCTAGAGAAATGAAGCCCTAATCCCCATATTAATATAAAAATGTAAAGGGCATGCATAGTTTTAGTCACCTAATTAATTATTTCTGTTCACTCGGTTTCATCAGTTGTTGGATCGACTCCTGGGTAAAGGGCACTCAGCACTTCTACGCCGTGCTGAGCTGAAAACCTTAGTGAATATGCATGGTAATGAGGTTAGTGCTTTGTACTTTATCTTTGCTTTATTCAGCCTAATAATTAAGTAAACATATGCCAAAAACATATAATAAAATCACATTCTTTTTGAGGCGGTCATTAACTTTAGATCCTGAATTTGCCTATGGTGATAATAGGCAGGGAAAGGCGGAGAGTTGAGCCACGACGAAACTACCATAATTGCTGGAGCATTGGACCTAGCTCAGAAAATGGTTAAAGATGCAATGACCCCCGTGTCCAGAGTATTTTCTCTTGATCTTCATTCTAAACTTACCGAGTATGCTACTAATTAGTCTCTGTCAAATTTCTCCTTCAAACAATTATTAGCACTCTTTGTTAATAGTAACCCAAATTTTGATGATTATATTCGCAGTGAGATGATGAATCTGATTATAAGTAAAGGCCACAGTCGCGTACCTGTATACTCTGGCAGTCCAACGAACATTGTTGGCCTAATCTTGGTAAGTCTTTTCAAAAACTTTACTAATATTTCAGGGATGATAAAACAAATATACTAGTATCATTCTGCAACATTTTTGCTATTCTTTTGTACGACATATTTAACTTTTCTTCATATCTTTACTCTTTGTACCTTCTCTAGGTGAAGAATTTGATAAAATATCGTCCTGAAGATGAGGTGCCAATCAAAGATCTCAGTATAAGGAGTATGCCAGAGTACGAAATTGTAACTTCTTACATTAATTTGGTGCATTTCTTTCAAGAAAGTACTCCGTTCATTCCAATTTTAGGTGTTGATTTTGCCTGGAAATGACTATTAAGAAAATACTAGTTGAAATGCTGTGATATTTAAATAAAAGTAAATCCAGAGTGAAAGGGAAAGTTGACTTAATCTTTATGACAATTTTAAACATGTTTTTAAGAATAAATTAATTTTGCGTATATTTAATTTCCCTCAGGATCCCAGATTCTTTACCATTATATGATCTTCTGAACCAGTTCCAGAAAGGGAACAGCCATATGGCTGTAGTGGTAAAGAGCAGTAGGAATACTAAGGAAGCTGAGGAAAATGCCACTGCTCAACACGATATAATCAAGATAAACATCCTTCCGCGTCCAATTATTCAAGATCCTTCAGTTGAAAAGGGTAAGAATAGTCAGTACAATATAATTTTTGGAAAATCAGAGAATTGTATATCTTTCATAAATTGGAATGATCTTCGATTATAGGAGGAGAAGCAATTGGTATCATTACAATGGAAGATGTTCTTGAACAACTTCTGCAGGTAAAATTAATAGTCATGTTGGTTATGTTTTCTGTTTGTTTTCCGAAACTGATGATTCCTAGCTAATTGGTCTGCTTTAACTCTTTTACTTTTTCCTAGTAGGAACCGATATACGATGAGACTGATGATTATGTTGATGTTCACAACAAGTATGTAAATTAGGAACTCTACAAATTTAATCATTTTACAATATCTTAATTAGTGCCATGATAATATATAGCTCAGATCCTAAGACACTGATTTTCTTGTGTCCAGAATTAGAATCAATATTCCTCCCTCAATGATATTTTCACCTAGAAGATCTCCAGGAGCAATGGCGTCGGAGGTTTCTAAACTGAAGTGGCAAAGTCCAATAGCATCTCCAGTTTCAACTGTTAATCAGACACCAATATCTCATAATCAAAGTCCAATGTTGCGCTCACCAGTTTCCCCATATATGCAGTCACCAACTGTAGTATCTGTTTCCCCTGGGCATTTAATAAACACGAATTCTCCAAGCAGATTTGCGCGCACCTCTCCATCATCTAATAAGGTAATGAACCAAAATCTGCAATATATAAAAATGATCAAAATGCTGGTGTTGACTTTAAAAGAATGAATAATTTCTATATTTTGGTCGGTCTTTTTTTCTTTTTTTTCTATACCTACGTACGGGGTACAGAAACAAGAACCTTTAATTCCTTCAACTATTGTGAAGCATTCAGAACAAACTGCTGAACAGTGAATGCTATTTCCCATGATCATTTAGAAGATTTAGCAGTACCTTAATTAGATTTATTTACAGTATCTAAAATCTGTTGCAGGTTTCTACCAAGTCTTATGAGAAGTTGGAAAAGCACGGTAGTTAGTACTTGCTGAAGTTTGAGGGTCTAAGTTTCTCAGCCAACAAGTTGAGATGAATTTATCTTTTGGCTGGCCATCAGAAATACTGATAAACTCAACATTTGTAATATCAGTGAAATATTGAAAATTTTATTTGAGAAGTATTTCAAGTGAAATAAATAAATTTTTACTTACAAATTAATATAATTAGACCATTTAGATAGTAAGTGGAGTATTTTATATTAGTAACTTTTAATCTTGTTTTCAAGAACCCCACATCATGGCCTTCTTTTAAGTGGTAACATAAGAGTAGCTAGGGTTTTGGAAAGTGAAAAAGTAGAAATTGTTATTTTGCACTGCATGAACTGGAATAGGTTTTGGGTGTTGATTCCTGTAGACTGTAGTCGCAAAATTTTGCTCATGCACTCTTGTATACGTAGTGATTTTCTGTTATATTATCAACCACTAGTTTTACTTTTTCCTGATTAATAAGAAGTGTTAAGTTGTCCACCATAGTATTTCCATATAAACTACTTGTCGCCTTTCCATCCACAAAATCAAGAAGTTGGTGACAAATAGATTGTAGACGTCTGCCAAGATTATGCCAGTAATTTAATCAAAATCAGAAACTGGAGGGCCCAATAACACATCCACCTTAATTAAGTAACGTCCACGGGGCCTTTGTAATCAAATCATTCGTCATTGATTTAAGTAATTAAAAATTGGCGCCTCTGTCCTTTCCCAATTATAATAGAGTATTTCTTAACAAACTGCCAAAAGAGGTGATGAAGATTTAAGAAAATCTAAATTTTACGTTCCACCAATGGATTAGTTGAGTGATTCAAATGAGAATAATAATTTTGGAGTTAATTATTATTCTCATTGATGCAATTACTGTAAGACAATACACGAGATTTAATTTGTAACTGAAAATCAAAGACTAGTTTAGGAGAAACTTATGCATTAACATTAACCCATTTGTTTTACCCTTAAACATTATTGAGGACATTCTTGTCATTATAGTGGACGCGGAGTGTTGGTATAGATCGATGAAGTCCATGCCTCCCCATAAAATTGTCAATATGCATTCATTAACATTGAACTCGTATTGATGTTAATTGTTAAGTAGATCGATTATTCCTTTGTTGGCTATTTAATAGGACTCCTTTTTCTTTTTTAAGTTAATACCACCCTTGTGGTTGGGTTTAGACATTCACACCTTGACACTTTCCCGTAAATTTAGATCCATAAGTGAAATACGAGAAGGAGATGAATAAATTAAAAGCCTTACCTCCTCAAATCCTAAGTTAAAATTGGACAACCCCAATTCTTTAAACTTTGTGAGTTCACAAAAAACAATTCTGTAACATTGGAACTATGCATCGTGTTAGTAGTCAGAGTAGAACTCTCATGTACGGTGAGATTTACAGAAAGATAAGCAACAAATGGTATAGAAACACTATAGATATTTAGCTTTGTTAATTCTAACTCGAAAGCATGCAAGTGTCGTTTGTCCATCTTTAATGTGGCTCTCATTTCTCTAGACAAAGTAACAACTTCAGTCTTCATTGAAGAATACAGTATCCTTCACACTTTGGCTCCAATAAATAGGACTTTGGACACATCGCAATCCCAAATGTCTTCTTTCTTTCATAACTACAATTTTAATGCCAGGTAATTTTAGCAATGACTTTATTAGCTCCTATGAAATAGTTGAGCACGTGATTGGGCTCAGAAGCCCACTAGCTATGAGAACTAGGCCCATTAAGTTGCTACATTTGTCAATGGCTATATCTGTCTACCATGTCCATACTTAATGAACCAGATAAATTAGCTTACAACATCATTAATTAAGTTGGATAAAAAATAGTTGAATTAACCCAAATAGCCTCTTACTTAATCTCTTAAATTAAAAGTAACCGACTGATGTATATAATCCATGTATAATGTATATATAATTGTGTAATTAATGTATAATCTATGTATACCGGATAGAAAAAGTAAACATTAAATCTGGTCGGCTATTTGTTTTCAATGCCTAAAAAATATTATGATGTGTGAATGATATCAAAATTTTGCAACTCTGTTTATAATTTAAGATAGTTAGATGTCATTTATATGGAAAAAAGGAAAGATAAGACAAATATCTTCAAAATATCCATCAATAATAAGCAAGAATGATAACAAAAAGTAAAGATTGAGGCACAACCATTCATCTATTCGGATAAGACTACTACTACTCGTTGCATTTACAAAGAACACGACTCCATGAGAAATATGACCAAATTAAAATAGCTATGGAAACTCTCACAGGTCTTCAAAACTCATCTCTCTCAATTACAAACTCATTTCCATCGAATCAAAAAATCCCAATCCTTTTCCATAAAAACATATACAGTACTCCAAACCTCCACAGAAATACATGGAAATTACACGCCGAAGCAAAAGGCTTCGGCAATGTACCAGCTGAAACACAAAAGCAAAACGGAAAACTCGACACCTCCCAAAGAAATAACAGAAGGAATAATAATAACAACAATGACGATAACGACGAAAAAATTCCGTCGGCAGTGTGGGAAAGAATTATAGGAAGGATGTTGTTTTACGTGGGAGCTCCAATGGTAGGCGGTGTCGCTCTGCTCCAGGTTTTGGATATAGTAAAGCAACAACAATTGTGGGATGTGCCAGTTTGGTTACCATTCTTGACAACGTTAATCACATTTGGAGCTTCAACACTTGGAATTGCTTATGGGACATTGTCTGCTAGTTGGGATGCTGAAAAAGAGGGGTCATTTCTTGGGTTGGAACAAGCTCAGAAGAATTGGGTTGATATGTGGGCTGAAGATGGTGTTGATGATGAAGAAAATAGGTGGAGCAATTAAGAGAGAAAAATATGTAAACTACTACTACTCATTGAATATTTGTTAATACTATCCCAGGATTTTCTTTCCTGCTTATTGATGGATAACAGGATAAGTGGTGACAAAAATTTAGGGACAGATTATCATATGGTTAATTCTTCATTAGTTTCTCCTCTTGGCATGTTTTATAATCTATAATTAACTTAATTGCACACTAAAACTAGATGGAGTCACATATGGAAAAAAGAACTACTAACAGGAAGTTAAAACGGATTAATTGACAACCGTAATTGGAAAGCTTTTAGGATTCCGAAAGAGGTACTTCTTACATTAACCTACAGATATAATAGAAACGGTCTATTCCTTAAGGGTCTGATCTTCTTGATTATATTCAACTTTCTTTTTTTAATTCAAATATATTTTTATTAAAGTTAAGCTATCAAACACAATAGTCAGGAAGGAGAAAGTCAGATGTATAGAGCATTATATATTAGATTTTGTCATTTGTCGATAATTACGTCCGTTTCGGTCCTGACAGGAAATTTTTTCACTATCCACCATCAAATAATTAACGTAAAAAAATCAAGGTTTAACGTTTAATATTAAGGAAAAAGTCTTCCACACAATACGCATGGATTTAATTTTTATTATGTCTGTCTTTCATTTTCTTCCTTTAATCCTCCACCTAATAGAAAAATTATTTATAAAAAAGAACCATGAAAGAAGAAATTAGATTAAGAAGTTGGAAGCAAAATCACATACATTAAATACATTTTCTATTAACTTCTGCTATATATTATTTCTTTGATTGTATTTCTCTAACTATTAATTAGAGTAATTTCAATTGCTTGGGAGCGCAGTTTTTGCTATTATTTTTGTATTCTTTTTGCTTTTAATAACATGTAATAGGAAAAATAAATAAATAAATAAATAGATTGGATGACGTGATCTAATAAAAGCTAAGGGTATTATTAGAAATAAATCTTTATGCAATTTAAAATAAATTACATTTTAAAATGATATATGGCGCATATCCATATTTATTACAATACGAAAGCCCAATAACAAATTAAAAAAATAGAAAAAATGACATTGTATAGGCACCCTTAAAATAGTTGTCGAATTTTTTTTTTTTTTGTATATATATACATTATGTATGTTATATACAAAAATTATACACATTTTATATATACTTTTTCGGCTAACGAATATAAATAATTTATTGTGCGGGCTAAAAGTGATAATACCCAATAAAATAGCTCATTAATTAGTATTCCATGTATTATTATAATCTTAATGGTATTAAAGTTTACTGTTGCTTACCTTGTGCATCACACAAAACTGTCAAGCAAGAACTGTTGGTTTTGTCACTAAGCTTTAACCGATAATATCAAAGAGAGTGTTAGCATAAGGCATCAAAATTTGGCACACCTAACCAAAAAGAAAGTGAACAAATTTTGAGAGGAGGACTTCGAATTTTATTCATTTTTTCTTAAAATAATAATACGACGTTTGTCATTATCGATTGAATTTGTAATGGTTTCGGATTAGCTCTGCTGACCTTGAATTATACAGTGACCCTCATATTATTTAACTTTGTTCTTCAATCTCCCAAAACAACTTGTTACAACAGGATTTTCTCAGAATTGATTGAGACATGTTTTTCTTATATTTTATTTACATAAATTGGCTTTTTGTGGCAGGCAAAAGTTACATATTGTTGTTGCAACAGTTGCCTACGGAACATTTCTTCAAATGCCGCCTATAGGGAATGTTCCAGAAATCTATTTAATAGATAATCTTTAAATGCTTCACAAAATAGCCGTCTATGTCACTCCTAATTATTTTTATCACAAATTCTGAGGTCAATAATCCCACAGTTTTCCTCTAGAGCTGACATTTTATTCTCAAATAATTGTATGGTTTTTATCTAAAATGACGTTTTACTGTTATTTGAAAACTCTGTCAAAGTACTAGGTGAGTTCTCAAAGTAGTAGTCCAGGCTAAATTTTGCCTTTAGCGTTACATAAATTGTGTCGCATTGATCCTGGACCCTACTCCCTAGGACATAAAGAAAACGGAAAAGGGTCAATGCCCCTAACCTATTGAAAATGGCTCAAAAATACCCCCAGTTAATCTTTGAGACCAAAAATATCCACAACGTTTTTTTTTGGGCTCAAATCTGCCCCTGAGATTTAACAAATCAGTCAGGGTCAAATTTACCCTTTAAAAGATACCCGACCCGACCCGCTAACCCAGAATATACATAACTTATTTAACTAAAACCTAAAAACAAGAGACTATTCTTCAGCAAAATATTCCTCTCTTCTTTCATGTCTTAGACTCCATTCTTGTGTGTGAAGTCGATTGTTGGAGCAAATCTACATAGTAATTTCAAGGATATATTCTCTTGAAGATTCATATCCAAAGTCAAAGGTGAGTTTTTTTTACTGTTTTGTATGAATTTTTTTGGGTTTGAAATTTTTGGGTATCTACAACTTGTCCTTCTAATGCATTTTTTTTTACTTTATTTATGTTGGTTGAAGCTTTTAAAGGGTTATTAAACTAGGGTTGGGGGTTATTTATTCGTTTGTGGTCGTATTGTTTGTTAAATGTCGTTAGATTCTAATTTTTTTAATTTGTGGTACATATTTACTTTCTTTTTTGGCTTGCATGTGCTGGCTTCTGAAGAATGCAAGAAAATGTGGACTTGGATCTTAGTATAATTCATCATAGTGAAACTTACATTGGCTCTATAGCTGCTGGAATTGATTGTGATAGTTCTGAGGAAGAGGAAGGTGATGAACTTGTATCTAGTGATTATTACAGTGAGGAGTTGGAGATGTTTAGAAAGGAAAGGACTAAAGAAGTCAATAAAAAATTAGACATGTACAAAGAGTTGGAAAAAGGCATGACCTTTAAAGATATACCTGAAGCTAGAAGAATTATTGGGTTTTATACAGTTGCTAATTCTAAAGGTCTAAATTAAAAAAGAGTGATACAAAAAGACTTAGCTATAAATGTGATACTGGATGTCCTTTTAGGTGCTTTATTTCTAAGGATGGGCAAAGCCAAACTTTTAAGATCAAGACTTTGAACCAAAATCACGATTGTGATCCAGTTTATCAGAATCGTTGAGGTGATTCCAAAACTTTAGCACATTACTTTAAGAGAAAAATTCAGAATAATCCTAAGTATAAGATCAAAGATATGAAAGGAGACTTGGAAGGAGAATTCAAGCTCAATGTTAGCAAGTCAAAAATGAAAAAAGTTAAGAGTATTGTATTGGAGAAATTGGAGGGGAGTTACGTGGATGACTACAATAGATTAGAGGCATACACACAAGAATTGAGAGAGAGCAATGTTGGTTCTAATGTGGTGGTAAATATATCCAAGGAAGCATTGTCAGAAGGTAAAAGAAGATTCCTTAGGATGTATATGTGCTTCCAAGCTATAAAATATGGCTTTAAAAATGGTTTGAGACCTTTTATAGGGTTGGATGGCACATTTTTAAAAGGAAAAAGCAAGGGGCAGCTATTGGTGGCTGTTGGACAAGATTCTGTGAATCATTTCTATCCAATTGCTTGGGCGGTGGTGGATAAAGAAACCAATAGGACATAGAGTTGGTTTGTGGAGATGCTAAAGATTTTATTAGACTTGAAGGACGGTGAAAGGGTGACCTTTATCTTAGATATGCAAAAGGTATATTTTTACTATTATGTCTTCCTTATTTGCTTTAAATGAGGTCCTTATTCATAAATTTAATTTCTTTTTCGCTACTCCATTTTTTAACTATTGCAGGGGTTGTTGGATGCTATTTCTGTAATAGTTCCTAAAGCAAATCACAGATTTTGTGTAAGACACATTGAAGCTAACTGGGCAAAAAAAAACAAGAGGGGTGGGGAGATGAGGAAGATGTTGTGGTGGTGTGCTTGGAGCACATATGATGAAGATTTTAAGGATCAACTAAAGAATTTGGGTTCTTCGTCTGAACAAGCTGTCAAAGACCTATTGTGGTATCCACCTCAAAGTTGGTGTAGAGCGTACTTTGACACAAAATGCAAGAATAATATGGTGGATAACAATTTCACAGAATCCTTCAATTTTTGGATTCTGGAAGCCAGGTCAAAATCTATCATAAAGATGCTAGAGGATATTAGGATCAAGGTGATAGAAAATCTATCATTAATTTTCAGGTTTATTAATTGAGTTAAATGTTATTATGTGACTATTTTGTAATTGTTTTGCAAAGGTAATGAATATGATCAGGGAGCATGAAGATGAAGCTAGAAATTGGAAAGAAGATATCAGTCCACTTGCAATGAGGTTGTTTAAGGACTACAAGCACATTGCACAAGGGTGCAAAGTTATATTTAATGGAGATAATGGGTATAAAGTAACAGAGGGTGTAGATAGGCACACAGTCAACTTATTGCTGAAGAAGTGTACATGTAGGACATGGGATTTGTATGAGATCCCATGTCCTCATGCCATCAAAGCACTGATTCATTAAAAGGTTGATCTACTGACTGGGGTACATTGGTGGTACTCTAAAGAGGCTTATATGCTGGTTTATAAGCATAAGGTGCAACCTGTTAGAGGTGAAAAATTATAGAAAGTAGAGCCACATCATGCCATGGAGCCACCGCCTTTAGCTAAAATGGTTGGTAGACCAAGGGTGAAAAGAACAAGAGAAAAGGACGAAGCTAGGAAAAGAGAGGGGATATGGTCAGCTTCAAAAAAAGGGCTTCGCGTGACATGCGGTTATTGTAGTGCACCAAGACATAACATCAGAAGATGTCCAATAGTAAGATGATTTTATATTCCCATTCTAAATTAATAATAACACATTTCAAATACCTAACTTAAATTTCAAATTATGTAGGTCAAAGGAAAGCACAATCTGTCTTATGAAGAAACTTCTCAATCACTAGAAGTTATTCATATGAAAGCACCTCAAGATTCCCAAGATTCAGAATTTGTATTCATTCCTGTTCCTGGATTAAATATGTCTTCTAATCAATCTTCTAGTCACTCAAGTCAACATGAATATGATTCGACCTTTCAGTCTGAAGCTAACACACAATTTTATGATGTTGACGAGATTAGGTGTGAATATGATCCAACTCTGATGCCCAAGGTGATTTCTGAAGCTAACACTAGGCTTAAACAAAGGCAACTGCTGCAAAATCCTACTGGTACCGGGAAGATCAATTTCATGGGAGATGAAAATGGTGTATATTTACCCTCTAATCTGCCATATTCCCCAAAAAAGATCACTTGGGAAGGAAAAGCAGCCCTCAAACCAATTGGTAGAAGAAAAGGAAAGAAGAATTACAAAACTGAAAGCTAAAAGGGCCATGCTTTAGGACAATTAGAAGTTAAATTATTTTGCTGGTTGCGATGATGTTATGTAATATTAATAGACTTATAGACATGTAAACTGATTATCGTTTGTTGTTTTTGTGATGAATCAGTTACGCCAATGGTTTTACTGATTCTAACAAAAATATATTTGTGTCGAATCAGTTACGGCAATGACTTTGCTTTTGTGGTGAACTTGATGTCATGACGATGACTCTTCTATGGTGATTTTCAGCAGTTTAATATTTTTTAATTTTTTTATATATATTTCAGCATTTTAGTATTATTCAGTTGTTTCTTTATATTTCAACAGTTTCCTTGGGTAATGGCACTAACTAAGCTTCAGGCCATGTCAATAGCAGATAAGTTCTTAATCAATAGCAGATAATTACTTTCTCGGCAAAAATATTACTTCATAAATTAATAGGAGTTTTGGTCGTAAATTGACTCATAACTTGTCCGCAATTACATCTACTCAATTGGTTGAGCTTTGAGAGGAAACAAAATTTTTGGACATTCTATCACAAAAGAACAAATTTTTATGCAAAGATATCAGGAGATTATGTTTTGCTGATGAATAGTATCTTGTTTTTAGGTTTTAGTTAAATGGGTTATGTGTATTCTGGGTCAGCGGGTCGGGTCGGGTATCTTTTAAAGGGTAAATTTGATCCTGACTAGTCTGTTAAATCTCAGGGGCAGATTTGATCCCAAAAAAAAATGTTGAGGGTATTTTTGGTCCCAAAGGTTAACTGGGGGCATTTTTGAGCCATTTTCAATAGGTTAGGGGCATTGATGACCCTTTTCCGTAAAAAAAACTCCCCCATTTGAATTTTGGAACACCGCAAAAATAATTATGGTGATTAATTTTTTTGGGTGTTACATTAACTAGTCCATTCTAATTACACATAACAATAATTTGTCAGAGTTGGCGACTAAATTTCAATGTTTTCCTTTTTAAAACATATATGGCATTAAGATCAACAAATAGCACTGAAAAGTCTCCTGTGGACACAATTCTAGAAAACACTAATTGACTAGATAGGAGCTGAATTCCGTGGCCAATTCAAATTGTATTGTTTCTTCCGTACTGTTTTACTGTACCAAAACAGTAGAGAAGATTCAATTTTACGGTGTCTTAAAATGTACTTAACTTTGAAACACCAAAGTGTGAGATAGAATGATAACGCTTGATGTATTATTAATAAGAGATTTCGATTTTTTGGCATGAAATTGTCTCTTTAACAATTAAAAAGGACTAAACGCGCCGGCCCCGACTAACCTAAATTAGTATGGCTAGTGAATTTCGAATACCAAAACTTAACTTTGATAACAATCTTTTTGCTGAAATTTACAGATATATCAAACAAAATATTCCAATAGGTGCATCAATTTCGAGCTCCACACCCACTGATTTATTACTAAAGATGTTCTAATAAATCCAAATGCCCGTCCGTTTACTTAAAATAAACAAACAAAATTATTGAAGCACAACAAAAATGTTAGAGAGGGGTAAAGAAAAGAAAAGGTTTGTACAAGATATTTGTTTCTTAATTACTACTCTATAATCTCTCAAAACTCACAGAAATATATAGTACTGTAATAGATATGAATTGAATCCAATTGAATCCAATATTAGATATAACGACTTAACATTAAAAACTCAGCAGATAACACAGGAATTAGGATCCTCTTCGACACTTCGCTGGTGATAATAAGCAGGAACAGGAGGCTGATAATGTTGATAAGGTTGCTGATAATGGTAATAATACATAGGAGCTGGGAAAGCCTTCATTACAGGATGAGAATCATCTTTCCCATCTTTCTTCTTGTCGTCTCCTCCCTTTTTGTCATCTCCTCCTTTTTTTCCGTCGTCTTTTTTGCCTTCTTCTTTCTTGCCTCCCTCATCTTTTTTGCCCCCCTCATCCTTTTTCTTCTCTGGCTCTTTTGCTGGTCCAACTGATAGTATATCAGTGTGACACAGCTTCCTCAATTTGGAAACTAGTGAAACTGGATCTACGTTTCCTGTTATTGTTAACTTCTTATCCTTTGTGTCTATTGCAATTGATTCAACCCCTGCAATAAAAATTCAGAGAACAAACAAAACAAATTTGAGAAACTTTACAATTTTAGGATCTGGCCTTCTAGAAAATTCAGGATTTCTGTAGGAAATAGTATTAAATACGTAGCGTGTAATTTTACCTTCAAGACCAGAGACTTTTTTCATGGCCTTTTGCTTGACTTTCTCATCGAAATACTCCAACTTCAGTACTACTTTCTGTAAAAGAAGAAGAATCAAAAGTTTAGAGATTAAAGATCCAATAAAACTCAATCAACTTATCAAAAACATATTTCTACAGATAATTTCAGTATCCACTGAGAATCGCCCGGTCGTAGAAATCAACAAGCCAATAGTAAGCAGGTAGTATATACTTTGTATAAATTGCGCAAACAGAGTTTTGATACTAAATTTTAATATTTCTTGAGAATAAGAATTCTTGAAAAGGTAACTTTAGCTAATTGATGAAAAAAGAAACAGAAAGTATATGCAGAAATCAGAGAGAGAAATGCTAACCTTCATTTTTCTTTTTAGCTGAGATCACTTCGATTCTGCTTTTGGGGTGTCGGAGAAAGTTGCAGATCAAGACTACTTTCTTAGATTATTCTTTATATAAATAGACGAGCAATTAAGCGAAGGGAATATTCAAAGGGGGTGGAAGAGAAGTCCAAGAAAAAGAAGAGAAAGAGAAAGAGAAATCAGAAACAAAACGTGTTGAGGCTGCACAAGTGTGGAATGAGCTTTTTAGTAATTGTATTTATATGAGTGATTTTTGATACTGATGAGTGGTGAGTACAGTAGTTAGGGATTAGAGGGATGGAAGGAGGAAGCAACCAAGTCAAGAAAATGTCAAGGATCCAAGTCCACGGTCAATATTTTTTAAGTTTATCAAATTTGGCTGCGACTCTAATCATATCATAGTAAATATATTTTCTCCTTTTATTTTTCACTTTTACGTTTGAAAAAAAATGTGCTCACATCGCCACTGTTTCAGAGACGCGTTGTTTCAACATAACTTGAAAAAATAATAATTAAAGACTTATATATATGTTTTAAACTAAAAATAATTTATAGACATATAATATATAATTAGTACATAATTTATATATCGACTAAAAAAACAAAGTGTGAATTTAAGTGACTATTTTTGTAATAATCCCTTGAATAAACAGACCACATCGTCCCAAGAAAAAATAAACAGACCACATCGTTCAATTTCTCCTCACTTTTAAATTCTAATGTAAAGGAATACGTCTTTTCTGTTTTTCCAAATCACTCGAAATAAAGTTTTTCCTTCGGATAAAGTTCTTCCTTCTTTAATTTAATGTTCATGTATATATTGTTATTCTACCTGAATAATATGTTTTTCGTTTCAAAATATTCACTTTTCTTTCATGGTCTAGGCTAAAATATTAATTCACTTTCTAAATAATAGAAATTCTTAAATATATAATACTCACAAAAAGCCAAATAATATGGAAAGGAAAGACTACCATTTTTTCTCGTCAACGCATTAATTTTCGGTACAAAACTCAATTGTTTCTGAACTGTTCAAGGCCCTGAAACCCAGAAGTCAGTTTCGTCCTTTGGATTATAAGTAACTCATTTCATTCCTCCCCTAATTGAAGGTTTTTATTTGACCTTGCACGTAGATCAGAGACGAATGAGAAATGTTAATATTTTAATAATTATAACATGGGTGGGTGTAACATTTTAGTTTTACATTAAACCGGAGCAAAAGTTGTACGGAGAAAGTAGAAGTGGTTCACATTTATTCTGCTTTTTATTTTCCTTCTATATTCATATCGATCCAATATTTTTAAAATGTTGTAAGGTTGAAAATTTTTATGCGTAAAAACAATTAAGAGAATTGCCAGTCCACTATTTGGCATACAACAACAACAACTCAATATAATCCCACTAGTAGGGGTAGTATGTACACAACAACAACAACAACTCAATATAATCCCACTAGTGGGGTATGGGAAGGGTAGTGTGTACGCAGACCTTACAGGTAGAGAGGTTGTTTCCAATAGACTCTCGGCATCCTTCCCCTCCAAGAACTCCCCACCTTGCTCTTGGGGTGACTCGAACTTATAACCTCTTGGTTGGAAGTGGCAGTTGCTTACCATCAGAGTAACCCCTCTTGTCACAGTCCACTATTTGGCATGAATTGTTGATATTCATTTTGCGATGGAGGAAGTAATTTGTCAATTTATTACACGACACAATTTCTTAGCTAGCATTTCGCCATAAGTTCTCAAATTTGTTTTAAAAAATTTAATTTGGGTGAAGTTTGATTTGAAGATGAAAATTTGTTTGGACATAATTTTTTAAAATATAATTCACTTTTTTTTTAAAAGCATGAAGTATGATTTATACCCATAAGTTCCAAAAACTATCAAAAATACCCAACAATACTAAATAAACAAACTTGCTAATCTTGTATATGCAGAACCTTCATCGATGCCATTCAATATCATTATCACAAACCATAGTCCCGGACATAGATAAGTTTGGCATAAAATTATCATTTTTATAATGAACTACATAATACAATATATTAAAACTATAACCTGATATTTTAATATCAACTGCTAATAACACAATTACTAGCCACTATAATTCGTCAAATTGCAGTAATATTACAAGATCCATCAGTCAAAAAAAATAATAGTAATTAGCTGGTGGTTAGTTGAGTCATAATGATGGTGGATTTTTTTAATAAAATATAAAAATTTGTGGTAATCTTTGAAATTGTTAAAAAATCAAACAGTGATATTTTGGGCCAAAAACATATCTAGAGCTAGTTTTAGGAGTTGGAAATTTTGTTTTTCAAAATCTGCCAAAACATGGATAAAATCTATAAACAAACATGTTTTGCCAAACATATTTTGGGAAAAATTTGACAAAATCTATGGCCAAACGGTGGCTAATAGTTTTCAGTCCGCTCTACCCTTATTTTCATTTCCTTTTTACTTTTTCGAGTAAAAAAAATTACATATATTGCTCCCTCTGTTTCAAATTAGATGACATATTTCGATTATCGAGAGTCAATTGGACTAAATATTTGAGCTAAATTGGATTAGTCAACTCAGTATTTTAAAATTAAAATTTTGATATTCAAAAACTATACAAAAAGTACTATAAGTTGCAATTTTTCTCATGTCAATAAAAAAAATATTTTTTAAAATATTGTTCAAAGTTCATATAGATTGACTCTCAATAAGAAAAATATATCATCTAAATTAAAATAGAAAGAGTACTGTTTTAGTATTAATTACTCTAAATAACTATTTTCAGAATATGCATGTGTTATCTGGTAAGTGATTAAGATGTATTGTCTTGACACGATGTCTCCTTTTACTAGTTAATGTACACTTGTCTATACATGTGGTATCTGAAATTCATTTTGTATTTACAAGGAATATGCTTAAAATGAAAGATTAAAATAATGTAATATGAAATGTGACGAGTGGACAAACAAACATCTAATGTGTGTTCGTTTTGCTCTGCATCTCTCTTCGCTCATGCTCTCGGCACATGATAGTTAACGTGCGATGACTGTGCTCATCCATGGCGAACGGTAGAGGACGGGGACAGGGACGAGGGCATGGTAGGCCCAAGAAGAACCCCATAACTATCTTTGGTAGCTTTGTGGATGCTCTAATACAAGCTGATGAAAATGATAAGGATCAATTAGTAGGCACACCTTCTCACAAACAGTTAGTGCAGGAAATTGAAATTGCAATGGTGATGACGATTTGTGAAGCGGGATCCTCATTGACAAGCTCTAGTGTTAAAAAAAAAAGGCTAGATCTGAACACTCCTCCAATTGAAACTGGAGTCAACAACCCTGAAGAGAACCAGATCCAACATGCAAGTAAGGGAGCACTAATTACTGGCAATTAAACAGTGAATCATGTGCATGTTGCTAATGGAACAGTGATTATGGAGACTACTAAGCTCGATGGGTCAGTAGCTGCGGATCCTAAACCTTGGACAAATCTCTTTCAGTGGAACATAGCAGTTGAGAATGGTATGTCGTTGTCTTACATACCTCCACAAATTATTGATGGCCAAATTGTAGTGCAATTAGACAAAGCTGAAATTGATCTAGAGATGGAGAAATGGAGATGTGCAGTGATAGATTATATCATTGGGGAAGTGCCTGGTTACAACACTATGAAGAGGTATATTGGTATGAATTGGACAAATCTTGCTGAGCCTGAGTTATACCTACATGAGGAGGGCTATTATATCATTAAATTTCAGACTGAAGTAGACATGCATGAAGTCTATTGCTCTGGGTCATATACGGTCAACAATAGACCTATTATCTTAAAGCCTTGGACACCAGACATTGATTTCAATGAGGAGTTTCCTACTGAAATTTCCTTGTGGGTCTAATTCCCTAAGTTGCCTATGAACTGTTGGGGTGATGATTCTTTAAGCAGAATGGCTAGTGCAATTGGGACTCCTATCTATGCAGATGAGTGTACAGCAAAGAAAATTAGAGTGTCTTTTGCGCGGATGATAAAATAAGTAAATATCACTAATGAGTTTCCTTTGCAGTTAGTAGTTATGGATCCCAATGGCAGGCAATTTAAACAACTAGTCAGATATGACTGAAAATCTGAGTATTGCCAGAAATGTCTAGTGGTGGGGCACATGTATGGCATAGAGAAACGACCAAACAACCAGCAAGTGAAGCAATTTGTAAGGAGAAGAGAACCTAAGAAGGTAACAATGGAGTGGAGATCCAAAGGCCCATTGAATGTAGGAGACAATCATGCCAATCAACCAGGGGACCAAGCTCAGCAACAGACATAGGGCATTCTTCCTCAACAGAGCAAAGAAGGTCCACAGGGCAGAGAAAATATGAAGATAACTGTTGGAGCTCATACACAAGAGAAGCAAGGCAATTTTCAAACTCCTATACAATAATACAAGGACAATTTGGAAGCAACAGTAGATAAGGGTAAAACTGCAGAAGCTATGCCTGAACTGAATATGGTACATTTTCCAACACTATCAGCTATATCAGTGAAAAATACCTTTGAGCCATTGCAAGGTAGAAGTTTGGTTGTAAACACCCTACCACCTGATAAGGGTAGGGGTCATATGACTTGCTAATGAAGTGTCTCTTCTGCAATATTAGAGGTATAAATAAAAGATACAAATAAAAAGAGTTAAAGAAGTATATTAGTAGCCAGAAAATAAAGTTAGCTAGTATAGTTGAAACTAGAGTCAAAAAATATAATACAAGCAATGTGATGCTGAATGTAATCCCAGGGTGGAACCCTTTTACAAACTATCAACATGCACCAAATGGAAAATTGTGGCTCACATGGGATCCTCAATGGTATATTGTTACATTGTTGAGAACATAAGCTCAACTTATACATTGTCTAGTACAGGATAGGCTGCGTGTGATGGACTGTGAAATTACAACTATTTATGGATATAATACTCTGGAACAAAGGAAACAACTATGGGAAACTGTAAAGGAGTTAACAATAAGAATCACCAAACCTTGGTTGCTATGTGGTGATTTTAATGATGTATTGTATCCTAATGACAGACTTTTGGGTAATCCTATTAGCTATATAGAAATTCAGGAATTTGCTGATTGCGTGACTTTACTATCACTGAGTGAACTACCTTGGACAGGGGAGTATTACACATGGTCGAACAAACAACATGGTGCAGATAGAGTGTAGCAGGCTTGACAAAGTATTTGGTAATTTTGAATAAATGATGGAGTGGGATCATGTGACTACTGAATATAGGTTGCCATTTATTTCTGATCTTCTCCCATGACACTAACATTACACTCAGCTCCAAAGCATGGCAAAGTACCATTTAGATTCTTTAATGTCTGGGTTGAGCATGATAGTTTTATTTATATTATAAAAAGGATTTGGAGACAATCATATGCTACTTGCCAGATGAAGAATATTTGGATGATGTTGAAGGCTCAAAGACCACATTTCAGAACTTTGAATAGTGAACAATTCAGAACTATTAGCTTAAAGATTGAACAGGCTAGAGTGGAATTAGAAAATATACAGGAGAAGATCAATATAACATGTAATGATACACTGCTTGAAGAAGAAAGGAGCATCTTACAGAATTTAGAAAAATAGTCTCATAGAGGAAAGTGTATTGAAACAGAAATCTAGAGCAAAATGGATTAGGCTTGGTGATTCAAACACCAAGTATTTTGCAGTTGTCATGAAAGAAAGAAGTCAGAAGAAGCAGCTAAATGAAATTGTGGCCCTCACATGTGATAAACTTACTCACCCTGACACCATAAAGCAGGAGATCATTGAGTTTTATAAGTCACTAATGGGATAAGCAGCCCATTCTCTTCCTGCTATAAACATGCTAGTTATGAGGAATGAACCAGTTCTGTCTGTCACAACAACAAACGGTTGCTCTATGTGCTGAGGTTACTGATCAAGAAATCTATACTGGATTATGTGATATTGATAGTGATAAAGTACCATGAATTGATGGATACAATGCCTACTTCTTTAAGAAGGCATGGGTGATCATTAAAGATGAAGTTACTCAAGCTGTCAAAGACTTCTTTATCATTGAAAAATTGAATAAAACTATTAACTGCCTACTCTCACATTGGTGACTAAGATACCTAGTCCTAATATAGTCAAAGATTATAAACCAATTTCCTGCTGCACCATGCTTTATAAACTCATATCTAAAGTGCTAGTAGCCAGGATACAACAAGTCATTGTCTCTGTCATATGCGAGGCACGTGCTGGTTTTATTCCAGGCAGGAGAATAGCTGATAACATCATACTAGCACATGAGCTAGTAAAGGATATACAAGAAAATATATTTCTGACAGATGTATGATCAAGATTGATCTTCAAAAAGCCTATGATTCAGTCGAGTGGAGTTTTTTTTTAGCAGGATCTGATAGAGCTGGGATTTCCTATGAGATTTGTTGCATGGATAATGGAGTGTATTACCACTGATAACTATACTATCATAGATTCCAGGTGCTCTTTATGTCAATACCATGATGAGAACATGGAACACTTGTTCGTCAACTGTCGATTTGCCAAGGAGTCGTGGCATAGAATCCTGCAATTGTTGCAAAGGCAGAATGTTGCTAGGGATAATTGGGAATAACATATGCACTGGTTGTACAATGCGCTAAGGGTAAAACACAATGAGCACAAGTCTTTAGGATGGTGTATGCTGAGATAACTCACTCCATTTGGATAGAAAAGAACGTGTGGTTGTTTGAAAAGAGAAGCAGAGAAGCTGATAGTATTACACGTGAGTTAGCCTACATATGTAATTTACGAGCCACCACTGGAATTAGTAGTATAGTACAATATTTTATGTTCTGATATTGACAGTTAGTGTAGGCTTTAGATTTTGTAAGTTTGATAGCTGCTGAGTTATAAGCTGGCTATGAATATGTAAAGTTTACTGGTGATTAATACAAAAAATGGTAAGTACAAAAAAAAAAAAAAACTAATGCACAAGGCAACTTAACTTTTGCACTTTTCTTGTAAGGAAACGTTTTTTTTTTTTTTTTTTTTTTGTGAGAGTTTTTTTACAGCAAACATCCCTGAAGCATACTCCAAATTTTACGTGCATCCTTAATGTATTTCACTTAACAAGAAATATCCTGAATGCTTCTAAATAAGAATAGGTTAGGTACAAAGTTAACTCTCAGTTATAAAATTACCAAACCAAAAAAGGGGAATGATTTCATAGACAGGATTGTTTTTAAAACGCTCCCGTAGTCAATAAATAACAAACAATAATATATTAATAATACTAAAAGTTTAGAAAATCTGTAACATCATGGTTGTACGTTGAATATAGGCCACTCAAATTGCAATCACAAACCTTTGAAATTTGCTCCCTCAAAGCATCATAATCTTCAAAGGAGAGAATTTTTTGTTTACCCGTAAAAGATACAATTGAATTTATATGTGATTTCTAGACAAGTGAACTAATTTGATCCTGAAATAATGTAATAATTGAATGAATACACAATACTTAGCTTTAGAATGTAGATGAAATAGCAAAGATGATGATTCCGTGAACACGGTTTCCGGGCACATCGATGGTGAGATCAAAAGGCAAGAAGTAAAATTATATAAAACTTTGTATAGAATAGAATGTAAGTTTAGCCACAAAATTCGTGTCCTTTACAATGATAGCTGAGCTCTCTATTTATAACTATCTCTAGGGAAGGAAGTCCTAAGATCATGTCCTCCTTAAATGTCAATTATGAGGATCTTTGATGAATACGTTACGGTGAACATAAATGCCAAATTCTCTGTAACGGATCGTCGCTCTTAATGCTGTAGAATATTCAATATTAAATATTACCGGGCGCAAAGCATTTAATACACCTTTATGAACCTTATCCTTTCCGGTGACAAGCAGAATGGTTGTGTTCGGTCTTCGGCCATCCATGTCTTGGGTTCCACGAGTTTCCTCTTTAGGCAACCACATGTCATATCATATTTCACCCTATACAGATAGTCCTCCTGCTTTCCGGTGACATGATTTTATGTTATCGGGAAGTTGGTAGAAACACCTTTTTAGCGGAAATTACTATAACTCCCTCTGAAAGTCCCTGACAGTTAATTAGACGCACGTCTCTCCGTATTTAATGCCCCGAACACGCGTCATCTCACGATTCAGCACAGCTTTTACCGATTATCGAGGTACTCATGACCATGAATTTAGCCGCCAAAATTTTACTTATACGCCACATTCTTTTCCTTTTCGTTTCATAATTTCTCGAACTCTTGATTTGCTTTCCACTCTTCCTCTAGTTCTCTTCAAACACAAAAACCTTTTCCATCTTCTTTTTCAATGGCTTTTTCCTCTAAGCGTGCTGATTCTATAAAGAATAAGAACAAAACCGAGGACTCTGTTCCTCCAACGGTGGTTTCCATCATCCCAAGAAGATTTAGTACTTTTAAGGATTTTGAAGAGAAATTCCCTACTGCTAACCCTCGTACATGGCTGTTAGTAGGTACCCTTCTTCCATTTGTCTTTCCAGTATTCCTGCTGTGAAGGAGGACTGTCGCTACCATGAGTTGGATATTATTGCTCCTGATCTATCGGAGCGGTGACCCTTCCCAAGGAAGGTTTTACATACTTTTTCACGTATCCATTTACTTTGGGTGTGTTCTCAATGTGCGGAGAGCTTGATTCCGTGATTACGGAGTTTTGCTACCAGGTGTGTTTGGCATAGGTAAGTCCTTCAGTGTGGAGGACGGTCGCCTGCCTTCGACATTTGTGCCAAGAAATAGGAGAGGAACTAACCTAATCTCATATGATGAATCTCTATTCCCCTAAAATCTTCCGCGGGGGAATGATAAACCTTTGCAAGTGTGGTCACCATGCTTTACTGTCTAGCATGGATGATGACAACGACCGTGAGTGAATGGAACGGTTCGTTGAAGTTGCTATCAACGACATCATTCCGACAACGGCTTCATCCTTTCCGGTCGCTTGGAACTGTACTCGTAAGTTCTTCATATAATATTCCCTTTTGCTAGATATTCTTTTATGGTCGTATCATCTCTTCACCCTTCATATGTTTCAGCAACTCGATGGATCCCTACCGATGGTATCAGGTTTGGACCGGTGGGTTCAAAAGATTTTGGACATCACAACACCCGAAACTCGTTTATGGAAAGAACTGACCCTTAAATATGAGTGGAAGGCCAAAAATCATGGTAATTTTAATTTACCTTGCTTACATTATGAAAAACTTGGTTGAACCCTTCTGACTTGTTCATGAAATTAGGTCTACCTGCGGGCTCTGTTGCTGTCCCCGATGAGGACGTTTTAGCTGATCCTGATGATGCAGCGAGGCTGCTTCAGGAAGCACTTACTCGAATAGATATCTCCGGGCCTGCTTCAGGCGCAAACTCTTCTTTACGGAGTCCCCGACCGGAGGGTAAGCAACCAAACAGAAGGCGTTCCTCTGCGGCCGAGGAAAAGAATAAGAGGGCAAAGACTGATGCCCCTGAGTCATCTCTGGTGGCAATGACGATTGGTCCTCCTTCCGGGCCGGTCATAGACATCGTGATGATTGATGATGAAGAAGAAGTTATTGATGAGGGAGCTTCTTTATATAGAAGGCGACGATCCTCATCATCTCAACAGGATACTTGACCTGTTGAGATTGTTACACCAACTGAAGACGATGTCTCGACACTTTGGGGAGAATCTGATTTAGTAGAATATGCCAACTCCCATTTTCGGGCCCCAATTGCTGTAACTGGTGTTGCGGGGAAGAGTACCGGGCCCTTGATGTCTTTGGTTGGCGAGCACCCAAGAGCCGGTACTACATTTGATACAGCTGCTTCTCATTCTTCAAATCCATTAGCCTCATCTCCACCTTCACCGATACCAGCAACTACTTTATCACTTCCATCTTCATCCAATCTTCCACCAGCAGTTACTACATCAGCTCCATTGGCCACACCTGACCATGAATAAGGTGTTTCTCTTCCATAGTCCCTAGTTCATGGGAATTTAGGACAAAATTATGCTGCCCCTTCTGAAGATCCACAAAGGAAGAGGAACGTTACCCTTTCGGACTCTACCGGATGCAACTTACTATCCCGGCCGGTGAAGCTTGCTAACTATCTGAAGCCTTTGGCTTCATAAAAAGACTGGGAAAAGATTCAGGCACTCTCGGGAGAGTGCTTGTTGAACAATGCTATGCATAACGCCACAACGGTACATTCTATTCTTCCTCTATAATTTCTTCTACTTTTGAACGAATATATTCTAAGTTTTACTTCTTCTTGTTTTGTAAGCCAACTTTCTTGCTTCTAAGGGACTTTAAAGGTTGATTCGTGAGAAGGAAGAACTTACTTCTAAATAGGATCAGCTTTTAGCGGAACGGGAACAAACTGTTCTTTGCCTGTCGGAACTGGAAACCAAAGCTACTGAGGTCGTTGTTTTGGAGGCTCGTTTGCAGCAAAGCGAGCAAGAAGTGGTAATCCTCAGCTAAGAAGTTGGGCCGCTGAGAGTTAGATTTGATGAAGCCAAGGCTAAATTGGCTGAAGTCCAAGACGTCATTCTTGCTGCAGCTGAGTGTGAGGCTGCTGCTGCCAAAAAAGTAACCAACTTAGAAGCAGCCTTGAATTCCAAAATCGAAGAGCTTGCTGTTGTGGGGGTAAAACATGCCCAACTAGAAGAGAAGTACAGGAAAACTATTGAGTATAACAGGCTCTTTAGTTTAACTGTTCGCGACCTTGACGTCAGCCTCACGTCTGCTAGGTCCACCCGGGAAAGCCTTTCTGTCGAGGTTTCCTAACTCAAAGAAGAACTTAAGCGCCGAGCGGCTTCCCTCGGTGTTGAAAGAACTTATGCCATGTACAACATGAGGAGAAAAACCTTGGAAGAGGCCAAAACTGGTATCATTGATGTTGATGCAAAAATTTCTAAGGCCGAAGAGCTTGAGTTGGCTGCAAAAAATGGACTCCCGGCGCAATTTTATGCTCAGGTTATTCTGATTCCGGTTGAGAGTTTTTGGAAACTGAAGAGGTATCGGAAGGCGATGATGCCAACTGGGGAAAACGTTGAGCCATCGGTGGAACCACCTACTTTTTCCGGGGATGCGGATACTTTTCTTCCTCCTGGTTCCGAAGGTGCTGTAGTTTAGCTTTTTCTTTCTTTTTCCATTTTGTACTTTTATCGTTTTGGCATGTTCTTGTAAATAAAAATATATTTTTTTACTTAAGTATCGTTTGAGTCTTACTTTCGTTTGAATATACATGCAAGTCTTTAACTTTTGCACTTGCTCAAGCATTCTGCGCATGTTGTTCTATTCGTACTTTACTATGTGTAGTCTCGAATGCCTTTTATTCAAAGCATTTTGGTTCCAAGTATTATCCATTTTACGTGAGGGTCTCTATTAATATTTGTGCAAGTTTCCCTTTTACGTAAAGGTTTCTATGAATATTTGCTCAAGTTTCCCTTTTACGTGAGGGTTTCTGTGAGTATTTGCACAAGTTTGCTTTTTGCGTCCTTTTCATATGCGGCTTCGGGTGTATTTTTTTTCGATGGCATTTTAGATTCCAGGCATTGATTCTTCCAGAACCAACCCTTTAACATGAGGGTTTTTATAATAGGGGGCCCGCTTATATTTACGATACTCTTGAAGAGGACGTCTCCTATTCATTACGACACTAAGATTTAAAGTACTTGTTTAACTTTCAAATGACAAAGTTAGCTCATCGTTCAGACAAGAAACAAGATAAAAGCAAAAGGATTTCATTTTATTCCTTCTATTTCAAAAAATACATAAGCATCTTGCTATGCAGAAAAGAAATTGCCATTACTTGTGGCTATCTTGTACAACTTATTTCTACGGGGCTGGCTGCGTAGTCTCCGGTCCCGTTGATGCGTTTAGTTTCTGGATTTTCGGTCCCCGGTTGACATGGCATTCATTGTTGTCGTATCCTCATATCATTCCCCCTAGTGTTCGAATGCGAAGAGTGTGAATTGGAACACTGGAAGTCTTGTATCTTCGAAGATTCCACTAATGAATTGCTAGGTAATCCTTCACTCGGCAACATATATTACTTCCCCTTAGAAATCCATGCTATCGAGCAAAATAATACCTAATAGTCCTCTAGTGTCTTGCACTCGTGAATGGTCGGGTAACCTCCATTCGATAGCAAACTTAACTTCCAGTGGGAATTTGCTATCGAACCAAAGATTATTTAATCGTCCCCGAGTGGAAGCTTGTTTGTTTGCCTTGCTATCAAATGTCTTATTGTCATTGTCTTCGTAGTATGCCTTCTGTCGTTGCCTCATTAAAAACCTTGCCAGGAAAACTCAATTGGGACAAAAACTGAACGAAGGGAAAAAGAGTGCAGTACATACTTTCCGCTTGAATAATGTTCATTAGCAATAATATCTTTTGAGGTGTGCCACGTTCCAGTTGCTAGGCAACTTGTCTCCATTCTGGTTCTCCAACTCGTATGAACCTTTCCCAGTAATAGCTGAAATCCGGTGGGGACCTTCCCACGTTGGACCTAGCTTCCCCGCGTTGAGCTCCCGGGTATTTTGGGTTACTTTCCTCAGAACCAAGTCTCCTACTTTGAAACAACGGAAGTTGGCTCTTCGATTATAATATCGCTCCATTCTCTGCTTTTGAGCTACCATTCTTATATGCGCCAAGTCCCTGCGTTCCTCGAGCAGTTCCAAGTTGATTAGCATTGCTTCATCGTTCGATTCTCTATTTGTCTGAGAATATCTCAAAGTGGGTTCGCGCACTTTTATCGGGATTAGGGCTTCAGCACCGTAAACAAGGGAAAAAGGATTTTCTTCTGTGCTCGATTTGGTCGTTGTTCGGTGGGACCATAGAACTCCGGGCAATTCTTCGGGCCATTTGCCTTTTGCTGCTTCCAACCTTTTCTTGAGGTTTTGAATAATCACTCTGTTCATTGACTCCGATTGACCATTTGTGCTCGGATGATAAGGAGAATATGTGATCCTCTTTATTTTTATGTCTTCGAGGAACTTTGTAACTTTTTCACCGATAAACTGTGGCCCATTGTCGCATGCTATCTCTTTTGGTATTTTGAACCTACAAATTATATTTTCTCACAGGAAATCGACCACTTCGCGTTCTCTGATCCTCTGATAAGAACCTGCTTCCACCCATTTAGAAAAATAATCAGTCAAAATTAAAAGAAACCTTACCTTTCTAGGAACCGGTGGCAGCGGTCCGACAATGTCCATCCCCCATTTCATGAACGGCCATGGGGACAGAACTGAATGTAAGGGTTCTACCTGTTGATGTACTAATGATGCGTAGCATTGGCACTTATCATATTTTCGTACGAAATCTTTGGCGTCTTGTTCCATGCAAGGCCAATAATATCCTGCTTGTACCAATTTCAGCATCAAAGACTCTACACTTGAGTAATTGCCGCATATCCCTTCGTGGATTTCTCTCATGACATAGTCAGCTTCTAACACTCCTAAACAGCAAACCAGCGGGCCTAGGAAAGATTTTCTATACAATTGGCCTTTCCTGAAGCTATAATGTGCAGCTTTGGCGCGTAACGCCCGTGATGCTTTTGGATCGTCGGGAAACTTTCCGTGACCGAGGTAGTTGATTATTTCATTTCTCCAGTCCCAGACCATACTAGCCGAATTCACCTTATAGTAACCATCTGTATCCATGATTGAGCTCATCAGTTTTACCACCGTTCCAGACTCCGATCCCTTTATTTTCATCGATGAACCTATGTTTGCTAATGCATCTCCTTCTGTGTTATCCTCCCTCGGGATTTGAGTAATTGCCCATTCCCGGAATTGTGCCAAAAGAGCCTGGACCTTTACCACGTATTATTGCATACGTTCTTCTTTGGTATCAAAGATCATGTATACCTGATTTACCACTTACTGTGAGTCATATTTGATTTTGATAACCTCAGAATCAAGTCCCGGGGCCAATTCGAGCCCTACAATCACAACTTCATACTCTGCTTCATTATTAGTTAAAGGGATTGTTCTGATGGCCTGCCTTAAGGTTTTCCCCGAAGGAGTGATTAAGACTATTCCGATCCTAGACCATTTTAAGGTCCAAACCCCCGATGTCGATTCCGACACCACCACTACCTCCTTGGTCGCAAAAGGTAGTAGTCCCGGACTAAAATCGGCCACGAAATCAGCCAGGACTTGTGACTTAATTGTAGTCCTTGGTTTATATTCTATGTCAAATTCACTCATTTCGACGGCCCATTTGGCCAATCTACCTGAGATCTCGGGTTTGTGGAGGATATTCCGCAAAGGGAAAGTTGTCACCACAGCTATCGGGTGGCATTAGAAGTAGGGCCTTGCCTTCCGAGCGGCGACTACGAGAGCTAAGGCAAGCTTTTCCAAATGTGGGTAGCTATTTTCTTCTCCCGTTAAAATTTTGCTAATGTAATAAATGAAAAATTGCGTACCTTCATCCTCCCGGACTAAAATCACACTTACCGCAAATTCTGAAACCGCGAGGTAGACTAGCAATGTTTCACCTTCTTTTGGTTTCGAGATAAATAGAGGGCTTGATAAGTATTTCTTCAGGTCCCTCAAAGCCTGCTGGCACTCCGGTGTCCATTCGAAATTACTCTTTTTTTAAAGCAATGTGAAGAAGCGATGACATTTTTCCGACGACCGGGAAATGAACCTGCTCAAAGATGTTAACCTTCCTATGAGTCTTTGGACTTCCTTTACATTTGATAATTGATCCGGGATATCGTCTATGACCTTGATTTTGTTGGGGTTTACCTCAATTCCCCTTTGTGAGATCAGAAACCCCAGGAACTCACCATAACTAACCCCGAAAGCGTACTTCGCGGGGTTAAGTTTCATGTTATGCCTCCTCAGGATGTCGAATGTTTCTTGTAAATGCTTAAGGTGGTCACCTGCATTTAAAGACTTAACGAGCATATCATCTATATAAACTTCCATGGTCTTTCTTATTTTGTTTTTCAAACATCTTATTTATGAGTCGTTGATAAGTGGCTCCTGCGTTTTTTTTAACCCGAAGGGCATTACATTGTAACAATATGTATCGAAATTCATTATAAATAAAGTTTTTTCCTGATCTTCCGGGTTTATCTTAATCTGGTTATACCCGGAATAAGTATCAAGGAAACTCATAAACTCATGCCCGGTCGTGGTATCAATCATTTGATCGATATTTGGCAGTAGGAACGAGTCTTTCGGGCACGCCTTGTTAAGATCTTTATAGTCTACGCACATGCAAAATTTATTGTTCTTCTTAGGAACTACTACTACATTAGCTAGCCAGTCTGGATATCTTACCTCTCTGACCGAACCAATTTTAAGCAAGCAGGTTACCTCTTCTTTGACTAATTTATTCCTGGCCTCGGCAATAGGGCATTTCTTCTGTCGTACCGGTGGTATGTTGGGATCCAAACTCAGCTTGTGTACGGTTATTTCAATCGGGATACATGTCATATCCTCATGCGACCATGAAAAACAATCATCTTTAAGTTTAAGGAATTCAATAAAACCAGACCTGAGCTCAGGGTGCAGTCCCGTCCCCAAATGAAATTTTCTTTCTAGGAATTCTTCGAACAATGCCACTTGCTCCAGTTCCTCCGCCGTGGACTTCGTTGCGTCCATCTATTCTGGAACTTGGAAATATCTCGGCACCTGATATTTTTCTGACGACTCTGCTCCTGGGCTAACTCCTTCTAACTCGGGAAAAGGCGTTGGTTCTTATAATTGCTATTCCGTGCGCTTCTTCCCTTTGCTACTGAAAACTGAGATTACATTCATCTCCCTTGCTGCCGGCTGATCACCTCTTATTTGCTTGATTCTTTCGTGCTTTGGTAACTTTAGCAATTGGTTATATGTTGAAGGTATAATTTTTATCTCGTGTAACCATGGCCTACCCAGGATGATGTTGTATCCCATATCACCATCTACTACTTCGAAGAGAGTAGTTTTCATTACCCCTTCAGCATTCGTGAGCAGCAAGATCTCTACCTGGGTCGTCACGCTCGCAAGGTTGAATCTAGCGAGGAGCTTTGTTGCAGGAATAATGCTTCTGGTGAGTTTAGCTTGTTCCAATACTCTCAATTGTATGATATTAACCGAACTTCCTGTATCCACTAGAACACATTTAATCTTAAAATCTAACACATTTAAAAAAATACCAGTGCGTCATTGTGTGGTAACAACAATCCGTCTTCGTCCTCCTCCGTGAAAGTGATATCATCTTCCCGGAGTCTTTTACTATGAGTTATCGATTCTTTTGTATTCTTTGCTGCCAAAAAGGTGACCCCGTTAATCTCATTCTCCCCGAAGATCATATTGATCATTTGGCGTGGGGGTTCTTCTCCTACTTTCAGAAGTTCTGCGTTGTCTCTGTTACGACTATAATTATTCTTAGCTCGGTCACTCGAGAATTCTCTGAGGTGACCATTCTTCAATAATGTTGCCACCTCCACTCGGAGGTGTCGGCAGTCCCATGTCCGGTGATCGTTCGTCCCAAGGTACTCGCACCATAAGTTAGGATCTATCTGGATGGAATTAGATCTCATAGGTCTCGGGAATCGTGCATCTTTAATATTTCTCATGGCTGACACCAACTCCACTATACTGAAGTTGAAGTTATATTCCGATAACTTGGGGTAAGAAGGATCCTGAGACCCCGACGTCTCCTTATCCTGGAGTGATCTATTGTTTCAACCACGATCGGTTCCTCTATCAGAGATGAACTTATTCTCTTCCCGGAAGTTTCTGCCACGGGATTCGGTCAGCTCGTAAGGCAAAAACAGGCCCTTCGAAGTCCGTCTATCTGCGTCGTAGTCATCCTTTGTTTTTTCTCTACTTTTCTCCCATCCTTTGGTCGATGATGTAGAATCGACCTAGTCATCTTCGATCCTTATCTTTGACTCGTACCGGTTGTGTACATCCGCCAAAGTTGTTGCTTGAAACTCAAGCATGCTCTCCTTCAGCTTCCGGGAAGTGTCTGAACTTCTTGGTGAATACTTCGACTGCCCATTCATCCGAGACGGACGGGAGAAACATTCTTTCTTTTTGGAATTGAGTAACAAACTCTCGTAATAATTCAGATTCTCCCTGTGCGATCCTGAATATGTCGGCCTTCCAGGCTTGCACTTTTATGGCCCCGGTATGAGCCTTAATAAAAGAATCTGCGATCATCTCGAAGGAATCTATGGAATGTAATAACGGATATCATGTTAGAGCTCCCATCGTGAGAGTTTTTCCAAATTTCTTTAGCAACACAAATTTAATTTCGTGAGGAGCTAAATTATTTCCTTTCACCGCCGTTGTGTAGGTAATAGTATGCTCCCGTGGGTCTGAAGTTCCATCATACTTTGGAATTTCAGGCATTTTGAACCGCTTCGGGATTAGTTCTAGTGCCGCACTCGGCTTGTACGGTAATTGAATATACTTCTTTCAGTTCGGGTCTTTCAATACTGGTGGTGTGCCTGGGATTTGATCCATGCGGGTGTTTACTTCCCTCATGAACCGTAAAAGTTCATCCTTGAATGAATCGTTCTCGTTGTTGAGACCGGATTTGCTCCCCCCAGCCCCGTTAGAGCCAACTTCACCCTTGGGAGTGTTGTTGTCGACTCTCTGCGTTGTTTGGTATGCGGGAACAACGGGAGGAATTGGATCTCATATGTTTGCATTATTCAAAGCACCTGATAAAGCCTACTTCAGTTCCGTCATAACCTGATCCTGCCACGTGAGATGGCCTAGAATGATTGCATGTTGCTCATGCAGGCCCCTCACCATATCCGCTACATGCTCCTCGTCAGCATCATCGGGAGTTGCCTCCCGAACCTGTCGAGGGTACCGCCTGTCATGCACCGACGTGGCATCATTCCCCTCACTACGGGTGTCCCTGATTGAATCCTCGAAATGAGGCTGATCCCCTCGAATTTTAGGGTTGCGTGTGTCGTTAACAATGTTATCTGCCATTTTTCATGATTTTCTTCTAATACAAAGTAATCAAAACACATGAGTAAAATAAGGTAAGGATCAATTTAATTGCACGGATATCTAGGCCTCACTGTGGGCGCCAAACTGTTTACCCGTAAAATGGTACGGTTAAATTTATATGTGGTTTCTAGACAAGTGGACTAATTTGACCTTGAAATAATGCAATAATTGAAGAAATACACAATACTTAGCCTTAGAATGTAGATAAAATAGCAAAGATGATGATTCCATGAACACGATTTTCGGGTACAGCGATGGTGAGATCAAAAAGCAAGAAGTAAAATTATATAAAGTTTTGTATAGAATAGAATGTAAGTTTAGCCAGAAAATTTGTGTCCTTTACAATGATAACTGAGCTCTCTATTTATAGCTATTTCTAGGGAAGGAAGTTCTAGAATCATGTCCTCCTTAAATATCAATTATGAGGATCATTGATGAATATGTAACGGTGAACATAAATGCCAAATTCTCTGTAACGGACCGTCGCTCTTAATGCTACAGAATATTTTCTATTAAATGTTACCGGGCGCAGAACATTTAATGCACCTTTATGCACATTATCTTTTCCGGTGACAAGCGGAATGGCTGCGTTCGATTTTCGACCATCCCTGTCTTAGGTTCCACTTGTCCTCCATTTAGGCGATCACGTGTCATATCATATTTCAACCTATACACTTCTCTTCTTGTACTGTTTTGTTCAAGAGATGCAAAGTATTATTTTTCTCCAGCTTGGGGAAGAAGACGTTTCCTGTTTCCCTGAAATGGGTCTTGTTAGTTTTCCAACTGAAAGTTAACTTTGGACCTATCTATTCATTTTTAGATACTGTATACGGTCAAAATAGATTTCGGCCTTCTTATGTTCGATCGAGTTCGAGTGTTAAGAAGTCGGAATGAGATTTTGGGAGTGAGCTTTGAGGTCGGTACTAACGAACCTCGAGCCCGAAGGTCGCTCGAGGAGGCGGCTCGATAATCTTATCGAGCCCGTGACTGAATCGATCCGCTAGGCACTGCTTTGAGGTCGGAAATGCGCGACGCCCATCTCGAAGGTCGACCTCGATCTAAGACCGAAGGGCCCGACCCGGTAACGAGTTCGAGCTAGTATCGAGCTCACAGACAAGAGCCGTTGCAACCACACCAAGAGAGAGAATCTTGGCGGGAATCAAGGAAGAGACAAGTCATCATGGGTCTTCCACTACATGTTTTACTTTATTATATTTTGGTAATGACCCTCTTCTATAAAAGGGGAATCCTTGTAAGCTAGAAGGGGGGAGAGAAAAAGATCACTTCTTATATTGATAGTTATCCCTTTGTGCTTGTTTTACTTATTCATTCTTTTTGCTTATTATTTTCGTTCTTACAGTCAACAATACACATATTTTCATTTCTCTACACGATTTATATAAAATTGTATCGCATATCCTTAGAACCATCCACAAATCTAACGTTATCCGATTTTTTCGGTAAATAGTTTGGCGCCCACCGTGGGGCTAAGGGTAACAGTGATCGTTTGATATAAACCTAAAGTACACGCCAGTTTGCAACTTCAAATTAGCAATGGCTTCACCTATCGACCACGAAGCCGGCCTTCAAGATGAAACCAACAACTTGGCAACCGGGGCCAGAAGGCCACTCGATGAAGGCGCTGAGGCTCGAATCGAAGCACCCGAAATTCGAGCTGAAGTATCATTGGATGTCAATTCACAAATAGCTCTAAAGGCGAATCAGCGTTCCGATTCGGAAAGAAGCATTCAGGGCGGTACTCGATCCGTAGCTCGAAACACCCATAAAGTGGAGGAGATCGGAGTCAGCTTACGGATGATCTTTGAGATGCTACAAGCCCAGCAAATAGCGATAGCTCAGTTACAGAGCCAAACTCAAATTGCTTCGTAAAAGCTCATACCGGAGCCATAAAGGTCGAAACCAAAAAGTCGGACCTGTTCAAGGTAATGCAAAAGGATAACGAGATGCTAAGGGAGTTCGTAGCTCGTTTTCAAATGGAACGAATGGATCTGCCACCAGTCACAGACGATTGGGTTGTTCAAGCTTTCACTCAAGGTCTAAATGAGCGGAGCTCGAGGGCTTCGCGGCGGCTGAAGCAAAATCTGATCGAGTACCCAGCTATTACTTGGACCGATGTGCACAATCGATATCAATCCAAAATAAGAGTCAAAGATGACCAGTTGACTTCTAGGACCATTACGAAAAAGCAAAAGTCGACCAGAGATCGATACCAGCCATATAGCAGAAACGATACTACTGCTGAGTATCCGAGGCCTCTTTAAAATCAACCTCGTACACAGGGGGGCTTTATCATTGAACGCATCTGTGATGATTATCAAGTTCGGTGCAAAGGAAGTTACTTCGTTATTTCATGACAAACAGTGTCTCAACGGGAAACGTTGTAAGGGCCAAACGGTCAAAACGAACCATGCTTATATAGTTGGCCCCAGCCCTGACGCAAAACATGAACCCATGTGTAATGACCTGCAAAGAAAGCTCTCTTCTTTACCGATATTCTATGTTCAAGATTTATTATGCAAACAGGATCGAGTCCGAATCATTCACTCGATTGCCAAGCCTACGGGCTACCTTCATTTCGAGTTCGAGCAATCACTCGCTCAACCATTAAGCCTACGGGCTACTTTGACTATTACGCCTACGAGCTACATTGCATCGAGTTCGAATCATTTGCTCGATTGCCAAGCCTACGGGCTACCTTTATTTCGAGTTCGAGCAATCACTCGCTCGACCATTAAGCCTACGGGCTACCTTTATTTCGAATTCGAGAAATCACTCACTCAACCATTAAGCCTACGGGCTACATTGCATCGAGTTCGAATCATTCACTCGATTGCCAAGCCTACAGGCTACCTTTATTTCGAGTTCGAGCAATCACTCACCCAACCATTAAGCCTACGGGCTACCTTTATTTCGAGTTCGAGCAATCACTCACTCGACCATTAAGCCTACGTGCTACTTTGACTATTACGCCTACGGGCTACATTGCATCGAGTTCGAATCATTCACTCGATTGCCAAGCCTACAAGCTACCTTTATTTTTAATTCGAGCAATCACTCACTCGACCATTAAGCCTACGGGCTACTTTGACTATTATGCCTACGGGCTACATTGTATCGAGTTCGAATCATTCGCTCGACTGCCAAGCCTACGGGCTACCTTTATTTTGAGTTCGAGCAATCACTCGCTCGACCATTAAGCCTACGAGCTACTTTGACTATTATGCCTACGGGCTACATTGCATCGAGTTCGAATTATTCGCTCGACTGCCAAGCCTACGAGCTACCTTTATTTCGAGTTCGAGCAATCACTCGCTCGACCATTAAGCCTACGGGCTACTTTGACTATTATGCCTACGGGCTACATTGCATCGAGTTCGAATCATTCGCTCGACTACCAAGCCTACGGGCTACCTTTATTTCGAGTTCGAGCAATCACTTGCTCGACCATTAAGCCTACAGGCTACTTTGACTATTACTCCTGCGGGCTACATTGCATCGAGTTCGAATCATTCGCTCGACTGCCAAGCCTACTCGACTGCTAAGCCTACGGGCTACCTTTATTTCGAGTTCGAGCCATCACTCGCTCGACTATTACGCCTACGGGCTGCATTAGTTCAAGCAAAACTACTCATTTCTTCGAATTAAAACAAACACTTGACTATTTAAGCTGAAGGACGCTCGAACCCGATAAAACAAAGGGGACTACCCACGAGGCCCGAAGGCAACAGAGATTTAAATTCAAACTGTTTATTTAGTTTGAAAGGCCATTTCTCTTCAAAAAAAAAGAAGAAAGATTTGTATTTACAAAAAATTTGCACAGAAGCGGGGAAAACGCCATCAGAAGTTATCCGATTCAAAGCATGTTGGGCCTCGTTGAAAAGACAGGAAGCCGCTCCGCATTCATCACTGATTGATCTTCTCCGGTCACCAAGGACCGAAGGTAACTGGCAATTCCCACCGGGGAAGAGAAAATTTGGGTATCCTCAATGAAGTCGGGGACTATAAAGACGCATAAGATGATCGAGCATTACATACGTCATGGTCGGGATCGATAAAAACATTAGTGTATATCTGATCGAGCTGCTGGGAAATCATATCGTTTCTCGCCACATCCTTTTTCGAGAAACGAGGGGACTATCTGTATACGGTCGAAATAGATTTCGGCCTTCCTACGTTCGATCGAGTTCGAGTGTTAAGAAGTCGGAATGAGATTTTGGGAGTGAGCTTTGAGGTCGGTACTAACGAACCTCGAGCCCGAAGGTCGCTCGAGGAGGCGGCTCGATAATCTTATCGAGCCCGTGACCGAATCGATCCGCTAGGCACTGCTTCGAGGTCGAAAATACGCGATGCCCATCTCAAAGGTCGAACTCGATCCAAGACCGAAGGGCCCGACCCAGCGAGCTAGTATCGAGCTCACAGACAAGAGCCGTTGCAACCATACCAAGAGAGAGAATCTTGGCGGGAATCAAGGAAGAGACAAGTCATCATGGGTTTTCCACTACATGTTTTACTTTATTGTATTTTGGTAATGACACTCTTCTATAAAAGGGGAATCCTTGTAAGCTAGAAAGGGGGAGAGAAAAAGATCACTTCTTATATTGATAGTTATCCCTTTGTGCTTGTTTTACTTATTCATTCTTTTTGCTTATTATTTTTGTTCTTAAAGTCAACAATACACATATTTCCATTTCTCTACGCGATTTATATAAAATTGTATCGCATATTCTTAGAACCATCCACAAATCTAACGTTATCTAATTTTTTGGTAAACAGATACATTAAGTGAAATACATTAAGGATGCACCTAAGCTTTGGCGTATACTTCTGTGCTGTTAAAAACTCGGTGATTGGAATCAAGGGAAGTAAAATTGCATATTAAAGGGAAGTAAAATGCTTAAGGTGTTATGCCTATTCACGTACTCTCCCTTAACCTTAAGTAGTACTACCAGTAATAAAATATTCAAGTACAATCAACTGATCAAGTTTGTTCGCTTTGTAGAAAAACTAGTACTATAAACTGTGAATGATGAGAACCATTTTTTTTATATTTGAAAATGACTACTTCAAACAAGATTTCTGTTGAATGGAACAAACGTCGATCCACAATTCGACTCAGGGGCGGAGCTACAGTAGTTGGTGCGGGTTCAGACGAACCCAGTGATTTTTTCCGAAATCCTGTATTTGTATTGAAATATTTACTAAATCTATATAAATATATACTGTCAAACCTAGTAACAAAAGGGATGGGGTTCAACGGTAAGGGTTGTGGGTTTGTTGGGAAAGATGGGGGTTCGATTTCCCCTAAAAATAATTTCTTATTTTAAAATTTAGAACTCACACACTTAAATCCCTAATTCCGCCTCTGATTCGACTATATATGAAATATTATAGTTTATCAATCCTGTCACTATCTTCGTTTACCAAAAACCAATCCCTCCTACATAGTCATTAAGAGATCGGAGCTCGACGTTTATCCAACTCCATCTATGAATACTGATATGTATAGAATGTAGTCTAAATGAACGCTAAAACAAAATCAAGTAGAAGAATGTAAATTGCAACACTTAAGAGTCCTTTTGGCCTCACCTTTACGGATAAGCAGTGTCCTGTTCAGACTTGGCTTTAGCTTTCTTTAGCCAAGTGGTCTAAAACCTTTTAGCACACCAGGAGAAATGAATACAAACAAATTAAACTAGTTCAACCACTCACGTCTTCATGGGAATTGACATCTCGTGATTTTGCCATATCCATCTTGGACTTGGTATTGGGAGTTTTTGCATAAGACCACGGCTTAATTTTATTGAAAATAGTTTTTTTTATTAAATTCACTACATTATACGTTTCCTAATGAAAATATAACTCAACTTTATTTAAGTACCATGAAAGTTATTAAATTATTTTTGTAATTCAAAAATCACTCAACTTTATTTATATAAGGCAAAACGTCACGAGGAGGACAAAATTTTTCGTGGATATATAAGCCATTTCGTCAACACTCGTAACAAAGGGGCAAAGTGTAAAATTCAGGTGAGTCTAATGCTTTTAAATTTGTAAGGATTTTTATAAAGAAGTAAAAAGATGTGAGAAGAAAAAAGGGAAAACAAAGGTGAAACATCTTTTCCACAAAAGAAAACAAAAATATGTAGAGACAAAGAAAAAAGAGAGAGAGAAGGAAACGAAACACTTGTGATAGCCGTACACCTGACTAGCTTAACAAGCAAGGTGTTTATAAATATTCAAAAAATAACCAAATCAAAAATAATCAAACCATTAAAATAATTGATACTCTTTTGATTTTGTTTTGATTTTGAATTTTAAAAATCAGACAAATTTGATTTGGTTCCGGCTTTAATGAAAAAATAGCCGAAAAAATCGAACCGAACCAAACTCACTATAGAGGTAGCTATTTAAAAATTATTATTATACCTATATATATATGTACATTTTCAGATAAAATTTCTAAAAAATTATGGTACATGTTAGTCGATTGCACTTTTAGTCTAGTTTTTTGCTATTATAATAATATAGTTCTTTGCTTTTACATTCTAGTTGTAGTTTTCTTTTGCTAAGTACGGGATTTTTTTTTCATGTTAAAAATAATCTATTTTTAATTGAGTCCTTAAATTATTCATCACTATTTGATTCAATTATCCTCAATATATTCCGATAAATGATAGATTTTTCAAAGAGCAATTGGTATGATAGTGTTAGGTTGAAAATGTAGTCGTCGAATATGTGCTTGGTAGTGTATGTTTCGTCTTTAAGGAAAAAAAACGATTAAAAAAAAACTGAAAAACCAATAAAAACTGACATAAACCAAATCGATAAAAACACGATTTAATTGATTTGGTTTGATTCCAATAATTAAAAATTAATTTAATTAATTTAATTTTTCTTTTAAGAAAAAACCGATCCAAACCATAAACACCTGTATTAACAACGAAGCAGAACCGGTAAGAGGATAACTTAAACAGCGGATGGTGCGTTTTGAACCCAAACGCAACCCCTCCCCCCAAAACCCCAAAGGCTTTTATTCGCACGACAAATTTCGATTATTGTTAAAATCGTTTGGATGTTGGTAATTTGTATTCAAACACATATTTAGTGATTTTCTGTAAAAATAAAAAAAATAAAAAATAAAAACTCAAAACTTCATTATTAGACCTTATAAAGTGTTGAAGAAGCCAAAGTTGATCTTTTAATTTAATATTTTTTGACCAAATTGGTGATTGAGGATTGTTTGTGCTGGTATTTGGAAGCTTTATTTCAAATTTGAGATCATTTAGAGCAGATTTGAGGTGATTTAATCAAAATTAAAGATGCAAATTCGAAGAACACTTTGTTTAAAAAAACACAAAAAGGTTATGTCAATTGGATAAATTTCAATAATTAACTTAACAGATAGGTAGAATGAATATATCATAAGCTCTATTTCGTGAGCCCTCGTAACAAAGGGCCTTGAGTGTTTAAAGTGTAAAATTTAGAGTATAATGCTTTTAAAATTTTAAGTATTTTTAAAAAGAAGTTAAAATATGTCATAGAGAAGAAAAAACGGGGAAAAAGAAATGGTGAAACAAGTTACCCGAAAAGAAAACAAAATAGAGAAACGAAAAAAAAAAAGCAAAAAGAAGAAGGAGGAGGAGGAAGAAGAAATGCAGTTGCGGGTTTATATGGAATAGTGTGAGTGCTTCCTTTGACCAAATTTAGTAGATTTACATAAGCAATTATCAAAAAATTTAGATAAGTATTAAGTGGACACTCACAACTAAACTCATTTTCTTTCTTCTTTTGAATTTTTTTTTTCGCAGGCACTCATGACTTTAAAATCTTGGATCCGCCACTTAAGAAATGAACACATTTGTGCTAGCTAGCTAGCCATACACCTGACCAGCTTAACAACGAAGCAGAACCCGTAAAGTGAACTTACAACTTATTTGGATGGTTGTTATGTATCGTTTCGTAATGTATTGTATTGTATTGTATCATTTTGATGTATACAATATTTGGATAAATTGTATTGTTTGCCGTCGTTTCATGATATCATGCACTAACATAAGAAGAATAAACTTATAATACTATAAAGAAAAAGTAAGGTACGAAATAGAATTATCATATAAAAAGGTAGGTTAAAAGATTAAAAAAAATTATTTAATTATAAGAAAGGGCAAGATGAGAGGAAAAAAAGAGGTAACGACGCGACCACATCAAATTGGTCGTTCCATAAAGTGACAATTTTCATCGTTGTGTAACTACGAATTTAACAATATGATACAATAAAATTTAAGTAACAATCAAAACAAATATTATATTAAAAGTACTAATAGGATACAATACAACATGTAACACTCATCCAAACAAGTTGTGAAACAATGCACCAATGGGGACGGGACTTCCGAACCTCGCTCCTTCCCCCGTTGCTGCTTTGGACGACCAAAGCAAGAAAGTGCGAAAACCCTATACCATTACAAAGTCTCGAGAGAACGAGATAGAGTGGCCCCAAGCACTATAAGTTCCTCGAAGTTTTCATATATGATAGAAAATAGGAGTTTACCAAACAATATAGAGGACCAGATTTTTTATAGAGGACCAGGTTCTCTATCTATTTTACGGTAAATATATAGAAAGTAAAGAACACACAATATTTATGTGAAAAACTTCATGCTCACGGGATTAAAAATCACGATCTATCCTAGTAGTATTTCAACTTCACTAACTGAGCAAACTTCAAATTACAACCTATTGCACTCTAGGAATTAAACCATGAATCCCTCACCTCTTACAATAACTCTATTGTAAGTTCTTTGTAATAATACTATTACAAAGCTACACTCCTAATTAACTCTAGTCAAACAACCAAAGCAATAATGGTTAAATGGTGGTGTATATGGATCAGGTTGGTTCATTTTTTATCAAAACCAAACCAAACCAAACCAACGATATTAGTTTGGATTAGTTTGATTTTGTCGGATTTTTCGAATTTTCGGGTTTTGTTGTTATATGAATATTATTTCAATCTTACTTTGTTAAATATTTGATAATTAAATATATGTTTAATAAAAATTGAAAAAAATGACAAACATATGATCTATTAACATATTCTTATGGGAGAATTTTCTTTGTTGCATATGATAGTTATTTGTTTAGTCGCCTGACAATAATAATTCATTGATGTACACTTTCAAGGTTAACTAAATTTAATAATTAAACATAAAAATCATATGATACCTATATAATGATATATTCTATTTAATTTTAAATTATTGAAATATCACTTTAAATTAAAAAAAGATATAAGAATTTAATAGATTTAGACATATGAATATGGAAGAACAAAAAGATTGACGCATCTCACTAACACTTGATAAGAAAGTGATCGTACAACCAATTATTTAAAGTTAATAAAAGTAGAGCACTTCATATCTAACTAAATATTACATCATCGCAAATATTTCTAGATATTTTTAAAATAAAGTTTTATGAAAAGTCTTAAAAGTATATATAAAGATTATATATTTATATATCAGTTTGGTTCGAATTTTTTTACTCAATACCAAACCTAATCGGATTTTTTAATCGGCTTGGTTTGACTTACGGTTTGATATGATTTTTCGGTTCGGTTTGTACACCCCTAGTTAAATGATGTCCAACTAAATACTTCTAAAAAGCCGTGTAGGAATACAAGTAAATAACAAAAGACAAAGACACAACAAACTAAAGGACTCAAGATATATTCAATGTTGAGATTTGTTACTTGGTTTATAGCGGCTTTGTTCTTCAATGTACCCGAGGAAAATAGAGGTGGTTGCACACTTGAGAGAATATATGTTTTTGGGTGTGCAAGTGTTAGGTCAAAACCTTGTATCATGTTGTCTATATATGTGAGATCATAAGAGAAGATACAAGGGTATTTTCGGTTTCTAGCAAATTGCAGTTGTGTTGTTGCAAGTACAGTGCAACAGTTTTAACAACTGTAGAGTTGACTTGCGCGACAATCTGAGGATCTCATCCTATATGTTGCCTTTGCAGTTCCCGTATCGGATTTCCTCGAGAATTAAATCAGACAACAGAGTATGTTACAATGAGCACAAGGGAACTAATTGTATCAGGTTCCTATCTGGTTCTTCCATAAAGTTTGACAAATCATGAAAATGATACTCGCATAACTTATCAATCTGTATGTTTCCATTTCTATCCCTATATTCACTGCTTTCCCTTTTTTTTCATCGAGCTAGTCACTAGTCAGTGTGTAATGTGGGAAGAGGAGAGTCATGTGAACTTGAATGCGCTTTTATTACTACCATGGTTTGATGAGTCTGTAATGTCAGCGAAGGGAATTTCAATGAGTTCAAAATATTCTCAATTTGACGAGGCATTATTTGATTGAATGCTACTTCACTCAGAAATATAAACACCAAATTGACATATTTACTTCTCATGTTGATTAAAACAAAATGAGTACGCTCCGATGTTTTCTGCTTTTCAAAATTAACAGGAATCCAACAGGTCTTCAAAGACATCTAATGACATTTTACATGTTATAGTTAGATACTTAATGATTCTGCAAACGCAGTAGCTTATATATCCTGTTTGTTTTTTCCTTCAATTGTTGGAACGTAGCAATCCTATTTTGTAACATGCATGCAGTTTTGACCGTGGTTGGAAAAAGATTGGAGCATTTGTGGGATCAAAAACAGTTATTCAGGTAATATAAGGTATATGATCTTTTTGCATCTACATTTCTGTGATCCGATATTTTATTTAGCAATACTTAGTTGTATTGCTATATAATGCGAATGCGGAATGATTGCGCCACCGTATTAGCCCCAATTGCTAATTTTGCCGATATACACATGAGTCATGTTAACTTGATATAGCACTATGGCTAATGAAGAGTGTTGATATATAGGTAATATATATATTCAACCATCAATTCACCTGAATTATTCATGTTCCTGGATAAAGCTGGTGATATGTGGTGTGCACATGCACGTCATAATTAAGTTCCAATCGTTATGATAAACGGCTAGAGGAGTGGGTACATTTTCCACGAGTCACGCAGCTGGAACCAACAGATTTCTTTGTTATACTAAAACTTTTATTTTGGGATTTAGTCGGAAGACAATTTACAGAGTCGAAATATAATTTGTCCTTGATAGGTTTTGCGTATGACAGTTCTAACAGAGTCACTTTCTATCTTGTAATGGGCGTGAAAGGAAACTTGTACAAGTTTACACATATTATTGTTCATTTTGTTCTGGTTGGACACCCCGTCCTCCCCCCCAAACAAAACAAGAAATGGCCATGATTTTCTTGTGCTAACATCATTCCATTGAGTTGCTTCCCTCCGAATTCTAGAGTTGAGATTTTTAACGAACAATTCTATGGTGTTCCTGTTATACACGAAGCATTGAGATGTGTTTCAGAGCAAGCCTTAAATGTGGTGGATTACGTAGCCATGCACAGAAATATTTTCTGAAGGTCCAGAAGAATGGAACAAATGAACATCTATCTACATCTACCCCGTCTCGCCAAAAAAGGAAAGCTGCTCATCCTTACTTCCAGAAAGCGTAAAAAAGTGGTAGGAACCATTTATCTGTCATTTTGTTTAAATATTTTATCGTCAGCTTAACAAAGAAACAAGTAGTCATTTTCTTGTTCTATATTTGCAGCTCTGTCTGTCTCACCATTGTCTCCATCTTTTCAACCTTCCCGTTTGTTACCAGATCCTGGGTTTGCATGAAGGTCTGATTCTTCTTTGTTACCTAGCAATTCGATTATTGCTTCCATGCCGTCATGGACAGACCACACTGTGCAAGCTGGCAGTTTATCCCAAATGAAGAAAGGTTCAGTCTTTGTTGTATGCTCACATTTGTGGCATCTTGAATTTTGTGCTGAAGTAATTGTCTGTTCTTGTGTATAGGCAACATGCATGAGAGGAACATTTCAACCTGTGACCAATAACTACTGTATCAGTAGCAGTGAAAGCACTCCAACATCAAAATCAACACATGAACTGATAGAGGGGCACAGGGACCTTAAATGAGAGGTAGATACAAATATATGATCCGTTGACTTACCTATACAGATATAATGATGCAGTTTTCACCCATTGCTATATTTGCAAAAAGTTGAATCTGCTTCCATAATCATAGCTGTAGTGGGAGCTCCTTGTTTTGACTTCTCTCTTTCTATGCTTTGGTAGCTCCGTATTCGATTTTGCTTATGCCATCTTATCCTCTCTACCAACAGATGGTTCAATAGTCGGTTGATTCTGCACAATTTTAATTTCCTTTCCAACCAGCCTTTAATTTTGAGATAAAGATGATATCTTAGTTACATATGGTTAGTGATGTTTTAACTTCAATACCACACATAAGAGGAGGGTGATTTGTGTGGTGTCCAATTTTTCGCGTGCACAGATTATAGAAGGACCTGATTCTTATATGTATTCCTTATCCTACTGTTGCGGAATAATAAATGCAAAAATCAAAGAACACAAGTATTTTACGTGGAAAACACCTGGCTCAAAAGGTGAAAAACCATGACCTACTTCCCAGTAGGATTTTTTCAAACTCTCCACTAAATCACTGAGCTAAAAACTTCATTTATAAAATACTTTTGTAAACCTAGGATTAACTCTAATCCCATTGTGGCAACCAGCCTCTAACTGCTGCGACAACTTCAAGTTAACTCTAACTTGAATACTCTGAGTACCTATTACAATTGCCTCTAGATAAAGCTGAAAGGTACAATATGAAAACACCTACTACAATTGAACTAGAATAAAAGACAGACACTTGGAGCTGGTTCTTCTATCTGGTTCATGTAACTTCAGGTTCGCACACTTGAATCACACACGAACTGCTTGCAAAATGCCCTGCTATTTTGCTCTCAATTCACGTTTAACTTCTGCTTTTGTGCGTTACCTGTAGAGTGAGAACATCCTACAATATATAGAGTTAGTAGATGAAGAAATAACTAGAGTTTTAATGCTACTCTTCCTTGGTGGAAGAGTTCTAGTTAATCTCAACTCCTAACTCCTTCCTTATCTTGGATAGTGTTCTCGTTGATTAAGGAGTCCCTCTCGTTATCATTTATGCAATCTTTTCGATCAGGAGATATCTATTATTATGCCAGATTTCGTTTATCTCCTGCATGTGCATCTCACATGCTCGAATCTGCCCATGTCTATGCACACAAGGGATGGACCTGATTCATGCTTGAGCTTCCTTTGTCAATCTTCACAACTAGCCTTCACTTAGGCCAACAAATCCCCCCTTTTTGATGATGACAAACTCTTTACTTTTCATAAGCTTAGGCCCTGTTTCAACTTAGCCCAACATCAACATAATGTTAGAACAATTTTCACTTATCATAAAGGACCAGGTTCATTAGGTTATAAACATCACTGTTCAAAGTGTAAAGCACAACCTTTTTCCCCCTTTTGGAACCATCGAAAAGTTGCATAAAAAATGTGAGATAACCAGATTTTAAAACTTACTCATGGCCACTGGGCTACTTCAAATGCAATCATGGATTAATCATCATAGATCAAGCTAAGAATTTTAACCATCAAAGAAATATAAACAAAAGTTAGAGAAAAAATAGTAAATTTCATTGATGATTGATAAAATTCTACCACAAAGCATAAAAAGAAATAAAAACACTGGAAACATGAGCAAAAAAAAAATTCCAAACTGGGTCACTGGTTGATCTACACTAGGCTAGGAGCTTAAGGCTAGGAAGAACTATTTATCATTCTTCTCCTTTTCTCTTGCCAGCGCAGTTCTGAGAGCAACTCTCTCTGTCTCCACCTCAGCCAACCTTTTCCTCAGCCTCTCAATCTCAGCATCCTTAGCCCCACTTTCTTGCACCAAGGCTCACACCTTGCTATTCACTGGTACCTTCTTAGATGAACCACGTTCTTTAGGAGTGACATGGATTTCATAGTCACAAGCAGGCAGCGTATTTGCCCCAAAATGATCCTTGCTTATACCAACCTCCCTTTCTTCTTTGGATTATAACTTTCAGTCACTCTCTTCAGTAGGTCTGCGAGGGTTTCCTGTTCAGATGAAACAAGTTTATCTATATTTTTTCCAAGTTGAACCAGCCCTTCAGCGGCTTCGCCAGACCCACTTCCCTCTGTTTTCTTTACACTCTCCTCTACTACAGCATATTTTTCTCCCCAAACAACCATTGCACATGTGTCTTTGGTTAAAATCACAAGAGTGGGTGAAGAATCAACCACTCTTTTACCCATTTCCCTAACAGCACTTCGAACACCCTTGCTCTCTTTTTCTTTTTCCTTTTTATTTTTACCACCAATTCCTCCAGACTCTGTAGTTTCAACATCTGCTATAGACCCTACTAGTACAAACCTATTCTCCAAATTTGTACCTGTTCAATTTCATAAAAAATAGTTTCTTCCCCCTCAGTAGCAGATTTGAATGATTCATTAGATTTCTGGGGTTCTTCTTCCTTACCCGCTTTTAATATTTATTTTCTTGATTTGTTCTCTCGTTGCAACAACCTTGCGAGCAAGCATCTTTACTCTTTTTTCTTTTTAGAGATTGGGGTGGTGGAAGGGATGATAGTGGGTGTGGAAGTCTAATCAAACTGAATTTCAGTTTTGTAAAGACTTTGGAGTGTATCCCTAAAATCTAGGCACTTCAATTCGGTTGGGACTCTTTTGAACAGAACTGGTTCACTTGTAACGGATAAGTCCAAAATGAGTTTGGAATTAAGTAAGACTCTGCTCATGATCCAAATATTATTATTTCAAATTATGCAGAGTGTAGAAAACATACCGTGTTATCTTGATGAACCAGGTTATTCACTGATAATTCTCTTGTGTAAGTCTAAATTTTCCAAAATAGAGAAAATATCATTAGAGATTAATGAGTCATTTTAATACATGGAACAAGAGTATACTATTGAAAGTATAAATCTGAGCAAAAATTAATCTAATTATATACACATTTTCAGATTTTCTAACCAAAAACAACAATTTGTTTTTTAATTATTTTTTTCAATTTTTTTTTCGTTGTGAATTCTGAACTGATCCTTTTAGGTGATCTTAATCATCCCTAATTCTAACATGTTCCTTTCAAAGGTGATCTCTACTTAGGGCTTTTTTGAAGATGTCAGCTATTTGCTTGTCAGTAGCACAAAATTCCACAGTGATCTACCCCTTTTCATAGTTATCCCTCAAAAAGTGATGCCTAACATCTATGTGCTTAGTTCTCTTGTGACGAACCGGGTTCCTAGTCATTCTAATTGTACAAGTGTTATCACAAAAAATGGGGATACAACTAACATCAATTCCAAAGTCCATTAATTATTGTTTGATCCATAACAATTGAGCATAACATGAGGCAACAACAACATACTCAGCTTCAGCAGCCAAGAAAGTGTGCCATACCTAAGGTGCTCTTTCTATCCACTAGAAAACCTACATAATCAACATCAGCATATCCCACTAGATTGAAATTACTACCTTTTGGATACCATAGACAGAGATCAGTGGTGCCTTTTAGATATCTCAAAATTCTCTTGACATCAGTCAAGTGAGACTCCTTTGGATTTACCTGAAATCTTGCACAAAGGCCTACACTTAAAACAATGTCAGGTCTACTAGCAGTGAGATACAACAATGAGCCAATCATTCCCCTATACAACTTCTGATCAACACATGAACCAGGTTCATCTATATCCAACTTTGTAGCTGTTGCAATAGGAGTGTCAATTTCTTTGGAATCTTTCATTTTAAACCTTTTAAGCAACTCTTTTACATACTTCTGCTGATGGATCATAGTTCCATTTGAATTTTGTTTAATTTGTAAGCCTAAAAAGAAATTAAGCTCACCCATCATGCTCATTTCAAATTCACTCCCCATTAGTTTAGCAAATTCTTTACTTAACTTATCAGTAGTTGCTCCAAAGATTATATCATCAACATATATCTGAACTACCAAGAGATCTTTACCTTTTTCTTTCAAGAACAAAGTATTGTCAATTTTACCTCTCTTGTAGTCATGCTCAAGCAAAAACTTTGATAATCTTTCATATCATGCTCTTGGAGCCTGCTTGAGCCCATAAAGTGCTTTGTCAAGTTTGTACACATGATCAGGACTCTCCTTGCTTTCAAACCCCGCAGGTTTCTTGACAAACACTTCTTCCTTTAGATAGCCATTGAGGAAGGCACTCTTGACATCCATCTGATAGATGGTGAATTCCATGTAAGCAGCAAAGGCTATAAGGAGTCTTATTGCTTCCAACCTTGAAACTGGAGCAAAGGTTTTATCATAGTCTATGCCCTCATCTTGGCTATATCCTTGAACCACCAATCTTGCCTTGTTCCTTGTAACTGTTCCATCTTCATCAAGTTTGTTTCTGAAGACCCATTTTGTGTCAATTATTGATTTGTCCAAGGGTCTTGGTACCAGATGCCAAACATGACTCCTTTCAAATTGGTTGAGTTCATCTTGCATTGCATTTACCCAGTCTGCATCCTGCAAAGCCTCAGCAACATTTTTAGGTTCAATAAGAGATAAGAAAGCATCAAAAGCACAAAGATTCTTTAATGAAGATCTGGTTTTGATTCCAGAGGTTGGATCAGTAATTATGTTCTCAATGAGATGAGAACTTTGATAACCAACTAGTTTCCCCTTGATGTTCCTTCAGTGTTTTGTTGATGTGGAACAAGTTCATGGACAGGTTCCATTGAGGTTTGGGGATCATTTTCTCTTAGTTTTGTTCCCCCTGTCATGTTGCTCTGGGTGGAAGAACCTGTTCCATCACTTGTTCCTTCTTCCAGTGCAGTTTCAGTCTGGGCTGTGGTTTCTTTTAAGTTTCTTACCAGTCCAATTGCTTCATCATCATGTTCCTGTCTCTCAGAAAGAATGTTAGTTTTATTAAAAACCACATGAGCACTTTCTTCAACATACATAGTTCTTTTTTTATAGACTTTATAAGCTTTTATATGTGAAGAATATCCCAAGAATACTCCCTCATCACTTCTGGGATCAAACTTGCCTAGGGAGTCTTTACCATTGTTGTGCATAAAGCACTTGTATCCGAATGCCCTAAGATGGGATATATTTAGTTTTCTCCATTTAAGTAACCCATAGGGAGTCTTATCAACAAGAGGTCTAGTCATTCATCTATTTATGATGTAGTATGCAGTATTTACAACTTCTGCCCATAAGTTATGGGGTAGTTTACTAGAAAGAAGCATAGTCCTAGCCATATCTTCAAGTGTCCTATTCTTTCTTTTAACTACTCCATTTTATTGTGGAGTCCTAGGAGCAGAAAAATTATGATCTATGCCATGCTCATCACAAAATTTAGCAAATTTAGCATTTTCAAACTCAGTGCCATGATCAGACCTTATTGATGCAAGTTGATTACCTAGTTGTTTCTGAGTTTTTCTAACAAAAGAAGTGAACATGTCAAATGCTTCATCTTTAGATGTTAAAAATAATGTCCAAGTAAACCTAGAGTAATCATCAACAAGCACCATCACGTATCTTTTACCATCTCTGCTTAATGTTCTCATTGGACCACAGAGATCCATATGGACCAGTTCCATCGTTCTGGTGGTACTTACCACTTTCTTGCATTTAAAGGAGGATCTTACCTGCTTCCCTCTTGCACAAGCCTCACAAACTTTGCCTTCCTTGAACTTGATGTTAGGCAGTCCTATCACCAAGTCCTTGGAGACTAATTGGTTGAGTTGACTCAGACTTGCATGTCCAAGTCTCTTGTGCCAAAGGAAGGGATCATTTTCCAACACACTTAAGCAAGTGAATTCATTTTCTGACAGTGTAGACAGATCTACAATATATATATTGTTCACTTTTTTTCCCTGCAAAACAATCTTGTCAGTGGTAAGATTAATCACAAAACATTTAGTAGAAGTGAATGCTACCAAGTTACCTCTATCACACAGTTGTGATACACTAATTAGACTGTATTTTAGGTCATCTATCAAATAGATATTCTCAATCGAGTGAGAGTCAGTCTTACCTACCTTACCAACCCCAATAATCTCACCTTTCTTTCCATTTCCAAAGGAGACATTACCTCCTTTGAGGTCCTCAAGTAAAAGGAACTGGTTCTTGATTCCTGTCATGTGCTTTGAGCAGCCACTATCCATGTACCATATATGGATACTCCCCTTCACTTGGACCTGCAAAAGTAAAACAGGGGTTAGTCTTAGGAACCCAAACTAGTTTGGGTCCCTTTATATAGGCAAAAGGATGAATCAAATTCTTTTTAGCCCAACCCGGCAGCCTATTTTTCCCTTGAGCAAACTTTTTATTCTTTTGACTAGCCTTTTCTTTTGCAGTGCATTCACTTTTATAGTGACCAGTCTTACCACGGTGTGTGCAAATTTTGTTCTCATGAAGTGTGATATACTTGCTTTTGGGATCCCATTTAGGTAGCAGATTCCCAAAGCCAATTCCTCTTTTATTGCTACTATGATGTTCATGTAGCCATGACAGTGCATCGGAGGACCTGCTCCATTTACAAGTTCTGTCTAGTTCATGCTTTGTTACACCCTATATTTGTTTTGTACGTAAAACTGCGTCGTGAGCAAACTAATGTAGGACCCAAAAAAAATGAGATCATCTTTGAAAATATATAAAGCAATTTAATCATGTTACCTCGGAAGTTACAAATATTGAATATCATGAACAACAAGTACAAAGAGGGTTGGAAGGTTTAGAAGCTAAAGGAATTGAAGAAAATAATGTTTCGTCGAAAGCCGACAAATTGGGAATGTTATAGCATGTACTTTTGGGATGAGACCAGGGTGTTTTACATGATAAGGAGGTTATGTTACGAGTTATATTATTCGTATGATAGTCGTATGTTATGTTTTGAAGTCAAGCGAGTGGTGGAACAAAAGTCGATGAAAGTCATCACAAGTTACGTTCATAAATTTTATTGAAACTTTGGGTCAAATATAACTGCAATTTTATCCAAATATACTTAGAGTTATGGGGTGTTCCACCCATCAAATTAAATATCTATGAGTCTACTTTCCAACGCATTAAACCGTTTGTCAATACGATATCTGAGTAGAAAGATATGGGCATTTTTGCAAAACTGCGCAGACTGTCACCTACTTGCTTAAACGAGAATCCAAAACTGGGCATGTTCAGGTCGTCCAAAAATGGGCCAGTTCGGGTCGTTCAAAGAGGCCTTTTTAAAGTCCTATCCCCTTCATATATTAGTCTGATAATAGGGCAAAATAACCAGACTCATTCTCTGCAAAACTCCTCCCAAATATTTCCCCCAAACCCCAATTGATTTTCTCCCCCTTTCAAGTTCTAATCGGAGCTAGAGCCTAGAGTTTGAAGAACCAAGATAGGAGTCGAGTTATCCAACAAATAAGGTAAGTTTACTGCTCTCTTTCATCCATTTTTTTATATTGTAGATGTATATTAAGTCGTTCTATATTTGTAAGAACTCACGGGACGGTGATCGGAAGCAGTGAGTTCGAGTTATTCACTTGTAGCAGACTGTTTTGTGGACTATTTTGTGGTGCTGTTGGGCTGCGTGTTTTACTACTGTTTTGTGGAGTTTTGGAGGAGGAAGGGTGTGGAGAAACATCACATAAATGCAGGATGTTGGGCTGGTTGATCGTCGTAACATTTTCGGGTTGTCGACACTACTACGATGGTCGTTTTGTGTATGAAGAGATTGGGGTGTGTTGGGCTGTTTTGTAGTATTGTGTGGTGTGCATAAGGTTGGAAAATATTGTATATATGTTGTTATTGTTGTTTTTGGTATTGGTGGTGTTATCTTGAATTTGGAGGAAGTAAGAATTATAGGGGAAATGCTGTCCGTTTTAATACAAAATAAGCATGTCGTTCGTTGTGCGATAGTTATACGTTTCATAACTTAATGATAGTATTATTATAGTTGTTGTAGATTAAGGTGAGAAGAGGCGAGTTCAACTTGGTTATTGAAAAGAGTGTGATAAGGTATGTTAAGGCTAAGCTTTCTTTCATTTTGGCATGATCTCATAGCTACATGTGTTAGTAATGAGACAAAAAGAGAAGTTCATATTCATGAATTTATTCACACTATTCTAGTCTCATAAGTTACAATATTATTCCTTATCGAGACTCTATATTCAATTTAGTATTGTCTTCTTCCAGTCAAGAGAGCAGCAAGCCTATATATACAGTATTACAGTATTTTCATTGCCATCGAGTTATAATCGATGGGCAGGCCCCTATTAGGCAACCTCTGATCAGATAGAAAGTTATATACCAAGCCTACTGTGGCCTAGCGCCTATGAGCGAGCCCAGCATGGTCGAGATACATAGCCTAGTATGGCCGAGTGCCTATGAGCGAGCCTACTACGGCAGAGCAGTTATATATACCGAGCCTTATAAGGCCGGACAATTATTTTACTTACTATATTGAAGGAGTTGAGTCAGTATCAACAGGTAAGTATATCTCCAGATCATCTTTGACTCCCAATTACTTTCAGTTATTATATTATCAGTTCAGTTTCAACTTTTAGTTATGTTATCGCCTTATATACTCGGTACATTATTTTGTACTGACGTCCCTTTTCTGGGGACGCTGCATTTCATGCATGCAGGTTCAGATAGACAGACAGGTATACCTCCTCAGTAGGTGTTTCCAGAGTTCAGCCTGATCGGTAAGCTCCACATCCTTCGGAGTTATCGGGTCTAGGTTTTCGTGTACATCTTCTGTGTGTATGTATATATATTATGGGTAGGTCGGGGCCCTGTTCCGATCACAATATATCTATCAGTAGAGGCTTGTAGACATATCCTGTCAGTTAGTGCATTATGTTGGGCTTGTAGGCCTGGTATGTATATTTTGGTGGTTTGTCAGTTGTAGTAGTTATGACGGCCTTATCGGCCCAATTTTATGTTGATGTTTTGTCAGCGCTAGTTTTCATTCAGTTTTATATTTTGCTTCGCAAATTGTCTTGCAAGGTGGACCCTTGGCCAAATTATGACATTATATGTTCAGAGTCCCTTAGTCGCAATTTGGTACACTAGGTTAGTTGAGGCACCGGGTGCCAGTCTCGCTTCCAAGTCGGGGCGTGACAAACTTGGTATCAGAGCAGTTCTATCCTAGGGAGTCTACAAGCCGTGTCTAGTAGGATCTTGTTTATAGATGTGTTGTGCACCACATTATATAAGCAGGGAGCTACATGGCATTTATTAGTTGGTTACCCTTCCTTCAAATCTAAATCGTGCTATAGAACTAAGTTATAGGAAATTTGAGTTAAACTTATGTGTTTGTGTTTTCATACACATATGACGGTGACTAGGAAGACTACGGCTAGCCAGAGGGGAGATACAACAACAGGTGAGGGGACCAGCAGGGTACCCCCAGTAGATGGGTCCCAGTCTGAGGCCCAAGGCGAGACCCCTACTCTGCCATTACCGGCTCCTCCACCACCTGAGGAGATTCCTAGGGATACCGTACATCCAGTTCCCCCTCCACTTCCACCAGATCAGAACTTGAGGAGTGAGGTACATTTGTTGACACAATTGGTAGCTACCCAGCAACAAGCTAGGGCATCAGCTAGTGCAGGATCTTCTGAGGGAGTCTGGGAGTTCAAGGGTCCGAGAGTTTATTGCTTTGAGTCCCCCAGAGTTTACGGGGTCAGATCAGAGGGAGGACCCGCAGCATTTCATATATAAGCTTCACAGGATCTTTCGGGTTATATATGCCACAGAGAAAGAAGCAGTTGAGCTAGCAACTTTTCGACTCCGAGATATAGCCATCCTTTGGTACGAGGGATGGGAGAGGTCCAGGGCACGTGATGCACCTCCAGCTAGTTGGGAGAATTTTTCAGATGCTTTCCTTGACCAGTACTTACCGCAGGAGATCCGACAGGCTCGGGTCAATCAGTTTCTAGCCCTTAAACAGGGCAATATGAGTGTTCGAGAGTATAGTCTCTGTTTTGACTCATTAGCCAGATATGCACCATCCATAGTTGCTACTATGCGTGACAGGATCCACAGGTTTATAGCAGGGTTAGCCCCAGAGTTGACCGAGGCATGTGCCACCGCTACATTGCATGATAATATGGATATCTCCCGGATTCAGGCATTCGCTCAAAATATAGAAAGGGGTAGGCGTCGACAGCAGGGTACAGAGAGGACTGAGCAAGGGCAGCGTAAGAGGATGCGATTTCCTAGGTTTAAGGAGCAGTCTCAGGGTAGTTATAGGCCCCAGTACTTCGGACAGCTACCTAGGCCTCCGCCACCTCAGTTGCAGTATTACAGGTATGACCGCTATACTCAGTCAGGACCAGGTGAGAGCTCACGGGCGTCAGTTTTGCAACGACAATGAGGTTCAAGGCAGACATGGTCATTTTCGCCGCGGTGTGACATCTGTGGTGGAGGACACTTGGGCCAATGCCGAGCAGGTTCTGATGCTTGTTATACATGTGGGCGTCCGGTGCATATGATGCGAGATTGCCCAAATAGAGATTCTGGGGGTATGGCACAACCAGCAAGTTCAGCGACAGGATTATCTATGTCTGTGCATCCTTCTGGGCGCGATCTCAATCTTCGGCTGGTAGAGGTCGAGGCAGAGGTAGAGGTTCCAGTTTAGGTGTTAATCAGAACCGTATTTATGCTTTAGCGGGTTGACATGACCAGGAGTCTTCACCAGACGTTGTGACAGGTATATTGACCATTTGCTCTCACGATGCTTATGCCTTGATAGACCCAGGATCTACTTTATCATATATTACCCCATTTGTCGCGAGGAAATTTTGGTATAGTGCCTGAAATACTAAGTGATCCTTTTGCGGTATCTACACCGGTCGGAGAATCGATTATTGCTAGACGGGTTTACCGAGGTTGTACGGTGACAGTTTGTAGTCGCCAGACCTAAGCCGACCTAGTTGAGTTAAAGATGATGGATTTTGATGCTATCATGGGCATGGACTGGTTGTCAGCTTGTTATGCTACAGTTGATTGCCGAGCAAAGGCATCTAGATTTCATTTTCCAGGTGAGGCAGTCCTTGAATGGGTAGGTAATACAGCGACACCCAGAGGTAGGTTTATTTCCTATCTGAAGGCGAGGAAAATGATTGCAAAAGGGTGCATTTATCATATTGTGCGAGTTAGAGATGCAGATGCTGAGATATCTACACTTCAATCTATTCCCGTAGTCAATGAGTATGCAGATGTGTTTCCAGATGAACTTCCAGGTATTCCTCTAGAGCGAGAGATTGATTTTAGCATCGATTTGCTTCCAGGAACTCAACCAATATCCATCCCTCCTTATAGAATGGCACCTGCCGAATTGAAGGAGTTGAAGGAGCAGTTAAAAGATTTGCTGGAGAAAGGTTTCATCAGGCCTAGTACCTCACCTTGGGGTGCACCGGTACTCTTTGTGCGGAAGAAAGACGGCTCGTTGAGGATGTGTATCGATTATAGGCAGCTGAACAAGGTAACTATTAAGAATAAGTATCCACTTCCAAGGATTGATGATTTGTTTGATCAGTTGCAGGGGGCTAGATTCTTTTCAAAGATAGATTTGAGATCGGGATACCACCAGGTCAGAGTTCGGGAGAAAGATATTCCGAAGACAGCCTTCAGGACCCGATATGGCCACTTCGAGTTCCTTGTCATGTCCTTCGGGTTGACGAATGCTCTCGCAGTATTTATGGACTTGATGAATAGCCTATTCCGTCCATTTTTAGATCTGTTCGTGATAGTATTTATTGATGATATTCTGGTCTATTCAAGTTCAGAGGATGAACATGTGGACCACTTGCGAGCGGTACTCCAAACCCTCCGTGATCGTAAGTTGTATGCTAAGTTTTCTAAATGTGAGTTCTGGTTGAAGTCTGTAGCATTCTTGGGGCATATTGTATCCGATGAAGGTATAAAGGTAGACACTCAAAAGATTGAGGCCGTGAAATCTTGGCCTAGACCTACCACTCCGACAGAGGTTCGTAGCTTTCTAGGCTTAGCAGGATACTACCGGAGATTCGTAGAGGGTTTTTCTTCCCTTTCTGCACCATCGACGAAGTTGACGCAGAAATCAACTAAGTTTCAGTGGACGGAGGCTTGCGAGCGGAGTTTCCAAGAGCTTAAGAACAGGTTGACCTCAGCACCAGTTCTAACACTTCCAGAGGGTCGAGAGGGTTATGTCGTGTATTGTGATGCCTCAGGTGTTGAGTTAGGATGTGTCCTGATGCAACATGGGAAGGTAATTGCTTATGCTTCAAGGCAGTTAAGGAAGCACGAGAAGAATTATCCAACCCACGATCTCGAGTTAGCTGCGGTTGTCCATGCACTTAAGATATGGTAGCATTATTTATATGGTGTTCATGTTGATGTATTTACCGATCATAAAAGTCTGCAATATATATTCAAGCAAAAAGAGTTGAATTTACGACAGAGGCGATGGCTTGAGTTATTGAAAGATTATGATGTTAATATTCTCTACCATCCAGGGAAAGCTAATGTTGTAGCAAACGCCTTAAGTCGCCAATCTATGGGTAGCTTAGCACATATAAAGGCCGAGAAAAGACAATCAACTAGAGAGATTCATCAATTGGCTTGTTTGGGGGTTCGGTTAGTAGATTTCGACGATGGTGGAGTTGTACTCCAAAACACTGCAAAATTATCTCTCATAGCTGAAGTCAAGGAAAGGCAGTACGATGACCCAGAGTTGGTCGAGTTAAGAGAACGAGTTCCGCAGCAGAAGAATCCATTGTTAGAGCTCAAGGGAGATGGAATTCTCAGATATAGGGGTCGTTTGTGTGTTCCAGATGTAGCAGGGCTACGAGACAGGATTATGTCAGAGGCACATTATTCGTGGTACTCCATTCATCCTGGGTCGACGAAGATGTATCATGACATTAAGGATGTGTACTGGTGGAACGATATGAAGAAGAACATTGCTGAGTTTGTCGCCCAGTGTCCTAGTTGCCAGCAGGTGAAAATAGAGCATCAGAAGCCCGGAGGGCTAATGCAGACTATAGAGATCCCGACATGGAAATGGGAGGCGATAAACATGGACTTTGTTACGGGTTTACCTCGTTCTCATCGTAAGTTCGATTCTATATGGGTGATAGTCGATAGGCTCACTAAATCAGCTCATTTTCTACCTGTCAGATCTACATATACAGTAGAAGATTATGCAAAGTTATATATTAAGGAGATAGTGCGGCTACACGGAGTACTAGTATCTATTATATCTAATCGTGGGGCTCAATTTACAACACATTTTTGGAGGTCATTTCAGAGAGGTCTAGGGACTTAGGTGAATCTCAGCACAGCTTTTCATCCACATACTGATGGACAAGCCGAGCGCACAATTCAGACGCTCGAGGATATGTTACGAGCATATGTGTTGGATTTTAAAAGAAGTTGGGATGAACATCTACCTCTTGTCGAGTTTGCATATAATAACAGTTACCACTCCAGTATTCAGATGGCTCCGTACGAGGCTTTGTATGGGCGTAAGTGCAGATCTCCTATAGGGTGGTTTGATGTTGGAGAATCTGGGTTATATGGGCCAGACCTAGTTCAGCAGGCCGTAGAGAAAGTAAAGCTCATCCGGGAGCGACTGTTGACAGCTCAGAGTCGCCAGAAGTCATATTCTGACATGCGACGACGAGACTTAGAGTTTGAGATTAATGACTGGGTATTCTTAAAGGTATCCCCTATGAAGGGCGTGATGAGGTTTGGCAAGAAAGGCAAGCTTAGCCCACGGTATATTGGGCCTTACAGGATTATTCGGAGAGTGGGCCAAGTAGCGTATGAGTTAGAATTGCCCTCAGAAATGGAGTTAGTCCATCCGGTTTTTCATGTATCTATGCTACGGAAGTGCATTGGAGATCCTACCAGAGTGGTATCCACAGATGATGTACAAATTATGGAGGACTTGTCATACAAGGAAATTCCAGTTGTCATCTTAGACCGACAAATTCGCAAGCTACGAAATAAGGAGGTAGCCTCCGTGAAGGTTTAATGGAGAAGCAATAATGTGGAAGAGATGACATGGGAAGCAGAGGAAGAAATGAAGTATAAATACCCCCATCTATTTCAAACTGAAGATATGGCTCGAGATGGGATGCTATAGCACAACTCTATTCAGGCTAGTAGGTCATCAGGCAAGCTCTTATTTTCTAACTTTCAGTATTTATGATTTACGACTCTTTGAAGCAAAGTGTTGTTATTTATAGACATTGGCCATGTGTGGCATGCATAGTATGTTTTCTGGCTGCATGCAAGTTGGTTATAGTCTAGTGTACGGAGGAAACTCTGGCAAAATTTTTCCAAAGTCTCTAAAAGTAAACATTCGAGGACGAATGTTCCCAAGGGGGGAATGATGTTACACCCTATATTGTTTTTATACGTAAAACTGCGTCGTGAGCAAACTAATGTAGGACCCCAAAAAAAATGAGATCATCTTTGAAAATATATAAAGCAATTTAATCATGTTACCTCGGAGGTTGCAAATATTGAATATCATGAACAACAAGTACAAAGAGGGTTGGAAGGTTTAGAAGCTAAAGGAATTGAAGAAAATAATGTTTCGTCGAAAGTCGACAAATTGGGAATGTTATAGCATGTACTTTTGGGATGAGACCAGGGTGTTTTACATGATAAGGAGGTTATGTTACGAGTTATGTTATTCGTATGATAGTCGTATGTTATGTTTTGAAGTCAAGCGAGTGGTGGAACAAAAGTCGATGAAAGTCATCACAAGTTACGTTCATAAATTTTACTGAAACTTTGGGTCAAATATAACTGAGATTTTCTCCCAATATACTTAGAATTATGGAGTGTTCCACCCATCAAATTAAATATCTATGAGTCTACTTTCCAACTCATTAAACTGTTTGTCAATACGATATATGAGTAGAGAGATATGGGCATTTTTGCGAGACTGCACAGACTGCCACCTACTTGCTTAAACGAGAATCCAAAACTGGGCCTGTTCGGGTCGTCCAAAAATGGGCCTGTTCGGGTCGTTCAAAGAGGCCTTTTTAAAGTCCTATCCCCTTCATATATTATTCTGATAATAGGGCAAAATAACCAGACTCATTCTCTGCAAAACTCCTCCCAAATATTTCCCCCAAACCCCAATTGATTTTCTCCCCTTTCAAGTTCTAATCGGAGGTAGAGCCTAGAGTTTGAAGAACCAAGATAGGAGTCGAGTTATCCAACAAATAAGGTAAGTTTACTGCTCTCTTTCATCCATTTTTTTCTGTTGTAGATGTATATTAAGTCGTTCTATATTTGTAAGAACTCACGGGACGGTGATCGAAAGCCGTGAGTTCGAGTTATTCACTTGTAGTGGACTGTTTTGTGGTGCTGTTGGGCTGCGTGTTTTACTACTGTTTCGTAGAGTTTTGGAGGAGGAAGGGTGTGGATAAACATCACATAAATGCAGTATGTTGGGCTGGTTGTTCGTCGTAACATTTTTGGGTTGTCGACACTACTACGGTGGTCGTTTTGTGTATGAAGAGATTGGGGTGTGTTGGGCTGTTTTGTAGTATTGTGTGGTGTGCATAAGGTTGGAAAATAATGTATATATGTTGTTATTGTTATTTTTGGTGTTGTTGGTGTTATCTTGAATTTGGAGGAAGTAAGAATTATAGGGGAAATGCTGTCCGTTTTAATACAAAATAAGCATGTCGTTCGTTGTGCGATAGTTATACGTTTCATAACTTAATGATAGTATTATTATCGTTGTTGTAGATTAAGGTGAGAAGAGGCGAGTTCAACTTGGTGATTGAAAAGAGTGTGATAAGGTATGTTAAGGCTAAGCCTTCCTTCATTTTGGCATGATCTCGTAGCTACATGTGTTAGTAATGAGACAAAAAGAGAAGTTCATATTCATGAATTTATTCACACTATTCTAGTCTCATAAGTTACAATATTATTTCTTATCGAGACTCTATATTCAATTTAGTATTGTCTTCTTCCAGTCAAGAGAGCAGCAAGCCTATATATACAATATTACAGTATTTTTATTACCATCGAGTTATAATCGATGGGCAGGCCCCTATTGGGCAACCTCTGATCAGATGGAAAGTTATATACCGAGCCTACTGTGGCCGAGCGCCTATGAGCGAGCCCAGCATGGTCGAGATATATAGCCTAGTATGGCCGAGCACCTATGATCGAGCCTACTATGGCAGAGCAGTTATATATACCGAGCCTTATAAGGCCAAACAATTATTTTACTTACTATATTAAAGGAGTTGAGTCAGTATCAACAGGGTATATCTCCAGATTATCTTTGACTCCCAATTACTTTCAGTTATTATATTATCAGTTCAGTTTCAACTTTCAGTTATGTTATCGCCTTATATACTCGGTACATTATTTTGTACTGACATCCCTTTTCTGGGGACACTGCATTTCATGCATGCAGGTTCAGATAGACAGACATGTATACCTCCTCAGTAGGTATTTCCAGAGTTCAGCCTGATCGGTAAGCTCCACATCCTTCGGAGTTATCGGGTCTAGCTTTTCGTGTACATCTTCTGTGTGTATGTATATATATTATGGGTAGGTCGGGGCCCTGTTCCGATCACAATATATCTATCAGTAGAGGCTTGTAGACATATTCTGTCAGTTAGTGCATTATGTTGGGCTTGTAGGCCTGGTATGTATATTTTGGTGGTTTGTCAGTTGTAGTAGTTATGACGGCCTTATCGGCCCAACTTTATATTGATGTTTAGTCAGCGCTAGTTTCCATTCAGTTTTATATTTTGCTTCGCAAATTGTCTTGCAAGGTGGACCCTTGGCCAAATTATGACATTATATGTTCAGAGTCCCTTAGTCGCAATTTGGTACATTAGGTTAGTTGAGGCACCGGGTGCCAGTCTCGCTTCCAGGTCGGGGCGTGACATGCTTGACCTTGCCTAGATCCTCTGTCAGAATTCTTACCTTCTCATCCTTCTTATACAACTCATCTTTTAGTTTACCTACATTTTCTTCTAGAGTGAGTTGTGTGCAATCAACTGTCTTTTTACTTGTTCCTAATTTCAGTTTTAGGTTTTCAGATCTAAGTTCTAGGACATTTGATTTAAATACATGAACCTGGTTCTTTAGCGGAGTATTTTTACTTATAGTCTCACTAACTCTAAGTTCCGGGTTTTTACACTTTGCTTTTAAAATCACACATTCCTTAGACAACTGTTCCTTTTCATTGTTTATATCCTCAGATTCATCAATGAAATCTAAAAGTAACTCAGATAGCCTTTCTTTAGACAAAAACTTAATCTTGTCTTTTAGATGGATTATACTTACTTCGGATTCCTCATCGGATTCTCCAATTGCCATAAGTGCTTGTTCATCTCCATATTTATCATCTGAGTCCTCATCTGAGCTTTCTCCCCAAGCAGCAACCATAGCTTTTGTTGATCTTTTTTTCTTTTTGGGATGAACCTGTTCCTTCTTTCTGTTTCTTCGTTCAGCTCTTTCCTTCTTCCATTTAATTTCTCATTGAGGGAAGTTTTTGATGTGGTGATCAGTTTTCCCACACTTGTAGCAGCCCTCATTGGTCTGTTTTTCAGTAACCCTTGGTTTGCTGTAGCCTACACTTCTCGAAGAACTCTTTCCTCTCATCAGGTACTTCTTGAAGTCCTTTGTGATCATAGCCATTTCATATTCCTCTAGATCAGAACCTTCAGTGATTCTGAGTGCCAAGCTCATTTCCTTCTTGGGTACATCCATCTTCATGGTTTGCCTTCTAAGTTCATAAGCAGTGAGATTTCTAATTAGCTCATCCAACCTAAGAGTAACAATGTTCTTTGATTCCTGAATAGTAGTGATTTTGTTCTCCCATGAGATTGGCAGAACCCTTGTCAAAATCTTCTCAACTTTGTCTTCTTCAAGAATAACCCTTCCAAGAGACTTAAGTTCATTTGTTAGTGTGGTAAACCTTGTATACATCTCTTGGATGGTTTCCCCTTCCCTAATGGTGAAATTCTCATATTGAGAATATAGTAAAGTTCCTCTGGACCTCTTCACCTGAGGTGTTCCTTCATGAGCCACTTGCAAAGTATCCCAAATTTCCTTAGCAGTAGTACAACTTTGAATTCTGCTGTACTCATCTGGACCGAGTCCACAAACAAGCCATTTCTTGGCTTTAGCATTCTTCTCCCATTTCCTCAAGTCGTCAGCAGTGCAGTCAGCTCTTGTTTTTGGCACCTCTTCTCCTTCGGCATTTATCTTCATGGTAGCCAGTGGACCATCTGTGACAATGTCCCATAGCTCATAGTTTTCTCCTATGATGTGATCTCTCATCCTGTTTTTCTACCAAGAGTAATACTGGCCGTTGAAGAGTGATGGCCTAGCAGTGGATTGCCCTTCCCAGTTTTCAGGTGGTGCACTTATCTTGATCTTCTCCTAAGGTGTTAGCCTCTTCAAGGGTAACCCGCTCTGATACCAATTGATGTTTTAACTTCAATACCACACAAGAGGGGGGTGATTTGTGTGGTGTCCAATTTTTTGCATGCACAGATTATAGAAGGACCTGGTTCTTCTATGTGTTCCTTATCCTACTGTTGCGGAATAATAAATGCATAAATTAAAGAATACAAGTATTTTACGCGGAAAACACCTGGCTCAAAAGGTGAAAAACCACGACCTACTTCCCAGTAAAATTTTCTCAAACTCTCCACTAAATCACTAAGCCAAAAACTGCATTTACAAAATATTTTTGTAAACCTAGGATTAACTCTAATCCCGTTGTGGCAACCAGCCTCTAACTGTTGCGACAACTTCAAGTTAACTCTAACTTGAATACTCTGAGTACCTATTACAATTGCCTCTAGATAAAGCTGAAAGGTACAATATGAAAATACCTACTACAATTGAACTAGTATAAAAGACAGACACTTGGAGCTGGTTCTTCTATCTGGTTCATGTAGCTTCAGGTTCGCACACTTGAATCACACACGAACTGCTTGCAAAATGCCCTGCTATTTTGCTCTCAATTCATGTTTAGCTTTTGCTTTTGTGTGTTACCTGTAGAGTGAGAACATCCTTCAATATATAGAGTTAGTAGATAAGGAAATAACTAGAGTTCTAATGCTACTCTTCCTTGGTGGAAGAGTTCTAGTTAATCTCAACTACTAACTCCTTCCTTATCTTGGATAATGTTCTCGTTGAGTAAGGAGTCCTTCTCCTTATCATTTATGCAATCTTTTCGATCAAGAGATATCTATTATTATACCAGATTTTGTTTATCTCCTGCATGTGCATCTCACATGCTCGAATCTGCTCGTGTCTATCCATACAAGGGATGGACCTTATGCTTGAGCTTCCTTTGTCAATCTTCAAAACTAGCCTTCACTTAGGCCAACAGTTAGTACTACTGTGCTGCCGCACTACTAAAAATACGGGAAACACCGTCCACAAAAACCGGCCAAAGTTGGTCGGTAATGGCCAATAACCGTCCAAAATGTGACCATTTTCGTGTAGACGATATTTTGAAGGTCGGAAGGTCATACCGACCAAAGTTGGTCGAAAATTACCAACCAACATTGGTCGGGATGCTCTACACGACCATCTCACATTGTATTTGGCATACCGACCAAAACTGGTCGGAATATTATTTTATTAATTTAATTTTACCGACCAAACTTGGTCGGTGTATTAAGTTTATTAATTTTTCCTACCGACCAACTTTAGTCGATATTGGAAAATAATTTTTTTGTATAAATTATTAAAATTTTAAAAAACCGACCAACTTTGGTCGGTACTGTATAATATATTTTATTTTAAATAATTAAAATGTAACAATACCGACCAAAATTGGTCGGTAATCTCGACTGGGCAGGCAGCAAGCCAACCAAAGATGGTCGGTAATGTTGAATTCTGAGAATTCATTGTACATTAACCGACCAATATTGGTCGGTAATGTGCAATTTAATTTTTTTTTATTAGTACCCGACCAAGGTTGGTCGATTTTTCTGATTTTAATTTTGGCAGAATATACCTGTTTTGGTAGCTACACCACCTACCAAATAGAAACAGCATACCAATACCCCCAATTCAAATCTAATTACCACCAATTCACCATAAATCCAACCAAAAACCTAACAACAACAACAACAATAACAACCAAACATCCAATTAACACTTTAAAACTAACAAATTAAAGTTCAATTGAACATCACAATCCAAAACTAAGCAAATACTAATTACAACAAGTTCAAAATTGTTCAATCTAATCCAAAACTGGTTCTATTAATCTAGTTCAAAGTATATCAAAGTAATTGTCCAGGGGTGTTTTCTATAACATCACCATCATCGTCTGATGAACTTTCATCTACAAGACGGTATAGAGAACGGTCTTGTGGAGGACGGGAAGAACGATCACGGGGAGGATGAGAGGAACGATCACGAGGAGGACGGGAGGAACGATCACATGGAGGTCGAGCCTCTGGCGATGACTCACGAGACCGGGGCAACGGAAAAGCTCCAGTAGATAAGAGAGTTCTGATTTGAGCTTGCATGCCAAGGAATTGAGCATCTCTAAGACTTTCTCTTTCCTTGGCCGCTTCTAGCTCGGATGTGAGCTTTGTCATTGTCTCCCGCATAGCCGAGAGGCTCTCCCTATTAAGTTCCTTGCCTTGCAAAGAAGTCCTTATTCCTTGCTTTCCACACCTATAGCGATGGAATTTTTTAGTAGGAAGCCTGTATACCTTCCCCCATTTTGGACCGCCAACAGCCTCCAACCATATTCTTTTAGCATCCTCGTCCGAAGGTTGGGCTGGCTCGCCCGATTCACCAGCTTGCTGACTACGAATGAAGTCCTCCACGTTTTATTGACGAAAGTCCTAACTTAGAAACCAATCTCTTTGCCTTATAGAAATCACCAAGTAAGTTGATATTTTGGTCAACTAGTTCACTTATAAGGTCAATGAAAGAGTCCATGGCTGCTTGAGAAATATTCCAATCAGATTTGATACTTAGTAATCTAACTGCAACAGACAGCTCAGAGTGCGGACTTTCTTCACGTAGTGGACGACTAGTTTCCTCTAACTTTTCATAAAAATGTTTTACATCATCATTAGGAGTTTGTTCAACATTTTCATTGGGCTCACCCCCGAAGTGCATCCCAAAGGCATCCGCAACCATATCCTGAATTCTAGAATCATGATTTGTATTCTCCACTGACCTACTACTTTCACCAACAACCATGCTGTGAAATATTCCACGGTTATCATTGATCTCTCCATGATTAGTCCACACAAAGTAATTCTCTATAAACCCCTTCCTATAAAGATGAAGCGTAACTTCCTCCGATTTTTTAAACTTCACACAATCGTACGTGACACAAGGGTACCTAATTAGTCCTTCAATTTGATATGGTGAAAGTGACATTGCATGTCTAATAAAGTCATCAACCCCTTCTACAAAATCCTCCCACAATCCCCGCCGATTAGGATAATTCCTATTGTACATCCAAGTACGATGTTCCATCTATACAAATAAAATAAGAACAAATTAATTTATTCTACAATTATAAATTAATTATTTTTTTTAGTTAATTAAGATAATTATTTTTTCCTAATTACACAAAAAATAAATTATAGTAAATATAATTAATTATAAACTATAAGTTTAATTCATATCCTAAGAGTTTAAACATAAACTAAAAGTTCAATTCATATCCTAAGAGTTTAAACATAAACTAAAAGTTCAATTTATATCCTAAAATTTCAATTCATATCCAAAAAGTTCAATTCATATCCTAAAAGTTAAACCCATACCCTAAAAGTTCAATTCACAAGAACAAATCCTAAAAACTCAATTCAATTCATATCCTAAGAGTTTAAACATAAACTAAAAATTAAATTCATATCCTAAAAGTTCAATTCATATCCTAAAAGTTCAACCCATACCCTAAAAGTTCAATTCACAAGAACAAATCCTAAAAACTAAATTCAATTCAAAGTTAATAATTCAATTCTAACTAAACTATTCAAAACAATACAAACTTAAACATTCAATTTACACCATATGTAACCAATTAAATTAAAACAAGACATAAACTCTAGATTTCAATAAAATGCAAAGTTAAACAATCAATTGAAACACTAATTAACTAATTAACAAAACATTAAATTTATACACAAAAGAAATAAGTTGTAATTCAAACCTAGAATTTTTAGGAGGTGGAGAAGGAGGGGCGACAGCTGGGCAGTGGCTAGCAGCGACAACGGTGACGGCGACGGCGACGGCGGGGGAGGGCGACACGGGGCAGTGGCTACATGTGGTGGGCAATGAGATTTGTGTGAGGGAAAGGTATTGAGTTTTGGAGAAAAGAGGTAAGAGAAATGAGGGGGAATCCTGTATTTTCAGATCAAATATTAGGAATTACCGATCAAAGTTGGTTGGTAATTTTGATCGGTACATTCTGTTGACTGTTTGACTATTAACCGACCAACTTTGGTCAGTTATTTTTAAAAAAAAACTAAATTATTATTTTTTTTGTGTTTTTATTTCTTAAAATATTATAAACTATAAAACAATTATTACAAACTATAAGCATTTATTTTATTCACATATACAATTATTATAAATAATTATAAACTATAAGCATAATCTTTATAAATAATTATATTAACTAATTACTTTTAATAAATTATAATAGCATTTATCTAAGTAAATTTTTTAAGTTATAATTAAGTATATGAGTAATTTCTCACACACACACACACACACACACACTACATTGTAATTGATGTTCAATCGCATACATTACTACGTACGAAAAATTTATCAATTGATAAACCAATATTATTCTATTTTAAATATGTTTAGTCGTTAATTTGACCTATTAACTCGTTTACTTAATGCTAATAACTTCTTTCGTTTCTTTAATTTGTAATCCATATGTATATATATATATATATATATATATATATATATATATATATATATATATATATATATATATATATATATATATGTCAAAGATGTTTAGTATTAATTCTTCTATATTTCATTAATTCATCACTAATAATGCATGACATAGATTAATCGAAATAGGTCGAGACGTTTTGTTTTTAATATTCATCGATATAGGTGGAAATGTTTTGTTTTTAATATACATCGATGCATCTAAGTAAGTTATAAGTCGATGAATTAATTTACAAATAGATATATTTGATGATGATCAATTATATATGCTAATTATATTATTGCTTCTTCACAAGTCTATCCCCAAAAGAACCCGACCATGTGACTCCAGCGCTTCGTGTTCTTATATATATGTGGCTAAACATATATATATATATATATATATATATATATATATATATATATATATATATATTTCCATATTTTTGTGTGCTATCGCCCACGCCTTCCGAGTGGGTCGGGCCCCGCTGAGCCGAATCGCCTAAAAAAATTTCGGACTATCAAATACGACCTAAGGAACCATAGGCACCGCCCCGCCATGATCGTTCCTAGTCTTTTGCGTTTTTCACCCAAAAAACTAGAATTTCGCGCGATTTCCATATTTTCGTGTGCCCCACGCCTTCCAAGGGGTCCCGGGAACCCCGAACCCCGATCGCCTAAAAATTTTGCGGGCCATCAAATACGACCTAAGGAACCATAGTAACCACCCCGCCATGATCGTTCCTCATTTTTTGCGTTTTTCGGCCAAACAACTAGAATTCTGCGCGATTCCCATATTTTTGTGTGTTATAGCCCACGCCTTCCGAGTGGTCCCGGGACCTCCGGACCCCTATCGCCTAAAATTTTTCCGGACTATCAAATATGACCTAAGGAACCATAGTCACCGCCCAGCCATGATCATTCCTCATTTGTTGCGTTTTTTGGCCAAAAACTAGAATTCCGCCCGATTACAATATTTTTGTGTGCTATTGCCCACCCTTCCATGTGGTTCCGGGACCCCCGGACCCCGATCGCCTAAAATTTTTCCGGGCCGTCTAATACGACCTAAGGAACCATAGTAACCGCCCCGCCATCATCGTTTCTCATTTTTTGCATTTTCGGCCAAAAAACTAGAATTACGCCCGATTCCCATATTTTCGTGTGCTATACCCACGCCTTCCAAGTGGTCCGGGGAGCCGCGGAGCCCGATCGCCTAAAATTTTTCCGGACAATCAAATACGACCTAAGGAACCATAGTATCCGCCCCGCCATGATCGTTCCTCATTTTTTGCGTTTTTCGGCCAAACAACTAGAATTCCGCGCGATTCCCATATTTTTGTGTGTTATAGCCCACGCCTTCCGAGTGGTCCCGGACCTCCGGACCCCTATCGCCTAATATTTTTCCGGACTATCAAATAAGACCTAAGGAACCATAGTCAGCGCCCAGCAATGATCGTTCCTAGTTTTTTTCCGTTTTTCGGCCAAAAAACTAGAATTCCGCGCGATTCCCATTTTTTCGTGTCCTATAGCCCACGCCTTCCAAGTGAACCCGGGAACTCCGGACCCCTATCGCCTAAAATTTTTCCGGACTATCAAATACGACCTAAGGAATCATAGTATCCGCCACGCCATGATCGTTCCTTATTTTTTGCGTTTTTCGGCCAAACAACTAAAATTTCGCACGATTCCCATATTTTTGTGTGTTATAGCCCACACCTTCCGAGTGGTCCCGGGACCTCCGGACCCCTATCGCCTAAAATTTTTCCGGACTATCAAATACGACCTAAGGAACCATAGTATCCGCCCCGCCATGATCGTTCCTCATTTTTTGCATTTTCGGCCAAACAACTAGAATTCCGCGCGATCCCATATTTTTGTGTGTTAAAGTCCACGCCTTCCGAGTGGTCCCGGGACCTCCGGACCCCTATCGCCTAAAATTTTTCCGGACTATCAAATAAGACCTAAGGAACCATAGTCACTGCCCAGCCATGATCGTTCCTAGTTTTTTTCCGTTTTTCGGCCAAAAAACTAGAATTCCGCGCGATTCCCATATTTTCGTGTCCTATAGCCCACGCCTTCCAAGTGAACCCGGGAACTCCAGACCCCTATCGCCTAAAATTTTTCCAGACTATCAAATACGACCTAAGGAACCATAGTCACCGCCCAGCCATGATCATTCCTCATTTGTTACGTTTTTTTGCCAAAAAACTAGAATTCCGCCCGATTACAATATTTTTGTGTGCTATTGCCCACCCTTCCAAGTGGTTCCGGGACCCCCGGACCCCGATCGCCTAAAATTTTTCCAGGCCGTCAAATACGACCTAAGGAACCATAGTAACCGCCCCGCCATCATCGTTTCTCATTTTTTGCATTTTTCGGCCAAAAAACTAGAATTACGCCCGATTCCCATATTTTCGTGTGCTATATCCACGCCTTCCAAGTGGTCCGGGGAGCCGCGGACCCCGATCGCCTAAAATTTTTCCGGACTATCAAATACGACCTAAGGTACCATAGTCACCGCCCCACCATGATCGTTCCAAATGCTTTGCATTTTTCGGCCAAAAAACTAGAACTCCGCGCGATTTGCATATTTTCGTGTGCTATAGCTTACGCCTTCCGAGTGGTCCCGGGAGCCGTGGACCCGGATCGCCTAAAATTTTCCGGGCCATCAAATACAACCTAAGGAACCATAATCACCGCCCCGCCATCATCGTTTCTCATTTATTGCGTTTTTCGGCCAAAAAACAAGAATTCTGCTCGAATTCCATATTTTTGTGTGCTATTGCCCACGCCTTCCGAGTGCGCCGGGCCGCTGGACTCGGATCGCCTAAAAAATTTTCAGGCCATCAATTTAGACCTAAGGAACCATAGTCACCATCTCGCCATGATCGTTCCTCATTTTTTCCATTTTTGGCCAAAAAACTAGAATTTCGCCCGATTCCCATATTTTTGTGTGCTATCGCCCACGCCTTCCGAGTGGGTCGGGCCCTCGGAGCCGGATCGCCTAAAAATTTTCCGAACTATCAAATACGACCTAAGGAACCATAGTCACCGCCCCGCCATGATCGTTCCTAGTCTTTTGCGTTTTTCAGCCAAAAAACTAGAATTTCGCGCGATTTCCATATTTTCGTGTGCTTTAGCCCACGCCTTCCAAGGGGTCCCGGGAACCCCGAACCCCGATCGCCTAAAAATTGTCCGGGCCATCAAATACGACCTAAGGAACCATAGTAACCACCCCGCCATGATCGTTCCTCATTTTTTGCGTTTTTCGGCCAAACAACTAGAATTCCGCGTGATTCCCATATTTTTGTGTGTTATAGCCCACGCCTTCCGAGTGGTCCCGGGACCTCCTGACCCCTATCGCCTAAAATTTTTCCGGACTATCAAATACGACCTAAGGAACCATAGTATCCGCCCCGCCATGATCGTTCCTCATTTCAACTAGAATTCCGCGCGATTCCCATATTTTTGTGTGTTATAGCCCACGCCTTCCGAGTGGTCCCGGGACCTCCGGACCCCTATCGTTTAATATTTTTCTGGGCCATCAAATATGACCTAAGGAACCATAGTCACCGCCCCGCCATGATCGTTCCTCATTTATTGCGTTTTTCGCCCAAAAAACTAGAATTCCGCTCGATTACCAAATTTTTGTGTGTTATTGCCCACGCCTTCCGAGTGGGCCAGGCCGCCGGTCTCGGATCTCCTAAAAAATTTCCGGGCCATCAATTAAGACCTAAGGAACCATAGTCACTGCCTCGCCTTGATCGTTCCTCTTTTTTTGCATTTTCTTGCCAAAAAACTAGAATTCCGCCCTATTCCCATATTTTTGTGTGCTATCGCCCACGCCTTCCGAGTGGGTCGGGCCCCCCGGAGCCGAATCGCCTAAAATTTTTCCGGCCTATCAAATATGACCTAAGGAACCATAGTCACCGCCCCGCCATGATAATTGCTAGTCTTTTGCGTTTTTCAGCCAAAAAACTAGAATTTCGCGCGATTTCCATATTTTCGTGTGCTTTAGCCCACGCCTTCCAAGGGGTCCCGGGAACCCCGAACCCCGATCGCCTAAAAATTTTCCGGGCCATCAAATACGACCTAAGGAATCATAGTAACCACCCCGCCATGATCGTTCCTCATTTTTTGCGTTTTTCGGCCAAACAACTAGAATTCTGCGCGATTCCCATATTTTTGTGTGTTATAGCCCACGCCTTACGAGTGGTCCCGGGACCTCCTGACCCCTATCGCCTAAAATTTTTTCGGACTATCAAATACGACCTAAGGAACCATAGTCACCGCCCAGCCATGATCATTCCTCATTTGTTGCGTTTTTTGGCCCAAAAAACTAGAATTCCGCCCCGATTACAATATTTTTGTGTGCTATTGCCCACCCTTCCATGTGGTTCCGGGACCCCCGGACCCCGATCGCCTAAAATATTTCCGGGCCGTCAAATACGACCTAAGGAACCATAGTAACCGCCCCGCCATCATCGTTTCTCATTTTTTGCATTTTTCGGCCAAAAAACTAAAATTACGCCCGATTCCCATATTTTCGTGTGCTATACCCACACCTTCCAAGTGGTCCGGGGAGCTGCGGACCCCGATCGCCTAAAATTTTTCCGGACTATCAAATACGACCTAAGATACCATAGTCACCGCCCCACCATGATCGTTAAAAATGCTTTGCATTTTTCGGCCAAAAAACTAGAACTCCGTGCGATTTGCATATTTTCGTGTGCTATAGCTTACGCCTTCCGAGTGGTCCCGGGAGCCGTGGACCCCGATCGCCTAAAATTTTCCGGGCCATCTATTAAGACCTAAGGAACCATAGTCACCGCCTCGCCATGATCGTTCCTCATTTTTTGGCCAAAAAAACTAGAATTACGCCCGATTCCCATATTTTTGTGTGCTATCGCCCACGCCTTCCGAGTGGGTCGGGCCCCCCGAAGCCAGATCGCCTAAAAATTTTTCAGACTATCAAATACGACCTAAGGAACCATAGTCACCGCCCCGCCATGATCGTTCCTAGTCTTTTGCGTTTTTCAGCCAAAAAACTAGAATTTCGCACGATTTCCATATTTTCGTGTGCTTTAGCCCATGCCTTCCAAGGAGTCCCGGGAACCCCGAACCCCGATCGCCTAAAAATTGTCCGGGCCTACAAATACGACCTAAGGAACCATAGTAACTACCCCGCCAAGATCGTTCCTCATTTTTTGCATTTTTCGGCCAAACAACTAGAATTCCGCGCGATTCCCATATTTTTGTGTGTTATAGCCCACGCCTTCCGAGTGGTCCCGGGACCTCCTGACCCCTATCGCCTAAAATTTTTCTGGACTATCAAATACGACCTAAGGAACCATAGTATTCGCCCCGCAATGATCGTTCCTCATTTTTTGCGTTTTTCGGCAAAACAACTAGAATTCCGCGCGATTCGCATATTTTTGTGTGTTATAGCCCACGCCTTCCAAGTGGTCCCGGGACCTCCGGACCCCTATCGCCAAATATTTTTCCGGGCCATCAAATATGACCTTAGGAACCATAGTCACCGCCCCGCCATGATCGTTCCTCATTTATTGCATTTTTCGGCCAAAAAACTAGAATACCGCTCGATTACCATATTTTTGTGTGTTATTGCCCACGCCTTCCGAGTGGGCCAGGCCGCCGGTCTCGGATCGCCTAAAAAATTTCCGGGATATCAATTAAGACCTAAGGAACCATAGTCACAGTCTCGCCATGATCGTTCCTCATTTTTTGTATTTTCTGGCCAAAAAACTAGAATTCCGCCCTATTCCCATATTTTTGTGTGCTATCGCCCACGCCTTCCGAGTGGGTCGGGCCCCCCGGAGCCGAATCGCCTAAAATTTATTCGGACTATCAAATACGACCTAAGGAACCATAGTCACCGCCCCGCCATGATCGTTCCTAGTCTTTTGCGTTTTTCAGCCAAAAAACTAGAATTTCGCGCGATTTCCATATTTTCGTGTGCTTTAGCCCACGCCTTCCAAGGGGACCCGGGAACCCCGAACCCCGATCGCCTAAAAAGTGTCCGGGCCATCAAATACGACCTAAGGAACCATAGTAACCACCCCGCCATGATCGTTCCTCATTTATTACGTTTTTCAGCCAAACAACTAGAATTCCGCGCGATTCTCATATTTTTGTGTGTTATAGCCCAAGCCTTCCGAGTGGTCCCGGGACCTCCTGACCCCTATCGCCTAAAATTTTTCCTGACTATCAAATACGACCTAAGGTACCATAGTATCTGCCCCGCAATGATCGTTCCTCATTTTTTGCGTTTTTCGGCAAATCAACTAGAATTCCGCGCGATTCCCATATTTTTGTGTGTTATAGCCCACGCCTTCCGAGTGGTCCCGGGACCTCCGGACCCCTATCGCCTAATATTTTTCCGGGCCATCAAATATGACCTAAGGAACCATAGTTACCGCCCCGCCTTGATCGTTCCTCATTTATTGCGTTTTTCGGCCAAAAAACTAGAATTCCGCTCGATTACCATATTTTTGTGTGCTATTGCCCACGCCTTCCGAGTGAGCCAGGCCGCCTGTCTCGGATCGCCTAAAAATTTTTGGGCCATCAATTAAGACCTAAGGAACCATTGTCACCGCCTCGCCATGATCGTTCCTAATTTTTTTCATTTTTTGGCCAAAAAACTAGAATTTCGCCCGATTCCCATATTTTTGTGTGCTATCGCCCACGCCTTCCGAGTGGGTCGGGCCCCCCGGAGACGGATCGCCTAAAAAGTTTCCGGACTATCAAATACGACCTAAGGAACCATAGTATCCACCCTGCCATGATCGTTCCTCATTTTTTGCGTTTTTCGGCCAAACAACTAGAATTACACGCGATTCCCATATTTTTGTGTTATAGCCCACACCTTCCGAGTGGTCCCGGGACCTCCGGACCCCTATCGCCTAAAATTTTTCCGGACTATCAAATACGACCTAAGGAACCATAGTCACCGCCGTGCCATGACCTAAAAAACTAGAATTCCGCTCGATTACCATATTTTTGTGTGCTATTGCCCACGCCTTCCGAGTGGGCCGGGCCGCCTGTCTCGGATCGCCTAAAAAATGTTTGGGCCATCAATTAAGACCTAAGGAACCATAGTCACCGCTTCGCCATGATCGTTCCTCATTTTTTTCATTTTTTGGCCAAAAAACTAGAATTTCGCCCGATTCCCATATTTTTGTGTGCTATCGCCCACGCCTTCCGAGTGGGTCGGGCCCTCGGAGCCGGATCGCCTAAAAATTTTCCGAACTATCAAATACGACCTAAGGAACCATAGTCACCGCCCTGCCATGATCGTTCCTAGTCTTTTGCGTTTTTCAGCCAAAAAACTAGAATTTCGCGCGATTTTCATATTTTCGTGTGCCAAAGCCCACGCCTTCCAAGGGGTCCCAGGAACCCCAAACCCCGATCGCCTAAAACTTTTCCGGGCCATCAAATACGACCTAAGGAACCATAGTAACCACCCCGCCATGATCGTTCCTCATTTTTTGCGTTTTTCGGCCAAACAACTAGAATTCCGCGCGATTCCCATATTTTTGTGTGTTATAGCCCACGCCTTCCGAGTGGTCCCAGGACCTCCTGACCCCTATCGCCTAAAATTTTTCCGGACTATCAAATACGACCTAAGGAACCATAGTCACCGCCCAGCCATGATCATTCCTCCTTTGTTGCGTTTTTTGGCCCAAAAACTAGAATTTCGCCCGATTATAATTTTTTTGTGTGCTATTGCCCACCCTTCCATGTGGTTCCGGGACCCCCGGACCCCGATCGCCTAAAATTTTTCCGGGCCGTCAAATACGACCTAAGGAACCATAGTAACCGCCCCGCCATCATCGTTTCTCATTTTTTGCATTTTTCGGCAAAAAAACTAGAATTACGCCCGATTCACATATTTTCGTGTGCTATACCCACGCCTTCCAAGTGGTCCGGGGAGCCGCGGACCCCGATCGCCTAAAATATTTCCGGACTATCAAATACGACTTAAGGTACCATAGTCACCGCCCCACCATGATCGATCCAAATGCTTTGCATTTTTCGGCCAAAAAACTAGAACTCCGCGCGATTTGCATATTTTCGTGTGCTATAGCTTACGCCTTCCGAGTGGTCCCGGGAGCCGTGGACCCCGATCGCCTAAAATTTTCCGGTCCATCAAATACGACCTAAGAAACCATAGTCACCGCCCCGCCATGATCGTTCCTCATTTATTGCGTTTTTCGGCCAAAAAACTAGAATTCCGCTCGATTACCATATTATTTTGTGTTATTGCCCACGCCTTCCGAGTGGGCCGGGCCGCCGGACTCGGATCGCCTAAAAAATTTTCGGGCCATCAATTAAGACCTAAGGAACCATAGTCGCCGCCTCGCCATGATCGTTCCTCATTTTTTGCATTTTTTGGCCAAAAAACTAGAATTCCGCCCGATTCCCATATTTTTGTGAGCTATCGCCCAAGCATTCCGAGTGGGTCGGGCCCCCCGGAGCCGGATCGCCTAAAAATTTTCCGGAGTATCAAATACGACCTAAGGAACCATAATCACCGCCCCGCCATGATCGTTCCTAGTCTTTTGCATTTTTTAGCCAAAAAACTAGAATTTCGCGCGATTTCCATATTTTCGTGTGCTAAAGCCCACGCCTTCCAAGGGGTCCAGGGAACCCCGAACCCCGATCGCCTAAAAATTGTCCGGGCCATCAAATACGACCTAAGGAACCATAGTAACCACCCCGCCATGATCGTTCCTCATTTTTTGTGTTTTTCGGCAAAACAACTAGAAATCCGCGCGATTCCCATATTTTTGTGTGTTATAGCCCACGCCTTCCGAGTGGTCCCGGGACCTCCGGACCCCTATCGCCTAATATTTTTTCGGGCCATCAAATATGGCCTAAGGAACCATAGTCACCGCCCCGCCATGATCGTTCCTCATTTATTGCGTTTTCCGGCCAAAAAACTAGAATTCCGCTCGATTACCATATTTTTGTGTGCTATTGCCCACCCCTTCCGAGTGGGCCGGGCCGCCGGTCTCGGATCACCTAAAATTTTTCCGGACTATCAAATACGACCTAAGGAACCATAGTATCCACCCTGCCATGATCGTTCCTCATTTTTTGCGTTTTTCGGCCAAACAACTAGAATTACACGCGATTCCCATATTTTTGTGTTATAGCCCACACCTTCCGAGTGGTCCCGGGACCTCCGGACCCCTATCGCCTAAAATTTTTCCGGACTATCAAATACGACCTAAGGAACCATAGTCACCGCCGTGCCATGACCTAAAAAACTAGAATTCCGCTCGATTACCATATTTTTGTGTGCTATTGCCCACGCCTTCCGAGTGGGCCGGGCCGCCTGTCTCGGATCGCCTAAAAAATGTTTGGGCCATCAATTAAGACCTAAGGAACCATAGTCACCGCTTCGCCATGATCGTTCCTCATTTTTTTCATTTTTTGGCCAAAAAAATAGAATTCCGCCCGATTCCCAGATATTTGTGTGCTATCGCCCACGCCTTCCGAGTGGGTCGGGCCCCCCGGAGCCGGATCGCCTAAAAATTTTCCGGACTATCAAATACGACCTAAGGAACCATAGTCACCGCCGTGCCATGATCGTTCCTAGTCTTTTGCGTTTTTCAGCCAATAAACAAGAATTTCGCGCGATTTCCATATTTTCATGTGCTTTAGCCCACTACTTCCAAGGAGTCCCGGGAACCCCGAACCCCGATCGCCTAAAACTTTTCCGGGCCATCACATACAACCTAAGGAACGATAGTAACCACCCCGCCATGATCGTTCCTCATTTTTTTGCGTTTTTCGGCCAAACAACTAGAATTCCGCCCGATTCCCATATTTTTGTGTGTTATAGGCCACGCCTTCCGAGTGGTCCCGGGACCTCCTGACCCCTATCGCCTAAAAATTTTCCAGACTATCAAATACGACCTAAGGAACCATAGTATCCGCCCCTCCATGATCGTTCCTCATTGTTTGCGTTTTTCGGCCAAACAACTAGAATTCCGCCCGATTCCCATATTTTTATGTGTTATAGCCCATGCCTTCCGAGTGGTCTCGGGACCTCCGGACCCCTATCGCCTAATATTTTTCCGGGCCATCAAATATGACCTAAGGAACCATAGTTACCGCCCCGCCTTGATCGTTCCTCATTTATTGCGTTTTTCGGCCAAAAAACTAGAATTCCGCTCGATTACCATATTTTTGTGTGCTATTGCCCACGCCTTCCGAGTGAGCCAGGCCGCCTGTCTCGGATCGCCTAAAATTTTTTGGGCCATCAATTAAGACCTAAGGAACCATTGTCACCGCCTCGCCATGATCGTTCCTAATTTGTTTCATTTTTTGGCCAAAAAACTAGAATTCCGCCCGATTCCCATATTTTTGGGTGCTATCGCCCACGCCTTCCGAGTGGGTCGGGCCCCCCGGAGATGGATCGCCTAAAAATTTTCCGGACTATCAAATACGACCTAAGGAACCATAGTCACCGCCCTGCCATGATCGTTCCTAGTCTTTTGCGTTTTTCAGCCAAAAAACTAGAATTTCGCGCGATTTTCATATTTTCGTGTGCTAAAGCCCACGCCTTCCAAGGGGTCCCAGGAACCCCGAACCCCGATCGCCTAAAACTTTTCCGGGCCATCAAATACGACCTAAGGAACCATAGTAACCACCCCGCCATGATCGTTCCTCATTTTTTGCGTTTTTCGGCCAAACAACTAGAATTCCGCGCGATTCCCATATTTTTGTGTGTTATAGCCCACGCCTTCCGAGTGGTCCCGGGACCTCCGGACCCCTATCGCCTAATATTTTTTCGGACTATCAAATAAGACCTATGTAACCATAGTTACCGCCCCGCCATGATCATTCCTCATTTATTGCATTTTTCGGCCAAAAAACTAGAATTCCGCTCGATTCCCATATTTTCGTGTCCTATAGCCCACGCCTTCCAAGAGAACCCGGGAACTCCAGACCCCTATCGCCTAAAATTTTTCCGGACTATCAAATACGACCTAAGGAACCATAGTCACCGCCCCGCCATGATCGTTCCTCATTTATTGCGTTTTTCGGCCAAAAAAACTAGAATTCCGCCCGATTCCCATATTTTTGTGTGCTATCGCCCACGCCTTCCGAGTGGGTCGGGCCCCCCGAAGCCGGATCGCCTAAAAATTTTCCGGACTATCAAATACGACCTAAGGAACCATAGTCACCGCCCCGCCATGATCGTTCCTAGTCTTTTGCGTTTTTCAGCCAAAAAACTAGAATTTCGCGCGATTTCCATATTTTCGTGTGCTTTAGCCCACGCCTTCCAAGGGGTCCCGGGAACCCCGAACCCCGATCGCCTAAAAATTGTCCGGGCCATCAAATACGACCTAAGGAACCATAGTAACCACCCCGCCATGATCGTTCCTCATTTTTTGCGTTTTTCGACCAAACAACTAGAATTCTGCGCGATTCCCATATTTTTATGTGTTATAGCCCAAGCCTTCCGAGTGGTCCCGGGACCTCCTGACCCCTATCGCCTAAAATTTTTCCGGACTATCAAATACGACCTAAGGAACCATAGTATCAGCCCCGCAATGATCGTTCCTCATTTTTTGTGTTTTTCGGCAAAACAACTAGAATTCCGCGCGATTCCCATATTTTTGTGTGTTATAGCCCACGCCTTCCGAGTGGTCCCGGGACCTCCGGACCCCTATCGCCTAATATTTTTCCGGGCCATCAAATATGACCTAAGGAACCATAGTCACCGCCCCGCCATGATCGTTCCTCATTTATTGCGTTTTTCGGCCAAAAAACTAGAATTCCGCTCGATTACCATATTTTTGTGTCCTATAGCCCACGCCTTCCAAGAGAACCCAGGAACTCCGGACCCCTATCGCCTAAAATTTTTCCAGACTATCAAATACGACCTAAGGAACCATAGTCACCGCCCAGCCATGATTGTTCCTAGTCTTTTGCGTTTTTTGACCAAAAAACTAGAATTTCGCCCGATTACAATATTTTTGTGTGCTATTGTCCACCCTTCCAAGTGGTTCCGGGACCCCCGGACCCCGATCGCCTAAAATTTTTCCGGCAATCAAATACGACCTAAGGAACCATAGTAACCGCCCCGCCATCATCGTTTCTCATTTTTTGCATTTTTCGGCCAAAAAACTAGAATTACGCCCGATTCCCATATTTTCGTGTGCAATACCCACGCCTTCCAAATGGGCCGGGGAGTCCTGGACCCCGATCGCCTAAAATTTTTCCGGACTATCAAATACGACCTAAGGAACCATAGTCACCGCCCCACCATGATCGTTCCTCATTTATTGCGTTTTTCGGCCAAAAATCTAGAATTCCGCTCGATTACCATATTTTCGTGTCCTATAGCCCACGCCTTCCAAGAGAACCCGGGAACTCCGGACCTCTATCGCCTAAAATTTTTCCGGACTATCAAATACGACCTAAGGAACCATAGTCATCGCCCAGCCATGATTGTTCCTAGTCTTTTGCGTTTTTTGACCAAAAAACTAGAATTTCGCCCGATTACAATATTTTTGTGTGCTATTGCCCACCCTTCCAAGTGGTTCCGGGACCCCCGGACCCCGATCGCCTAAAATTTTTCCGGCAATCAAATACGACCTAAGGAACCATAGTAACCGCACCGCCATCATCGTTTCTCATTTTTTGCATTTTTCGGCCAAAAAACTAGAATTACGCCCGATTCCCATATTTTCGTGTGCAATACCCACGCCTTCCAAATGGGCCGGGGAGTCGTGGACCCCGATCGCCTAAAATTTTTCCGGACTATCAAATATGACCTAAGGTACCATAGTCACCGCCCCACCATGATCATTCCAAATGCTTTGCATTTTTCGGCAAAAAAACTAGAACTCCGCGCGATTTGCCTATTTTAGTGTGCTATAGCTTACGCCTTCCGAGTGGTCCCGGGAGCCGTGGACCCCGATCGCCTAAAATTTTTCGGGCCATCAAATATGACCTAAGGAACCATAGTCATCGCCCCGCCATGATCGTTCCTCATTTATTGCGTTTTTCGGCCAAAAAACTAGAATTCCGCTCGATTACCATATTTTTGTGTGCTAAATAGCCCACGCCTTCCGAGTGGGCCGGGCCGCCTGTCTCGGATCGCCTAAAAAATTTTTGGGCCATCAATTAAGACCTAAGGAACCATAGTCACCTCCTCACCATGATCGTTCCTCATTTTTTGCATTTTTCAGCCAAAAAACTAGAATTCCGCTCGATTCCCATATTTTTGTGTGCTATCGCCCACGCCTTCTGAGTGGGTCGGGCCCCCCGGAGCCGGATCGCCTAAAAATTTTCCGAACTATCAAATACGACCCAAGGAACCATAGTCACCGCCCCTCCATGATCGTTCCTAGTCTTTTGCGTTTTTCAGCCAAAAAACTAGAATTTCGCGCGATTTCCATATTTTCATGTGCTTTAGCCCACGCCTTCCAAGGGGTCCCGGGAACCCCGAACCCCGATCACCTAAAACTTTTCTGGGCCATCAAATACGACCTAAGGAACCATAGTAACCACCCCGCCATGATTGTTCCTCATTGTTTGCGTTTTTCGGCCAAACAACTAGAATTCCGCCTTTTTATGTGTTATAGCCCACGCCTTCCGAGTGGTCCCGGGACCTCCGGACCCCTATCGCCTAATATTTTTCCGGGCCATCAAATATGACCTAAGGAACCATAGTCACCGCCCCGCTATGATCGTTCCTCATTTATTGCGTTTTTCGGCCAAAAAACTAGAATTCCGCTCGATTACCATATTTTTGTGTGCTATTGCCCACGCCTTCCGAGTGAGCCAGGCCGCCTGTCTCGGATCGCCTAAAAAAATTTTGGGCCATCAATTAAGACCTAAGGAACCATAGTCACCGCCTAGCCATGATCGTTCCTCATTTTTTTCATTTTTTGGCCAAAAAGCTAGAATTCCGCCCGATTCCCATATTTTTGTGTGCTATCGCCCACGCCTTCCGAGTGGGTCGGGCCCCCCGGAGACGGATTGCCTAAAAATTTTCCGGACTATCAAATACGACCTAAGGAACCATATTCACTGCCCTGCCATGATCGTTCCTAGTCTTTTGCGTTTTTCAGCCAAAAAACTAGAATTTCGCGCGATTTCCATATTTTCGTGTGCTTTGGCCCACGCCTTCCAAGGGGTCCCGGGAACCCCGAACCCCGATCGCCTAAAACTTTCCCGGGCCATCAAATACGACCTAAGGAACCATAGTAACCACCCCGCCATGATCGTTCCTCATTTTTTGCGTTTTTCGGCCAAACAACTAGAATTCCGCGCGATTCCCATATTTTTGTGTGTTATAGCCCACGCCTTCCGAGTGGTCCCGGGACCTCCGGACCCCTATCGCCTAATATTTTTTCAGACTATCAAATAAGACCTATGGAACCATAGTTACCGCCCCGCCATGATCATTCCTCATTTATTGCATTTTTCGGCCAAAAAACTAGAATTCCGCTCGATTCCCATATTTTCGTGTCCTATAGCCCACGCCTTCCAAGAGAACCCGGGAACTCCAGACCCCTATCGCCTAAAATTTTTCCGGACTATCAAATACGACCTAAGGAACCATAGTCACCGCCCCGCCATGATCGTTCCTCATTTTTGCATTTTTCGGCCAAAAAAACTAGAATTCCGCCCGATTCCCATATTTTCGTGTCTTATAGCCCACGCCTTCCGAGTGGGTCGGGCCCCCCGAAGCCGGATCGCCTAAAAATTTTTCGGACTATCAAATACGACCTAAGGAACCATAGTCACCGCCCCGCCATGATCGTTCCTAGTCTTTTGCGTTTTTCAGCCAAAAAACTAGAATTTCGCGCGATTTCCATATTTTCGTGTGCTTTAGCCCACGCCTTCCAAGGGGTCCCGGGAACCCCGAACCCCGATCGCCTAAAAATTGTCCGGGCCATCAAATACGACCTAAGGAACCATAGTAACCACCCCGCCATGATCGTTCCTCATTTTTTGCGTTTTTCGACCAAACAACTAGAATTCTGCGCGATTCCCATATTTTTGTGTGTTATAGCCCAAGCCTTCCGAGTGGTCCCGGGACCTCCTGACCCCTATCGCCTAAAATTTTTCCGAACTATCAAATACGACCTAAGGAACCATATTATCCGCCCCGCAATGATCGTTCCTCATTTTTTGCGTTTTTCGGCAAAACAACTAGAATTTCGCGCGATTCCCATATTTTTGTGTGTTATAGCCCACGCCTTCCGAGTGGTCCCGGGACCTCCGGACCCCTATCGCCTAATATTTTTCCGGGCCATCAAATATGACCTAAGGAACCATAGTCACCGCCCCGCCATGATCGTTCCTCATTTATTGCGTTTTTCGGCCAAATATCTAGAATTCCGCTCGATTACCATATTTTTGTGTGCTATTGCCCACGCCTTCCGAGTGGGCCGGGCTGCCGGTCTCGGATCGCCTAAAATTTTTTCGGACTATCAAATACGACCTAAGGAACCATAGTATCCACCCCGCCATGATCGTTCCTCATTTTTTGTGTTTTTCGGCCAAACAACTAGAATTCCGCGCGATTCCCATATTTTTGTGTGTTATAGCCCACGCCTTCCGAGTGGTCCCGGGACCTCCGGACCCCTATCGCCTAATATTTTTTCGGATTATCAAATAAGACCTAAGGAACCATAGCAACCGCCCCGCCATGATCGTTCATCATTTATTGCGTTTTTCGGCCAAAAAACTAGAATTCCGCTCGATTCCCATATTTTCGTGTCCTATAGCCCACGCCTTCCAAGTGGTTCCGGGACCCCCGGACCCCGATCGCCTAAAATTTTTCCGGCCATCAAATATGACCTAAGGAACCATAGTAACCGCCCCGCCATCATCGTTTCTCATTTTTTGCATTTTTCGGCCAAAAAACTAGAATTACGCCCGATTCCCATATTTTCGTGTGCTATACCCACGCCTTCCAAATGGGCCGGGGAGTCGTGGACCTCGATCGCCTAAAATTTTTCAGGACTATCAAATATGACCTAAGGTACCATAGTCACCGCCCCACCATGATCGTTCCAAATGCTTTGCATTTTTCGGCAAAAAAACTAGAACTCCGCGCGATTTGCCTATTTTAGTGTGCTATAGCTTACGCCTTCCGAGTGGTCCCGGGAGCCGTGGACCCCGATCGCCTAAAATTTTCCGGGCCATCAAATATGACCTAAGGAACCATAGTCACCGCCCCGCCATGATCGTTCCTCATTTATTGCGTTTTTCGGCCAAAAAACTAGAATTCCGCTCGATTACCATATTTTTGTGTGCTATTGCCCACGCCTTCCGAGTGGGCCGGGCCGCCTGTCTCGGATCGCCTAAAAAATGTTTGGGCCATCAATTAGGACCTAAGGAACCATAGTCACCGCCTCGCCATGATCGTTCCTCATTTTTTGCAATTTTTGGCCAAAAAACTAGAATTCCGCCCGATTCCCATATTTTTGTGTGCTATCGCCCACGCCTTCCGAGTGGGTCGGGCCCCCCGGAGCCGGATCGCCTAAAAATTTTCCGGACTATAAAATACGACCTAAGGAACCATAGTTACCGCCCCGCCATGATCGTTCCTAGTCTTTTGCGTTTTTCAGCCAAAAAACTAGAATTTCGCGCGATTTCCATATTTTCATGTGCTTTAGCCCACGCCTTCCAAGGGGTCCAGGGAACCCCGAACCCCGATCGCCTAAAACTTTTCCGGGCCATCAAATACGACCTTAGGAACCATAGTAACCACCCCGCCACGATTATTCCTCATGTTTTGCGTTTTTCGGCCAAACAACTAGAATTCCGCCCGATTCCCATATTTTTGTGTGTTATAGGCCACGCCTTCCGAGTGGTCCCGGGACCTTCTGACCCCTATCGCCTAAAATTTTTCCGGACTATCAAATACAACCTAAGGAACCATAGTATCCGCCCCGTCATGATCGTTCCTCATTTTTTGCGTTTTTCGGCCAAACAACTAGAATTCCGCGCGATTCCCATATTTTTATGTGTTATAGCCCATGCCTTCCGAGTGGTCCCGGGACCTCCGGACCCCTATCGCCTAATATTTTTCCGGGCCATCAAATATGACCTAAGGAACCATAGTCACCGCCCCGCCATGATCGTTCCTCGTTTATTGCGTTTTTCGGCCAAAAAACTAGAATTCCGCTCGATTCCCATATTTCTGTGTGCTATTGCCCACGCCTTCCGAGTGGGCCAGGCCGCCTGTCTCGGATCGCCTAAAAATTTTTTGGGCTATCAATTAAGACCTAAGGAACCATACTCACCGCCTCGCCATGATCGTTCCTCATTTTTTTCATTTTTTTGCCAAAAAACTAGAATTCCGCCCGATTCCCATATTTTTGTGTGCTATCGCCCACGCCTTCCGAGTGGGTCGGCCCACCCGGAGACGGATCGCCTAAAAATTTTCCGGACTATCAAATACGACCTAAGGAACCATAGTTACCGCCCTGCCATGATCGTTCCTAGTCTTTTGCGTTTTTCAGCCAAAAAACTAGAATTTCGCGCGATTTCCATATTTTCGTGTGCTTTAGCCCACACTTTCCAAGGGGTACCGGGAACCCCGAACCACGATCGCCTAAAACTTTTCCGAGCCATCAAATACGACCTAAGGAACCATAGTAACCACCCCTCCATGATCGTTCCTCATTTTTTGCGTTTTTCGGCCAAACAACTAGAATTCCGCGCGATTCCCATATTTTTGTGTGTTATAGCCCACGCCTTCCGAGTGGTCCCGGGACCTCCGGACCCCTATCGCCTAATATTTTTCCGGACTATCAAATAAGACCTAAGGAACCATAGTCACCGCCCAGCAATGATCGTTCCTAGTTTTTTTCCATTTTTCGGCCAAAAAACTAGAATTCCGCGCGATTCCCATTTTTTCGTGTCCTATAGCCCACGCCTTCCAAGTGAACCCGGGGACTCCGGACCCCTATCGCCTTAAATTTTTCCAGACTATCAAATACGACCTAAGGAATCATAGTATCCGCCACGCCATGATCGTTCCTTATTTTTTGCGTTTTTCGGCCAAACAACTAGAATTCCGCGTGATTCCCATATTTTTGTGTGTTATAGCCCACGCCTTCCGAGTGGTCCCGGGACCCCCGGACCCCTATCGCCTAATATTTTTCCGGACTATCAAATAAGACCTAAGGAACAATAGTTACCGCCCCGCCATGATCGTTCCTCATTTATTGCATTTTTCGGCCAAAAAACTAGAATTCCGCTCGATTCCCATATTTTTGTGTCCTATAGCCCACGCCTTCCAAGAGAACCCGGGAACTGTGGACCCCTATCGCCTAAAAGTTTTCCGGACTATCAAATACGACCTAAGGAACCATAGTCACTGCCCAGCCATGATCATTCCTCATTTGTTGCGTTTTTTGGCCAAAAAACTAGAATTTCGCCCGATTACAATATTTTTGTGTGCTATTGCCCACCCTTCCAAGTGTTTCCAGGACCCCCGGACCCCGATCGCCTAAAATTTTTACGGGCCATCAAATACGACCTAAGGAACGATAGTAACCTCCCCGCCATCATCGTTTCTCATTTTTTGCATTTTTCGGCCAAAAAACTAGAATTACGCCCGATTCCCATATTTTCGTGTGCTATACCCACGCCTTCCAAATGGGTCGGGGAGTCGTGGACCCCGATCGCCTAAAATTTTTCCGGACTATCAAATACGACCTAAGGTACCATAGTCACCGCCCCACCATGATCGTTCCAAATGCTTTGCATTTTTCGGTAAAAAAACTAGAACTCCGCGCGATTTGCCTATTTTAGTGTGCTATAGCTTACGCCTTCCGAGTGGTCCCGGGAGCCGTGGACCCCGATCGCCTAAAATTATCCGGGCCATCAAATATGACCTAAGGAACCATAGTCACCGCCCCGCCATGATCGTTCCTCATTTATTGCATTTTTCGGCCAAAAAACTAGAATTCCGCTCGATTACCATATTTTTGTGTGCGCCCACGCCTTCCGAGTGGGCAGGCCGCCGGTCTCGGATCGCCTAAAAAATTTTCGGGCCATCAATTAAGACCTAAGGAACCATAGTCACCGCCTCGCCATGATCGTTCCTCATTTTTTGCATTTTTTGGCCAAAAAACTAGAATCCGCCCGATTCCCATATTTTTGTGTGCTATCGCCCACGCCTTTTGAGTGGGTCGGGCCCCCCGGAGCCGGATCGCCTAGAAATTTTCCGGACTATCAAATACGACCTAAGGAACCATAGTCACCGCCCCGCCATGATCGTTCCTAGTCTTTTGCATTTTTCAGCCAAAAAACAAGAATTTCGTGCGATTTCCATATTTTCATGTGCTTTAGCCCACGCCTTCCAAGGGGTCCCGGGAACCCCGAACCCCGATCGCCTAAAACTTTTCCGGGCCATCACATACAACCTAAGGAACCATAGTAACCACCCCGCCATGATCGTTCCTCATTTTTTGCGTTTTTCGGCCAAACAACTAGAATTCCGCCCGATTCCCATATTTTTGTGCGTTATAGGCCACGCCTTCCGAGTGGTCCCGGGACCTCCTGACCCCTATCGCCTAAAAATTTTCCGGACTATCAAATACGACCTAAGGAACCATAGTATCCGCCCCGCCATGATCGTTCCTCATTGTTTGCGTTTTTCGGCCAAACAACTAGAATTCCGCCCGATTCCCATATTTTTATGTGTTATAGCCCACGCCTTCCGAGTGGTCTCGGGACCTCCGGACCCCTATCGCCTAATATTTTTCCGGACTATCAAATAATACCTAAGGAACCATAGTCACCGCCCCGCCATGATCGTTCCTCATTTTTTGTGTTTTTCGGCCAAACAACTAGAATTCCGCGCGATTCCCATATTTTTGTGTGTTATAGCCCACGCCTTCCGAGTGGTCCTGGGACCTCCGGACCCCTATCGCCTAATATTTTTCCGGACTATCAAATAAGACCAAAGGAACCATAGTCACCGCCCTGTCAAGATCTTTCCACATTTTTTGCATGTTACTGAAAAAGACCTAGAATTTCGCCCGATTCCCATATTTTCGTGTGCTATACCCACGCATTCTGAGTGGTCCCAAGAGCCGCGGACCCCGATCGCCTATAATTTTTTCGGGCAATCAAATACGACCTAAGGAACCATAGTATCCTCCCCGCCATGATCGTTCCTTATTTTTTGCGTTTTTCTGCCAAACAACTAGAATTCCGCGCGATTCCCATATTTTTGTGTGTTATTGCCCACACCTTCCGAGTGGTCCCGGGGTCTCCGGACCCCTATCGCCTAAAATTTTTCCGGACTATCAAATAAGACCTAAGGAACCATAGTCACCACCCAGCCATGATCGTTCCTAGTTTTTTCCATTTTTCGGCCAAAAAACTAGAATTCCGCGTGATTCCCATATTTTCGTGTCCTATAGCCCACGCCTTCCAAGTGAACCCGGGAACTCCGGACCCCCATCGCCTAAAATTTTTCCAGACTATCAAATACGACCTAAGGAACCATAGTCACCGCCCAGCCATGATCATTCCTCATTTGTTGCGTTTTTCGGCCAAACAACTAGAATTCCGCACGATTCCCATATTTTTGTGTGTTATAGCCCACGCCTTCCGAGTGGTCCCGGGACCTCCTGACCCCTATCGCCTAATATTTTTCCGGACTATCAAATACGACCTAAGGAACCATAGTCACTGCCCAGCCATGATCATTCCTCATTTGTTGCGTTTTTCGGCCAAAAAACTAGAATTCCGCCCGATTACAATATTTTTGTGTGCTATTGCCCACCCTTCCAAGTGGTTCCGGGACCCCCGGACCTCGATCACCTAAAAATTTTCCGGGGCGTCAAATACGACCTAAGGAACCATAGTAACCGCCCCTCCATCATCGTTTCTCATGTTTTTCATTTTTCGGCAAAAAAACTAGAATTACGACCGATTCCCATATTTTAGTGTGCTATAGCTTACGCCTTCCGAGTGGTCCCGGGAGCCGTGGACCCCGATCGCCAAAAAATTTTTCGGGCCATAAAATACGACCGAAGGAACCATAGTCACCGCCCAGCCATGATCGTTCCTCATATATTGCGTTTTTCGGCCAAAAAACTAGAATTTCGCTCGATTAACATATTTTTGTGTGCTATTGCCCACGCCTTCCGAGTGGGCCGGGCCGCCGGTCTCGGATCGCCTAAAAACTTTTCGGGCCATCAATTAAGGCCTAAGGAACCATAGTCCCCGCCTAGCCATGATCGTTCCTCAGTTTTTGCATTTTCTGGCCAAAAAACTAGAATTCCGCCCGATTCCCATATTTTTGTTTGCTATCGCTCACGCCTTCCGAGTGGGTCGGGCCCCCTGGAGCCAGATCGCCTAAAACTTTTCCGGACTATCAAATACGACCTAAGGAACCATAGTCACCGCCCCGCCATGATCGTTCCTAGTCTTTTGCGTTTTTCAGCCAAAAAACTAGAATTTCGCGCGATTTCCATATTTTCGTGTGCTTTAGCCCACGCCTTCCAAGGGGTCCCGGGAACCCCGAACCCCGATCGCCTAAAAAATTTCCGGGCCATCAAATACGACCTAAGGAACCATAGTAACCACCCCACCATGATCGTTCCTCATTTTTTGCGTTTTTCGGCCAAACAACTAGAATTCCGTGCGATTCCCATATTTTTGTGTGTTATAGCCCACACCTTCCGAGTGGTCCCGGGACCTCCTGACCCCTATCGCCGAAAATTTTTCCGGACTATCAAATACAACCTAAGGAACCATAGTATCCGCCCCGCCATGATCGTTCCTCATTTTTTGCATTTTTCGGCCAAAAAACTAGAATTACGCCCGATTCCCATATTTTCGTGTGCTATACGCACGCCTTCCAAGTGGTCCGGGGAGCCGCGGACCCCGATCGCCTAAAATTTTTCCGGACTATCAAATACGACCTATGGTACCATAGTCACCGCCCCAACATGATCGTTCCAAATGCTTTGCATTTTTCGGCAAAAAAACTAGAACTCCTCGCGATTTGCACATATTAGTGTGCTATAGCTTACGCCTTCCGAGTGATCCCGGGAGCCGTGGACCCCGATCGCCTAAAATTATCCGGGCCATCAAATATGACCTAAGGAACCATATTCACCGCCCCGCCATGATCGTTTCTCATTTATTGCGTTTTTCGGCCAAAAAACTAGAATTCCACTCGATTACCATATTTTTGTGTGCGCCCATGCCTTCCGAGTGGGCCGGGCCGCCGGTCTCGGATCGCCTAAAAAGTTTTCGGGCCATCAGTTAAGACCTAAGGAACCATAGTCACCGCCTCGCCATGATCGTTCCTCATTTTTTGCATTTTTTGGCCAAAAAACTAGAATCCGCCCGATTCCCATATTTTTGTGTGCTATCGCCTACGCCTTCCGAGTGGGTCGGGGCCCCCGGAGCCGGATCGCCTAAAAATTTTTCAGACTATCAAATACGACCTATGGAACCATAATCACCGCCCCGCCATGATCGTTCCTAGTCTTTTGCATTTTTCAGCCAAAAAACTAGAATTTCGCGCGATTTCCATATTTTCTTGTGCTTTAGCCCACGCCTTCCAAGGGGTCCCGGGAACCCCGAACCCCGATCGCCTAAAACTTTTCCGGGCCATCAAATACGACCTAAGGAACCATAGTAACCACCTCGCCATGATCGTCCTCATTTTTTGCGTTTTTCGGCCAAACAACTAGAATTCCGCACGATTCCCATATTTTTGTGTGTTATAGCCCACGCCTTCCGAGTGGTCCCGGGACCTCCTGACCCCTATCGCCTAATATTTTTCCGGACTATCAAATACGACCTAAGGAACCATAGTCACTGCCCAGCCATGATCATTCCTCATTTGTTGCGTTTTTCGGCCAAAAAACTAGAATTCCGCCCGATTACAATATTTTTGTGTGCTATTGCCCACCCTTCCAAGTGGTTCCGGGACCCCCGGACCTCGATCACCTAAAAATTTTCCGGGGCGTCAAATACGACCTAAGGAACCATAGTAACCGCCCCTCCATCATCGTTTCTCATGTTTTTCATTTTTCGGCAAAAAAACTAGAATTTCGACCGATTCCCATATTTTCGTGTGCTATACCCACACCTTCCAAGTGGTCCGGGGAGCCGCGGACCCGATCGCCTAAAATTTTTGCGGACTATCAAATACAACCTAAGGTACCATAGTCACCGCCCCACCATGATCGTTCCAAATAATTTGCATTTTTCGGCGAAAAAACTAGAACTCCGCGCGATTCCCATATTTTTGTGTGTTATAGCCCACGCCTTCCGAGTGGTCCCGGGACCTCCTGACCCCTATCGCCTAAAATTTTCCGGACTATCAAATACAACCTAAGGAACCATAGTATCCGCCCCGCCATGATCGTTCCTCATTTTTTGCATTTTTCGGCCAAAAAACTAGAATTACGCCCGATTCCCATATTTTCGTGTGCTATACCCACGCCTTCCAAGTGGTCCGGGGAGCCGCGGACCCCGATCGCCTAAAATTTTTCCGGACTATCAAATACGACCTAAGGTACCATAGTCACTGCCCCACCATGATCGTTCCAAATGCTTTGCATTTTTCGGCAAAAGAACTAGAACTCCGCGCGATTTGGATATATTAGTGTGCTATAGCTTACTCCTTCCGAGTGGTCCCGGGAGCCGTGGACCCCGATCGCCTAAAATTTTCCGGGCCATCAAATATGACCTAAGAACCATAGTCACCGCCCCGCCATGATCGTTCCTCATTTATTGCGTTTTTCGGCCAAAAAACTAGAATTCCGCTCGATTACCATATTTTTGTGTGCGCCCACGCCTTCCGAGTGGGCCAGGCCGCCGGTCTCGGATCGCCTAAAAAATTTTCGGGCCATCAATTAAGACCTAAGGAACCATAGTCGCCGCCTCGCCATGATCGTTCCTCATTTTTTGAATTTTTTTGCCAAAAACTAGAATTCCGCCCGATTCCCATATTTTTGTGTGCTATCGCTCACGCCTTCCGAGTGGGTCGGGCCCCCCGGAGCCGGATCGCCTAAAAATTTTTCGAACTATCAAATACGACCTAAGGAACCATAGTCACCGCCCCGCCATTATCATTCCTATTCTTTTGCGTTTTTCAACCAAAAAACTAGAATTTCGCGCGATTTCCATATTTTCGTGTGCTTTAGCCCACGCCTTTCAAGGGGTCCCGGGAATCCCGAACCCCGATCGCCTAAAAAATTTCCGGGCCATCAAATACGACCTAAGGAACCATAGTAACCACCCCACCATGATCGTTCCTCATTTTTTGCGTTTTTTGGCCAAACAACTAGAATTCCGCGCGATTCCCATATTTTTGTGTGTTATAGCCCACGCCTTCCGAGTGGTCCCGGGACCTCCTGACTCCTATCGCCTAATATTTTTCCGGACTATCAAAAAATACCTAAGGAACCATAGTCACCACCCCACCATGATCGTTCCTCATTTATTGCGTTTTTCGGCCAAAAAACTAGAATTCCGCGCATTTCCCATATTTTTGTGTGTTATAGCCCACGCCTTCCGAGTGGTCCCGGGACCTCCTGACCCCTATCGCCTAAAATTTTTCCGGATTATCACATACGACCTAAGGTACCATAGTCACCGCCCCACCATGATCGTTCCAAATGCTTTGCATTTTTCGGCCAAAAAACTATAACTCCGCGCGATTTGCATATTATAGTGTGCTATAGCTTACGCCTTCCGAGTGGTCCCGGGAGCCGTGGACCCCGATCGCCTAAAATTTTCTAGGCCATCAATTAATACCTAAGGAACCATAGTCACCGCCTCGCCATGATCGTTCCTCATTTTTTGCATTTTTTGGCTAAAAACTAGAATTTCCCCCGATTCCCATATTTTTGTGTGCTATCGCCCACGCCTTCCGATTGGGTCGGGCCCCCCGGAGCCGGATCGCCTAAAAATTTTTCGGACTATCAAATACGACCTAAGGAACCATAGTCACCGCCCCGCCATGATCATTCCTAGTCCTTTGCGTTTTTCAGCCAAAAAACTAGAATTTCGCGCGATTTCCATATTTTCGTGTGCTTTAGCCCACACCTTCCAAGGGGTCCCGGGAACCCCGATCGCCTAAAAATTTTCCAGGCCATCAAATACGACCTAAGGAACCATAGTAACCACCCCACAATGATCGTTCCTCATTTGTTGCATTTTTCGGCCAAAAAACTAGAATTCCGCGCGATTCCCATATTTTTGTGTGTTATAGCCCACACCTTCCGAGTGGTCCTGGGTCTCCGGACCCCTATCGCCTAAAATTTTTCCGGACTATCAAATAAGACCTAAGGAACCATAGTCACCGCCCAGCCATGATCGTTCCTAGTTTTTTCTATTTTTCGGCCAAAAAACTAGAATTCCGCGCGATTCCCATATTTTCGTGTCCTATAGCCCACGCCTTCCAAGTGAACCCGGGAACTCCGGACCCCTATCGCCTAAAAATTTTTCGGACTATCAAATACGACCTAAGGAACCATAGTCACTGCCCCACCATGATCATTCCAAATGCTTTGCATTTTTCGGCCAAAAACCTAGAACTCCGCGCGATTTGTATATTTTAGTGTGCTATAGCTTACGCCTTCCGAGTGGTCCCGGGAGCCGTGGACCCCGATCGCCTAAAATTTTCCGGGCCATCAAATATGACCTAAGGAACCATAGTCACCGCCCCGCCATGATCGTTCCTCATTTATTGCGTTTTTCGGCCAAAAAACTAGAATTCCGCTCGATTACCATTTTTTTTGTGCTATTGCCCACGCCTTCCGAGTGGGCCAGGCAGCCAGTCTCGGATCGCCTGAAAATTTTTTGGGCCATCAATTAAGACCTAAGGAACCATAGTTACCGCCTTGCCATGATCGTTCCTCAATTTTTGCATTTTTTGGCCAAAAACCTATAATTTAGCCCGATTCCCATATTTTTGTGTGCTATCGCCTACGCCTTCCGAGTGGGTCGGGCCCCCGGAGCCGGATCGCCTAAAAATTTTCTGGACTATCAAATACGACCTAAGGAACCATAGTCACCGCCCCGCCATGATCGTTCCTCGTCTTTTCCTTTTTAGCCAAAAAACTAGAATTTCGCGCGATTTTCATATTTTCGTGTGCTTTAGCCCACGCCTTCCAAGGGGTCCCGGGAACTCCGAACCCTAATCGCCTAAAAATTTTCCGGGCCATCAAATACGACCTAAGGAACCATAGTAACCACCCCACCATGATCGTTCCTCATTTTTTGCGTTTTTCGGCCAAACAACTAGAATTCCGTGCGATTCCCATATTTTTGTGTGTTATAGCCCACACCTTCCGAGTGGTCCCGGGACCTCCTGACCCCTATCGCCTAAAAATTTTCCAGGCCGTTAAATACGACCTAAGGAACCATAGTAACCGCTTGCCATCATCGTTTCTCATTTTTTGCATTTTTCGGCCAAAAAACTAGAATTACGCCCGATTCCCATATTTTCGTGTGCAATACCCACGCCTTCCAAGTGGTCCGGGGTGCCGCGGACCCCGATCGCCTAAAAATTTTCCGGACTATCAAATACGACCTAAGGTACCATAGTCACCGCCCCACCATGATCGTTCCAAATGCTTTGCATTTTTCGGCGAAAAAACTAGAACTCCGCGCGATTTGCATATTTTAGTGTGCTATAGCTTACGCCTTCCGAGTGGTCCCGGGAGCCGTGGACCCCGATCGCCTAAAATTATCAGGGCCATCAAATATGACGTAAGGAACCATAGTCACCGCCCCGCCATGATCGTTCCTCATTTATTGCGTTTTTTGGCCAAAAAACTAGAATTCCGCTCGATTACCATATTTTTGTGTACTATTGCCCACGCCTTCCGAGTGGGCCGGGCCGCCGGTCTCGGATCGCCTAAAAAATTTTCGGGCCATCAATTAAGACCTAAGGAACCATAGTCACCGCCTCGCCATGATCGTTCCTCATTTTTTGCATTTTTTGGCCAAAAAACTAGAATTCCGCCCGATTCCCATATTTTTGTGTGCTATCGCCCATGCCTTCCGAGTGGGTCGGGCCCCCCGGAGCCGGATCGCCTAAAAATTTTCTGGAATATCAAATAGGTCCTATGGAACCATAGTCACCGCCCCGCCATGATCGTTCCTAGTCTTTTGCGTTTTTTAGCCAAAAAACTAGAATTTCGCGCGATTTCCATATTTTCGTGTGCTTTAGCCCACGCCTTCCAAGGGGTCCCGGGAACCCCGAACCCTGATCGCCTAAAAAATTTCCGGGCCATCAAATACGACCTAAGGAACCATAGTAACCACCCCGCCATGATCGTTCCTCATTTTTTGCATTTTTTGGCCAAAAAACTAGAATTCCGCGCGATTCCCATATTTTTGTGTGTTATAGCCCACGCCTTCCGAGTTGTCCCGGGACCTCCTGACCCCTATCGCCTAAAATTTTTCCGGACTATCAAATATGACCTAATGAACCATAGTATCCGCCCCGCCATGATCATTCCTCATTTATTGCGTTTTTCGGCCAAAAAACTAGAATTCCGCGCATTTCCCATATTTTTGTGTGTTATAGCCCACGCCTTCCGAGTGGTCCCGGGACCTCCTGACCCCTATCGCCTAAAATTTTTCCGGACTATCACATACAACCTAAGGTACCATAGTCACCGCCCCACCATGATCGTTCCAAATGCTTTGCATTTTTGGCCAAAAAACTATAACTCCGCGCGATTTGCATATTTTAGTGTGCTATAGCTTACGCCTTCCGAGTGGTCCCGGGAGCCGTGGACCCCGATCGCCTAAAATTTTCTGGGCCATCAATTCATACCTAAGGAACCATAGTCACCGCCTCGCCATGATCGTTCCTCATTTTTTGCATTTTTTGGCCAAAAACTAGAATTTCGCCCGATTCCCATATTTTTGTATGCTATCGCCCACGCCTTCCGAGTGGGTCAGGCCCCCCGGAGCCGGATCGCCTAAAAATTTTCCGGACTATCAAATACGACCTAAGGAACCATAGTCACCGCCCCGCCATGATCGTTCCTAGTCCTTTGCGTTTTTCAGCCAAAAAACTAGAATTTCGCACGATTTCCATATTTTCGTGTGCTTTAGCCCACGCCTTCCAAGGGGTCCCGGGAACCCCGATCGCCTAAAAATTTTCCGGGCCATCAAATACGACCTAAGGAACCATAGTAACCACCCCACAATGATCGTTCCTCATTTGTTGCATTTTTCGGCCAAACAACTAGAATTCCGCGCGATTCCCATATTTTTGTGTGTTATAGCCCACACCTTCCGAGTGGTCCTGGGTCTCCGGACCCCTATCGCCTAAAATTTTTCCGGACTATCAAATAAGACCTAAGGAACCATAGTCACCGCCCAGCCATGATCGTTCCTAGTTTTTTCTGTTTTTCGGCCAAAAAACTAGAATTCCGCGCGATTCCCATATTTTCGTGTCCTATAGCCCACGCCTTCCAAGTGAACCCGGGAACTCCGGACCCCTATCGCCTAAAAATTTTCCGGACTATCAAATACGACCTAAGGAACCATAGCCACTGCCCCACCATGATCATTCCAAATGCTTTGCATTTTTCGGCCAAAAACCTAGAACTCCGCGCGATTTGTATATTTTAGTGTGCTATAGCTTACGCCTTCCGAGTGGTCCCGGGAGCCGTGGACCCCGATCGCCTAAAATTTTCCGGGCCATCAAATATGACCTAAGGAACCATAGTCACCGCCCCGCCATGATCGTTCCTCATTTATTGCGTTTTTCGGCCAAAAAACTAGAATTCCGCTCGATTACCATATTTTTTTGTGCTATTGCCCACGCCTTCCGAGTGGGCCAGGCCGCCGGTCTCGGATCGCCTGAAAAATTTTTGGGCCATCAATTAAGACCTAAGGAACCTTAGTCACCGCCTCGCCATGATCGTTCCTCATTTTTTGCATTTTTTGGCCAAAAAACTAGAATTCCGCCCGATTCCTATATTTTTGTGTGCTATCGCCCATGCCTTCCGAGTGGGTCGGGCCCCCCGGAGCCGGATCGCCTAAAAATTTTCTGGAATATCAAATAGGACCTATGGAACCATAGTCACCGCCCCGCCATGATCGTTCCTAGTCTTTTGCGTTTTTTAGCCAAAAAACTAGAATTTCGCGCGATTTCCATATTTTCGTGTGCTTTAGCCCACGCCTTCCAAGGGGTCCCGGGAACCCCGAACCCCGATCGCCTAAAAAATTTCCGGGCCATCAAATACGACCTAAGGAACCATAGTAACCACCCCGCCATGATCGTTCCTCATTTTTTGCATTTTTTGGCCAAAAAACTAGAATTCCGCGCGATTCCCATATTTTTGTGTGTTATAGCCTACGCCTTCCGAGTGGTCCCGGGACCTCCTGACCCCTATCGCCTAAAATTTTTCCGGACTATCAAATACGACCTAAGGAACCATAGTATCCGCCCCGCCATGATCGATCCTCATTTTTTGCGTTTTTCGGCCAAACAACTAGAATTCCGCGCGTTTCCCATATTTTTGTGTGTTATAGCCCACGCCTTCCGAGTGGTCCCGGGTCCTCCTGACCCCTATCGCCTAAAATTTTTCCGGACTATCAAATACAACCTAAGGAACCATAGTATCCGCCCCGCCATGATCGTTCCTCAGTTTGCGTTTTACGGCCAAACAACTAGAATTCCGCGCGATTCCCATATTTTTGTGTGTTATAGCCCACGCCTTCCGAGTGGTCCCGGGACCTCCTGACTCCTATCGCCTAATATTTTTCCGGACTATCAAAAAATACCTAAGGAACCATAGTCACCACCCCACCATGATCGTTCCTCATTTATTGCGTTTTTCGGCCAAACAACTAGAATTCCGCGCATTTCCCATATTTTTGTGTGTTATAGCCCACGCCTTCCGAGTGGTCCCGGGACCTCCTGACCCCTATCGCCTAAAATTTTTCCGGACTATCAAATACGACCTAAGGAACCATAGTATCCGCCCCGCCATGATAGTTACTCATTTTTTGCGTTTTTCGGCCAAACAACTAGAATTCCGCGCGATTCCCATATTTTTATGTGTTATAGCCCACGCCTTCCGAGTGGTCCCGGGAACTCCGGACCCCTATCGCCTAAAATTTTTCCGGACTATCAAATAAGACCAAAGGAACCATAGTCACCGCCCTGCCAAGATCTTTCCACATTTTTTGCATGTTACTGAAAAAGACCTAGAATTTCGCCCGATTCCCATATTTTTGTGTGCTATACCCACGCATTCCGAGTGGTCCCAAGAGCCGCGGACCCCGATCGCCTAAAATTTTTCCGGGCAATCAAATACGATCTAAGGAACCATAGTATCTGCCCCACCATGATCGTTCCTTATTTTTTGCGTTTTTCGGCCAAACAACTAGAATTCCGCGCGATTCCCATATTTTCGTGTGCTATAGCCCACGCCTTCCGAGTGGGCCGTGCCCCCCGCACTCGGATCACCTAAAAAGTTTTTGGGCCATCAAATAAGACCTAAGGAACCATATTCACCTTCCCGCCATGATCGTTTCTCATTTTTTGCATTTTTCGGCAAAACAACTAGAATTCCGCCCGATTCCCATATTTTCGTATGCTATACCCACGCCTTTCAAGTGGTCTCGCGTCTCCGGACCCCTATCGCCTAAAATTTTTCCGGACTATCAAATAAGACCTAAGGAACCATAGTCACCGCCCAGCCTTGATAGTTCCTTATATTTTGCATTTTTCGGCCAAACAACTAGAATTCCGTGCGATTCCCATATTTTCGTGTCCTATAACCCACGCCTTCCAAGTGAACCCGAGAACTCCGGACCCCTATCGCCTAAAATTTTTCTGGACTATCAAATACAACCTAAGGAACCATAGTTACCGCCCAGCCATGATCATTCCTCATTTGTTGCATTTTTCGGCCAAAAAACTAGAATTTCGCCCGATAACAATATTTTTGTGTGCTATTGCCCACCCTTCCCAGTGGTTCCGAGACTCCCGGACCCCGATCGTCTAAAAATTTTCGGGCCGTCAAATACGACCTAAGGAACCATAGTAACCGCCTCGCCATCATCGATTCTCATTTTTTGCATTTTTCGGCCAAAAAACTAGAATTACGCCCGTTTCCCATATTTTCGTGTGCTATACCCACGCCTTCCAAGTGGTCCGGGGAGCCGCGGACCCCGATCGCCTAAAATTTTTCCGGACTATCAAATACGACCTAAGGTACCATAGTCACCGCCCACCATGTTCGTTCCAAATGCTTTGCATTTTTCGGCCAAAAAACTAGAACTCCGCGCGATTTGCATATTTTCGTGTGCTATAGCTTACGCCTTCCGAGTGGTCCCGGGAGCCGTGGACCCAGATCGCCTAAAATTTTTCGGGCCTTCAAATACGACCTAAGGAACCATAGTCACCGCCTCGCCATGATCGTTCCTCATTTTTTGCATTTTTTGGCCAAAAAACTAGAATTCCGCCCGATTTCCATATTTTTGTGTGCTATCGCCCACGCCTTCCGAGTGGGTCGGGCTCCCCGGAGCCGGATCGCCTAAAAATTTTCCGGACTATCAAATACGACCTAAGGAACCATAGTCACCGCCCCGCCATGATCATTCCTAGTCTTTTGCATTTTTCGGCCAAACATCTAGAATTCTGCGCAATTCCATATTTTCATATGCTTTAGCCCATGCCTTCCGAGGGGTCCCGGGACCACCGGACCCCGATCGCCTAAATGTTTTCCGGACTAACAAATATGACCTAAGGAACCATAGTATCCGCCCCACCATGATCGTTCCTCATTTTTTGCGTTTTTCGGCCAAACAACTAGAATTTCGCCCGATTCCCATATTTTCGTGTGCTATACCCACGCATTCCGAGTGGTCCCAAGAGCCGCGGACCCCGATCGCCTAAAAATTTTCCGGACTATCAAATAAGACCTAAGGAACCATAGTCACCGCCCAGCCATATCGTTCCTAGTTTTTTCCGTTTTTCGGCCAAAAAACTAGAATTCCGCGCGATTCCCATATTTTCGTGTCATATAGCCCACGCCTTCCAAGTGAACCCGGGAACTCCGGACCCCTGTCGCCTAAAATTTTTTTGGACTATCAAATATGACCTAAGGAACCATAGTCACCGCCCAGCCATGATCATTCCTCATTTATTGCGTTTTTCAGCCAAAAAACTAGAATTCCGCCCGATTACAATATTTTTGTGTGCTATTGCCCACCCTTCCAAGTGGTTCCGGGACCCCCGGACCCCGATAGCCTAAAATTTTTCCGGGCCGTCAAATATTACCTAAGGAACCATAGTAACCGCCCAGCGATCATCGTTTCTCATCTTTTGCATTTTTCGGCCAAAAAACTAGAATTACTCCGGATTCCCATATTTTTGTGTCTATACCCACGCCTTCCAAGTGGTCCGGGGAGCCGCGAACCCCGATCGCCTAAAATTTTTCCGGACTATCAAATACAACCTAAGGTACCATAGTCACCGCCCCACCATGATCGTTCCAAATGCTTTGCATTTTTCGGCCAAAAAACTAGAACTCCGCGCGATTTGCACATTTTCGTTTGCTATAGCTTACACCTTCCGAGTGGTCCCGGGAGCCGTGGACCCCGATCGCCTAAAATTTTCCGGGCCATCAAATACGACCTAAGGAACCATAGTCACCACCCCGCCATGATCGTTCCTCATTTATTGCATTTTTCGGCCAAAAAACTAGAATTCCGCTCGATTACCATATTTTTGTGTGTTATTGCCCACGCCTTCCGAGTGGGCCGGGCCGCGGGACTCGGATCGCCTAAAAAATTTTCGGGCAATCAATTAGGACCTAAGGAACAATAGTCACCGCCTGGCCATGATCGTTCCTCATTTTTTGCATATTTTTGCCAAAAAACTAGAATTCCGCCCGATTCCCATATTTTTGTGTGCTATCGCCCACGCCTTCCGAGTGGGTCGGGCCCCCGGAGCCGGATCGCCTAAAAATTTTTCGGACTATCAAATACGACCTAAGGAACCATAGTCACCGCCCCGCCATGATCTTTCCTAGACTTTTGCGTTTTTCAGCCAAAAAACTAGAATTCCGCGCGATTTCCATATTTTCGTGTGCTTTAGCCCACACCTTCCAAGGGGTCCCGGGAACCCCAAACCCCGATCGCCTAAAAATTTTCCGGGCCATCAAATACGACCTAAGGAACCATAGTAACCACCCTGCCATGATCGTTCTTCATTTTTTGCATTTTTCGGGAAAACAACTAGAATTCCGCGCGATTCCCATATTTTTGTGTGTTATAGCCCACGCCTTCCGAGTGGTCCCGGGACCTCCTGACCCCTATCGCCTAAAATTTTTCCGGACTATCAAATACGACCTAAGGAACCATAGTATCCGCCCCGCCATGATCATTCCTCATTTGTTGCATTTTTCGGCCAAACAACTAGAATTCCGCGCGATTCCCATATTTTTTTGTGTTATAGCCCACGCGTTCCGAGTGGTCCCGGGACCTCCGGACCCCTATAGACTAATATTTTTCCGGACTATCACTTAAGACCAAAGGAACCATAGTCACCGCACTGCCAAGATCTTTCCACTTTTTTTGCATGTTACTGAAAAAGAACTAGAATTTCGCCCGATTCCCATATTTTTGTGTGCTATCGCCCACGCCTTCCAAGTGAACCCGGGAACTCCGGACCCCTATCGCCTAAAATTTTTCCGGACTATCAAATAAAACCTAAGGAACCATAGTCACCGCCCAGCCATGATCATTCCTCATTTGTTGCAATTTTCGGCCAAAAAACTAGAATTCCGCCCGATTACAATATTTTTGTGTGCTATTGCCCACCCTTCCAAGTGGTTCCGGGACCCCCGGACCCCGATCGACTAAAATTTTTCCGGGCCGTCAAATACGACCTAAGGAACCATAGTAACCGCCCTGCCAGCATCGTTTCTCATTTTTTGCATTTTTCGACCAAAAAACTAGAATTACGCCCGATTCCCACATTTTCGTGTGCTATACCCACACCTTCCAAGTGGTCCGGGGAGCCGCAGACCCCGATCGCCTAAAATATTTCCGGACTATCAAATACGACCTAAGGTATCATAGTCACCGCCCCACCATGATCGTTCTAAATGTTTTGCATTTTTCGGCCAAAAAACTAGAACTCCACGCGATTTGCATATTTTCGTGTGCTAAAGCTTACACCTTCCGAGTGGTCCCGGGAGTCGTGGACCCCGATCGCCTAAAATTTTTCGAGCCATCAAATACGACCTAAGGAACCATAGTCACCACCCAGCCATGATCATTCCTCATTTGTTGCATTTTTCGGCCAAAAAACTAGAATTCCGCCCGATTACAATATTTTTGTGTGCTATTGCCCACCCTTCCAAGTGGTTCCGGGACCCCCGGACCCCGATCGACTAAAATTTTTCCGGGCCGTCAAATACGACCTAAGGAACCCTAGTAACCGCCCAGCCATCATCGTTTCTAATTTTTTGCATTTTTCGACCAAAAAACTAGAATTACGCCCGATTCCCATATTTTCGTGTGCTATACCCACGCCTTCCAAGTGGTCCGGGGAGCCGCAGACCTCGATCGCCTAAAATTTTTCCGGGCCATCAAATACGACCTAAGGTATCATAGTCACCGCCTCTCCATGATCGTTCCTCATTTTTTGCATTTTTCGGCCAAAAAACTAGAACTCCACGCGATTTGCATATTTTCGTGTGCTATAGCTTACGCCTTACGAGTGGTCCCGGGAGTCGTGGACCCCGATCGCCAAAAAATTTTCCGGGCCATCAAATACGACCTAAGGAACCATAGTCAAGGCCCAGCCATGATCATTCCTCATTTGTTGCTTTTTTCGGCCAAAAAACTAGAATTCCGCCCGATTACAATATTTTTATGTGCTATTGCCCACCCTTCCAAGTGGTTCCGGGACCCCCGGACCCCGATCGACTGAAATTTTTTCCGGGCCGTTAAATACGACCTAAGGAACCATAGTAACCGCCCTGCCATCATCGTTTCTCATTTTTTGCATTTTTCGACCAAAAAACTAGAATTACGCCCGATTCCCATATTTTCGTGTGCTATACCCACGCCTTCCAAGTGGTCCGGGGAGCCGCAGACCCCGATCGCCTAAAAATTTTCCGGACTATCAAATACGACCTAAGGTACCATAGTCACCGCCCCACCATGATCGTTCTAAATGCTTTGCATTTTTCGGCCAAAAAACTAGAACTCCGCGCGATTTGCATATTTTCGTGTGCTATAGCTTACGCCTTCCGAGTGGTCCCGGGAGTCGTGGACCCCGATCGCCTAAAATTTTCCGGGCCATCAAATACGACCTAAGGAACCATAGTCACCGCCTCTCCATGATCGTTCCTCATTTTTTGCATTTTTTGGCCAAAAAACTAGAATTCCGCCCGATTTCCATATTTTTGTGTGCTATCGCCCACGCCTTCCGAGTGGGTCGGGCTCCCCGGAGCCGGATCGCCTAAAAATTTTCCGGACTATCAAATACGACCTAAAGAACCATAGTCACCGCACCGCCATGATCATTCCATGTCTTTTGCGTTTTTTGGCCAAACAACTAGAATTTCGCGCGATTCCATATTTTCGTGTGCTTTAGCCCACGCCTTTCGAGGGGTCCCGGGACCACCGGACCCCGATCGCCTAAAAATTTTCCGGACTCTCAAATACGACCTAAGGAACCATAGTATCCGCCCCGCCATGATCGTTCCTCATTGTTTGCGTTTTTCGGCCAAACAACTAGAATTTCGCCCGATTCCCATATTTTTGTGTGCTATACCCACGCATTCCGAGTGGTCCCAAGAGCCGCGGACCCCGATCGCCTAAAAATTTTCCGAACTATCAAATAAGACCTAAGGAACCATAGTCACCGCCCAGCCATATCGTTCCTAGTTTTTTTCATTTTTCGGCCAAAAAACTAGAATTCCGCGCGATTCCCATATTTTCGTGTCCTATAGCCCACGCCTTCCAAGTGAACCCGGGAACTCCGGACCCCTGTCGCCTAAAATTTTTCCGGACTATCAAATACGACCTAAGGAACCATAGTCACCGCCCAGCCATGATCATTCCTCATTTATTGCGTTTTTCGGCCAAAAAACTAGAATTCCGCCCGATTATAATATATTTGTGTGCTATTTCCCACCCTTCCAAGTGGTTCCGGGACCACTGGACCCCGATCGACTAAAATTTTTCCGGGCCGTCAAATACGACCCAAGGAACCATAGTAACCGCCCTGCCATCATCGTTTCTCATTTTTTGCATTTTTCGACCAAAAAACTAGAATTACGCCCGATTCCCATATTTTCGTGTGCTATACCCACGCCTTCCAAGTGGTCCGGGGAGCCGCAGACCCCGATCGCCTAAAATTTTTTCGGACTATCAAATACGACCTAAGGTATCATAGTCACCGCCCCACCATGATCGTTCTAAATGCTTTGCATTTTTCGGCCAAAAAACTAGAACTCCACGCGATTTGCATATTTTCGTGTGCTATAGCTTACGCCTTCCGAGTGGTCCCGGGAGTCGTGGTCCCCGATCGCCTAAAATTTTTCGGGCCATCAAATACGACCTAAGGAACCATAGTCACCGCCCAACCATGATCATTCCTCATTTGTTGCATTTTTCGGCCAAAAAACTAGAATTCCTCCCGATTACATTATTTTTGTGTGCTATTGCCCACCCTTCCAAGTGGTTCCGGGACCCCGGACCCCGATCGACTAAACTTTTTCTGGGCCGTCAAATACGACCTAACGAACCATAGTAACCGCCCTGCCATCATCGTTTCTCATTTTTTGCATTTGTCGACCAAAAAACTAGAATTACGCCCGATTCCCATATTTTCGTGTGCTATACCCACGCCTTCCAAGTGGTCCGGGGAGCCGCAGACCCCGATCGCCTAAAAATTTTCCGGACTATCAAATACGACCTAAGGTATCATAGTCACCGCCCCACCATGATCATTCTAAATGCTTTGCATTTTTCGGCCAAAAAACTAGAACTCCAAGCGATTTGCATATTTTCGTGTGCTATAGCTTACGCCTTCCGAGTGGTCCCGGGAGTCGTGGACCCCGATCGCCTAAAATTTTCCGGGCCATCAAATACGACCTAAGGAACCATAGTCACCGCCCAGCCATGATCATTCCTCGTTTGTTGCATTTTTCGGCCAAAAAACTAGAATTCCGCCCGATTACAATATTTTTGTGTGCTATTGCCCACCCTTCCAAGTGGTTCCGGGACCCCCGGACCCCGATCCACTAAAATTTTTTCGGGCCGTCAAATACGACCTAAGGAACCATAGTAACCGCCCTGCCATCATCGTTTCTCATTTTTTGCATTTTTCGACCAAAAAACTACAATTACGCCCGATTCCCATATTTTCGTGTGCTATACCCACGCCTTCCAAGTGGTCCGGGGAGCCGCAGACCCCGATCGCCTAAAATTTTTCCGGACTATCAAATACGACCTAAGGTACCATAGTCACCACCCCACCATGATCGTTCTAAATGCTTTGCATTTTTCGGCCAAAAAACTAGAACTCCGCGCGATTCCCCACACCTTCCGAGTGGTCCCGGGACCTCCGGACCCCTATCGCCTAAAATTTTTCCGGACTATCAAATACGACCTAAGGAACCATAGTATCGCCCCGCCATGATCGTTCCTCATTTTTTGCATTTTTCGGCCAAACAACTAGAATTCTGCGCGATCCCATATTTTTGTGTGTTATAGCCCACGCCTTCCGAGTGGTCCCGGGTCTCCGGACCCCTATCGCCTAAAATTTTTTCGGACTATCAAATACGACCTAAGGAACCATAGTATCCGCCCCGCCATGATCGTTACTCACGTTTTGTGTTTTTCAGCCAAACAACTAGAATTCAGCGCGATTCCCATATTTTTGTGTGTTATAGCCCACGCGTTCGAGTGTTCCCGGGACCTCCGGACCCCTATCGCCTAATATTTTTCCGGACTATCAAATAAGACCAAAGGAACCATAGTCACCGCCCTGCCAAGATCTTTCCACATTTTTTACATGTTACTGAAAAAGACCTCGAATTTTGCCCGATTCCCATATTTTCGTGTGCTATACCCACGCATTCTGAGTGGTCCCAAGAGCCGCGGACCCCGATCGCCTAAAATTTTTCCGGGCAATCAAATACGACCTAAGGAACCATTGTATCCGCCCCGCCATGATCGTTCCTTATTTTTTGCGTTTTTCGGCCAAACAACTAGAATTCCGCGCGATTCCCCACACCTTCCGAGTGGTCCCGGGACCTCCGGACCCCTATCGCCTAAAATTTTTCCGGACTATAAAATACGACCTAAGGAACCATAGTATCGCCCCGCCATGATCGTTCCTCATTTTTTGCATTTTTCGGCCAAACAACTAGAATTCTGGGCGATCCTATATTTTTGTGTGTTATAGCCCACGCCTTCCGAGTGGTCCCGGGTCTCCGGACCCCTATCGCCTAAAATTTTTTCGGACTATCAAATACGACCTAAGGAACCATAGTATCCGCCCCGCCATGATCGTTACTCACGTTTTGTGTTTTTCAGCCAAACAACTAGAATTCAGCGCGATTCCCATATTTTTGTGTGTTATAGCCCACGCGTTCGAGTGTTCCCGGGACCTCCGGACCCCTATCGCCTAATATTTTTCCGGACTATCAAATAAGACCAAAGGAACCATAGTCACCGCCCTGCCAAAATCTTTCCACATTTTTGCATGTTACTGAAAAAGACCTCGAATTTCGCCCGATTCCCATATTTTCGTGTGCTATACCCACGTATTCCGAGTGGTCCCAAGAGCCGAGGACTCCGATCGCCTAAAAATTTTCCGGGCAATCAAATACGACCTAAGGAACCATAGTATCTGCCCCCCCATGATCGTTCCTTATTTTTTGCGTTTTTCGGCCAAACAACTAGAATTCCTCGCGATTCCCATATTTTTGTGTGTTAGCCCACACCTTTCAAGTGGTCCCGGGACATCCGGACCCCTATCGCCTAAAATTTTTCCGGACTATCAAATACGACCTAAGGAACCATAGTATCCGCCCCGCCATGATCGTTCCTCATTTTTTGCGTTTTTCGGCCAACCAACTAGAATTCCGCACGATCTCATATTTTTTTGTGTTATAACCCACACCTTCCGAGTGGTCCCGGGTCTCCGGACCCCTATCGCCTAAAATTTTTCCGGACTATCAAATAAGACCTAAGGAACCATAGTCACCGCCCCGCCATGATAGTTCCTCATTTATTGCGTTTTTCGGCCAAAAAACTAGAATTCTGCCCTATTACAATATTTTTGTTTGCTATTGCCCACCCTTCCAAGTGGTTCCGGGACCCCCGGACCCCGATCGCCTAAAATTTTTCCGGGCCGTCAAATACAACCTAAGGAACCATAGTAACCGGCCCGCCATCATCGTTTCTCATTTTTTGCATATTTCGGCAAAAAAACTAGAATTACGCCCGATTCCCATATTTCCGTATGCTATACCCACGCCTTCCAAGTGGTCCGGGGAGCCGCGGACCCCGATCGCCTAAAATTTTTCTGGACTATCAAATACGACCTAAGGTACCATAGTCACCGCCCCACCATGATCGTTCCAAATGCTTTGCATTTTTCGGCTAAAAAACTAGAACTCCGCGCAATTGGCATATTTTAGTGTGCTATATAGCTTACGCCTTCCGAGTGGTCCCGTGAGCCGTGGACCCTGATCGCCTAAAATTTTCTGGGCCATCAAATACGACCTAAGGAACCATAGTCACCGCCCCGCCATGAGTGTTCCTCATTTTTTGCGTTTTTCGGCCAAACAACTAGAATTCCGCTCGATTCCAATATTTTTGTGTGTTATAGCCCACGCCTTCCGAGTGGTCCCGGGACCTCCTGACCCCTATCGCCTAAAATTTTTCCGGACTATCAAATACAACCTAAGGAACCATAGTATCCGCCCCGCCATGATCGTTACTCATTTTTTGCGTTTTTTGGCCAAACAAGTAGAATTCCGCGCGATTCCCATATTTTTGTGTGTTATAGCCCACGCCTTCCGAGTGGTCCCGGGACCTCCGGACCCCTATCACCTAATATTTTTCCGGACTATCAAATAAGACCAAAGGAACCATAGTCACCGCCCTGCCAAGATATTTCCACATTTTTTGTATGTTACTGAAAAAGACCTAGAATTTCGCCCAATTCCCATATTTTTCTGTGCTATACCCACGCATTGCGAGTGGTCCCAAGAGACGCGGACCCTGATCACCTAAAATTTTTTCGGGAAATCAAATACAACCTAAGGAACCATAGTATCCGCCCCGCCATGATCGTTCCTTATTTTTTTCATTTTTCGGCCAAACAAATAGAATTCCGCGCGATTCCCATATTTTTGTGTGTTATAGCCCACACCTTCCGAGTGGTCCCGGGACCTCCGGACCACTATCGCCTAAAATTATTCCGGACTATCAAATTCGACCTAAGGAACCATAGTCACCGCCCAGCCATGATCTTTCCTAGTTTTTTCCATTTTTCGGCCAAAAAACTAGAATTCCGCGCGATTCCCATATTTTCGTGTCCTATAGCCCACGCCTTCCAAGTGAACCCGGGAACTCCGGACCCATATCGCCTAAAATTTTTCCGGACTATCAAATACGACTTAAGGAACCATAGTCACTGCCCAGCCATGATCATTCCTCATTTGTTGAGTTGTTCGGCCAAAAAACTAGAATTCCGCCCGATTACAATATTTTTGTGTGCTATTGCCCACCCTTCCAAGTGGTTCCGGGATCCCCGGACCCCGATCGCCTAAAATTTTTCCGGGCCGTCAAATACGACCTAAGGAACCATAGTAACCGCCCCGCCATCATCGTTTCTCATTTTTTGCATATTTCGGCCAAAAAACTAGAATTACGCCCGATTCCCATATTTTCGTGTGCTATGCCCACGCATTCCGAGTGGTCCCAAGAGCCGCAGACCCCGATCGCCTAAAATTTTTCCGGGCAATCAAATACGACCTAAGGATCCATAGTATCCGCCCCGCCATGATCGTTCCTTATTTTTTGCGTTTTTTGGCCAAAGAACTAGAATTCCGCGAGATTCCCATATTTTTGTGTGTTATAGCCCACGCGTTCCGAGTGGTCCTGGGACCTCCGGACCCTTATCGCCTAAAATTTTACCGGACTATCAAATACGACCTAAGGAACCATAGTATCCGGCCCGCCATGATCGTTCCTCATTTTTTCCGTTTTTCGGCCAAACAACTAGAATTCCGCGCGATCCCATATTTTTGTGTGTTATAGCCCACGCCTTCCGAGTGGTCCCGGGTCTCCGGACCCCTATCGTCTAAATCTTTTCCGGACTATCAAATACGACCTAAGGAACCATAGTATCCGCCCCACCATGATCGTTACTCAATTTTTGCGTTTTTCGGCCAAACAACTAGAATTCCGCGCGATTCCCATATTTTTGTGTGTTATAGCCCCCGCGTTCCGAGTGTTCCCGGGACCTCCGGACCCCTATTGCCTAATATTTTTCCGGACTATCAAATAAGACCAAAGGAACCATAGTCACCGCCCTGCCAAGATCTTTCAACATTTTTTGCATGTTACTGAAAAAGACCTAGAATTTCGCCCGATTCCCATATTTTCGTGTGCTATACCCACGCATTCCGAGTGGTCCCAAGAGCCGCGGACCCCGATCGCCTAAAATTTTTTCGGGCAATCAAATACGACCTAAGGAACCATAGTATCCGCCCCGCCATGATCGTTCCTTATTTTTTGCGTTTTTCGGCCAAACAACTAGAATTCCGCGCTATTCCCATATTTTTGTGTGTTATAGCCCACGCCTTCCGAGTGGTCCCGGGTCTCCGGACCCCTATCGCCTAAAATTTTTCCGGACTATCAAATATGACCTAAGGAACCATAGTCACCGCCCATCCATGATCATTCCTCTTTTGTTGCGTTTTTCGGCCAAAAAACTAGAATTCCGCCCTATTACAATATTTTTGTTTGCTATTGCCCACCCTTCCAAGGGGTTCCGGGACCCCCGGACCCCGATCGCCTAAAATTTTTCCGGGCCATCAAATAAGACCTAAGGAACCATAGTAACCGCCCCGCCATCATCGTTTCTCATTTTTTGCATATTTCGGCCAAAAAACTAGAATTACGCCCGATTCCCATATTTTCGTGTGCTATACCCACGCCTTCCAAGTGGTCCGGGGAGCCGCGGACCCCGATCGCCTAAAATTTTTCTGGACTATCAAATACGACCTAAGGTACCATAGTCACCGCCCCACCATGATCGTTCCAAATGCTTTGCATTTTTCGTCCAAAAAACTAGAACTCCGCGCAATTTGCATATTTTAGTGTGCTATATAGCTTACGCCTTCCGAGTGGTCCCGGGAGACGTGGACCCTGATCGCCTAAAATTTTCTGGGCCATCAAATACGACCTAAGGAACCATAGTCACCGCCCCGCCATGAGCGTTCCTCATTTTTTGCGTTTTTCGGCCAAACAACTAGAATTCCGCTCGATTCCCATATTTTTGTGTGTTATAGCCCACACCTTCCGAGTGGTCCCGGGACCTCCTGACCCCTATCGCCTAAAATTTTTCCGGACTATCAAATACGACCTTAGGAACCATAGTATCCGCCCCGCCATGATCGTTACTCATTTTTTGCGTTTTTTGGCCAAACAAGTAGAATTCCGCGCGATTCCCATATTTTTGTGTGTTATAGCCCACGCCTTCCGAGTGGTCCCGGGACCTCCGGACCCCTATCACCTAATATTTTTCCGGACTATCAAATAAGACCAAAGGAACCATAGTCACCGCCCTGCCAAGATCTTTCCACATTTTTTGCATGTTACTGAAAAAGACCTAGAATTTCGCCCAATTCCCATATTTTCCTATGCTATACCCTCGCATTGCGAGTGGTCCCAAGAGACGCGGACCCCGATCACCTAAAATTTTTCCGGGAAATCAAATACGACCTAAGGAACCATAGTATCCACCCGCCATGATCGTTCCTTATTTTTTGCATTTTTCGGCCAAACAAATAGAATTCCGCGCGATTCCCATATTTTTGTGTGTTATAGCCCACACCTTCCGAGTGGTCCCGGGACCTCCGGACCCCTATCGCTTAAAATTATTCCGGACTATCAAATATGACCTAAGGAACCATAGTCACCGCCCATCCATGATCTTTCCTAGTTTTTTCCATTTTTCGGCCAAAAAACTAGAATTCCGCGCGATTCCCATATTTCCGTGTCCTATAGCCCACGCCTTCCAAGTGAACCCGGGAACTCCGGACCCATATCGCCTAAAAATTTTTCGGACTATCAAATACGACTTAAGGAACCATAGTCACCGCCCAGCCCTGATCATTCCTCATTTGTTGAGTTGTTCGGCCAAAAAACTAGAATTCCGCCCGATTACAATATTTTTGTGTGCTATTGCCCACTCTTCCATGTGGTTCCGGGACCCCCGGACCCCGATCGCCTAAAATTTTTCCGGGCCGTCAAATACGACCTAAGGAACCATAGTAACCGCCCCGCCATCATCGTTTCTCATTTTTTGCATATTTCGGCCAAAAAACTAGAATTACGCCCGATTCCCATATTTTTGTGTGCTATACCCACGCATTCCGAGTGGTCCCAAGAGCCGCAGACCCCGATCGCCTAAAATTGTTCCGGGCAATCAAATACGACCTAAGGAACCATAGTATCCGCCCCGCCATGATCGTTCCTTATTTTTTGCATTTTTTGGCCAAACAACTAGAATTCCGCGAGATTCCCATATTTTTGTGTGTTATAGCCCACGCGTTCCGAGTGGTCCTGGGACCTCCGGACCCTTATCGCCTAAAATTTTTTCCGGACTATCAAATACGACCTAAGGAACCATAGTATCCGGCCCGCCATGATCGTTCCTCATTTTTTCCGTTTTTCGGCCAAACAACTAGAATTCCGCGCGATCCCATATTTTTGTGTGTTATAGCCCACGCCTTCCGAGTGGTCCCGGGTCTCCGGACCCCTATCGCCTAAATCTTTTCCGGACTATCAAATACGACCTAAGGAACCATAGTATCCGCCCTGACATGATCGTTACTTAATTTTTGCATTTTTCGCCCAACCAACTAGAATTCCGCGCGATTCCCATATTTTTGTGTGTTATAGCCCACGCGTTCCGAGTGTTCCCGGGACCTCCGGACCCCTATTGCCTAATATTTTTCCGGACTATCAAATAAGACCAAAGGAACCATAGTCACCGCCCTGCCAAGATCTTTCAACATTTTTTGCATGTTACTGAAAAAGACCTAGAATTTCGCCCGATTCCCATATTTTCGTGTGCTATACCCACGCATTCCGAGTGGTCCCAAGAGCCGCGGACCCCGATCGCCTAAAATTTTTCCGGGCAATCAAATACGACCTAAGGAACCATAGTATCTGCCCCGCCATGATCGTTCCTTATTTTTTGCGTTTTTCGGCCAAACAACTAGAATTCCGCGCGATTCCCATATTTTTGTGTGTTATAGCCCACACCTTCCGAGTGGTCCCGGGACCACCGGACCCCTATCGCCTAATATTTTTCCGGACTATCAAATACGACCTAAGGAACCATAGTATCCGCCCCGCCATGATCGTTCCTCATTTTTTGCATTTTTCGGCCAAACAACTAGAATTCCGCGCAATCTCATATTTTTGTGTGTTATAGCCCACGCCTTCCGAGTGGTCCCGGGTCTCCGGACCCCTATTGCCTAAAATTTTTCCGGACTATCAAATAAGACCTAAGGAATCATAGTCACCGCCCAGCCAAGATCGTTCCTAGTTTTGTCCGTTTTTCGGCCAAAAACCTAGAATTCCACGCGATTCCCATATTTTCGTGTCCTATAGCCCACGCCTTCCAAGTGAACCCGGGAACTCCGGACCCCTATCGCCTAAAATTTTTCCAGACTATCAAATACGACCTAAGGAACCATAGTCACCGCCCAGCCATGATCATTCCTCATTTGTTGTGTTTTTCGGCCAAAAAACTAGTTTTCCGCCCGATTACAATATTTTTGTTTGCTATTGCCCACCCTTCCAAGTGGTTCCGGGACCCCCGGACCCCGATCGCCTAAAAATTTTTCCGGGCCGTCAAATACGACCTAAGGAACTATAGTAACCGCCCCGCCATCATCGTTTCTCATTTTTTGCATTTTTCAGCCAAAAAACTAGAATTACGCCCGATTCCCATATTTTCGTGTGCTATACCCACGCCTTCCAAATGATCCGAGGAGCCACGGACCCCGATCGCCTAAAAATTTTTTGGACTATCAAATACGACCTAAGGTACCATAGTCACCGCCCCACCATGATCGTTCCAAATGCTTTGCATTTTTCGGCCAAAAAACTAGAACTCCGAGCGATTTGCATATTTTACTATGCTATAGCTTACGCCTTCCGAGTGGTCTCGGGAGCTGTGGACCCCGATCGCCTAAAATTTTCCGGGCCATCAAATACGACCTAAGGAACCATAGTCACCGCCCCGCCATGATCTTCCCTCATTTATTGCGTTTTTCGGCCAAAAAACTAGAATTCCGCTGGATTGCCATATTTTTGTGTGCTGTTGCCCACGCCTTCCGAGTGGGCCGGGCCGCCGGACTCGGATCGCCTAAAAACCTTTCGGGCCATCAATTAGGACCTAAGGAACCATAGTCACCACCTCGCCATGATCTTTCCTCATTTTTTGAATTTTTTGGCCAAAAAACTAGAATTCCGCCTGATTCCCATATTTTTGTGTGCTATCGCCCACGCCTTCCGAGTGGGTCGGCCCCCCAGGAGCCGGATCGCTAAAAAATTTTCGGACTATCAAATACGACCTAAGGAACCATAGTTACCGCCCCTCCATGATCGTTCCTAGTCTTTTGCGATTTTCAGCCAAAAAATTAGAATTCCGCGCGATTTCCATATTTTCGTGTGCTTTAGCCCACGCCTTCCAAGGGGTCCCGGGAACCCCGAACCCCGATCGCCTAAAAATTTTCCGGGCCATCAAATAGGACCTAAGGAACCATAGTAACCACCCCGCCATGATCGTTCCTCATTTTTTGTGTTTTCCGGCCAAACAACTAGAATTCCGCACGATTCCCATATTTTTGTGTGTTATAGCCCACGCCTTCCGAGTGGTCCCGGGACCTCCTGACCCCTATCGCCTAAAATTTTTCCGGAATATCAAATACGACCTAAGGAACCATAGTATCCGCCACGCCATGATCGTTCCTCATTTTTTGCATTTTTCGGCCATACAACTAGAATTTCGCGCGATTCCCATATTTTTGTGTGTTATAGCCCACGCCTTCCGAGTGGTCCCGGGACCTCCGGACCCCTATCGCCTAATATTTTTCCTGACTATCAAATACGACCAAAGGAACCATAGTCACCGCCCTGCCAAGATCATTCCATATTTTTTGCATGTAACTGAAAAAGACCTAGAATTTCGCGTTATTCCCATATTTTCGTGTGCTATACCCACGCATTCCGAGTGGTTCCAAGAGCCGCAGACCCCGATCGCCTAAAACTTTTCCAGGCAATCAAATACGACCTAAGGAACCATAGTATCCGCCCTGCCATGATCGTTGCTCATTTTTTGCGTTTTTCGGCCAAACAACTAGAATTCCGCGCGATTCCCATATTTTTGTGTGTTATAGCCCACACCTTCCGAGTGGTCCCGGGACCTCCGGACCCCTATCGCCTAAAATTTTTCCGGACTATCAAATACGACCTAAGGAACCATAATCACCGCCCAGCCATGATCGTTCCTAGTTTTTTCTATTTTTCGGCCAAAAAACTAGAATTCCGCGCGATTCCCATATTTTCGTGTCCTTTAGCCCACGCCTTACAAGTGAACCCGGGAACTCCGGACTCCTATCGCCTAAAATTTTTCCAGACTATCAAATACGATCTAAGGAACCATAGTCACCGCCCAGCCATGATCATTCCTCATTTGTTGCGTTTTTCGGCCAATAAACTAGAATTCCGCCCGATTACAATATTTTTGTTTGCTATTGCCCACCCTTCCAAGTGGTTCCGGGATCCCCGGACCCCGATCGCTTAAAAATTTTTCGGGCCGTCAAATACGACCTAAGGAACGATAGTAACCGCCCCGCCATCATTGTTTCTCATATTTTGCATTTTTCGGCCAAAAAACTAGAATTACACCCGATTCCCATATTTTCGTGTGCTATACCCACGCCTTCCAAGTGGTCCGGGGTGACGCGGACCCGGATCGCCTAAAATTTTTCCGGACTATCAAATACGACCTAAGGTACCATAGTCACCGCCCCACCATGATCGTTCCAAATGCTTTGCATTTTTCGGTCAAAAAACTAGAACTCCGCGCGATTTGCATATTTTAATGTGCTATAACTTACGCCTTCCGAGTGGTCCCAGGAGCCGTGGACCCCGATCGCCTAAAATTTTCCGGGCCATCAAATACGACCTAAGGAACCATAGTCACTGCCCCGCCATGATCGTTCCTCATTTATTGCATTTTTCGGCCAAAAAACTAGAATTCCGCTCGATTACCATATTTTTGTGTGCTATTGCCCACGCCTTCCGAGTGGGCCGGGCCGCCGGACTCGGATCGCCTAAAATATTTTCGGGCCATCAATTAGGACCTAAGGAACAATAGTCACCGCCTCGCCATGATCGTTCCTCATTTTTTGCATTTTTTGGCCAAAAAACTAGAATTCCGCCCGATTCCCATAATTTTGTGTGCTATCGCCCACGCCTTACGAGTGGGTCGGGCCCCTCGGAGCAGGATCGCCTAAAAATTTTCCGGACTACCAAATACGACCTAAGGAACCATAGTCACCGCCCCGCCATGATCGTTTCTAGTCTTTTGCGTTTTTCAGCCAAAAAATTAGAATTCCGCGCGATTTACATATTCTCGTGTGCAAGCCCACGCCTTCCAAGGGGTCCCGGGAACCCCGAACCCCGATCGCCTAAAAATTTTTCGGGCCATCAAATACGACCTAAGGAACCATAGTAACCACGCCGCCATGATCGTTCCTCATTTTTTGCGTTTTTCGGCCAAACAACTAGAATTCCGCGCGATTCCCATATTTTTGTGTGATATAGCCCACGCCTTCCGAGTGGTCCCGGGTCTCAGGACCCCTATCGCCTAAAATTTTTCCGGACAATCAAATAAGACCTAAGGAACCATAGTCACCGCCCAGCCATGATCGTTCCTAGTTTTTTCCGTTTTTCGGCCAAAAAGTAGAATTCCGCGCGATTCCCATATTTTTGTGTCCTATAGCCCACGCCTTCCAAGTGAACCGGGGAACTCCGGACCCCTATCGCTTAAAATTTTTCCGGACTATCAAATACGACCTAAGGAACCATAGTCACCGCCCAGCCATGATCATTCGTCATTTGTTGCATTTTTCGGCCAAAAAACTAGTTTTCCGCCCGATTACAATATTTTTGTTTGCTATTGCCCACCCTTCCAAGTGGTTCCGGGACCCCGGACCCCGATCGCTTAAAATTTTTCTGGGCCGTCAAATACGACCTAAGGAACTATAGTAACCGCCCCGACATCATTGTTTCTCATTTTTTGCATTTTTCGGCCAAAAAACTAGAATTACGCCCGATTCCCATATTTTCGTGTGCTATACCCACGCCTTCCAAGTGGTCCGGGGAGCAGCGGACCCCGATCGCCTAAAATTTTTCCGGACTATCAAATACGACCTAAGGTACCATAGTCACCGCCCCACCATGATCGTTCCAAATGCTTTGCATTTTTCGGCCAAAAAACTAGAACTCCGCGCGATTTGCATATTTTAGTGTGCTATAACTTACGCCTTCCGAGTGGTCCCAGGAGCCGTGGACCCCGATCGCCTAAAATTTTCCGGGCCATCAAATACGACCTAAGGAACCATAGTCACTGCCCCGCCATGATCGTTCCTCATTTATTGCGTTTTTCGGCCAAAAAACTAGAATTCCGCTCGATTACCATATTTTTGTGTGCTATTGCCCACGCCTTCCGAGTGGGCCGGGCCGCCGGACTCGGATCGCCTAAAATCTTTTCGGGCCATCAATTAGGACCTAAGGAACCATAGTCACCGCCTCGCCATGATCGTTCCTCATTTTTTGCATTTTATGGCCAAAAAACTAGAATTCTGCCCGATTCCCATATTCCACGCCTTCCGAGTGGGTCGGGCCCCTCGGAGCCGGATCGCCTAAAAATTTTCCGGACAGCCAAATACGACCTAAGGAACCATAGTCACCGCCCCGCCATGATCGTTCCTAGTCTTTTGCGTTTTTCAGCCAAAAAATTAGAATTCCGCGCGATTTACATATTTTCGTGTGCTTTAGCCCACGCCTTCCAAGGGGTCCCGTGAACCCCGAACCCCGATCGCCTAAAACTTTTCCGGGCCATCAAATACGACCTAAGGAACCATAGTAACCACCCCGCCATGATCGTTCCTGATTTTTTGCGTTTTTCGGACAAACAACTACAATTCCGCGCGATTCCCATATTTTTGTGTGATATAGCCCACGCCTTCCGAGTGGTCCCGGGTCTCCAGACCCCTATCGCCTAAAAGTTTTCCGGACTATCAAATACGACCTAAGGAACCATAGTCACCGCCCAGCCATGATCATTCCTCATTCTTTGCGTTTTTCGGCCAAAAAACTAGTTTTCTGCCCGATTACAATATTTTTGTTTGCTATTGCCCACCCTTCCAAGTGGTTCCGGGACCCCCGGACCCCGATCGCCTAAAATGTTTCCGAGCCATCAAATACTACCTAAGGAACTATAGTAACCGCCCCGCCATCATCGTTTCTCATTTTTTGCATTTTTCGGCCCAAAAAACTAGAATTACGCCCGATTCCCATATTTTCGTGTGCTTTAGCCCACGCCTTCCAAGGGGTCCCGGGAAACGCGGACCCCGATCGCCTAAAAATTTTCCGGACTATCAAATACGACCTAAGGTACCATATTCACCGCCCCACCATGATCGTTCCAAATGCTTTGCATTTTTCGGCCAAAAAACTAGAACTCCGCGCGATTTGCATATTTTAGTGTGCTATAGCTTACGCCTTCCGAGTGGTCTCAGGAGCCGTGGACCCCGATCGCCTAAAATTTTCCGAGCCATCAAATACGACCTAAGGAACCATAGTCACCGCCCCTCCATGATCGTTCCTCATTTATTGCGTTTTTCGGCCAAAAAACTAGAATTCCCCTCGATTACCATATTTTTGTGTGCTATTGCCCACGCCTTCCGAGTGGGCCGGGCCGCCGGACTCGGATCGCCTAAAAAATATTCGGGCCATCAATTAGGACCTAAGGAACCATAGTCAACGCCTCGCCATGATCGTTCCTCATTTTTTGCATTTTTTGGCAAAAAAACTAGAATTCCGCCCGATTCCCATATTTTTGTGTGCTATCGCCCACGCCTTCCGAGTGGGTCGGGCCCCTCGGAGCCGGATCGCCTAAAAATTTTCCGGACTGCCAAATACGACCTAAGGAACCATAGTCACCGCCCCTCCATGATCGTTCCTCATTTATTGCGTTTTTCAGCCAAAAAATTAGAATTCCGCGCGATTTACATATTTTCGTGTGCTTTAGCCCACGCCTTCCAAGGGGTCCCGGGAACCCCGAACCCCGATCGCCTAAAACTTTTTCGGGCCATCATATACGACCTAAGGAACCATAGTAACCACCCCGCCATGATCGTTCCTCATTTTTTGCGTTTTCGGACAAACAACTAGAATAACGCGCGATTCCCATATTTTTGTGTGATATAGCCCACGCCTTCCGAGTGGTCCCGGGTCTCCGGACCCCTATCGCCTAAAATTTTTCCGGACTATCAAATAAGACCTAAGGAACCATAGTCACCGCCCAGCCATGATCGTTCTTAGTTTTTTCCGTTTTTCGGCCAAAAAACTAGAATTCCGCGCGGTTCCCATATTTTTGGGTCCTATAGCCCACGCCTTCCAAGTGAACCCGGGAACTCCAGACCCCTATCGCCTAAAAGTTTTCCGGACTATCAAATACGACCTAAGGAACCATAGTCACCGCCCAGCCATGATCATTCCTCATTTGTTGCGTTTTTCGGCCAAAAAACTAGTTTTCTGCCCGATTACAATATTTTTGTTTGCTATTGCCCACCCTTCCAAGTGGTTCCGGGACCCCCGGACCCCGATCGCCTAAAATGTTTCCGAGCCATCAAATACTACCTAAGGAACTATAGTAACCGCCCCGCCATCATCGTTTCTCATTTTTTGCATTTTTCGGCCAAAAAACTAGAATTACGCCCGATTCCCATATTTTCGTGTGCTTTAGCCCACGCCTTCCAAGGGGTCCCGGGAAACGCGGACCCCGATTGCCTAAAAATTTTCCGGACTATCAAATACGACCTAAGGTACCATAGTCACCGCCCCACCATGATCGTTCCAAATGCTTTGCATTTTTCGGCCAAAAAACTAGAACTCCGCGCGATTTGCATATTTTAGTGTGCTATAGCTTACGCCTTCCGAGTGGTCTCAGGAGCCGTGGACCCCGATCGCCTAAAATTTTCCAGGCCATCAAATACGAGCTAAGGAACCATAGTCACCGCCCCTCCATGATCGTTCCTCATTTATTGCGTTTTTCGGCCAAAAAACTAGAATTCCGCTCGATTACCATATTTTTGTGTGCTATTGCCCACGCCTTCCGAGTGGGCCGGGCCGCCGGACTCGGATCGCCTAAAAAATATTCGGGCCATAAATTAGGACCTAAGGAACCATAGTCACTGCCTCGCCATGATCGTTCCTCATTTTTTGCATTTTTTGGCCAAAAAACTAGAATTCCGCCCGATTCCCATATTTTTGTGTGCTATCGCCCACGCCTTCCGAGTGGGTCGGGCCCCTCGGAGCCAGATCGCCTAAAAATTTTCCGGACTGCCAAATACGACCTAAGGAACCATAGTCACCGCCCCGCCATGATCGTTCCTAGTCTTTTGCATTTTTCATCCAAAAATTTTGAATTCCGCGCGATTTCCATATTTTCGTGTGCTTTATCCCACGCCTTCCAAGGGGTCCCGGGAACCCCGAACCCCGATCGCCTAAAAATTTTCCGGGCCATCAAATATGACCTAAGGAACCATAGTAACCACCCCGCCATGATCGTTCCTCATTTTTTGCTTTTTTCGGACAAACAATTAGAATTCCGCGCGATTCCCATATTTTTGTGTGATATAGCCCACGCCTTCCGAGTGGTCCCGGGTCTCCGGACCCTATGGCCTAAAATTTTTCCGGACTATCAAATAAGATCTAAGGAACCATAGTCACCGCCCAGGCATGATCGTTCCTAGTTTTTTCCGTTTTTCGGCGAAAAAACTAGAATTCCGCGCGGTTCCCATATTTTTGTGTCCTATAGCCCACGCCTTCCAAGTGAACCCGGGAACTCCGGACCCCTATCGCCTAAAATTTTTCCGGACTATCAAATACGACCTAAGGAACCATAGTCACCGCCCAGCCATGATCATTCCTCATTTGTTGCATTTTTCGGCCAAAAAACTAGTTTTCTGCCCGATTACAATATTTTTGTTTGCTATTGCCCACCCTTCCAAGTGGTTCCGGGACCCCCGAACCCCGATCGCCTAAAATTTTTCCGGGCCGTCAAATACTACATAAGGAACTGTAGTAACCGCCCCGCCATCATCGTTTCTCATTTTTTGTATTTTTCGGCCAAAAAACTAGAATTATGCCCGATTCCCATATTTTCGTGTGCTTTAGCCCACGCCTTCCAAGGGGTCCCGGGAAACGCGGACCCCGATCGCCTAAAAATTTTCCGGACTATCAAATACGACCTAAGGTACCATTTTTCACCGCCCCACCATGATCGTTCCAAATGCTTTGCATTTTTCGGCCAAAAAACTAGAACTCCGCGCGATTTGCATATTTTAGTGTGCTATAGCTTACGCCTTCCGAGTGGTCTCAGGAGCCGTGGACCCCGATCGCCTAAAATTTTCCGGGCCATCAAATATGACCTAAGGAACCATAGTCACCGCCCCTCCATGATCGTTCCTCATTTATTGCATTTTTCGGCCAAAAAACTAGAATTCCGCTCGATTACCATATTTTTGTGTGCTATTGCCCACGCCTTCCGAGTGGGCCTGGCCGCCAGACTCGGATCGCCTAAAAAATATGCGGGCCATCAATTAGGACCTAAGGAACCATAGTCACCGCCTCGCCATGATCGTTCCTCATTTTTTGCATTTTTTGGCAAAAAAACTAGAATTCCGCCCGATTCCCATATTTTTGTGTCCTATCGCCCACGCTTTCCGAATGGGTCGGGCCCCCCGGAGCCGGATCGTTTAAAAATTTTCCGGACTATCAAATACGACCTAAGGAACCATAGTTACCGCCCCGCCATGATTGTTCCTAGTCTTTTGCGTTTTTCAGCCAAAAAATTAGAATTCCGCGCGATTTCCATATTTCCCGGGAACCCCGAACCCCGATCGCCTAAAACTTTTCCGGGCCATCAAATACAACCTAAGGAACCATTGTAACCACCCCGCCATGATCGTTCCTCATTTTTTGCGTTTTTCGGCAAAACAACTAGAATTCCGCGCGATTCCCATATTTTTGTGTGTTATAGCCCACGCCTTCCGAGTGTTCCCGGGACCTCCTGACCCCTATCGCCTAAAATTTTTCCGGACTATCAAATACGACCTAAGGAACCATAGTATCCGCCCCGCCATGATCGTTCCTCATTTTTTGCATTTTTCGGCCAAACAACTAGAATTCCGCGCGATTCCCATATTTTTGTGTGTTATAGCCCACGCTTTCCGAGTGGTCCAGAGACCTCCGGACCCCTATCGGCTAATATTTTTCCGGACTATCAAATAAGACCAAAGGAACCATAGTCACCGCCCTGCCAAGATCTTTCCACATTTTTTGCATGTTACTGAAAAAGACCTAGAATTTCGCCCGATTCCCATATTTTTGTGTGCTATACCCACGCATTCCGAGTGGTCCCAAGAGCCGCGGACCCCGATCGCCTAAAATTTTTCCAGGCAATCAAATACGACCTAAGGAACCATAGTATCCGCCCCGCCATGATCGTTCCTTATTTTTTGCGTTTTTCGGCCAAATAACTAGAATTCCGCGCGATTCCCATATTTTTGTGTGTTATAGCCCACACCATCCGAGTGGTCCCGAGACCTCCGGACCCCTATCGCCTAAAATTTTTCCGGACTATCAAATACGACCTAAGGAACCATAGTCACCGCCCAGCCATGATCTTTCTTAGTTTTTTCCGTTTTTCGGCCAAAAAACTAGAATTTCGCGCGATTCCCATATTTTCGTATACTATAGCCCACGCCTTCCAAGTGAACCTGGGAACTCCGGACCCCTATCGCCTAAAAATTTTCCGGACTATCAAATACGACCTAAGGAACCATAGTCACCGCCCAGCCATGATCATTCCTCATTTGTTGCGTTTTTCGGCCAAAAAACTAGAATTCCGCCCGATTACAATATTTTTGTGTGCTATTGCCCACCCTTCCAAGTGGTTCCGGGACCCCCGGACCCCGATCGCCTAAAAATTTTCCGGGCCATCAAATACTACCTAAGGAACCATCGTTCCTCATTTTTTGCATATTTCGGCCAAAAAACTAGAATTACGCCCGATTCCCATATTTTCGTGTGCTATACCCACGCCTTCCAAGTGGTCCGGAGAGCCGCGGACCCCGATCGCCTAAAAATTTTTCGGACTATAAAATACGACCTAAGGTACCATAGTAACCGCCCCACCATGATCGTTCCAAATGCTTTGCATTTTTCGGCCAAACAACTAGAATTCCGCGCGATTCCCATATTTTTGTGTGTTATATCCCACGCCTTACGAGTGGTCCCGGGACCTCCGGACCCCTATCGCCTAATATTTTTCCGGATTATCAAATATGACCTAAGGAACCATAGTCACCGCCCAGCCATGATCATTCCTCATTTGTTGCGTTTTTCGGCCAAAAAACTAGAATTCCGCCCGATTACAATATTTTTGTGTTCTATTGCCCACCCTTCCAAGTGGTTCCGGGACCTTCGGACCCCATAGTCACCACCTCGCCATGATCGTTCCTCATTTTTTGCATTGTTTGGGCAAAAAACTAGAATTCCGCCCGATTCCCATATTTCTGTGTGTTATCGCCCACGCCTTCCGAGTGGGTCGGGCCCCCGGAGCCGGATCGCCTAAAAATTTTCCGGACTATCAAATACGACCTAAGGAACCATAGTCACCGCCCCGCCATGATCGTTCCTAGTCTTTTGCGTTTTTCAGCCAAAAAACTAGAATTTCGCGCGATTTCCATATTTTCGTGTGCAAAGCCCACGCCTTCCAAGGGGTCCCGGGAACCCCGAACCCCGATCGCCTAAAAATTTTCCGGGCCATCAAATACAACCTAAGGAACCATAGTAACCACCCCGCCATGATCGTTCCTCATTTTTTACGTTTTTCGGCCAAACAACTAGAATTACGCGCGATTCCCATATTATTGTGTGTTATAGCCCACGCCTTCCGAGTGGTCCCGGGACCTCCTGACCCCTATCGCCTCATTTTTTGCATTTTTCGGCCAAAAAACTAGAATTACGCCCGATTCCCATATTTTCGAGTGCTATACCAACGCCTTCCAAGTGGTCCGGGGAGCCGCGGACCCCGATCGCCTAAAATTTTTCCGGACTATCAAATATGACCTAAGGTACCATATTCACCGCCCCACCATGATCGTTCCAAATGCTTTGCATTTTTCGGCCAAAAAACTAGATCTCCGCGCGATTTGCATATTTTAGTGTGCTATAGCTTACGCCTTCCGAGTGGTCCCGAGAGCCGTGGACCCCGATCGCCTAAAACTTTTCGGGCCATCAAATATGACCTAAGGAACCATAGTCACCGCCTCGCCATGATCGTTCCTCATTTATTGCGTTTTCGGCCAAAAAACTAGAATTCCGCTCGATTACCATATTTTTGTGTGCTATTGCCCACGCCTTCCGAGTGGGCCAGGCCGCCGGTCTCGGATCGCCTAAAAAAATTTTGGGCCATCAATTAAGACCTAAGGAACCATAGTAACCCCCTCGCCATGATCGTTCCTCATTTTTTGCATTTTTTGGCCAGAAAACTAGAATTCCGCCGGATTCCCATATTTTTGTGTGCTATCGCCCACGCCTTCCGAGTGGGTCGGGCCCCCGGAGCCGGATCGCCTAAAATTTTTCCGGACTATCAAATATGACCTAAGGAACCTTAGTCAGCACCCCGCCATGATCGTTCCTAGTCTTTTGCGTTTTTCAGCAAAAAAACTAGAATTTCGCGCGATTTCCATATTTTCGTGTGCTTTAGCCCACGCCTTCCAAGGGGTCCCGGAAACCCCGAACCCCGATCGCCTAAAAATTATCCGGGCCATCAAATACGACCTAAGGAACCATAGTAACCACCCTGCCATGATCGTTCCTCATTGTTTGCATTTTTCGGCCAAACAACTAGAATTCCGCGCGATTCCCATATTTTTGTGTGTTATAACCCACGCCTTCCGAGTGGTCCCGGGACCTCCTGACCCCTATCGCCTAAAATTTTTCCGGACTATCAAATACGACCTAAGGAACCATAGTATCCGCCCCGCCATGATCGTTCCTTACTTTTTGCGTTTTTCGGCCAAACAACTAGAATTCCGCGCGATTACCATATTTTTATGTGTTATAGCCCACGCCTTCCGAGTGGTCGCGGGACCTCCGGACCCCTATCGCCTAATATTTTTCCGGACTATCAAATAAGACCAAAGGAACCATAGTCACCGCCCTGTCATGATCTTTCCACATTTTTTGCATGTTACTGAAAAAGACCTAGAATTTCGCCCGATTCCCATATTTTCGTGTTCTATACCCACGCATTCCGAGTGGTCCCAAGAGCCGCGAACCCCGATCGCCTAAAAATTTTCCGGGCAATCAAATACGACCTAAGGAACAATAGTATCCATCCCGCCATGATCATTCCTTATTTTTTGCGTTTTTCGGCCAAACAACTAGAATTTCGCGCGATTGCCATATTTTTGTGTGTTATAGCCCACACCTTCCGAGTGGTCCCGGGACCTCCGGACCCCTATCGCCTAAAATTTTTCCGGACTATCAAATACGACCTAAGGAACCATAGTATCCGCCCTGCCATGATCGTTCCTCATTTTTTGTGTTTTTCGGCCAAACAACTAGAATTCCGCGTGATCCCATATTTTTGTGTGTTATAGCCCACGCCTTCCGAGTGGTCCCGGGTCTCCGGACCCCTATCGCCTAAATTTTTTCTGGACTATCAAATAAGACCTAAGGAACCATAGTCACCGCCCAGCCATGATCGTTCCTAGTTTTTTCTATTTTTCGGCCAAAAAACTAGAATTCCGCGCGATTCCTATATTTTCGTGTCCTATAGCCCACGCCTTCCAAGTGAACCCGGGAACTCCGGACCCCTATCGCCTAAAATTTTTTCGGACTATCAAATACGACCTAAGGAACCAAAGTCACCGCCCAGCCATGATCATTCCTCATTTGTTGCTTTTTTCGGCCAAACAACTAGAATTCTGCCCGATTACAATATTTTTGTGTGCTATTGCCCACGCCTTCCGAGTGGCCCGGGCCACCTGTCTCGTATCGCCTAAAAAATTTTCGGGCCATCAGTTAAGACCTAAGGAACCATAGTCACCGCCTCGCCATGATCGTTCCTCATTTTTTGCATTTTTTGGCCAAAAAACTAGAATTCCGCCCGATTCCCATATTTTTGTGTGCTATCGCCCACGCCTTCCGAGTGGGTCGGGCCCCCCGGAGCCGGATCGCCTAAAAATTTTCCGGACTATCAAATACAACCTATGGAACCATAGTCACCGCCCGCCATGATCGTTCCTAGTCTTTTGCGTTTTTCAGCCAAAAAACTAGAATTTCGCGCGATTTCCATATTTTTGTGTGCTTTAGCCCACGTCTTCCAAGGGGTCCCGGGAACCCCGAACCCCGATCGCCTAAAAATTTTCCGGGCCATCAAATACGACCTAAGGAACTATAGTAACCACCCCGCCATGATCGTTCCTCATTTTTTGCGTTTTTCGGCTAAACAACTAGAATTACGCGCGATTCCCATATTATTGTGTGTTATAGCCCACGCCTTCCGAGTGGTCCCGGGACCTCCTGACCCCTATCGCCTCATTTTTTGCGTTTTTCGGCCAAAAAACTAGAATTACGCCCGATTCCCATATTTTCGAGTGCTATACCAACGCCTTCCAAGTGGTCCGGGGAGCCGCGGACCCCGATCGCCTAAAATTTTTCCGGACTATCAAATACGACCTAACGTACCATATTCACCGCCCCACCATGATCGTTCCAAATGCTTTGCATTTTTCGGCCAAAAAACTAGATCTCTGCGCGATTTGCATATTTTAGTGTGCTATAGCTTACGCCTTCCGAGTGGTCCCGAGAGCCGTGGACCCCGATCGCCTAAAAATTTTTGGGCCATCAAATATGACCTAAGGAACCATAGTCACCGCCCCGCCATGATCGTTCCTCATTTATTGCGTTTTCGTCCAAAAAACTAGAATTCCGCTCGATTACCATATTTTTGTGTGCTATTGCCCACGCCTTCCGAGTGGGCCGGGCCGCCGGTCTCGGATCGCCTAACAAACTTTTGGGCCATCAATTAATACCTAAGGAACCATAGTCACCACCTCGCCATGATCGTTCCTCATTTTTTGCATTTTTTGGCCAGAAAACTAGAATTCCGCCCGATTCCCATATTTTTGTGTGCTATCGCCCATGCCTTCCGAGTGGGTCGGGCCCCCCGGAGCCGGATCGCCTAAAAATTTTCTGGACTATCAAATACGACCTAAGGAACCTTAGTCACCACCCCGCCATGATCGTTCCTAGTCTTTTGCATTTTTCAGCCAAAAAACTAGAATTTCGCGCGATTTCCATATTTTCGTGTGCTTTAGCCCACGCCTTCCAAGGGGTCCCGGAAACCACGAACCCCGATCGCCTAAAAATTATCCGGGCCATCAAATACGACCTAAGGAACTATAGTAACCACCCCGCCATGATCGTTCCTCATTGTTTGTGTTTTTCGGCCAAACAACTAGAATTCCGCGCGATTCCCATATTTTTGTGTGTTATAACCCACGCCTTCCGAGTGGTCCCGGGACCTCCTGACCCCTATGACCTAAACTTTTTCCGGACTATCAAATACGACCTAATGAACCATAGTATCCGCCCCGCCATGATCATTCCTTACTTTTTGCGTTTTTCGGCCAAACAACTAGAATTCCGCGCGATTCCCATATTTTTGTGTGTTATAGCCCACGCCTTCCGAGTGGTCGCGGGACCTCCGGACCCCTATCGCCTAATATTTTTCCGGACTATCAAATAAGACCAAAGGAACCATAGTCACCGCCCTGTCAAGATCTTTCCACATTTTTTGCATGTTACTGAAAAAGACCTAGAATTTTGCCCGATTCCCATATTTTCGTGTTCTATACCCACGCATTCCGAGTGGTCCCAAGAGCCGCGGACCCCGATCGCCTAAAAATTTTCCGGGCAATCAAATACGACCTAAGGAACAATAGTATCCGTCCCGCCATGATCGTTCCTTATTTTTTGCATTTTTCGGCCAAACAACTAGAATTCCGCGCGATTGCCATATTTTTGTGTGTTATAGCCCACACCTTCCGAGTGGTCCCGGGACCTCCGGACCCCTATCGCCTAAAATTTTTCCGGACTATCAAATACGACCTAAGGAACCATAGTATCCGCCCCGCCATGATCGTTCCTCATTTTTTGTGTTTTTCGGCCAAACAACTAGAATTCCGCGCGATCCCATATTTTTGTGTGTTATAGCCCACGCCTTCTGAGTGGTCCCGGGTCTCCGGACCCCTATCGCCTAAAATTTTTCCGGACTATCAAATAAGACCTAAGGAACCATAGTCACCGCCCAGCCATGATCGTTCTTAGTTTTTTCCGTTTTTCGGCCAAAAAACTAGAATTCCGCGCGGTTCCCATATTTTTGGGTCCTATAGCCCACGCCTTCCAAGTGAACCCGGGAACTCCAGACCCCTATCGCCTAAAAGTTTTCCGGACTATCAAATACGACCTAAGGAACCATAGTCACCGCCCAGCCATGATCATTCCTCATTTGTTGCGTTTTTCGGCCAAAAAACTAGTTTTCTACCCCGATTACAATATTTTTGTTTGCTATTGCCCACCCTTCCAAGTGGTTCCGGGACCCCCGGACCCCGATCGCCTAAAATGTTTCCGAGCCATCAAATACTACCTAAGGAACTATAGTAACCGCCCCGCCATCATCGTTTCTCATTTTTTGCATTTTTCGGCCAAAAAACTAGAATTATGCCCGATTCCCATATTTTCGTGTGCTTTAGCCCACGCCTTCCAAGGGGTCCCGGGAAACGCGGACCCCGATCGCCTAAAAATTTTCCGGACTATCAAATACGACCTAAGGTACCATAGTCACCGCCCCACCATGATCGTTCCAAATGCTTTGCATTTTTCGGCCAAAAAACTAGAACTCCGCGCGATTTGCATATTTTAGTGTGCTATAGCTTACGCCTTCCGAGTGGTCCCGGGAGCCGTGGACCCCGATTGCCTAAAATTTTCCGGGCCATTAAATATGACCTAAGGAACCATAGTAACCGCCCCTCCATGATCGTTCCTCATTTATTGCGTTTTTCGGCCAAAAAACTAGAATTCCGCTCGATTACCATATTTTTGTGTGCTATTGCCCACGCCTTCCGAGTGGGCCGGGCCGCCGGTCTCGGATTGCCTAAAAACTTTTCGGGCTATCAATTAAGACCTAAGGAACCATAGTCACCGCCCCACCATGATCGTTTCTCATTTTTTGTGTTTTTCGGCCAAACAACTAGAATTCCGCGCGATCCCATATTTTTGTGTGTTATAGCCCACGCCTTCCGAGTGGTCCGGGGTCTCCGGACCCCTATCGCCTAAATTTTTTCCGGACTATCTAATAAGACCTAAGGAACCATAGTCACCACCCAGCCATGATCGTTCCTAGTTTTTTCTATTTTTCGGCCAAAAAACTAGAATTCCGCGCGATTCCCATATTTTCGTGTCCTATGGCCCACGCCTTCCAAGTGAACCCGGGAACTCCGGACCCCTATCGCCTAAAATTTTTCCGGACTATCAAATACGACCTAAGGAACCAAAGTCACCGCCCAGCTATGATCATTCCTCATTTGTTGCGTTTTTCGGCCAAACAACTAGAATTCCGCCTGATTACAATATTTTTGTGTGCTATTGCCCACCCTTCCAAGTGGTTCCGGGACCCCCGGACCCCGATCGCTTAAAATTTTTCCGGGCCATCAAATACGACCTAAGGAACCATAGTAACCGCTCCGCCATCATCGTTTCTCATTTTTTGCATTTTTCGGCCAAAACACTAGAATTACGCCCGATTCCCATATTTTCGTGTGCTATACCCACGCCTTCCAAGTGGTCCGGGGAGCCGCGGACCCCGATCGCCTAAAATTTTTCCGGACTATCAAATACGACCTAAGGTACCATAGTCACCGCCCCACCATGATCGTTCCAAATGCTTTGCATTTTTCGGCCAAAAAACTAGAACTCCGCGCGATTTGCATATTTTAGTGTGCTATAGCTTACGCCTTCCGAGTGGTCCCGGGAGCCGTGGACCCCGAGTGGTCACCGCCCTGCCATGATCGTTCCTCATTTATTGCGTTTTTCGGCCAGAAAACTAGAATTCCGCTCGATTACCATATTTTTGTGTGCTATTGCCCACGCCTTCCGAGTGGCCAGGGCCACCTGTCTCGGATCGCCTAAAAAATTTTCGGGCCATCAATTAAGACCTAAGGAACCATAGTCACCGCCCGCCATGATCGTTCCTAGTCTTTTGCGTTTTTCAGCCAAAAAACTAGAATTTCGCGCGATTTCCATATTTTTGTGTGCTTTAGCCCACGTCTTCCAAGGGGTCCCGGGAACCCCGAACCCCGATCGCCTAAAAATTTTCCGGGCCATCAAATACGACCTAAGGAACCATAGTAACCACCCCGCCATGATCGTTCCATATTTTTTGCGTTTTTCGGCCAAACAACTAGAATTCCGCGCGATTCCCATATATTTGTGTGTTATAGCCCACGCCTTCCGAGTGGTCCCGGGACCTCCTGACCCCTATCGCCTAAAATTTTTCCGGACTATCAAATACGACCTAAGGAACCATAGTATCCAACCCGCCATGATCGTTCCTCATTTTTTGCATTTTTCGGCCAAACAACTAGAATTCCGCGCGATTCCCATATTTTTGTGTGTTATATCCCACGCCTTCCGAGTGGTCCCGGGACCTCCGGACCCCTATCGCCTAATATTTTTCCGGACTATCAAATAAGACCAAAGGAACCATAGTCACCGCCCTGCCAAGATCTTTCCAAATTATTTGCATGTTACTGAAAAAGACCTAGAATTTCTCCCGATTCCCATATTTTCGTGTGCTATACCCACGCATTCCGAGTGGTCCGAAGAGCCGCGGACCCCGATTGCCTAAAATTTTTTCGGGCAATCAAATACGACCTAAGGAACCATAGTATCCGCCCCGCCATGATCGTTCCTTATTTTTTGCGATTTTCGGCCAAACAACTAGAATTCCGCGCGATTCCCATATTTTTGTGTGTTATAGCCCACACCTTCCGAGTGCTCCCGGGACCTCCGGACCCCTATCGCCTAAAAATTTTCCGGACTATCAAATACGACCTAAGGAACCATAGTATCCGCCCCGCCATGATCGTTCCTCATTTTTTGTGTTTTTCGGACAAACAACTAGAATTCCGTGCGATCCCATATTTTTGTGTGTTATAGCCCACGCCTTCCGAGTGGTCCCGGGTCTCCGGACCCCTATCGCCTAAAATTTTTCCGGACTATCAAATAAGACCTAAGGAACCATAGTCACCGCCCAGCCATGATCGTTCCTAGTTTTTTCTATTTTTCGGCCAAAAAACTAGAATTCCGCGCGATTCCCATATTTTCGTGTCCTATAGCACACGCCTTCCAAGTGAACCCGGGAACTCCGGACCCCTATCGCCTAAAATTTTTCCGGACTATCAAATACGACCTAAGGAACCATAGTATCTGCCCCGCCATGATCGTTCCTCATTTTTTGTGTTTTTCGGCCAAACAACTAGAATTCTGCGCGATCCCATATTTTTGTGTGTTATATAGCCCACGCCTTCCGAGTGGTCCTGGGTCTCCGGACCCCTATCGCCTAAAATTTTTCCAGACTATCAAATAAGTCCTAAGGAATCATAGTCACCGCCCAGCCATAATCGTTCCTAGTTTTTTTCTCTTTTTCGGCCAAAAAACTAGAATTCCGCGCGATTCCCATATTTTCGTGTCGTATAGCCCACGCCTTCCAAGTGAACCCGGGTACTCCGGACCCCTATCGCCTAAAATTTTTCCGGACTATCAAATACGACCTAAGGAACCATAGTCACTGCCCAGCCATGATCATTCCTCATTTGTTGAATTTTTCGGCCAAAAAACTAGAATTCCGCCCGATTACAATATTTTTGTGTGCTATTGCACACCCTTCCAAGTGGTTCCGGGACCCACTGACCCCGATCGCCTAAAATTTTTCCGGGCAGTCAAATACGACCTAAGGAACCATAGTAACCACCTCGCCATGATCGTTCCTCATTTTTTGCATTTTTCGGCCAAACAACTAGAATTCCGCGCGATTCCCATATTTTTGTGTGCTATAGCTCACGCCTTCTGAGTGGTCCCGGGACCTCCTGACCCCTATCGCCTAAAATTTTTCCGGACTATCAAATACGGCCTAAGGAACCATAGTATCCGCCCCGCCATGATCGTTCCTCATTTTTTGCGTTTTTCGGCCAAACAACTAGAATTCCGCGCGATTCCCATATTTTTGTGTGTTATATCCCACGCCTTCCGAGTGGTCCCGGGACCTCCGGACCCCTATCGCCTAATATTTTTCCGGACTATCAAATAAGACCAAAGGAACCATAGTCACCGCCCTGCCAAGATCTTTCCAAATTATTTGCATGTTACTGAAAAAGACCTAGAATTTCGTCCGATTCCCATATTTTCGTGTGCTATACCCACGCATTCCGAGTGGTCCCAAGAGCCGCGGACCCCGATCGCCTAAAATTTTTTCGGGCAATCAAATACGACCTAAGGAACCATAGAATCCGCCCCGCCATGATCGTTCCTTATTTTTTGCGATTTTCGGCCAAACAACTAGAATTCCGCGCGATTCCCATATTTTTGTGTGTTATAGCCCACACCTTCCGAGTGGTCCCGAGACCTCCGGACCCCTATCGCCTAAAATTTTTCCGGACTATCAAATACGACCTAAGGAACCAATAGTATCCACCCCGCCATGATCGTTCCTCATTTTTTGTGTTTTTCGGACAAACAACTAGAATTCCGCGCGATTCCCATATTTTTGTGTGCTATAGCCCACGCCTTCCGAGTGGTCCCGGGACCTCCTGACCCCAATCGCCTAAAATTTTTCCGGACTATCAAATACGACCTAAGGAACCATAGTATCCGCCCCGCCATGATCGTTCCTCATTTTTTGCATTTTTCGGCCAAACAACTAGAATTCCGCGCGATTCCCATATTTTTGTGTGTTATATCCCACGCCTTTCGAGTGGTCCCGGGACCTCCGGACCCCTATCGCCTAATATTTTTCCGGACTATGAAATAAGACCAAAGGAACCATAGTCACCGCCCTGCCAAGATCTTTCCAAATTATTTGCATGTTACTGAAAAAGACCTAGAATTTCTCCCGATTCCCATATTTTCGTGTGCTATACCCACGCATTCCGAGTGCTCCCAAGAGCCGCGGACCCCGATCGCCTAAAATTTTTCCGGGCAATCAAATACGACCTAAGGAACCATAGTATCCGCCCCGCCATGATCGTTCCTTATTTTTTGCGATTTTCGGCCAAACAACTAGAATTCCGCGCGATTCCCATATTTTTGTGTGTTATAGCCCACACCTTCCGAGTGCTCCCGGGACCTCCGGACCCCTATCGCCTAAAAATTTTCCGGACTATCAAATACGACCTAAGGAACCATAGTATCCGCCCCGCCATGATCGTTCCTCATTTTTTGTGTTTTTCGGACAAACAACTAGAATTCTGTGCGATCCCATATTTTTGTGTGTTATAGCCCACGCCTTCCGAGTGGTCCCGGGTCTCCGGACCCCTATCGCCTAAAATTTTTCCGGACTATCAAATAAGACCTAAGGAACCATAGTCACCGCCCAGCCATGATCGTTCCTAGTTTTTTCTATTTTTCGGCCAAAAAACTAGAATTCCGCGCGATTCCCATATTTTCGTGTCCTATAGCACACGCCTTCCAAGTGAACCCGGGAACTCCGGACCCCTATCGCCTAAATTTTTTCCGGACTATCAAATACGACCTAAGGAACCATAGTATCCGCCCCGCCATGATCGTTCCTCATTTTTTGTGTTTTTCGGCCAAACAACTAGAATTCTGCGCGATCCCATATTTTTGTGTGTTATATAGCCCACGCCTTACGAGTGGTCCTGGGTCTCCGGACCCCTATCGCCTAAAATTTTTCCAGACTATCAAATAAGACCTAAGGAACCATAGTCACCGCCCAGCCATGATCGTTCCTAGTTTTTTCTGTTTTTCGGCCAAAAAACTAGAATTCCGCGCGATTCCCATATTTTCGTGTCGTATAGCCCACGCCTTCCAAGTGAACTCGGGAACTCCGGACCCCTATCGCCTAAAATTTTTCCGGACTATCAAATACGACCTAAGGAACCATAGTCACTGCCCAACCATGATCATTCCTCATTTATTGCATTTTCGGCCAAAAAACTAGAATTCCGCCCCGCCATGATCGTTCCTCATTTTTTGCGTTTTTCGGCCAAACAACTAGAATTCCGCGCGATTCCCATATTTTTGTGTGTTATATCCCACGCCTTCCGAGTGGTCCCGGGACCTCCGGACCCCTATCGCCTAATATTTTTCCGTACTATCAAATAAGACCAAAGGAACCATAGTCACCGCCCTGCCAAGATCTTTCCAAATTATTTGCATGTTACTGAAAAAGACCTAGAATTTCGTCCGATTCCCATATTTTCGTGTGCTATACCCACGCATTCCGAGTGGTCCCAAGAGCCGCGGACCCCGATCGCCTAAAATTTTTTCGGGCAATCAAATACGACCTAAGGAACCATAGTATCCGCCCCGCCATGATCGTTCCTTATTTTTTGCGATTTTCGGCCAAACAACTAGAATTCCGCGCGATTCCCATATTTTTGTGTGTTATAGCCCACACCTTCCGAGTGGTCCCGGGACCTCCGGACCCCTATCGCCTAAAATTTTTCCGGACTATCAAATACGACCTAAGGAACCATAGTATCCACCCCGCCATGATCGTTCCTCATTTTTTGTGTTTTTCGGACAAACAACTAGAATTCCGCGCGATTCCCATATTTTTGTGTGCTATAGCCCACGCCTTCCGAGTGGTCCCGGGACCTCCTGACCCCAATCGCCTAAAATTTTTCCGGACTATCAAATACGACCTAAGGAACCATAGTATCCGCCCCGCCATGATCGTTCCTCATTTTTTGCATTTTTCGGCCAAACAACTAGAATTTCGCGCGATTCCCATATTTTTGTGTGTTATATCCCACGCCTTTCGAGTGGTCCCGGGACCTCCGGACCCCTATCGCCTAATATTTTTCCGGACTATGAAATAAGACCAAAGGAACCATAGTCACCGCCCTGCCAAGATCTTTCCAAATTATTTGCATGTTACTGAAAAAGACCTAGAATTTCTCCCGATTCCCATATTTTCGTGTGCTATACCCACGCATTCCGAGTGCTCCCAAGAGCCGCGGACCCCGATCGCCTAAAATTTTTCCGGGCAATCAAATACGACCTAAGGAACCATAGTATCCGCCCCGCCATGATCGTTCCTTATTTTTTGCGATTTTCGGCCAAACAACTAGAATTCCGCGCGATTCCTATATTTTTGTGTGTTATAGCCCACACCTTCCGAGTGCTCCCGGGACCTCCGGACCCCTATCGCCTAAAAATTTTCCGGACTATCAAATACGACCTAAGGAACCATAGTATCCGCCCCGCCATGATCGTTCCTCATTTTTTGTGTTTTTCGGACAAACAACTAGAATTCCGTGCGATCCCATATTTTTGTGTGTTATAGCCCACGCCTTCCGAGTGGTCCCGGGTCTCCGGACCCCTATCGCCTAAAATTTTTCCGGACTATCAAATAAGATCTAAGGAACCATAGTCACCGCCCAGCCATGATCGTTCCTAGTTTTTTCTATTTTGCGGCCAAAATACTAGAATTCCGCGCGATTCCCATATTTTCGTGTCCTATAGCACACGCCTTCCAAGTGAACCCGGGAACTCCGGACCCCTATCGCCTAAAATTTTCCGGACTATCAAATACGACCTAAGGAACCATAGTATCCGCCCCGCCATGATCGTTCCTCATTTTTTGCGTTTTTCGGCCAAACAACTAGAATTTCGCGCGATTCCCATATTTTTGTGTGTTATAGCCCACGCCTTCCGAGTGGTCCCGGGACCTCCGGACCCCTATCGCCTAATATGTTTCCGGACTATCAAATAAGACCTAAGGAACCATAGTAACCACCCCGCCATGATCGTTCCTCATTGTTTGCATTTTTCGGCCAAACAACTAGAATTCCGCGCGATTCCCATATTTTTGTGTGTTATAGCCCACGCCTTCCGAGTGGTCCCGGGACCTCCTGACCCCTATCGCCTAAAATTTTTCCGGACTATCAAATACGACCTAAGGAACCATAGTATCCACCCCGCCATGATCGTTCCTTATTTTTTGCGATTTTCGGCCAAACAACTAGAATTCCGCGCGATTCCCATATTTTTGTGTGTTATAGCCCACACCTTCCGAGTGGTCCCGAGACCTCCGGACCCCTATCGCCTAAAATTTTTCCGGACTATCAAATACGACCTAAGGAACCATAGTATCCACCCCGCCATGATCGTTCCTCATTTTTTGTGTTTTTCGGACAAACAACTAGAATTCCGCGCGATTCCCATATTTTTGTGTGCTATAGCCCACGCCTTCCGAGTGGTCCCGGGACCTCCTGACCCCAATCGCCTAAAATTTTTCCGGACTATCAAATACGACCTAAGGAACCATAGTATCCGCCCCGCCATGATCGTTCCTCATTTTTTGCATTTTTCGGCCAAACAACTAGAATTCCGCGCGATTCCCATATTTTTGTGTGTTATATCCCACGCCTTTCGAGTGGTCCCGGGACCTCCGGACCCCTATCGCCTAATATTTTTCCGGACTATGAAATAAGACCAAAGGAACCATAGTCACCGCCCTGCCAAGATCTTTCCAAATTATTTGCATGTTACTGAAAAAGACCTAGAATTTCTCCCGATTCCCATATTTTCGTGTGCTATACCCACGCATTCCGAGTGCTCCCAAGAGCCGCGGACCCCGATCGCCTAAAATTTTTCCGGGCAATCAAATACGACCTAAGGAACCATAGTATCCGCCCCGCCATGATCGTTCCTTATTTTTTGCGATTTTCGGCCAAACAACTAGAATTCCGCGCGATTCCCATATTTTTGTGTGTTATAGCCCACACCTTCCGAGTGCTCCCGGGACCTCCGGACCCCTATCGCCTAAAAATTTTCCGGACTATCAAATACGACCTAAGGAACCATAGTATCCGCCCCGCCATGATCGTTCCTCATTTTTTGTGTTTTTCGGACAAACAACTAGAATTCTGTGCGATCCCATATTTTTGTGTGTTATAGCCCACGCCTTCCGAGTGGTCCCGGGTCTCCGGACCCCTATCGCCTAAAATTTTTCCGGACTATCAAATAAGACCTAAGGAACCATAGTCACCGCCCAGCCATGATCGTTCCTAGTTTTTTCTATTTTTCGGCCAAAAAACTAGAATTCCGCGCGATTCCCATATTTTCGTGTCCTATAGCACACGCCTTCCAAGTGAACCCGGGAACTCCGGACCCCTATCGCCTAAATTTTTTCCGGACTATCAAATACGACCTATGGAACCATAGTATCCGCCCCGCCATGATCGTTCCTCATTTTTTGTGTTTTTCGGCCAAACAACTAGAATTCTGCGCGATCCCATATTTTTGTGTGTTATATAGCCCACGCCTTACGAGTGGTCCTGGGTCTCCGGACCCCTATCGCCTAAAATTTTTCCAGACTATCAAATAAGACCTAAGGAACCATAGTCACCGCCCAGCCATGATCGTTCCTAGTTTTTTCTGTTTTTCGGCCAAAAAACTAGAATTCTGCGCGATTCCCATATTTTCGTGTCGTATAGCCCACGCCTTCCAAGTGAACTCGGGAACTCCGGACCCCTATCGCCTAAAATTTTTCCGGACTATCAAATACGACCTAAGGAACCATAGTCACTGCCCAACCATGATCATTCCTCATTTATTGCATTTTCGGCCAAAAAACTAGAATTCCGCCCCGCCATGATCGTTCCTCATTTTTTGCGTTTTTCGGCCAAACAACTAGAATTCCGCGCGATTCCCATATTTTTGTGTGTTATATCCCACGCCTTCCGAGTGGTCCCGGGACCTCCGGACCCCTATCGCCTAATATTTTTCCGTACTATCAAATAAGACCAAAGGAACCATAGTCACCGCCCTGCCAAGATCTTTCCAAATTATTTGCATGTTACTGAAAAAGACCTAGAATTTCGTCCGATTCCCATATTTTCGTGTGCTATACCCACGCATTCCGAGTGGTCCCAAGAGCCGCGGACCCCGATCGCCTAAAATTTTTTCGGGCTATCAAATACGACCTAAGGAACCATAGTATCCACCCCGCCATGATCGTTCCTTATTTTTTGCGATTTTCGGCCAAACAACTAGAATTCCGCGCGATTCCCATATTTTTGTGTGTTATAGCCCACACCTTCCGAGTGGTCCCGAGACCTCCGGACCCCTATCGCCTAAAATTTTTCCGGACTATCAAATACGACCTAAGGAACCATAGTATCCACCCCGCCATGATCGTTCCTCATTTTTTGTGTTTTTCGGACAAACAACTAGAATTCCGCGCGATTCCCATATTTTTGTGTGCTATAGCCCACGCCTTCCGAGTGGTCCCGGGACCTCCTGACCCCAATCGCCTAAAATTTTTCCGGACTATCAAATACGACCTAAGGAACCATAGTATCCGCCCCGCCATGATCGTTCCTCATTTTTTGCATTTTTCGGCCAAACAACTAGAATTCCGCGCGATTCCCATATTTTTGTGTGTTATATCCCACGCCTTTCGAGTGGTCCCGGGACCTCCGGACCCCTATCGCCTAATATTTTTCCGGACTATGAAATAAGACCAAAGGAACCATAGTCACCGCCCTGCCAAGATCTTTCCAAATTATTTGCATGTTACTGAAAAAGACCTAGAATTTCTCCCGATTCCCATATTTTCGTGTGCTATACCCACGCATTCCGAGTGCTCCCAAGAGCCGCGGACCCCGATCGCCTAAAATTTTTCCGGGCAATCAAATACGACCTAAGGAACCATAGTATCCGCCCCGCCATGATCGTTCCTTATTTTTTGCGATTTTCGGCCAAACAACTAGAATTCCGCGCGATTCCCATATTTTTGTGTGTTATAGCCCACACCTTCCGAGTGCTCCCGGGACCTCCGGACCCCTATCGCCTAAAAATTTTCCGGACTATCAAATACGACCTAAGGAACCATAGTATCCGCCCCGCCATGATCGTTCCTCATTTTTTGTGTTTTTCGGACAAACAACTAGAATTCTGTGCGATCCCATATTTTTGTGTGTTATAGCCCACGCCTTCCGAGTGGTCCCGGGTCTCCGGACCCCTATCGCCTAAAATTTTTCCGGACTATCAAATAAGACCTAAGGAACCATAGTCACCGCCCAGCCATGATCGTTCCTAGTTTTTTCTATTTTTCGGCCAAAAAACTAGAATTCCGCGCGATTCCCATATTTTCGTGTCCTATAGCACACGCCTTCCAAGTGAACCCGGGAACTCCGGACCCCTATCGCCTAAATTTTTTCCGGACTATCAAATACGACCTATGGAACCATAGTATCCGCCCCGCCATGATCGTTCCTCATTTTTTGTGTTTTTCGGCCAAACAACTAGAATTCTGCGCGATCCCATATTTTTGTGTGTTATATAGCCCACGCCTTACGAGTGGTCCTGGGTCTCCGGACCCCTATCGCCTAAAATTTTTCCAGACTATCAAATAAGACCTAAGGAACCATAGTCACCGCCCAGCCATGATCGTTCCTAGTTTTTTCTGTTTTTCGGCCAAAAAACTAGAATTCCGCGCGATTCCCATATTTTCGTGTCGTATAGCCCACGCCTTCCAAGTGAACTCGGGAACTCCGGACCCCTATCGCCTAAAATTTTTCCGGACTATCAAATACGACCTAAGGAACCATAGTCACTGCCCAACCATGATCATTCCTCATTTATTGCATTTTCGGCCAAAAAACTAGAATTCCGCCCCGCCATGATCGTTCCTCATTTTTTGCGTTTTTCGGCCAAACAACTAGAATTCCGCGCGATTCCCATATTTTTGTGTGTTATATCCCACGCCTTCCGAGTGGTCCCGGGACCTCCGGACCCCTATCGCCTAATATTTTTCCGTACTATCAAATAAGACCAAAGGAACCATAGTCACCGCCCTGCCAAGATCTTTCCAAATTATTTGCATGTTACTGAAAAAGACCTAGAATTTCGTCCGATTCCCATATTTTCGTGTGCTATACCCACGCATTCCGAGTGGTCCCAAGAGCCGCGGACCCCGATCGCCTAAAATTTTTTCGGGCAATCAAATACGACCTAAGGAACCATAGTATCCGCCCCGCCATGATCGTTCCTTATTTTTTGCGATTTTCGGCCAAACAACTAGAATTCCGCGCGATTCCTATATTTTTGTGTGTTATAGCCCACACCTTCCGAGTGGTCCCGGGACCTCCGGACCCCTATCGCCTAAAATTTTTCCGGACTATCAAATACGACCTAAGGAACCATAGTATCCACCCCGCCATGATCGTTCCTCATTTTTTGTGTTTTTCGGACAAACAACTAGAATTCCGCGCGATTCCCATATTTTTGTGTGCTATAGCCCACGCCTTCCGAGTGGTCCCGGGACCTCCTGACCCCAATCGCCTAAAATTTTTCCGGACTATCAAATACGACCTAAGGAACCATAGTATCCGCCCCGCCATGATCGTTCCTCATTTTTTGCATTTTTTGGCCAAACAACTAGAATTTCGCGCGATTCCCATATTTTTGTGTGTTATATCCCACGCCTTTCGAGTGGTCCCGGGACCTCCGGACCCCTATCGCCTAATATTTTTCCGGACTATGAAATAAGACCAAAGGAACCATAGTCACCGCCCTGCCAAGATCTTTCCAAATTATTTGCATGTTACTGAAAAAGACCTAGAATTTCTCCCGATTCCCATATTTTCGTGTGCTATACCCACGCATTCCGAGTGCTCCCAAGAGACGCGGACCCCGATCGCCTAAAATTTTTCCGGGCAATCAAATACGACCTAAGGAACCATAGTATCCGCCCCGCCATGATCGTTCCTTATTTTTTGCGATTTTCGGCCAAACAACTAGAATTCCGCGCGATTCCTATATTTTTGTGTGTTATAGCCCACACCTTCCGAGTGCTCCCGGGACCTCCGGACCCCTATCGCCTAAAAATTTTCCGGACTATCAAATACGACCTAAGGAACCATAGTATCCGCCCCGCCATGATCGTTCCTCATTTTTTGTGTTTTTCGGACAAACAACTAGAATTCCGTGCGATCCCATATTTTTGTGTGTTATAGCCCACGCCTTCCGAGTGGTCCCGGGTCTCCGGACCCCTATCGCCTAAAATTTTTCCGGACTATCAAATAAGATCTAAGGAACCATAGTCACCGCCCAGCCATGATCGTTCCTAGTTTTTTCTATTTTGCGGCCAAAATACTAGAATTCCGCGCGATTCCCATATTTTCGTGTCCTATAGCACACGCCTTCCAAGTGAACCCGGGAACTCCGGACCCCTATCGCCTAAAATTTTCCGGACTATCAAATACGACCTAAGGAACCATAGTATCCGCCCCGCCATGATCGTTCCTCATTTTTTGCGTTTTTCGGCCAAACAACTAGAATTTCGCGCGATTCCCATATTTTTGTGTGTTATAGCCCACGCCTTCCGAGTGGTCCCGGGACCTCCGGACCCCTATCGCCTAATATGTTTCCGGACTATCAAATAAGACCTAAGGAACCATAGTAACCACCCCGCCATGATCATTCCTCATTGTTTGCATTTTTCGGCCAAACAACTAGAATTCCGCGCGATTCCCATATTTTTGTGTGTTATAGCCCACGCCTTCCGAGTGGTCCCGGGACCTCCTGACCCCTATCGCCTAAAATTTTTTCGGACTATCAAATACTACCTAAGGAACCATAGTATCCGCCCCGCCATGATCGTTCCTCATTTTTTGCATTTTTCGGCCAAACAACTAGAATTCCGCGCGATTCCCATATTTTCGTGTCGTATAGCCCACGCCTTCCAAGTGAACTCGGGAACTCCGGACCCCTATCGCCTAAAATTTTTCCGGACTATCAAATACGACCTAAGGAACCATAGTCACTGCCCAACCATGATCATTCCTCATTTATTGCATTTTCGGCCAAAAAACTAGAATTCCGCCCCGCCATGATCGTTCCTCATTTTTTGCGTTTTTCGGCCAAACAACTAGAATTCCGCGCGATTCCCATATTTTTGTGTGTTATATCCCACGCCTTCCGAGTGGTCCCGGGACCTCCGGACCCCTATCGCCTAATATTTTTCCGTACTATCAAATAAGACCAAAGGAACCATAGTCACCGCCCTGCCAAGATCTTTCCAAATTATTTGCATGTTACTGAAAAAGACCTAGAATTTCGTCCGATTCCCATATTTTCGTGTGCTATACCCACGCATTCCGAGTGGTCCCAAGAGCCGCGGACCCCGATCGCCTAAAATTTTTTCGGGCAATCAAATACGACCTAAGGAACCATAGTATCCGCCCCGCCATGATCGTTCCTTATTTTTTGCGATTTTCGGCCAAACAACTAGAATTCCGCGCGATTCCTATATTTTTGTGTGTTATAGCCCACACCTTCCGAGTGGTCCCGGGACCTCCGGACCCCTATCGCCTAAAATTTTTCCGGACTATCAAATACGACCTAAGGAACCATAGTATCCACCCCGCCATGATCGTTCCTCATTTTTTGTGTTTTTCGGACAAACAACTAGAATTCCGCGCGATTCCCATATTTTTGTGTGCTATAGCCCACGCCTTCCGAGTGGTCCCGGGACCTCCTGACCCCAATCGCCTAAAATTTTTCCGGACTATCAAATACGACCTAAGGAACCATAGTATCCGCCCCGCCATGATCGTTCCTCATTTTTTGCATTTTTCGGCCAAACAACTAGAATTTCGCGCGATTCCCATATTTTTGTGTGTTATATCCCACGCCTTTCGAGTGGTCCCGGGACCTCCGGACCCCTATCGCCTAATATTTTTCCGGACTATGAAATAAGACCAAAGGAACCATAGTCACCGCCCTGCCAAGATCTTTCCAAATTATTTGCATGTTACTGAAAAAGACCTAGAATTTCTCCCGATTCCCATATTTTCGTGTGCTATACCCACGCATTCCGAGTGCTCCCAAGAGCCGCGGACCCCGATCGCCTAAAATTTTTCCGGGCAATCAAATACGACCTAAGGAACCATAGTATCCGCCCCGCCATGATCGTTCCTTATTTTTTGCGATTTTCGGCCAAACAACTAGAATTCCGCGCGATTCCTATATTTTTGTGTGTTATAGCCCACACCTTCCGAGTGCTCCCGGGACCTCCGGACCCCTATCGCCTAAAAATTTTCCGGACTATCAAATACGACCTAAGGAACCATAGTATCCGCCCCGCCATGATCGTTCCTCATTTTTTGTGTTTTTCGGACAAACAACTAGAATTCCGTGCGATCCCATATTTTTGTGTGTTATAGCCCACGCCTTCCGAGTGGTCCCGGGTCTCCGGACCCCTATCGCCTAAAATTTTTCCGGACTATCAAATAAGATCTAAGGAACCATAGTCACCGCCCAGCCATGATCGTTCCTAGTTTTTTCTATTTTGCGGCCAAAATACTAGAATTCCGCGCGATTCCCATATTTTCGTGTCCTATAGCACACGCCTTCCAAGTGAACCCGGGAACTCCGGACCCCTATCGCCTAAAATTTTCCGGACTATCAAATACGACCTAAGGAACCATAGTATCCGCCCCGCCATGATCGTTCCTCATTTTTTGCGTTTTTCGGCCAAACAACTAGAATTTCGCGCGATTCCCATATTTTTGTGTGTTATAGCCCACGCCTTCCGAGTGGTCCCGGGACCTCCGGACCCCTATCGCCTAATATGTTTCCGGACTATCAAATAAGACCTAAGGAACCATAGTAACCACCCCGCCATGATCATTCCTCATTGTTTGCATTTTTCGGCCAAACAACTAGAATTCCGCGCGATTCCCATATTTTTGTGTGTTATAGCCCACGCCTTCCGAGTGGTCCCGGGACCTCCTGACCCCTATCGCCTAAAATTTTTTCGGACTATCAAATACTACCTAAGGAACCATAGTATCCGCCCCGCCATGATCGTTCCTCATTTTTTGCATTTTTCGGCCAAACAACTAGAATTCCGCGCGATTCCCATATTTTCGTGTCGTATAGCCCACGCCTTCCAAGTGAACTCGGGAACTCCGGACCCCTATCGCCTAAAATTTTTCCGGACTATCAAATACGACCTAAGGAACCATAGTCACTGCCCAACCATGATCATTCCTCATTTATTGCATTTTCGGCCAAAAAACTAGAATTCCGCCCCGCCATGATCGTTCCTCATTTTTTGCGTTTTTCGGCCAAACAACTAGAATTCCGTGCGATTCCCATATTTTTGTGTGTTATATCCCACGCCTTCCGAGTGGTCCCGGGACCTCCGGACCCCTATCGCCTAATATTTTTCCGTACTATCAAATAAGACCAAAGGAACCATAGTCACCGCCCTGCCAAGATCTTTCCAAATTATTTGCATGTTACTGAAAAAGACCTAGAATTTCGTCCGATTCCCATATTTTCGTGTGCTATACCCACGCATTCCGAGTGGTCCCAAGAGCCGCGGACCCCGATCGCCTAAAATTTTTTCGGGCAATCAAATACGACCTAAGGAACCATAGTATCCGCCCCGCCATGATCGTTCCTTATTTTTTGCGATTTTCGGCCAAACAACTAGAATTCCGCGCGATTCCTATATTTTTGTGTGTTATAGCCCACACCTTCCGAGTGGTCCCGGGACCTCCGGACCCCTATCGCCTAAAATTTTTCCGGACTATCAAATACGACCTAAGGAACCATAGTATCCACCCCGCCATGATCGTTCCTCATTTTTTGTGTTTTTCGGACAAACAACTAGAATTCCGCGCGATTCCCATATTTTTGTGTGCTATAGCCCACGCCTTCCGAGTGGTCCCGGGACCTCCTGACCCCAATCGCCTAAAATTTTTCCGGACTATCAAATACGACCTAAGGAACCATAGTATCCGCCCCGCCATGATCGTTCCTCATTTTTTGCATTTTTCGGCCAAACAACTAGAATTTCGCGCGATTCCCATATTTTTGTGTGTTATATCCCACGCCTTTCGAGTGGTCCCGGGACCTCCGGACCCCTATCGCCTAATATTTTTCCGGACTATGAAATAAGACCAAAGGAACCATAGTCACCGCCCTGCCAAGATCTTTCCAAATTATTTGCATGTTACTGAAAAAGACCTAGAATTTCTCCCGATTCCCATATTTTCGTGTGCTATACCCACGCATTCCGAGTGCTCCCAAGAGCCGCGGACCCCGATCGCCTAAAATTTTTCCGGGCAATCAAATACGACCTAAGGAACCATAGTATCCGCCCCGCCATGATCGTTCCTTATTTTTTGCGATTTTCGGCCAAACAACTAGAATTCCGCGCGATTCCTATATTTTTGTGTGTTATAGCCCACACCTTCCGAGTGCTCCCGGGACCTCCGGACCCCTATCGCCTAAAAATTTTCCGGACTATCAAATACGACCTAAGGAACCATAGTATCCGCCCCGCCATGATCGTTCCTCATTTTTTGTGTTTTTCGGACAAACAACTAGAATTCCGTGCGATCCCATATTTTTGTGTGTTATAGCCCACGCCTTCCGAGTGGTCCCGGGTCTCCGGACCCCTATCGCCTAAAATTTTTCCGGACTATCAAATAAGATCTAAGGAACCATAGTCACCGCCCAGCCATGATCGTTCCTAGTTTTTTCTATTTTGCGGCCAAAATACTAGAATTCCGCGCGATTCCCATATTTTCGTGTCCTATAGCACACGCCTTCCAAGTGAACCCGGGAACTCCGGACCCCTATCGCCTAAAATTTTCCGGACTATCAAATACGACCTAAGGAACCATAGTATCCGCCCCGCCATGATCGTTCCTCATTTTTTGCGTTTTTCGGCCAAACAACTAGAATTTCGCGCGATTCCCATATTTTTGTGTGTTATAGCCCACGCCTTCCGAGTGGTCCCGGGACCTCCGGACCCCTATCGCCTAATATGTTTCCGGACTATCAAATAAGACCTAAGGAACCATAGTAACCACCCCGCCATGATCGTTCCTCATTGTTTGCATTTTTCGGCCAAACAACTAGAATTCCGCGCGATTCCCATATTTTTGTGTGTTATAGCCCACGCCTTCCGAGTGGTCCCGGGACCTCCTGACCCCTATCGCCTAAAATTTTTTCGGACTATCAAATACTACCTAAGGAACCATAGTATCCGCCCCGCCATGATCGTTCCTCATTTTTTGCATTTTTCGGCCAAACAACTAGAATTCCGCACGATTCCCATATTTTTGTGCGTTATAGCCCACGCCTTCCGAGTGGTCCCGGGACCTCCGGACCCCTATCGCCTAATATTTTTCTGGACTATCAAATAAGACCAAAGGAACCATAGTCACCGCCCTGTCAAGATCTTTCCACATTTTTTGCATGTTACTGAAAAAGACCTAGAATTTCGCCCGATTCCCATATTTTCGTGTGCTATACCCACGCATTCTGAGTGGTCCCAAGAGCCGCGGACCTCGATCGCCTAAAATTTTTCCGGGCAATCAAATATGACCTAAGGAACCATAGTATCCGCCCCGCCATGATCGTTCCTTATTTTTTGCGATTTTCGGCCAAACAACTAGAATTCCGCGCGATTCCCGTATTTTTGTGTGTTATAGCCCACACCTTCCGAGTGGTCCCGGGACCTCCGGAACCCCTATCGCCTAAACTTTTTCCGGACTATCAAATACGACCTAAGGAACCATAGTATCCACCCCGCCATGATCGTTCCTCATTTTTTGTGTTTTTCGGCCAAACAACTAGAATTCCGTGCGATCCCATATTTTTTTGTGTTATAGCCCACGCCTTCCGAGTGGTCCCGGGTCTCCGGACCCCTATCGCCTAAAATTTTTCCGGACTATCAAATAAGATCTAAGGAACCATAGTCACCGCCCAGCCATGATCGTTCCTAGTTTTTTCTATTTTGCGGCCAAAATACTAGAATTCCGCGCGATTCCCATATTTTCGTGTCCTATAGCACACGCCTTCCAAGTGAACCCGGGAACTCCGGACCCCTATCGCCTAAAATTTTCCGGACTATCAAATACGACCTAAGGAACCATAGTATCCGCCCCGCCATGATCGTTCCTCATTTTTTGCGTTTTTCGGCCAAACAACTAGAATTTCGCGCGATTCCCATATTTTTGTGTGTTATAGCCCACGCCTTCCGAGTGGTCCCGGGACCTCCGGACCCCTATCGCCTAATATTTTTCCGGACTATCAAATAAGACCTAAGGAACCATAGTAACCACCCCGCCATGATCGTTCCTCATTGTTTGCGTTTTTCGGCCAAACAACTAGAATTCCGCGCGATTCCCATATTTTTGTGTGTTATAGCCCACGCCTTCCGAGTGGTCCCGGGACCTCCTGACCCCTATCGCCTAAAATTTTTTCGGACTATCAAATACGACCTAAGGAACCATAGTATCCGCCCCGCCATGATCGTTCCTCATTTTTTTCGTTTTTCGGCCAAACAACTAGAATTCCGCGCGATTCCCATATTTTTGTGTGTTATAGCCCACGCCTTCCGAATGGTCCCGGGACCTCCGGACCCCTATCGGCTAATATTTTTCCGGACTATCAAATAAGACCAAAGGAACCATAGTCACCGCCCTGTCAAGATCTTTCCACATTTTTTGCATGTTATTGAAAAAGACCTAGAATTTCGCCCGATTCCCATATTTTCGTGTGCTATACCCACGCATTCCGAGTGGTCCCAAGAGCCGCGGACCCCAATCGCCTAAAATTTTTCCGGGCAATAAAATACGACCTAAGAAACCATAGTATCCGCCCCGCCATGATCGTTCCTTATTTTTTGCGATTTTCGGCCAAACAACTAGAATTCCGCGCGATTCCAATATTTTTGTGTGTTATAGCCCACACCTTCTGAGTGGTCCCGGGACCTCCTTACCCCTATCGCCTAAAATTTTTTCGGACTATCAAATACGACCTAAGGAACCATAGTATCCGCCCCGCCATGATCTTTCCTCATTTTTTGCGTTTTTCGGCCAAACAACTAGAATTTCGCGCGATTCCCATATTTTTGTGTGTTATAGCCCACGCCTTCCGAGTGGTCCCGGGACCTCCGTACCCCTATCCCCTAATATTTTTCCGGACTATCAAATAAGACCTAAGGAACCATAGACACCGCCCTGTCAAGATCTTTCCACATTTTTTGCATGTTACTGAAAAAGACCTAGAATTTCGCCCGATTCCCATATTTTCGTGTGCTATTGCCCACGCCTTCCGAGTGGTCCCAAGAGCCGCGGACCCCGATCGCCTAAAATTTTTCCGGTGAATCAAATACGACCTAAGGAACCATAGTATCTGCCACGCCATGATCGTTCCTTATTTTTTGCATTTTTCGGCAAAACAACTAGAATTCCGCGCGATTCCCCTATTTTTGTGTGTTATAGCCCACACCTTCCGAGTGGTCCCGGGACCTCCGGACCCCTATCGCCTAAAAATTTTCCGGACTATCAAATACGACCTAAGGAACCATAGTATCCGTCCCGCCATGATCGTTCCTCATTTTTTGTGTTTTTCGGCCAAACAACTAGATTTCCGCGCGATCCCATATTTTTGTGTGTTATATAGCCCACGCCTTCCGAGTGGTCCTGGGTCTCCGGACCCCTATCGCCTAAAATTTTTCCGGACTATCAAATAAGACCTAAGGAACCATAGTCACCGCCCAGCCATGATCGTTCCTAGTTTTTTCTGTTTTTCGGCCAAAAAACTAGAATTCCGCGCGATTCCCATATTTTTGTGTGTTATAGCCCACACCTTCCGAGTGGTCCCGGGACCTCCGGACCCCTATCGCCTAAAATTTTTTCGGACTATCAAATACGACCTAAGGAACCATAGTATCCGCCCAGCCATGATCGTTCCTCATTTTTTGCATTTTTCGGCCAAACAACTAGAATTCCGCGCGATTCCCATATTTTTGTGTGTTATAGCCCACGCCTTCCGAGTGGTCCCGGGACTTCCGGACCCCTATCGCCTAATATTTTTCCGGACTATCAAATAAGACCAAAGGAACCATAGTCACCGCCCTGTCAAGATCTTTCCACATTTTTTGCATGTTACTGAAAAAGACCTAGAATTTCGCCTGATTCCCATATTTTCGTGTGCTATACCCACGCATTCCGAGTGGTCCCAAGAGCCGCGGACCCCGATCGCCTAAAAATTTTCCGGGCAATAAAATATGACCTAAGGAACCATAGTATCCGCCCCGCCATGATCGTTCCTTATTTTTTGCGATTTTCGGCCAAACAACTAGAATTCCGCGCGATTCCCATATTTTTGTGTGTTATAGCCCACACCTTCCGAGTGGTCCCGGGACCTCCGGATCCCTATCGCCTAAAATTTTTCCGGACTATCAAATACGACCTAAGGAACCATAGTATCCGCCCCGCCATGATCTTTCCTCATTTTTTGCGTTTTTCGGCCAAACAACTAGAATTTCGCGCGATTCCCATATTTTTGTGTGTTATAGCCCACGCCTTCCGAGTGGTCCCGGGACCTCCGGACCCCTATCGCCTAATATTTTTCCGGACTATCAAATAAGACCTAAGGAACCATAGTAACCACCCCGCCATGATCGTTCCTCATTGTTTGCGTTTTTCGGCCAAACAACTAGAATTCCGCGCGATTCCCATATTTTTGTGTGTTATAGCCCACGCCTTCCGAGTGGTCCCGGGACCTCCTGACCCCTATCGCCTAAAATATTTTCGGACTATCAAATACGACCTAAGGAACCATAGTATCCGCCCCGCCATGATCGTTCCTCATTTTTTGCATTTTTCGGCCAAACAACTAGAATTCCGCGCGATTCCCATATTTTTGTGTGTTATAGCCCACGCCTTTCGAGTGGTCCCGGGACCTCCGGATCCCTATCGCCTAATATTTTTCCGGACTATCAAATAAGACCAAAGGAACCATAGTCACCGCCCTGTCAAGATCTTTCCACATTTTTTGCATGTTACTGAAAAAGACCTAGAATTTCGCCCGATTCCCATATTTTCGTGTGCTATACCCACGCATTCTGAGTGGTCCCAAGATCCGCGGACCCCGATCGCCTAAAAATTTTCCGGGCAATCAAATATGACCTAAGGAACCATAGTATCTGCCCCGCCATGATCGTTCCTTATTTTTTGTGATTTTCGGCCAAACAACTAGAATTCCGCGCGATTCCCGTATTTTTGTGTGTTATAGCCCACACCTTCCGAGTGGTCCCGGGACCTCCGGACCCCTATCGCCTAAACTTTTTCCGGACTATCAAATACGACCTAAGGAACCATAGTATCCACCCCGCCATGATCGTTCCTCATTTTTTGTGTTTTTCGGCCAAACAACTAGAATTCCGTGCGATCCCATATTTTTGTGTGTTATAGCCCACGCCTTCCGAGTGGTCCCGGGTCTCTGGACCCCTATCGCCTAAAATTTTTCCGGACTATCAAATAAGACCTAAGGAACCATAGTCACCGCCCAGCCATGATCGTTCCTAGTTTTTTCTGTTTTTCGGCCAAAAAACTAGAATTCCGCGCGATTCCCATATTTTCGTGTCCTATAGCACACGCCTTCCAAGTGAACCCGGGAACTCCGGACCCCTATCGCCTAAAATTTTTCCGGACTATCAAATACGACCTAAGGAACCATAGTATCCGCCCCGCCATGATCGTTCCTTATTTTTTGCGTTTTTCGACCAAACACCTAGAATTTCGCCCGATTCCCATATTTTCGTGTGCTATACCCACGCATTCCGAGTGGTCCCAAGAGCCGCGGACCCCGATCGCCTAAAATTTTTCCGGGCAATCAAATACGACCTAAGGAACCATAGTATCCGCCCCGCCATGATCGTTCCTTATTTTTTGCATTTTTCGGCCAAACAACTAGAATTCCGCGCGATTCCCATATTTTTGTGTGTTATAGCCCACACCTTCCGAGTGGTCCCGGGACCTCCGGACCCCTATCGCCTAAAAATTTTCCGGACTATCAAATACGACCTAAGGAACCATAGTATCCGCCCCGCCATGATCGTTCCTCATTTTTTGTGTTTTTCGGCCAAACAACTAGAATTCCGCGCGATCCCATATTTTTGTGTGTTATATAGCCCACGCCTTCCGAGTGGTCCTGGGTCTCCGGACCCCTATCGCCTAAAATTTTTCCAGACTATCAAATAAGACCTAAGGAACCATAGTCACCGCCCAGCCATGATCGTTCCTAGTTTTTTCTGTTTTTCGGCCAAAAAACTAGAATTCCGCGCGATTCCCATATTTTCGTGTCCTATAGCACACGCCTTCCAAGTGAACCCGGGAACTCCGAACCCCTATCGCCTAAAATTTTTCCGGACTATCAAATACGACCTAAGGAACCATAGTATCCGCCCCGCCATGATCGTTCCTCATTTTTTGCGTTTTTCGGCCAAACATCTAGAATTTCGCGCGATTCCCATATTTTTGTGTGTTATAGCCCACGCCTTCCGAGTGGTCCCGGGACCTCCGGACCCCTATCGCCTAATATTTTTCCGGACTATCAAATAAGACCTAAGGAACCATAGTAACCACCCCGCCATGATCGTTCCTCATTGTTTGCGTTTTTCGGCCAAACAACTAGAATTCCGCGCGATTCCCATATTTTTGTGTGTTATAGCCCACGCCTTCCGAGTGGTCCCGGGACCTCCTGACCCCTATCGCCTAAAATTTTTTCGGACTATCAAATATGACCTAAGGAAGCATAGTATCCCCCCTGCCATGATCGTTCCTCATTTTTTGCTTTTTTGGGCCAAAAAACTAGAATTCCGCGCGATTCCCATATTTTTGTGTGTTATAGCCCACGCCTTCCGAGTGGTCCCGGGACCTCCGGACCCCTATCGCTTAATATTTTTCCAGACTATCAAATTAGACCAAAGGAACCATAGTCACCGCCCTGTCAAGATCTTTCCACATTTTTTGCATGTTACTGAAAAAGACCTAGAATTTCGCCCGATTCCCATATTTTCGTGTGCTATACCCACACATTCCGAGTGGTCCCAAGAGCCGCGGACCCCAATCGCCTAAAATTTTTCCGGGCAATAAAATACGACCTAAGGAACCATAGTATCCGCCCCGCCATGATCGTTCCTTATTTTTTGCGATTTTCGGCCAAACAACTAGAATTCCGCGCGATTCCCATATTTTTGTGTGTTATAGCCCACACCTTCCGAGTGGTCCCGGGACCTCCGGATCCCTATCGCCTAAAATTTTTCCGGACTATCAAATAAGACCTAAGGAACCATAGACACCGCCCTGTCAAGATCTTTCCACATTTTTTGCATGTTACTGAAAAAGACCTAGAATTTTGCCCATTTCCCATATTTTCGTGTGCTATTGCCCAAGCCTTCCGAGTGGTCCCAAGAGCCGCGGACCCCGATCGCCTAAAATTTTTCCGGGCAATCAAATACGACCTAAGGAACCATAGTATCTGCCACTCCATGATCGTTCCTTATTTTTTGCATTTTTCGGCCAAACAACTAGAATTCCGCGCGATTCCCATATTTTTGTGTGTTATAGCCCACACCTTCCGAGTGGTCCCGGGACCTTCGGACCCCTATCGCCTAAAATTTTTCCGGACTATCAAATACGACCTAAGGAACCATAGTATCCGCCCCGCCATGATCGTTCCTCATTTTTTGTGTTTTTCGGCCAAACAACTAGAATTCCGCGCGATCCCATATTTTTGTGTGTTATATAGCCCACGCCTTCCGAGTGGTCCTGGGTCTCCGGACCCCTATCGCCTAAAATTTTTCCAGACTATCAAATAAGACCTTAGGAACCATAGTCACCGCCTAGCCATGATCGTACCTAGTTTTTTCTATTTTTCGGCCAAAAAACTAGAATTCCGCGCGATTCCCATATTTTCGTGTCCTATAGCCCACGCCTTCCAAGTGAACCCGGGAACTCCGGACCCCTATCGCCTAAAATTTTTCCGTACTATCAAATACGACCTAAGGAACCATAGTCACCGCCCAGCCATGATCATTCCTCATTTGTTGCATTTTTCGGCCAAAAAACTAGAATTCCGCCCGATTACAATATTTTTGTGTGCTATTGCCCACCCTTCCAAGTGGTTCCGGGACCTACTGACCCCGATCGCCTAAAATTTTTCCGGGCCGTCAAATACGACCTAAGGAACCATAGTAACCACCTCGCCATGATCATTCCTCATTTTTTGCATTTTTCGGCCAAACAACTAAAATTCCGCGCGATTCCCATATTTTTGTGTGCTATAGCCCACGCCTTCCGAGTGTACCCGGGACCTCCTGACCCCTATCGCCTAAAATTTTTCCGGACTATCAAATACGACCTAAGGAACCATAGTATCTGCCCCGCCATGATCGTTCCTCATTTTTTGCATTTTTCGGCCAAACAACTAGAATTCTGCGCGATTCCCATATTTTTGTGTATTATATCCCACGCCTTCCGAGTGGTCCCGGGACCTCCGGACCCCTATCGCCTAATATTTTTCCGGACTATCAAATTAGACCAAAGGAACCATAGTCACCGCCCTGCCAAGATCTTTCCAAATTATTTGCATGTTACTGAAAAAGACCTAGAATTTCGCCCGATTCCCATATTTTCGTGTGCTATACCCACGCATTCCGAGTGGTCCCAAGAGCCGCGGACCCCAATCGCCTATAATTTTTCCGGGCAATAAAATACGACCTAAGGAACCATAGTATCCATCCCGCCATGATTGTTCCTTATTTTTTGCGATTTTCGGCCAAACAACTAGAATTCCGCGCGATTCCCATATTTTTGTGTGTTATAGCCCACACCTTCCGAGTGGTCCCGGGACCTCCGGATCCCTATCTCCTAAAATTTTTCCGGACTATCAAATAAGACCTAAGGAACCATAGTATCCACTCCGCCATGATCGTTCCTCATTTTTTGTGTTTTTCGGCCAAACAACTAGAATTCCGTGCGATCCCATATTTTTGTGTGTTATAGCCCATGCCTTCCGAGTGGTCCCGGGTCTCTTGACCCCTATCGCCTAAAATTTTTCCGGACTATCAAATAAGACTTAAGGAACCATAGTCACCGCCCAGCCATGATCGTTCCTAGTTTTTTCTATTTTTCGGCCAAAAAACTAGAATTCCGCGCGATTCCCATATTTTCGTGTCCTATAGCACACGCCTTCCAAGTGAACCCGGGAACTCCGGACCCCTATCGCCTAAATTTTTTCCGGACTATCAAATACGACCTAAGGAACCATAGTATCCGCCCCGCCATGATCGTTCCTCATTTTTTGCGTTTTTCGGCCAAACAACTAGAATTTCGCGCGATTCCCATATTTTTGTGTGTTATAGCCCACGCCTTCCGAGTGGTCCCGGGACCTCCGTACCCCTATCCCCTAATATTTTTCCGGACTATCAAATAAGACCTAAGGAACCATAGACACCGCCCTGTCAAGATCTTTCCACATTTTTTGCATGTTACTGAAAAAGACCTAGAATTTCGCCCGATTCCCATATTTTCGTGTGCTATTGCCCACGCCTTCTGAGTGGTCCCAAGAGCCGCGGACCCCGATCGCCTAAAATTTTTCCGGGGAATCAAATAAGACCTAAGGAACCATAGTATCTGCCACGCCATGATCGTTCCTTATTTTTTGCATTTTTCGGCCAAACAACTAGAATTCCGCGCGATTCCCATATTTTTGTGTGTTATAGCCCACACCTTCCGAGTGGTCCCGGGACCTCCGGACCCCTATCGCCTAAAAATTTTCCGGACTATCAAATACGACCTAAGGAACCATAGTATCCGCCCCGCCATGATCGTTCCTCATTTTTTGTGTTTTTCGGCCAAACAACTAGAATTCCGCGCGATCCCATATTTTTGTGTGTTATATAGCCCACGCCTTCCGAGTGGTCCTGGGTCTCCGGACCCCTATCGCCTAAAATTTTTCCGGACTATTAAATAAGACCTAAGGTACCATACTCACCGCTTAGCCATGATCGTTCCTAGTTTTTTCTATTTTTCGGCCAAAAAACTAGAATTCCGCGCGATTCCCATATTTTCGTGTCCTATAGCACACGCCTTCCAAGTGAACCCGGGAACTCCGGACCCCTATCGCCTAAAATTTTTCCGGACTATCAAATACGACCTAAGGAACCATAGTATTCGCCCCGCCATGATCGTTCCTCATTTTTTGCATTTTTCGGCCAAACAACTAGAATTTCGCGCGATTCCCATATTTTTGTGTGTTATAGCCCACGCCTTCCGAGTGGTCCCGGGACCTCCGGACCCCTATCGCCTAATATTTTTCCGGACTATCAAATAAGACCAAAGGAACCATAGTCACCGCTCTGCCAAGATCTTTCCAAATTATTTGCATGTTACTGAAAAAGACCTAGAATTTCGCCCGATTCCCATATTTACGTGTGCTATACCCACGCATTCCGAGTGGTCCCAAGAGCCGCGGACCCCAATCGCCTAAAAATTTTCCGGGCAATAAAATACGACTTAAGGAACCATAGTATCCGCCCCGCCATGATCGTTCCTTATTTTTTGCGATTTTCGGCCAAACAACTAGAATTCCGCGCGATTCCCATATTTTTGTGTGTTATAGCCCACACCTTCCGAGTGGTCCCGGGACCTCCGGATCCCTATCGCCTAAAATTTTTCCGGACTATCAAATAAGACCTAAGGAACCATAGACACCGCCCTGTCAAGATCTTTCCACATTTTTTGCATGTTACTGAAAAAGACCTAGAATTTCGCCCGATTCCCATATTTTCGTGTGCTATTGCCCACGCCTTCCGAGTGGTCCCAAGAGCCGCGGACCCCGATCGCCTAAAATTTTTCCGGGCAATCAAATACGACCTAAGGAACCGTAGTATCTGCCACGCCATGATCGTTCCTTATTTTTTGCATTTTTCGGCCAAACAACTAGAATTCCGTGCGATTCCCATATTTTTGTGTGTTATAGCCCACACCTTCCGAGTGGTCCCGGGACCTCCGGACCCCTATCGCCTAAAATTTTTCCGGACTATCAAATACGACCTAAGAAACCATAGTATCCGCCCCGCCATGATCGTTCCTCATTTTTTGTGTTTTTCGGCCAAACAACTAGAATTCCGCGCGATCCCATATTTTTGTGTGTTATATAGCCCACGCCTTCCGAGTGGTCCTGGGTCTCCGGAACACTATCGCCTAAAATTTTTCTACATTTTTCAGTATAATACTAATGATTTATCTATATTTCTATCGTTTATTGCTATTGAATAATTGGCACTTATTATGAATTTAAATTTTTGGTATATGAGATTTCCTTTTATTGCACTTATTATGCTTTTTTCTATAGGTTGGATTATTCTATCATCTGCTAAATATATTTCTATAGGGGTATCTATTCCTTCTCTAAAACATGCTTTTATTAGTATTTCAGTTCCTCCTAGGTGTTTAAGTGTCTCCGGACCCCTATCGCCTAAAATTTTTCCGGACTATCAAATAAGACCTAAGGAACCATAGTCACCGCCTAGCCATGATCGTTCCTAGTTTTTTCTGTTTTTCGGCCAAAAAAATAGAATTCCGCGCGATTCCCATATTTTCGTGTCCTATAGCACACGCATTCCAAGTGAACCCGGGAACTCCGGTCCCCTATCGCCTAAAATTTTTCCGGACTATCAAATATGACCTAAGGAACCATAGTATCCGCCCCGCCATGATCGTTCCTCATTATTTGCATTTTTCGGCCAAACAACTAGAATTTCGCGCGATTCCCATATTTTTGTGTGTTATAGCCCACGCCTTCCGAGTGGTCCCGGGACCTCCGGACCCCTATCGCCTAATATTTTTCCGGACTATCAAATAAGACCAAAGGAACCATAGTCACCGCTCTGCCAAGATCTTTCCAAATTATTTGCATGTTACTGAAAAAGACCTAAAATTTCGCCCGATTCCCATATTTACGTGTGCTATACCCACGCATTCCGAGTGGTCCCAAGAGCCGCGGACCCCAATCGCCTAAAAATTTTCCGGGCAATTAAATACGAGCTAAGGAACCATAGTATCCGCCCCTCCATGATCGTTCCTTATTTTTTGCGATTTTCGGCCAAACAACTAGAATTCCGCGCGATTCCCATATTTTTGTGTGTTATAGCCCACACCTTCCGAGTGGTCCCGGGACCTCCTATTGCCTAAAAATTTTCCGGAATATCAAATACGACCTAAGGAACCATAGTATCCGCCCCGCCATGATCGTTCCTCATTTTTTGTGTTTTTCGGCCAAAAAACTAGAATTCCGCGCGATCCCATATTTTTGTGTGTTATATAGCCCACGCCTTCCGAGTGGTCCTGGATCTCCGAACCCCTATCGCCTAAAATTTTTCCAGACTATCAAATAAGACCTAAGGAACCATAGTCAGCGCCCAGCCATGATCGTTCCTAGTTTTTTTTGTTTTTCGGCCAAAAAACTAGAATTCCGCGCGATTCCCATATTTTCGTGTCCTATAGCCCACGCCTTCCAAGTGAACCCGGGAACTCCGGACCCCTATCGCCTAAAATTTTTCGGTACTATCAAATACGACTTAAGGAACCATAGTCACCTCCCAGCCATGATCATTCCTCATTTGTTGCGTTTTTCGGCCAAAAAACTAGAATTCCGCCCGATTACAATATTTTTGTGTGCTATTGCCCACCCTTCCAAGTGGTTCCGGGACCCACTGACCCCGATCGCCTAAAATTTTTCCGGGCCGTCAAATACGACCTAAGGAACCATAGTAACCACCTCGCCATGATCGTTCCTCATTTTTTGCATTTTTCGGCCAAACAACTAGAATTCCGCGCGATTCCCATATTTTTGTGTGCTATAGCCCACGCCTTCCGAGTGTACCCGGGACCTCCTGACCCCTATCGCCTAAAATTTTTCCGGACTATCAAATACGACCTAAGGAACCATAGTATCCGCCCCGCCATGATCGTTCCTCATTTTTTGCGTTTTTCGGCCAAACAACTAGAATTCCGCGCGATTCCCATATTTTTGTGTGTTATATCCCACGCCTTCCGAGTGGTCCCGGGACCTCCGGACCCCTATCGCCTAATATTTTTCCGGACTATCAAATAAGACCAAAGGAACCATAGTCACCGCCCTACCAAGATCTTTCCAAATTATTTGCATGTTACTGAAAAAGACCTAGAATTTCGCCCGATTCCCATATTTTCGTGTGCTATACCCACGCATTCCGAGTGGTCCCAAGAGCCGCGGACCCCAATCGCCTATAATATTTCCGGGCAATAAAATACGACCTAAGGAACCATAGTATTTGCCCCGCCATGATTGTTCCTTATTTTTTGCGATTTTCGGTCAAACAACTAGAATTCCGCGCGATTCCCATATTTTTGTGTGTTATAGCCCACACCTTCTGAGTGGTCCCGGGACCTCCGGATCCCTATCTCCTAAAATTTTTCCGGACTATCAAATATGACCTAAGGAACCATAGTATCCACTCCGCCATGATCGTTCCTCATTTTTTGTGTTTTTCGGCCAAACAACTAGAATTCCGTGCGATTCCCATATTTTTGTGTGTTATAGCCCACGCCTTCCGAGTGGTCCCGTGACCTCCGGACCCCTATCGCCTAATATTTTTCCGGACTATCAAATAAGACCAAAGGAACCATAGTTACCGCCTTGCCAAGACCTTTCCAAATTATTTGTATGTTACTGAAAAAGACCTAGAATTTTGCCCGATTCCCATATTTACGTGTGCTATACCCACGCATTCCGAGTGGTCCCAAGAGCCGCGGACCCCAATCGCCTAAAAATTTTTCGGGCAATAAAATATGACCTAAGGAACCATAGTATCCGCCCCGCCATGATCGTTCCTTATGTTTTGCGATTTTCGGCCAAACAACTAGAATTCCGCGCGATTCCCATATTTTTGTGTGTCATAGCCCACACCTTCCGAGTGGTCCCGGGACCTCCGGATCTCTATCGCCTAAAATTTTTCCGGACTATCAAATAAGACCTAAGGAACCATAGACACTGCCCTGTCAAGATCTTTCCACATTTTTTGCATGTTACTGAAAAAGACCTAGAATTTCGCTCGATTCCCATATTTTCGTGTGCTATTGCCCACGCCTTCCGAGTGGTCCCAAGAGCCGCGGACCCCGACCGCCTAAAATTTTTCCGGGCAATCAAATACGACCTAAGGAACCATAGTATCTGCCACGCCATGATCGTTCCTTATTTTTTGCATTTTTCGGCCAAACAACTAGAATTCCGCGCGATTCCCATATTTTTGTGTGTTATAGCCCACACCTTCCGAGTGGTCCCGGGACCTCCGGACCCCTATCGCCTAAAAATTTTCCGGATTATCAAATACGACCTAAGGAACCATAGTATCCGCCCCGCCATGATCGTTCCTCATTGTTTGTGTTTTTCGGCCAAACAACTAGAATTCCGCGCGATCCCATATTTTTGTGTGTTATATAGCCCACGCCTTCCGAGTGGTCCTGGGTCTCCGGACCCCTATCGCCTAAAATTTTTCCAGACTATCAAATAAGACCTAAGGAACCATAGTCAGCGCCCAGCCATGATCGTTCCTAGTTTTTTCTGTTTTTCGGCCAAAAAACTAGAATTCCGCGCGATTCCCATATTTTCGTGTCCTATAGCCCACGCCTTCCAAGTGAACCCGGGAACTCCGGACCCCTATCGCCTAAAATTTTTCGGTACTATCAAATACGACTTAAGGAACCATAGTCACCTCCCAGCCATGATCATTCCTCATTTGTTGCGTTTTTCGGCCAAAAAACTAGAATTCCGCCCGATTACAATATTTTTGTGTGCTATTGCCCACCCTTCCAAGTGGTTCCGGGACCCACTGACCCCGATCGCCTAAAATTTTTCCGGGCCGTCAAATACGACCTAAGGAACCATAGTAACCACCTTGCCATGATCGTTCCTCATTTTTTGCATCTTTCGGCCAAACAACTAGAATTCCGCGCGATTCCCATATTTTTGTGTGCTATAGCCCACGCCTTCCGAGTGTACCCGGGACCTCCTGACCCCTATCGCCTAAAATTTTTCCGGACTATCAAATACGACCTAAGGAACCATAGTATCCACCCCGCCATGATCGTTCCTCATTTTTTGCGTTTTTCGGCCAAACAACTAGAATTCCGCGCGATTCCCATATTTTTGTGTGTTATATCCCACGCCTTCCGAGTGGTCCCGGGACCTCCGGACCCCTATCGCCTAATATTTTTCCGGACTATCAAATAAGACCAAAGGAACCATAGTCACCGCCCTACCAAGATCTTTCCAAATTATTTGCATGTTACTGAAAAAGACCTAGAATTTCGCCCGATTCCCATATTTTCGTGTGCTATACCCACGCATTCCGAGTGGTCCCAAGAGCCGCGGACCCCAATCGCCTAAAATTTTTTAGGGCAATAGAATACGACCTAAGGAACCATAGTATCCGCCCCGCCATGATCGTTCCTTATTGTTTGCGATTTTCGGCCAAACAACTAGAATTCCGCGCGATTCCCATATTTTTGTGTTTTATAGCCCACACCTTCCGAGTGGTCCCGGGAACTCCGGATCCCTATCGCCTAAAATTTTTCCGGACTATCAAATACGACCTAAGGAACCATAGTATCCACCCCGCCATGATCGTTCCTCATTTTTTGTGTTTTGCGGCCAAACAACTAGAATTCCGTGCGATCCCATATTTTTGTGTGTTATAGCCCACACCTTCCGAGTGGTCCCGGGTCGCTGGACCCCTATCGCCTAAAATTTTTCCGGACTATCAAATAAGACCTAAGGAACCATAGTCACCGCCCAGCCATGATCGTTCCTTGTTTTTTCTATTTTTCGGCCAAAAAACTAGAATTCCGCCCGATTCCCATATTTTCGTGTCCTATAGCACACGCCTTCCAAGTGAACCCGGGAACTCCGGACCCCTATCGCCTAAAATTTTTCCGGACTATCAAATACGACCTAAGGAACCATAGTATCCGCCCCGCCTTGATCGTTCCTCATTTTTTGCGTTTTTCGGCCAAACAACTAGAATTTCCCGCGATTCCCATATTTTTGTGTGTGATAGCCCACGCCTTCCGAGTGGTCCCGGGACCTCCGGACCCCTATCGCCTAATATTTTTCCGGACTATCAAATAAGACCTAAGGAACCATAGTCACCGCCATGTCATGATCTTTCCACATTTTTTGCATGTTACTGAAAAAGACCTAGAATTTTGCCCGATTCCCATATTTTCGTGTGCTATACCCACGCATTCCGAGTGGTCCCAAGAGTCGCGGACCCCGATCGCCTAAAAATTTTCCGGACAATCAAATATGACCTAAGGAACCATAATATCCGCCCCGCCATGATCGTTCCTTATTTTTTGCGATTTTCGGCCAAACAACTAGAATTCCGCGCGATTACCATATTTTTGTGTGTTATAGCCCACACCTTCCGAGTGGTCCCGGGACCTCCGGACCCCTATCGCCTAAAATTTTTCCGGACTATCAAATACGACCTATGGAACCATAGTATCCACCCCGCCATGATCGTTCCTCATTTTTTGTGTTTTTCGGCCAAACAACTAGAATTCCGTGCGATCCCATATTTTTGTGTGTTATAGCCCACGCCTTCCGAGTGGTCCCGGGTCTCTGGATCCCTATCGCCTAAAATTTTTCCGGACTATCAAATAAGACCTAACGAACCATAGTCACCGCCCAGCCATGATCATTCCTAGTTTTTTCTATTTTTCGGCCAAAAAACTAGAATTCCGTGCGATTCCCATATTTTCGTATCCTATATCACACGCCTTCCAAGTGAACCCGGGAACTCCGGACCCCTATCGCCTAAAATTTTTCCGGACTATCAAATAAGACCTAAGGAACCATAGTATCCACTCCGCCATGATCGTTCCTCATTTTTTGTGTTTTTCGGCCAAACAACTAGAATTCCGTGCGATTCCCATATTTTTGTGTGTTATAGCCCACGCCTTCCGAGTGGTCCCGGGACCTCCGGACCCCTATCGCCTAATATTTTTCTGGACTATCAAATAAGACCAAAGGAACCATAGTTACGGCCCTGCCAAGATCTTTCCAAATTATTTGCATGTTACTGAAAAAGACCTAGAATTTCGCCCGATTCCCATATTTACGTGTGCTATACCCACGCATTCCGAGTGGTCCCAAGAGCCGCGGACCACAATCGCCTAAAAATTTTCCGGGCAATAAAATATGACCTAAGGAACCATAGTATCCGCCCCGCCATGATCGTTCCTTATGTTTTGCGATTTTTGGCCAAACAACTAGAATTCCGCGCGATTCCCATATTTTTGTGTGTCATAGCCCACACCTTCCGAGTGGTCCCGGGACCTCCGGATCCCTATCGCCTAAAATTTTTCCGGACTATCAAATAAGACCTAAGGAACCATAGACACTGCCCTGTCAAGATCTTTCCACATTTTTTGCATGTTACTGAAAAAGACCTAGAATTTCGCCCGAATCCCATATTTTCGTGTGCTATTGCCCACGCCTTCCGAGTGGTCCCAAGAGCCGCGGACCCCGACCGCCTAAAATTTTTCCGGGCAATCAAATACGACCTAAGGAACCATAGTATCTGCCACGCCATGATCGTTCCTTATTTTTTGCATTTTTCGGCCAAACAACTAGAATTCCGCGCGATTCCCATATTTTTGTGTGTTATAGCCCACACCTTCCGAGTGGTCCCGGGACCTCCGGACCCCTATCGCCTAAAAATTTTCCGGAATATCAAATACAACCTAAGGAACCATAGTATCCGCCCCGCCATGATCGTTCCTCATTTTTTGTGTTTTTCGGCCAAACAACTAGAATTCCGCGCGATCCCATATTTTTGTGTGTTATATAGCCCACGCCTTCCGAGTGGTCCTGGATCTCCGGACCCCTATCGCCTAAAATTTTTCCAGACTATCAAATAAGACCTAAGGAACCATAGTCAGCGCCCAGCCATGATCGTTCCTAGTTTTTTCTGTTTTTCGGCCAAAAAACTAGAATTCCGCGCGATTCTCATATTTTCGTGTCCTATAGCCCACGCCTTCCAAGTGAACCCGGGAACTCCGGACCCCTATCGCCTGAAATTTTTCGATACTATCAAATACGACTTAAGGAACCATAGTCACCTCCCAGCCATGATTATTCCTCATTTGTTGCGTTTTTCGGCCAAAAAACTAGAATTCCGCCCGATTACAATATTTTTGTGTGCTACTGCCCACCCTTCCAAGTGGTTCCGGGACCCACTGACCCCGATCGCCTAAAATTTTTCCGGGCCGTCAAATACGACCTAAGGAACCATAGTAACCACCTCGCCATGATCGTTCCTCATTTTTTGCATTTTTCGGCCAAACAACTAGAATTCCGCGCGATTCCCATATTTTTGTGTGCTATAGCCCACGCCTTCCGAGTGTACCCGGGACCTCCTGACCCCTATCGCCTAAAATTTTTCCGGACTATCAAATACGACCTAAGGAACCATAGTATCCGCCCCGCCATGATCGTTCCTCATTTTTTGCGTTTTTCGGCCAAAAAACTAGAATTCCGCGCGATTCCCATATTTTCGTGTCCTATAGCCCACGCCTTCCAAGTTAACCCGGGAACACCGGACCCCTATCGCCTAAAATTTTTCCGGACTATCAAATACGACCAAAGGAACCATAGTCACCGCCCTACCAAGATCTTTCCAAATTATTTGCATGTTACTGAAAAAGACCTAGAATTTCGCCCGATTCCCATATTTTCTTGTGCTATACCCACGCATTCCGAGTGGTCCCAAGAGCCGCGGACCCCAATCGCCTATAATTTTATAGGGCAATAGAATACGACCTAAGGAACCATAGTATCCGCCCCGCCATGATCGTTCCTTATTGTTTGCGATTTTCGGCCAAACAACTAGAATTCCGCGCGATTCCCATATTTTTGTGTTTTATAGCCCACACCTTCCGAGTGGTCCCGGGAACTCCGGATCCCTATCGCCTAAAATTTTTCCGGACTATCAAATACGACCTAAGGAACCATAGTATCCACCCCGCCATGATCGTTCCTCATTTTTTGTGTTTTGCGGCCAAACAACTAGAATTCCGTGCGATCCCATATTTTTGTGTGTTATAGCCCACGCCTTCCGAGTGGTCCCGGGTCGCTGGACCCCTATCGCCTAAAATTTTTCCCGACTATCAAATAAGACCTAAGGAACCATAGTCACCGCCCAGCCATGATCGTTCCTTGTTTTTTCTATTTTTTGGCCAAAAAACTAGAATTCCGCCCGGTTCCCATATTTTCGTGTCCTATAGCACACGCCTTCCAAGTGAACCCGGGAACTCCGGACCCCTATCGCCTAAAATTTTTCCGGACTATCAAATACGACCTAAGGAACCATAGTATCCGCCCCGCCATGATCGTTCCTCATTTTTTGCGTTTTTCGGCCAAACAACTAGAATTTCGCGCGATTCCCATATTTTTGTGTGTGATAGCCCACGCCTTCCGAGTGGTCCCGGGACCTCCGGACCCCTATCGCCTAATATGTTTCCGGACTATCAAATAAGACCTAAGGAACCATAGTCACCGCCCTGTCATGATCTTTCCACATTTTTTGCATGTTACTGAAAAAGACCTAGAATTTTGCCCGATTCCCATATTTTCGTGTGCTATACCCACGCATTCCGAGTGGTCCCAAGAGCCGCGGACCCCGATCGCCTAAAAATTTTCCGGGCAATCAAATATGACCTAAGGAACCATAATATCCGCCCCACCATGATCGTTCCTTATTTTTTGCGATTTTCGGCCAAACAACTAGAATTCCGCGCGATTACCATATTTTTGTGTGTTATAGCCCACACCTTCCGAGTGGTCCCGGGACCTCCGGACCCCTATCGCCTAAAATTTTTCCGGACTATCAAATACGACCTATGGAACCATAGTCTCCACCCCGCCATGATCGTTCCTCATTTTTTGTGTTTTTCGGCCAAACAACTAGAATTCCGTGCGATCCCATATTTTTGTGTGTTATAGCCCACGCCTTCCGAGTGGTCCCGGGTCTCTGGATCCCTATCGCCTAAAATTTTTCTGGACTATCAAATAAGACCTAACGAACCATAGTCACCGCCCAGCCATGATCATTCCTAGTTTTTTCTATTTTTCGGCCAAAAACGCGATTCCCATATTTTCGTGTCCTATGTAGCCCACGCCTTCCAAGTGAACCCGGGAACTCTGGACCCCTATCGCCTAAAATTTTTCCGGACTATCAAATATGACCTAAGGAACCATAGTCACCGCCCAGCCATGATCGTTCCTCATTTTTTGCGTTTTTCGGCCAAACAACTAGAATTTCGCGCGATTCCCATATTTTTGTGTGTTAGAGCCCACGCCTTTCGAGTTGTCCCGGGACCTCCGGACCCCTATCGCCTAATATTTTTCCGGACTATCAAATAAGACCTAAGGAACCATAGTCACCTCCCTGTCAAGATCTTTCCACATTTTTTGCATGTTACTGAAAAAGACCTAGAGTTTCGCCCGATTCCCATATTTTCGTGTGGTATTGCCTACGCCTTCCGAGTGGTCCCAAGAGCCGCGGACCCCGATCGCCTAAAATTTTTCCGGGCAATCAAATATGACCTAAGGAACCATAGTATCTGCCATGCCATGATCGTTCCTTATTTATTTGCATTTTTCGGCCAAAAAACTAGAATTCCGCGCGATTCCCATATTTACGTGTCCTATATCACACGCCTTCCAAGTGAACCCGGGAACTCCGGACCCCTATCGCCTAAAATTTTTCCGGACTATCAAATATGACCTAAGGAACCATAGTATCCGCCCCGCCATGATCGTTCCTCATTTTTTGCGTTTTTCGGCCAAACAACTAGAATTTCGCGCGATTCCCATATTTTTGTGTGTTATAGCCCACGCCTTCCGAGTTGTCCCGGGACCTCTGGACCCCTATCGCCTAATATTTTTCCGGACTATCAAATAAGACCTAAGGAACCATAGTCACCTCCCTGTCAAGATCTTTCCACATTTTTTGCATGTTACTGAAAAAGACCTAGAGTTTCGCCCGATTCCCATATTATCGTGTGCTATTGCCCACGCCTTCCGAGTGGTCCCAAGAGCCGCGGACCCCGATCGCCTAAATTTTTTCCGGGCAATCAAATACGACCTAAGGAACCATAGTATCCGCCACGCCATGATCGTTCCTTATCTTTTGCATTTTTCGGCCAAACAACTAGAATTCCGCGCGATTCCCATATTTTTGTGTGTTATAGCCCACACCTTACGAGTGGTCCCGGGACCTCCGGACCCCTATCGCCTAAAATTTTTCTGGACTATCAAATACGACCTAAGGAACCATAATATCCGCCCCGCCATGATCGTTCCTCATTTATTGTGTTTTTCGGCCAAACAACTAGAATTCCGCGCGATCCCATATTTTGGTGTGTTATATAGCCCACGCCTTCCGAGTGGTCCTGGGTCTCCGGAACACTATCGCCTAAAATTTTTCTACATTTTTCAGTATAATACTAATGATTTATCTATATTTCTATCGTTTATTGCTATTGAATAATTGGCACTTATTATGAATTTAAATTTTTGGTATATGAGATTTCCTTTTATTGCACTTATTATGCTTTTTTCTATAGGTTGGATTATTCTATCATCTGCTAAATATATTTCTATAGGGGTATCTATTCCTTCTCTAAAACATGCTTTTATTAGTATTTCAGTTCCTCCTAGGTGTACATATTTAATTGGGTTTTTTGCCTTTATATCTTGTATTTCTTTATTTATTATTCTTTTATTTATTATTGGTATTTTAGCTTTTCCTTTTGTATATTTACAGTCAATTATATGTTCTTTTTGGCTAACTACGTAGTATTCTTCTCTTTGTCTTTTAAACCAATTTTTTATTGTAGGTGCTTCAAATATTTTTTCGACACATATTTTTGTGAGTTATAGCCCACGCCTTCCGAGTGGTCCCGGGACCTCCGGACCCCTATCATCTAATATTTTTCCGGACTATCAAATAAGACCTAAGGAACCATAGTCACCGCCCTGTCAAGATCTTTCCACATTTTTTGCATGTTACTGAAAAAGACCTAGAATTTTGCCCGATCGCCTAAAATTTTTCCCGGCAATCAAATACGACTTAAGGAACCATAGTATCCGCCATGCCATGATCGTTCCTTATTTTTTGCATTTTTCGGCAAACAACTAGAATTCCGCGCGATTCCCATATTTTTGTGTGTTATAGCCCACACCTTCCGAGTGGTCCCGGGACCTCCGGACCCCTATCGCCTAAAATTTTTTCGGACTATCAAATACGACCTAAGGAACCATAGTATCCGCCCCGCCATGATCGTTCCTCATTTTTTGTGTTTTTTGGCCAAACAACTAGAATTCCGCGCGATCCCATATTTTTGTGTGTTATATAGCCCACGCCTTCCGAGTGGTCCCGGGTCTCCGGACCCCTATCGCCTAAAATTTTTCCGGACTATCAAATAAGACCTAAGGAACCATAGTCACCGCCCAGCCATGATCGTTCCTAGTTTTTTCTATTTTTCGGCCAAAAAACTAGAATTCCGCGCGATTCCCATATTTTCGTGTCCTATAGCCCACGCCTTCCAAGTGAACCCGGGAACTCCGGACCCCTATCGCCTAAAATTTTTCCGGACTATCAAATACGACCTAAGGAACCATAGTCACCGCCCAGCCATGATCATTCCTCATTTGTTGCGTTTTTCGGCCAAAAAACTAGAATTCCGCCCGATTACAATATTTTTGTGTGCTATTGCCCACCCTTCCAAGTGGTTCCGGGACCCACTAACCCCGATCGCCTAAAATCTTTTCGGGCTGTCAAATACGACCTAAGGAACCATAGTAACCACCTCGCTATAATCGTTCCTCATTTTTTGCATTTTTCGGCCAAACAACTAGAATTCCGCGCGATTCCCATATTTTTGTGTGTTATAGCCCACGCCTTCCGAGTCGTCCCGGGACCTCCTGACCCCTATCGCCTAAAAATTTTCCGGACTATCAAATACGACCTAAGGAACCATAGTATCCGCCCCGCCATGATCGTTCCTCATTTTTTGCATTTTTCGGCCAAACAACTAGATTTCCGCGCGATTCCCATATTTTTGTGTGTTATATCCCACGCCTTCCGAGTGGTCCCGGGACCTCCGGACCCCTATCGCCTAATATTTTTTCGGACTATCAAATAAGACCAAAGGAACTATAGTCACCCCCCTGCCAAGATCTTTCCAAATTTTTTGCATGTTACTGAAAAAGACCTAGAATTTCGCCCGATTCCCATATTTTCGTGTGCTATACCCACGCATTCCGAGTGGTCCCAAGAGCAGCGGACCCCGATCGCCTAAAATTTTTCTGGGCAATCAAATATGACCTAAGGATCCATAGTATCCGCCCCGCCATGACCGTTCCTTATTTTTTGCATTTTTCGGCCAAACAACTAGAGTTCCGCGCGATTCCCATATTTTTGTGTGTTATAGACCTCACCTTCTGAGTGGTCCCGGGACCTCTGGACCCCCCATATTTTACCACGCCTTCCGAGTTGTCCCGGGTCTCCGGACCCCTATCGCCTAAAATTTTTCCGGACTATCAAATAAGACCTAAGGAACCATAGTCACCGCCCAGCCATGATCGTTCCTAGTTTTTTCTGTTTTTCTGCCAAAAATATAGAATTCCGCGCGATTCCCATATTTTCGTGTCCTATAGCCCACGCCTTCCAAGTGAACCCGGGAACTCCGGACCCCTATTGCCTAAAATTTTTCCGGACTATCAAATACGACCTAAGGAACCATAGTCACCGCCCAACCATGATCATTCCTCATTTGTTGTGTTTTTCGGCCAAAAAACTAGAATTCCGCCTGATTACAATGATTTTGTGTGCTATTGCCCACCTTTCCAAGGGGTTCCGGTACCTCCGGACCCCGATCGCCTAAAATTTTTCCGGGCCGTCAAATACGACCTAAGGAACCATAGTAACCACCCCGCCATCATCGTTTCTCATTTTTTGCATTTTTCGGCCAAAAAACTAGAATTACGCCCGACTCCCATATTTTCGTGTGCTATACCCACGCCTTCCAAGTGGTCCGGGGAGCCGCGGACCCCGATCGCCTAAAATTTTTCCGGACTATCAAATACGACCTAAGGTACCATAGTCACCGCCCCACCATGATCGTTCCAAATACTTTGCATTTTTCGGCCAAAAAACTAGAATTCCACGCGATTTCCATATTTTCGTGTGCTTTAGCCCACGCCTTCCAAGGGGTCCTGGGAACCCCGAACCCCGATCGCCTAAAAATTTTCCGGGCCATAAAATACGACCTAAGGAACCATAGTAACCACCCCGCCATGATTGTTCCTCATTTTTTGCATTTTTTGGCCAAACAGGTAGAATTCCGTGCGATTCCCATATTTTTGTGTGTTATAAGCCACGCCTTCCGAGTGGTCCTGGGTCTCCGGACACCTATCGCCTAAAATTTTTCCGGACTATCAAATACGACCTAAGGAACCATAGTATCCTCCCCGCCATGATCATTTCTCATTTTTTGTGTTTTTCGGCAAAAGAACTAGAATTCCGCGCGATCCCATATTTTTGTGTGTTATAGCCCACGCCTTCGAGTGGTCCCGGGTCTCCGGACCCCTATCGCCTAAAATTTTTCCGGACTATCAAATAAGACCTAAGGAACCATAGTATCCGCCCCGCCATCATCGTTCCTTATTTTTTGCATTTTTCGGCCAAACAACTAGAATTCTGCGCGATCCCATATTTTTGTGTGTTATAGCCCACGCCTTCCGAGTGGTCTCGGGACCTCCTGACCCCTATCGCCTAAAATTTTTCCGGACTATCAAATACGACCTAAGGAACCATAGTATCCTCCCCGCCATGATCGTTTCTCATTTTTTGTGTTTTTCGGCAAAAGAACTAGAATTCCGCGCGATCCCATATTTTTGTGTGTTATAGCCCACGCCTTCGAGTGGTCCCGGGTCTCCGGACCCCTATCGCCTAAAATTTTTCCGGACTATCAAATAAGACCTAAGGAACCATAGTCACAGCCCAGCCATGATCGTTCCTAGTGTTTTCTGTTTTTCGGCCAAAAAACTAGAATTTCGCGCGATTCCCATATTTTCATGTCCTATAGCCCACGCCTTCCAAGTGAACCCGGGAACTCCGGACCCCTATCGCCTAAAATTTTTCCGGACTATCAAATACGACCTAAGGTACCATAGTCACCGCCCCACCATGGTCGTTCCAAATGCTTTGCATTTTTCGGCCAAAAAACTAGAACTCCGCGTGATTTGCATATTTTAGTGTGCTATAGCTTACGCCTTGCGAGTGGTCCCGGGAGCCGTGGACCCCGATCGCCTAAAATTTTCCGTGCCATCAAATATGACCTAAGGAATCATAGTCACCGCCCCGCCACGATCGTTCCTCATTTATTGCGTTTTTCGGCCAAAAAACTAGAATTACGCTCGATTACCATATTTTTGTGTGCTATTGCCCACGCCTTCCGAGTGGGCCGGGCTGCCGGTCTCGGATTGCCTAAAAAATTTTCGGACCATCAATTAAGACCTAAGGAACCATAGTCACCTCCTCGCCATGATCGTTCCTCATTTTTTGCATTTTTTGGCCTAAAAACTAGAATTTTGCCCGATTCCCATATTTTGTGTGCTATCGCCCACGCCTTCCGAGTGGGTCGGGCCCCCCGGAGCCGGATCGCCTAAAAATTTTCCAGACTATAAAATACGACCTAAGGAACCATAGTCACTGCCCCGCCATGATCGTTCCTAGTCTTTTGCATTTTTCAGCCAAAAAACTAGAATTTCGGGCGATTTCCATATTTTCGTGTGCTAAAGCCCACGCCTTCCAAGGGGTCCTGGGAACCCCGAACCCCGAACCCCGATCGCCTAAAAATTTTCCAGGCCATCAAATATGACCTAAGGAACCATAGTAACCACCCCGACATGATCGTTCCTCATTTTTTGCGTTTTTCGGCCAAACAGGTAGAATTCCGCGCGATTCCCATATTTTTGTGTGTTATAGCCCACGCCTTCCGAGTGGTCACGGGACCTCCGGACCCCTATCGCCTAATATTTTTCCGAACTATCAAATAAGACCAAAGGAACCATAGTCACCGCCCTGTCAAGATCTTTCTACATTTTTTGCATGTTACTAAAAAAGACCTAGAATTTCGCCCGATTCCCATATTTTCGTGTGCTATACCCACGCATTCTGAGTGGTCCCAAGTGCCGTGGACCCCGATCGCCTAAAAATTTTCCGGGCAATCAAATACGACCTAAGGAACCATAGTATCCGCCCCGCCATGATCGTTCCTTATTTTTTGCATTTTTCGGCCAAACAACTAGAATACCGCGCGATTCCCATATTTTTGTATGTTATAGCCCACACCTTCCGAGTGGTCCCGGGACCTCCGGACCCCTATCGCCTAAAATTTTTCCGGACTATCAAATACGACCTAAGGAACCATAGTATCCGCCCCGCCATGATCGTTCCTCATTTTTTGTGTTTTTCGGCCAAAGAACTAGAATTCCGCGCAATCCCATATTTTTGTGTGTTATAGCCCACGCCTTCGAGTGGTCCCGGGTCTCCTGACCCCTATCGCCTAAAATTTTTCTGGACTATCAAATAAGACCTAAGGAACCATAGTCACCACCCAGCCATGATCGTTCCTAGTTTTTTCTGTTTTTCGGCCAAAAAACTAGAATTCCGCGTGATTCCCATATTTTCATGTCCTATAGCCCACGCCTTCCAAATGAACCCGGGAACTCCGGACCCCTATCGCCTAAAATTTTTCCAGACTATCAAATAAAACCTAAGGAACCATAGTCACCGCCCAGCCATGATCGTTCCTTAGTTTTTGCGTTTTTCGGCCAAACAACTAGAATTCCGCGCGATTCCCATATTTTTGTGTGTTATAGCCCACACCTTCCGAGTGGTCCCGGGACCTCAGGACCCCTATCGCCTAAAATTTTTCCGGACTATCAAATACGACCTAAGGAACCATAGTCACTGCCCAGCCATGATCGTTCCAAATGCTTTGCATTTTTCGGCCAAAAAACTAGAACTCCGCGCGATTTGCATATTTTAGTGTGCTATAGCTTACGCCTTCCGAGTGGTCTCAGGAGCCGTGGACCCCGATCGCCTAAAATTTTCCAGGCCATCAAATACGACCTAAGGAACCATAGTCACCGCCCCTCCATGATCGTTCCTCATTTATTGCGTTTTTCGGCCAAAAAACTAGAATTCCGCTCGATTACCATATTTTTGTGTGCTATTGCCCACGCCTTCCGAGTGGGCCGGGCCGCCGGACTCGGATCGCCTAAAAAATATTCGGGCCATCAATTAGGACCTAAGGAACCATAGTCACTGCCTCGCCATGATCGTTCCTCATTTTTTGCATTTTTTGGCCAAAAAACTAGAATTCCGCCCGATTCCCATATTTTTGTGTGCTATCGCCCACGCCTTCCGAGTGGGTCGGGCCCCTCGGAGCCAGATCGCCTAAAAATTTTCCGGACTGCCAAATACGACCTAAGGAACCATAGTCACCGCCCCGCCATGATCGTTCCTAGTCTTTTGCATTTTTCATCCAAAAATTTTGAATTAGCCCACGCCTTCCAAGGGGTCCCGGGAACCCCGAACCCCGATCGCCTAAAAATTTTCCGGGCCATCAAATACGACCTAAGGAACCATAGTAACCACCCCGCCATGATCGTTCCTCATTTTTTGCTTTTTTCGGACAAACAACTAGAATTCCGCGCGATTCCCATATTTTTGTGTGATATAGCCCACGCCTTCCGAGTGGTCCCGGGTCTCCGGACCCCTATCGCCTAAAATTTTTCCGGACTATCAAATAAGATCTAAGGAACCATAGTCACCGCCCAGCCATGATCGTTCCTAGTTTTTTCCATTTTTCGGCCAAAAAACTAGAATTCCGCGCGGTTCCCATATTTTTGTGTCCTATAGCCCACGCCTTCCAAGTGAACCCGGGAACTCCGGACCCCTATCGCCTAAAATTTTTCCGGACTATCAAATACGACCTAAGGAACCATAGTCACCGCCCAGCCATGATCATTCCTCATTTGTTGCATTTTTCGGCCAAAAAACTAGTTTTCTGCCCGATTACAATATTTTTGTTTGCTATTGCCCACCCTTCCAAGTGGTTCCGGGACCCCCGAACCCCGATCGCCTAAAATTATTCCGGGCCGTCAAATACTACATAAGGAACTATAGTAACCGCCCCGCCATCATCGTTTCTCATTTTTTGTATTTTTCGGCCAAACAGGTAGAATTCCGTGCGATTCCCATATTTTTGTATGTTATAAGCCACGCCTTCCGAGTGGTCCCGGGACCTCCTGACCCCTATCGCCTAAAATTTTTCCGGACTATCATATACGACCTAAGGAACCATAGTATCCGCCCCGCCATGATCGTTTCTCATTTTTGCGTTTTTCGGCCAAACAACTAGAATTCCGCGCGATTCCCATATTTTTGTGTGTTTTAGCCCACGCCTTCCGAGTGGTCCCGGGACCTCCGGACCCCTATAGCCTAATATTTTTCCGGACTATCAAATAAGACCTAAGGAACCATAGTCCCCGCCCCGCCATGATCGTTCCTCATTTTTTGCGTTTTTCGGCCAAACAACTAGAATTCCGCGCGATTCCCATATTTTTGTGTGTTATAGCCCACGCCTTCCGAGTGGTCCCGGGACCTCCGGACCCCTATCGCCTAAAATTTTTCCGGACTATCAAATAAGACCAAAGGATGCATAGTCACCGCCCTGTCAAGATCTTTCCACATTTTTAGCATGTTACTGAAAAAGACCTAGAATTTTGCCCGATTCCCATATTTTCATGTGCTATACCCACGCATTCTGAGTGGTCCCAAGAGCCGCGGACCCCGATCGCCTAAAATTTTTCCGGGCAATCAAATACGACCTAAGGAACCATAGTATCCGCCCCGCCATGATCGTTCCTTATTTTTTGCGTTTTTCGGCCAAACAACTAGAATACCGCGCGATTCCCATATTTTTGTGTGTTATAGCCCACACCTTCCGAATGGTCCCGGGACCTCCGGACCCCTATCGCCTAAAATTTTTCCGGACTATCAAATACGACCTAAGGAACCATAGTATCCGCCCCGCCATGATCGTTCCTCATTTTTTGTGTTTTTCGGCCAAAGAACTAGAATTCCGCACGATCCCATATTTTTGTGTGTTATAGACCACGCCTTCGAGTGGTCCCGGGTCTCCTGACCCCTATCACCTAAAATTTTTCCGGACTATCAAATAAGACCTAAGGAACCATAGTCATCGCCCAGCCATGATCGTTCCTAGTTTTTTCTGTTTTTCGGCCAAAAAACTAGAATTCCGCGCGATTCCCATATTTTCGTGTCCAATAGCCCACGCCTTCCAAGTGAACCCGGGATCTTCGGACCCCTATCGCCTAAAAATTTTCCGGACTATCAAATAAGACATAAGGAACCATAGTCACCTTCCCGCCATGATCGTTTCTCATTTTTTGCATTTTTCGGCCAAACAACTAGAATTCTTCCCGATTCCCATATTTTTTTGTGCTATACCCACGCCTTACAAGTGGTCCCGGGTCTCCGGACCCCCATCGCCTAAAAATTTTCCGGACTATCAAATAAAACCTAAGGAACCATAGTCATCGCCCAGCCATGATCGTTCCTTAGTGTTTGCGTTTTTCGGCCAAACAACTAGAATTCCGCGCGATTCCCATATTTTTGTGTGTTATAGCCCACACCTTCCGAGTGGTCCCGGGACCTCAGGACCCCTATCGCCTAAAATTTTTCCGGACTAACAAATACGACCTAAGGTACCATAGTCACCGCCCCACCATGAACGTTCCAAATGCTTTGCATTTTTCGGCAAAAAAACTAGAACTCCGCGCGATTTGCATATTTTAGTGTGCTATAGCTTACGCCTTCCGAGTGATCCCGGGAGCCGTGGACCCCGATCGCCTAAAATTTTCCGGGCCATCAAATACGACCTAAGGAACCATAGTAACCACCCCGCCATGATCGTTCCTCATTTATTGCGTTTTTCGGCCAAAAAACTAGAATTCCGCTCGATTACCATATTTTTGTGTGCTATTGCCCACGCCTTCCGAGTGGGCCGGGCCGCCGGACTCGGATCGCCTAAAAAAATTTTGGGCCATCAATTAGGACCTAAGGAACCATAGTCACCGCCTCGCCATGATCGTTCCTCATTTTTTGCATTTTTTGGCCAAAAAACTAGAATTCCGCCCGATTCCCATATTTTTGTGTGCTATCGCCCACGCCTTCCGAGTGGGTCGGGCCCCCGGAGCCGGATCGCCTAAAAATTTTGCGGACTATAAAATACGACCTAAGGAACCATAGTCACAACCCCGCCATGATCGTTCCTAGTCTTTTGCGTTTTTCAGCCAAAAAACTAGAATTCCGCGCGATTTCCATATTTTCGTGTGCTTTAGCCCACGCCTTCCAAGGGGTCCCGGGAACCCCGAACCCCGATCGCCTAAAAATTTTCTGGGCCATCAAATACGACCTAAGGAACCATAGTAACCACCCCGCCATGATCGTTCCTCATTTTTTGCGTTTTTCGGCCAAACAACTAGAATTCCGCGCGATTCCCATATTTTTGTGTGTTATAGCCCACGCCTTCCGAGTGGTCCCGGGCCCTCCTGACCCCTATCGCCTAAAATTTTTCCGGACTATCAAATATGACCTAAGGAACCATAGAATCCGCCCCGCCATGATCGTTTCTCATTTTTTGCATTTTTCGGCCAAACAACTAGAATTTCGCCCGATTCCCATATTTTCGTATGCTATACCCACGCTTTACAAGTGGTCCCGGGTCTCAGGACCCCTATCGCCAAAAACCTTTCCGGACTATCAAATAAGACCTAAGGAACCATAGTCACTGCCCAGCCATGATCGTTCCTTATTTTTTGTGTTTTTCGGCCAAACAACTAGAATTCCGCGCGATTCCTATATTTTTGTGTGTTATAGCCCACACCTTCCGAGTGGTCCCGGGACCTCAGGACCCCTATCGCCTAAAATTTTTCCGGACTATCAAATACGACCTAAGGAACCATAGTCACCGTCCAGCCATGATCATTCCTCATTTGTTGCGTTTTTCGGCCAAAAAACTAGAATTCTGCCCGATTACAATATTTTTGTGTGCTATTGCCCACCCTTCCCAGTGGTTCCGGGACCCCCGGACCCCGATCGCCTAAATATTTTTTTCCGGGCCGTCAAATACGACCTAAGGAACCATAGTAACTGCCCCGCCTTCATCGTTTCTCATTTTTTGCATTTTTCGGCCAAAAAACTAGAATTACGCCCGATTCACATATTTTCGTGTGCGTATGCCTTCCAAGTGGTCCGGGGAGCCGCGGACCCCGATCGCCTAAACCTTTTCTAGACTATCAAATATGACCTAAGGTACCATAGTCACCGCCCCACCATGATCGTTCCAAATGCTTTGCATTTTTCGGCCAAAAAATTAGAACTCCATGCGATTTGCATATTTTCGTGTGCTATAGCTTACGCTTTCCGAGTGGTCCCGGGAGCCGTGGACCGCGATCGCCTAAAATTTTCCGGGCCATCAAATACAACCTAAGGAACCATAGTCACCGCCCCGCCATGATCGTTCCTCATTTATTGCGTTTTTCGGCTAAAAAACTAGAATTCCGCGCGATCCCATATTTTTGTGTGTTATAACCCACGCCTTCCGAGTGGTCCCGGGTCTCCGGAACCCTATCACACCGATATCCTAAAATTTTTGCGGGCCACCAAATACAACCTAAGGAACCATAGACACCTCCCCGCCATGACCTTTCCTGAACCATAGTCACCGCCCAACCATGATCATTCCTCATTTGTTGCGTTTTTCGGCCAAAAAACTAGAATTTCGCCCGATTACAATATTTTTGTGTGTTATTAGCCACGCCTTCCGAGTGGTCCCGGGACCTCCTGACCCCTATCGCCTAAAATTTTTTCGGACTATCATATACGACCTAAGGAACTATAGTAACCGCCCCGCCATCATCATTTCTCATTTTTCGGCCAAAAAACTAGAATTATGCTCGATTCCCATATTTTCGTGTGCTATACCCACGCCTTCCAAGTGGTCCGAGGAGCCGCTGACCCCGATCGCCTAAAGATTTTCCGGACTATCAAATACGACCTAAGGTACCATAGTCACCGCCCCACCATGATCGTTCCAAATGCTTTGCATTTTTTGGCCAAAAAATTAGAACTCCGCGCGATTTGCATATTTTAGTGTGCTATAGCTTACGCCTTCTGAGTGGTCCCGGGAGCCATGAACCCCGATCGCCTAAAATTTTTCGGGCCATCAAATACGACCTAAGGAACCATAGTCACCACCCCGCCATGGTTGTTCCTCATTTATTGCGTTTTTCGGCCAAAAAACTAGAATTCCGCTCGATTACCATATTTTTGTGTGCTATTGCCCACGCCTTCCGAGTGGATCGGGCCCCCCGGAGCCAGATCGCCTAAAAATTTTCCGGACTATCATATACGACCTAAGGAACCATAGTCACCGCCCCACCATGATCGTTCCTAGTCTTTTGCATTTTTCAGCCAAAAAACTAGAATTCCGCGGGGTTTCCATATTTTCGTGTGCTTTAGCCCACGCCTTCCAAGGGGTCCCGGGAACCCCGAACCCCGATCGCCTAAAAATTTTCCGGGCCATCAAATACCACCTAAGGAACCATAGTAACCAACCCGCCATGAGCGTTCCTCATTTTTTGCGTTTTTCGGCCAAACAACTAGAATTTCGCCCAATTACAATATTTTTGTGTGCTATTGCCCACCCTTCCAAGTGGTTCCGGGACCCCCGGACCCCGATCGCCTAAAATTTTTCCGGGCCGCAAATACGACCTAAGGAACCATAGTAACAGCCCCGCCATCATCGTTTCTCATTTTTTGCATCTTTCGGCCAAAAACCTAGAATTACGCCCGATTCCCATATTTTCGTGTGCTATACCCACGCCTTCCAAGTGGTCCGGGGAGCCGCGGACCCCGATCGCCTAAAAATTTTCCGGACTATCAAATACGACCTAAGATCCATAGTCACCGCCCCACCATGATCGTTCCAAATGCTTTGCATTTTTCGGCCAAAAAACTAGAACTCCGCGCGATTTGCATATTTTAGTGTGCTATAGCTTACGCCTTCCGAGTGGTCCCGGGAGCTGTGGACCCCGATCGCCTAAAATTTCCGGGCCATCAAATACGACCTAAGGAACCATAGTCACCGCCCCGCCATGATCGTTCCTTATTTATTGCGTTTTTCGGCCAAAAAACTAGAATTCCGCTCGATTACCATATTTTTGTGTGCTATTGCCCACCCTTCCAAGTGGTTTCGGGACCCCCGGACCCCGATCGCCTAAAATTTTTCCGGGCCGTCAAATATGACCTAAGGAACCATAGTAACAGCCCCGCCATCATCATTTCTCATTTTTTGCATTTTTTGGCAAAAAAACTAGAATTACGCCCGATTTCCATATTTTCGTGTGCTATACCCACGCCTTCCAAGTGGTCCGGGGAGCCGCGGATCCCGATCGCCTAAAAAATTTCCAGACTATCAAATACGACCTAAGGTATCATAGTCACCGCCCCACCATGATCGTTCCAAATGCTTTGCATTTTTCGGCCTAAAAACTAGAACTCCGCGCGATTTGCATATTTTAGTGTGCTATAGCTTACGCATTCCGAGTGGTCCCGGGAGCCGTGGACCCCAATCGCCTAAAATTTTCCGGGCCATCAAATACGACCTAAGGAACCATAGTCACTGCCCCGCCATGGTCGTTCCTCATTTATTGCGTTTTTCGGCCAAAAAACTAGAATTCCGCTCGTTTACCATATTTTTGTGTGCTATTGCCCACGCCTTCCGAGTGGGCCGGGCCCCCCGGAGCCGGATCGCCTAAAATTTTTTCGGACTATCATATACGACCTAAGGAACCATAGTCACCGCCCCACCATGATCGTTCCTGGTCTTTTGCATTTTTCAGCCAAAAAACTAGAATTCCGCGCGGTTTCCAAATTTTCGTGTGCTTTAGCCCACGCCTTCCAAGGGGTCCCGGGAACCCCGAACCCCGATCGCCTAAAAATTTTCCGGGCCATCAAATACCACCTAAGGAACCATAGTCACCGCCCCACCATGATCGTTCCTAGTCTTTTGCATTTTTCAGCCAAAAAACTAGAATTCCGCGCGGTTTCCATATTTTCGTGTGCTTTAGCCCACGCCTTCCAGGGGGTCCCGTGAACCCCGAACCCCGATCGCCTAAAAATTTTCCGGGCCATCAAATACCACCTAAGGAACCATAGTAACCAACCCGCCATGAGCGTTCCTCATTTTTTGCGTTTTTCGGCCAAACAACTAGAATTTCGCCCAATTACAATATTTTTGTGTGCTATTGCCCACCCTTCCAAGTGGTTCCGGGACCCCCGGACCCCGATCGCCTAAAATTTTTCCGGGCCGCAAATATGACCTAAGGAACCATAGTAACAGCCCCGCCATCATCGTTTCTCATTTTTTGCATTTTTCGGCCAAAAACCTAGAATTACGCCCGATTCCCATATTTTCGTGTGCTATACCCACGCCTTCCAAGTGGTCCGGGGAGCCGCGGACCCCGATCGCCTAAAAATTTTCCGGACTATCAAATACGACCTAAGGTACCATAGTCACCGCCCCACCATGATCGTTCCAAATGCTTTGCATTTTTCGGCCAAAAAACTAGAACTCCGCGCGATTTGCATATTTTAGTGTGCTATAGCTTACGCCTTCCGAGTGGTCCCGGGAGCCGTGGACCCCGATCGCCTAAAATTTTTGGGCCATCAAATACGACCTAAGGAACCATAGTCACCGCCCCGCCATGATCGTTCCTTATTTATTGCATTTTTCGGCCAAAAAACTAGAATTCCGCTCGATTACCATATTTTTGTGTGCTATTGCCCACCCTTCCAAGTGGTTTCGGGACCCCCGGACCCCGATCGCCTAAAATTTTTCCGGGCCGTCAAATATGACCTAAGGAACCATAGTAACAGCCCCGCCATCATCGTTTCTCATTTTTTGCATTTTTTGGCCAAAAAACTAGAATTACGCCCGATTTCCATATTTTCGTGTGCTATACCCACGCCTTCCAAGTGGTCCGGGGAGCCGCGGATCCCGATCGCCTAAAAAATTTCCGGACTATCAAATACGACCTAAGGTACCATAGTCACCGCCCCACCATGATCGTTCCAAATGCTTTGCATGTTTCGGCCAAAAAACTAGAACTCCGCGCGATTTGCATATTTTAGTGTGCTATAGCTTACGCATTCCGAGTGGTCCCGGGAGCCGTGGACCCCAATCGCCTAAAATTTCCCGGGCCATCAAATACGACCTAAGGAACCATAGTCACCGCCCCTCAATGATCGTTCCTCATTTATTGCGTTTTTCGGCCAAAAAACTAGAATTCCGCTCGATTACCATATTTTTGTGTGCTATTGCCCACGCCTTCCGAGTGGGCCGGGCCCCCCGGAGCCGGATCGCCTAAAAAATTTTCGGACTATCATATACGACCTAAGGAACCATAGTCACCGCCCCACATGATCGTTCCTAGTTTTTGCATTTTTCAGCCAAAAAACTAGAATTCCGCGCGGTTTCCATATTTTCGTGTGCTTTAGCCCACGCCTTCCAAGGGGTCCCGGGAACCCCGAACCCCGATCGCCTAAAAATTTTCCGGGCCATCAAATACCACCTAAGGAACCATAGTAACCACCCCGCCATAATCGTTCCTCATTTTTTGCGTTTTTCGGCCAAACAACTAGAATTTCGCCCAATTATAATATTTTTGTGTGCTATTGCCCACCCTTCCAAATTGGTTCCGGGACCCCCGGACCCCGATCGCCTAAAATTTTTCCGGGCCGTCAAATACGACCTAAGGAACCATAGTAACAGCCCCGCCATCATCGTTTCTCATTTTTTGCATCTTTCGGCCAAAAAGCTAGAATTATGCCCGATTCCCATATTTTCGTGTGCTATACCCACGCCTTCCAAGTGGTCCGGGGAGCCGCGGACCCCGATCGCCTAAAAATTTTCCGGACTATCAAATACGACCTAAGGTACCATAGTCACCGCCCCACCATGATCGTTCCAAATGCTTTGCATTTTTGGCCAAAAAACTAGAACTCCGCGCGATTTGCATATTTTAGTGTGCTATAGCTTACGCCTTCCGAGTGGTCCCGGGAGCCGTGGACCCCGATCACCTAAAATTTCCGGGCCATCAAATATGACCTAAGGAACCATAGTCACCGCCCCGCCATGATCGTTCCTTATTTATTGCGTTTTTCGGCCAAAAAACTAGAATTCCCCTCGATTACCATATTTTTGTGTGCTATTGCCCACCCTTCCAAGTGGTTTCGGGACCCCCGGACCCCGATCGCCTAAACCTTTTCCGGGCCGTCAAATACGACCTAAGGAACCATAGTAACAGCCCCGCCATCATCATTTCTCATTTTTTGCATTTTTTGGCCAAAAAACTAGAATTACGCCCGATTTCCATATTTTCGTGTGCTATACCCACGCCTTCCAAGTGGTCCGGGGAGCCGCGGATCCCGATCGCCTAAAAAATTTCCGGACTATCAAATACGACCTAAGGTACCATAGTCACCGCCCCACCATGATCGTTCCAAATGCTTTGCATGTTTCGGCCAAAAAACTAGAACTCCGCGCGATTTGCATATTTTAGTGTGCTATAGCTTACGCATTCCGAGTGGTCCCGGGAGCCGTGGACCCCAATCGCCTAAAATTTCCCGGGCCATCAAATACGACCTAAGGAACCATAGTCACCGCCCCTCAATGATCGTTCCTCATTTATTGCGTTTTTCGGCCAAAAAACTAGAATTCCGCTCGATTACCATATTTTTGTGTGCTATAGCTTACGCCTTCTGAGTGGTCCCGGGAGCCGTGGACCCCGATCGCCTAAAATTTTCCGGGCCATCAAATACGACCTAAGGAACCATAGTCACCGCCCCGCCATGATCGTTCCTCATTTATTGCGTTTTTCAGCCAAAAAACTAGAATTCCGCTCGATTACCATATTTTTGTGTGCTATTGCCCACGCCTTCCGAGTGGGCCAGGCCGCCGGACTCGGATCGCCTAAAAAACTTTTTGGGCCATCAATTAGGACCTAAGGAACCATAGTCACCGCCTTGCCATGATCGTTCCTCATTTTTGGCATTTCTTGGCCAAAAAACTAGAATTCCGCCCGATTCCCACATTTTTGTATGCTATCGCCCACGCCTTCCGAGTGGGTCGGGCCCCCCGGAGCCGGATCGCCTAAAAATTTTCCTGACTATCAAATACGACCTAAGGAACCATAGTCACCACCCCGCTATGATCGTTCCTAGTCTTTTGTGTTTTTCAGCCAAAAAACTAGAATTCCGCGCGATTTCCATATTTTCGTGTGCTTTAGCCCACGCCTTCCAAGGGGTCCCCGGAACCCTGAACCCCGATCGCCTAAAAAATTTCCGGGCCATCAAATACGACCTAAGGAACCATAGTAACCACCCCGCCATGATCGTTCCTCATTTTTTGCGTTTTTCGGCCAAACAACTAGAATTCCGCGCGATCCCATATTTTTGTGTGTTATAGCCCACGCCTTCCGAGTGGTCCCGGGTCTCCGGACCCCTATCGCCTAAAATTTTTCCGGACTATCAAATAAGACCTAAGGAACCATAGTCACCGCCCAGCCATGATCGTTCCTAGTTTTTCCGTTTTTCGGCCAAAAAACTAGAATTCCGCGCGATTCTTATATTTTCGTGTCTTATAGCCCACGCTTTCCGAGTGGTCCCGGGTCTCCGGACCCCTATCGCCTAAAATTTTTCCGGACTATCAAATAAGACCTAAGGAACCATAGTCACCGCCCATCCATGATCGTTCCTCATTTATTGCGTTTTTCAGCCAAAAAACTAGAATTCCGCTCGATTACCATATTTTTGTGTGCTATTGCCCACGCCTTCCGAGTGGGCCGGGCCATCGGACTCGGATCGCCTAAAAATATTTCGGGCCATCAATTAGGACCTAAGGAACCATAGTCACAACCTCGCCATGATCGTTCCTCATTTTTTGTATTTCTTGGCCAAAAAACTAGAATTCCGCCCGATTCCCATATTTTTGTGTGCTATCGCCCACACCTTCCGAGTGGGTCGGCCCCCCCCCGGAGCCGGATCGCCTAAAAATTTTTCGGACAATCAAATACGCCTAAGGAACCATAGTCACCACCCCGCCATGATCGTTCCCAGTCTTTTGCGTTTTTCAGCCAAAAAACTAGAATTCCGCGCGATTTCCATATTTTCGTGTGCTTTATCCCACGCCTTCCAAGGGGTCCCGGGAAACCCGGACCCCGATCGCCTAAAATTTTTCCGGGCCGTCAAATACGACCTAAGGAACCATAGTAACAGCCCCGCCATCATCGTTTCTCATTTTTTGCATTTTTCGGCCAAAAAACTAGAATTACGCCCGATTCCCATATTTTTGTGTGCTATACCCACGACTTCCAAGGGGTCCGGGGAGCCGCGGACCCCGATCGCCTAAAAAATTTTCCGGACTATCAAATACGACCTAAGGTACCATAGTCACTGCTCCACCATGATCGTTCCAAATGCTTTGCATTTTTCGGCCAAAAAACTAGAACTCCGCGCGATTTGCATATTTTAGTGTGCTATAGCTTACGCCTTCCGAGTGGTCCCGGGAGCCGTGGACCCCAATCGCCTAAAATTTCCTGGGACATCAAATGCGACCTAAGGAACCATAGTCACCGCCCCGCCATGATCGTTCCTCATTTATTGCATTTTTCAGCCAAAAACTAGAATTCCGCTCGATTACCATATTTTTGTGTGCTATAGCTTACGCCTTCCGAGTAGTCCCGGGAGCCGTGGACCCCGATCGTCTAAAATTTTCCGGGCCATCAAATACGACCTAAGGAACCATAGTCACCGCCCCGCCATAATCGTTCCTCATTTATTGCGTTTTTCGGCCAAAAAACTAGAATTCCGCCCGATTACAATATTTTTGTGTGCTATTGCCCACCCTTCCAAGTGGTTCCGAGACCCCCGGACCCCGAACGCCTAAAATTTTTCCGGGCCGTCAAATACGACCTAAGGAACCATAGTAACAGCCCCGCCATCATCGTTTCTCATTTTTTGCATTTTTCGGCCAAAAAACTAGAATTACGCCCGATTCCCATATTTTCGTGTGCTATACCCACGACTTCCAAGTGGTCCGGGGAGCCGCGGACCCCGATCGCCTAAAAAATTTTCCGGACTATCAAAAACGACCTAAGGTACCATAGTCACTGCCCCACCATAATCGTTCCAAATGCTTTGCATTTTTCAGCCAAAAAACTAGAACTCCGCGCGATTTGCATATTTTAGTGTGCTATAGCTTACGCCTTCCGAGTGGTCCCGGGAGCCGTGGACCCCGATCGCCTAAAATTTTCCGGGCCATCAAATAGGACCTAAGGAACCATAGTCATCGCCCCGCCATGATCGTTCATCATTTATTGCATTTTTCGGCCAAAAAACAAGAATTTCGCTCGATTACCATATTTTTGTGTGCTATAGCTTACGCCTTCCGAGTGGTCCCGGGAGCCGTGGACCCCGATCGCCTAAAATTTTTCGGGCCATCAAATACGACCTAAGGAACCATAGTCACCGCCCCGCCATGATCGTTCCTCATTTATTGCGTTTTTCAGCCAAAAAACTAGAATTCCGCTCGATTACCATATTTTTGTGTGCTATTGCCCACGCCTTCCGAGTGGGCCGGGCCGCCGGACTCGGATCACCTAAAAACTTTTCGTGTCATCAATTAGGACCTAAGGAACCATAGTCACTGCCTTGCCATGATCGTTCCTCATTTTTTGCATTTCTTGGCCAAAAAACTAGAATTTCGCCCGATTCCCATATTTTTGTGTGCTATCGCCCACGCCTTCCGAGTGGGTCGGGCCCCCCGGAGCCAGATCGCCTAAAAATTTTTCGGACTATCAAATACGACCTAAGGAACCATATTCACCGCCCCGCCATGATCGTTCCTAGTCTTTTGCGTTTTTCAGCCAAAAAACTAGAATTTCGCGCGATTTTCATATTTTCGTGTGCTTTAGCCCACGCCTTCCAAGGGGTCCCGGGAACCCCGAACCCCGATCGAACCATAGTAACCACCTAGCCATGATCATTCCTAGTTTTTTCTGTTTTTCGGCCAAACAACTAGAATTCCGCGCGATTCTTATATTTTCGTGTCCTATAGCCCACGCCTTCCGAGTGGTCCCGGGTCTCCGGACCCCTATCGCCTAAAATTTTTCCGGACTATCAAATAAGACCTAAGGAACCATAGTCACCGCCCATCCATGATCATTCCTCATTTGTTGCGTTTTTCGGCCAAAAAAACTAGAATTCCGCCCGATTACAATATTTTTGTGTGCTATTGCCCACCCTTCCAAGTGGTTCCGGGACCCCCGGACCCCGATCGCCTAAAATTTTTCCGGGCCGTCAAATACGACCTAAGGAACCATAGTAACCGCCCCGCCATCATCGTTTCTCATTTTTTGCATTTTTCGGCCAAAAAACTAGAATTACGCCCGATTCCCATATTTTCGTGTGCTATACCCACGCCTTCCAAGTGGTCCGGGGAGCCGCGGACCCCTATCGCCTAAAGATTTTTCGGACTATCAAATACAACCTAAGGTACCATAGTCACCGCCCCACCTTGATCGTTCCAAATGCTTTGCATTTTTCGGCCAAAAAATTAGAACTCCGCACGATTTGCATATTTTAGTGTGCTATAGCTTACGTCTTCCGAGTGCTCCCGAGAGCCGTGCACCCCGATCGCCTAAAATTTTCCGGGGCATCAAATACGACCTAAGGAACCATAGTCATCGCCCCGCCATGATCGTTCCTCATTTATTGCGTTTTTCGGCCAAAAAACTAGAATTCCGCTCGATTACCATATTTTTGTGTGCTATTGCCCACGCCTTCCGAGTGGGCCGGGCCACCGGACTCGGATCGCCTAAAATCTTTTCGGGCCATCGATTAGGACCTAAGGAACCATAGTCACCTCCTCGCCATGATCATTCCTCATTTTTTGCATTTTTTTGCCAAAAAGATAGAATTTCGCTCGATTACCATATTTTAGTGTGCTATTGCCCACACCTTCCAAGTGGGCCGGGCCACCGGACTCGGATTGCCTAAAAAAATTTCGGGCCATTAATTAGGACCTAAGGAACTATAGTCACCGCCTCGCCATGATCGTTCCTCATGTTTTGTATGTTTTGGCCAAAAAACTAGAATTCCACCCGATTCCCATATTTTTGTGTGCTATCGCCCACGCCTTCCGAGTGGGTTGGGCCCCCCGGAGCCGGATCACCTAAAAATTTTCCGGACTACCAAATACAACCTAAGGAACCATAGTCACCGCCCCACCATGATCGTTCCTAGTCTTTTGCGTTTTTCAGCCAAAAAACTAGAATTCCGCGCGATTTCCATATTTTCGTGTGCTTTAGCCCACGCCTTCCAAGGGGTCCTGGGAACCCCGATCGCCTAAAAATTTTCCGGGCCATCAAATACGACCTAAGGAACCATAGTAACCACCCCGCCATGATCGTTCCTCATTTTTTGCGTTTTTCGGCCAAACAATTAGAATTCCGCGCGATTCCCATATTTTTGTGTATAATAGCCCACGCCTTCCGAGTGGTCCCGGGACCTCCTGACCCCTATCGCCTAAAATTTTTTTGGACTATCAAATACGACCTAAGGAACCATATTATCCGCCCCGCCATCATCGTTTCTCATTTTTTGCATTTTTCGGCCAAAAAACTAGAATTACGCCCGATTCCCATATTTTCGTGTGCTATACCCATGCCTTCCAAGTGGTCCGGGGAGCCGCGGACACCGATCGCCTAAAAATTTTCCGGTCTATCAAATACGACCTAAGGTACCATAGTCACCGCCCCACCATGATCGTTCCAAATGCTTTGCATGTTTCGGCACAAAAACTAGAACTCCGCGCGATTTGCATATTTTAGTGTGCTATAGCTTACGCCTTCCGAGTGGTCCCAGGAGCCGTGGGCCCCGATCGCCTAAAATTTTCCGGGCCATCAAATACGACCTAAGGAACCATAGTCACCTCCCCGCCATGATCGTTCCTCATTTATTGCATTTGTCGGCCAAAAAACTAGAATTCCGCTCGATTACCATATTTTTGTGTGCTATTGCCCACGCCTTCCGAGTGGGCCGTGCCGCCGGACTCAGATCACCTAAAAACTTTCGGGCCATCAATTAGGACCTAAGGAACCATAGTCACCGCCTCTCCATGATCGTTCCTCATTTTTTGCATTTTTTGGCCAAAAAAATAAAATTCCGCTCGATTATCATATTTTTGTGTGCTATTGCCCACGCCTTCCGAGTGGGCCGGGCCGCCGGACTCGGATCGCGTTAAAACTTTTTGGGCCATCAATTAGGACCTAAGGAACCATATTCACCGCCTCCCCATGATCGTTCCTCATTTTTTTGCATTTTTTGGCCAAAAAACTAGAATTCCGCCCGATTCCCATATTTTTGTGTGCTATCGCCCATGCCTTCCGAGTGGGTCAGGCCCCCCGGAGCCGGATCGCCTAAAAATTTTCCGGACTATCAAATACGACCTAAGGAACCATAGTTACCACCCCGCCATAATCGTTCCTAGTCTTTTGCGTTTTTCAGCCAAAAAACTAGAATTTCGCACGATTTCCATATTTTCGTGTGCTTTAGCCCACGCCTTCCAAGAGGTCCCGGGAACCCCGAACCCCGATCGCCTAAAAATTTTCCGGGCCATCAAATACCACCTAAGGAACAATAGTAACCACCCCACCATGATCGTTCCTCATTTTTTGCATTTTTCGGCCAAACAACTAGAATTCCGCGCGATTCCCATATTTTTGTGTGTTATAGCCCACGCCTTCCGAGTGGTCCCGGGACCTCCTGACCCCTATCGCCTAAAAATTTTCCGGACTATCAAATACGACCTAAGGAACCATAGTATCCGCCCCGCCATGATCGTTCCTTATTTTTTGCGTTTTTCGGCCAAACAACTAGAATTACGCCCGATTCCCATATTTTCGTGTGTTATAGCCCACACCTTCCGAGTGGTCCCGGGACCTCCGGACCCCTATCGCCTAAAATTTTTCCGGACTATGAAATACGACATAAGGAACCATAGTATCCGCCCCGCCATCATGGTTTCTCATTTTTTGCATTTTTCATCCAAAAAACTAGAATTACGCCCGATTCCCATATTTTCGTGTGCTATACCCATGCCTTCCAAGTGGTCCGGGGAGCCGCGGACACCGATCGCCTAAAAATTTTCCGGTCTATCAAATATGACCTAAGGTACCATAGTCACCGCCCCACCATGATCGTTCCAAATGCTTTGCATGTTTCAGCCAAAAAACTAGAACTCCGCGCGATTTGCATATTTTAGTGTGCTATAGCTTACGCCTTCCGAGTGGTCCCAGGAGCCGTGGGCCCCGATCGCCTAAAATTTTCTGGGCCATCAAATACGACCTAAGGAACCATAGTCACCTCCCCGCCATGATCGTTCCTCATTTATTGCGTTTTTCGGCCAAAAAACTAGAATTCCGCTCGATTACCATATTTTTGTGTGCTATTGCCCACGCCTTCCGAGTGGGCCGTGCCGCCGGACTCAGATCGCCTAAAAACTTTCGGGCCATCAATTAGGACCTAAGGAACCATAGTCACCGCCTCGCCATGATCGTTCCTCATTTTTTGCATTTTTTGGCCAAAAAAATAAAATTCCGCTCGATTACCATATTTTTGTGTGCTATTGCCCACGCCTTCCGAGTGTGCCGGGCCGCCGGACTCGGATCGCCTTAAAACTTTTCGGGCCATCAATTAGGACCTAAGGAACCATAGTCACTGCCTCGCCATGATCGTTCCTCATTTTTTGCATTTTTTGGCCAAAAAACTAGAATTCCGCCCGATTCCCATATTTTTGTGTGCTATCGCCCACGCCTTCCGAGTGGGTCGGGCCCCCAGAGCCGGATTGCCTAAAAATTTTCTGGACTATCAAATACGACCTAAGGAACCATAGTCACCGCCTCGCCATGATCGTTCCTCATTTTTTGCATTTTTTGGCCAAAAAAATATAATTCCGCTCGATTAGCATATTTTTGTGTGCTATTGCCCACGCCTTCCGAGTGGGCCGGGCCGCCGGACTCGGATCGCCTAAAAAAATTTCGGGCCATCAATTAGGACCTAAGGAACCATAGTCACTGCCTCGCCATGATCGTTCCTCATTTTTTGCATTTTTTGGCCAAAAAACTAGAATTCCGCCCGATTCCCATATTTTTGTGTGCTATCGCCCACGCCTTCCAAGTGGGTCGGGCCCCCCGAATCCAGATCGCCTAAAAATTTTCCGGACTATCAAATACGACCTAAGGAACCATATTCACTGCCCCGCCATGATTGTTCCTAGTCTTTTGCGTTTTTCAGCCAAAAAACTAGAATTCCGCACGATTTCCATATTTTCGTATGCTTTAGCCCACGCCTTCCAAGGGGTCCCGGGAACCCCGAACCCCGATCGCCTAAAAATTTTCCGGTCCATCAAATACCACCTAAGGAACAATATTAACCACCCTGCCATGATCGTTCCTCATTTTTTGCGTTTTTCGGCCAAACAACTAGAATTCCGCGCGATTCCCTTATTTTTGTGTGTTATAGCCCACGCCTTCCGAGTGGTCCCGGGACCTCCTGACTCCTATTGCCTAAAATTTTTTTGTACTATCAAATATGACCTAAGGAACTATAGTATCCGCCCCGCCATCATCATTTCTCATTTTTTGTATTTTTCGGCCAAAAAACTAGAATTACGCCCGATTCCCATATTTTCATGTGCTATACCCACGCCTTCCAAGAGGTCAGGGGAGCCGCGGACCCCGATCGCCTAAAAATTTCCTGGTCTATCAAATATGACCTAAGGTACGATAGTCACCGCCCCACCATGATCGTTCCAAATGCTTTGCATTTTTCGGCCAAAAAACTAGAACTCCGCGCGATTTGCATATTTTAGTGTGCTATTGCCCATGCCTTCCGAGTTGGCCGGGCCGCCGGACTCGGATCGCCTTAAAACTTTTCGGGCAATCAATTAGGACCTAAGGAACCATAGTCACCGCCTCGCCATGATCGTTCCTCATTTTTTGCATTTTTTGGCCAAAAAATTAGAATTCCGCCCGATTCCCATATTTTTGTGTGCTATCGCCCACGCCTTCCGAGTGGGTCAGGCCCCCCAGAGCCGGATTGCCTAAAAATTTTCTGGACTATCAAATACAGACTAAGGAACCATAGTCACCGCCTCGCCATGATCGTTACTCATTTTTTGCATTTTTTGGCCATAAAAATAGAATTCCGCTCGATTACCATATTTTTATGTGCTATTGCCCATGCCTTCCGAGTGGGCCGGGCCGCCGGACTCGGATCGCCTTAAAACTTTTTGGGCCATCAATTAGGACCTAAGAACCATAGTCACCACCTCGCCATGATCGTTCCTCATTTTTTGCATTTTTTGGCCAAAAAACTAGAATTCCGCCCGATTCCCATATTTTTGTGTGCTATCGCCCACGCCTTCCGAGTGGGTCGGGCCCCCCGGAGCCAGATTGCCTAAAAATTTCCCGGACTATCAAATACGACCTAAGGAACAATAGTCACCGCCCCGCCATGATCGTTCCTAGTCTTTTGCGTTTTTCAGCCAAAAAACTAGAATTCCGCGCGATTTCCATATTTTCGTGTGCTTTAGCCCACGCTTACCAAGGGGTCCCGAGAACCCCGAACCCCGATCGCCTAAATATTTTCCGTGCCATCAAATACGACCTAAGGAACCATAGTAACCACCCCGCCATGATCGTTCCTCATTTTTTGCATTTTTCGGCCAAACAACTAGAATTCCGCGCGATCCCATATTTTTTTGTGATATAGCCCACGCCTTCCGAGTGGTCCCGGGTCTCCGGACCCCTATCGCCTAAAAGTTTTCCGGTCTATCAAATAAGACCTAATGAACCATAGTCACCGCCCATCCATGATCGTTCCTAGTTTTTTCCGCTTTTCGGCCAAAAACTAGAATTCCGCGTGATTCCCATATTTTCGTGTCCTATAGCCCACGCCTTCCAAGTGAACCCGGGAACTCCGGACCCCTATCGCCTAAAATTTTTCCGGACTATCAAATACGACCTAAGGAACCATAGTCACCGCCCAGCCATGATCATTCCTCATTTGGTGCATTTTTCGGCCAAAAAACTAGAATTCCGCCCGATTTCAATATTTTTGTGTGCTATTGCCCACCCTTCCAAGTGGGCCGTCAAATACGACCTAAGGAACCATAGTAACCGCCCCGCCATCATCGTTTCTCATTTTTTGCATTTTGCGGCCAAAAAACTAGAATTACGCCCGATTCCCATATTTTCGTGTGCTATACCCATGCCTTCCAAGTGGTCCAGGGAGCCGCGGACCACGATCGCCTAAAAATTTTCCGGACTATCAAATACGACCTAAGGTACCATAGTCACCGCCCCACCATGATCGTTCCAAATGCTTTGCATTTTTCGGTCAAAAAACTAGAACTCCGCGCGATTTGCATATTTTAGTGTGCTATAGCTTACGCCTTCCGAGTGGTCCCGGGAGCCGTGGACCCCGATCGCCTAAAATTTGTCGGGCCATCAAATACGACCTAAGGAACCATAGTCACCGCCCCGCCATGATCGTTACTCATTTATTGCGTTTTTCGGCCAAAAAACTAGAATTCCGCTGGATTACCATATTTTTGTGTGCTATTGCCCATGCCTTCCGAGTGGGCCGGGCCGTCGGACTCTGATAGCCTAAAAACTTTTCGGGCCATCAATTAGGACCTAAGGAACCATAGTCACCGCCTCGCCATGATCGTTCCTCATTTTTTGCATTTTTTGGCCAAAAAAATAGAATTCCGATCGATTACCATATTTTTATGTGCTATTGCCCACGCATTCCGAGTGGGCCGGGCCGCCGGACTCGGATCGCCTAAAGAGTTTTCGGGCCATCAATTAGGACCTAAGGAACAATAGTCACTTCCTTGCCATGATCGTTCCTCATTTTTTGCATTTTTTGGCCAAAAAACTAGAATTCCGCCCGATTCCCATATTTTTGTGTGCTATCGCCCACGCCTTCCGAGTGGGTCGGGCCCCCCGGAGCCGGATAGCCTAAACATTTTCCGGACTATCAAATATGACCTAAGGAACCATAGTCACCGCCCAGCCATGATCGTTCCTAGTCTTTTGCATTTTTCAGCCAAAAAACTAGAATTCCGCGCGATTTCCATATTTTATGTGCTTTAGCCCACGCCTTCCAAGGGGTCCAGGGAACTCCGAACCCCGATCGCCTAATAATTTTCCGGGCCATCAAATACGACCTAAGTAACCATAGTAACCACCCCGCCATGATCGTTCCTCATTTTTTGCATTTTTCGGCCAAACAACTAGAATTCCGCGCGATTCCCATATTTTTGTGTGTTATAGCCCACGCCTTCCGAGTGGTCCCGTGGCCTCCTGACCCCTATGGCCTAAAATTTTACCGGTCTATAAAATAAGACCTAAGGAACCATAGTATCCTCCCCTCCATGATCGTTCCTCATTTTTTGCATTTTTCGGCCAAACAACTAGAATTTCGCGCGATTCCCATATTTTTGTGTGTTATAGCCCACGCCTTCTGAGTGGTCCCCGGACCTCCGGACCCCTATCGCCTAATATTTTTCCGGACTATCAAATAAGACCGAAGGAACCATAGTCACCGCCCTGCCAAGATCTTTCCACATTTTTTGCATGTTACTGTAAAAGACCTAGAATTTCCCCCGATTCCCATATTTTCGTGTGCTATACGTACGCATTCCGAGTGGTCCCAAGAGCCGCGGACCCCAATCGCCTAAAATTTTTCCGGACTATCAAAAAAGACCTAAGGAACCATAGTCACCACCCCGCCATGATTGTTCCTCATTTTTTGCATTTTTCGGCCAAACAACTAGAATTCCGCACGATTCCTATATTTTTGTGTGTTATAGCCCACGCCTTTCGAGTGGTCCCGGGACCTCCTGACCCTTATCGCCTAAAAATTTTTCGGGCAATCAAATACGACCTAAGGAACCATAGTATCCGCCCCGCCATGATCGTTCCTTATTTTTTGCGTTTTTTGGCCAAACATCTAGAATTCCGCGCGATTCCCATATTTTTGTGTGTTATAGCCCACACCTTCCGAGTGGTCCGGGGACCTCCGGACCCCTATCGCCTAAAATTTTTCCGGACTATGAAATACGAACCAAGGAACCATAGTATCCGCCCCGCCATGGTCGTTCCTCATTTTTTGCATTTTTCGGCCAAACAACTAGAATTCCGCGCGATTCCCATATTTTTGTGTGTTATAGCCCACGCCTTCCGAGTGGTCCCGGGACCTCCGGACCCCTATCGCCTAATATTTTTCCGGACTATCAAATAAGACCAAAGGAACCATAGTCACCGCCCTACCAAGATCTTTCCACATTTTTTGCATGTTACTGAAAAAGACCTAGAATTTCGCCCGATTCCCATATTTTCGTGTGCTATACCCACGCATTCCGAGTGGTCCCAAGAGCCGCGGACCCCGATCGCCTAAAATTTTTCCGGACTATCAAATAAGACCTATGGAACCATAGTATCCGCCTAGCCATGATCGTTCCTAGTTTATTCCGTTTTTCGGCCAAAAAACTAGAATTCCGCGCAATTCCCATATTTTTGTGTGTTATAGCCCACGCCTTCCGAGTGGTCCCGGGACCTCCTGACCCCTATCGCCTAAAATTTTACCGGACTATCAAATACGACCTAAGGAACCATAGTATCCGCCCCGCCATGATTGTTCCTCATTTTTTGCATTTTTCGGCCAAACAACTAGAATTCTGCACGATTCCCATATTTTTGTGTGTTATAGCCCACGCCTTCCGAGTGGTCCCAGGACCTTCGGACCCCTATCGCCTAATATTTTTCCGGACTATCAAATAAGACCGAAGGAACCATAGTCACCGCCCTGCCAAGATCTTTCCACATTTTTTGCATGTTACTGAAAAATACCTAGAATTTCGCCCGATTCCCATATTTTCGTGTGCTATACCCACGCATTCCGAGTGGTCCCAAGAGCCGCAGACCCCGATCGCCTAAAATTTTTCCGGACTATCAAATAAGACCTATGGAACCATAGTATCCGCCTAGCCATGATCGTTCCTAGTTTTTTCCGTTTTTCGGCTAAAAAACTAGAATTCCGTGCGATTCCCATATTTTTGTGTGTTATAGCCCACACCTTCCGAGTGGTCCCGGGTCTCCGGACCCCTATCGCCTAAAATTTTTCTGAACTATCAAATAAGACCTAAGGAACCATAGTCACCGCCCAGCCATGATCGTTCCTATTTTTGTCCGTTTTTCGGGCAAAAAACTAGAATTCCGTGCTATTCCCATATTTTCGTGTCCTATAGCCCACACCTTCCAAGTGAACCCGGGAACTCCGGACCCCTATCGCCTAAAATTTTTCCGGACTATCAAATACGACCTAAGGTACCATAGTCACCTCCCAGCCATGATCGTTCCTCATTTTTTGCGTTTTTCGGCCAAACAACTAGAATTTCGCGCGATCCCATATTTTTGTGTGTTGTAGCCCACCCCTTCCGAGTGGTCCCGGGTCTCCGGACCCCTATCGCCTAAAATTTTTCCGGACTATTAAATAAGACCTAAGGAACCATAGTCACCGCCCAGCCATGATCGTTCCTAGTTTTTTCCGTTTTTCGGCAAAACAAACTAGAATTCCGCGCGATTCCCATATTTTTGTGTGTTATAGCCCACGCCTTCCGAGTGGTCCCGGGACATCCGGACCCCCATCGCCTCATATTTTTCCGGACAATCAAATAAGACCAAAGGAACCATGGTCACCGCCCTGCCAAGATCTTTCCACATTTTTTGCATGTTACTGTAAAAGACCTAGAATTTCCCCCGATTCCCATATTTTCGTGTGCTATACGTACGCATTCCGAGTGGTCCCAAGAGCCGCGGACCCCAATCGCCTAAAATTTTTCCGGACTATCAAAAAAGACCTAAGGAACCATAGTCACCACCCCGCCATGGTCGTTCCTCATTTTTTGCATTTTTCGGCCAAACAACTAGAATTCCGCGCGATTCCCATATTTTTGTGTGTTATAGCCCACGCCTTCCGAGTGGTCCCGGGACCTCCGGACCCCTATCGCCTAATATTTTTCCGGACTATCAAATAAGACCAAAGGAACCATAGTCACCGCCCTGCCAAGATCTTTCCACATTTTTTGCATGTTACTGAAAAAGACCTAGAATTTCGCCCGATTCCCATATTTTCGTGTGCTATACCCACGCATTCCGAGTGGTCCCAAGAGCCGCGGACCCCGATCGCCTAAAATTTTTCCGGACTATCAAATAAGACCTATGGAACCATAGTATCCGCCTAGCCATGATCGTTCCTAGTTTTTTCCGTTTTTCGGCCAAAAAACTAGAATTCCGCGCGATTCCTATATTTTTGTGTGTTATAGCCCACACCTTCCGAGTGGTCCCGGGTCTCCAGACCCCTGTCGCCTAAAATTTTTCCGGACTATCAAATAAGACCTAAGGAACCATAGTCACCGCCCAGCAATGATCGTTCCTCATTTTTTGTATTTTTCGGCCAAACAACTAGAATTCCGCGCGATCCCATATTTTTGTGTGTTATAGCCCACGCCTTCCGAGTGGTCCCGGGACCTCCGGACCCCTATCGCCTAATATTTTTCCGGACTATCAAATAAGACCGAAGGAACCATAGTCACCGCCCTGCCAAGATCTTTCCACATTTTTTGCATGTTACTGAGAAAGACCTAGAATTTCGCCCGATTCCCATATTTTCGTGTGCTATACCCACGCATTCCGAGTGGTCCCAAGAGCCGCGGACCCCGATCGCCTAAAATTTTTTCGGACTATAAAATAATACCTAAGGAACCATAGTCACCGCCTAGCCATGATCCTTCCTAGTTTTTTTCCGTTTTTCGGCCAAAAAATTAGAATTCCGCGCGATTCCCATATATTTGTATGTTATAGCCCACGCCTTCCTAGTGGTCCCGTTACCTCCGGACCCCTATCGCCTAATATTTTTCTGGACTATCAAATAAGACCAAAGGTACCATAGTCACCGCCCCGCAATGATCATTCCTAATCTTTTGCATTTTTCAGCCAAAAAACTAGAATTCCGCACGATTTCCATATTTTTATGTGCTTTAGCCCACGCCTTCCGAGTGGTCCCAAGAGCCGCGGACCCCGATCGCCTTAAAATTTTCCGGGCCATCAAATACGACCTAAGGAACCATAGTAACCACCCCGCCATGATCGTTCCTCATTTTTTGCGTTTTTCGGCCAAACAACTAGAATTCCGCGTGATTCCCATATATTTGTGTGTTATAGCCCACACCTTCCGAGTGGTCCCGGGACCTCCAGACCCCTATCGGCTAAAATTTTTCCGGACTATCAAATACGAACTAAGGAACCATAGTATCCGCCCCGCCATGATCGTTCCTCATTTTTTTCGTTTTTCGGCCAAACAACTAGAATTCCGCGCGATTTCCATATTTTTGTGTGTTATAGCCCACGCCTTCCGAGTGGTCCCGGGACCTCCGGACCCCTATCGCCTAATATTTTTCCGGACTATCAAATAAGACCGAAGGAACCATAGTCACCGCCCTGCCAAGATCTTTCCACATTTTTTGCATGTTACTGAAAAAGACCTAGAATTTCGCTCGATTCCCATATTTTCGTGTGCTATACCCACGCATTCCGAGTGGTCCCAAGAGCCGCGGACCCCGATCGCCTAAAATTTTTCCGGGAAATAAAATACAACCTAAGGAACCATAGTATCCGCCCCGCCATGATCGTTCCTTATTGTTTTGCGTTTTTCGGCCACACAACTAGAATTCCGCGCGATTCCCATATTTTTGTGTGTCCCACACCTTCCGAGTGGTCCCGGGTCTCCGGACCCCTATCGCCTAAAATTTTTTCGGACTATCAAATAAGACCTAAGGAACCATAGTCACCGCCTAGCCATGATCGTTCCTAGTTTTTTTCCGTTTTTCGGCCAAAAAACTAGAATTCCGCGCGATTCCCATATTTTCGTGTCCTATAGCCCACGCCTTCCAAGTGAACCCGGGAACTCCGGACCCCTATCGCCTAAAATTTTACCGGACTATCAAATACGACCTAAGGAACCATAGTATCCGCCCCGCCATGATCGTTCCTCATTTTTTGCATTTTCGGCCAAACAACTAGAATTCCGCGCGATTCCCATATTTTTGTGTGTTATAGCCCACGCCTTCCGAGTGGTCCCGGGACCTCCGGACCCCTATCGCCTAATATTTTTCCGGACTATCAAATAAGACCGAAGGAACCATAGTCACCGCCCTGCCAAGATCTTTCCACATTTTTTGCATGTTACTGAAAAAGACCTAGAATTTCGTCCGATTCCCATATTTTCGTGTGCTATACCCACGCATTCCGAGTGGTCCCAAGAGCCGCGGACCCCGATCGCCTAAAATTTTTCCGGACTATCAAATAAGACCTAAGGAACCATAGTCACCGCCTAGGCATGATCGTTCCTAGTTTTTTCCGTTTTTCGGCCAAAAACTAGAATTCCGCGCGATTCCCATATTTTTGTGTGTTATAGCCCACACCTTCCGAGTGGTCCCGGGACCTTCGGACGCCTATCGCCTAAAATTTTTCCGGACTATGAAATACGACCTAAGGACCATAGTATCCCCCAGCCATGATAGTTCCTAGTTTTTTCCGTTTTTCGGGCAAAAAACTAGAATTCCGCTCGATTCCCATATTTTTGTGTGTTATAGCCCACGCCTTCCGAGTAGTCCCGGGACCTCCGGACCCCTATCTCCTAATATTTTTCCGGACTATCAAATAAGACCAAATGAACCATAGTCACCTCCCAGCCATGATCTTTCCACATTTTTTGCGTTTTTCGGCCAAACAACTAGAATTCCGCGCGATCACATATTTTTGTGTGTTATAGCCCACACCTTCCGATTGGTCCCGGGTCTCCGGACCCCTATCGCCTAAAATTTTTCTGGACTGTCAAATAAGACCTAAGGATCCATGGTCACCGCCCAGCCATGATCGTTCCTAGTTTTTTCCGTTTTTCGGCCAAAAAACTAGAATTCCGCGCGATTCCCATATTTTCGTGTCCTATAGCCCACGCCGTCCAAGTGAACCCGGGAACTCCGGACCCCTATCGCCTAAAATTTTTCGGACTATCAAATACGACCTAAGGAACCATAGTCACCGCCCAGCCATGATCGTTCCTCATTTTTTGTGTTTTTCGGCCAAACAACTAGAATTCCACGCGATTCCCATATTTTTGTGTGTTATAGCCCACGCCTTCCGAGTGGTCCCGGGACCTCCGGACCCCCATCGCCTAATATTTTTCCGGACAATCAAATAAGACCAAAGGAACCATAGTCACCGCCCTGCCAAGATCTTTCCACATTTTTTGCATGTTACTGAAAAAGACCTAGAATTTCGCCCGATTCCCATATTTTCGTGTGCTATACCCACGCATTCCGAGTGGGCCCAAGAGCCGCGGACCCCGATCGCCTAAAAAATTTTCGGGCAATCAAATACGACCTAAGGAACCATAGTATCCGCCCCGCCATGATCATTCCTTATTTTTTTGCGTTTTTCGGCCAAACAACTAGAATTCCGCGCGATTCCCATATTTTTGTGTGTTATAGCCCACACCTTCCGAGTGGTCCCGGGACCTCCGGACTCCTATCGCCTAAAATTTTTCCGGACTATGAAATACGACCTAAGGAACCATAGTATCCGCCCCGCCATGATCGTTCCTCATTTTTTGCATTTTTCGGCCAAACAACTAGAATTCCGCGCGATTCCCATATTTTTATGTGTTATAGCCCACGCCTTCCGAGTGGTCCCGGGACCTCCGGACCCCTATCGCCTAATATTTTTCCGGACTATCAAATAAGACCAAAGGAACCAAAGTCACCGCCCTGCCAAGATCTTTCCACATTTTTTGCATGTTACTGAAAAAGACCTAGAATTTCGCGTGATTCTCATATTTTCGTGTGCTATACCCACGCATTCCGAGTGGTCCCAAGTGCCGCGGACCCCGATCGCCTAAAATTTTTTCGGGCATTCAAATACGACCTAAGGAACCATAGTATCCGCCACGCCATGATCGTTCCTTATTTTTTGCGTTTTTCGGCCAAACAACTAGAATTCCGCGGGATTCCTATATTTTGGTGTGTTATAGCCCACACCTTCCGAGTGGTCCCGGGACCTCCGGACCCCTATCGCCTAAAATTTTTCCGGACTACCAAATACGACCAAAGGAACCATAGTCACTGCCCAGCCATGATCGTTCCTCATTTTTTGCGTTTTTCGGCCAAACAACTAGAATTCTGCGCGATCTCATATTTTTGTGTGTTATAGTCCAAGCCTTCCGAGTGGTCCCGGGTCTCCGGACCCCTATAGCCTGAAATTTTTCTGGACTATCAAATAAGACCTAAGGAACCATAGTCACTGCCCAGCCATGATCGTTCCTAGTTTTTTTCGTTTTTCGGCAAAAAACTAGAATTCCGCGCGATTCCCATCTTTTCATGTCCTATAGCCCACGCCTTCCAAGTGAACCCGGGAACTTCGGACCCCTATCGCCTAAAATTTTTCCGGACTATCAAATAAGACCTAAGGAACCATAGTCACCGCCCAGCCATGATCGTTCCTAGTTTTTTTCATTTTTCGGCAAAAAACTAGAATTCCGCGCGATTCCCATCTTTTCATGTCTTATAGCCCACGCCTTCCAAGTGAACCCGGGAACTCCGGACCCCTATCGCCTAAAATTTTTCCGGACTATCAAATACGACCTAAGGAACCATAGTCACCGCCCAGCCATGATCGTTCCTCATTTTTTGCATTTTTCGACCAAACAACTAGAATTCCGCGCGATTCCCATATTTTTGTGTGTTATAGCCCACGCCTTCCGAGTGGTCCCGGGACCTCCGTACCCCCATCGCCTAAAATTTTTCCGGACTATCAAATAAGACCTAAGGATCCATGGTCACCGCCCAGCCATGATCGTTCCTAGTTTTTTCCGTTTTCTGCCAAAAAACTAGAATTCCGCGCGATTCCCATATTTTCGTGTCCTATAGCCCACGCCTTCCAAGTGAACCCGGGAACTCCGGACCCCTATCGCCTAAAATTTTCCGGACTATAAAATACGACCTAAGGAACCATAGTCACCGCCCAGCCATGATCGTTCCTCATTGTTTGCGTTTTTCGGCCAAACAACTAGAATTCCACTCAATTCCCATATTTTTGTGTGTTATAGCCCACGCCTTCCGAGTGGTCCCGGGACCTCCGGACCCCTATCGCCTAATATTTTTCCGGACTATCAAATAAGACCGAAGGAACCATAGTCACCGCCCTGCCAAGATCTTTCCACATTTTTTGCATGTTACTGAAAAAGACCTAGAATTTCGTCCGATTCCCATATTTTCGTGTGCTATACCCACGCATTCCGAGTGGTCCCAAGAGCCGCGGACCCCGATCGCCTAAAATTTTTCCGGACTATCAAATAAGACCTAAGGAACCATAGTCACCGCCTAGGCATGATCGTTCCTAGTTTTTTCCGTTTTTCGGCCAAAAACTAGAATTCCGCGCGATTCCCATATTTTTGTGTGTTATAGCCCACACCTTCCGAGTGGTCCCGGGACCTTCGGACGCCTATCGCCTAAAATTTTTCCGGACTATGAAATACGACCTAAGGACCATAGTATCCCCCAGCCATGATAGTTCCTAGTTTTTTCCGTTTTTCGGGCAAAAAACTAGAATTCCGCTCGATTCCCATATTTTTGTGTGTTATAGCCCACGCCTTCCGAGTAGTCCCGGGACCTCCGGACCCCTATCTCCTAATATTTTTCCGGACTATCAAATAAGACCAAATGAACCATAGTCACCTCCCAGCCATGATCTTTCCACATTTTTTGCGTTTTTCGGCCAAACAACTAGAATTCCGCGCGATCACATATTTTTGTGTGTTATAGCCCACACCTTCCGATTGGTCCCGGGTCTCCGGACCCCTATCGCCTAAAATTTTTCTGGACTGTCAAATAAGACCTAAGGATCCATGGTCACCGCCCAGCCATGATCGTTCCTAGTTTTTTCCGTTTTTCGGCCAAAAAACTAGAATTCCGCGCGATTCCCATATTTTCGTGTCCTATAGCCCACGCCGTCCAAGTGAACCCGGGAACTCCGGACCCCTATCGCCTAAAATTTTTCGGACTATCAAATACGACCTAAGGAACCATAGTCACCGCCCAGCCATGATCGTTCCTCATTTTTTGTGTTTTTCGGCCAAACAACTAGAATTCCACGCGATTCCCATATTTTTGTGTGTTATAGCCCACGCCTTCCGAGTGGTCCCGGGACCTCCGGACCCCCATCGCCTAATATTTTTCCGGACAATCAAATAAGACCAAAGGAACCATAGTCACCGCCCTGCCAAGATCTTTCCACATTTTTTGCATGTTACTGAAAAAGACCTAGAATTTCGCCCGATTCCCATATTTTCGTGTGCTATACCCACGCATTCCGAGTGGGCCCAAGAGCCGCGGACCCCGATCGCCTAAAAAATTTTCGGGCAATCAAATACGACCTAAGGAACCATAGTATCCGCCCCGCCATGATCATTCCTTATTTTTTTGCGTTTTTCGGCCAAACAACTAGAATTCCGCGCGATTCCCATATTTTTGTGTGTTATAGCCCACACCTTCCGAGTGGTCCCGGGACCTCCGGACTCCTATCGCCTAAAATTTTTCCGGACTATGAAATACGACCTAAGGAACCATAGTATCCGCCCCGCCATGATCGTTCCTCATTTTTTGCATTTTTCGGCCAAACAACTAGAATTCCACGCGATTCCCATATTTTTGTGTGTTATAGCCCACGCCTTCCGAGTGGTCCCGGGACCTCCGGACCCCCATCGCCTAATATTTTTCCGGACAATCAAATAAGACCAAAGGAACCATAGTCACCGCCCTGCCAAGATCTTTCCACATTTTTTGCATGTTACTGAAAAAGACCTAGAATTTCGCCCGATTCCCATATTTTCGTGTGCTATACCCACGCATTCCGAGTGGGCCCAAGAGCCGCGGACCCCGATCGCCTAAAAAATTTTCGGGCAATCAAATACGACCTAAGGAACCATAGTATCCTCCCCGCCATGATCATTCCTTATTTTTTTGCGTTTTTCGGCCAAACAACTAGAATTCCGCGCGATTCCCATATTTTTGTGTGTTATAGCCCACACCTTCCGAGTGGTCCCGGGACCTCCGGACTCCTATCGCCTAAAATTTTTCCGGACTATGAAATACGACCTAAGGAACCATAGTATCCGCCCCGCCATGATCGTTCCTCATTTTTTGCATTTTTCGGCCAAACAACTAGAATTCCGCGCGATTCCCATATTTTTATGTGTTATAGCCCACGCCTTCCGAGTGGTCCCGGGACCTCCGGACCCCTATCGCCTAATATTTTTCCGGACTATCAAATAAGACCAAAGGAACCAAAGTCACCGCCCTGCCAAGATCTTTCCACATTTTTTGCATGTTACTGAAAAAGACCTAGAATTTCGCGTGATTCTCATATTTTCGTGTGCTATACCCACGCATTCCGAGTGGTCCCAAGTGCCGCGGACCCCGATCGCCTAAAATTTTTTCGGGCATTCAAATACGACCTAAGGAACCATAGTATCCGCCACGCCATGATCGTTCCTTATTTTTTGCGTTTTTCGGCCAAACAACTAGAATTCCGCGCGATTCCTATATTTTGGTGTGTTATAGCCCACACCTTCCGAGTGGTCCCGGGACCTCCGGACCCCTATCGCCTAAAATTTTTCCGGACTACCAAATACGACCAAAGGAACCATAGTCACTGCCCAGCCATGATCGTTCCTCATTTTTTGCGTTTTTCGGCCAAACAACTAGAATTCTGCGCGATCTCATATTTTTGTGTGTTATAGTCCACGCCTTCCGAGTGGTCCCGGGTCTCCGGACCCCTATAGCCTGAAATTTTTCTGGACTATCAAATAAGACCTAAGGAACCATAGTCACCGCCCAGCCATGATCGTTCCTAGTTTTTTTCGTTTTTCGGCAAAAAACTAGAATTCCGCGCGATTCCCATCTTTTCATGTCCTATAGCCCACGCCTTCCAAGTGAACCCGGGAACTTCGGACCCCTATCGCCTAAAATTTTTCCGGACTATCAAATAAGACCTAAGGAACCATAGTCACCGCCCAGCCATGATCGTTCCTAGTTTTTTTCATTTTTCGGCAAAAAACTAGAATTCCGCGCGATTCCCATCTTTTCATGTCTTATAGCCCACGCCTTCCAAGTGAACCCGGGAACTCCGGACCCCTATCGCCTAAAATTTTTCCGGACTATCAAATACGACCTAAGGAACCATAGTCACCGCCCAGCCATGATCGTTCCTCATTTTTTGCATTTTTCGACCAAACAACTAGAATTCCGCGCGATTCCCATATTTTTGTGTGTTATAGCCCACGCCTTCCGAGTGGTCCCGGGACCTCCGTACCCCCATCGCCTAAAATTTTTCCGGACTATCAAATAAGACCTAAGGATCCATGGTCACCGCCCAGCCATGATCGTTCCTAGTTTTTTCCGTTTTCTGCCAAAAAACTAGAATTCCGCGCGATTCCCATATTTTCGTGTCCTATAGCCCACGCCTTCCAAGTGAACCCGGGAACTCCGGACCCCTATCGCCTAAAATTTTCCGGACTATAAAATACGACCTAAGGAACCATAGTCACCGCCCAGCCATGATCGTTCCTCATTGTTTGCGTTTTTCGGCCAAACAACTAGAATTCCACTCAATTCCCATATTTTTGTGTGTTATAGCCCACGCCTTCCGAGTGGTCCCGGGACCTCCGGACCCCCATCGCCTAATATTTTTCCGGACAATCAAATAAGACCAAAGGAACCATAGTCACCGCCCTGCCAAGATCTTTCCACATTTTTTGCATGTTACTGAAAAAGACCTAGAATTTCGCCTGATTCCCATATTTTCGTGTGCTATGCCCACGCATTCCGAGTGGTCCCAAGAGCCGCGGACCCCGATCGCCTAAAATTTTTCCGGGCAATCAAATACGACCTAAGGAACCATAGTATCCGCCCCGCCATGATCGTTCCTTATTTTTTTGCGTTTTTCGGCCAAACAACTAGAATTCTGCAAGATTCCCATATTTTTGTGTGTTATAGCCCACACCTTCCGAGTGGTCCCGGGTCTCCGTACCCCTATCGCCTAAAATTTTTCCGGACTACCAAATAAGACCTAAGGAACCATACTCACCGCCCAGCCATGATCGTTCCTAGTTTTTTCCGTTTTTCGGCCAAAAAACTAGAATTCCGCGCGATTGCCATATTTTCGTGTCCTATAGCCCACGCCTTCCAAGTGAACCCGGGAACTCCGGACCCCTATCGCCTAAAATTTTTCCGGACTATCCAATACGACTTAAGGAACCATAGTCACTGCCCAGCCATGATCGTTCCTCATTTTTTAAGTATTTCGGCCAAACAACTAGAATTCCGCGTGATTCCCATATTTTTGTGTGTTATAGCCCACGCCTTCCGAGTGGTCCCGGGACCTCCGGACCCCTATTTCCTAATATTTTTCCGGACAATCAAATAAGACCAAAGGAACCATAGTCACCGCCCTGCCAAGATCTTTCCATATTTTTTGCATGTTACTGAAAAAGACCTAGAATTTCGCCCGATTCCCATATTTTCGTGTGCTATACCCACGCATTCCGAGTGGTCCCAAGAGCCGGGGACCCTGATCGCCTAAAATTTTTCCGGGAAATCAAGTACGACCTAAGGAACCATAGTATCCGCCCCGCCATGATCGTTCCTTATTTTTTGCGTTTTTCGGCCAAACAACTAGAATTCCGCGAGATTCCCTTATTTTTTTGTGTTATAGCCCACACCTTCCGAGTGGTCCCGGGACCTCCGGACCCCTATCGCCTAAAATTTTTCCGGACTATCAAATAAGACCTAAGGAACCATACTCACCGCCCAGCCATGATCGTTCCTAGTTTTTTCCATTTTTCGGCCAAAAAACTAGAATTCCGCCCGATTCCCATATTTTTGTGTGCTATCATTCACGCCTTCCGAGGGGGTCGGGCCCCCCGGAGCCGGATCGCCTAAAGGTTTTCCGGACTATCAAATACGACCTAATGAACCATAGTCACCGCCCCGCCATGATCGTTCCTCATTTTTTGCGTTTTTCGACCAAACAACTAGAATTCCGCGCGATTCCCATATTTTTGTGTGTTATAGCCCACGCCTTCCGAGTGGTCCCGGGACCTCCGGACCCCTATCGCCTAATATTTTTCCGGACTATCAAATAAAACCAAAGCAACCATAGTCACCGCCCTGCCAAGATGTTTCCACATTTTTTGCATGTTACTGAAAAAGACCTAGAATTTCGCTCGATTCCCATATTTTCGTGTGCTATACCCACGCATTCCGAGTGGTCCCAAGAGCCGCGGACCCCGATCGCCTAAAATTTTTCCGGGAAATCAAATACAACCTAAGGAACCATAGTATCTGCCCCGCCATGATCGTTCCTTATTTTTTGCGTTTTTCGGCCACACAACTAGAATTTCGCGCGATTCCCATATTTTTTTGTGTTATAGCCCACACCTTCCGAGTGGTCCCGGGACCTCCGGACCCCTATCGCCTAAAATTTTTCCGGACTATCAAATAAGACCTAAGGAACCATACTCACCGCCCAGCCATGATCGTTCGTAGTTTTTTCCGTTTTTCGGCCAAAAAACTAGAATTCCGCGCGATTGCCATATTTTCGTGTCCTATAGCCCACGCCTTCCAAGTGAACCCGGGAACTCCGGACCCCTATCGCCTAAAATTTTTCCGGACTATCCAATACGACTTAAGGAACCATAGTCACCGCCCAGCCATGATCGTTCCTTATTTTTTGCGTTTTTCGGCCAAACAACTAGAATTCCGCGCGATTCCCATATTTTTGCGTGTTATAGCCCACGCCTTCCGAGTGGTCTCGGGACCTCCGGACCCCCATCTCCTAATATTTTTCCGGACAATCAAATAAGACGAAAGGAACCATAGTCACCACCTTGCCAAGATCTTTCCATATTTTTTGCATGTTACTGAAAAAGACCTAGAATTTCGCCCGATTCCCATATTTTCGTGTGCTATACCCACGCATTCCGAGTGGTCCCAAGAGCCGCGGACCCCGATTGCCTAAAATTTTTCCGGGAAATCAAATACGACCTAAGGAACCATAGTATCCGCCCGCCATGATCGTTCCTTATTTTTTGCATTTTTCGGCCAAACAACTAGAATTCTGCGCGATTCCCTTATTTTTTTGTGTTATAGCCCACACCTTCCGAGTGGTCCCGGGACCTCCGGACCCCTATCGCCTAAAATTTATCCGGACTATCAAATATGACCTAAGGAACCATAGTATCCGCCCCGCCATGATCGTTCCTCATTTTTTGCGTTTCTCGGCCAAACAACTAGAATTCCACGCGATCCCATATTTTTGTGTGTTATAGCCCACGCCTTCCGAGTGGTCCTGGGTCTCCGGACCCTTATCGCCTAAAATTTTTCCGGACTATCAAATAAGACCTAAGGAACCATAGTCACCACCCATCCATGATCGTTCCTAGTTTTTTCCGTTTTTCGGCCAAAAAACTAGAATTCCGCGCGATTCCCATATTTTCGTGTCCTATAGCCCACGCTTTCCAAGTGAACCCGGGAACTCCGGACCCCTATCGCCTAAAATTTTTCCGGACTATCAAATACGACCTAAGGAACCATAGTCACCGCCCAGCCATGATCATTCCTCATTTGTTGCGTTTTTTGGCCAAAAAACTAGAATTCCGCCCGATTACAATATTTTTGTGTGCTATTGCCCACCCTTCCAAGTGGTTCCGGGACCCCCGGACCCCGATCGCCTAAAATTTTTCCAGGCCGTCAAATACGACCTAAGGAACCATAGTAACAGCCCCGCCATTATCATTTCTTTTTTGCATTTTTCGGCCAAAAAACTAGAATTACGCCCGATTCCCATATTTTCGTGTGCTATACCCATGCCTTCCAAGTGGTCCGGGGAGCCGCGGACCCCGATCGCCTAAAATTTTTCCGGACTATCAAATACGACCTAAGGTACCATAGTCACCGCCCCACCATGATCGTTCCAAATGCTTTGCATTTTTCGGCCAAAAAACTAGAACTCCGCGCGATTTGCATATTTTCGTGTGCTATAGCTTACGCCTTCCGAGTGGTCCCGGGAGTTGTGGACCCCGATCGCCTAAAATTTTCCGGGCCATCAAAAATGACCTAAGGAACCATAGTCACCGCCCCGCCCTGATCGTTCCTCATTTATTGCGTTTTTCGGCCAAAAAACTAGAATTCCGCTCGATTACCATATTTTTGTGTGCTATTGCCCACGCCTTCCGAGTGGGCCGGGCCGCCGGACTCGGATCGCCTAAAAAAATTTCGGGCCATCAATTAGGACCTAAGGAACCATAGTCACCACTTCGCCATGATCGTTCCTCATTTTTTGCATTTTTTGGCCAAAAAACTAGAATTCCGCCCGATTCCCATATTTGTGTGTGCTATCGCCCACGCCTTCCGAGTGGGTCGAGCCCTCCGGAGCCGGATCACCTAAAAATTTTCCGAACTATCAAATACGACCTAAGGAACCATAGTCACCGCCCCGCCATGATCGTTCCTTGTCTTTTGCGTTTTTCAGCCAAAAAACTAGAATTCCGCGCGATTTCCATATTTTAGTGTGCTTTAGCCCACGCCTTACAAGGGGTCTCGGGAACCCCGAACCCCGATCGCCTAAAAATTTTCCGGACTATCAAATACGACCTAAGGAACCATAGTCACCGCCCCGCCATGATCGTTCCTAGTCTTTTGCATTTTTCAGCCAAAAAACTAGATTTCCGCGCGATTTCCATATTTTCGTGTGCTTTACCCCACGCCTTCCAAGGGGTCCCAGGAACCCCGAACCCCGATCGCCTAAAAATTTTTCGGGCCATCAAATACGACCAAAGGAACCATAGTAACCACCCCACCATGATCGTTCCTCATTTTTTGCGTTTTTCGACCAAACAACTAGAATTCCGCGCGATTCCCATATTTTTGTGTGTTATAGCCCACGCCTTCCGAGTGGTCCCGGGACCTCCGGACCCCTATCGCCTAATATTTTTCCGGACTATCAAATAAGACCAAAGGAACCATAGTCACCGCCCTGCATGATCATTCCTCATTTGTTGCGTTTTTCGGCCAAAAAACTAGAATTCCACCCGATTACAATATTTTGTGTGCTATTGCCCACCCTTCCAAGTGGTTCCGGGACCCCCGGACCCCGATCGCCTAAAATTTTTGCGGGCCATCAAATACGACCTAAGGAACCATAGTAACCGCCCCGCCATCATCGTTTCTCATTTTTTGCATTTTTCGGCCAAAAAACTAGAATTACGCCCGATTCCCATATTTTCGTGTGCTATACCCACGCCTTCCAAGTGGTCCGGGGAGCCGCGGACCCCGATCACCTAAAATATTTCCGGACTATCAAATACGACCTAAGGTACCATAGTCACCGCCCCACCATGATCGTTCCAAATGCTTTGCATTTTTCGGCCAAAAAACTAGAACTCCGCGCGATTTACATATTTTCGTGTGCTATAGCTTACGCCTTCCGAGTGGTCCCGGGAGCTGTGGACCCCGATCGCCTAAAATTTTCCGGGCCATCAAAAATGACCTAAGGAACCATAGTCACCGCCCCGCCCTGATCGTTCCTCATTTATTGCGTTTTTCGGCCAAAAAACTAGAATTCTGCTCGATTACCATATTTTTGTGTGCTATAGCCCACGCCTTCCGAGTGGGCCGGGCCGCCGGACTCGAATCGCCTAAAAAGATTTCGGGCCATCAATTAGGACCTAAGGAACCATAGTCACCGCCTCGCCATGATCGTTCCTCATGTATTGCATTTTTTGGCCAAAAAACTAGAATTTTGCCCGATTCCCATATTTTTGTGTGCTATCGCCCACGCCTTGCGAGTGGGTCGGGCCCCCCGGAGCCGGATCGCCTAAAAATTTTCCGGACTTTCAAATACGACCTAAGGAACCATAGTCACCGCCCCGCCATGATCGTTCCTAGTCTTTTGCGTTATTCAGCCAAAAAACTAGAATTCCGCGCGATTCCCATATTTTTGTGTGTTATAGCCCACGCCTTCCGAGTGGTCCCGGGACCTCCTGACCCCTATCGCCTAAAATTTTTCCGGACTATCAAATACGACCTAAGGAACCATATTATCCGCCACGCCATGATTGTTCCTCATTTTTTGCGTTTTTCGGCCAAACATCTAGAATTCCGCGCGATTCCCATATTTTTGTGTGTTATAGACCACGCCTTCCGAGTGGTCTCGGGACCTCCGGACCCCTATCGCCTAATATTTTTCCGGACTATCAAATAAGACCAAAGGAACCATAGTCACCGCCCAGCCATGATCATTCCTTATTTGTTGCGTTTTTCGGCCAAAAAACTAGAATTCCGCCCGATTACAATATGTTTGTGTGCTATTGCCCACCCTTCCAAGTGCTATAGCTTACGCCTTCCGAGTGGTCCCGGGAGCTGTGGACCCTGATCGACTAAAATTTTCCGGGCCATCAAAAATGACCTAAGGAACCATAGTCACCGCCCCGCCCTGATCGTTCCTCATTTATTGCGTTTTTCGGCCAAAAAACTAGAATTCCGCTCGATTACCATATTTTTGTGTGCTATTGCCCACGCCTTCCGAGTGGGCCGGGCCGCCGGACTCGGATCGCCTAAAAAAATTTCGGGCCATCAATTAGGACCTAAGGAACCATAGTCACCACCTCGCCATGATCGTTCCTCTTTTTTTGCATTTTTTGGCCAAAAAACTAGAATTCCGCCCGATTCCTATATTTTTGTGTGCTATCGCCCACGCCTTCCGAGTGGGTCGAGCCCCCCGGAGCCGGATCACCTAAAAATTTTCCGAACTATCAAATACGACCTAAGGAACCATAGTCACCGCCCCTCCATGATCGTTCCTTGTCTTTTGTGTTTTTCATCCAAAAACTAGAATTACGCGCGATTTCAATATTTTAGTGTGCTTTAGCCCACGCCTTACAAGGGGTCTCGGGAACCCCGAACCCCGATCGCCTAAAAATTTTTCGGACTATCAAATACGACCTAAGGAACCATAGTCACTGCCCCGCCATGATCGTTCCTAGTCTTTTGCATTTTTCAGCCAAAAAACTAGAATTCCGCGCGATTTCCATATTTTCGTGTGCTTTAGCCCACGCCTTCCAAGGGGTCCCAGGAACCCCGAACCCCGATCGCCTAAAACTTTTCCGGGCCATCAAATACGACCAAAGGAACCATAGTAACCACCCCGCCATGATCGTTCCTCATTTTTTGCCTTTTTCGACCAAACATCTAGAATTCCGCGCGATTCCCATATTTTTGTGTGTTATAGCCCACGCCTTCCGAGTGGTCCCGGGACCTCCGGACCCCTATCGCCTAATATTTTTCCGGACTATCAAATAAGACCAAAGGAACCATAGTCACCTCCCAGCCATGATCATTCCTCATTTGTTGCGTTTTTCTGCCAAAAAACTAGAATTCCACCCGATTACAATATTTTTGTGTGCTATTGCCCACCCTTCCAAGTGGTTCCGGGACCCCCGGTTCCCGATCGCCTAAAATTTTTGCGGGCCATCAAATACGACCTAAGGAACCATAGTAACCGCCCCGCCATCATCGTTTCTCATTTTTTGCATTTTTCGGCCAAAAAACTAGAATTACGCCCGATTCCCATATTTTCGTGTGCTATACCCACGCCTTCCAAGTGGTCCGGGGAGCCGCGGACCCCGATCACCTAAAATTTTTCCGGACTATTAAATACGACCTAAGGTACCATAGTCACCGCCCCACCATGATCGTTCCAAATGCTTTGCATTTTTCGGCCAAAAAACTAGAACTCCGCGCGATTTACATATTTTCGTGTGCTATAGCTTACGCCTTCCGAGTGGTCCCGGGAGCTGTGGACCCCGATCGCCTAAAATTTTCCGGGCCATCAAAAATGACCTAAGGAACCATAGTCACCGCCCCGCCCTGATCGTTCCTCATTTATTGCGTTTTTCGGCCAAAAAACTAGAATTCCGCTCGATTACCATATTTTTGTATGCTATTGCCCACGCCTTCCGAGTGGGCCGGGCCGCCGGACTCGGATCGCCTAAAAAAATTTCGGGCCATCAATTAGGACCTAAGGAACCATAGTCACCACCTCGCCATGATCGTTCCTCATTTTTTGCATTTTTTGGCCAAAAAACTAGAATTCCGCCCGATTCCCATATTTTTGTGTGCTATCGCCCACGCCTTCCGAGTGGGTCGAGCCCCCCGGAGCCGGATCACCTAAAAATTTTCCGAACTATCAAATACGACCTAAGGAACCATAGTCACCGCCCCGCCATGATCGTTCCTAGTCTTTTGCATTTTTCAGCCAAAAAACTAGAATTCCGCGCGATTTCCATATTTTCGTGTGCTTTAGCCCACGCCTTCCAAGGGGTCCCAGGAACCCCGAACCCCGATCGCCTAAAAATTTTCCGGGCCATCAAATACGACCAAAGGAACCATAGTAACCACCCCGCCATGATCGTTCCTCATTTTTTTGCGTTTTTCGACCAAACAACTAGAATTCCGCGCGATTCCCATATTTTTGTGTGTTATAGCCCACGCCTTCCGAGTGGTCCCGGGACCTCCGGACCCCTATCGCCTAATATTTTTCCGGACTATCAAATAAGACCAAAGGAACCATAGTCACCGCCCAGCCATGATCATTCCTCATTTGTTGCGTTTTTCGGCCAAAAAACTAGAATTCCACCCGATTACAATATTTTTGTGTGCTATTGCCCACCCTTCCAAGTGGTTCCGGGACCCCCGGACCCCGATCGCCTAAAATTTTTGCGGGCCATCAAATACGACCTAAGGAACTATAGTAACCGCCCCGCCATCATCGTTTCTCATTTTTTGTATTTTTCGGCCAAAAAACTAGAATTACGCCCGATTCCCATATTTTCGTGTGCTATACCCACGCCTTCCAAGTGGTCCGCGGACCCCGATCACCTAAAATTTTTCCGGACTATCAAATACGACCTAAGTTACCATAGTCACCGCCACACCATGATCGTTCCAAATGCTTTGCATTTTTCGGCCAAAAAACTAGAACTCCGCGCGATTTACATATTTTCGTGTGCTATAGCTTACGCCTTCCGAGTGGTCCCGGGAGCTGTGGACCCCGATCGCCTAAAATTTTCCGGGCCATCAAAAATGACCTAAGGAACCATAGTCACCGCCCCGCCATGATCGTTCCTCATTTATTGCGTTTTTCGGCCAAAAAACTAGAATTCCGCTCGATTACCATATTTTTTGCCCACGCCTTCCGAGTGGGCCGGGCCGCCGGACTCGGATCGCCTAAAAAAATTTCGGGCCATCAATTAGGACCTAAGGAACCATAGTCACCACCTCGCCATGATCGTTCCTCATTTTTTGCATTTTTTGGCCAAAAAACTAGAATTCCGCCCGATTCCCATATTTTTGTGTGCTATCGCCCACGCCTTCCGAGTGGGTCGAGCCCCCCGGAGCCGGATCACCTAAAAATTTTCCGAACTATCAAATACGACCTAAGGAACCATAGTCACCGCCCCGCCATGATCGTTCCTAGTCTTTTGCATTTTTCAGCCAAAAAACTAGAATTCCGCGCGATTTCCATATTTTCGTGTGCTTTAGCCCACGCCTTCCAAGGGGTCCCAGGAACCCCGAACCTCGATCGCCTAAAAATTTTCCGGGCCATCAAATACGACCAAAGGAACCATAGTAACCACCCCGCCATGATCGTTCCTCATTTTTTTGCGTTTTTCGACCAAACAACTAGAATTCCGCGCGATTCCCACATTTTTGTTTGTTATAGCCCACGCCTTCCGAGTGGTCCCGGGACCTCCGGACCCCTATCGCCTAATATTTTTCCGGACTATCAAATAAGACCAAAGGAACCATAGTCACCGCCCAGCCATGATCATTCCTCATTTGTTGCGTTTTTCGGCCAAAAAACTAGAATTCCACCCGATTACAATATTTTTGTGTGCTATTGCCCACCCTTCCAAGTGGTTCCGGGACCCCCGGACCCCGATCGCCTAAAATTTTTGCGGGCCATCAAATACGACCTAAGGAACCATAGTAACCGCCCCGCCATCATCGTTTCTCATTTTTTGCATTTTTCGGCCAAAAAACTAGAATTACGCCCGATTCCCATATTTTCGTGTGCTATACCCACGCCTTCCAAGTGGTCCGGGGAGCCGCGGACCCCGATCACCTAAAATATTTCCGGACTATCAAATACGACCTAAGGTACCATAGTCACCGCCCCACCATGATCGTTCCAAATGCTTTGCATTTTTCGGCCAAAAAACTAGAACTCCGCGCGATTTACATATTTTCGTGTGCTATAGCTTACGCCTTCCGAGTGGTCCCGGGAGTTGTGGACCCCGATCGCCTAAAATTTTCCGGGCCATCAAAAATGACCTAAGGAACCATAGTCACCGCCCCGCCCTGATCGTTCCTCATTTATTGCGTTTTTCGTCCAAAAAACTAGAATTCCGCTCGATTACCATATTTTTGTGTGCTATTGCCCACGCCTTCCGAGTGGGCCGGGCCGCCGGACTCGGATCGCCTAAATAAATTTCGGGCCATCAATTAGGACCTAAGGAACCATAGTCACCACTTCGCCATGATCGTTCCTCATTTTTTGCATTTTTTGGCCAAAAAACTAGAATTCCGCCCGATTCCCATATTTGTGTGTGCTATCGCCCACGCCTTCCGAGTGGGTCGAGCCCTCCGGAGCCGGATCACCTAAAAATTTTCCGAACTATCAAATACGACCTAAGGAACCATAGTCACCGCCCCGCCATGATCGTTCCTTGTCTTTTGCGTTTTTCAGCCAAAAAACTAGAATTCCGCGCGATTTCCATATTTTAGTGTGCTTTAGCCCACGCCTTACAAGGGGTCTCGGGAACCCCGAACCCCGATCGCCTAAAAATTTTCCGTACTATCAAATACGACCTAAGGAACCATAGTCACCGCCCCGCCATGATCGTTCCTAGTCTTTTGCATTTTTCAGCCAAAAAACTAGAATTCCGCGCGATTTCCATATTTTCGTGTGCTTTAGCCCACGCCTTCCAAGGGGTCCCAGGAACCCCGAACCCCGATCGCCTAAAAATTTTTCGGGCCATCAAATACGACCAAAGGAACCATAGTAACCACCCCGCCATGATCGTTCCTCATTTTTTGCATTTTTCGACCAAACAACTAGAATTCCGCGCGATTCCCATATTTTTGTGTGTTATAGCCCACGCCTTCCGAGTGGTCTCGGGACCTCCGGACCCCTATCGCCTAATATTTTTCCGGACTATCAAATAAGACCAAAGGAACCATAGTCACCGCCCAGCCATGATCATTCCTTATTTGTTGCGTTTTTCGGCCAAAAAACTAGAATTCCGCCCGATTACAATATTTTTGTGTGCTATTGCCCACCCTTCCAAATGGTTCCGGGACCCCCGGACCCCGATCGCCTAAAATTTTTCGGGCCATCAAATACGACCTAAGGAACCATAGTAACCGCCCCGCCATCATCGTTTCTAATTTTTTACATTTTTCGGCCAAAAAACTAGAATTACGCCCGATTCCCATATTTTCGTGTGCTATACCCACGCCTTCCAAGTTGTCCGGGGAGCCGCGGACCCCGATCGCCTAAAATTTCTCCGGACTATCAAATACGACCTAAGGTACCATAGTCACCGCCCCACCATGATCGTTCCAAATGCTTTGCATTTTTCGGCCAAAAAACTAGAACTCCGCGCGATTTGTATATTTTCGTGTGCTATAGCTTACGCCTTCCGAGTGGTCCCGGGAGCCATGGACCCCGATCGCGTAAAATTTTCCGGGCCATCAAATACGACCTAAAGAACCATAGTCACCGCCCCGCCATGATCGTTCCTCATTTATGGCGTTTTTCGGCCAAAAAACTAAAATTCCGCTCGATTACCATATTTTTTTGTGCTATTGCCCACGCCTTCCGAGTGGGCCGGGCCGTCGGACTCGGATCGCCTAAAAATTTTTCGGTCCATCAATTAGGACCTAAGGAACCATAGTCCCCACCTCGCCATGATCGTTCCTCATTTTTTGTATTTTTTGGCCAAAAAACTAGAATTCCGCCCGATTCCCATATTTTTGTGTGCTATCGCCCACGCCTTCCGAGTGGGTCGAGCCCCCCAGAGCCAGATCACCTAAAAATTTTTCAAACTATCAAATACGACCTAAGGAACCATAGTCACCGCCCCGCCATGATTGTTCCTAGTCTTTTGCGTTTTTCAGCCAAAAAACTAGAATTCCGCGCGATTTCCCTATTTTAGTGTGCTTTAGCCCACGCCTTCCAAGGGGTCTCGGGAACCCCGAACCCCGATCGCCTAAAAATTTTCCGGACTATCAAATACGACCTAAGGAACCATAGTCACCGCCCGCCATGATCGTTCCTAGTCTTTTGCATTTTGCAGCCAAAAAACTAGAATTCCGCGCGATTTCCATATTTTTGTGTGCTTTAGCCCACGCCTTCCAAGGGGTCCCAGGAACCCCGAACCTCGATCGCCTAAAAATTTTCCGGGCCATCAAATACAACCTAAGGAACCATAGTAACCACCCCGCCATGATCGTTCCTCATTTTTTGCGTTTTTCGAACAAACAACAAGAATTCCACGCGATTCCCATATTTTTGTGTGTTATAGCCCACGCCTTCCGAGTGGTCTCGGGACCTCCGTACCCCTATCGCCTAGTATTTTTCCGGACTATCAAATAAGACCAAAGGAACCATAGTCACCGCCCAGCCATGATCATTCCTCATTTGTTGCGTTTTTCGGCCAAAAAACTAGAATTACGCCCGATTACAATATTTTTGTGTGCTATTGCCCACCCTTCCAAGTGGTTCCGGGACCCCCGGACCCCGATCGCCTAAAAATTTTCCGGGCCATCAAATACGACCTAAGGAACCATAGTAACCGCCCCGCCATCATCATTTCTCATTTTTTACATTTTTCGGCCAAAAAACTAGAATTACGCCCGATTCTCATATTTTCGTGTGCTATACCCACGCCTTCCAAGTTGTCCGGGGAGCCGCGGACCCCGATCGCCTAAAATTTTTCCGGACTATCAAATACGGCCTAAGGTACCATAGTCACCGCCCCACCATGATCGTTCCAAATGCTTTGCATTTTTCGGCCAAAAAACTAGAACTCCGCGCGATTTGTATATTTTCGTGTGCTATAGCTTACGCCTTCCGAGTGGTCCCGGGAGCCGTGGACCCCGATCGCCTAAAATTTTCCGGGCCATCAAATACGACCTAAAGAACCATAGTCACCGCCCCGCCATGATCGTTCCACATTTATTGCGTTTTTCGGCCAAAAAACTAAAATTCCGCTCGATTACCATATTTTTTTGTGCTATTGCCCACGCCTTCCGAGTGGGCCGGGCCGCCGGACTCGGATCGCCTAAAAATTTTTCGGTCCATCAATTAGGACCTAAGGAACCATAGTCCCCGCCTCGCCATGATCGTTCCTCATTTTTTGCATTTTTTGGCCAAAAAACTAGAATTCCGCCCGATTCCCATATTTTTGTGTGCTATCGCCCACGCCTTCCGAGTGGGTCGAGCCCCCCAGAGCCAGATCACCTAAAAATTTTCCAAACTATCAAATACAACCTAAGGAACCATAGTCACCGCCCCGCCATGATTGTTCCTAGTCTTTTGCATTTTTCAGTCAAAAAACTAGAATTCTGCGCGATTTCCCTATTTTAGTGTGCTTTAGCCCACGCCTTCCAAGGGGTCTCGGGAACCCCGAACCCCGATCGCCTAAAAATTTTCCGGACTATCAAATACGACCTAAGGAACCATAGTCACCGCCCCTCCATGATCGTTCCTAGTCTTTTGCATTTTTCAGCCAAAAAACTAGAATTCCGTGCGATTTCCATATTTTTGTGTGCTTTAGCCCACGCCTTCCAAGGGGTCCCAGGAACCCCGAACCCTGATCGCCTAAAAATTTTCCGGGCCATCAAATACGACCTAAGGAACCATAGTAACCACCCCGCCATGATCGTTCCTCATTTTTTTGCGTTTTTCGAACAAACAACTAGAATTCCGCGCGATTCCCATATTTTTGTGTGTTATAGCCCACGCCTTCCGAGTGGTCTCGGGACCTCCGTACCCCTATCGCCTATTATTTTTCCGGACTATCAAATAAGACCAAAGGAACCATAGTCACCGCCCAGCCATGATCATTCCTCATTTGTTGCGATTTTCGGCCAAAAAACTAGAATTACGCCCGATTACAATATTTTTGTGTGCTATTGCCCACCCTTCCAAGTGGTTCCGGGACCCCCGGACCCCGATCGCCTAAAAATTTTCCGGGCCATCAAATACGACCTAAGGAACCATAGTAACCGCCCCGCCATCATCGTTTCTCATTTTTTACATTTTTCGGCCAAAAAACTAGAATTCCGCTCGATTACTATATTTTTTTGTGTTATTGCCCACGCCTTCCGAGTGGGCCGGGCCGCCGGACTCGGATCGCCTAAAAAAATTTTGGTCCATCATAGTCCCAGCCTCACCATGATTGTTCCTCATTTTATGCATTTTTTGGCCAAAAAACTAGAATTTTGCCCGATTCCCATATTTTTGTGTGCTATCGCCCACGCCTTCCGAGTGGGTCAGGCCCCCGGAGCCGGATCGCCTAAAAATTTTCCGGACTATCAAATACGACCTAAGGAACCATAGTCACCGCCCCGCCATGATCGTTCCTAGTCTTTTGCGTTTTTCATCCAAAAAACTAGAATTCCGCGCGATTTCCATATTTTCGTGTGCTTTAGCCCACGCCTTCCAAGGGGTCCCGGGAACCCCGAACCCCGATCGCCTAAAAATTTTCCGGACTATCAAATACGACCTAAGGAACCATAGTCACCGCCCCGCCATGATCGTTTCTAGTCTTTTGCGTTTTTCAGCAAAAAACCTAGAATTCCGCGCGATTTCCATATTTTTCTTGTGCTTTAGCCCACGCCTTCCAAGGGGTCCCGGGAACCCCGAACCCCGATCGCCTAAAAATTTTTCGGGCCATCAAATACGACCTAAGGAACCATAGTAACCACCCCGCCATGATCATTCCTCATTTTTTGCATTTTTGGACCAAACAACTAGAATTTCGCGCGATTCCCATATTTTTGTGTGTTATAGCCCACGCCTTCCGAGTGGTCCCGGGACCTCCGGACCCCTATCGCCTAATATTTTTCCGGACTATCAAATAAGACCAAAGGAACCATAGTCAACGCCCAGCCATGATCATTCCTCATATGTTGCATTTTTCGGCCAAAAACTACAATTACGCCCGATTCCCATATTTTCGTGTGCTATACCCACGCCTTCCAAGTGGTCCGGGGCGCCGCGGACCCCGATCACCTAAAATTTTTCCGGACTATCAAATACGACCTAAGGTACCATAGTCACCGCCCCGCCATGATCATTCTAAATGCTTTGCATTTTTCGGCCAAAAAACTAGAACTCCGCGTGATTTGCATATTTTCGTGTGCTATAGCTTACGCCTTCCGAGTGGTCCCGGGAGCTGTGGACCCCGATCGCCTAAAATTTTTCGGGCCGTCAAATACGACCTAAGGAATCATAGTCACCGCCCAGCCATGATCATTCTTCATTTGTTGCATTTTTTCGGCCAAAAAACTAGAATTCCGCCCGATTACAATATTGTTGTGTGCTATTGCCCACCCTTCCAAGTGGTTCCGGGACCCCCGGACCCCGATCGCCTAAAATTTTTTCGGGCCGTCAAATACGAACTAAGGAACCATAGTAACCGCCCCGCCATCATCGTTTCTTATTTTTTGCATTTTTCGGCCAAAAAACAAGAATTACCCCCGATTCCCATATTTTCGTGTGCTATACCCACGCCTTCCAAGTGGTCCGGGGAGCCGTGGACCCCGATCACCTAAAAATTTTCCGGACTATCAAATACGACCTAAGGTACCATAGTCACCGCCCCACCATGATCGTTCCAAATGCTTTGCATTTTTCGGCCAAAAAACTAGAACTCCGCGCGATTTGCATATTTTCGTGTGCTATAGCTTACGCCTTCCGAGTGGTCCCGGGAGCTGTGGACCCCGATCGCCTAAAATTTTTCGGGCCATCAAATATGACCTAAGGAACCATAGTCACCGCCCCGCCATGATCGTTCCTCATTTATTGCATTTTTCGGCCAAAAAACTAGAATTCCGCTCGATTACCATATTTTTGTGTGCTATTGCCCACGCCTTCCGAGTGGGCCGGGCCGCCGGACTCGGATCGCCTAAAAATATTTCGGGCCATCAATTAGGACCTAAGGAACCATAGTCACCGCCTCGCCATGATCGTTCCTCATTTTTTGCATTTTTTGGCCAAAAAACTAGAATTCCGCCCGATTCCCATATTTTTGTGTGCTATCGCCCACGCCTTGCGAGTGGGTCGGGCCCCCCGGAGCTGGATCGCCTAAAAATTTTCCGGACTATCAAATACTACCTAAGGAACCATAGTCACCGCCCCGCCATGATCGTTCCTAGTCTTTTGCATTTTTCAACCAAAAAACTAGAATTCCGCGCGATTTCCATATTTTCGTGTGCTTTAGCCCACGCCTTCCAAGGGGTCCCGGGAACCCTGAACCCCGATCGCCTAAAAAATTTCCGGGCCGTCAAATACGACCTAAGGAACCATAGTAACCACCCCGCCATGATCGTTCCTCATTTTTTGCGTTTTTCGACCAAACAACTAGAATTCCGCGCGATTCCCATATTTTTGTGTGTTATAGCCCACGCCTTCCGAGTGGTCCCGGGACCTCCGGACCCCTATCGCCTAATATTTTTCCGGACTATCAAATAAGACCAAAGGAACCATAGTCACCGCCCAGCCATGATCATTCCTCATTTGTTGCGTTTTTCGGCCAAAAAACTAGAATTCCGCCCTATTACAATATTTTTGTGTGCTATTGCCCACCCTTCCAAGTGGTTCCGGGACCCCCGGACCCCGATCGCCTAAAATTTTTTCGGGCCGTCAAATACGACCTAAGGAACCATAGTAACCGCCCCGCCATCATCGTTTCTCATTTTTTGCATTTTTCGGCCAAAAAACTAGAATTACGCCCGATTCCCATATTTTCGTGTGCTATACCCACGCCTTCCAAGTGGTCCGGGGAGCCGCGGACCCCGTTTGCCTAAATTTTTTCCGGTCTATCAAATACGACCTAAGGTACCATAGTCACCGCCCCACCATTATCGTTCCAAATGCTTTGCATTTTTTGGCCAAAAAACTAGAACTCCGCGCGATTTGCATATTTTCATGTGCTATAGCTTACGCCTTCGGAGTGGTCCCGGGAGCCGTGGACCCCGATCTCCTAAAATTTTCCGGGCCATCAAATACGACCTAAGGAACCATAGTCACCGCCCCGCCATGATAGTTCCTCATTTATTGCGTTTTTCAGCCAAAAAACTAGAATTCCGCTCGATTACCATATTTTTGTGTGCTATTGCCCACGCCTTCCGAGTGGGCCGGGCCACCGGATTCGGATCACCTAAAAATTTTTCGGGCCATCAATTAGGACCTAAGGAACCATAGTCACCGCCTTGCCATGATCGTTCCTCATTTTTTGCATTTTTTGGCCAAAAAACTAGAATTCCGCCCGATTCCCATATTTTTGTGTGCTATCGCCCACGCCTTCCGAGTGGGTCGGGCCCCCCGGAGCTGGATCGCCTAAAAATTTTCTGGACTTTCAAATACGACCTAAGGAACTATAGTCACCCCCCCGCCATGATCGTTTCTAGTCTTTTGCGTTTTTCAGCCAAAAAACTAGAATTCCGCGCGATTCCTATATTTTTGTGTGTTATAGCCCACGCCTTCCGAGTGGTCCCGGGACCTCCTGACCCCTATCGCCTAAAATTTTTCCGTACTATCAAATACGACCTAAGGAACCATAGTATCCGTCCCGCCATGATCGTTCCTCATTTTTTGCGTTTTTCGGCCAAACAACTAGAATTCCGCGCGATTCCCATATTTTTGTGTGTTATAGCCCACGCCTTCCGAGTGGTCCCGGGACCTCCGGACCCCTATCGCCTAATATTTTTCCGGACTATCAAATAAGACCAAAGGAACCATAGTCACCGCCCAGCCATGATCATTCCTCATTTGTTGCGTTTTTCGGCCAAAAAACTAGAATTCCGCCCAATTACAATATTTTTGTGTGCTATTGCCCACCCTTCCAAGTGGTTACGGGACCCCCGGACCCCGATCGCCTAAAATTTTTCCGGGCCGTCAAATACGACCTAAGGAACCATAGTAACCGCCCAGCCATCATCGTTTCTCATTTTTTGCATTTTTCGGCCAAAAAACTAGAAGTACGCCCGATTCCCATATTTTCGTGTGCTATACCAATGCCTTCCAAGTGGTCCGGGGAGCCGCGGACCCCGTTTGGTTAAAACTTTTCCGGACTATCAAATACGACCTAAGGTACCATAGTCACCGCCCCACCATTATCGTTCCAAATGCTTTGCATTTTTCGGCCAAAAAACTAGAACTCCGCGCGATTTGCATATTTTCATGTGCTATAGCTTACGCCTTCGGAGTGGTCCCGGGAGCCGTGGACCCCGATCTCCTAAAATTTTCCGGGCCATCAAATACGACCTAAGGAACCATAGTTACCGCACCGCCATGATCGTTCCTCATTTATTGCATTTTTCGGCCAAAAAACTAGAATTCCGCTCGATTACCATATTTTTGTGTGTTATTGCCCACGCCTTCCGAGTGGGCCGGGCCACCAGATTCGGATCGCCTAAAAATTTTTCGGGCCATCAATTAGGACCTAAGGAACCATAGTCACTGCCTCGCCATGATCGTTCCTCATTTTGTGCATTTTTTTGCCAAAAAACTAGTATTCCGCCCGATTCCCATATTTTTGTGTGCTATCGCCCACGCCTTCCGAGTGGGTCGGGCCCCCCGGAGCTGGATCGCCTAAAAATTTTTCGGACTATCAAATACAACCTAAGGAACTATAGTCACCGCCCCGCCATGATTATTTCTAGTCTTTTGCGTTTTTCAGCCAAAAACTAGAATTCCGCGCGATTCCTATATTTTTGTGTGTTATAGCCCACGCCTTCCGAGTGGTCCCGGGACCTCCTGACCCCTATCGCCTAAAATTTTTCCGTACTATCAAATACGACCTAAGGAACCATAGTATCCGGCCCGCCATGATCGTTCCTCATTTTTTGCATTTTTCGGCCAAACAACTAGAATTCCGCGCGATTCCCATATTTTTGTGTGTTATAGCCCATGCCTTCCGAGTGGTCCCGGGACCTCCGGACCCCTATCGCCTAATATTTATCCGGACTATCAAATAAGACCAAAGGAACCATAGTCACCGCCCAGCCATGATCATTCCTCATTTGTTGCGTTTTTCGGCCAAAAATCTAGAATTCCGCCCGATTACAATATTTTTGTGTGCTATTGCCCACCCTTCCAAGTGGGTTCCGGGACCCCCGGACCCCGATTGCCTAAAATTTTTCCGGGCCGTCAAATACGACCTAAGGAACCATAGTAACCGCCCCGCCATCATCGTTTCTCATTTTTTGCATTTTTCGGCCAAAAAACTAGAATTACGCCCGATTCCCATATTTTCGTGTGCTATACCCACGCCTTCCAAGTGGTCCGGGGAGCCGCGGACACCGATCACCTAAAATTTTTCCGGACTATCAAATACGACCTAAGGTACCATAGTCACCGCCCCACCATGATCGTTCCAAATGCTTTGCATTTTTCGGCCAAAAAACTAGAACTCCGCGCGATTTGCATATTTTCGTGTGCTATAGCTCACGCCTTCCGAGTGGTCCCGGGAGCTGTGGACCCCGATCGCCTAAAATTTTTCGGGCCATCAAATACAACCTAAGGAACCATAGTCATCGCCCATCCATGATCATTCCTCATTTGTTGCATTTTTCGGCCAAAAAACTAGAATTCCGCTCAATTACCATATTTTTGTGTGCTATTGCCCACGCCTTCCGAGTGGGCCGGGCCACCGTACTCGGAACGCCTAAAAAATTTTTGGGCCATAAATTAGGACCTAAGGAACCATAGTCACCGCCTCGCCATGATAGTTCCTCATTTTTTGCATTTTTTGGCCAAAAAACTAGAATTCCGCCCGATTCCCATATTTTTGTGTGCTATCGCCCACGCCTTCCGAGTGGGTCGGACCCCCCGGAGCCGGATCGCCTAAAAATTTTCTGGACTATCAAATACGACCTAAGGAACCATAGTCACCGCCCTGCCATGATCGTTTCTAGTCTTTTGCGTTTTTCAGCCAAAAAACTAGAATTCCGCGCGATTCCTATATTTTTGTGTGTTATAGCCCACACCTTCCGAGTGGTCCCGGGACCTCCTGACCCCTATCGCCTAAAATTTTTCCGTACTATCAAATACGACCTAAGGAACCATAGTATCCGGCCCGCCATGATCGTTCCTCATTTTTTGCGTTTTTCTGCCAAACAACTAGAATTCCGCGTGATTCCCATATTTTTGTGTGTTATAGCCCACGCCTTTCGAGTGGTCCCGGGACCTCCGGACCCCTATCGCCTAATATTTTTCCAGACTATCAAATAAGACCAAAGGAACCATAGTCACCGCCCAGCCATGATCATTCCTCATTTGTTGCGTTTTTCGGCCAAAAAACTAGAATTCCGCCCGATTACAATATTTTTGTGAGCTATTGCCCACCCTTCCAAGTGGTTCCGGGACCCCCGGACCCCGATCGCCTTAAATTTTTTCGGGCCGTTAAATATGACCTAAGGAACCATAGTAACCGCCCCGCCATCATCGTTTCTCATTTTTTGCATTTTTCGGCCAAAAAACTAGAATTACGCCCGATTCTCATATTTTCGTGTGCTATACCCACGCCTTCCAAGTGGTCCGGGGAGCCGCGGACCCGGTTTGCCTAAAATTTTTCCGAACTATCAAATACGACCTAAGGTACCATAGTCACCGCCCCACCATGATCGTTCCAAATGCTTTGCATTTTTCGGCCAAAAAACTAGAACTCCGCGCGATTTGCATATTTTCATGTGCTATAGCTTACGCCTTCGGAGTGTTCCCGGGAGCCGTGGACCCCGATCGCCTAAAATTTTCCGGGCCATCAAATACGACCTAAGGAACCATAGTCACCGCCCCGCCATGATCGTTCCTCATTTATTGCGTTTTTCGGCCAAAAAACTAGAATTCCGCTCGATTACCATATTTTTGTGTGCTATTGCCCACGCCTTCCGAGTGGGCCGGGCCGTCGGACTCGGATAGCCTAAAAAATTTCCGTGCCATCAATTAGGACCTAAGGAACCATAGTCACCGCCTAGCCATGATCGTTCCTCATTTTTTGCATTTTTTGGCCAAAAAACTAGAATTTCGCCCGATTCTCATATTTTTGTGTGTTATCGCCCATGCCTTCCGAGTGGGTCGGGCCCCCCGGAGCCGGATCGCCTAAAAATTTTCCGGACTATCAAATACGACCTAAGGAACAATAGTCACCGCCCCGCCATGATCGTTTCTAGTCTTTTGCATTTTTCAGCCAAAAAACTAGAATTCCGCGCGATTTCCATATTTTCGTGTGCTTTAGCCCACGCCTTCCAAGGGGTCCCGGGAACCCCGAACCCTGATCGCCTAAATATTTTCCGGGCCATCAAATACGACCTAAGGAACCATAGTAACCACCCCGCCATGATCGTTCCTCATTTTTTCCGTTTTTCGACCAAACAACTAGAATTCCGCGCGATTCCCATATTTTTGTGTGTTATAGCCCACGCCTTCCGAGTGGTCCCGGGACCTCCGGACCCCTATCGCCTAATATTTTTCCGGACTATCAAATAAGACTAAAGGAACCATAGTCGCCGCCCAGCCATGATCATTCCTCATTTGTTGCGTTTTTCGGCCAAAAAACTAGAATTCCGCCCGATTACAATATTTTTGTGTGCTATTGCCCACCCTTCCAAGTGGTTCCGGGACCCCTGGACCACGATCGCCTAAAATTTTTCCGGGCCGTCAAATACGACCTAAGGAAACATAGTAACCGCCCCGCTATCATCGTTTCTCATTTTTTGCATTTTTCGGCCAAAAAACTAGAATTACGCACGATTCCCATATTTTCGTGTGCTATACCCACGCCTTCCAAGCGATCCGGGGAGCCGCAGACCCCGATCGCCTAAAAATTTTCCGGACAATCAAATACGACCTAAGGTACCATAGTCACCGCCCCACCATGATCGTTCCAAATGCTTTGCATTTTTCGGCCAAAAAACTAGAAATCTGCGCGATTTGCATATTTTCGTGTGCTATAGCTTACGCCTTCCGAGTGGTCCCGGGAGCCGTGGACCCCGATCGCCTAAAATTTTCCGGGCCATCAAATACGACCTAAGGAACCATAGTCACCGCCCCGCCATGATCGTTCCTCATTTATTGCTTTTTTCGGCCAAAAAAGTAGAATTCCGCTCGATTACCATATTTTTGTGTGCTATTACCCACGCCTTCCGAGTGGGCCGGGCCGCCGGATTCGAATCGCCTAAAAAAAATTCGGGCCATCAATTAGGACCTAAGGAACCATAGTCACCGCCTCGCCGTGATCGTTCCTCATTTTTTGCATTTTTTGGCCAAAAAACTAGAATTCCGTCCGATTCCCATATTTTTGTGTGCTATCGCCCACGCCTTCCGAATGGGTCGGGCCCCCCGGAGCCGGATCGCCTAAAATTTTTCCGGACTATCAAATACGACCTAAGGAACCATAATCACCGCCCCGCCATGATCGTTCCTAGTCTTTTGCGTTTTTCAGCAAAAAAACTAGAATTCCGCGGGATTTCCATATTTTCGTGTGCTTTACCCCACGCCTTCCAAGGGTTCCCGGGAATGCCGAACCCCGATCGCCTAAAACAATTTCGGGCCATCAAATACGACCTAAGGAACCATAGTAACCACCCCGCCATGATCGTTCCTCATTTATTGCGTTTTTCGGCCAAACAACTAGAATTCCGCGCGATTCCCATATTTTTGTGTGTTATAGCCCACGCCTTCCGAGTGGTCCCGGGACCTCCGGACCCCTATCGCCTAATATTTTTTCGGACTATCAAATAAGACCAAAGGAACCATAGTCACCGCCCAGCCATGATCAGTCCTCATTTGTTGCGTTTTTCGGCCAGAAAACTAGAATTCCGCCCGATTACAATATTTTTGTGTGCTATTGCCCACCCATCCAAGTGGTTCCGGGACCCCCGGACCACGATCGCCTAAAATTTTTCCGGGCCGTCAAATACGACCTAGGGAACCATAGTAACCGCCCCGCCATCATCGTTTCTCATTTTTTTGCATTTTTCGGCCAAAAAACTAGAATTACGCCCGATTCCCATATTTTCGTGTGCTATACCCACGCCTTCCAAGTGGTCCGGGGAGCCGCAGACCCCGATCGCCTAAAATTTTTTCGGACTATCAAATACGACCTAAGGTACCATAGTCACCGCCCCACCATGATCGTTCCAAATGCTTTGCATTTTTCGGCCAAAAAACTAGAACTCCGCGCGATTTGCATATTTTCGTGTGCTATAGCTTACGCCTTCCGAGTGGTCCCGGGAGCCGTGAACCCCGATCGCCTAAAATTTTCCGGGCCATCAAATACGACCTAAGGAACCATAGTCACCGCCCCGCCATGATCGTTCCTCATTTATTGCTTTTTTCGGCCAAAAAACTAGAATTCCGCTCGATTACCATATTTTTGTGTGCTATTGCCCACGCCTTCCGAGTGGGCCGGGCCGCCGGACTCGAATCGCCTAAAAAAATTTCGGGCCATCAATTAGGACCTAAGGAACCATAGTCACCGCCTCGCCGTGATCGTTCCTCGTTTTTTGCATTTTTTGGCCAAAAAACTAGAATTCCGCCCGATTCCCATATTTTTGTGTGCTATCGCCCACGCATTCCGACTGGGTCGGGCCCCCCGGAGCCGGATCGCCTAAAATTTTTCCGGACTATCAAATACGACCTAAGGAACCATAGTCACCGCCCCGCCATGATCGTTCCTAGTCTTTTGCGTTTTTCAGCCAAAAAACTAGAATTCCGCGGGATTTCCATATTTTCGTGTGCTTTAGCCCATGCCTTCCACGGGGTCCCGGGAACCCCGAACCCCAAGCGCCTAAAAATTTTCCGGGCCATCAAATACGACCTAAGGAACCATAGTAACCACCCCGCCATGATCGTTCCTCATTTTTTGCGTTTTTCGACCAAACAACTAGAATTCTGCGCGATTCCCATATTTTTGTGTGTTATAGCCCACGCCTTCCGAATGGTCCCGGGACCTCCGGACCCCTATCGCCTAATATTTTTCCGGACTATCAAATAAGACCAAAGGAACCATAGTCACCGCCCAGCCATGATCATTCCTCATTTGTTGCGTTTTTCGGCCAAAAAACTAGAATTCCGCCCGATTACGATATTTTTGTGTGCTATTGACCACCCTTCCAAGTGGTTCCGGGACCCCCGGACCCCGATCCCCTAAAATTTTCCGGGCCATCAAATACGACCTAAAGAACCATAGTCACCGCCTCGCCATGATAGTTCCTCATATATTGCGTTTTTCGGCCAAAAAACTAGAATTCCGCTCGATTACCATATTTTTGTGTGCTATTGCCCACGCCTTCCGAGTGGGCCGGGCCGCCGGACTCGGATCGCCTAAAATTTTCTGGGCCATAAAATACGACCAAAGGAACCATAGTCACTGCCTCGCCATGATCGTTCCTCATTTATTGCGTTTTTCGGCCAAAAAACTAGAATTCCGCTCGATTATCATATTTTTGTGTGCTATTGCCCACGCCTTCCGAGTGGGCCGGGCCGCCGGACTCGGATCGCCTAAAAACATTTAAGGCCATCAATTAGGACCTAAGGAACCATAGTCACCGCCTCGCCATGATCGTTCCTCATTTTTTGCATTTTTGGCCAAAAAACTAGAATTCCGCCCGATTCCCATATTTTTGTGTGCTATCGCCCACGCCTTCCGAGTGGGTCGGGCCCCCGGAGCCGGATCGCCTAAAAATTTTCCGGACTATCAAATATGACCTAAGGAACCATAGTCACCGCCCCTCCATGATCGTTCCGAGTCTTTTGCGTTTTTCAACCAAAAAACTAGAATTCCGCGCGATTTCCATATTTTCGGGTGCTTTAGCCCACGCCTTACAAGGGGTCCCGGGAACCCTGAACCCCGATCGCCTAAATATTTTCCGGGCCATCAAATACGACCTAAGGAACCATAGTAACCACCCCGCCATGATCGTTCCTCATTTTTTGCATTTTTCGGACAAACAACTAGAATTCCGCGCGATTTTCATATTTTCGTGTGCTTTAGCCCACGCCTTCCAAGGGGTCCCGGGAACCCCGAACCCCGATAGCCTAAAAATTTTCCGGGCCATCAAAAACGACCTAAGGAACCATAGTAACCACCCTGCCATGATCGTTCCTCATTTTTTGCGTTTTTCGACCAAACAACTAGAATTCCGCGCGATTCCCATATTTTTGTGTGTTATAGCCCACGCCTTCCGAGTTGTCCCGGGACCTCCGGACCCCTATCGCCTAATATTTTTCCGGAATATCAAATAAGACCAAAGGAACCATAGTCACCGCCCAGCCATGATCATTCCTCATTTGTTGCGTTTTTCGGCAAAAAAACTAGAATTCCGCCCGATTACAATATTTTTGTGTGCTATTGCCCACCCTTCCAAGTGGTTCCGGGACCCCCGGACCCCGATCGCCTAAAATTTTCCGGGCCATCAAATACGACCTAAGGAACCATAGTCACCGCCTCGCCATGATCGTTCCTCATTTATTGTGTTTTTCGGCCAAAAAACTAGAATTCCGCTCGATTACCATATTTTTGTGTGCTATTGCCCACGCCTTCCGAGTGGGCCGGGCCGCCGGACTCGGATCGCCTAAAAACATTTAAGGCCATCAATTAGGACCTAAGGAACCATAGTCACCGCCTCGCCATGATCGTTCCTCATTTTTTGTATTTTTTGGCCAAAAAACTAGAATTCCGCCCGATTTCCATATTTTTGTGTGCTATCGCCCACGCCTTCCTAGTGGGTCGGGCCCCCCGGAGCCGGATCGCCTAAAAATTTTCCGGACTATCAAATATGACCTAAGGAACCATAGTCACCGCCCCTCCATGATCGTTCCGAGTCTTTTGCATTTTTCAACCAAAAAACTAGAATTCCGCGCGATTTCCATATTTTCGTGTGCTTTAGCCCACGCCTTCCAAGGGGTCCCGGGAACCCTGAACCCCGATCGCCTAAATATTTTCCGGGCCATCAAATACGATCTAAGGAACCATAGTAACCACCCCGCCATGATCGTTCCTCATTTTTTGCATTTTTCGGACAAACAACTAGAATTCCGCGCGATTCCCATATTTTTGTGTGTTATAGCCCACGCCTTCCGAGTGGTCCCGGGACCTCCGGACCCCTATCGCCTAATATTTTTCCAGACTCTCAAATAAGACCAAAGGAACCATAGTCACCGCCCAGCCATGATCATTCCTCATTTGTTGCGTTTTTCGGCCAAAAAACTAGAATTCCGCCCGATTACAATATTTTTGTGTGATATTATTGCCCACCCTTCCAAGTGGCTCCGGGACCCCCGGACCCCGATCGCCTAAAATTTTTCCGGGCAGTCAAATACGACCTAAGGAACCAAAGTAACCGCTCCGCCATCATCGTTTCTCATTTTTTGCATTTTTCGGCCAAAAAACTAGAATTACGCCCGATTCCCATATTTTCGTGTGCTATACCCACGCCTTCCAAGTGGTCCGGGGAGCCGCGGACCCCGATCGCCTAAAATTTTTCCGGACTATCAAATACGACCTAAGGTACCATAGTCACCGCCCCACCATGATCGTTCCAAATGCTTTGCATTTTTCGGCCAAAAAACTAGAACTCCGCGCGATTTGCATATTTTCGTGTGCTATAGCTTACGCCTTCCGAGTGGTCCCGGGAGCCGTGGACCCCGATCGCCTAAAATTTTCCGGGATATCAAATACGACCTAAGGAATCATAGTCACTGCCCCACCATGATCGTTCCTCATTTATTGCGTTTTTCGGCCAAAAAACTAGAATTCCGCTCGATTACCATATTTTTGTGTGCTATTGCCCACGCCTTCCGAGTTGGCCGGGCCACCGGACTCTAATCGCCTAAAAAAATTTCAGGCCATCAATTAGGACCTAAGGAATCATTGTCACCGCCCCGCCATGATCGTTCCTCATTTATTGCGTTTTTCGGCCAAAAAACTAGAATTCCGCTCGATTACCATATTTTTGTGTGCTATTACCCACGCCTTCCGAGTGGGCCGGGCCGCCGGACTCGGATCGCCTAAAAAATTTTTGGGCCATCAATTAGGACCTAAGGAACCATAGTCACCGCCTCGTCATGATCGTTCCTCGTTTTTTGCCTTTTTTGGCCAAAAAACTAGAATTCCGCCCGATTTCCATATTTTTGGGTGCTATCGCCCACGCCTTCCGAGTGGGTTGGGCCCCCCGGAGCCGTATCGCCTAAAAATTTTCTGGACTATCAAATACGATCTAAGGAACCATAGTATCCGCCCCGCCATGATCGTTCCTCATTTTTTGCGTTTTTCGGCCAAACAACTAGAATTCCGCGCGATTCCCATATTTTTGTGTGTTATAGCCCACGCCTTCCGAGTGGTCCCGGGACCTTGGGACCCCTATCGTCTAATATTTTTCTGAACTATCAAATAAGACCAAAGGAACCATAGTCATCGCCCCGCCATGATCGTTCCTCATTTTTTGCGTTTTTCGGCCAAACAACTAGAATTCCGCGAGATTCCCATATTTTTGTGTGTTATAGCCCACGCCTTCCGAGTGGTCCCAGGACCTCCGGACCCCTATCGCCTAATATTTTTCCGGACTATCAAATAAGACCAAAGGAACCATAGTCACCGCCCAGCCATGATCATTCCTCATTTGTTGCGTTTTTCGGCCAAAAAACTAGAATTCCGCCCGATTACAATATTTTTGGGTGATATTATTGCCCACCCTTCCAAGTGGTTCCGGGACCCCCGGACCCCGATCGCCTAAAATTTTCCGGGGCCGTCCAATGCGACCTAAGGAACCATAGTAACCGCCCCGCCATCATCGTTTCTCATTTTTTGCATTTTTCGGCCAAAAAACTAGAATTACGCCCGATTCCCATATTTTCGTGTGCTATACCCACGCCTTCCAAGTGGTCCGGGGAGCCGCGGACCCCGATCACCTAAAATTTTTCCGGACTATCAAATACGACCTAAGGTACCATAGTCACCGCCCCACCATGATCGTTCCAAATGCTTTGCATTTTTCGGCCAAAAAACTAGAACTCCGCGCGATTTGCATATTTTCGTGTGCTATAGCTTACGCCTTCCGAGTGGTCCCGGGAGCCGTGGACCCCGATCGCCTAAAATTTTCCGGGATATCAAATACGACCTAAGGAATCATAGTCACTGCCCCACCATGATCGTTCATCATTTATTGCGTTTTTCGGCCAAAAAACTAGAATTCCGCTCGATTACCATATTTTTGTGTGCTATTGCCCACGCCTTCCGAGTTGGCCGGGCCGCCGGACTCGGATCGCCTAAAAAAATTTCAGGCCATCAATTAGGACCTAAGGAACCATAGTCACTGCCTCGCCGTGATCGTTCCTCATTTTTTGCATTTTTTGCCCAAAAAACTAGAATTCCGCCCGATTCCCATATTTTTGTGTGCTATCGCCCACGCCTTCCGAGTGGGTCGGGCCCCCCTGACCCCTATCGCCTAAAATTTTTTCAGACTATCAAATATGACCTAAGGAACCATAGTATCCGCCCCGCCATGATCGTTCCTCATTTTTTGCATTTTTCGGCCAAACAACTAGAATTTCGCGCGATTCCCATATTTTTGTGTGTTATAGCCCACGCCTTCCGAGTGGTCCCGGGACCTCCTGACCCCTATCACCTAAAATTTTTCCGGACTATCAAATATGACCTAAGGAACCATAGTATCCGCCCCGCCATGATTGTTCCTCATTTCTTTGCGTTTTTCGGCCAAACAACTAAAATTCCGCGCGATTCCCATATTTTTGTGTGTTATAGCCCACGCCTTCCGAGTGGTCCCGGGACCTCCTGACCCCTATCGTCTAATATTTTTCCGAACTATCAAATAAGACCAAAGGAACCATTGTCACCGCCCAGCCATGATCAATCCTCATTTGTTGCGTTTTTTGGCCAAAAAACTAGAATTCCGCCCGATTACAATATTTTTGTGTGATATTATTGCCCACCCTTCCAAGTGGTTCCGGGACCCCCGGACCCCGATCGCCTAAAATTTTTCCGGACCGTCAAATACGACCTAAGGAACCATAGTAACCGCCCCGCCATCATCGTTTCTCATTTTTTGCATTTTTCGGCCAAAAAACTAGAATTACTCCCGATTCCCATATTTTCGTGTGCTATACCCACGCCTTCCAAGTGGTCCGGGGAGCAGCGGACCCCGATCGCCTAAAATTTTTCCGGACTATCAAATACGATCTAAGGTACCATAGTCACCGCCCCACCATTATCGTTCCAAATGCTTTGCATTTTTCGGCCAAAAAACTAGAACTCCGCGCGATTTGCATATTTTCGTGTGCTATAGCTTACGCCATCCGAGTGGTCTCGGGAGCCGTGGACCCCGATCGCCTAAAATATTCCGGGATATCAAACACGACCTAAGGAATCATTGTCACCGCCCCGCCATGATCGTTCCTCATTTATTGCGTTTTTCGGCCAAAAAACTAGAATTCCGCTCGATTACCATATTTTTGTGTGCTATTACCCACGCCTTCCGAGTGGGCCGGGCCGCCGGACTCGGATCGCCTAAAAAATTTTTGGGCCATCAATTAGGACCTAAGGAACCATAGTCACCGCCTCGTCATGATCGTTCCTCATTTTTTGCCTTTTTTGGCCAAAAAACTAGAATTCCGCCCGATTTCCATATTTTTGGGTGCTATCGCCCACGCCTTCCGAGTGGGTTGGGCCCCCCGGAGCCGTATCGCCTAAAAATTTTCTGGACTATCAAATACGATCTAAGGAACCATAGTATCCGCCCCGCCATGATCGTTCCTCATTTTTTGCGTTTTTCGGCCAAACAACTAGAATTCCGCGCGATTCCCATATTTTTGTGTGTTATAGCCCACGCCTTCCGAGTGGTCCCGGGACCTTGGGACCCCTATCGTCTAATATTTTTCTGAACTATCAAATAAGACCAAAGGAACCATAGTCATCGCCCCGCCATGATCGTTCCTCATTTTTTGCGTTTTTCGGCCAAACAACTAGAATTCCGCGAGATTCCCATATTTTTGTGTGTTATAGCCCACGCCTTCCGAGTGGTCCCAGGACCTCCGGACCCCTATCGCCTAATATTTTTCCGGACTATCAAATAAGACCAAAGGAACCATAGTCACCGCCCAGCCATGATCATTCCTCATTTGTTGCGTTTTTCGGCCAAAAAACTAGAATTCCGCCCGATTACAATATTTTTGGGTGATATTATTGCCCACCCTTCCAAGTGGTTCCGGGACCCCCGGACCCCGATCGCCTAAAATTTTCCGGGCCGTCCAATGCGACCTAAGGAACCATAGTAACCGCCCCGCCATCATCGTTTCTCATTTTTTGCATTTTTCGGCAAAAAAACTAGAATTACGCCCGATTCCCATATTTTCGTGTGCTATACCCTCGCCTTCCAAGTGGTCCGGGGAGCCGCGGACCCCGATCACCTAAAATTTTTCCGGACTATCAAATACGACCTAAGGTACCATAGTCACCGCCCCACCATGATCGTTCCAAATGCTTTGCATTTTTCGGCCAAAAAACTAGAACTCCGCGCGATTTGCATATTTTCGTGTGCTATAGCTTACGCCTTCCGAGTGGTCCCGGGAGCCGTGGACCCCGATCGCCTAAAATTTTCCGGGATATCAAATACGACCTAAGGAATCATAGTCACTGCCCCACCATGATCGTTCATCATTTATTGCGTTTTTCGGCCAAAAAACTAGAATTCCGCTCGATTACCATATTTTTGTGTGCTATTGCCCACGCCTTCCGAGTTGGCCGGGCCGCCGGACTCGGATCGCCTAAAAAATTTCAGGCCATCAATTAGGACCTAAGGAACCATAGTCACTGCCTCGCCGTTATCGTTCCTCATTTTTTGCATTTTTTGCCCAAAAAACTAGAATTCCGCCCGATTCCCATATTTTTGTGTGCTATCGCCCACGCCTTCCGAGTGGGTCGGGCCCCCCTGACCCCAATCGCCTAAAATTTTTTCGGACTATCAAATATGACCTAAGGAACCATAGTATCCGCCCCGCCATGATCGTTCCTCATTTTTTGCATTTTTCGGCCAAACAACTAGAATTTCGCGCGATTCCCATATTTTTGTGTGTTATAGCCCACGCCTTCCGAGTGGTCCCGGGACCTCCTGACCCCTATCACCTAAAATTTTTCCGGACTATCAAATACGACCTAAGGAACCATAGTATCCGCCCCGCCATGATCGTTCCTCATTTCTTTGCGTTTTTCGGCCAAACAACTAAAATTCCGCGCGATTCCCATATTTTTGTGTGTTATAGCCCACGCCTTCCGAGTGGTCCCGGGACCTCCTGACCCCTATCGTCTAATATTTTTCCGAACTATCAAATAAGACCAAAGGAACCATTGTCACCGCCCAGCCATGATCAATCCTCATTTGTTGCGTTTTTTGGCCAAAAAACTAGAATTCCGCCCGATTCCCATATTTTCGTGTGCTATACCCATGCCTTCCAAGTGGTCCGGGGAGCAGCGGACCCCGATCGCCTAAAATTTTTCCGGACTATCAAATACGACCTAAGGTACCATAGTCACCGCCCCACCATTATCGTTTCTCATTTTTTGCATTTTTCGGCCAAAAAACTAGAATTACTCCCGATTCCCATATTTTCGTGTGCTATACCCACGCCTTCCAAGTGGTCCGGGGAGCAGCGGACCCCGATCGCCTAAAATTTTTCCGGACTATCAAATACGACCTAAGGTACCATAGTCACCGCCCCACCATTATCGTTCCAAATGCTTTGCATTTTTCGGCCAAAAAACTAGAACTCCGCGCGATTTGCATATTTTCGTGTGCTATAGCTTACGCCATCCGAGTGGTCTCGGGAGCCGTGGACCCCGATCGCCTAAAATATTTCGGGATATCAAACACGACCTAAGGAATCATTGTCACCGCCCCGCCATGATCGTTCCTCATTTATTGCATTTTTCGGCCAAAAAACTAGAATTCCGCTCGATTACCATATTTTTGTGTGCTATTACCCACGCCTTCCGAGTGGGCCGGGCCGCCGGACTCGGATCGCCTAAAAAAATTTTGGGCCATCAATTATGACCTAAGGAACCATAGTCACCGCCTCGTCATGATCGTTCCTCATTTTTTGCCTTTTTTGGCCAAAAAACTAGAATTCTGCCCGATTTCCATATTTTTGTGTGCTATCGCCCACGCCTTCCGAGTGGGTTGGGCCCCCCGGAGCCGTATCGCCTAAAAATTTTCTGGACTATCAAATACGATCTAAGGAACCATAGTCACCGCCCCGCCATGATCGTTCCTAGTCTTTTGCGTTTTTCAGCCAAAAAACTAGAATTCCGCGCGATTTCCATATTTTCGTGTGCTTTAGCCCACGCCTTCCAAGGGGTCCCGGGAACCCCGATCGCCTAAAAATTTTCCGGGCCATCAAATACGACCTAAGGAACCATAGTAACCACCCCGCCATGATCGTTCCTCATTTTTTGCATTTTTCGACCAAACAACTAGAATTCCGCGCGATTCCCATATTTTTGTGTGTTATAGCCCACGCCTTCCGAGTGGTCCCGGGACCACCTGACCCCTATCGCCTAAAATTTTTCCGGACTAACAAATACGACCTAAGGAACCATAGTATCTGCCCCGCCATGATCGTTCCTCATTGTTTGCGTTTTTCGGCCAAACAACTAGAATTGCGCGCAATTCCCGTATTTTTGTGTGTTATAGCCCACGCCTTCCGAGTGGTCCCGGGAGCTCCGGACCCCTATCGCCTAATATTTTTCCGGACTATCAAATAAGACCAAAGGAACCATAGTCACCTCCCAGCCATGATCATTCCTCATTTGTTGCGTTTTTCGGCCAAAAAACTAGAATTCCGCCTGATTACAATATTTTTGTGTGATATTATTGCCCACCCTTCCAAGTAGTTCCGGGACCCCCGGACCCCGATCGCCTAAAATTTTTCCGGGCCATCAAATACGACCTAAGGAACCATAGTAACCGCCCCGCCATCATTGTTTCTCATTTTTTGCATTTTTCGGCCAAAAAACTAGAATTATACCTGATTCCCATATTTTCGTGTGCTATACCCACGCCTTCCAAGTGGTCCGGGGAGCAGCGGACCCCGATCGCCTAAAATTTTTCCGGACTATCAAATACGACCTAAGGTACCATAGTCACCGCCCCACCATGATCGTTCCAAATGCTTTGCATTTTTCGGCCAAAAAACTAGAACTCCGCGCGATTTGCATATTTTCGTGTGCTATAGCTTACGCCATCCGAGTGGTCCCGGGAGCCGTGGACCCCGATCGCCTAAAATATTCCGGGATATCAAACACGACCTAAGGAATCATAGTCACGGCCCCGCCATGATCGTTCCTCATTTTTTGCTTTTTTGGCCAAAAAACTAGAATTCCGCCCGATTTCCATATTTTTGTGTGCTATCGCCCACGCCTTCCGAGTGGGTCGGGCCCCCGGAGCCGGATCGCCTAAAACTTTTCCGGACTATCTAATACGAACTAAGGAACCATAGTCACCGCCCCGCCATGATCGTTCCCAGTCTTTTGCGTTTTTCAGCCAAAAAACTAGAATTTCGCGCGATTTCCATATTTTCGTGTGCTTTAGCCCACGCCTTCCAAGGGGTCCCGGGAACCCCGAACCCCGATCGCCTAAAAATTTTCCGGGCCATCAAATACTACCTAAGGAACCATAGTAACCACTCCGCCATGCTCGTTCCTCATTTTTTGCATTTTTCGACCAAACAACTAGAATTCCGCGCAATTCCCATATTTTTGTGTGTTATAGCCCACGCCTTCCGAGTGGTCCCGGGACCTCCTGACCCCTATCGCCTAAAATTTTTCCGGACTATCAAATATGACCTAAGGAACCATAGTATCCGCCCCGCCATGATCGTTCCTCATTTTTTGCATTTTTCGGCCAAACAACTAGAATTGCGCGCGATTCCCATATTTTCGTGTGCTATACCCACGCCTTCCAAGTGGTCCGGGGAGCAGCGGACCCCGATCGCCTAATATTTTTCCGGACTATCAAATAAGACCACAGGAACCATAGTCACCGCCCCACCATGATCGTTCCAAATGCTTTGCATTTTTCGGCCAAAAAACTAGAACTCCGCGCGATTTGCATATTTTCGTGCGCTATAGCTTACGTCATCCGAGTGGTCCCGGGAGCCGTGGACCCCGATTGCCTAAAATATTCCGGGATATCAAATATGACCTAAGGAATCATAGTCACCGCCCCGCCATGATCGTTCCTCATTTATTGCATTTTTCGGCCAAAAAACTAGAATTTCGCTCGATTACCATATTTTTGTGTGCTATTGCCCACGCCTTCCGAGTGGGCCGGGCCGCCGGACTCGGATCGCCTAAAAAATTTTCGGGCCATCAATTAGGACCTAAGGAACCATAGTCACCGCCTCGTCATGATCGTTCCTCATTTTTTGCCTTTTTTGGCCAAAAAACTAGAATTCCGCCCGATTTCCATATTTTTGTGTGCTATCGCCCACGCCTTCCGAGTGGGTCGGGCCCCCGGAGCCGGATCGCCTAAAACTTTTCCGGACTATCAAATACGAACTAAGGAACCATAGTCACCGCCCCGCCATGATCGTTCCTAGTCTTTTGCGTTTTTCAGCCAAAAAACTAGAATTCCGCGCGATTTCCATATTTTCGTGTGCTTTAGCCCAAGCCTTCCAAGGGGTCCCGGGAACCCCGAATCCCGATCGCCTAAAAAATTTTCGGGCCATCAAATACTACCTAAGGAACCATAGTAACCACTCCGCCATGCTCGTTCCTCATTTTTTGCATTTTTCGACCAAACAACTAGAATTCCGCGCGATTCCCATATTTTTGTGTGTTATAGCCCACGCCTTCCGAGTGGTCCCGGGACCTCCTGACCCCTATCGCCTAAAATTTTTCCGGACTATCAAATACGACCTAAGGAACCATAGTATCCGCCCCGCCATGATCGTTCCTCATTTTTTGCGTTTTTCGGCCAAACAACTAGAATTGCGCGCGATTCCCATATTTTTGTGTGTTATAGCCCACGCCTTCCGAGTGGTCCCGGGAGCTCCGGAACCCTATCGCCTAATATTTTTCCGGACTATAAAATAAGACCAAAGGAACCATAGTCACCTCCCAGCCATGATCATTCCTCATTTGTTGCGTTTTTCGGCCAAAAAACTAGAATTCCGCCCGATTACAATATTTTTGTGTGATATTATTGCCCACCCTTCCAAGTGGTTCCGGGACCCCCGGACCCCGATTGCCTAAAATTTTTCCGGGCCGTCAAATACTACCTAAGGAACCATAGTAACCGCCCCGCCATCATCGTTTCTCATTTTTTGCATTTTTCGGCCAAAAACTAGAATTACACCCGATTCCCATATTTTCGTGTGCTATACCCACTCCTTCCAAATGGTCCGGGGAGCCGCGGACCCCGATCGCCTAAAATTTTTCTGGACTATCAAATACGAACTGAGGTACCATAGTCACCACCCCACCATGATCGTTCCAAATACTTTGCATTTTTTGGCCAAAAAACTAGAACTCTGCGCGATTTGCATATTTTCGTGTGCTATAGCTTTCGCCTTCCGAGTGGTCCCGGGAGCCGCGGACCCCCATCGCCTAAAATTTTTCCGGACTATCAAATACGACCTAAGGTACCATAGTCACCACCCCACCATGATCGTTCCAAATGCTTTGCATTTTTCGGCCAAAAAACTAGAACTCCGCGCGATTTGCATATTTTCGTGTGCTATAGCTTACGCCTTCCGAGTGGTCCCAGGAGCCGTGGACCCCGATCGCCTAAAATTTTTCGGGCCTTCAAATTCGACCTAAGGAACCATAATCACCGCCTCGCCATGATCGTTCCTTATTTTTTGCATTTTTTGGCCAAAAAACTAGAATTCCGCCCGATTCCCATATTTTTGTGTGCTATCGCCCACGCCTTCCGAGTGGGTCGGGCCCCCCGGAGCCGGATCGCCTAAAAATTTTCCGGGCCATCAAATACGACCTAAGGAACCATAGTAACCACCCCGCCATGATCGTTCCTCATTTTTTGCGTTTTTCTGCCAAACAACTAGAATTCCGCGCGATTTCCATATTTTCGTGTGCTTTAGCCCACGCCTTCCAAGGGGTCCCGGGACCTCCTGACCCCTATCGCCTAAAATTTTTCCGGACTATCAAATACGACCTAAGGAACCATAGTATCCGCCCTGCCATGATCATTCCTCATGTTTTGCGTTTTTCGGCCAAACAACTAGAATTTCGCGCGATTCCCATGTTTTTGTGTGTTATAGCCCACGCCTTCCGAGTGGTCCCGGGACCTCCTGACCCCTATCGCCTAAAATATTTCCGGACTATCAAATACGACCTAAGGAACCATAGTATCCGCCCCACCATGATAGTTCCTCATTTTTTGCGTTTTTCGGCCAAACAACTAGAATTTCGCGCGATTCCCATGTTTTTGTGTGTTATAGCCCACGCCTTCCGAGTGGTCCCGGGACCTCCTGACCCCTATCGCCTAAAATATTTCCGGACTATCAAATACGACCTAAGGAACCATAGTATTCCCCCCACCATGATAGTTCCTCATTTTTTGCGTTTTTCGGCCAAACAACTAGAATTTCACGCGATTCCCATGTTTTTGTGTGTTATAGCCCACGCCTTCCGAGTGGTCCCGGGACCTCCTGACCCCTATCGCCTAAAATATTTCCGGACTATCAAATACAACCTAAGGAACCATAGTATCCACCCCGCCATGATCGTTCCTCATTTTTTGCCTTTTTCGGCCAAAGAACTAAAATTCTGCGCGATTCCCATATTTTTGTGTGTTATAGCCCACGCCTTCCGAGTGGTCCCGGGACCTCCAGACTCCTATCGCCTAATATTTTTCCGGACTATCAAATAAGACCAAAGGAACCATAGTCACCGCCCAGCCATGATCATTCCTCATTTGTTGCGTTTTTCGGCCAAAAAACTAGAATTCTGCCCGATTACAATATTTTTGTGTGCTATTGCCCACCCTTCCAAGTGGTACCAGGACCCCTGGACCCCGATCGCCTAAAAATTTTCCGGCCGTCAAATACGACCGAAGGAACTATAGTAACTGCACCGCCATCATCGTTTCTCATTTTTTGCATTTTTTGGCCAAAAAACTAGAATTACGCCCGATTCCCATATTTTCGTGTGTTATACCCACGCCTTCCAATTGGTCCGGGGAGCCGCGGACCCCGATCGCCTAAAAATTTTCCGGGCCATCATATACGACCTAAGGAACCATAGTAACCACCCCGCCATGATCGTTCCTCATTTTTTGCATTTTTCGGCCAAACAACTAGAATTTCGCGCCATCCCATATTTTTGTGTGTTCCACGCCTTCCGAGTGGTCCCGGGTTTCCGGACCCCTATCGCCTAAAATTTTTCCGGACTATGAAATAAGACCTAAGGAACCATAGTCACCGCCCAGCCATGATCTTTTCTCATTTTTTGCACTTTTCGGCCAAAAAACTAGAATTACGCCCGATTCCCATATTTTCGTGTGCTATACCCATGCCTTCCAAGTGGTCCGGGGAGCCGCGAACCCCGATCGCCTAAAATTTTTCCGGACTATCAAATACGACCTAAGGTACCATAGTCACCGCCCCACCATGATCGTTCCAAATGCTTTGCAGTTTTCGGCCAAAAAACTAGAACTCTGCGCGATTTGCATATTTTCGTGTGCTATAGCTTACGCCTTCCGAGTGGTCCCGGGAGCCGTGGACCCCGATCGCCTAAAATTTTCCGGGCCATCAAATACGACCTAAGGAACCATAGTCACCGCCTAGCCATGATCGTTCCTCATTTTTTGCATTTTTTGGCCAAAAAACTAGAATTCCGCCCGATTCCCATATTTTTGTGTGCTATCGCCCATGCCTTCCGAGTGGGTCGGCCCCCCCGGAGCCGGATCGCCTAAAAATTTTCCGGACTATCAAATACGACCTAAGGAACCATAGTCACCGCCCCGCCATGATCGTTCATAGTCTTTTGCATTTTTCAGCCAAAAAACTAGAATTTCGCGCGATTTCCATATTTTCGTGTTCTTTAGCCCACGCCTTCCAAGGGGTCCCGGGAACCTCAAACCCCGATCGCCTAAAAATTTTCCGGGCCATCAAATACGACCTAAGGAACCGTAGTAACCACCCCGCCATGATCGTTCCTCATTTTTTGCGTTTTTAGGCCAAAGAACTAGAATTTCGCGCGATCCCATATTTTTGTGTGTTATATAGCCCACGCCTTCCGAGTGGTCCCGGGTCTCCGGACCCCTATCGCCTAAAATTTTTCCGGACTATCAAATAAGACCTAAGGAACCATAGTCACCGCCCAGCCATGATCGTTCCTAGTTTTTTCCGTTTATCGGCAAAAAAACTAGAATTCCGTGCGATTCCCATATTTTCGTGTCCTATAGCCCACGCCTTCCGAGTGGTCGCGGGACCTCCGGACCCCTATCGCCTAAAATATTTCCGGACTATCAAATACGACCTAAGGAACAATAGTATCCGCCCAGCCATGATCATTCCTCATTTGTTGCGTTTTTCGGCCAAAATACTAGAATTCCGCCCGATTATAATATTTTTGTGGGCTATAGCCCACGCCTTCCGAGTGGTCCCGGGTCTCCGGACCCCTATCGCCTAAAATTTTTCCGTACTATCAAATAAGACCTAAGGAACCATAGTCACCGCCCATCCACGATTGTTTCTCATTTTTTGTATTTTTCGGCAAAAATACTAGAATTACGCCCGATTCCCATATTTTCGTGTGCTATACCCACGCCTTCCAAGTGGTCCGAGGAGCCGCGGACCCTGATCGCCTAAAAGTTTTCCGGACTATCAAATACGACCTAACGTACCATAGTCACCGCCCAACCATGATCGTTCCTCATTTTTGGCGTTTTTCGGCCAAACAACTAGAATTCCGCGCGATTCCCATATTTTTGTGTCATATAGCCCACGCCTTCCGAGTGGTCCCGGGACCTCCTGACCCCTATCGCCTAAAAATTTTCCGGACTATCAAATACGACCTAAGGAACCATAGTATCCGCCCCGCCATGATCGTTCCTCATTTTTTGCATTTTTCGGCCAAACAAATAGAATTCCGCGCGATTCCCATATTTTTGTGTGTTATAGCCCACGCCTTCCGAGTGGTCCCGGGACCTCCGGACCCCTATCGCCTAAAATTTTTCCGGACTATCAAATACGACCTAAGGAACCATAGTATCCGCCTCGCCATGATCGTTCCTCATTTTTTGCGTTTTTCGGCCAAACAACTAGAATTCCGCGCGATCCCATATTTTTGTGTGTTATAGCCCACGCCTTCCAAGTGGTCCCGGGTCTCCGGACCCCTATCGCCTAAAATTTTTTCGGACTATCAAATAAGACCTAAGGAACCATAGTCACCACCCAGCCATGATCGTTCCTAGTTTTTTCCGTTTTTCGGCCAAAAAACTAGAATTCCGCGCGATTCCCATATTTTCGTGTCCTATAGCCCACGCCTTCCGAGTGGTCCCGGGACCTCCGGACCCCTATCGCCTAATATTTTTCCGGACTATCAAATAAGACCAAAGGAACCATAGTCACCGCCCAGCCATGATCATTCCTCATTTGTTGCATTTTTCGGCCAAAAAACTAGAATTCCGCCCGATTACAATATTTTTGTGTGCTATAGCCCACGCCTTCCGAGTGGTCCTGGGTCTCCGGACCCCTATCGCCTAAAATTTTTCCGGACTATCAAATAAGACCTAAGGAACAATAGTCACCGCCCAGCCATGATTGTTTCTCATATTTTGCATTTTTCGGCCAAAAAACTAGAATTACGCCCGATTCCCATACTTTCGTGTGCTATACCCACGCCTTCCAAGTGGTCCGGGGAGCCGCGGACCCCGATCACCTAAAATTTTTCGGGACTATCAAATACGACCTAAGGTACCATAGTCACCGCCCAACCATGATCGTTCCAAATGCTTTGCATTTTTTGGCCAAAAAACTAGAACTCCGCGCGATTTGCATATTTTCGTGTGCTATAGCTTACGCCTTCCGAGTGGTCCCGGGAGCCGTGGACCCCGATCGCCTAAAATTTTCCGGGCCATCAAATACGACCTAAGGAACCATAGTCACCGCCTCGCCATGATCATTCCTCATATTTTGCATTTTTTGGCCAAAAAACTAGAATTCCGCCCGATTCCCATATTTTTGTGTGCTATCGCCCACGCCTTCCGAGTGGGTCGGGCCCCCCGGAGCCGGATCGCATAAAAATTTTTCGGACTATCAAATACGACCTAAGGAACCATAGCCACCGCCCCGCCATGATCGTTCCTAGTCTTTTGCGTTATTCAGCCAAAAAACTAGAATTCCGCGCGATTTACATATTTTCGTGTGCTTTAGCCCACGCCTTCCAAGGGGTCCTGGGAACCCCGAACCCCGATCGCCTAAAAATTTTCCGGGCCATCAAATACGATCTAAGGAACCATAGTAACCACCCCGCCATGATCGTTCCTCATTTTTTGTGTTTTTCGGCCAAACAACTAGAATTCCGCGCGATTCCCATATTTTTGTGTGTTATAGCCCACGCCTTCCGAGTGGTCCCGGGACCTCCTGACCCCTATCGCCTAAAATTTTTTCGGACTATCAAATACGACCTAAGGAACCATAGTATCCGCCTCGCCATGATCGTTCCTCATTCGTTGCGTTTTTCGGCCAAACAACTAGAATTCCGCGCGATTCCCATATTTTTGTGTGTTATAGCCCGCGCCTTCCGAGTGGTCCCGGGACCTCCTGACCCCTATCGCCTAAAATTTTTCCGGACTATCAAATACGACCTAAGGAACCAAAGTATCCGCCCCGCCATGATCATTCCTCATTTTTTGCGTTATTCGGCCAAACAACTAGAATTCCGCGCGATTCCCATATTTTTGTGTGTTATAGCCCACCCCTTTCGAGTGGTCCCGGGACCTACGGACCCCTATCGCCTAATATATTTCCGGACTATCAAATAAGACCAAAGGAACCATAGTCACCGCCCTGCCAAGATCTTTCCACATTTTTTGCATGTTACTGAAAAAGACCTAGAATTTCGCTCGATTACCATATTTTCGTGTGCTATAGCTTACGCCTTCCGAGTTGTCCCGGGAGCCGTGGACCCCGATCGCCTAAAATTTTCCGGGCCATTAAATACGACCTAAGGAACCATAGTCACCGCCCCGCCATGATCGTTCCTCATTTTTTGGCCAAAAAACTAGAATTCCGCGCGATCCCATATTTTTGTGTGTTATAGCCCACGCCTTCCGAGTGGTCCCGGGACCTCCTGACCCCTATCGCCTAAAATTTTTCCGGACTATCAAATACGACCTAAGGAACTATAGTATCCGCCCCGCCATGATCGTTCCTCATTTTTTGCGTTTTTCGGCCAAACAACTAGAATTCCGCGCGATTCCCATATTTTTGTGTGTTATAGCCCACGCCTTCCGAGTGGTCCCGGGACCTCCGGACCCCTATCGCCTAAAATTTTTACGGACTATCAAATACGACCTAAGGAACCATAGTTTTCGCACCGCCATGATCGTTCCTCAATTTTTGCGTTTTTCGGCCAAACAACTAGAATTCCGCGCGATTCCCATATTTTTGTGTGTTATAGCCCACGCCTTCCGAGTGGTCCCGGGACCTCCTGACCCCTATCGCCTAAAATTTTTTCGGACTATCAAATACGACCTAAGGAACCATAGTATCCGCCTCGCCATGATCGTTCCTCATTCTTTGCGTTTTTCGGCCAAACAACTAGAATTCCGCGCGATTCCCATATTTTTGTGTGTTATAGCCCACGCCTTCCGAGTGGTCCCGGGACCTCCTGACCCCTATCGCCTAAAATTTTTCCGGACTATCAAATACGACCTAAGGAACCATAGTATCCGCCCCGCCATGATCATTCCTCATTTTTTGCGTTATTCGGCCAAACAACTAGAATTCCGCGCGATTCCCATATTTTTGTGTGTTATAGCCCACCCCTTTCGAGTGGTCCCGGGACCTACGGACCCCTATCGCCTAATATATTTCCGGACTATCAAATAAGACCAAAGGAACCATAGTCACCGCCCTGCCAAGATCTTTCCACATTTTTTGCATGTTACTGAAAAAGACCTAGAATTTCGCTCGATTACCATATTTTCGTGTGCTATAGCTTACGCCTTCCGAGTGGTCCCGGGAGCCGTGGACCCCGATCGCCTAAAATTTTCCGGGCCATTAAATACGACCTAAGGAACCATAGTCACCGCCCCGCCATGATCGTTCCTCATTGTTTGGCCAAAAAACTAGAATTCCGCCCGATTCCCATATTTTTGTGTGCTATCGCCCACGCCTTCCGAGTGGGTCGGGCCCCCCGGAGCCGGATCGCCTAAAATTTTTTCGTACTATCAAATAGGACCTAAGGAACCATAGTCACCGCCCCGTCATGATCGTTCCTAGTCTTTTGCGTTTTTCAGCCAAAAAACTAGAATTCCGCGCGATTTTCATATTTTCGTGTACTTTAGCCCACGCCTTCCAAGGGGTCCCGGGAACCCCGAACCCCGATCGCCTAAAAATTTTCCGGGCCGTCAAATACGATCTAAGGAACCATAGTAACCACCCCGCCATGATCGTTCCTCATGTTTTGCGTTTTTCGGCCAAACAACTAGAATTCCGCGCGATTCCCATATTTTTGTGTGTTATAGCCCATGCCTTCCGAGTGGTCCCGGGACCTCCTGACCCCTATCGCCTAACATTTTTCTGGACTACCAAATACGACCTAAGGAACCATAGTATCCGCCCCGCCATGATCGTTCCTCATTTTTTGCGTTTTTTGGCCAAACAACTAGAATTCCGCGCGATCCCATATTTCTGTGTGTTATAGCCCACGCCTTCCGAGTGGTCCCGGGCCTCCGGACCCCTATCGCCTAAAATTTTTCCGGACTATCAATTAAGACCTAAGGAACCATAGTCACCGCCCAGCCATGATCGTTCATAGTTTTTTCCGTTTTTCGGCCAAACAACTAGAATTCCGCGCGATTCCCATATTTTCTTGTCCTATAACCCACGCCTTCCGAGTGGTCCCGGGACCTCCGGACCCCTATCGCCTAAAATATTTACGGACTATCAAATACGACCTAAGGAACCATAGTATCCGCCCAGCCATGATCATTCCTCATTTGTTGCATTTTTCGGCCAAAAAACTAGAATTCCGCCCGATTATAATATTTTTGTGGGCTATAGCCCACGCCTTCCGAGTGGTCCCGGGTCTCCGGAGCCCTATCGCCTAAAATTTTTCCGGACTATCAAATAAGACATAAGGAACCATAGTCACCGCCCAGCTATGATTGTTTCTCATTTTTTGCATTTTTCGGCAAAAATACTAGAATTACGCCCGATTCCCATATTTTCGTGTGCTATACCCACGCCTTCCAAGTGGTCCGGGGAGCCGCGGACCCTGATCGCCTAAAATTTTTCCGGACTATCAAATACGACCTAAGGTACCATAGTCACCGCCCAACCATGATCGTTCCAAATGCTTTGCATTTTTCGGCCAAAAAACTAGAACTCCGCGCGATGTGCATATTTTCGTGTGCTATAGCTTACGCCTTCCGAGTGGTCCCGGGAGCCGTGGACCCCGATCGCCTAAAATTTTCCGGGCCATCAAATACGACCTAAGGAACCATAGTCACCGCCCCGCCATGATCGTTCCTCATTTATTGCATTTTTCGGCCAAAAAACTAGAATTCCGATCGATTACCATATTTTTGTGTGCGCCCACGCCTTCCGAGTGGGCCGGGCCGCCGGACTCGGATCGCCTAAAAAATTTTCGGGCCATCAATTAGGACCTAAGGAACCATAGTCGCCGCCTTGCCATGATAGTTCCTCATTTTTTGCATTTTTTGGCCAAAAAACTAGAATTCCGCCCGATTCCCATATTTTTGTGTGCTATCGCCCACGCCTTCCGAGTGGGTCGGGCCCCCCGGAGCCGGATCACTTAAAAATTTTCCGGACTATCAAATACGACCTAAGGAACCATAGTCACCGCCCCGCCATGATCGTTCCTAGTCTTTTGTGTTATTCAGCCAAAAAACTAGAATTCCGCGCGATTTCCATATTTTCGTGTGCTTTAGCCCACGCCTTCCAAGGGGTCCCGGGAACCCCGAACCCCGATCGCCTAAAAATTTTCCGGGCCGTCAAATACGACCTAAGGAACCATAGTAACCACCCCGCCATGATCGTTCCTCATTTTTTGCGTTTTTCGGCCAAACAACTAGAATTCCGCGCGATTCCCATATTTTTGTGTGTTATAGCCCACGCCTTCCGAGTGGTCCCGGGACCTCCTGACCCCTATCGCCTAAAATTTTTTCGGACTATCAAATACGACCTAAGGAACCATAGTATCCGCCCCGCCATGATTATTCCTCATTTTTTGTGTTATTCGGCCAAACAACTAGAATTCCGCGCGATTCCCATATTTTTGTGTGTTATAGCCCACGCCTTCCGAGTGGTCCCGGGACCTACGGACCCCTATCGCCTAATATATTTCCGGACTATCAAATAAGACCAAAGGAACCATAGTCACCGCCCTGCCAAGATCTTTCCACATTTTTTGCATGTTACTGAAAAAGACCTAGAATTTCGCTCGATTACCATAATCGCCTAAAATTTTCCGGGCCATTAAATACGACCTGAGGAACCATAGTCACCGCCCCGCCATGATCGTTCCTCATTTTTTGGCCAAAAAACTAGAATTCCGCCCGATTCCCATATTTTTGTGTGCTATCGCCCACGCCTTCCGAGTGGGTCGGGCCCCCCGGAGCCGGATCGCCAAAAAATTTTCCGGACTATCAAATACGACCTAAGGAACCATAGTCACCGCCCCGTCATGATCGTTCCTAGTCTTTTGCATTTTTCAGCCAAAAAACTAGAATTCCGCGCGATTTCCATATTTTCGTGTGCTTTAGCCCACGCCTTCCAAGGGGTCCCGGGAACACCGAACCCCGATCGCCTAAAAATTTTCCGGGCCATCAAATATGACCTAAGGAACCATAGTAACCACTCCGCCATGATCGTTCCTCATTTTTTGCGTTTTTCGGCCAAACAACTAGAATTCCGCGCGATTCCCATATTTTTGTGTGTTATAGCCCACGCCTTCCGAGTGGTCCCGGGACCTCCTGACCCCTATCGCCTAAAATTTTTCCGGACTGTCAAATACGACCTAAGGAACCATAGTATCCGCCCCGCCATGATCGTTCCTCATTTTTTGCATTTTTCGGCCAAACAACTAGAATTCCGCGCGATTCCCATATTTTTGTGTGTTATAGCCCACGCCTTCCGAGTGGTCCCGGGACCTCCGGACCCCTATCGCCTAAAATTTTTACGGACTATCAAATACGACCTAAGGAACCATAGTTTTCGCACCGCCATAATCAGTCCTTATTTTTGTGTTTTTCGGCCAAACAACTAGAATTCCGCGCGATCCCATATTTTTGTGTGTTATAGCACACGCCTTCCGAGTGGTCCCGGGTCTCCGGACCCCTATCGCCTACAATTTTTCCAGACTATCAAATAAGACCTAAGGAACCATAGTCACCGCCCAGCCATGCTCGTTCCTAGTTTTTTCCGTTTTTCGGCCAAAAAACTAGAATTCCGCGCGATTCCCATATTTTCGTGTCCTATAGCCCACGCCTTCCGAGTGGTCCCGGGACCTCCGGACCCCTATCGCCTAAAATTTTTCCGGACTATCGAATATGACCTAAGGAACCATAGTATCCGCCCAGCCATGATCATTCCTCATTTGTTGCGTTTTTCGGCCAAAAAACTAGAATTTCGCCCGATTAAAATATTTTTGTGTGCAATAGCCCACGCCTTCCGAGTGGTCCCGGGTCTCCGGACCCCTATCGCCTAAAATTTTTCCGGACTATCAAATAAGACCTAAGGAACCATAGTCACCACCCAGCCATGATTGTTCCTCATCTTTTGCATTTTTCGGCCAAAAAACTAGAATTATGCCCGATTCCCATATTTTCGTGTGCTATACCCACGCCTTCCAAGTGGTTCGGGGAGCCGCGGACCCCGATCGCCTAAAATTTTTCCGGACTATCAAATACGACCTAAGGTACCATAGTCACTGCCCAACCATGATCGTTCCAAATGCTTTGCATTTTTCGGCCAAAAAACTAGAACTCCGCGCGATTTGCATATTTTCGTGTGCTATAGCTTACACCTTCCGAGTGGTCCCGGGAGCAGTGGACCCCGATCGCCTAAAATTTTCCGGGCCATCAAATACGACCTAAGGAACCATAGTCACCGCCCCGCCATGATCGTTCCTCATTTATTGCATTTTTCGACCAAAAAACTAGAATTTCGCTCGATTACCATATTTTTGTGTGCGCCCATGCCTTCCGAGTGGGCCGGGCCGCCGGACTCGGATCGCCTAAAAAATTTTCGGGCCATCAATTAGGACCTAAGGAACCATAGTCACCGCTTTGCCATGATAGTTCCTCATTTTTTGCATTTTTTGGCCAAAAAACTAGAATTCCCCCGATTCCTATATTTTTGTGTGCTATCGCCCACGCCTTCCGAGTGGGTCGGGCCCCCCGGAGCCGGATCGCCTAAAAATTTTCTGGACTATCAAATACGACCTAAGGAACCACAGTATCCGCCCCGCCATGATCATTCCTCATTTTTTGTGTTATTCGGCCAAACAACTAGAATTCCGCGCGATTCCCATATTTTTGTGTGTTATAGCCCACGCCTTCCGAGTGGTCCCGGGACCTACGGACCCCTATCGCCTAATATATTTCCGGACTATCAAATACGACCTAAGGAACCACAGTATCCGCCCCGCCATGATCATTCCTCATTTTTTGCGTTATTCGGCCAAACAACTAGAATTCCGCGCGATTCCCATATTTTTGTGTGTTATAGCCCACACCTTCCGAGTGGTCCCGGGACCTACGGACCCCTATCGCCTAATATATTTCCGGACTATCAAATAAGACCAAAGGAACCATAGTCACCACCCTGCCAAGATGACCCCTATCGCCTAATATTTTTCCGGACTATCAAATACGACTTAAGGAACCACAGTATCCGCCCCGCCATGATCATTCCTCATTTTTTGCGTTATTCGGCCAAACAACTAGAATTCCGCGCGATTCCCATATTTTTGTGTGTTATAGCCCACGCCTTCCGAGTGGTCCCGGGACCTACGGACCCCTATCGCCTAATATATTTTTCGGGCCGTCAAATACGATCTAAGGAACCATAGTAACCACCCCGCCATGATCGTTCCTCATGTTTTGCGTTTTTCGGCCAAACAACTAGAATTCCACGCGATTCCCATATTTTTGTGTGTTATAGCCCACGCCTTCCGAGTGGTCCCGGGACCTCCTGACCCCTATCACCTAAAATTTTTCCGGACTATCAAATACGACCTAAGGAACCACAGTATCCGCCCCGCCATGATCATTCCTCATTTTTTGCGTTATTCGGCCAAACAACTAGAATTCCGCGCGATTCCCATATTTTTGTGTGTTATAACCCACGCCTTCCGAGTGGTCCCGGGACCTACGGACCCCTATCGCCTAATATATTTCCGGACTATCAAATAAGACCAAAGGAACCATAGTCACCACCCTGCCAAGATCTTTCCACATTTTTTGCATGTTACTGAAAAAGACCTAGAATTTCGCTCGATTACCATATTTTCGTGTGCTATAGCTTACGCCTTCCGAGTGGTCCCGGGAGCCGTGGACCCCGATCGCCTAAAATTTTCCGGGCCATTAAATACGACCTAAGGAACCATAGTCACCGCCCCGCCATGATCGTTCCTCATTGTTTGGCCAAAAAACTAGAATTCCGCCCGATTCCCATATTTTTGTGTGCTATCGCCCACGCCTTCCGAGTGGGTCGGGCCCCCGGATGCCGGATCGCCTAAAAATTTTCCGGACTATCAAATACGACCTAAGGAACCATAGTCACCGCCCCGCCATGATCGTTCCTAGTCTTTTGCTTTTTTCAGCCAAAAAACTAGAATTCCGCGCGATTTCCATATTTTCGTGTGCTTTAGCCCACGCCTTCCAAGGGGTCCCGGGAACCCAGAACCCCGATCGCCTAAAAATTTTCCGGGCCATCAAATACGACCTAATGAACCATAGTAACCACCCCGCCATGATCGTTGCTCATTTTTTGCGTTTTTCAGCCAAACAACTAGAATTCCGCGCGATTCCTATATTTTTGTGTGTTATAGCCCACGCCTTCCGAGTGGTCCCGGGACCTCCTGACCCCTATCGCCTAAAATTTTTCCGGACTACCAAATACGACCTAAGGAACCATAGTATCCGCCCCGCCATGATCATTCCTCATTTTTTGCGTTTTTTGGCCAAACAACTAGAATTCCGCGCGATCCCATATTTCTGTGTGTTATAGCCCACGCCTTCCGAGTGGTCCCGGGTCTCCGGACCCCTATCACCTAAAATTTTTCCGGACTATCTAATAAGACCTAAGGAACCATAGTCACCGCCCAGCCATGATCGTTCATAGTGTTTTCCATGTTTCGGCCAAAAAACTAGAATTCCGCGCGATTCCCATATTTTCGTGTCCTATAGCCAACGCCTTCCGAGTGGTCCCGGGACCCCCGGACCCCTATCGCCTAAAATATTTCCGGACTATCAAATACGACCTAAGGAACCATAGTATCCGCCCAGCCATGATCATTCCTCATTCGTTGCGTTTTTTGGCCAAAAAACTAGAATTTCGCCTGATTATAATATTTTTGTGTGATATAGCCCACGCCTTCCGAGTGGTCCCGGGTCTCCGGACCCCTATCGCCTAAAATTTTTCCGGACCATCAAATAAGACCTAAGGAACCATAGTCACCGCCCAGCCATGATTGTTTCTCATTTTTTGCATTTTTCGGCAAATATACTAGAATTACGCCCGATTCCCATATTTTCGTGTGCTATACCCACGCCTTCCAAATGGTCCGGGGAGCCGCGGACCCTGATCGCCTAAAATTTTTCCGGACTATCAAATACGACCTACGGTACCATAGTCACCGCCCAACCATGATCGTTCCAAATGCTTTGCATTTTTCGGCCAAAAAACTAGAACTCCGCGCGATTTGCAAATTTTCGTGTGCTATAGCTTACGCCTTCCGAGTGGTCCCGGGAGCCGTGGACCCCGATCGCCTAAAATTTTCTGGGCCATCAAATACGACCTAAGGAACCATAGTCACCGCCCCGCCATGATCGTTCCTCATTTATTGCATTTTTCGGCCAAAAAACTAGAATTCCGATCGATTACCATATTTTTGTGTGTGCCCACGCCTTCCGAGTGGGCCGGGCCGCCGGACTCGGATCGCCTAAAAAATTTTCGGGCCATCAATTAGGACCTAAGGAACCATAGTCACCGCCTTGCCATGATAGTTCCTCATTTTTTGCATTTTTTGGCCAAAAAACTAGAATTCTGCCCGATTCCCATATTTTTGTGTGCTATCGCCCACGCCTTCTGAGTGGGTCGGGCCCCCCGGAGCCGGATCGCCTAAAAATTTTCCGGACTATCAAATACGACCTAAGGAACCATAGTCACCGCCCCGCCATGATCGTTCCTAGTCTTTTGTGTTTTTCAGCCAAAAAACTAGAATTCCGCGCGATTTCCATATTTTCGTGTGCTTTAGCTCACGCCTTCCAAGGGGTCCCGGGAACCCCGAACCCCGATCGCCTAAAAATTTTTCGGGCCGTCAAATACGATCTAAGGAACCATAGTAACCACCCCGCCATGATCGTTCCTCATGTTTTGCGTTTTTCGGCCAAACAACTAGAATTCCACGCGATTCCCATATTTTTGTGTGTTATAGCCCACGCCTTCCGAGTGGTCCCGGGACCTACGGACCCCTATCGCCTAATATATTTCCGGACTATCAAATAAGACCAAAGGAACCATAGTCACCGCCCTGCCAAGATCTTTCCACATTTTTTGCATGTTACTGAAAAAGACCTAGAATTTCGCTCGATTACCATATTTTCGTGTGCTATAGCTTACGCCTTCCGAGTGGTCCCGGGAGCCGTGGACCCCGATCGCCTAAAATTTTCCGGGCCATTAAATACGACCTAAGGAACCATAGTCACCGCCCCGCCATGATCGTTCCTCATTTTTTGTCCAAAAAACTAGAATTCCGCCCGATTCCCATATTTTTGTGTGCTATCGCCCACGCCTTCCGAGTGGGTCGGCCCCCCCGGAGCCGGATCGCCTAAAAATTTTACGGACTATCAAATACGACCTAAGGAACCATAGTCACCGCCCCGTCATGATCGTTCCTTGTCTTTTGCGTTTTTCAGCCAAAAAACTAGAATTCCGCGCGATTTCCATATTTTCGTGTGCTTTAGCCCACGCCTTCCAAGGGGTCCCGGGAACCCCGAACCCCGATCGCCTAAAAATATTCCGGGCCATCAAATATGACCTAAGGAACCATAGTAACCACCCCGCCATGATCGTTCCTCATTTTTTGCGTTTTTCGGCCAAACAACTAGAATTCCGCGCGATTCCCAAATTTTTTTGTGTTATAGCCCACGCCTTCCGAGTGGTCCCGGGACCTCCTAACCCCTATCGCCTAAAATTTTTCCGGACTATCAAATAAGACCTAAGGAACCATAGTCACCGCCCAGCCATGCTCGTTCCTAGTTTTTTCCGTTTTTCGGCCAAAAAACTAGAATTCCACGCGATTCCCATATTTTCGTGTCCTATAGCCCACGCCTTCCGAGTGGTCCCGGGACCTCCGGACCCCTATCGCCTAAAATTTTTCCGGACTATCAAATACGACCTAAGGAACCATAGTATCCGCCCAGCCATGATCATTCCTCATTTGTTGCGTTTTTCGGCCAAAAAACTAGAATTCCGCCCGATTATAATATTTTTGTGTGCTATAGCCCACGCCTGCCGAGTGGTCCCGGGTCTCCGGACCCCTATCGCCTAAAATTTTTCCGGACTATCAAATAAGACCTAAGGAACCATAGTCACCGCCCAGCCATGATTGTTTCTCATTTTTTGCATTTTTCGGCCAAAAAACTAGAATTACGCCCGATTCCCATATTTTCGTGTGCTATACCCACGCCTTCCAAGTGGTCCGGGGAGCCGCGGACCCCGATCGCCTAAAATTTTCCGGACTATCAAATACGACCTAAGGTACCATAGTCACCGCCCAACCATGATCGTTCCAAATGCTTTGCATTTTTCGGCCCTAAAACTAGAACTCCGCGCGATTTGCATATTTTCGTGTGCTATAGCTTATGCCTTCCGAGTGGTCCCGGGAGCCGTGGACCCCGATCGCCTAAAATTTTCCGGGCCATCAAATACGACCTAAGGAACCATAGTCACCGCCCCGCCATGATCGTTCCTCATTTATTGCATTTTTCGGCCAAAAAACTAGAATTCCGCTCGATTACCATATTTTTGTGTGCGCCCACGCCTTCCGAGTGGGCCAGGCCGCGGGACTCGGATCGCCTAAAAAATTTTCGGGCCATCAATTAGGACCTAAGGAACCATAATCACCGCTTTGCCATGATAGTTCCTCATTTTTTGCATTTTTTGGCCAAAAAACTAGAATTCCCCCGATTCCCATATTTTTGTGTGCTATCGCCCACGCCTTCCGAGTGGGTCGGGCCTCCCGGAGCCGGATCGCCTAAAAATTTTCCTGACTATCAAATACGACCTAAGGAACCATAGTCACCACCCCGCCATGATCGTTCCTAGTCTTTTGTGTTATTCAGCCAAAAAACTAGAATTCCGCGCGATTTCCATATTTTCGTGTGCTTTAGCCCACGCCTTCCAAGGGGTCCCGGGAACCCCGAACCCCGATCGCCTAAAAATTGTACGGGCCATCAAATACGACCTAAGGAACCATAGTAACCACCCCGCCATGATCGTTCCTCATTTTTTACGTTTTTCGGCCAAACAACTAGAATTCCGCGCGATTCCCATATTTTTGTGTGTTATAGCCCAAGCCTTCCGAGTGGTCCCGGGACCTCCTGACCCCTATCGCCTAAAATTTTTCCGGACTATAAAATACGACCTAAGGTACCATAGTATCCGCACCGCCATGATCATTCCTCATTTTTTGTGTTATTCGGCCAAACAACTAGAATTCCGCGCGATTCCCATATTTTTGTGTGTTATAGCCCACGCCTTCCGAGTGGTCCCGGGACCTACGGACCCCTATCGCCTAATATATTTCCGGACTATCAAATAAGACCAAAGGAACCATAGTCACCGCCCTGCCAAGATCTTTCCACATTTTTTGCATGTTACTGAAAAAGACCTAGAATTTCGCTCGATTACCATATTTTCGTGTGCTATAGCTTACGCCTTCCGAATGGTCCCGGGAGCCGTGGACACCGATCGCCTAAAATTTTCCGGGCCATTAAATACGACCTAAGGAACCATAGTCACTGCCCCGCCATGATCGTTCCTCATTTTTCGGCCAAAAAACTTGAATTAAGCCCGATTCCCATATTTTCGTGTGCTATACCCACGCCTTCGAAGTGAACCCGGGAACTCCGGACCCCTATCGCCTAAAATTTTTCCGGACTATCAAATAAGACCTAAGGAACCATAGTCACCGCCCAGCCATGATCGTTTCTCATTTTTTGCATTTTTCGGCCAAAAACCTAGAATTATGCCCGATTCCCATATTTTCGTGTGCTATACCCACGCCATCCAAGTGGTCCAGGGAGCCGTGGACCCCGATCGCCTAAAATTTTCCGGGCCATCAAATACGACCTAAGGAACCATAGTCACCGCCCTGCCATGATCGTTCCTCATTTATTGCATTTTTCAGCAAAAAAAATAGAATTCCGCTCGATTACCATATTTTTGTGTGCTATTGCCCACGCCTTCCGAGTGGGCCAGGCCGCCGGACTCGGATCGCCTAAAAAGTTTTCGGGCAATCAATTAGGACCTAAGGAACCATAGTCACCGCCTCACCATGATCGTTCCTCATTTTTTGCATTTTTTGGCCAAAAAACTAGAATTCCGCCCGATTCCCATATTTTTGTGTGATATCGCCCACGCCTTACGAGTGGGTCGGGCCCCCCGGAGTCGGATCGCCTAAAAATTTTCCTGACTATCAAAAACGACCTAAGGAACCATAGTCACCGCCCCGCCATGATCGTTCCTAGTCTTTTGCATTTTTCATCCAAAAAACTAGAATTCCGCGCGATTTCCATATTTTCGTGTGCTTTAGCCCACGCCTTCCAAGGGGTCCCGGGAACCCCGAACCCCGATCACCTAAAAATTTTCCAGGCCATCAAATACGACCTAAGGAACCATAGTAACCACCCCGCCATGATCGTTCCTCATTTTTTGCGTTTTTCGGCCAAACAACTAGAATTCCGCGCGATTACAATATTTTTGTGTGCTATTGCCCACCCTTCCAAGTGGTCCCGGGAACCCCGAACCCTGATTGCCTAAAAATTTTCCGAGCCATCAAATACGATCTAAGGAACCATAGTAACCACCCCGCCATGATCGTTCCTCATTTTTTGCGTTTTTCGGCCAAACAACTAGAATTCCGCGCGATTCCCATATTTTTGTGTGTTATAGCCCACGCCTTCCGAGTGGTCCCGGGACCTCCTGACTGCCAAGATCTTTCCACATTTTTTGCATGTTACTGAAAAAGACCTAGAATTTCGACCGATTCCCATATTTTTGTGTGCTATACCCACGCATTCTGAGTGGTCCCAAGAGCCGCGGACCCTGATCGCCTAAAATATTTTCGATCAATCAAATATGACCTAAGGAACGATAGTATCCGCCCCGCCATGATCGTTCCTCATTTTTTGCGTTTTTCGGCCAAACAACTAGAATTCCGCGCGATCCCATATTTTTGTGTGTTATAGCCCACGCCTTCCGAGTGGTCCCGGGTCTCCAGGCCCCTATCGCCTAAAATTTTTCCGGACTATCAAATAAGACCTAAGGAACCATAGTCACCGCCCAGCCATGATCGTTCCTAGTTTTTTCCGTTTTTCGGCCAAAAAACTAGAATTCCGCGCGATTCCCATATTTTCGTGTCCTATAGCCCACGCCTTCCAAGTGAACCCGGGAACTCCGGACCCCTATTGCCTAAAATTTTTCCGGACTATCAAATACGACCTAAGGAACCATAGTCACCGCCCAGCCATGATCATTCCTCATTTGTTTTTCGGCCAAAAAACTAGAATTCCGCCCGATTCCCATATTTTCGTGTGCTATACCCACACCTTCCAAGTAGTCCGGGGAGCCGCGGACCCCGATCGCCTAAAATTTTTCCGGACTATCAAATACGACCTAAGGTACCATAGTCACCGCCCCACTGTGATCGTTCCAAATCCTTTGCATTTTTCGGCCAAAAAACTAGAACTCCGCGCGATTTGCATATTTTAGTGTGCAATAGCTTACGCCTTCCGAGTGGTCCCGGGAGCCATGGACCCCGATCGCCTAAAATTTTCCGGGCCATCAAATACGACCTAAGGAACCATAGTCACCGCCCAGCCATGATCGTTACTCATTTATTGCGTTTTTTGGCCAAAACACTAGAATTCCGCTCGATTACCATATATTTGTGTGCCCCACGCATTCCGAGTGGGCCGGGCCGCCGGACTCGGATCGCCTAAAAAATTTTAGGAACATCAATTAGGACCTAAGGAACCATATTCACCGCCTCACCATGATCGTTCCTTATTGTTTGCATTTTTTGGCCAAAAAACTAGAATTCCGCCCGATTCCCATATTTTTGTGTGCTATCGCCCACGCCTTACGAGTGGGTCGGGCCCCCCGGAGCCGAATCGCCTAAAAATTTTCCGGACTATCAAATACGACCTAAGGAACCATAGTCACTGCCCCGCCATGATCGTTCCTAGTCTTTTGCGTTTTTCAGCAAAAAACCTAGAATTCCGCGCGATTTCCATATTTTCGTGTGCTAAATCCCACGCTTTCCAAGGGGTCTCGGGAACCCCGAACCCCGATCGCCTAAATATTTTCCGGGACATCAAATACGACCTAAGGAACCATAGTAACCACCCCGCCATGATCATTCCTCATTGTTTGCGTTTTTCGGCCAAACAACTAGAATTCCGCGCGATTCACATATTTTTGTGTGTTATAGCCCACGCCTTCCGAGTGGTCCCGGGACCTCCTGACCCCTATCGGCTAAATTTTTCCGGACAATCAAATACGACCTAAGGAACCATAGTATCCGCCCCGCCATGATCGTTCCTCATTTTTTGCGTTTTTCGGCCATACAACTAAAATTCCGCGCGATTCCCATATTTTTGTGTGTTATAGCCCACGCCTTCCGAGTGGTCCCGGGACATCCGGACCCCTATCGTCTAATATTTTTCCGGACTATCAAATAAGAACAAAGGAACCATACTCACCGCCCTGCCAAGATCTTTCCACATTTTTTGCATGTTACTGAAAAAGACCTAGAATTTCGACCGATTTCCATATTTTCGTGTGCTATACCCACGCATTCCGAGTGGTCCCAAGAGCCGCGGACCCCGATTGCCTAAAAGATTTCCGGGCAATCAAATATGACCTAAGGAACCATCGTATCCGCCCCGCCATGACCGTTCCTTATTTTTTGCATTTTTCGGCCAAACAACTAGAATTCCGCGCGATTCCCATATTTTTGTGTGTTATAGCCCACACCTTCCGAGTTGTCCCGGGACCTCCGGACCCCTATCGCCTAAAATTTTTCCGGACTATCAAATACGACCTAAGGAACCATAGTATCCGCCCCGCCATGATCATTCCTCATTTTGTGCATTTTTCGGCCAAACAACTAGAATTCCGCGCGATCCCATATTTTTGTGTTTTATAGCCCACGCTTTCCGAGTGGTCCCGGGTCTCCGGACCCCTATCGCCTAAAATTTTTCCGGACTATCAAATAAGACCTAAGGAACCATAGTCACCGCCCAGCCATGATCGTTCTTAGTTTTTTCCATTTTTCGGCCAAAAAATTAGAATTCTGCGCGATTCCCATATTTTCGTGTCCTATAGCCCACGCCTTCCAAGTGAACCCGGGAACTCCAGACTCCTATCGCCTAAAATTTTTCCGGACTATCAAATACGACCTAAGGAACCATAGTCACCGCCCAGCCATGATCATTCCTCATTTGTTGCATTTTTTGGCCAAAAACTAGAATTCCGCCCGATTATAATATTTTTGTGTGCTATTGCCCACCCTTCCAAGTGGTTCCGGGACCCCCGGAGCCCGATCGCCTAAAATTTTCCGGGCCGTCAAATACAACCTAAGGAACCATAATAACTGCCCCGCCATCATCGTTTCTCATTTTTTGCATTTTTCAGCCAAAAAACTAGAATTACGCCCGATTCCCATATTTTCGTGTGCTATACCCACGCCTTCCAAGTGGTCCGGGGACCGCGGACCCCGATCGCCTAAAATTTTTTCGGACTATCCAATACGACCTAAGGTACCATAGTCACCGCCCCACCATGATCGTTCCAAATGCTTTGCATTTTTCGGCCAAAAAACTAGAACTCCGCGCGATTTGCATATTTTAGTGTGCTATAGCTTACGCCTTCCGAGTGGTCCCGGGAGCCGTGGACCCCGATCGCCTAAAATTTTTTGGGCCATCAAATATGACCTAAGGAACCATAGTCACCGCCCAGCCATGATCGTTCCTCATTTATTGCGTTTTTCGGCCAAAAAACTAGAATTCCGCTCGATTAGCATATTTTTGTGTGCTATTGCCCACGCCTTACGAGTGGGCCGGGCCACCGCACTCGGATCGCCGAAAAAATTTTCGGGCCATCAATTAGGACCTAAGGAACCATAGTCACTGCCTTGCCATGATTGTTCCTCATTTTTGCATTTTTTGGCCAAAAAACTAGAATTCCGCCCGATTACCATATTTTTGTGTGCTATCGCCCATGCCTTCCGAGTGGGTCGGGCCCCCCGAAGCCGGATCGCCTAAAAATTTTCCGGACTATCAAATATGACCTAAGGAACCATAGAAACTGCCCCGCCATAATCATTCCTAGTCTTTAGCGTTTTTCAACCTAAAAACTACAATTCCGCGCGATTTCCATATTTTTTGTGTGCTTTAGCCCACGCCTTCTAAGGGGTCCCGGGAACCCCGAACCCCGATCGCCTAAAAATTTTCTGGGCCATCAAATACGACCTAAGGAACCATAGTTACCACCCCGCCATGATCGTTCCTCATTTTTTTGCGTTTTTCGGCCAAACAACTAGAATTTCGCGCGATTCCCATATTTTTGTGTGTTATAGCCCACGCTTTACGAGTGGTCCCGGGACCTCCTGACCCCTATGGCCTAAAATTTTTCCGGACTATCAAATACGACCTAAGGAACCATAGTATCCGCCCCGCCATGATCGTTCCTCATTTTTTGCGTTTTTCGGCCAAACAACTAGAATTCCGCGCGATTCCCATATTTTTGTGTGTTATAGCCCACGCTTTCCGAGTGGTCCCGAGACCTCCGCACCCCTATCGCCTAATATTTTTCCGGACTATCAAATAAGACCAAAGGAACCATAGTCACCGCCCTGCCAAGATCTTTCCACATTTTTTCCATGTAACTGAAAAAGACTTAGAATTTCGCCCGATTCCCATATTTTCGTGTGCTATACCCACGCATTCCGAGTGGTCCCGGGACCTCCGGACCCCTATCGCCTAAAATTTTTTCGGACTATCAAATACGACCTAAGGAACCATAGTATCCGCCCCGCCATGATCGTTCCTCAATTTTTTGCATTTTTCGGCCAAACAACTAGAATTCCGCGCGATCCCATATTTTTGTGTGTTATAGCCCACGCCTTCCGAGTGGTCCCGGGTCTCCGGACCCCTATCGCCTAAAATTTTTTCGGACTATCAAATAAGACCTAAGGAACCATAGTCACCGCCCAGCCATGATCGTTCTTAGTGTTTTCCATTTTTCGGCCAAAAAACTAGAATTTCGCGCGATTCCCATATTTTCGTGTCCTATAGCCCACGCCTTCCAAGTGAACCCGGGAACTCCAGACTCCTATCGCCTAAAATTTTTCCGGACTATCAAATACGACCTAAGGAACCATAGTCACCGCCCAGCCATGATCATTCCTCATTTGTTGCGTTTTTCGGCCAAAAAACTAGAATTCCGCCCGATTACAATATTTTTGTGTGCTATTGCCCACCCTTCCAAGTGGTTCCGGGACCCCCGGAGCCCGATCGCCTAAAATTTTCCGGGCCGTCAAATACAACCTAAGGAACCATAATAACTGCCCCGCCATCATCGTTTCTCATTTTTTGCATTTTTCAGCCAAAAAACTAGAATTACGCCCGATTCCCATATTTTCGTGTGCTATACCCATGCCTTCCAAGTGGTCCGGGGACCGCGGACCCCGATCGCCTAAAATTTTTCCGGACTATCAAATACGACCTAAGGTACCATAGTCACCGCTCCACCATGATCGTTCCAAATGCTTTGCATTTTTCGGCCAAAAAACTAGAACTCCGCGCGATTTGCATATTTTAGTGTGCTATAGCTTACGCCTTCCGAGTGGTCCCGGGAGCCGTGGACCCCGATCGCCTAAAAAATTTTTGGGCCATCAAATACGACCTAAGGAACCATAGTCACCGCCCAGCCATGATCGTTCCTCATTTATTGCGTTTTTCGGCCAAAAAACTAGAATTCCGCTCAATTAGCATATTTTTGTGTGCTATTGCCCACGCCATACGAGTGGGCCGGGCCACCGTACTCGGATCGCCGAAAAAATTTTCGGGCCATCAATTAGGACCTAAGGAACCATAGTCACCGCCTCGCCATGATTGTTCCTCATTTTTGCATTTTTTGGCCAAAAAACTAGAATTCCGCCCGATTCCCATATTTTTGTGTGCTATCGCCCACGCCTTCCGAGTGGGTCGGGCCCCCCGAAGCCGGATCGCCTAAAAATTTTAAAGGACTATCAAATATGACCTAAGGAACCATAATCACTGTCCCGCCATAATCGTTCCTAGTCTTTAGCGTTTTTCAACCAAAAAACTAGAATTCCGCGCGATTTCCATATTTTTTGTGTGCTTTAGCCCACGCCTTCTAAGGGGTCCCGGGAACCCCGAACCCCGATCGCCTAAAAATTTTCCGGGCCATCAAATACGACCTAAGGAACCATAGTAACCACCCCGCCATGATCGTTCCTCATTTTTTTGCGTTTTTCGGCCAAACAACTAGAATTTCGCGCGATTCCCATATTTTTGTGTGTTATAGCCCACGCCTTACGAGTGGTCCCGGGACCTCCTGACCCCTATGGCCTAAAATTTTTCCGGACTATCAAATACGACCTAAGGAACCATGGTATCCACCCCGCCATGATCGTTCCTCATTTTTTGCGTTTTTCGGCCAAACAACTAGAATTCCGCGCGATTCCCATATTTTTGTGTGTTATAGCCCACGCTTTCCGAGTGGTCCTGGGACCTCCGCACCCTTATCGCCTAATATTTTTCCGGACTATCAAATAAGACCAAAGGAACCATAGTCACTGCCCTGCCAAGATCTTTCCACATTGTTTGCATGTAACTGAAAAAGACCTAGAATTTTGCCCGATTCCCATATTTTCGTGTGCTATACCCACGCATTCCGAGTGGTCCCAAGAGCCGCGGACCCCGATCGCCTAAAAATTTTCCGGGCAATCAAATATGACCTAAGGAACCATCATATCCGCCCCGCCATGATCGTTCCTTATGTTTTGCATTTTTCGGCCAAACAACTAGAATTCCGCGCGATTCCCATATTTTTGTGTGTTATAGCCCACACCTTCCGAGTGGTCCCGGGACCTCCGGACCCCTATCGCCTAAAATTTTTCCGGATTATCAAATACGACCTAAGGAACCATAGTATCCGCTCCGCCATGACCGTTCCTCATTTTTTGCGTTTTTCGGCCAAACAACTAGAATTCCGCGCGATTCCCATATTTTTGTGTGTTATAGCCCACGCCTTCCGAGTGGTCCCGGGTCTCCGGACCCCTATCGCCTAAAATTTTTCCGGACTATCAAATAAGACCTAAGGAACCATAGTCACCGCCCAGCCATGATCGTTCCTAGTTTTTTCCGTTTTTCGGCCAAAAAACTAAAATTCCGCGCGATTCCCATATTTTCGTGTCCTATAGCCCACGCCTTCCAAGTAAACCCGGGAACTCCGGGCCCCTATCGCCTAAAATTTTTCCGGACTATCAAATACGACCTAAGGAACCATAGTCACCGCCCAGCCATGATCATTCCTCATTTGTTGCGTTTTTCGGGCAAAAAACTAGAATTTCGCCCGATTACAATATTTTTGTGTGCTATTGCCCACCCTTCCAAGTGGTTCCGGGACCCCCGGACCCCGATCGCATAAAATTTTTCTGGGCCATCTAATACGACCTAAGGAACCATAGTAACCGCCCCGCCATCATCGTTTCTCATTTTTTACATTTTTCGGCCAAAAAACTAGAATTACGCCCGATTCCCATATTTTCGTGAGCTATACCCACGCCTTCCAAGTGGTCCATGGAGCCGCGGACCCCGATCGCCTAAAATTTTTTCGGACTATCAAATACGACCTAAGGTACCATAGTCACCGCCCCACCATGATCATTCCAAATGCTTTGAGTATTTTGGCCAAAAAACTAGAACTCCGCGGGATTTGCATATTTTAGTGTGCTATAGCTTGCGCCTTCCGAGTGGTCCCGGGAGCCGTGGACCCCGATCGCCTAAAATTTTCCGGTCCATCAAATACGACCTAAGGAACCGTAGTCACCTCCCCGCCATGATCGTTCCTCATTTATTGCGTTTTTCGGCCAAAAAACTAGAATTCCGCTCGATTAGCATATTTTTGTGTGCTATTGCCCACGCCTTCCGAGTGGGCCAGGCCGCCGGACTCGGATCGCCTAAAAAATTTTCGGGCCATCAATTAGGACCCAAGGAACCATAGTCACCGCCTCGCCATGATCGTTCCTCATTTTTTGCTTTTTTTGGCCAAAAAACTAGAATTCAGCCTGATTCCTATATTTTTGTGTGCTATCGCCCACGCCTTCCGAGTGGGTCGGGCCCCCCAGAGCCGGATCGCCTAAAAATTTTCCAGACTATCAAATACGACCTAAGGAACCATAGTCACCGCCCCGCCATGATCTTTCCTAGTCTTTTGCGTTTTTCAGCCAAAAAACTAGAATTCCGCGCGATTTCCATATTTTCGTGTGCTTTAGCCCACGCCTTCCAAGGGGTCCCGGAAACCCCGAACCCCGATCGCCTAAAAATTTTCCGGGCCATCAAATACAACCTAAGGAACCATAGTCACCGCCCCGCTATGATCGTTCCTCATTTATTGCGTTTTTCGACCAAAATACTAGAAATTCCGCTCGATTACCATATTTTTGTGTGCTATTGCCCACGCCTTCCGAGTGGGCCGGGCCGCCGGACTCGGATCGCCTAAAAAATTTTCGGGCCATCCATTAGGACCTAAGGAACCATAGTCACCGCCTCGCCATGATCGTTCCTCATTTTTTGCATTTTTTGGCCAAAAAACTAGAATTCCGCCAGATTCCCATATTTTTGTGTGCTATCGCCCACGCCTTCCGAGTGGGTCGGGCCCCCCGGAGCCGGATCGCCTAAAAATTTTCCAGACTATCAAATACGACCTAAGGAACCATAGTCACCGCCCCGCCATGATCGTTCCTAGTCTTTTGCGTTTTTCAGCCAAAAAACTAGAATTCCGCGCGATTTCCATATTTTCGTGTGCTTTAGCCCACGCCTTCCAAGGGGTCCCAGGAACCCCGAACCCCGATCGCCTAAAAATTTTCCGGGCCATCAAATACAACCTAAGGAACCATAGTAACCACCCCGCCATGATCGTTCATCATTTTTTGCGTTTTTCAGCCAAACAATTAGAATTCCGCGTGATTCCCATATTTTTGTGTGTTATAGCCCATGCCTTCCGAGTGGTCCCGGGACCTCCTGACCCCTATCGCCTAAAATTTTTCCGGACTATCAAATACGACCTAAGGAACCATAGTATCCGCCCCGCCATGATCGTTCCTCATTTTTGCGTTTTTCGGCCAAACAACTAGAATTCCGCGCGATTCCCATATTTTTGTGTGTTATAGCCCACGCCTTCCGAGTGGTCGCGGGACCTCCGGACCCCTATCGCCTAATATTTTTCCGGACTATCAAATAAGACCAAAGCAACCATAGTCACCGCCCTGCCAAGATCTTTCCACATTTTTTGCAAGTTACTGAAAAAGACTTCCGCGCGATTCCCGTATTTTTGTGTGTTATAGCCCACACCTTCCGAGTGGTCCCGGGACTTCCGGACCCCTATCGCCTAAAATTTTTCCGTACTATCAAATACTACCTAAGGAACCATAGTATGTGCCCCGCCACGATCGTTCCTCATTTTTTGCGTTTTTTGGCGAAACAACTAGAATTCCGCGCGATCCCATATTTTTGTGTGTTATAGCCCACGCCTTCCGAGTGGTCCCGGGACCTCCTGACCCCTATCGCCTAATATATTTCCGGACTATCAAATACGACCTAAGGAACCATAGTATCCTCCCCGCCATGATCGTTCCTCATTTTTTGCGTTTTTCAGCCAAAAAACTAGAATTCCGCGCGATTCCCATATTTTCGTGTCTTATAGCCCACGCCTTCGAAGTGAACCCGGGAACTCCGGACCCCTATCGCCTAAAATTTTTCCGGACAATCAAATATGACCTAAGGAACCATAGTCACCGCCCAGCCATGATCATTCCTCATTTGTTGTATTTTTCATCCAAAAAACTAGAATTCCGCCCGATTACAATATTTTTGTGTGCTATTGCCCACCCTTCCAAGTGGTTCCGGGACCCCCGGACCCCGATCGCCTAAAACTTTTTCGGGCCGTCAAATACGACCTAAGGAACCATAGTAACCGCCCCGCCATCACCGTTTCTCATTTTTTGCATTTTTCGGCATAAAAACTAGAATTACGCCCGATTCCCATATTTTCGTGTGCTATACCCACGCCTTCCAAGTGGTCCGGGGAGCCGCGGACCCCGATCGCCTAAAATTTTTCCGGACTATCAAATACGACCTAAGGTATAATAGTCACCACCCCACCATGATCGTTCCAAATGCTTTGCATTTTTCGGCCAAAAAACTAGAACTCCGCGCGATTTGCATATTTTAGTGTGCTATAGCTTACGCCTTCCGAGTGGTCCCGGGAGCCGTGGACCCCGATAGCCTAAAATTTTTCGGGCTATTAAATACGACCTAAGAAACCATAGTCACCGCCCTGCCACGATCGTTCCTCCTTTATTGCATTTTTCGGCCAAAAAACTAAAATTCCGCTCGATTACCATATTTTTGTGTGCTATTGTCCACGCCTTCCGAGTGGGCCGGGCCGCCGGACTCGGATCGCCTAAAAAGTTTTCGGGCCATCAATTAGGACCTAAGGAACCATAGTCACCGTCTCGCTATGATCGTTTTTTATTTTTTGCATTTTTTGGCCAAAAAACTAGAATTCCGCCCGATTCCCATATTTTTGTGTGCTATCGCCCACGCCTTCCGAGTGGGTCGGGCCCCCGGAGCCGGATCGCCTAAAAATTTTACGGACTATCAAATACGACCTAAGGAACCATAGTCACCACCCCGCCATGATCGTTCCTAGTCTTTTGCGTTTTTCAGTTAAAACACTAGAATTCCGCGCGATTTCCATATTTTCGTGTGCTTTAGCCCACGCCTTCCAAGGGGTCCCGGGAACCCCGAACCCCGATCGCCTAAAAATATACCGGGCCATCAAATACGACCTAAGGAACCATAGTAACCACCCCGCCATGATCGTTCCTCAGTTTTTGCGTTTTTCGGCCAAACAACTAGAATTCCGCGCGATTCCCATATTTTTGTGTGTTATAGCCCATGCCTTCCAAGGGGTCCCGGGACCTCCTGACCCCTATCGCCTAAAATTTTTCCGGACTATCAAATACGACCTAAGGAACCATAGTATCCGCCCCGCCATGATCGTTCCTCATTGTTTGCATTTTTCAACCAAATAACTAGAATTCCGCGCGATTACCATATTTTTGTGTGTTATAGCCCACGCCTTCCGAGTGGTCGCGGGACCTTCGGACCCCTATCGCCTAATATTTTTCCGTACTATCAAATAATACCAAAGGAACCATAGTCACCGCCCTGCCAAGATCTTTCCACATTTTTCGCAAGTTACTGAAAAAGACTTCCGCGCGATTCCCATATTTTTGTGTGTTATAGCCCACACCTTCCGAGTGGTCCCGGGACCTCCGGACCCTTATTGCCTAAAATTTTTCCGGACTATCAAATATGAACTAAGGAACCATAGTATCCGCCCCGCCATGATCGTTCCTCATTTTTTGCATTTTTTGGCCAAACAACTAGAATTCCGCGCGATCCCATATTTTTGTGTGTTATAGCCCACTCCTTCCGAGTGGTCCCGGGACCTCCTGACCCCAACGCCTAATATATTTCCGGACTATCAAATACGACCTAAGGAACCATAGTATCCGCCCCTCCATGATCGTTCCTCATTTTTTACGTTTTTCGGCCAAAAACTAGAATTCCGCGCGATTCCCATATTTTCGTGTCTTATAGCCCACGCCTTCGAAGTGAACCCGGGAACTCCGGACACCTATCGCCTAAAATTTTTCCGGACAATCAAATACGACCTAAGGAACCATAGTCACCGCCCAGCCATGATCATTCCTCATTTGTTGCGTTTTTCGGCCAAAAAAACTAGAATTCCGCCCGATTACAATATTTTTGTGTGCTATTGCCCACCCTTCCAAGTGGTTCCGGGACCCCCGGACCCCGATCGCCTAAAACTTTTTCTGGCCTTCAAATACGACCTAAGGAACCATAGTAACCGCCCTGCCATCACCGTTTCTCATTTTTTGCATTTTCGGCCAAAAAACTAGAATTACGCCCGATTCCCATATTTTCGTGTGCTATACCCACGCCTTCCAAGTGATCCGGGGAGCCGCGGACCCCGATCACCTAAAAGTTTTCCGGACTATCAAATACGACCTAAGGTACAATAGTCACCGCCCCACCATGATCGTTCCAAATGCTTTGCATTTTTCGGCCAAATAACTAGAACTCCGCGCGATTTGCATATTTTAGTGTGCTATAGCTTACGCCTTCTGAGTGGTACCGGAAGCCGTGGACCCCGATAGCCTAAAATTTTCCGGGCCATCAAATACGACCTAAGGAACCATAGTCACCGCCCAGCCACGATCGTTCCTAATTTATTGCATTTTTCGGCCAAAAAAGTAGAATTCCGCTCGATTACCATATTTTTGTGTGCTATTGTCCACGCCTTCCGAGTGGGCCGGGCCGCCGGACTCGGATCGCCTAAAAAGTTTTCGGGCCATCAATTAGGACCTAAGGAACCATAGTCACCGTCTCGCCATGATCGTTCCTTATTTTTTTGCATATTTTGGCCAAAACACTAGAATTCCGCCCGATTCCCATATTTTTGTGTGCTATCGCCCACGCCTTCCGAGTGGGTCGGGCCCCCCGGAGCCGGATCACCTAAAAATTTTCTGGACTCTCAAATACGACCTAAGGAACCATAGTCACCACCCCGCCATGATCGTTCCTAGCCTTTTGCGTTTTTCAGCCAAAAAACTAGAATTCCTAGCGATTTCTATATTTTCGTGTGCTTTAGCCCACGCCTTCCAAAGGGTCCCGGGAACCCGAACCCCGATCGCATAAAAATTTACCGGGCCATAAAATACGACCTAAGGAACCATAGTAACCACCCCGCCATGATCGTTCCTCATTTTTTGCGTTTTTCGGCCAAACAACTAGAATTTCGCGCGATTCCCATATTTTTGTGTGTTATAGCCCATGCCTTCCGAGTGGTCCCGGGACCTCCTGACCCCTATCGCCTAAAATTTTTCCGGACTATCAAATACGACCTAAGGAACCATAGTATCCGCCCCGCCATGATCGTTCCTTATTTTTTGCGTTTTTCGGCCAAACAACTAGAATTCCGCGAGATTTCCATATTTTTGTGTGTTATAGCCCACGCCTTCCGAGTGGTCGCGGGACCTCCGGACCCCTATCGCCTAATATTTTTCCGGACTATCAAATAAGACCAAAGGAACCATAGTCACCACCCTGCCAAGATCTTTCCATATTTTTTGCAAGTTACTGAAAAAGACTTCCGCGCGATTCCCATATTTTTGTGTGTTATAGCCCACACCTTCCGAGTGGTCCCGGGACCTCCGGACCCCTATTGCCTAAAATATTTCCGGACTATCAAATACAACCTAAGGAACCATAGTATCCTCCCCGCCATGATCGTTCCTCATTTTTTGCGTTTTTCGGCCAAACAACTAGAATTCCGCGCGATTCTCATATTTTCGTGTCTTATAGCCCACGCCTTCGAAGTGAACCCGGGACCTCCGGACCCCTATCGCCTAATATTTTTCCGTACTATCAAATAAGACAAAAGAAACCATAGTCACCGCCCTGCCAAGCTCTTTCCACATTTTTCGCTAGTTAAACAACTAGAATTCCGCGCGATTCCCATATTTTTGTGTGTTATAGCCCACACCTTCAGAGTGGTCCCGAGACCTCCGGACCCCTATTGCCTAAAAATTTTCCGGACTATCAAATACGACCTAAGGAACCATAGTCACCGCCCAGCCATGATCATTCCTCATTTGTTGCATTTTTCGGCCAAAAAACTAGAATTCCGCCCAATTACAATATTTTTGTGTGCTATTGCCCACCCTTCCAAGTGGTTCCGGGACCCCCGGACCCCGATCGCCTAAAACTTTTTCGGGCCGTCAAATACGACCTAAGGAACCATAGTAACCACCCCGCCATCACCGTTTCTCATTTTTTGCATTTTCGGCCAAAAAACTAGAATTACGCCCGATTCCCATATTTTCGTGTGCTATACCCACGCCTTCCAAGTGGTCCGGGGAGCCGCGGACCCCGATCGCCTAAAATTTTTCCGGACTATCAAATACGACCTAAGGTACAATAGTCACCACCCCACCATGATCGTTCCAAATACTTTGCATTTTTCGGCAAAAAAACTAGAACTCCGCGCGATTTGCATATTTTAGTGTGCTATAGCTTACGCCTTTCGAGTGGTCCCGGGAGCCGTGGACCACGATCGCCAAAAATTTTCCGGGCCATCAAATACGACCTAAGGAACCAAAGTCACCGCCCAGCCACGATCGTTCCTCATTTATTGCGTTTTTCGGCCAAAAAACTAGAATTCCGCTCGATTATCATATTTTTGTGTGCTATTGTCCACGCCTTCCGAGTGGGCCGGGCCGCCGGACTCGGATCGCCTAAAAATTTTTTGGGCCATCAATTAGGACCTAAGTAACCATAGTCACCGTCTCGAAATGATCGTTCCTTATTTTTTGCATTTTTTGGCCAAAAAACTAGAATTCCGCCAGATTCCCATATTTTCGTGTGCTTTATCCCACGCCTTCCAAGGGGTCCCGGGAACCCCGAACCCCGATCGCCTAAAACATTTCCGGGCCATCAAATACAACCTAAGGAACCATAGTAACCACCCCGCCATGATCGTTCCTCATTTTTTGCGTTTTTCAGCCAAACAACTAGAATTCCGCGCGATTCCCATATTTTTGTGTGTTATAGCCCACGCCTTCCGAGTGGTCCCGAGACCTCGTGACCCCTATCGCCTAAAATTTTTCCGGACTATCAAATATGACCTAAGGAACCATAGTATCCGCCCCGCCATGATCGTTCCTCATTTTTTTCGTTTTTCGGCCAAACAACTAGAATTCCGCGCGATTCCCATATTTTTGTGTGTTATAGCCCACGCCTTCCGAGTGGTCCCGGGACCTCCGGACCCCTATCGCCTAATATTTTTCCGGACTATCAAATCAGACCAAAGGAACCATAGTCACCGCCCTGCCAAGATCTTTCCACATTTTTTGCATGTTACTGAAAAAGACCTAGAATTTCGCCCGATTCCCATATTTTTGTGTGTTATAGCCCACACCTTCCGAGTGGTCCCGGGACCTCCGGACCCCTATCGCCTAAAATTTTTCCGAACTATCAAATACGACCCAAGGAACCATAGTATCCGCCCCGCCATGATCGTTCCTTATTTTTTGCGTTTTTCGGCCAAACAACTAGAATTCCGTGCGATTCCCATATTTTTTTGTGTTATAGCCCACGCCTTCCGAGTGGTCACGGGACCTCTGGACCCCTATCGCCTAATATTTTTCCAGACTATCAAATAAGACCAAAGGAACCATAGTCACCGCCCTGCCAAGATGTTTCCACATTTTTTGCATGTTACTGAAAAAGACCTAGAATTTCGCCCGATTCCCATATTTTCGTGTTCTATACCCACGCATTCCGAGTGGTCCCAAGAGCCGCCAACCCCGATCGCCTAAAATTTTTCCGGGCAATCAAATACGACCTAATGAACCATAGTATCCTCCCCGTCATGATCGTTCCTTATGTTTTGCATTTTTCGGCCAAACAACTAGAATTACGCGCGATTCCCATATTTTTGTGTGTTATAGCCCACACCTTCGAAGTGAACCCGGGAACTCCGGACCCCTATCGCCTAAAATTTTTCCGGACAATCAAATACGACCTAAGGAACCATAGTCACCGCCCAGCCATGATCATTCCTCATTTGTTGCATTTTTCGGCCAAAAAACTAGAATTCCGCCCGATTACAATATTTTTGTGTACTATTGCCCACCCTTCCAAGTGGTTCCGGGACCCCCAGACCCCGATCGCCTAAAATTTTTCCGGGCCGTCAAAAACGAACTAAGGAACCATAGTAACCACCCCGCCATCACCGCTTCTCATTTTTTGCATTTTTCGGCCAAAAGAATAGAATTACGCCCGATTCCCATATTTTCGTGTGCTATACCCACGCCTTCCAAGTGGTCCGGGGAGCCGTGGACCCCGATCGCCTAAAATTTTTCAGGACTATCAAATACGACCTAAGGTACCATAGTCACCCGCCCAGCCACGATTGTTCCTCATTTATTGCGTTTTTTGGCCAAAAAACTAGAATTCCGCTCGATTACCATATTTTTGTGTGCTATTGTCCACGCCTTCCGAGTAGGCCGGGCTGCCGGACTCGGATCGCCTAAAAAATTTTCGGGTCATCAATTAGGACCTAAGGAACCATAGTCACTGTCTCGCCATGATCGTTCTTTATTTTTTGCTTTTTTTGGCCAAAAAACTAGAATTCCGCCCGATTCCCATATTTTCGTGTGCCCACGCCTTCCAAGGGGTCCCGGGAACCCCGAACCCCGATCGCCTAAAAATTTTCCGGGCCATCAAATACGACCTAAGGAACCATAGTAACCACCCCGCCATGATCGTTCCTCATTTTTTGCATTTTTCAGCCAAACAACTAGAATTCCGTGCGATTCCCATATTTTTGTGTGTTATAGCCCACGCCTTCCGAGTGATCCCGGGACCTCCTGACCCTTATCGCCTAAAAATTTTCCGGACTATCAAATACGACCTAAGGAACCATAGTATCCGCCTCGCCATGATCGTTCCTCATTTTTTGCATTTTTCGGCCAAACAACTAGAATTCCGCGCGATTCCCATATTTTTGTGTGTTATAGCCCACGCCTTTCGAGTGGTCCCGGGACCTCCGGACCCCTATCGCCTAATATTTTTCTGGACTATCAAGTAAGACCAAAGGAACCATAGTCACCGCCCTGCCAAGATCTTTCCACATTTTTTGGATGTTACTGAAAAAGACCTAGAATTTCGCCCAATTCCCATATTTTCGTGTGCTATACCCACGCATTCCGAGTGGTCCCAAGAGCCGCGGACCCCGATCGCCTAAAATTTTTCTGGGCAATCAAATACGACCTAAGGAACCATAGTATCCGCCCCGCCATGATCGTTCCTTATTTTTTGCGTTTTTCGGCCAAACAACTAGAATTCCGCGCGATTCCCATATTTTTGTGTGTTATAGCCCACGCCTTCCGAGTGGTCCCGGGACCTCCGGACCCCTATCGCCTAAAATTTTTCCGGACTATCAAATACGACCTAAGGAACCATAGTATCCGCCCCGCCATGATCGTTCCTCATTTTTTGCGTTTTTCGGCCAAACAACTAGAGTTCCGCGAGATTCCCATATTTTTGTGTATTATAGCCATGTTTGGCATATTTCGATATGTGTTGATGTTACTTTACCCATGTTTTAACCACTTCTTGATGTTATTTAATCTTTAAAACGCCCAACATTGTGTAATTATTGGTTTGATGACTAATTAAGTTATGTGTGACGATTTAAGGTGTTCGGAGTGCAAAATATGAAGAAAAGGTGGTTTAGCTAGAGGAAAAAGGGTTGGATGCGTCGCATCCAACCTAGGAAAATATCATCCTGCATGCAACCTTAGCAGTGAAGTTGGGCCATCGCGTCCGCCATCGCGTGCGAAACTGGGAAGTAGAAGTGAAGCTGGATGCGTCGCGTCCACCATCGCATGCAAGCTGAGAAATAGAGGACAAGGTGGATGCGTCGCATCCACCTTCGCAGGCAAAAATTGAAATAGAGGACAAGCTGGATGCGTCGCATCCACCTTAGCATCAATCCCTGAAGCCGATTTGGACTAGGAATAGGAGAGCTTTGGCCCACGACTTTTGTACGCAATATATAAGCCAAAAACGCCTCCTTTAGGTTATCTAACATATTGGGAAGAGGGGAAAAGCCAGGAAAAAGCTGTGGAGGCCGGAATTCATCAAGTTCCATCTTTCTCCCACCAAACTTAGTAATTTTTATGTTTCTTTATATGATTTGTTGTTTGGCTACCATGTCTATGTGGAGCTAAACTTCACGTTCTAGGGTTGTGGTTCTTTCATGACTATTGTTATTCGGATATTGATTTTGACTTCTTGATTTATCATATTAGTTTATTTATTCAATCTTGCACTTAATTATTTAATTGATTGATCACCAATTGAATATTATCTACGAATCTAGAATTGAACTCGAAAGTGGGAATTCTATATTGCATATAGGATTGAGTAGGGCAAGTTCTTGAACTCGGGCATCGGGGAACGGATTCGTAGTTAGGATAGACATATACCTAATTGCCTTGCTTGGTTGATTTACAGGAATTATAAATGCGTTCTTGTTGATTCTAACTCCATAGACATATAGGCGTTAGGTTAGCTTGAATAGGCGAGTAAGAACTCGACAGATTCTTATGAGCATTAACCCTGTCAACCAATAAGCTAGATAAATTAGTCGGTCAATTCAATTGAAGAATACAATAGGATTGTTAGATAGCCCATAACCCTAGATCGTTTTCATTACATTGAGATCCTTAAAATCTGCTCTTTCTCTGTTCAAAGTCTATTATTTATATTTTTCTTATTTAATTAGTTAGAATAAAATATTTTTAGATTTAATTCTTGTTTAGATAATTAAGATAGGCTAATTTAGTTAATAGTTAATCATAAGTCCTCGTGGGTTCGACATCCGACTTTTAGTCACTTTATTACTTAACGACCGCGTATACTTGCGTGAGTGTGTTTGGTCGCAACAAGTTTTTGGCGCCGTTGCCGGGGACTTAGAAATTAGCTACGTGACTAAGTTAAGCTTTTATTAGATATTTGTTTTCAAGTTTTAATTTTCAGTTTGCCTGGTTTGTGTCAACGCAGGGTTTACTCTCGAATGCAGAGGAGTAGAAGTGCAAACAACCTCATTCCTCTTGATCCAGAAATTGAACGAACACTACATAGAGTGAGAAGGGAACACGAAGCTAGAACGAGAATAGAAAGAGATTTGGACATCGCAATCCAACCACAGCCAATAGATATGGCAGGCAATGAAGAGCGTCCGGTAATCGAAGCCGCAAGGCCCAATCTTGCGAATATGACTCAGGCTATTGTGAAGCCTGATATCACTGGGCATTTTGAACTCAAACAGTACATGGTACAGCTGATTCAGTCCACAGGACAATATGTGGGTCTATCTCATGAGGACCCGCAGAGGCATATTCAGAACTTCTTGGAAATCACGGACACTTACAATTATCCGAACGTCTCCAAGGACTATGTCAGGCTGACACTATTCCCTTTTTCACTGTTGGGGGAAGCTAAAGAATGGTTGCAAAAGGAGCCCGCGAACTCTATCCACACTTGGGATGATCTAGCAAGGAAATTCCTGATCAAGTTTTTCCCAACTAAGAAGACAAAGTCGTTGAGGAGCCAAATTCTTGGGTTCCAACAACGGGATGGCGAGACACTTCGTCAAGCTTGGGAAAGATACAAGAAACTACTCAGAGACTGCCCGCATCATTGTCAAACTGATGAGGTATTGGGTCACACTTTTGTTGATGGGTTAGATGAAGCATCAAAGATGAATCTTGACTCAGCTTGTGGGGGTAGTTGCATGGCAAGACCGTATAGTGAAATACAACTCCTGCTAAATAATTTCACTGCTAATGACCATAATTGGCAAGGAGAGGGGGATTCACGAAGGGTAATTAAACAGAAGGCCGCCGGTTTGATTGAGCTTGATGACTTTTCCGCCATGAGAGCCGATATAGCAAAATTGGCAAATCAGATGAATAGAATGACAACACAACAAATGCAACATGTACAGTAGATGTCTATTTGTTGCGAACTATGCGGAGACAGTCATATGATTGACATGTGCCCCACGAATCCTGAATCTATATACTATGTGGGACAACAAAACAGAGGTCCTATGAATCAACATGCGCAATATGGGAACACTTACAACCCAAACTGGAGGAATCATCCTAACTTCTCATGGGGCGAAAGTCAACAGAATCAGTATAGGCCTCAAGGGAATTTTACTCAACCTCAGAAGCCACCCCAACAAATGGAAGAAAGTACGAATGACTTGCTGAAAAAGTTGTTACTAGACAATCAACAGCTCAGGACCGATTTCAGAAATATTGAGAGGCAAATGGGGCAGTTAGCAGCAAACCAAAATACTAGACCTACAGGCTCACTTCCCAGTGATACAGAGAAGAACCCTCAAATTAATGCAGTTACACTTAGAAACGGGAGGGAACTAGAGGAAGCGCCAAGGAAGATAAAAGAAAAACCTATACCTGGGGGGAGTTGACACCTAAGGCAACACAAGAGTCAAAGGAAGATGATGCAAGTTCAGAGCGAATGGAGGTTACAAGGCCACCACCACCTTTCCCCCAAAGATTGCAGAAAAGGAATGACGATCGCATGTTCAACAAATTTCTCTCCATGTTGAGTCAGGTTCAATTAAATATTCCATTAGTGGATGTACTTCGTGAAATTCCAAAGTACGCTAAGTACATAAAAGACATAGTGGCTCATAAGAGGAAATTGACTGAGTTCGAGACGGTTGCACTTACTGAGGAGTGCACATCAAGGGTCCAAAACAAGCTTCTCCAAAAGCTTAAGGACCCTGGCAGCTTCACTATTCCAGTACAAATCGGTAATATTAACGTGGGACGTGCTCTGTGTGATTTGGGTGCAAGCATAAATCTGATGCCGTTATCCTTGTTTAAGCAATTAGGTCTGGGAGCTCCGAGACCAACCACCGTGATGTTGCAATTAGCTGATAGGTCCATAGCCTACCCCGAAGGAGTGATTGAAGATGTGCTGCTGCAAATTGGAAAATTCATCTTCCCAGTTGACTTCATTATTCTAGACTTCGAGGCTGATGAACAAGTTCCAATCATATTGGGACGACCTCTCTTGGCTACTGGCGATGCAATAATTAAAGTGAGAGAAGGGAAAATGATTATGAGAGTGGACAACGAGGAGGCAGTCTTCAATGTCTACAAAGCAATCCAACTCCCCCGCCACTATGAGGAGCTCTCTATGATATCTGTGGTGGAGGTGGATGAGAAACTTCTTAACACGAGTGTATATCTAGGCGACTGTTTAGAAAAAGCAATCATGATGTTTGATAGCTTGGAGATGGATGATGAGGTTGAGGAGATGAAGGGAATCCAAGATACATCATGTGGTTACATGCAAGGAATAATCCCGTTTGAGCCCCTGAATAGGCCAAGTGGCCCCCCACCAAAGCCGTCAATTGAAAAAGCTCCAAATTTGGAACTTAAACCCCTACCCCTCACCTTCAATATGCTTATTTGGGAAGTTCTGACACTTTACCTGTTATTATTTCTGCTCACTTGTCTAAATTACAGGAAGAAAAGCTATTAAGGGTGCTACGTGAGCACAAGCGAGCAATTGGGTGGACAATGTCTGACATTAAAGGCATTAGTCCAGCTTTCTGCATGCACAAAATCCTCATGGAGGACGGACACAAGCCAAGTGTAGAACACCAACGCCGACTAAATCCAATCATGAAAGAAGTGGTAAGGAAAGAAGTGATTAAGTGGCTTGATGCAGGTATTGTATTTCCAATCTCTGATAGTAAATGGGTAAGCCCCGTTCAATGTGTGCCGAAGAAAGGGGGGATAACCGTAGTAGTTAATGAAAATAATGACTTAATTCCTACAAGAACTGTAACTGGATGGAGAATTTGCATAGATTACAGAAAACTGAACAATGCCACCCGGAAAGACCATTTTCCCCTTCCTTTTATTGACCAAATGCTTGATAGATTAGCTGGCCAGGAATACTACTATTTCCTGGACGGTTATTCGGGGTATAATCAGATTGCTATAGCCCCAGAAGACCAAGAGAAAACTACATTTACATGTCCTTATGGCACGTATGCGTTCAAGAGAATGCCCTTCGGTCTTTGTAATGCACCTGCGACTTTTCAAAGGTGTATGATGGCTATTTTCACTGACATGGTTGAAAGATATGTAGAAGTATTCATGGATGATTTTTCTGTGTTTGGATGTTCTTTTGATAGTTGTTTGATGAACCTTGATAAAGTGCTAGCTAGGTGTGAAGAGACGAACTTGGTGCTAAACTGGGAAAAGTGCCATTTCATGGTACGTGAAGGTATAGTTTTGGGGCACAAGGTTTCAAAAGATGGTCTACAGGTGGATAAAGCAAAGGTGGAGACGATCGAAAAATTGCCCCCGCCGACATCCATCAAAGGCATTCGCAGTTTCTTGGGTCATGCAGGTTTTTATCGTCGTTTCATTAAAGATTTTTCGAAAATTTCTTCCCCTTTGTGCAGGCTTCTAGAGAAAGACGTTACCTTCAAGTTTGATAATGCATGTCTGAAAGCATTTGAGGAGCTGAAGGGAAGATTGGTGACTGCACCAATTATCATTGGCCCCGATTGGGCACAACCATTTGAGTTGATGTGCGATGCAAGTGACATAGCAATTGGAGCGGTGTTGGGGCAAAGGAGGGATAAAATCTTTCACTCCATTTATTATGCAAGCAAAACTATAAATCCAGCTCAGATAAATTATACAGTGACTGAAAAGGAGTTGCTTGCAGTGGTGTGGGCGTTTGACAAGTTCAGATCCTATCTAGTGGGAACCAAAGTCATCGTCTACACAGATCATTCAGCTATCAGATACCTATTTGAAAAGAAAGACGCCAAGCCGAGGCTGATTCGTTGGGTCCTCCTCTTGCAAGAATTTGACTTAGAGATCCGAGATCGAAAGGGACAGAAAATCAAGTGGCCGATCATTTGTCCAGATTAGAGAGCCGGAACCATGTAGCTGAAGGAGGGTCAATTAAAGAAACATTTCCGGATGAGCAAATATTGGCAATCACCTCAGGTGAAGCCCCATGGTATGCAGATTATGTGAATTTTATCGCAAGTGGGGTAACGCCACTAGAATGGACAGCTGACAATAGAAGAAGATTCCTACATGATGTAAGGTTCTACGTGTGGGATGAGCCATTCCTATATAGGCAGTGTGCAGATCAGTTGGTGAGAAGGTGTGTTCCTGAGGAAGAGATGAAGGCTATACTACATGACTGCCATGCGTCACCATATGGAGGTCATCACGGCGGGGATAGAACCGCCCAAAAAGTGCTACAATCAGGTTTTTATTGGCCAAAATTGTTTAAGGATGCACATGCCTTCGTTAAAAATTGTGATAGATGCCAAAGAACTGGAACTATCACGAGGAAGCACGAGATGCCCTTGCAAAATATACTGGCGGTAGAACTTTTTGATGTTTGGGGGATTGATTTTATGGGACCATTCCCATATTCTAACGGACACAGATACATCTTGGTGGCGGTCGACTATGTTTCTAAGTGGGTAGAGGCCATAGCTCTTCCGACTAACGACGCAAAGGTTGTGGTAGGCTTTGTAAAGAAGCACATCTTCACACGTTTTGGGACCCCAAGAGTGTTGATAAGCGACGGGGGAACTCACTTTTGTAACAAACTGCTGAATAATATTCTTGCAAAATACGGAGTCAAGCACAAAGTTTCCACTGCCTATCATCCCCAAACGAGTGGTCAAGTAGAAGTTTCCAACAGAGAGGTCAAGCAGATTTTGGAAAAGACAGTAAGTATGAATAGAAAGGACTGGGCCGGGTAGCTGGATGACGCATTATGGGCATATCGCACTGCGTACAAGACCCCAATAGGCACTTCTCCGTACAGGTTGGTTTATGGGAAGGCCTGCCATCTGCCCGTCGAGCTTGAACACAAAGCATATTGGGCGATTAAAAAGCTAAATATGGAGATGGACTTGGCCGGTGAGAAGAGATTGCTACAACTCAACGAGCTTGATGAGTTTCGATTGCATGTGTATGAAAATGCCAAATTGTATAAAGAGAAGACCAAAAGATGGCATGATAAGCATATCCAACATCGTGAGTTCGAACCAGGTCAAGAAATTCTACTGTTTAATTCAAGGCTAAAGCTTTTTCCAGGAAAGCTTAAATCTCGATGGTCGGGTCCGTTTGAAGTGGTTAGTGTGAAACCTCATGGTGCAATAGAATTGTGTGATAAGGGGTCCAATACAACATTCTTGGTAAATGGCCAAAGAGTAAAACACTATTGGGGTGGTGACATTGCACGTCACAAGACCACAATGGATTTAGTGGAGGCATGAAGAACATGTTGCGTCGTGCCGCGACGTTAAATCAGGCGCTTCTTGGGAGGCCACCCAAGTTAGTTAGTTTTTTTTATTTTTATTTTTAAATTTTTTTGTTTTTTTTCTTTCTTTTCGTAGGACATAGATTTTATTCAAGAAAACGAGGCGGATGCGTCGCGTCCCCCTCAGCAAAAAAAAAAAAAAAAATTTTTTTTTTTTTTTGACGGGCCAATTGCTCAAGGCAGTGAAGTCTGCCTATCGCGCCCGTATCGCGTCCGAAAATTTTTGAAGGAAGACAAGGGGATGCGTCGCGTCAAAGCTCGCACGCACAGGTAAGTAATATATATTTTAATACATCTTAAGATAACCTATTCGAAAAAAACGTTTCTTGCGACGCATCCACTCGTCTCGTTTTGGCGATGCCTACGAACGCAGAACAGAATTCTCTCATCGAAATTGTAACGCAATAAGCTCAAACGCGACAGGTACGCATCATCCTCTTCGTTCTTCCGTTGGCTTCTCTCCTAATTCGTCTCTCCTCCCTCCTTCAATGGTAGCAACAAGTAGGTTTTGCAATTTCAAGATTTTTAGGGCTGTCGTTCTTGGTAGTTGTAATGGTTGCGAGATGATAAACTATAATTCCCTTCATCTCGTCCAATTTTGGGAGGGTAGTGGCATTGCTCAACTGATAGAATGAACTAGGCACACTTGTTGCATACCACATGTTCGACGAATTGTCCCTGAGAAAAATTTAGGCGTCGGTGAAGTCTGAGTAACCGAGCAACATTGGTGTATGCTTGAGAATAAGTGTGGGGTCGAGTGAGGGGCTATGTGAAATTGAATTTTTGAAGAGAGTTATCACATACTTGCTGAAAGTCATGAGCTACAATTCCACGAAGAGTGAATGGCATGACTTTACGAATAAATTGAAGTCTGCAAGCTGTTGCAATTGCTTTCAAGCTGAACTTCGCTGTTTCATCTGCTAATTGTTGAATTCTTTGCATTGCAGGTACTTAGATTCGTAAAATGACAGCAGCGAGTAAACCATCCAAGCAACAAGACAAAGATGGTAACAAGCAACCGCCCAAAAAGCCTACCGGAAGGGCAGCGGGCGGTCCAAATCCACAGAAAAAGAGGAAGCGGACGGAGAAGGAAATGGAACTGCTGCCTAGGCAGTTAAGTGATGATTCAGAGCAAGAGGAGGAGGAAACATTGGTCCGGAGGACAGTGAAGAAGGGTATTACACCAAGCAAAGGAATAGAGATACGAGAGCCTGTGACATACCAAAGAAAAGCTTCGAGAATGAGTGCTCCAACTGATAAAGGGAAGGAGAAGATTACTACAGAATCTGAATCCGATTCCGATTCGGACAATGACCACCTACAGATCAACATGAGTGATGAAGACGAAGGTGAACCCATAGACCGAGTTGATTGGGAGAAATACTTTGTTAATGAGAAGGCATTCCGAGCCTATAAGAAGATATTGGTTTCAAAGAAGTACATTCCGGAAAAGCCGATAAACATCGGACCACTTAAGACAAAGTACTCAGAGTTTCTCAAGTCAATTCGAGAGGTGCAAAAATGGGGACCCATTCTGAAAGGTCATGGCAAAGCCAACCTCACCATTGTTAGAGAGCTCTACGCCAATTGGCGTCATGCAAGGGGAAACATTGTGCGAGTAAGAGGGGTAGATATTAATGTGTCAGCTGAAGCTCTGAATAACTTCTTAAGGGTGCCACACACACTCACTGACAGGTTTGACGCCATATGCAAAACACCAGATTATGCACACATTAAGTCTGTCCTATGCCCTACCAGGAAGGATGCAGAATGGAAGCATGGGAGTATGGAGTACCACTCTATAGCAAAGGAATTCATGAGTGCGTTAGCACGTGTGGCTCTAAATTTCATTTGTAACCGACTGCTGCCATGCCAACATAAAACTGATGTCCCTCGTTACCGCGCACTCGTATTATATGCTTTATTAGAGGGGATACCACTCAACTTCGGAGCCATCATGCATGATCAAATGCAGCGAACCAGGATGAATTACAAGTGGAGGCTGTTCTTTGCTAATACCCTAACGGCTTTTTTAACAGAGAGGGGAGTACTATGGGACAAGGAGAATGACGACATTGAGGCTAAAGCTCCAGGACCATATGATGTCACTCATGTTCTAGAGCCGAACAAGGGAAGGTCTTCTAAGCTCACCATCCAACAATTATTTGAGCATATGCAAGCAGATATGCAAGAGAACAGGGCTGAGCTGATAGCGACTCGTGTCGAGTTGAGTGCCACCAGGGATGAGTTGAGACAGACTCGTGCGGATCTAAGCCGAGTTCAGACCGAGCAGGCCACGATGATGAAGGAGATATCATTACTCCTCAGAGCTCTGGTTCAATGTGCAGGTACAGACATCTCCCAGCTGATTGCATCATCCACTGCCGGACCATCCACTCCTGTTCCTCCCATAGTCACCGAGGCTCCACTCAACAGGCCTATTGAGGTCGCTGTAACACCTGATACAGAATCCGCACCAGTTGTTGATGATAGGAATGCTATGGATGCAGATGCTCCTCCACAGACTGCGGATGAGCCCTCCACCTTGACTTGAGGGAGTTCTTCTCACCCTACTTTACCTTGTTTGTGTGCGTTGGGGACAACGCACAGTCCTAAGTGTGGGGTGGGGGTGATTTATGTTTGATGTATGGATGAATGTACTAATATATTCACTGGATTAATGGCATAAAATAGCAGTAAATTCATCTATATGGAGTAACTATCAGTTTATCTATCAGTTTATCATTATGAAAAAAAAAAAATCTATATATATATATATATATATATATATATATAGTATCTTTGTAGATAGTAATAATCCCCTGTGGTTTTTCTTTGTGCCTCGGTTCTTTTCCATGGGATGTAGTTTGAACCGGGTAATTTTGTTTTCTTTTTAGAGTAGAGTAGGAATGTAGGGAATAAAAGGAGGAAGAATGATGAACCTAGGTGACCTTGACTTGGTTGATACTGGCATATTTAAGCTTTTACATATGTAATATCTTCCCTTCTCACTCTGAAATTATTGATGATGCCTTGTTAAAACGGATAGCATGTTTTGTTGCAGCCTATTTCTCATTTTCTTGACTTGTGTTCACTTTGCGCTTAATGCTTAATATCTCGTTGCTCCGTGAATACTTGCATTGTTTGAGAGTCGGAATGTGACCGTCCTTAGCGAGTCATGTGCCATGTGTGGTGAGGTTTTTGTGTAGTCCATGTAGTGTACTTGTGTCTAGAACTTGCCCGGTATGTGAGTTGAAGCGAAATTTTAGGTGATGCTCGGTTTGAAAAATGATTTTAGGCTTTCTTTGATCTTTTTGAGCTTATTGCTTATCACAAATAAAATCTATCCCTAGTTAAACCTTTTGAGCCTGTAGACCTTTTATTTGGTACCCACATTACAAGCCTATACCCTTTTTATTCTTAATTGACATTGTTTTGATCCTTTTACCTCTTAAAGCACTTTAATTGTAGATGAGCGCTAAAAGAAGTAAGAAGGGACTAAGTGTGGGGTGACTTTTGAGTGGAACCAATGAAAGAAAAAAGGGTGCACTTATTTTGTAAAATAATACGCCACTAGAAAAAAAAAAGAAAAAAAAAAGAAAGAAAAATATAGAGGAATAAATTGTTGTCTTATTCTTGCTAGTGGGTATGAATTAAAGTAGTGCTTAAAGAAAAAGGGACTGTTTTGGGGGTGATATTGTTTGTGAAATTGAAGTGGGGTTGAAGAAAAAAATGCTTAAAGTAATTTTGTGATGTATTAAAGTGCTTAGGAGGGTGAGTCACTATTCCTTAAATATATCCTACCCGTCCCTTAGCCCACATTACAACCATGAAAAAGTCCTAATTGATTTTAGATCGAGCGAGCTTACATTAGTAGAGATTTACATTAAGGGCAAGCCTATGGTACCAATTACATGCATGTGACTTCTTTTGTGAGAGTGAGCGATTTTCTTTGTGAGCATGAGATTCGAATGTGTGGATTGATTTTACTCTCTCTGCTTTTGTTGTGAGGGCACATGGTTTCACGAGGGATAGGTAACGTTATTAGACTTCTCTATGATGTTGGTTGTTCAAGCCATGAGTGCATTGTGACATTGAGTCAGTTTTTGAGGTTAGGATTGTTGTGAGCATGTTGTCTTTGTTCGAATATGTTTAAAGAAGGGCATAAGAAAAGGGAAGGGTATGTGATGCATAGCCTAGAGCCTAATTGTTGCAAATAACCATGGTCATAGATGTAGTGTGCTTTGAATGATAAGAGCTTAATTTTATTTTGTTTACTATAGTGATGGTTTGTTCGAGGACGAACAAAGGTTTAAGTGTGGGGTAGTGATGTTTGGCATATTTCGATATGTGTTGATGTTACTTTACCCATGTTTTAACCACTTCTTGATGTTATTTAATCTTTAAAACGCCCAACATGGTGTAATTATTGGTTTGATGACTAATTAAGTTATGTGTGACGATTTAAGGTGTTCGGAGTGCAAAATATGAAGAAAAGGTGGTTTAGCTAGAGGAAGAAGGGTTGGATGCGTCGCATCCAACCTAGGAAAACATCATCCTGCATGCAACCTTAGCAGTGAAGTTGGGCCATCGCGTCCGCCATCGCGTGCGAAACTGGGAAGTAGAAGTGAAGCTGGATGCGTCGCGTCCACCATCGCATGCAAGCTGAGAAATAGAGGACAAGGTGGATGCGTCGCATCCACCTTCGCAGGCAAAAATTGAAATAGAGGACAAGCTGGATGCGTCACATCCACCTTAGCATCAATCCCTGAAGCCGATTTGGACTAGGAATAGGAGAGCTTTGGCCCACGACTTTTGTACGCAATATATAAGCCAAAAACGCCTCCTTTAGGTTATCTAACATATTGGGAAGAGGGAAAAAGCCAGGAAAAAGCTGTGGAGGCCGGAATTCATCAAGTTCCATCTTTCTCCCACCAAACTTAGTAATTTTTATGTTTCTTTATATGATTTGTTGTTTGGCTACCATGTCTATGTGGAGCTAAACTTCACGTTCTAGGGTTGTGGTTCTTTCATGACTATTGTTATTCGGATATTGATTTTGACTTCTTGATTTATCATATTAGTTTATTTATTCAATCTTGCACTTAATTATTTAATTGATTGATCACCAATTGAATATTATCTACGAATCTAGAATTGAACTCGAAAGTGGGAATTCTATATTGCATATAGGATTGAGTAGGGCAAGTTCTTGAACTCGGGCATCGGGGAACGGATTCGTAGTTAGGATAGACATATACCTAATTGCCTTGCTTGGTTGATTTACAGGAATTATAAATGCGTTCTTGTTGATTCTAACTCCATAGACATATAGGCGTTAGGTTAGCTTGAATAGGCGAGTAAGAACTCGAAAGATTCTTATGAGCATTAACCCTGTCAACCAATAAGCTAGATAAATTAGTCGGTCAATTCAATTGAAGAATACAATAGGATTGTTAGATAGCCCATAACCCTAGATCGTTTTCATTACATTGAGATCCTTAAAATCTGCTCTTTCTCTGATCAAAGTCTATTATTTATATTTTTCTTATTTAATTAGTTAGAATAAAATATTTTTAGATTTAATTCTTGTTTAGATAATTAAGATAGGCTAATTTAGTTAATAGTTAATCATAAGTCCTCGTGGGTTCGACATCCGACTTTTAGTCACTTTATTACTTGACGACCGCGTATACTTGCGTGAGTGTGTTTGGTCGCAACAAGTTTTTGGCGCCGTTGCCGGGGACTTAGAAATTTGCTATTTTTCTAGATTAGACATTTTTTTTATCTATTCATGTTTTTTTATTATTTTATTTTAGTATTTTTCGGCCAAACAACTAGAATTCCGCGCGATCTCATATTTTTGTGTGTTATAGCCCACGCCTTCCGAGTGGTCCCGGGTCTCCGGACCCCTATCGCCTAAAATTTTTCCGGACTATCAAATAAGACCTAAGGAACCATAGTCACCGCCCAGCCATGATCGTTCCTAGTTTTTTCCGTTTTTTGGCCAAAAAACTAGAATTCCGCGCGATTCCCATATTTTCGTGTCCTATAGCCCACGCCTTCCGAGTGGTCCCGGGACCTCCGGACCCCAATCGCCTAAAATTTTTCTGGACTATCAAATACGACCTAAGGAACCATAGTATCCGCCCAGCCATGATCATTCCTCATTTGTTGCATTTTTCGGCCAAAAAACTAGAATTCCGCCCGATTATAATATTTTTGTGTGCTATAGCCCACGCCTTCCGAGTGGTCCCGGGTCTCCGGACCCCTATCGCCTAAAATTTTTTCGGACTATCAAATAAGACCTAAGGAACCATAGTCACCGCCCAGCCATGATTGTTTCTCATCTTTTGCATTTTTCGGCCAAAAAACTAGAATTACGCCCGATTCCCATATTTTTGTGTGCTATACCCACGCCTTCCAAGTGGTCCGGGGAGCCGCGGACCCCGATCGCCTAAAATTGTTCCGAACTATCAAATACGACCTAAGGTACCATAGTCACCGCCCAACCATGATCGTTCCAAATGCTTTGCATTTTTCGGCCAAAAAACTAGAACTCCGCGCGATTTGCATATTTTCGTGTGCTATAGCTTACGCCTTCCGAGTGGTCCCGGGAGCCGTGGACCCCGATCGCCTAAAATTTTTCGGGCCATCAAATACGACCTAAGGAACCATAGTCACCGCCCCGCCATGATCGTTCCTCATTTATTGCGTTTTTCGGCCAAAAAACTAGAATTCCGCTCGATTACCATATTTTTGTGTGCGCCCACGCCTTCCGAGTGGGCCGGGCTGCCGGACTCGGATCGCCTAAAAAAATTTCGGGCAATCAATTAGGACCTAAGGAACCATAGTCACCGCCTTGCCATGATAGTTCCTCATTTTTTGCATTTTTTGGCCAAAAAACTAGAATTCCGCCCGATTCTCATATTTTTGTGTGCTATCGCCCACGCCTTCTGAGTGGGTCGGGCCCCCCGGAGCCGGATCGCCTAAACATTTTCCGGACTATTAAATACGACTTAAGGAACCATAGTCTTCGCCCCGCCATGATCGTTCCTAGTCTTTTGTGTTATTCAGCCAAAAAACTAGAATTCCGCGCGATTTCCATATTTTCGTGTGCTTTAGCCCACGCTTTCCAAGGGGTCCCGGGAACCCCGAACCCCGATCGCCTAAAAATTTTCCGGGCCGTCAAATACGATCTAAGGAAACATCGTAACCACCCCGCCATGATCGTTCCTCATGTTTTGCATTTTTCGGCCAAACAACTAGAATTCCGTGCGATTCCCATATTTTTGTGTGTTATAGCTCACGCCTTCCGAGTGGTCCCGGGACCTCCTGACCCCTATCGCCTAAAATTTTTCCAGACTATCAAATACGACATAAGGAACCATAGTATCCGCCCCGCCATGATCATTCCTCAGTTTTTGCGTTATTCGGCCAAACAACTAGAATTCCGCGCGATTCCCATATTTTTGTGTGTTATAGCCCACGCCTTCCGAGTGGTCCCGGGACCTACGGACCCCTATCGCCTAATATATTTCCGGACTATCAAATAAGACCAAAGGAACCATAGTCACCGCCCTGCCAAGATCTTTCCACATTTTTTGCATGTTACTGAAAAAGACCTAGAATTTCTCTCGATTACCATATTTTCGTGTGATATAGCTTACGCCTTCCGAGTGGTCCCGGGAGCCGTGGACCCCGATCGCCTAAAATTTTCCGGGCCATCAAATACGACCTAAGGAACCATTGTCACCGCCCCGTCATGATTGTTCCTCATTTATTGCATTTTTCAGCAAAAAATAGAATTCCGCTCGATTACCATATTTTTGTGTGCTATTGCCCACGCCTTCCGAGTGGGCCAGGCCGCCGGACTCGGATCGCCTAAAAAGTTTTCGGGCAATCAATTAGGACCTAAGGAACCATAGTCACCGCCTCACCATGATCGTTCCTCATTTTTTGCATTTTTTGGCCAAAAAACTAGAATTCCGCCCGATTCCCATATTTTTGTGTGATATCGCCCACGCCTTACGAGTGGGTCGGGCCCCCCGGAGTCGGATCACCTAAAAATTTTCCGGACTATCAAATACGACCTAAGGAACAATAGTCACCGCCCTGCCATGATCGTTCCTAGTCTTTTGCATTTTTCAGCCAAAAAACTAGAATTCCGCGCGATTTCCATATTTTCGTGTGCTTTAGCCCACGCCTTCCAAGGGGTCCCGGGAACCCCGAATCCCGATCGCCTAAAAATTTTTCGGGCCATCAAATACGACCTAAGGAACCATAGTAACCACCCCACCATGATCGTTCCTCATTTTTTGCGTTTTTCGGCCAAACAACTTGAATTCCGCGCGATTACAATATTATTTTGTGCTATTGCCCACCCTTCCAAGTGGTGCCGGGAACCCCGAACCCTGATCGCCTAAAAATTTTTCGGGCCATCAAATACGATCTAAGGAACCATAGTAACCACCCCGCCATGATCGTTCCTCATTTTTTGCGTTTTTCGGCCAAACGACTAGAATTCTGCGCGATTCCCATATTTTTGTGTGTTATAGCCCACCCCTTCCGAGTGGTCCCGAGACCTCCTCACTGCCAAGATCTTTCCACATTTTTTGCATGTTACTGAAAAAGACCTAGAATTTCGACCGATTCCCATATTTTCGTGTACTATACCCACGCATTCCGAGTGGTCCCAAGAGCCGCGGACCCTGATCGCCTAAAATATTTTCGATCAATCAAATACGGCCTAAGGAACCATAGTATCTGCCTCGCCATGATCGTTCCTTATTTTTTGCGTTTTTCGGCCAAACAACTAGAATTCCACGCGATTCCCATATTTTTGTGTGTTATAGCCCACACCTTCTGAGTGGTCCCGGGACTTCCGGACCCCTATCGCCTAAAATTTTTCCGGACTATCAAATACGACATAAGGAACCATAGTATCCGCCCCGCCATGATCGTTCCTCATTTTTTTGCGTTTTTCGGCCAAACAACTAGAATTCCGCGCGATCCCATATTTTTGTGTGTTATAGCCCACGCCTTCCGAGTGGTCCCGGGTCTCCGGGCCCCTATCGCCTAAAATTTTTCCGGACTATCAAATAAGACCTAAGGAACCATAGTCACCGCCCAGCCATGATCGTTCCTAGTTTTTTCCGTTTTTCGGCCAAGAAACTAGAATTCCGCGCGATTCCCATATTTTCGTGTCCTATAGCCCACGCCTTCCAAGTGAACCCGGGAACTCCGGACCCCTATCGCCTAAAATTTTTCCGGACTATCAAATACGACCTAAGGAAACATAGTCACCGCCCAGCCATGATCATTCCTCATTTGTTTTTCGGCCAAAAAACTAGAATTCCGCCCGATTACAATATTTTTGTGTGCTATTGCCCACCCTTCCAAGTGTTTCCGGGACCCCCGGACCCCGATCGCCTAAAATTTTTTCGGGCCGTCAAATACAACCTAAGGAACCATATTAACCGCCCCACCATCATCGTTTCTCATTTTTTGCATTTTTCGGCCAAAAAACTAGAATTACGCCCGATTCCCATATTTTCGTGTGCTATACCCACACCTTCCAAGTGGTCCGGGGAGCCGCAGACCCCGATCGCCTAAAATTTTTCCGGACTATCAAATACGACCTAAGGTACCATAGTCACTGCCCCACCGTGATCGTTCCAAATGCTTTGCATTTTTCGGCCAAAAAACTAGAACTCCGCGCGATTTGCATATTTTAGTGTGCAATAGCTTATGCCTTCCGAGTGGTCCCGGGACCCGTGGACCCCGATCGCCTAAAATTTTCCGGGCCATCAAATACGACCTAAGGAACCATAGTCACCGCGCAGCCATGATCGTTCCTCATTTATTGCGTTTTTCGGCCAAAAAACTAGAATTCCGCTCGATTACCATATTTTTGTGTGCTATTGCCCACGCATTCCGAGTGGGCCGGGCCGCCGGACTCGGATCGCCTAAAAAATTTTCGGGCCATCAATTAGGACCTAAGGAACCATAGTCACCGCCTCGCCATGATCGTTCCTTATTTTTTGCATTTTTTGGCCAAAAAACTAGAATTCCGCCCGATTCCCATATTTTTGTGTGCTATCGCCCACGCCCTCCGAGTGGGTCGGGCCCCCCGGAGCCAGATCGCCTAAAAATTTTCCGGACTATCAAATTCGACCAAAGGAACCATAGTCACTACCCCGCCATGATCGTTCCTAGTCTTTTGCGTTTTTCAGCAAAAAACCTAGAATTCCGCGCTATTTCCATATTTTCGTGTGCTTTAGCCCACGCCTTCCAAGGGGTCCCGGGAACCCCGAACCCCGATCGCCTAAATATTTTTCGGGACATCAAATATGACCTAAGGAACCATAGTAACCACCCCGCCATGATCGTTCCTCATTTTTTGCGTTTTTCGGCCAAACAACTAGAATTCCGCGCGATTCACATATTTTTGTGTGTTATAGCCCACGCCTTCCGAGTGGTCCCGGGACCTCCTGACCCCTATCGCCTAAATTTTTCCGGACTATCAAATACGACCTAAGGAACCATAGTATCTGCCCCGCCATGATCGTTCCTATTTTTTTGCGTTTTTTGGCCACACAACTAGAATTCCGCACGATTCCCATATTTTTGTGTGTTATAGCCCACGCCTTCCGAGTGGTCCCGGGACCTCCGGACCCCTATCGCCTAATATTTTTCCGGACTATCAAATAAGACCAAAGGAACCATACTTACCGCCCTGCCAAGATCTTTCCACATTTTTTGCATGTTACTGAAAAAGAGCTAGAATTTCGACCGATTCCCATATTTTCGTGTGCTATACCCACGCATTCCGAGTGGTCCCAAGAGCCGCGGACCCCGATCGCCTAAAAAATTTCCGGGCAATCAAATATGACCTAAGGAACCATCGTATCCGCCCCTCCATGACCGTTCCTTATTTTTTGCATTTTTCGGCCAAACAACTAGAATTCCGCGCGATTCCCATATTTTTGTGTGTTATAGCCCACACCTTCCGAGTGGTCCCGGGACCTCCGGACCCCTATCGCCTAAAATTTTTTCGGACTATCAAATACGACCTAAGGAACCATAGTATCCGCCCTGCCATCATCATTCCTCATTTTTTGCATATTTCGGCCAAACAACTAGAATTCCGCACGATCCCATATTTTTATGTTTTACAGCCCACGCCTTCCGAGTGGTCCCGGGTCTCAGGACCCTATCGCCTAAAATTTTTCCGGACTATCAAATAAGACCTAAGGAACCATAGTCACCGCCCAGCCATGATCGTTCTTAGTGTTTTCCATTTTAAGGCCAAAAAACTAGAATTCCGCGCGATTCCCATATTTTCGTGTCCTATAGCCCACTCCTTCCAAGTGAACCCGGGAACTCCAGACTCCTATCGCCTAAAATTTTTCCGAACTATCAAATACGACCTAAGGAACCATAGTCACCGCCCAGCCATGATCATTCCTCATTTGTTGCGTTTTTCGGCCTAAATACTAGAATTCCGCCCGATTACAATATTTTTGTGTGCTATTGCCCACCCTTCCAAGTGGTTCCGGGACCCCCGGACCCCGATCGCCTAAAATTTTCCGGGCCGTCAAATACAACCTAAGGAACCATAATAACCGCCCCGCCATCATCGTTTCTCATTTTTTGTATTTTTCAGCCAAAAAACTAGAATTACGCCCGATTCCCATATTTTCGTGTGCTTTACCCACGCCTTCCAAGTGGTCCGGGGACCGCGGACCCCGATCGCCTAAAATTTTTCCGGACTATCAAATACAACCTAAGGTACCATAGTCACCGCCCCACCATGATCGTTCCAAATGCTTTGCATTTTTCGGCCAAAAAACTAGAACTCCGCGCGATTTGCATATTTTAGTGTGCTATAGCTTACGCCTTTCGAGTGGTCCCGGGAGCCGTGGACCCCGATCGCCTAAAATTTTTCGGGCCATCAAATACGACCTAAGGAACCATAGTCACCGCCCAGCCATGATCGTTCCTCATTTATTGCGTTTTTCGGCCAAAAAACTAGAATTCCGCTCGATTAGCATATTTTTGTGTGCTATTGCCCATGCCTTACGAGTGGGTCGGGCCGCCGTACTCGGATCGCCTAAAAATTTTCGGGCCATCAATTAGGACCTAAGGAACCATAGTCACCGCCTCGCCATGATCGTTCCTCATTTTTGCATTTTTTGGCCAAAAAACTAAAATTCCGCCCGATTCCCATATTTTTGTGTGCTATCGCCCACGCCTTCCGAGTGGGTCGGGCCCCCCGGAGCCGGATCGCCTAAAAATTTTCCGGACTATCAAATATGACATAAGGAACCATAGTCACCGCCCCGCCATAATCGTTCCTAGTCTTTAGCGTTTTTCAACCAAAAAACTAGAATTCCGCGCGATTTCCATATTTTCGTGTGCTTTAGCCCACGCCTTCTAAGGGGTCCCGGGAACCCCGAACCCCGCTCGCCTAAAAATTTTCCGGGCCATCAAATACGACCTAAGGAACCATAGTAACCACCCCGCCATGATCGTTCCTCATGTTTTTGCGTTTTTCGGCCAAACAACTAGAATTTTGCGCGATTCCCATATTTTTGTGTGTTATAGCCCACGCCTTACGAGTGGTCCCGGGACCTCCTGACCCCTATGGCCTAAAATTTTTCCGGACTATCAAATACGACCTAAGGAACCATAGTATCCGCCCCGCCATGATCGTTCCTCATTTTTTGTGTTTTTCGGCCAAACAACTAGAATTCCGCGCTATTCCCATATTTTTGTGTGTTATAGCCCACGCCTTCCGAGTGGTCCCGGGACCTCCGCACCCCTATCGCCTAATATTTTTCCGGACTATCAAATAAGACCAAAGGAACCATAGTCACCGCCTTGCCAAGATCTTTCCACATTTTTTGCATGTAACTGAAAAAGACCTAGAATTTCGCCCGATTCCCATATTTTCGTGTGCTATACCCACGCATTCCGAGTGGTCCCAAGAGCCGCGGACCCCGATCGCCTAAAAATTTTCCGGGCAATCAAATATGACCTAAGGAACCATCGTATCCGCCCCTCCATGACCGTTCCTTATTTTTTGCATTTTTCGGCCAAACAACTAGAATTCCGCGCGATTCCCATATTTTTGTGTGTTATAGCCCACACCTTCCGAGTGGTCCCGGGACCTCCGGACCCCTATCGCCTAAAATTTTTCCGGACTATCAAATACGACCTAAGGAACCATAGTATCTGCCCCGCCATCATCGTTCCTCATTTTTTGCATATTTCGGCCAAACAACTAGAATTCCGCACGATCCCATATTTTTATGTTTTATAGCCCACGCCTTCCGAGTGGTCCCGGGTCTCCGGACCCTATCGCCTAAAATATTTCCGGACTATCAAATAAGACCTAAGCAACCATAGTCACCGCCCAGCCATGATCGTTCTTAGTGTTTTCCATTTTAAGGCCAAAAAACTAGAATTCCGCGCGATTCCCATATTTTCGTGTCCTATAGCCCACTCCTTCCAAGTGAACCCGGGAACTCCAGACTCCTATCATCTAAAATTTTTCCGGACTATCAAATAAGACCTAAGGAACCATAGTCACCGCCCAGCCATGATCATTCCTCATTTGTTGCGTTTTTCGGCCAAAATACTAGAATTCCGCCCGATTACAATATTTTTGTGTGCTATTGCCCACCCTTCCAAGTGGTTCCGGGACCCCCGGACCCCGATCGCCTAAAATTTTCCGGGCCGTCAAATACAACCTAAGGAACCATAATAACCGCCCCGCCATCATCGTTTCTCATTTTTTGTATTTTTCAGCCAAAAAACTAGAATTACGCCCGATTCCCATATTTTCGTGTGCTATACCCACGCCTTCCAAGTGGTCCGGGGACCGCGGACCCCGATCGCCTAAAATTTTTCCGGACTATCAAATACAACCTAAGGTACCATAGTCACCGCCCCACCATGATCGTTCCAAATGCTTTGCATTTTTCGGCCAAAAAACTAGAACTCCGCGCGATTTGCATATTTTAGTGTGCTATAGCTTACGCCTTTCGAGTGGTCCCGGGAGCCGTGGACCCCGATCGCCTAAAATTTTTCGGGCCATCAAATACGACCTAAGGAACCATAGTCACCGCCCAGCCATGATCGTTCCTCATTTATTGCGTTTTTCGGCCAAAAAACTAGAATTCCGCTCGATTAGCATATTTTTGTGTGCTATTGCCCATGCCTTACGAGTGGGCCGGGCCGCCGTACTCGGATCGCCTAAAAAATTTTCGGGCCATCAATTAGGACCTAAGGAACCATAGTCACCGCCTCGCCATGATCGTTCCTCATTTTTTCATTTTTTGGCCAAAAAACTAAAATTCCGCCCGATTCCCATATTTTTGTGTGCTATCGCCCACGCCTTCCAAGTGGGTCGGGCCCCCCGGAGCCGGATCGCCTAAAAATTTTCCGGACTATCAAATATGACATAAGAAACCATAGTCACCGCCCCGCCATAATCGTTCCTAGTCTTTAGCGTTTTTCAACCAAAAAACTAGAATTCCGCGCGATTTCCATATTTTCGTGTGCTTTAGCCCACGCCTTCTAAGGGGTCCCGGGAACCCCGAACCCCGCTCGCCTAAAAATTTTCCGGGCCATCAAATACGACCTAAGGAACCATAGTAACCACGCCGCCATGATCGTTCCTCATGTTTTTGCGTTTTTCGGCCAAACAACTAGAATTTTGCGCGATTCCCATATTGTTGTGTGTTATAGCCCACGCCTTACGAGTGGTCCCGGGACCTCCTGACCCCTATGGCCTAAAATTTTTCCGGACTATCAAATACGACCTAAGGAACCATAGTATCCGCCCCGCCATGATCGTTCCTCATTTTTTGTGTTTTTCGGCCAAACAACTAGAATTCCGCGCGATTCCCATATTTTTGTGTGTTATAGCCCACGCCTTCCGAGTGGTCCCGGGACCTCCGCACCCCTATCGCCTAATATTTTTCCGGACTATCAAATAAGACCAAAGGAACCATAGTCACCGCCTTGCCAAGATCTTTCCACATTTTTTGCATGTAACTGAAAAAGACCTAGAATTTCGCCCGATTCCCATATTTTCGTGTGCTATACCCACGCATTCCGAGTGGTCCCAAGAGCCGCGGACCCCGATCGCCTAAAAATTTTCCGGGCAATCAAATATGACCTAAGGAAACATCCTATCCGCCCCGCCATGATCGTTCCTTATGTTTTGCATTTTTCGGCCAAAGAACTAGAATTCCGCGCGATTCCCATATTTTTGTGTGTTATAGCCCACACCTTCCGAGTGGTCCCGGGACCTCCGGACCCCTATCGCCTAAAATTTTTCCAGACTATCAAATACGACCTAAGGAACCATAGTATCCACCCCGCCATGATCGTTCCTCATTTTTTTGCGTTTTTCGGCCAAACAACTAGAATTTTGCGCGATTCCCATATTTTTGTGTGTTATAGCCCACGCCTTACGAGTGGTCCCGGGACCTCCTGACCCCTATGGCCTAAAATTTTTCCGGACTATCAAATACGACCTAAGGAACCATAGTATCCGCCCCGCCATGATCGTTCCTCATTTTTTGTGTTTTTCGGCCAAACAACTAGAATTCCGCGCGATTCCCATATTTTTGTGTGTTATAGCCCACGCCTTCCGAGTGGTCCCGGGACCTCCGCACCCCTATCGCCTAATATTTTTCCGGACTATCAAATAAGACCAAAGGAACCATAGTCACCGCCTTGCCAAGATCTTTCCACATTTTTTGCATGTAACTGAAAAAGACCTAGAATTTCGCCCGATTCCCATATTTTCGTGTGCTATACCCACGCATTCCGAGTGGTCCCAAGAGCCGCGGACCCCGATCGCCTAAAAATTTTCCGGGCAATCAAATATGACCTAAGGAAACATCCTATCCACCCCGCCATGATCGTTCCTTATGTTTTGCATTTTTCGGCCAAAGAACTAGAATTCCGCGCGATTCCCATATTTTTGTGTGTTATAGCCCACGCCTTCCGAGTTGTCCCGGGTCTCCGGACCCCTATCGCCTAAATTTCTTCCGGACTATCAAATAAGACCTAAGGAACCATAGTCACCGCCCAGCCATGATCGTTCCTAGTTTTTTCCATTTTTCGGCCAAAAAACTAGAATTCCGCGCGATTCCCATATTTTCGTGTCCTATAGCCCACGCCTTCCAAGTAAATCCGGGAACTCCGGGCCCCTATCGCCTAAATTTTTTCCGGACTATCAAATACGACCTAAGGAACCATAGTCACCGCCCAGCCATGATCATTCCTCATTTGTTATGTTTTTCGGTCAAAAAACTAGAATTCCGCCCGATTACAATATTTTTGTGTGCTATTGCCCACCCTTCCAAGTGGTTCCGGGACCCCCGGACCCCGATCGCCTAAAATTTTTCTGGGCCGTCAAATACCACCTAAGGAACCATAGTAACCGCCCCGCCATCATCGTTTCTCATTGTTTGCATTTTTCGGCCAAAAAACTAGAATTACGCCCGATTCCCATATTTTCGTGTGCTATACCCACGCCTTCCAAGTGGTCTGGGGAGCCGCGGACCCCGATCGCCTAAAAATTTTCCGGACTATCAAATATGAACTAAGGTACCATAGTCACCGCCCCACCATGATCGTTCCAAATGCTTTGCATTTTTTGGCCAAAAAACTAGAACTCCGCGGGATTTGCATATTTTAGTGTGCTATAGCTTACGCCTTCCGAGTGGTCCCGGGAGCCGTGGACCCCGATCGCCTAAAATTTTCCGGTCCATCAAATACGACCTAAGGAACCATAGTCACCACCCTGCCATGATCGTTCCTACTTTATTGCGTTTTACGGCAAAAAAACTAGAATTCCGCTCGATTACCATATTTTTGTGTGCTATTGCCCACGCCTTCCGAGTGGGCCAGACCGCCGGACTCGGATCGCCTAAAAAATTTTCGGGCCATCAATTAGGACCTAAGGAACCATAGTCACCGCCTCGCCATGATCGTTCCTCATTTTTTGCATTTTTTGTCCAAAAAACTAGAATTCCGCCCGATTCCCATATTTTTGTGTGCTATCGCCCACGCCTTCCGAGTGGGTCGGCCCCCCGGAGCCGGATCGCCTAAAAATTTTCCAGACTATCAAATATGACCTAAGGAACCATAGTCACCTCCCCACCATGATCGTTCCAAGTCTTTTGCGTTTTTTAGCCAAAAAACTAGAATTCCGCGCTATTTCCATATTTTCGTGTGCTTTAGCCCACCACACCTTCCAAGTGGTCCCGGGAACCCCGAACCCTGATCGCCTAAAAATTTTCCAGGCCCTCAAATACAACCTAATGAACCATAGTAACCACCCCGCCATGATCGTTCCTCATTTTTTGCGTTTTTCGGCCAAACAATTAGAATTCCGCGTGATTCCCATATTTTTGTGTGTTATAGCCCATGCCTTCCGAGTGGTCCCGGGACCTCCTGACCCCTATCGCCTAAAATTTTTTCAGACTATCAAATACGACCTAAGGAACCCTAGTATCCGCCCCGCCATGATCGTTCCTCATTTTTTGCGTTTTTCGGCCAAACAACTAGAATTCCGCGCGATTCCCATATTTTTGTGTGTTATAGCCCATGCCTTCCGAGTGGTCGCGGGACCTCCGGACCCCTATCGCCTAATATTTTTCCAGACAATCAAATAAGACCAAAGGAACCATAGTCACCGCCCTGCCAAGATCTTTCCACATTTTTTGCAAGTTACTGAAAAAGACTTACGCGCGATTCCCATATTTTTGTGTGTTATAGCCCACACCTTCCGAGTGGTCCCGGGACATCCGGACCCCTATCGCCTAAAATTTTTCCGGACTATCAAATACTACCTAAGGAACCATAGTATCCGCCCCGCCATGTTCGTTCCTCATTTTTTGCATTTTTTGGCGAAACAACTAGAATTCCGCGCGATCCCATATTTTTGTGTGTTATAGCCCACGCCTTCCGAGTGGTCCCGGGACCTCCTGACCCCTATCGCCTAATATTATTCCGGACTATCAAATACGACCTAAGGAACCATAGTATCCTCCCCACCATGATCATTCCTCATTTTTTACATTTTTTGGCCAAAAAACTAGAATTCCGCGCGATTCCCATATTTTCGTGTCTTATAGCCCACGCCTTCGAAGTGAACCCGGGAACTCCGGACCCCTATCGCCTAAATTTTTTCCGGACAATCAAATATGACCTAAGGAACCATAGTCACCGCCCAGCCATGATCATTCCTCATTTGTTGTATTTTTCGTCCAAAAAACTAGAATTCCGCCCGATTACAATATTTTTGTGTGCTATTGCCCACCCTTCCAAGTGGTTCCGGGACCCCCGGACCCCGATCGCCTAAAACTTTTTTGGGCCGTCAAATACGACCTAAGGAACCATAGTAACCACCCCGTAATTACCGTTTCTCATTTTTTGCATTTTTCGGCCAAAAAACTAGAATTACGCCCGATTTCCATATTTTCGTGTGCTATACCCACGCCTTCCAAGTGGTCCGGGGAGCCGCGGATCCCGATCGCCTAAAATTTTTCCGGACTATCAAATACGACCTAAGGTACAATAGTCACCGCCCCACCATGATCGTTCCAAATGCTTTGCATTTTTCGGCCAAAAAACTTGAACTCCGCGCGATTTGCATATTTTAGTGTGCTATAGCTTACGCCTTCCGAGTGGTCCCGGGAGCCGTGGACCCCGATAGCCTAAAATTTTCCGGGCCATCAAATACGACCTAAGGAACCATAGTCACCGCCCAGCCACGATCGTTCCTCATTTATTGCGTTTTTCGGCCAAAAAACTAGAATTTCGCTCGATTACCATATTTTTGTGTGCTATTGTCCACGCCTTCCGAGTGGGCCGGGCCGCCGGACTTGGATCGCCTAAAAAGTTTTCGGGCCATCAATTAGGACCTAAGGAACCATAGTCACCGTCTCGCCATGATCGTTCCTTATTTTTTGTATTTTTTGGCCAAAAAACTAGAATTCCGCCCGATTCCCATATTTTTGTGTGCTATCGCCCACGCCTTCCGAGTGGGTCGGGCCCCCCGGAGCCGGATCGCCTAAAAATTTTACGGACTATCAAATACGACCTAAGGAACCATAGTCACCACCCCTCCATGATCATTCCTAGTCTTTTGCATTTTTCAGCCAAAAAACTAGAATTCCACGCGATTTCCATATTTTCGTGTGCTTTAGCCCACGCCTTCCAAGGGGTCCCGGGAACCCCGAACCCCGATCGCCTAAAAATTTACCGGGCCATCAAATACGACCTAAGGAACCATAGTAACCACCCCGCCATGATCGTTCCTCATTTTTTGCGTTTTTTGGCCAAACAACTAGAATTCCGCGCGATTCCCATATTTTTGTGTGTTATAGCCCATGCCTTCCGAGTGGTCCCGGGACCTCCTGACCCCTATCGCCTAAAATTTTTCCGGACTATCAAATATGACCTAAGGAACCATAGTATCCGCCCCGCCATGATCGTTCCTCATTTTTTGCGTTTTTCGGCCAAACAACTAGAATTCCGCGCGATTCCCATATTTTTGTGTGTTATAGCCCACGCCTTCCGAGTGGTCGCGGGACCTCCGTACCCCTATCGCCTAATATTTTTCCGTACTATCAAATAAGACCAAAGGAACCATAGTCACCGCCCTGCCAAGATCTTTCCACATTTTTCGCAAGTTACTGAAAAAGACTTCCGCGCGATTCCCATATTTTTGTGTGTTATAGCCCACACCTTCCGAGTGGTCCCGGAACCTCCGGACCCCTATTGCCTAAAAATTTTCCGGACTATCAAATACGACCTAAGGAACCATAGTATCCGCCCCGCCATGATCGTTCCTCATTTTTTGCGTTTTTTGGCCAAACAACTAGAATTCCGCGCGATCCCATATTTTTGTGTGTTATAGCCCACTCCTTCCGAGTGGTCCCGGGACCTCCTGACCCCAACGCCTAATATTTTTCCGGACTATCAAATACGACCTAAGGAACTATAGTATCCGCCCCGCCATGATCGTTCCTCATTTTTTTTTATTTTTCGGCCAAAAAACTAGAATTCCGCGCGATTCCCATATTTTCGTGTCTTATAGCCCACGCCTTCGAAGTGAAACCGGGAACTCCGGACCCCTATCGCCTAAAATTTTTCCGGACAATCAAATACGACCTAAAGAACCATAGTCACCGCCCAGCCATGATCATTCCTCATTTGTTGCGTTTTTCGGCCAAAATAACTAGAATTTCGCCCGATTACAATATTTTTGTGTGCTATTGCCCACCCTTCCAAGTGGTTCCGGGACCCCCGGACCCCGATCGCCTAAAACTTTTTCGGGCCGTCAAATATGACCTAAGGAACCATAGTAACCGCCATGCCATCACCGTTTCTCATTTTTTGCATTTTCGGCCAAAAAACTAGAATTACGCCCGATTCCCATATTTTTGTGTGCTATACCCACGCCTTCCAAGTGGTCCGGGGAGCCGCGGACCCCGATCGCCTAAAATTTTTCCGGACTATCAAATACGACCTAAGGTACAATAGTCACCGCCCCACCAAGATCGTTCCAAATGCTTTGCATTTTTCGGCCAAAAAACTAGAACTCCGCTCGATTTGCATATTTTAGTGTGCTATAGCTTACGCCTTCCGAGTGGTCCCGGGAGCCGTGGACCCCGATATCCTAAAATTTTCCGGGCCATCAAATACGACCTAAGGAACCATAGTCACCGCCCAGCCATGATCGTTCCTCATTTATTGCATTTTTTGGCCAAAAAACTAGAATTCCACTCGATTATCATATTTTTGTGTGCTATTGTCCACGCCTTCCGAGTGGGCCGGGCCGCCGGACTCGGATCGCCTAAAAAGTTTTCGGGCCATCAATTAGGACCTAAGGAACCATAGTCACCATTTCGCCATGATCGTTCCTTATGTTTTGCATTTTTTGGCCAAAAAACTTGAATTCCGCCCGATTCCCATATTTTTGTGTGCTATCGCCCACGCCTTCCGAGTGGGTCGGGCACCCCGGAGCCGGATCACCTAAAAATTTTCCGGACTATCAAATACGACCTAAGGAACCATAGTCACCACCCCGCCATGATCGTACCTAGTCTTTTGCGTTTTTCAGCCAAAAAACTAGAATTCCGCGCGATTTCTATATTTTCGTGTGCTTTAGCCCATGCCTTCCAAAGGGTCCCGGGAACCCCGAACCCCGAACCCCGATTGCCTAAAAATTACCGGGCCATCAAATACGGCCTAAGGAACCATAGTAACCACCCCTCCATGATCGTTCCTCATTTTTTGCGTGTTTCGGCCAAACAACTAGAATTTCGCGCGATTCCCATATTTTTGTGTGTTATAGCTCATGCCTTCCGAGTGATCCCGGGACCTCTTGACCCCTATCGCCTAAAATTTTTCCGGACTATCAAATACGACCTAAGGAACCATAGTATCCGCTCCGCCATGATCGGTCCTCATTTTTTGCGTTTTTCGGCCAAACAACTAGAATTCCGCGAGATTCCCATATTTTTGAGTGTTATAGCCCACCCCTTTCGAGTGGTCGCGGGACCTCCAGACCCTTATCGCCTAATATTTTTCCGGACTATCAAATAAGACCAAAGGAACCATAGTCACCGCCCTGCCAAGATTTTTCCACATTTTTTGCAAGGTACTGAAAAAGACTTCCGCGCGATTCCCATATTTTTGTGTGTTATAGCCCACACCTTCCGAGTGGTCCCGGGACCTCCGGACCCCTATTGCCTAAAATTTTTCCGGACTATCAAATACGACCTAAGGAACCATAGTATCCTCCCCGCCATGATCGTTCCTCATTTTTTGCGTTTTTCAGCCAAAAAACTAGAATTCCGCGCGATTCCCATATTTTCGTGTCTTATAGCCCACGCCTTCGAAGTGAACCCGGGACCTCCGGACCCCTATCGCCTAATATTTTTCCGTACTATCAAATAAGACCAAAGGATCCATAGTCACCGCCCTGCCAAGATATTTCCACATTTTTCGCAAGTTACAGAAAAAGACTTCCGCGCGATTCCCATATTTTTGTGTGTTATAGCCCATACCTTCCGAGTGGTCCCGGGACCACCGGACCCCTATTGCCTAAAATTTTTCCGGACTATCAAATACGGACTAAGGAACCATAGTATCCGCCTGCCATGATCGTTCCTCATTTTTTGCATTTTTTGGCCAAACAACTAGAATTCCGCGCGATCCCATATTATTGTGTGTTATAGCCCACTCCTTCCGAGTGGTCCCGGGACCTCCGGACCCCTATTGCCTAAAATTTTTCCGGACTATAAAATACGACCTAAGGAACCATAGTATCCGCCCCGCCATGATCGTTCCTCATGTTTTGCGTTTTTCGGCCAAAAAACTAGAATTCTGCGCGATTCCCATATTTTCGTGTCTTATAGCCCAGGCCTTCGAAGTGACCCCGGGAACTCCGGACCCCTATCGCCTAAAATTTTTCCGGACAATCAAATACGACCTAAGGAACCATAGTCACCGCCCAGCCATGATCATTCCTCATTTGTTGCATTTTTCGGCCAAAAAACTAGAATTCCGCCCGATTACAATATTTTTGTGTGCTATTGCCCACCCTTCCAAGTGGTTCCGGGACCCCCGGACCCCGATCGCCTAAAACTTTTTCGGGCCGTCAAATACGACCTAAGGAACCATAGTAACCGCCCTGCCATCACCGTTTCTCATTTTTTGCATTTTCGGCCAAAAAACTAGAATTACGCCCGATTCCCATATTTTCGTGTGCTATACCCACGCCTTCCAAGTGGTTCGGGGAGCCGCGGACCCCGATCGCCTAAAATTTTTCCGGACTATCAAATACGACCTAAGGTACAATAGTCACCGCCCCACCATGATCGTTCCAAATGCTTTGCATTTTTCGGCCAAAAAACTAGAATTCCGCGCGATTTGCATATTTTAGGGTGCTATAGCCTACGCCTTCCGAGTGGTCCCGGGAGCCGTGGACCCCGATAGCCTAAAATTTTCCGGGCCATCAAATACGACCTAAGGAACCATAGTCACCGCCCAGCCACGATCCTTCCTCATTTATTGCGTTTTTCGGCCAAAAAACTAGAATTCCGCTCGATTACCAAATTTTTGTGTGCTATTGTCCACGCCTTCCGAGTGGGCCGGGCCGCCGGACTCGGATCGCCTAAAAAGTTTTCGGGCCATCAATTAGGACCTAAGGAACCATAGTCACTGTCTCGCCATGATCGTTCCTTATTTTTTGCATTTTTTGGCCAAAAAACTTGAATTTCGCCCGATTCCCATATTTTTTTGTGCTATCGCCCACGCCTTCCGAGTGGGTCGGGCCCCCGGAGCCGGATCACCTAATAATTTTCCGGACTATCAAATACAACCTAAGGAACCATAGTCACCACCCCGCCATGATCGTTCCTAGTCTTTTGCATTTTTCAGCCAAAAAACTAGAATTCCGCGCGATTTCTATATTTTCGTGTGCTTTAGCCCACGCCTTCCAAGGGGTCCCGGGAACCCCGAACCCCGATCGCCTAAAAATTTACCGGGCCATCAAATACGACCTAAGGAACCATAGTAACCACCCCGCCATGATCGTTCCTCATTTTTTGCGTTTTTTGGCCAAACAACTAGAATTTCGCGCGATTCCCATATTTTTGTGTGTTATAGCCCATGCCTTCCGAGTGGTCCCGGGACCTCCTGACCCCTATCGCCTAAAATTTTTCCGGACTATCAAATACGACATAAGGAACCATAGTATCCGCCCCGCCATGATCGTTCCTCATTTTTTGCGTTTTTTGGCCAAACAACTAGAATTCCGCGAGATTCCAATATTTTTGTGTGTTATAGCCCACGCCTTCCGAGTGGTCGCGGGACCTCCGGACCCCTATAGCCTAATATTTTTCCGGACTATCAAATAAGACCAAAGAAACCATAGTCACCGCCCTACCAAGATCTGTCCACATTTTTTGCAAGTTACTGAAAAAGACTTCCGCGCGATTCCCATATTTTTGTGTGTTATAGCCCACACCTTCCGAGTGGTCCCGGGTCCTCCGGACCCCTATTGCCTAAAATTTTTCCGGCCTATCAAATACGACCTAAGGAACCATAGTATCCGCCCCGCCATGATCGTTCCTCAGTTTTTGCGTTTTTTGGCCAAACAACTAGAATTCCGCGCGATCCCATATTTTTGTGTGTTATAGCCCACTCCTTCCGAGTGGTCCCGGGACCTCCTGACCCCAACGCCTAATATTTTTCCAGACTATCAAATACGACCTAAGGAACCATAGTCACCGCCCTGCCAAGATCTTTCCACATTTTTTGCAAGTTACTGAAAAAGACTTTCGCGCGATTCCTATATTTTTGTGTGTTATAGCCCACACCTTCCGAGTGGTCCCGGGACCTCCGGACCCCTATTGCCTAAAATTTTTTCGGACTATCAAATATGACGTAAGGAACCATAGTATCCTCCCCGCCATGATTGTTCCTCATTTTTTGCATTTTTCAGCCAAAAAACTAGAATTCCGCGCGATACCCATATTTACGTGTCTTATAGTCCACGCCTTCGAAGTGAACCCGGGACCTCCGGACCCCTATCGCCTAATATTTTTCCGTACTATCAAATAAGACCAAAGGAACCATAGTCACCGCCCTGCCAAGATCTTTCCACATTTTTCGCAAGTTATAGAAAAAGACTTCCGCGCGATTCCCATATTTTTGTGTGTTATAGCCCACACCTTCCGAGTGGTCCCGGGACCTCCGGACCCCTATTGCCTAAAATTTTTCCGGACTATCAAATACGAACTAAGGAACCATAGTATCCGCCCGCCATGATCGTTCCTCATTTTTTGCGTTTTTTGGCCAAACAACTAGAATTCAGCGCGATCCCATATTTTTGTGTGTTATAGCCCACTCCTTCCGAGTGGTCCCGGGACCTCCTGACCCCAACACCTAATATTTTTCTGGACTATCAATTACAACCTAAGGAACCATAGTATCTGCCCCGCCATGATCGTTCCTCATTTTTTGCGTTTTTCGGCCAAAAAACTAGAATTTCGCGCGATTCCCATATTTTCGTGTCTTATAGCGCACGCCTTCGAAGTGAACCCGGGACATCCGGACCCCTATCGCCTAAAATTTTTCCGGACAATAAAATACGACCTAAGGAACCATAGTCACCGCCCAGCCATGATCATTCCTCATTTGTTGCGTTTTTCGGCCAAAAAACTAGAATTTCGCCCGATTACAATATTTTTGTGTGCTATTGCCCACCCTTCCAAGTGGTTCCGGGACCCCCGGACCCCAATCGCCTAAAACTTTTTCGGGCTGTCAAATACGACCTAAGGAACCATAGTAACCGCCCTGCCATCACCGTTTCTCATTTTTTGCATTTTCGGCCAAAAAACTAGAATTACGCCCGATTCCCATATTTTCGTGTGCTATACCCACGCCTTCCAAGTGGTCCGGGGAGCCGCGGACCCCGATCGCCTAAAAATTTTTCGGACTATCAAATACAACCTAAGGTACAATAGTCACCGCCCCACCATAATCGTTCCAAATGCTTTGCATTTTTCGGCCAAAAAACTAGAACTCCGCGCGATTTGCATATTTTAGTGTGCTATAGCCTACGCCTTCCGAGTGGTCCCGGGAGCCGTGGACCCCGATAGCCTAAAATTATCCGGGCCATCAAATACGACCTAAGGAACCATAGTCACCGCCCAGCCACGATCCTTCCTCATTTATTGCGTTTTTCGGCAAAAAAACTAGAATTCCGCTCGATTACCAAATTTTTGTGTGATATTGTCCACGCCTTCCGAGTGGGCCGGGCCGCCGGACTCGGATCGCCTAAAAAGTTTTCGGGCCATCAATTAGGACCTAAGGAACCATAGTCACCGTCTCGCCATGATCGTTCCTTATTTTTTGCATTTTTTGGCCAAAAAACTAGAATTTCGCCCGATTCCCATATTTTTGTGTGCTATCGCCCACGCCTTCCGAGTGGGTCGGGCCCCCCGGAGCCGGATCACCTAAAAATTTTCCGGACTATCAAATACGACCTAAGGAACCATAGTCACCACCCCGCCATGATCGTTCCTAGTCTTTTGCGTTTTTCAGCCAAAAAACTAGAATTCCGCGCGATTTCTATATTTTCGTATGCTTTAGCCCACGCCTTCCAAGGGGTCCCGGGAACCCCGAACCCCGATCGCCTAAATATTTACCGGGCCATCAAATATGACCTAAGGAACCATAGTAACCACCCCGCCATGATCGTTCCTCATTTTTTGTGTTTTTCGGCCAAACAACTAGAATTTCGCGCGATTCCCATATTTTTGTGTGTTATAGCCCATGCCTTCCGAGTGGTCCCGGGACCTCCTGACCCCTATCGCCTAAAATTTTTCCGGACTATCAAATACGACCAAAGGAACCATAGTATCCGCCCCACCATGATCGTTCCTCATTTTTTGCGTTTTTCGGCCAAACAACTAGAATTCCGCGAAATTCCCATATTTTTGTGTGTTATAGCCCACGCCTTCCAAGTGGTCGCGGGACCTCCGGACCCCTATCGCCTAATATTTTTCCGGACTATCAAATAAGACCAAAGGAACTATAGTCACCGCCCTGCCGAGATCTTTCCACATTTTTTGCAAGTTACTGAAAAAGACTTCCGCGCGATTCCCATATTTTTGTGTGTTATAGCCCACACCTTCCGAGTGGTCCCGGGTCCTCCGGACCCCTATTGCCTAAAATTTTTCCGGACTATCAAATACGACCTAAGGAACCATAGTATCCTCCCCGCCATGATCGTTCCTCATTTTTTGCATTTTTCAGCCAAAAAACTAGAATTCCGCGCGATTCCCATATTTTCGTGTATTATAGCCCACTCCTTCCGAGTGGTCCCGGGACCTCCTGACCCCAACGCCTAATATTTTTCCGGACTATCAAATACGACCTAAGGAACCATAGTATCCGCCCCGCCATGATCGTTCCTCATTTTTTGCATTTTTCGGCCAAAAAACTAGAATTCCGCGCGATTCCCATATTTTCGTGTCTTATAGCCCACGCCTTCGAAGTGAACCCGGGAACTCCGGACCCCTATCGCCTAAAATTTTTCCGGACAATTAAATATGACCTAAGGAACCATAGTCACCGCCCAGCCATGCTCATTCCTCATTTGTTGCATTTTTCGGCCAAAAAACTAGAATTCCGAACGATTACAATATTTTTGTGTGCTATTGCCCACCCTTCCAAGTGGTTCCAGGACCCCGATCGCCTAAAATTTTTCCGGGACGTCAAATACGATCTAAGGAACCATAGTCACCGCCCTGCCATCACCGTTTCTCATTTTTTGCATTTTCGGCCAAAAAACTAGAATTACGCTCGATTCCCATATTTTCGTGTGCTATACCCACGCCTTCCAAGTGGTCCGGGGAGCCGCGGACCCCGATCGCCTAAAATTTTTTCGGACTATCAAATACGACCTAAGGTACAATAGTCACCGCCCCACCATGATCGTTCCAAATGCTTTTCATTTTTCGGCCAAAAAACTAGAACTCCGCGCGATTTGCATATTTTAGTGTGCTATAGCTTACGCGTTCCGAGTGGTCGCGGGAGCCGTGGACCCCGATAGCCTACAATTTTCCGGGCCATCAAATACGACCTAAGGAACCATAGTCACCGCCCAGCCACGATCGTTCCTCATTTATTGCGTTTTTCGGTAAAAAAACTAGAATCCCGCTCGATTACCATATTTTTGTGTGCTATTGTCCACACCTTCCGAGTGGGCCGGGCCGCCGAACTCAGATCGCCAAAAAAGTTTTCGGGCCATCAATTAGGACCTAAGGAACCATAGTCACCGTCTCGCCATGATCGTTCCTTATTTTTTGCATTTTTTGGCCAAAAAACTAGAATTCCGCCCGATTCCCATATTTTTGTGTGCTATCGCCCACGCCTTCCGAGTGGGTCGGGCCCCCCGGAGCCGGATCACCTAAAAATTTTCCGGACTATCAAATACGACCTAAGGAACCATAGTCACCACCCCGCCATGATCGTTCCTAGTCTTTTGCGTTTTTCGGCCAAACAACTAGAATTCCGCGAGATTCCCATATTTTTGTGTGTTATAGCCCACGCCTTCCGAGTGGTCGCGGGACCGCCGGACCCCTATCGCCTAATATTTTTCCGGACTATCAAATAAGACCAAAGAAACCATAGTCACCGCCCTGCCAAGAACTTTCCACATTTTTTGCAAGTTACTGAAAAAGACTTCCGTGCGATTCCCATATTTTTGTGTGTTATAGCCCACACCTTCCGAGTGGTCCCGGGACCTCCGGACCCCTATTGCCTAAAAATTTTCCGGACTATCAAATACGACCTAAGGAACCATAGTATCCGCCCCGCCATGATCGTTCCTCATTTTTTGCGTTTTTCGGCCAAACAACTAGAATTCCGCGAGATTCCCATATTTTTGTGTGTTATAGCCCACGCCTTCCGAGTGGTCGCGGGACCTCCGGACCCCTATCGCCTAATATTTTTCCGGACTATCAAATAAGACCAAAGGAACCATAGTCACCGCCCTACCAAGATCTTTCCACATTTTTTGCAAGTTACTGAAAAAGACTTCCGCGCGATTCCCATATTTTTGTGTGTTATAGCCCACACCTTCCGAGTGGTCCCGGGACCTCCGGACCCCTATTGCCTAAAAATTTTCCGGACTATCAAATACGACCTAAGGAACCATAGTATCCGCCCCGCCATGATCGTTCCTCATTTTTTGCGTTTTTTGGCCAAACAACTAGAATTCCGCGCGATCCCATATTTTTGTGTGTTATAGCCCACTCCTTCCGAGTGGTCCCGGGACCTCCAGACCCCAACGCCTAATATTTTTCCGGACTATCAAATACGACCTAAGGAACCATAGTCACCTCCCTGCCAAGATCTTTCCACATTTTTTGCAAGTTACTGAAAAAGACTTCCGCGCGATTCCCATATTTTTGTGTGTTATAGCCCACGCCTTCCTAGTGGTCCCGGGACCTCCGGGACCTCCGGACCCCTATCGCCTAATATTTTTCCGGACGATCAAATAAGGCCAAAGGAACCATAGTCACCGCCCAGCCATGATCATTCCTCATTTGTTGCGTTTTTCGGCCAAAAAACTAGAATTCCGCCCGATTACAATATTTTTGTGTGCTATTGCCCACCCTTCCAAGTGGTTCCGGGACCCCCGGACCCCGATCGCCTAAAACCTTTTCGGGCCGTCAAATACGACCTAAGAAACCATATTAACCGCCCCGCCATCATCGTTTCTCATTTTTTGCATTTTTCGGCCAAACAACTAAAATTATGCCCGATTCCCATATTTTCGTGTGCTATACCCACGCCTTCCAAGTGGTCCGGGGAGCCGCGGACCCCGATCGCCTAAAATTTTTCCGGACTATCAAATACGACCTAAGGTACAATAGTCACCGCCCCACCATGATCGTTCCAAATGCTTTGCATTTTTCGGCCAAAAAACTAGAACTCCGCGCGATTTGCATATTTTAGTGTGCTATAGCTTACGCCTTCCGAGTGGTCCCGGGAGCCGTGGACCCCGATAGCCTAAAATTTTCCGGGCCATCAAATACGACCTAAGGAACCATAGTCACCGCCCAGCCATGATCGTTCCTCATTTATTGCGTTTTTCGGCCAAAAAACTAGAATTCCGCTCGATTACCATATTTTTGTGTGCTATTGTCCACGCCTTCCGAGTGGGCCGGGCCGCCGGACTCGGATCGCCTAAAAAGTTTTCGGGCCATCAATTAGGACCTAAGGAACCATAGTCACCGTCTCGCCATGATCGTTCCTTATTTTTTGCATTTTTTGGCCAAAAAACTAGAATTACGCCCGATTCCCATATTTTTGTGTGCTATCGCCCACGCCTTACGAGTGGGTCCGGCCCCCCGGAGCCGGATCACCTAAAAATTTTTCGGACTATCAAATACGACCTAAGGAACCATAGTCACCACCCCGCCATGATCGTTCCTAGTCGTTTGCGTTTTGCAGCCAAAAAACTAGAATTCCGCTCGATTTCTATATTTTCGTGTGCTTTAGCCCACGCTTTCCGAGTGGTCCCGGGAACCCCGAACCCCGATCGCCTAAAAATTTACCGGGCCATCAAATACGACCTAAGGAACCATAGTAACCACCCCGCCATGATCGTTCCTCATTTTTTGCGTTTTTCGGCCAAAAAACTAGAATTCCGCGCGATTCCCATATTTTCTTGTCTTATAGCCCACGCCTTCGAAGTGAACCCGGGAACTCCGGACCCCTATCGCCTGAAATTTTTTCGGACAATCAAATACGACCTAAGGAACCATAGTCACAGCCCAGCCATGATCATTCCTCATTTGTTGCGTTTTTCGGCCAAAAAACTAGAATTCCGAACGATTACAATATTTTTGTGTGCTATTGCCCACCCTTCCAAGTGGTTCCCGGACCCCGATCGCCTAAAACTTTTTCGAGCCGTCAAATAAGACCTAAGGAACCATAGTAACCGCCCCGCCATCACCGTTTCTCTTTTTTTGCATTTTCGGCCAAAAAACTAGAATTACGCCCGATTCCCATATTTTCGTGTGCTATACCCACGCCTTCCAAGTGGTCCGGGGAGCCGCGGACCCCGATCGCCTAAAAGTTTTCCGGACTATCAAATACGACCTAAGGTACAATAGTCACCGCCCCACCATGATCGTTCCAAATGCTTTGCATTTTTCGGAAAAAAAACTAGAACTCCGCGCGATTTGCATATTTTAGTGTGCTATAGCTTACGCCTTTCGAGTGGTCCCGGGAGCCGTGGACCCCGATCGCCTAAAATTTTCCGGGCCATCAAATACGATCTAAGGAACCATAGTCACCGCCCAGCCACGATCGTTCCTCATTTATTGCGTTTTTCGGCCAAAAAACTAGAATTCCGCTCGATTACCATATTTTTGTGTGCTATTGTCCACGCCTTCCAAGGGGTCCCGGGAACCCCGAACCCCGATCGCCTAAAAAATTTCCGGGCCATCAAATACGACCTAAGGAACCATAGTAACCACCCCACCATGATCGTTTCTCATTTTTTGCGTTTTTCAGCCAAACAACTAAAATTCCGCCCGATTCCCATATTTTTGTGTGTTATAGCCCACGCCTTCCGAGTGGTCCCGAGACCTCGTGACCCCTATCGCCTAAAATTTTTCCGGACTATCAAATACGACCTAAGGAACCATAGTATCTGCCCCGCCATGATCGTTCCTCATTTTTTCGTTTTTTGGCCAAACAACTAGAATTCCGCGCGATTCCCATATTTTTGTGTGTTATAGCCCACGCCTTCCGAGTGGTCCCGGGACCTCCGAACCCCTATCGCCTAATATTTTTCCGGACTATCAAATAAGACCAAAGGAACCGTAGTCACCGCCCTGCCAAGATCTTTCCACATTTTTTGCATGTTACTGAAAAAGACCTAGAATTTCGCCCGATTCCCATATTTTTGTGTGTTATAGCCCACACCTTCCGAGTGGTCCCGGGACCTCCGGACCCCTATCGCCTAAAATTTTTCCGGACTATCAAATACGACCTAAGGAACCATAGTATCCGCCCCGCCATGATCGTTCCTTATTTTTTGCGTTTTTCGGCCAAACAACTAGAATTCCGCGCGATTCCCATATTTTTGTGTGTTATAGCCCACCGCCTTCCGAGTGGTCACGGGACCTCCGGACCCCTATAGCCTAATATTTTTCCGGACTATCAAATAAGACCAAAGGAACCATAGTCACCGCCCTGCCAAGATGTTTCCACATTTTTTGCATGTTACTGAAAAAGACCTAGAATTTCGCCCGATTCCCATATTTTCGTGTTCTATACCCACGCATTCCGAGTGGTCCCAAGAGCCGCGGACCCCGATTGCCTAAAAATTTTCCGGGCAATCAAATACGACCTAAGGAACCATAGTATCTTCCCCCGCATGATTGTTCCTTATGTTTTGCATTTTTCGGCCAAACAACTAGAATTACGCACGATTCCCATATTTTTGTGTGATATAGCCCACACCTTCGAAGTGAACCCGGGAACTCCGGACCCCTATCGCCTAAAATTTTTCCGGACTATCAAATACGACCTAAGGAACCATAGTCACCGCCCAGCCATGATCATTCCTCATTTGTTGCATTTTTCGGCCAAAAAACTAGAATTCCGCGCGATTACAATATTTTTGTGTACTATTGCCCACCCTTCCAAGTGGTTCCGGGACCCCCGGACCCCGATCGCCTAAAATTTTTCCGGGCCGTCAAAAATGAACTAAGGAACCATAGTAACCACCCCGCCATCACCGCTTCTCATTTTTTGCATTTTTCGGCCAAAAAATAGTATTACGCCCGATTCCCATATTTTCGTGTGCTATACCCACGCCTTCCAAGTGGTCCAGGGAGCCGTGGACCCCGATCGCCTAAAATTTTCCGGGCCATCAAATACGACCTAAGGAACCATAGTCCCCACCCAGCCATGATCGTTCCTCATTTATTGCGTTTTTCGGCCAAAAAACTAGAATTCCGCTCGATTACCATATTTTTGTGTGCTATTGTCCACGCCTTCCGAGTGGGCCGGGCCGCCGGACTCGGATCGCCTAAAAAGATTTCGGGTCATCAATTAGGACCTAAGGAACCATAGTCACCACCCCGCCATGATCGTTCCTTATTTTTTGCATTTTTCAGCCAAAAAACTAGAATTCCGCGCGATTTCTATATTTTCGTGTGCTTTAGCTCACGCCTTCCAAGGGGTCCCGGGAACCCCGAACCCCGATAGCCTAAAATTTTACCGGGCCATCAAATACGACCTAAGGAACCATAGTAACCACCCCGCCATGATCGTTCCTCATTTTTTGCGTTTTTCGGCCAAACAACTAGAATTCCGCGAGATTCTCATATTTTTGTGTGTTATAGCCCACGCCTTCCGAGTGGTCGCGGGACCTCCGGACCCCTATCGCCTAATATTTTTCCGGACTATCAAATAAGACCAAAGGAACCATAGTCACCGCCATGCCAAGATCTTTCCATATTTTTTGCAATTTACTGAAAAAGACTTCCGCGCGATTCCCATATTTTTGTGTGTTATAGCCCACACCTTCCGAGTGTTCCCGGGACCTCCGGACCCCTATTGCCTAAAATTTTTCCGGACTATCAAATACGACTTAAGGAACCATAGTATCCTCCCCGCCATGATCGTTCCTCATTTTTTTGCGTTTTTCAGCCAAAAAACTAGAATTTCGCGCGATTCCCATATTTTCGTGTCTTATAGCCCACGCCTTCGAAGTGAACCCGGGACCTCCGGACCCCTATCGTCTAAAATTTTTCCGGACTATCAAATACGACCTATGGAACAATAGTATCCGCCCCGCCATGATCGTTCCTCATTTTTTGCGTTTTTCGGCCAAACAACTAGAATTCCGCGAGATTCCCAAATTTTTGTGTGTTATAGCCCACGCCTTCCGAGTGGTCGCGGGACCTCCGGACCCCTATCGCCTAATATTTTTCCGGACTATCAAATAAAACCAAAGGAACCATAGTCACCGCCCTGCCAAGATCTTTCCACATTTTTTTGCAAGTTACTGAAAAAGACTTCCGCGCGATTCCCATATTTTTGTGTGTTATAGCCCACACCTTCCGAGTGTTCCCGGGACCTCCGGACCCCTATTGCCTAAAATTTTTCCGGACTATCAAATACGACCTAAGGAACCATAGTATCCTCCCCGCCATGATCGTTCCTCATTTTTTTGCGTTTTTCAGCCAAAAAACTAGAATTTCGCGCGATTCCCATATTTTCGTGTCTTATAGCCCACGCCTTCGAAGTGAACCCGGGACATCCGGACCCCTATCGCCTAAAATTTTTCCGGACAATAAAATACGACCTAAGGAACCATAGTCACCGCCCAGCCATGATCATTCCTCATTTGTTGCGTTTTTCGGCCAAAAAACTAGAATTTCGCCCAATTACAATATTTTTGTGTGCTATTGCCCACCCTTCCAAGTGGTTCCGGGACCCCCGGACCCCGATCGCCTAAAACTTTTTCGGGCCGTTCAAATACGACCTAAGGAACCATAGTAACCGCCCCGCCATCACCGTTTCTCATTTTTTGCATTTTCGGCCAAAAAACTAGAATTACGCCCGATTCCCATATTTTCGTGTGCTATACCCACGCCTTCCAAGTGGTCCGGGGAGCCGCGGACCCCGATCGCCTAAAATTTTTCCGGACAATCAAATATGACCTAAGGAACCATAGTATCTGCACCGCCATGATCGTTCCTCATTTTTTTCATTTTTCGGCCAAACAACTAGAATTCCGCGCGATTCCCATATTTTTGTGTGTTATAGCCCACGCCTTACGAGTGGTCCCGGGACCTCCGGACCCCTATCGCCTAATATTTTTCTGGACTATCAAATAAGACCAAAGGAACCATAGTCACCGCCCTGCCAAGATCTTTCCACATTTTTTGCATGTTACTGAAAAAGACCTAGAATTTCGCCCGATTCCCATATTTTTGTGTGTTATAGCCCACACCTTCCGAGTGGTCCCGGGACCTCCGGACCCCTATCGCCTAAAATTTTTCCGGACTATCAAATACGACCTAAGGAACCATAGTATCCGCCCCGCCATGATCGTTCCTTATTTTTTGCGTTTTTCCGCCAAACAACTAGAATTCCGCGCGATTCCCATATTTTTGTGTGTTATAGCCCACGCCTTCCGAGTGGTCACGGGACCTCCGGACCCCTATCGCCTAATATTTTTCCGGACTATCAAATATGACCAAAGGAACCATAGTCACCGCCCTGCCAAGATCTTTCAACATTTTTTGCATGTTACTGAAAAAGACCTAGAATTTCGCCCGATTCCCATATTTTCGTGTTCTATACCCACGCATTCCGAGTGGTCCCAAGAGACGCCGACCCCGATCGCCTAAAATTTTTCCGGGAAATCAAATATGACCTAAGGAACCATAGTATCCTCCCCGTCAAGATTGTTCCTTATGTTTTGCATTTTTCGGCCAAACAACTAGAATTACGCGCGATTCCCATATTTTTGTGTGTTATAACCCACACCTTCGAAGTGAACCCGGGAACTCCGGACCCCTATCGCCTAAAATTTTTCCGGACTATCAAATACGACCTAAGGAACCATAGTCACCGCCCAGCCATGATCATTCCTCATTTGTTGCATTTTTCGGCCAAAAAACTAGAATTCCGCCCGATTACAATATTTTTGTGTACTATTGCCCACCTTTCCAAGTGGTTCCGGGACCCCCGGACCCCGATCGCCTAAAATTTTTCCGGCCCGTCAAAAACGAACTAAGGAACCATAGTAACCACCCCGCCATCACCGCTTCTCATTTTTTGCATTTTTCGGCCAAAAAAATAGTATTACGCCCGATTCCCATATTTTCGTGTGCTATACCCACACCTTCCAAGTGGTCCGGGGAGCCGTGGACCCCGATCGCCTAAAATTTTCTGGGCCATCAAATACGACCTAAAGAACCATAGTCCCCGCCCAGCCACGATCGTTCCTCATTTATTGCGTTTTTCGGCCAAAAAACTTGAATTCCGCTCGATTACCATATTTATGTGTGCTATTGTCCACGCCTTCCGAGTGGGCCGGGCCGCCGGACTCGGATCGCCTAAAAAAGTTTCGGGTCATCAATTAGGACCTAAGGAACCATAGTCACCGTCTCGCCATGATCGTTCCTTATTTTTTGCATTTTTTGGCAAAAAAACTAGAATTCCGCCCGATTCCCATATTTTCGTGTGCTTTAGCCCACGCCTTCCAAGGTGTCCCGGGAACCCCGAACCCCGAGTGCCTAAAAATTTTTCGGGCCATCAAATACGACCTAAGGAACCATAGTAACCACCCCGCCATGATCGTTCCTCATTTTTTGTATTTTTCAGCCAAACAACTAGAATTCCGTGCGATTCCCATATTTTTGTGTGTTATAGCCCACCCCTTCCGAGTGGTCCCGGGACCTCCTGACCCTTATCGCCAAAAATTTTTCCGGACTATCAAATACGACCTAAGGAACCATAGTATCCGCCCCGCCATGATCGTTCCTCATTTTTGGCGTTTTTCGGCCAAACAACTAGAATTCCGCGCGATTCCCATATTTTTGTGTGTTATAGCCCACGCCTTCCGAGTGGTCCCGGGACCTCCGAACCCCTATCGCCTAATATTTTTCTGGACTATCAAATAAGACCAAAGGAACCATAGTCACCGCCCTGTCAAGATCTTTCCACATTTTTTGCATGTTACTGAAAAAGACCTAGAATTTCGCTCCAATTCCCATATTTTCATGTGCTATACCCACGCATTCCGAGTGGTCCAAAGAGCCGCGGACCCCGATCGCCTAAAATTTTTCTGGGCAATCAAATACGACCTAAGGAACCATAGTATCCGCCCCGCCTTGATCGTTCCTTATTTTTTGCGTTTTTCGGCCAAACAACTAGAATTCCGCGCGATTCCCATATTTTTGTGTGTTATAGCCCACGCCTTCCGAGTGGTCCCGGGACCTCCGGACCCCTATCGCCTAAAATTTTTCCGGACTATCAAATACGACCTAAGGAACCATAGTATCCGCCCCGCAATGATCGTTCCTCATTTTTTGCGTTTTTCGGCCAAACAACTAGAATTCCGCGCGATTCCCATATTTTTGTGTATTATAGCCCACACCTTCCGAGTGGTCCCGGGACCTCCGGACCCCTATCGCCTAAAATTTTTCCGGACTATCAAATAAGACCAAAGGAACCATAGTCACCGCCCTGCCAAGATGTTTCCACATTTTTTGCATGTTACTGAAAAAGACCTAGAATTTCGCTCGATTCCCATATTTTCGTGTTCTATACCCACGCATTCCGAGTGGTCCCAAGAGCCGCCGACCCCGATCGCCTAAAATTTTTCCGGGCAATCAAATACGACCAAAGGAACCATAGTATCCTCCCCGTCATGATCGTTCGTTATTTTTTGCATTTTTCGGCCAAACAACTAGAATTACGCGCGATTCCCATATTTTTGTGTGTTATAGCCCACACCTTCGAAGTGAACCCGGGAACTCCGGACCCCTATCGCCTAAAATTTTTCCAGACAATCAAATACGACCTAAGGAACCATAGTCACCGCCCAGCCATGATCATTCCTCATTTGTTGAATTTTTCGGCAAAAAAACTAGAATTCCGCCCGATTACAATATTTTTGTGTACTATTGCCCACCCTTCCAAGTGGTTCCGGGACCCCCAGACACCGATCGCCTAAAATTTTTCCGGGCCGTCAAAAACAAACTAAGGAACCATAGTAACCACCTCGCCATCACCGCTTCTCATTTTTTGCATTTTTCGGCCAAAAAACAGAATTACGCCCGATTCCCATATTTTCGTGTGCTATACCCACGCCTTCCAAGTGGTCCGGGGAGCCGTGGACCCCGATCGCCTAAAATTTTTCGGGCCATCAAATACGACCTAAGGAACCATAGTCTCCGCCCAGCCACGATCGTTCCTCATTTATTGCGTTTTTCGGCCAAAAAACTAGAATTCCACTCGATTACCATATTTTCGTGTGCTATTGTCCACGCCTTCCGAGTGGGCCGGGCCGCCGGACTCGGATCGCCTAAAAAATTTTCGGGTCATCAATTAGGACCTAAGGAACCATAGTCACCGTCTCGCCATGATCGTTCCTTATTTTTTGCATTTTTTGGCCAAAAAACTAGAATTCCGCCCGATTCCCATATTTTCATGTGCTTTAGCCCACGCCTTCCAAGGGGTCCCGGGAACCCCGAACCCCGAGCGCCTAAAAATTTTCCGGGCCATCAAATATGACCTAAGGAACCATAGTAACCACCCCGCCATGATCGTTCCTCATTTTTTGCGTTTTTCAGCCAAACAACTAGAATTCCGTGCGATTCCCATATTTTTGTGTGTTATAGCCCACGCCTTCCGAGTGGTCCCGGGACCTCCTGACCCTTATCGCCTAAAATTTTTCCGGACTATCAAATACGACCTAAGGAACCATAGTATCCGCCCCGCCATGATCGTTCCTCATTTTTTGCGTTTTTCGACCAAACAACTAGAATTCCGCGCGATTCCCATATTTTTGTGTGTTATAGCCCACGCCTTCCGAGTGGTCCCGGGACCTCCGGACCCCTATCGCCTAATATTTTTCTGGACTATCAAATAAGACCAAAGGAACCATAGTCACCGCCCTGCCAAGATCTTTCCACATTTTTTGCATGTTACTGAAAAGACCTAGAATTTCGCCCAATTCCCATATTTTCGTGTGCTATACCCACGCATTCCGAGTGGTCCCAAGAGCCGCGGACCCCGGTCGCCTAAAATTTTTCTGGGCAATCAAATACGACCTTAGGAACCATAATATCCGCCCCGCCATGATCGTTCCTTATTTTTTGCGTTTTTCGGCCAAACAACTAGAATTCCGCGCGATTCCCATATTTTTGTGTGTTATAGCCCACGCCTTCCGAGTGGTCCCGGGACCTTCGGACCCCTATCGCCTAAAATTTTTCCGGACTATCAAATACGACCTAAGGAACCATAGTATCCGCCCCGCCATGATCGTTCCTCATTTTTTGCGTTTTTCGGCCAAACAACTTGAATTCCGCGCGATTCCCATATTTTTGTGTATTATAGCCCACACCTTCCGAGTGGTCCCGGGACCTCCGGACCCCTATCGCCTAAAATTTTTCCGGACTATCAAATACGACCTAAGGAACCATAGTATCCGCCCCGCCATGATCGTTCCTCATTTTTTGCGTTTTTTGGCCAAACACCTAGAATTCCGCGCTATCCCATATTTTTGTGTGTTATAGCCCACGCCTTCCGAGTGGTCCCGGGACCTCCGTACCCCTATCGCCTAATATTTTTCCGGACTATCAAATAAGACCAAAGGAACCATAGTCACCGCCCTGCCAAGATCTTTCCACATTTTTTGCATGTTACAGAAAAAGACCTAGAATTTCGCCCGATTCCCATATTTTTGTGTGTTATAGCCCACACCTTCCGAGTGGTCCCGGGACCTCCGGACCCCTATCACCTAAAATTTTTCCGGACTATCAAATACGACCTAAGGAACGATAGTATCCGCCCTGCCATGATCCTTCCTCATTTTTTGCGTTTTTCGGCCAAACAACTAGAATTCCGCGCGATTCCCATATTTTTGTGTGTTATAGCCCACGCCTTCCGAGTGGTCACGGGACCTCCGGACCCCTATCGCCTAATATTTTTCCGGACTATCAAATAAGACCAAAGGAACCATATTCACCGCCCTGCCAAGATGTTTCCACATTTTTTGCATGTTACTGAAAAAGACCTAGAATTTCGCCCGATTCCCATATTTTCGTGTTCTATACCCACGCATTCCGAGTGGTCCCAAGAGCCGCGGACCCCGATCGCCTAAAATTTTTCCGGGCAATCAAATACGACCTAAGGAACCATAGTATCCGCCCCGCCATGATCGTTCCTTATGTTTTGCATTTTTCGGCCAAACAACTAGAATTTCGCGCGATTCCCATATTTTTGTGTGTTATATCCCACACCTTCGAAGTGAACCCGGGAACTCCGGACCCCTATCGCCTAAAATTTTTCCGGACTATCAAATAAGACCTAAGGAACCATAGTCACCGCCCAGCCATGATCGTTCCTAGTTTTTTCCGTTTTTCGGCAAAAAAACTAGAATTCCGCGCGATTCCCATATTTTCGTGTCCTATAGCCCACGCCTTCCAAGTGAACCCGGGAACTCCGGACCCCTATCGCCTAAAATTTTTCCGGACTATCAAATACGACCTAAGGAACCATAGTCACCGCCCAGCCATGATCATTCCTCATTTGTTGCATTTTTCGGCCAAAAAACTAGAATTTCGCCTGATTCCCATATTTTTGTTTGCTATACCCACGCCTTCCAAGTGGTCCGGGGAGACGCGGACCCCGATCGCCTAAAATTTTTCCGGACTATCAAATACGACCTAAGGTACCATAGTCACCGCCCCACCATGATCGTTCCAAATGCTTTGCATTTTTCGGCCAAAAAACTAGAACTCCGCGCGATTTGCATATTTTAGTGTGCTATAGCTTACGCCTTCCGAGTGGTCCCGGGAGCCGTGGACCCCGATCGCCTAAAATTTTCCGGTCCATCAAATACGACCTAAGGAACCATAGTCACCGCCCCGCCATGATCGTTCCTCATTTATAGCATTTTTCGGCCAAAAAACTAGAATTCCGCTCGATTACCATATTTTTTTGTGCTATTGCCCACGCCTTCCGAGTGGGCCGGGCCGCCGGACTCGGATCGCCTAAAAAATTTTCGGGCCATCAATTAGGACCTAAGGAACCATAGTCACCGCCTCGCCATGATCGTTCCTCATTTTTTGCATTTTTTGGCCAAAAAACTAGAATTCCGCCCGATTCCCATATTTTTGTGTGCTATCGCCCACGCCTTCCGAGTGGGTCGGGCCCCCCGGAGCCGGATCGCCTAAAAATTTTTTCGGGCCATCAATTAGGACCTAAGGAACCATAGTCACCGCCTCGCCATGATCGTTCCTCATTTATTGCATTTTTCGGCCAAAAAACTAGAATTCCGCTCGATTACCATATTGTTTTGTGCTATTGCCCACGCCTTCCGAGTGGGCCGGGCCGCCGGACTCGGATCGCCTAAAATTTTTTCGGGCCATCAATTAGGACCTAAGGAACCATAGTCACTGCCTCGCCATGATCGTTCCTCATTTTTTGGCCAAAAAACTAGAATTCCGCCCGATTCCCATATTTTTGTGTGCTATCGCCCACGCCTTCCGAGTGGGTCGGGCCCCCCGGAGCCGGATCGCCTAACAATTTTCCGGACTATCAAATACGACCTAAGGAACCATAGTCACCGCCACGCCATGATCGTTCCTAGTCTTTTGCATTTTTCAGCAAAAAAACTAGAATTCCGCGCGATTTCCATATTTTCGTATGCATTAGCCCACGCCTTCAAAGGGGTCCCGGGAACCCCGAACACCGATCGCCTAAAAATTTTCCGGGCCATTAAATACGACCTAAGGAACCATAGTAACAACCCCGCCAAGATCGTTCCTCATTTTTTGCATTTTTCGGCCAAACAACTAGAATTCTGCGCGATTCCCATATTTTTGTGTGTTATAGCCCACGCCTTCTGAGTGGTCCCGGGACCTCCTGACCCCTATTGCCTAAAATTTTTCCAGACTATCAAATACGACCTAAGGAACCATAGTATCCGCCCCGCCATGATCGTTCCTCAGTTTTTGCGTTTTTCGGCCAAACAACTAGAATTCCGCGCGATTCCCATAATTTTGTGTGTAATAGCCCACGCCTTCCGAGTGGTCCCGGGACCTCCGGACCCCTATCGCCTAAAATTTTTCCGGACTATCAAATACGACCTAAGGAAACATAGTATCCGCCCCGCCATGATCGTTCCTCATTTTTTGCATTTTTCGGCCAAACAACTAGAATTCCGCGCTATCCCATATTTTTTTGTGTTATAGCCCACGCCTTCCGAGTGGTCCCGGGTCTCCGGACCCCTATCGCCTAAAATTTTTCCGGACTATCAAATAAGACCTAAGGATCCATAGTCACCGCCCAGCCATGATCGTTCCTAGTTTTTTCCGTTTTTCGGCGAAAAAACTAGAATTCCGCGCGATTCCCCTATTTTCGTGTCCTATAGCCCACATCTTCCAAGTGAACCCGGGAACTCCGGACCCCTATCGCCTAAAATTTATCCCGACTATCAAATACGACCTAAGGAACCATAGTCACCGTCCAGCCATGATCATTCCTCATTTGTTGCATTTTTCGGCCAAAAAACTAGAATTCCGCCCGATTACAATATTTTTGTATACTATTGCCCACCCTTCCAAGTGGTTCCGGGACCCCCGGACCCCGATCGCCTAAAATTTTTCCGAGCCGTAAAATACGACCTAAGGAACCATAGTAACCGCCCCGCCATCACCGTTTCTCATTTTTTGCATTTTTCGGCCAAAAAACTAGAATTACGCCCGATTCCCATATTTTCGTGTGCTATACCCACGCCTTCCAAGTGGTTCGGGGAGCCGCGGACCCCCGAGCGCCTAAAATTTTTCCGGACTATCAAATACGACCTAAGGTACCATAGTCACCGCCCCACCATGATCGTTCCAAATGCTTTGCATTTTTCGGCCAAAAAACTAGAACTCCGCGCGATTTGCATATTTTAGTGTGCTATAGCTTATGCCTTCTGAGTGGTCCCGGGAGCCGTGGACCCCGATCGCCTAAAATTTTCCGGACCATCAAATACGACCTAAGGAACCATAGTCACCGCCCAGCCATGATCGTTCCTCATTTATTGCGTTTTTCGGCCAAAAAACTAGAATTCCGCTCGATTACCATATTTTTGTGTGCTATTGCCCACGCCTTCCGAGTGGGCCGGGCCGTGGGACTCGGATCGCCTAAAATTTTTTCGGGCCATCAATTAGGACCTAAGGAACCATAGTCACTACCTTGCCATGATCGTTCCTCATTTTTTGGCCAAAAAACTAGAATTCCGCCTGATTCCCATATTTTTGTGTGCTATCGCCCACGCCTTCCGAGTGGGTCGGGCCCCCCGAAGCCGGATCGCCTAAAAATTTTCCGGACTATCAAATACGACCTAAGGAACCATAGTCACCGCCCCGCCATGATCGTTCCTAGTCTTTTGCGTTTTTCAGCCAAAAAACTAGAATTCCGCGCGATTTCCATATTTTCATGTGCTTTAGCCCACTCCTTCCAAGGGGTCCCGGGAACCCCGAACCCTGATCACCTAAAAAATTTTCGGGCCATTAAATACGACCTAAGGAACCATAGTAACCACCCCGCCAAGATCGTTCCTCATTTTTTGCGTTTTTCGGCCAAACAACTAGAATTCCGCGCGATTCCCATATTTTTGTGTGTTATAGCCCACGCCTTCCGAGTGGTCCCGGGACCTCCTGACCCCTATTGCCTAAAACTTTTCCGAACTATCAAATACGACCTAAGGAACCATAGTATCCTCCCCGCCATGATCGTTCCTCATTTTTTGCATTTTTCGGCCAAACAAATAGAATTCCGCGCGATTCCCATATTTTTGTGTGTTATAGCCCACGCCTTCCGAGTGGTCCCGGGACCTCCGGACCCCTATCGCCTAAAATTTTTCCGGACTATCAAATACGACCTAAGGAAACATAGTATCCGCCCCGCCATGATCGTTCCACATTTTTTGCGTTTTTCGGCCAAACAACTAGAATTCCGCGCTATCCCACATTTTTTTGTGTTATAGCCCACGCCTTCCGAGTGGTCCCGGGTCTCCGGACCCCTATCGCCTAAAATTTTTCCGGACTATCAAATAAGACCTAAGGAACTATAGTCACCGCCCAGCCATGATCGTTCCTAGTTTTTTACGTTTTTCGGCCAAAAAACTAGAATTCCGCGCGATTCCTATATTTTCGTGTCCTATAGCCCACGCCTTCGAAGTGAACCCGGGAACTCCAGACCCCTATCGCCTAAAATTTTTCCCGACTATCAAATACGACCTAAGGAACCATAGTCACCACCCAGCCATGATCATTCCTCATTTGTTGCGTTTTTCGGCCAAAAAACTAGAATTCCGCCCGATTACAATATTTTTGTGTGATATTGCCCACCCTTCCAAGTGGTTCCGGGACCCCCGGACCCCGATCGCCTAACATTTTTCCGGGCCGTCAATTACGACCTAAGGAACCATAGTAACCGCCCCGCCATCACCATTTCTCATTGTTTGCATTTTTCGGCCAAAAAACTAGAATTACGCCCGATTCCCATATTTTCGTGTGCTATACCCACGCCTTCCAAGTGGTTCGGGGAGCCGCGGACCCCCGATCGCCTAAAATTTTTCCGGACTATCAAATACGACCTAAGGTACCATAGTCACCTCCCCACCATGATCATTCCAAATGCTTTGCATTTTTTGGCCAAAAAACTAGAACTCCGCACGATTTGCATATTTTAGTGTGCTATAGCTTATGCCTTCCGAGTGGTCCCGGGAGCCGTGGACCCGATCGCCTAAAATTTTCCGGGCCATCAAATACGACCTAAGGAACCATAGTCACCGCCCAGCCATGATCGTTCCTCATTTATTGCGTTTTTCGGCCAAAAAACTAGAATTCTGCTCGATTACCATATTTTTGTGTGCTATTGCCCACGCCTTCCGAGTGGGCCGGGCCGTCGGACTCGGATCGCCTAAAATTTTTTTGGGCCATCAATTAGGACCTAAGGAACCATAGTCACCGACTCGCTATTGATCGTTCCTTATTTTTTCCATTTTTTGGCCAAAAAACTAGAATTCCGCCCGATTCCCATATTTTCGTGTGCTTTAGCCCACGCCTTCCAAGGGGTCCCGGGAACCCCGAACCCCGATCGTCTAAAAATTTTCCGGGCCGTCAAATACGACCTAAGGACCATAGTAACCACCCCGCCATGATCGTTCCCAGCGCACGCCTTCCGAGTGTTCCCGGGACCTCCTGGACCCCTATCGCCTAAAATTTTTCCGGACTATCAAATACGACCTAAGGAACCATAGTAACCACCCCGCCATGATCGTTCCTCATGTTTTACGTTTTTCGGCCAAACAACTAGAATTGCGCTCGATTCCCATATTTTTGTGTGTTATAGCCCACGCCTTCCGAGTGGTCCCGGGACCTCCGGACCCCTATTGCCTAATATTTTTCCGGACTATCAAATAAGACCAAAGGAACCATAGTCACCGCCTTGCCAAGATCTTTCCACATTTTTTGCGTTTTTCGGCCAAACACCTAGAATTCCGCGCGATTCCCATATTTTTGTGTGTTATAGCCCACGCCTTCTGAGTGGTTCCGGGACCTCCTGACCCCTATGGCCTAAAATTTTTCGGGACTATCAAATACGACCTAAGGAACCATAGTATCCGCCCCGCCATGATTGTTCCTCAGTTTTTGCGTTTTTCGTCAAACAACTAGAATTCTGCGCGATTCCCATATTTTTGTGTGTTATAGCCCACGCCTTCCGAGTGGTCCCGGGACCTCCGGACCCCTATCGCCTAAAATTTTTCCGGACTATCAAATACGACCTAAGGAACCATAGTATCCGCCCCGCCATGATCGTTCCTCATTTTTTGCGTTTTTCGGCCAAACAACTAGAATTCCGCGCTATCCCATATTTTTGTGTGTTATAGCCCACGCCTTCCGAGTGGTCCCGGGTCTCCGGACCCCTATCGATTAAAATTTTTCCGGACTATCAAATACGACCTAAGGAACCATAGTATCCGCCCCGCCATGATCCTTCCTCATTTTTTGCGTTTTTCGGCCAAACAACTAGAATTCCGCGCTATCCCATATTTTTGTGTGTTATAGCCCACGCCTTCCGAGTGGTCCTGGGTCTCCAGACCCCTATCGCCTAAAATTTTTCCGGACTATCAAATAAGACCTAAGGAACCATAGTCACCGCCCAGTAATGATCGTTCCTAGTTCTTTCCGTTTTTCGGCCAAAAAACTAGAATTCCGCGCGATTCCCATATTTTCGTGTCCTATAACCCACGCCTTCCAAGTGAACCCGGGAACTCCGGACCCCTATCGCCTAAAATTTTTACGGACTATCAAATACGACCTATGGAACCATAGTCACCGCCCAGCCATGATCATTCCTCATTTGTTGCATTTTTCGGCCAAAAAACTAGAATTCTGCCCGATTACAATATTTTTGTGTGCTATTGCCCACCCTTCCAAGTGGTTCCGGGACCCCCGGACCCCGATCGCCTAAAATTTTTCTGGGCCGTCAAATACAACCTAAGGAACCATAGTAACCGCCCCGACATCATCGTTTCTCATTTTTTGTATTTTTCGGCCAAAAAAACTAGAATTACGCCCGATTCCCATATTTTCGTGTGCTATACCCACGCCTTCCAAGTGGTCCGGGGAGCCGCGGACCCCGCTCGCCTAAAATTTTTCCGGACTATCAAATACGTCCTGAGGTATCATAGTCAACGCCCCACCATGATCGTTCCAAATGCTTTGCATTTTTCGGCCAAAAAACTAGAACTCCGCGCGATTTGCATATTTTAGTGTTTTATAGCTTACGCCTTCCGAGTGGTCCCGGGAGCCGTGGACCCCGATCGCCTAAAATTTTCCGGGTCATCAAATACGACCTAAGGAACCATAGTCACCGCCCCGCCATGATCGTTCCTCATTTATTGTGTTTTTCGGCCAAAAAACTAGAATTCCGCTCGATTACCATATTTATTTGTGCTATTGCCCACGCCTTCCGAGTGGGCCGGGCCGCCGGACTCGGATCGCCTAAAAATTTTTCGGGCCATCAATTAGGACCTAAGGAAGCATAGTCACCGCCTCGCCATGATCGTTCCTCATTTTTTGCATTTTTTGGCCAAAAAAATAGAATTCCGCCCGATTCCCATATTTTTGTGTGCTATCGCCCACGCCTTCCGATTGGGTCGGGCCCCCCGGAGCCGGATCACCTAAAAATTTTCCGGACTATCAAATACTACCTAAGGAACCATAGTCACCGCCCCGCCATGATCGTTCCTAGTCTTTTGCGTTTTTCAGCCAAAAAACTAGAATTTCACGCGATTTCCATATTTTCGTGTGCTTTAGCCCACGCCTTCCAAGGGGTCCCGGGAACCCCGAACTCTGATCACCTAAAAAATTTCCGGGCAATCAAATACGACCTAAGGAACCATAGTAACCACACCGCCAAGATCTTTCCACATTTTTTGCATGTTACTGAAAAAGACCTAGAATTTCGCCCGATTCCCATATTTTCATGTGGTATATCCGCCCCGCCATGATCGTTCCTCAGTTTTTGCATTTTTCGGCCAAACAACTAGAATTCCGCGCGATTCCCATATTTTTGTGTGTTATAGCCCACGCCTTCCGAGTGGTCCCGGGACCTCCTGACCCCTATCGCCTAATATTTTTCCGGACTATCAAATACGACGTAAGGAACCATAGTATCCGCCCCGCCATGATCGTTCCTCATTTTTTGCATTTTTCGGCCAAACAACTAGAATTCCGCGCGATTCCCATATTTTTGTGTGTTAGAGCCCACACCTTCCGAGTGGTCCCGGGACCTCCGGACCCCTATCACCTAAAATTTGTCCGGACTATCAAATAAGACCTAAGGAACCATAGTCACCGCCCAGCCATGATCGTTCCTAGTTTTTTTTGTTTTTCGGCCAAAAAACTAGAATTCCGCGCGATTCCCATATTTTCGTGTCCTATGCCCGATTGCAATATTTTTGTGTGCTATTGCCCACCCTTCCAAGTGGTTCTGGGACCCCCGGATCCCGATCGCCTAAAATTTTTCTGGGCCGTCAAATACGACCTAAGGAACCATATTAACCGCCCCGCTATCATCGTTTCTCATTTTTTGCATTTTTCGGCCAAACAACTAAAATTACGCCCGATTCCCATATTTTCGTGTGCTATACCCACGCCTTCCAAGTGGTCCGGGGAGCCGCGGACCCCGATCGCCTAAAATTTTTCAGGACTATCAAATACGACCTAAGGTACCATAGTCACCGCCCCACCATGATCGTTCCAAATGCTTTGCATTTTTCGGCCAGAAAACTAGAACTCCGCGCGATTTGCATATTTTAGTGTGCTATAGCTTACGCCTTCCGAGTGGTCCCGGGAGCCGTGGACCCCGATCGCCTAACATTTTCTGGGCCATCAAATACGACCTAAGGAACCATAGTCACCGCCCCGCCATGATCGTTCCTCATTTATTGCGTTTTTTGGCCAAAAAACTAGAATTCCGCTCGATTACCATATTTTTGTGTGCTATTGCCCGTGCCTTCCGAGTGGGCCGGGCCGCCGGACTCGGATCGCCTAAAAACTTTTCGAGCCATCAATTAGGACCTAAGGAACCATAGTCACCACCTCGCGATAATTGTTCCTCATTTTTTACATTTTTTGGCAAAAAAAACTAGAATTCCACCCGATTTCCATATTTTTGTGTGCTATCGCCCACGCCTTCCGAGTGGGTCGGCCCCCCAGGAGTCGGATCGCCTAAAAATTTTCCGGACTATCAAATATAACCTAAGGAACCATAGTCACCGCCCTGCCATGATCGTTCCTAGTCTTTTGCGTTTTTCAGCCAAAAAACTAGAATTCCGCGCGATTTCCATATTTTCGTGTGCTTAAGCCCACGCCTTCAAAGGGGTCCCGGGAACCCCGAACCCCGATCGCCTAAAAATTTTCCGGGCCATTAAATACGACCAAAGGAACCATAGTAATCACCCCGCCAAGATCGTTCCTCATTTTTTGCATTTTTTGGCCAAACAACTAGAATTCCGCGCGATTCCCATATTTTTGTGTGTTATAGCCCACGCCTTCTGAGTGGTCCCGGGACCTCCTAACCCCTATGGCCTAAAATTTTTCCGGACTATCAAATACGACCTAAGGAACCATAGGATCCGCCTCGCCATGATTGTTCCTCAGTTTATGCGTTTTTTGTCAAACAACTAGAATTCCGCGCGATTCCCATATTTTTGTGTGTTATAGCCCACGCCTTACGAGTGGTCCCGGGACCTCCGGACCCCTATCACCTAAAATTTTTCCGGACTATCAAATACAACCTAAGGAACCATAGTATCCGCCCCGCCATGATCATTCCTCATTTTTTGCGTTTTTCGGCCAAACAACTAGAATTCCGCGCTATCCCATATTTTTGTGTGTTATAGCCCACGCCTTCCGAGTGGTCCCGGGTCTCCGGACCCCTATCGATTAAAATTTTTCCGGACTATCAAATACGACCTAAGGAACCATAGAATGCGCCCCGCCATGATCGTTCCTCATTTTTTGCATTTTTCGGCCAAACAACTAGAATTCTGCGTTATCCCATATTTTAGTGTGTTATAGCCCACGCCTTCCGAGTGGTCCCGGGTCTCCAGACCCCTATCGCCTAAAATTTTTACGGACTATCAAATAAGACCTAAGGAACCATAGTCACCGCCCAGTAATGATCGTTCCTAGTTTTTTCCGTTTTTCGTCCAAAAAACTAGAATTCCGCGCGATTCCCATATTTTCGTGTCCTATAGCCCACGCCTTCCAAGTGAACCCGGGAACTCCGGACCCCTATCGCCTAAAATTTTTACGGACTATCAAATACGACCTATGGAACCATAGTCACCGCCCAGCCATGATCATTCCTCATTTGTTGCATTTTTCGGCCAAAAAACTAGAATTCTGCCCGATTACAATATTTTTGTGTGCTATTGCCCACCCTTCCAAGTGGTTCCGGGACCCCCGGACCCCGATCGCCTAAAATTTTTCTGGGCCGTCAAATACAACCTAAGGAACCATAGTAACCGCCCCGACATCATCGTTTCTCATTTTTTGTATTTTTCGGCCAAAAAAACTAGAATTACGCCCGATTCCCATATTTTCGTGTGCTATACCCACGCCATCCAAGTGGTCCGGGGAGCCGCGGACCCCGCTCGCCTAAAATTTTTCCGGACTATCAAATACGACCTGAGGTACCATAGTCAACGCCCCACCATGATCGTTCCAAATGCTTTGCATTTTTCGGCCAAAAAACTAGAACTCCGCGCGATTTGCATATTTTAGTGTTTTATAGCTTACGCCTTCCGAGTGGTCCCGGGAGCCGTGGACCCCGATCGCCTAAAATTTTCCGGGTCATCAAATACGACCTAAGGAACCATAGTCACCGCCCCGCCATGATCGTTCCTCATTTATTGCGTTTTTCGGCCAAAAAACTAGAATTCCGCTCGATTACCATATTTATTTGTGCTATTGCCCACGCCTTCCGAGTGGGCCGGGCCGCCGGACTCGGATCGCCTAAAAATTTTTCGGGCCATCAATTAGGACCTAAGGAACCATAGTCACCGCCTCGCCATGATCGTTCCTCATTTTTTGCATTTTTTGGCCAAAAAAATAGAATTCCGCCCGATTCCCATATTTTTGTGTGCTATCGCCCACGCCTTCCGAGTGGGTCGGGCCCCCCGGAGCCGGATCACCTAAAAATTTTCCGGACTATCAAATACTACCTAAGGAACCATAGTCACCGCCCCGCCATGATCGTTCCTAGTCTTTTGCATTTTTCAGCCAAAAAACTAGAATTTCACGCGATTTCCATATTTTCGTGTGCTTTAGCCCACGCCTTCCAAGGGGTCCCGGGAACCCCGAACTCCGATCACCTAAAAAATTTCCGGGCAATCAAATACGACCTAAGGAACCATAGTAACCACACCGCCAAGATCTTTCCACATTTTTTGCATGTTACTGAAAAAGACCTAGAATTTCGCCCGATTCCCATATTTTCATGTGGTATATCCGCCCCGCCATGATCGTTCCTCAGTTTTTGCATTTTTCGGCTAAACAACTAGAATTCCGCGCGATTCCCATATTTTTGTGTGTTATAGCCCACGCCTTCCGAGTGGTCCCGGGACCTCCTGACCCCTATCGCCTAATATTTTTCCGGACTATCAAATACGACGTAAGGAACCATAGTATCCGCCCCGCCATGATCGTTCCTCATTTTTTGCATTTTTCGGCCAAACAACTAGAATTCCGCGCGATTCCCATATTTTTGTGTGTTAGAGCCCACACCTTCCGAGTGGTCCCGGGACCTCCGGACCCCTATCACCTAAAATTTGTCCGGACTATCAAATAAGACCTAAGGAACCATAGTCACCGCCCAGCCATGATCGTTCCTAGTTTTTTTTGTTTTTCGGCCAAAAAACTAGAATTCCGCGCGATTCCCATATTTTCGTGTCCTATGCCCGATTGCAATATTTTTGTGTGCTATTGCCCACCCTTCCAAGTGGTTCTGGGACCCCCGGATCCCGATCGCCTAAAATTTTTCTGGGCCGTCAAATACGACCTAAGGAACCATATTAACCGCCCCGCCATCATCGTTTCTCATTTTTTGCATTTTTCGGCCAAACAACTAAAATTATGCCCGATTCCCATATTTTCGTGTGCTATACCCACGCCTTCCAAGTGGTCCGGGGAGCCGCGGACCCCGATCGCCTAAAATTTTTCAGGACTATCAAATACGACCTAAGGTACCATAGTCACCGCCCCACCATGATCGTTCCAAATGCTTTGCATTTTTCGGCCAGAAAACTAGAACTCCGCGCGATTTGCATATTTTAGTGTGCTATAGCTTACGCCTTCCGAGTGGTCCCGGGAGCGGTGGACCCCGATAGCCTAACATTTTCTGGGCCATCAAATACGACCTAAGGAACCATAGTCACCGCCCCTCCATGATCGTTCCTCATTTATTGCGTTTTTCGGCCAAAAAACTAGAATTCCGCTCGATTACCATATTTTTTTGTGCTATTGCGCACGCCTTCCGAGTGGGCCGGGCCGCCGGACTCGGATCGCCTAAAAATTTTTCGGGCCATCAATTAGGACCTAAGGAACCATAGTCACCGCCTCGCCATGATCGTTCCTCATTTTTTGCATTTTTTGGCCAAAATACTAGAATTCCGCCCGATTCCCATATTTTTGTGTGCTATCGCCCACGCCTTTCGAGTGGGTCGGGCCCCCCGGAGCCGGATCGCCTAAAAATTTTCCGGACTATAAAATACTACCTAAGGAACCATAGTCACTACCCCGCCATGATCGTTCCTAGTCTTTTGTGTTTTTCAGCCAAAAAACTAGAATTCCGCGCGATTTCCATATTTTCGTGTGCTTAAGCCCACGCCTTCAAAGGGGTCCCGGGAACCCCGAACCCCGATCGCCTAAAAATTTTCCGGGCCATTAAATACGACCAAAGGAACCATAGTAATCACCCCGCCAAGATCGTTCCTCATTTTTTGCATTTTTTGGCCAAACAACTAGAATTCCGCGCGATTCCCATATTTTTGTGTGTTATAGCCCACGCCTTCTGAGTGGTCCCGGGACCTCCTAACCCCTATGGCCTAAAATTTTTCCGGACTATCAAATACGACCTAAGGAACCATAGGATCTGCCCCGCCATGATTGTTCCTCAGTTTATGCGTTTTTCGTCAAACAACTAGAATTCCGCGCGATTCCCATATTTTTGTGTGTTATAGCCCACGCCTTACGAGTGGTCCCGGGACCTCCGGACCCCTATCACCTAAAATTTTTCCGGACTATCAAATACAACCTAAGGAACCATAGTATCCGCCCCGCCATGATCATTCCTCATTTTTTGCATTTTTCGGCCAAACAACTAGAATTCCGCGCTATCCCATATTTTTGTGTGTTATAGCCCACGCCTTCCGAGTGGTCCCGGGTCTCCGGACCCCTATCGATTAAAATTTTTCCGGACTATCAAATACGACCTAAGGAACCATAGAATCCGCCCCGCCATGATCGTTCCTCATTTTTTTGCATTTTTCGGCCAAACAACTAGAATTCTGCGTTATCCCATATTTTAGTGTGTTATAGCCCACGCCTTCCGAGTGGTCCCGGGTCTCCAGACCCCTATCGCCTAAAATTTTTACGGACTATCAAATAAGACCTAAGGAACCATAGTCACCGCCCAGTAATGATCGTTCCTAGTTTTTTCCGTTTTTCGGCCAAAAAACTAGAATTCCGCGCGATTCCCATATTTTCGTGTCCTATAGCCCACGCCTTCCAAGTGAACCCGGGAACTCCGGACCCCTATCGCCTAAAATTTTTCCGGACTATCAAATACGACCTAAGGAACCATAGTCACCGCCCAGCCATGATCATTCCTCATTTGTTCCGTTTTTCGGCCAAAAAACTAGAATTCTGCCCGATTACAATATTTTTGTGTGCTATTGCCCACCCTTCCAAGTGGTACCTGGACCCTCGGACCCCGATCGCCTAAAATTTTGCCGGGCCATCAAATACTACCTAAGGAACCATAGTAACCGCCCCGCCATCATCGTTTCTCATTTTTTACATTTTTCGGCCAAAAAACTAGAATTATGCCCGATTCCCATATTTTCGTGTGCTATACCCACGCCTTCCAAGTGGTCCGGGGAGCCGCGGACCCCGATCGCCTAAAATTTTTCCGGACTATCAAATACGACCTAAGGTACCATAGTCACCGCCCCACCATGATTGTTCCAAATGCTTTGCATTTTTCGGCCACAAAACTAGAACTCCGCGCCATTTGCATATTTTAGTGTGCTATAGCTTATGCCTTCCGAGTGGTCCCGGGAGCCGTGGACCCCGATCGCCTAAAATTTTCCGGGCCATCAAATATGACCTAAGGAACCATAGTCACCGCCCAGCCATGATCGTTCCTCATTTATTGCGTTTTTCGGCCAAAAAACTAGAATTCCGCTCGATTACCATATTTTTGTGTGCTATTGCCCACGCCTTCCGAGAGGGCCGGGCCGTCGGACTCGGATCGCCTAAAAAAATTTCGGGGCATCAATTAGGACCTAAGGAACCATAGTCACTGCCTCGCCATGATCGTTCCTTATTTTTTCCATTTTTTGGCCAAAAAACTAGAATTCCGCCCGATTCCCATATTTTCGTGTGCTTTAGCCCACGCCTTCCAAGGGGTCCCGGGAACCCCGAACCCCGATCGTCTAAAAATTTTCCGGGCCATCAAATACGACCTAAGGAACCATAGTAACCACCCCGCCATGATCGTTCCTCATTTTTTGCGTTTTTCGGCCAAACAACTAGAATTCCGCGCGATTCCCATATTTTTGTGTGTTATAGCGCACGCCTTCCGAGTGTTCCCGGGACCTCCTGACCCCTATCGCCTAAAATTTTTCCGGACTATCAAATACGACCTAAGGAACCGTAGTAACCACCCCGCCATGATCGTTCCTCATGTTTTGCGTTTTTCGGCCAAACAACTAGAATTCCGCGCGATTCCCATTTTTTTTGTGTTATAGCCCACGCCTTCCGAGTGGTCCCGGGACCTGCGGACCCCTATTGCCTAATATTTTTCCGGACTATCAAATAAGACCAAAGGAACCATAGTCACCACCCTGCCAAGATCTTTCCACATTTTTTGCGTTTTTCGGCCAAACAACTAGAATTCCGCGCGATCCCATATTTTTTTGTGTTATAGCCCACGCCTTCCGAGTGGTCCCGGGTCTCCGGACCCCTATCGCCTAAAATTTTTCCAGACTATCAAATAAGACCTAAGGAACCATAGTCACCGCCCAACCATGATCGTTCCTAGTTTTTTCCATTTTTCGGCCAAAAAACTAGAATTCCGCGTGATTCCCATATTTTCATGTCCTATAGCCCACGCCTTCCAAGTGAACCCGGGAACTCCAGACCCCTATCGCCTAAAATTTTTACGGACTATCAAATACGACCTATGGAACCATAGTCATCGCCCAGCCATGATCATTCCTTATTTGTTGCATTTTTCGGCCAAAAAACTAGAATTCCGCCTGATTACAATATTTTTGTGTGCTATTGCCCACCCTTCCAAGTGGTTCCGGGACCCCCGGACCCCGATCGCCTAAAATTTTTCCGGGCCGTCAAATCCAACCTAAGGAACCATAGTAACCGCCCCGCCATCATCGTTTCTCATTTTTTGTATTTTTCGGCCAAAAAACTAGAATTACGCCCGATTCCCATATTTTCGTGTGCTATACCCACGCCTTCGAAGTGGTCCGGGGAGCCGCGGACCCCGCTCGCCTAAAAATTTTCCGGACTATCAAATACGACCTGAGGTACCATAGTCACCGCCCCACCATGATCGTTCCAAATGCTTTGCATTTTTCGGCCAAAAAACTAGAACTCCGCGTGATTTGCATATTTTAGTGTGCTATAGCTTACGCCTTCCGAGTGGTCCCGGGAGCCGTGGACCCCGATCGCCTAAAATTTTTCGGGCCATCAAATACGACCTAAGGAACCATAGTCACCGCCTCGCCATGATCGTTCCTCATTTATTGCGTTTTTCGGCCAAAAAACTAGAATTCCGCTCGATTAGCATATTTTTTTGTGCTATTGCCCACGCCTTCCGAGTGGGCCGGGCCGCCGGACTCGGATCGCCTAAAATTTTTTCGGGCCATCAATTAGGACCTAAGGAATCATAGTCACCGCCTCACCATGATCGTTCCTCATTTTTTGCATTTTTTGGCCAAACAACTAGAATTCCGCCCGATTCCCATATTTTTGTGTGCTATCGCCCACGCCTTCCGAGTGGGTCGGGCCCCCGGGAGCCGGATCGCCTAAAAATTTTCCGGACTATCAAATACTACCTAAGGAACCATAGTCACCACCCCGCCATGATCATTCCTAGTCTTTTGCGTTTTTCAGCCAAAAAACTAGAATTCCGCGCGATTTCCATATTTTCGTGTGCTTTAGCCCACGCCTTCCAAGGGGTCCCAGGAACCCCGAACCCCGATCACCTAAAAATTTTCCAGGCCATCAAATACGACCTAAGGAACCATAGTAACCACCCCGCCATGATCGTTCCTCATTTTTGCGTTTTTCGGCCAAACAACTAGAATTCCGCGCGATTCCCATATTTTTGTGTGTTATAGCCCACGCCTTCCGAGTGGTCCCGGGACCTCCTGACCCCTATCGCCTAATATTTTTCGGGACTATCAAATACGACCTAAGGAACCATAGTATCCGCCCCGCCATGATCGTTCCTCATTTTTTGCATTTTTCGGCCAAACAACTAGAATTCTGCGCGATTCCCATATTTTTGTGTGTATAAGCCCACGCCTTCCGATGGGTCCCCGGACCTCCGGACCCCTATCGCCTAAAATTTTTCCGGACTATCAAATACGACCTAAGGAACCATAGTATCCGCCCCGCCATGATCGTTCCTCATTTTTTGCGTTTTTCGGCCAAACAACTAGAATTCCGTGCTATCCCATATTTTTGTGTGTTATAGCCCACGCCTTCCGAGTGGTCCCGGGTCTCCGGACCCCGATCGCCTAAAATATTTCCGGACTATCAAATAAGACCTAAGGAACCATAGTCACCGCCCAGCCATGATCGTTCCTAGTTTTTTCCGTTTTTCGGCCAAAAAACTAGAATTCCGCGCGATTCCCATATTTTCGTGTCCTATAGCCCACGCCTTCCAAGTGAACCCGGGAACTCCGGACCCCTATCGCCTAAAATTTTTCCGGACTATCAAATACGACCTAAGGAACCATAGTCACTGCCCAGCCATGATCATTCCTCATTTGTTGCATTTTTCGGCCAAAAAACTAGAATTCCGCCTGATTACAATATTTTTGTGTGCTATTGCCCACCCTTCCAAGTGGTTCCGGGACCCCCGGATCCCGATCGCCTATAATTTTTCCGGGCCGTCAAATACGACCTAAGGAACCATAGTAACTGCCTCGCCATCATCGTTTCTCATTTTTTGCATTTTTTGGCCAAACAACTAAAATTACGCCCGATTCCCATATTTTCGTGTGCTATACCCACGCCTTCCAAGTGGTCCGGGGAGACGCGGACCCCGATCGCCTAAAATTTTTCAGGACTATCATATACGACCTAAGGTACCATAGTCACCGCCCCACCATGATCGTTCCAAATGCTTTGCATTTTTCGGCCAAAAAACTAGAACTCCGCGCGATTTGCATATTTTAGTGTGCTATAGCTTACGCCTTCCGAGTGGTCCCGGGAGCCATGGACCCCGATCGCCTAACATTTTCTGGGCCATCAAATACGACCTAAGGAACCATAGTCACCGCCCCTCCATGATCGTTCCTCATTTATTGCGTTTTTCGGCCAAAAAACTAGAATTCCGCTCGATTACCATATTTTTTTGTGCTATTGCGCATGCCTTCCGAGTGGGCCGGGCCGCCGGACTCGGATCGCCTAAAAATTTTTCGGGCCATCAATTAGGACCTAAGGAACCATAGTCACCGCCTCGCCATGATCGTTCCTCATTTTTTGCATTTTTTGGCCAAAATAGTAGAATTCTGCCCGATTCCCATATTTTTGTGTGCTATCGCCCACGCCTTTCGAGTGGGTCGGGCCCCCGGAGCCGGATCGCCTAAAAATTTTCCGGACTATCAAATACTACCTAAGGAACCATAGTCACTACCCCGCCATGATCGTTCCTAGTCTTTTGTGTTTTTCAGCCAAAAAACTAGAATTCCGCGCGATTTCCATATTTTCGTGTGCTTTAGCCCACGCCTTCCAAGGGGTCCCGGGAACCCCGATCACCTAAAAATTTTCCGGACTATCAAATACGACCTAAGGAACCATAGTATCCGCCCCGCCATGATCGTTCCTCATTTTTTGCGTTTTTCGGCCAAAAAACTAGAATTCCGCGCGATTCTCATATTGTTGTGTGTTATAGCCCACGCCTTCCGAGTGGTCCCGGGACCTCCTGACCCCTATCGCCTAATATTTTTCCGGACTTTCAAATAAGACCTAAGGAACCATAGTCACCACCCCACCATGATCGTTCCTCATTTATTGCGTTTTTCGGCCAAAAAACTAGAATTCCGCTCGATTACCATATTTTTGTGTGTTGTTGCCCACGCCTTCCGAGTGGGCCGGGCCGCCTGTCTCGGACCGCCTAAAAAATTTCCGGGCCATCAATTAGGACCTAAGGAACCATAGTCACCGCCTCGCCATGATCGTTCCTCATTTTTTGCATTTTTTGGCCAAAAAACTAGAATTCCGCCCGATTCCCATATTTTTGTATGCTTTCGCCCACGCCTTCCGAGTGGGTCGGGCCCCCCGGAGCCGGATCACCTAAAAATTTTCCGGACTATCAAATACGACCTAAGGAACCATAGTCACCGCCCCGCCATTATCGTTCCTAGTCTTTTGTGTTTTTCAGCCAAAAAACTAGAATTTCGCACGATTTCCATATTTTCGTGTGCTAATGCCCACGCCTTCCAAGGGGTCCGGGGAACCCCGAACCCCGATCGCCTAAAAATTTTACGGACCATCAAATACGACCTAAGGAACCATAGTAACCACCCCGCCATGATCGTTCCTCATATTTTGCGTTTTTCGGCCAAACAACTAGAATTCCGCGCGATTCCCATATTTTTTGTGTGTTATAGCCCACGCCTTCCGAGTGGTCCCGGGACCTCCTAACCCCTATCGCCTAAAATTTTTTCGGACTATCAAATACGACCTAAGGAACCATAGTATCCGCCCCGCCATGATCGTTCCTCATTTGTTGCGTTTTTTCGGCCAAACAACTAGAATTACGCGCGATTCCCATATTTTTGTGTGTTATAGCCCACACCTTCCGAGTGGTCCTGGGACCTCCGGACCCCTATCGCCTAAAATTTTACCGGACTATGAAATATGACCTAAGGAACCATAGTATCCGCCCCGCCATGATCGTTCCTCATTTTTTGTATTTTTCGCCAAAAAACTAGAATTCCGCGCGATCCCATATTTTTGTGTGTTATAGCCCACGCCTTCCGAGTGGTCCCGGGACCTCCTGACCCCTAACGCCTAAAATTTTTCCGGACTGTCAAGTACGACCTAAGGAACCATAGTATCCGCCCCGCCATGATCGTTCCTCTTTTTTTGCATTTTTCGGCCAAACAACTAGAATTCCGCGCGATTCCTATATTTTTGTGTGTTATAGCCCACGCCTTCCGAGTGGTCCTGGGACCTCCGGACCCCTATCGCCTAATATTTTTCCGGACTATCAAATAAGACCAAAGGAACCATATTCACCACCCTGTCAAGATCTTTCCACATTTTTTGCATGTTATTGAAAAAGACCTAGAATTTCGCCCGATTCCCATATTTTCGTGTGCTATACCCACCCATTCTGAGTGGTCCCAAGAGCCGTGGACCCCGATCGCCTAAAAATTTTCCGAGCAATCAAATACGACCTAAGGAACCATAGTATCCACCCCGCCATGATCGTTTCTTATTTTTTGCGTTTTTTGGCCAAACAACTAGAATTCCGCGCCATTCCCATATTTGTTTGTGTTATAGCCCACACCTTCCGAGTGGTCCCGAGACCTCAGGACCCCTATCGCCTAAAATTTTTCTAGACTATCAAATACGACCTAAGGAACCATAGTCACCGCCCAGCCATGATCATTCCTCATTTGTTGCGTTTTCGGCTAAAAAACTAGAATTCCGCCCGATTACAATATTTTTGTCTACTATTGCCCACCCTTCCCAGTGGTTCCGGGACCCCCAGACCCCGATCGCCTAAAATTTTTCCGGTCCATCAAATACGACCTAAGGAACCATAGTAACCGCCCCGCCATCATCGTTTCTCATCTTTTTCATTTTTCGGCCAAAAAACTAGAATTACGCCCGATTCCCATATTTTCGTATCACGCCTTCCAAGTGGTCCGGGGAGCCGCGGACCCCGATCGCCTAAAATTTTTCCGGACTATCAAATACGACCTAAGGTACCATAGTCACCGCCCCACCATGATCGTTCCAAATGCTTTGCATTTTTTTTGCCAAAAAACTAGAACTCCGCGCGATTTGCATATTTTCGTGTGCTATAGCTTACGCCTTCCGAGTGGTCCCGGGATCCGTGGACCCCGATCGCCTAAAATTTTCCGGGCCATTAAATTCGACCTAAGGAACCATAGTCACCGCCCTGCCATGATCGTTCCTCATTTATTGCGTTTTTCGGCCAAAAAACTAGAATTCCGCTCGATTACCATATTTTTGTGTGCTATTGCCCACGCCTTCCGAGTGAGCCAGGCCGCCGGACTTGGATCGCCTAAAAATTTTTCGGCCCATCAATTAGGACCTAAGGAACCATAGTCACCGCCTCGCCATGATCGTTCCTCATTTTTTGCATTTTTTGGCCAAAAAAATAGAATTCTGCCCGATTCCCATATTTTTGTGTGCTATCACCCACGCCTTCCGAGTGGGTCGGGCCCCCCGGAGCCGGATCGCCTAAAAATTTTCCGGACTATCAAATATGACCTAAGGAACCATAGTCACCGCCCCACCATGATCGTTCCTGGTCTTTTGCATTTTTCAGCCAAAAAACTAGAATTCCGCGCGATTTCCATATTTTCGTGTTCTTTAGCCCACGCCTTCCAAGGGGTCCCTTGAACCCCGAACCCCGTTCGCCTAAAAATTTTCCGGGCCATCAAATACGACCTAAGGAACCATAGTATCCGCCCCACCATGATCGTTCCTTTTTTTTTGCGTTTTTCGGCCAAACAACTAGAATTCCGTGCGATTCCCATATTTTTGTGTGTTATAGCCCATGCCTTCCGAGTGGTCCTGGGACCTCCGGACCCCTATCGCCTAATATTTTTCTGGACTATCAAATAAGACCAAAGGAACCATAGTCACCACCCTGCCAAGATCTTTCCACATTTTTTGCATGTTACTGAAAAAGACCTAGAATTTTGCCCGATTCCCATATTTTCATGTGGTATACCCACGCATTCCGAGTGGTCCCAAGAGTCGCGGACCCCGATCGCCTAAAATTTTCCTGGGCAATCAAATACGACCTAAGGAACCATAGTATCCGCCCCGCCATGATCGTTCCTTATTTTTTGCATTTTCGGCCAAACAACTAGAATTCCGCGCGATTCCCATATTTTTGTGTGTTATAGCCCACACCTTCCGAGTGGTCCCGGGACCTCAGGACCCCTATCGCCTAAAATTTTTCCGGACTATCAAATACGACCTAAGGAACCATAGTATCCGCCCCGCCATGATCGTTCCTAGTCTTTTGCGTTTTTCAGCCAAAAAACTAGAATTCCTAGCGATTTCTATATTTTCGTGTGCTTTAGCCCACGCCTTCCAAAGGGTCCCGGGAACCCCGAACCCCGATCGCCTAAAAATTTACCGGGCCATAAAATATGACCTAAGGAACCATAGTATCCGCCCCGCCATGATCGTTCCTCATTTTTTGCGTTTTTCAGCCAAATAACTAGAATTTCGGGCGATCCCATATTTTTGTGTGTTATAGCCCACGCCTTCCGAGTGGTCCCGGGTCTCCGGACCCCTATCGCCTAATATTTTTCCGGACTATCAAATAAGACCAAAGGAACCATAGTCACCGCCCTGCCAAGATCTTTCCACATTTTTTGCATGTTACTGAAAAAGACCTAGAATTTCGCCCGATTCCCATATTTTTGTGTGCTATACCGACGCATTCCGAGTGGTCCCAAGAGCCGCGGACCCCGATCGCCTAAAATTTTTCCGAGCAATCAAATACGACCTAAGGAACCATAGTATCCGCCCCGCCATGATCGTTCCTTATTTTTTGTGTTTTTCGGCCAAACAACTAGAATTCCGCGCGATTCCCATATTTTCGTCTGCTATAGCCCACGCCTTCCGAGTGGGCCGTGCCACCCGCACTCGGATCACCTAAAAAGTTTTTGGGCCATCAAATAAGACCTAAGGAACCATATTCACCTTCCCGCCATGATCGTTTCTCATTTTTTGCATTTTTCGGCAAAACAACTAGAATTCCGCCCGATTCCCATATTTTCGTATGCTATACCCACGCCTTTCAAGTGGTCTCGCGTCTCCGGACCCCTATCGCCTAAAATTTTTCCGGACTATCAAATAAGACCTAAGGAACCATAGTCACCGCCCAGCCATGATCGTTCCTTATATTTTGCGTTTTTCAGCCAAACAACTAGAATTCCGCGCGATTCCCATATTTTCGTATCCTATAACCCACGCCTTCCAAGTGAACCCGGGAACTCCGGACACCTATCGCCTAAAATTTTTCCGGACTATCAAATACGACCTAAGGAACCATAGTATCCGCCCCGCCATGATCATCCTCATTTGTTGCGTTTTTCGGCCAAAAAACTAGAATTTCGCCCGATTACAATATTTTTGTGTGCTATTGCCCACCCTTCCAAGTGGTTCCGGGACCCCCGGACCCCGTTCGCCTAAAATTTTTCCGGGCCGTCAAATACGACCTAAGGAACCATAGTAACTGCCCCGCCATCTTCGTTTCTCATTTTTTGCATTTTTCGGCTAAAAAACTAGAACTACGCCCGATTCCCATATTTTCGTGTGCTATACCCACGCCTTCCAAGTGGTCCGGGGAGACGCGGACCCCGATCGCCTAAAATTTTTCCAGATTATCAAATACGACCTAAGGTACCAGAGTCACCGCCCCAAAATGATCGTTCCAAATGCTTTGCATTTTTTGGCAAAAAAACTAGAACTCCGCCCGATTTGCATATTTTCGTGTGCTATAGCTTACGCTTTCCGAGTGGTCCCGGGAGCCGTGGACCCCGATCGCCTAAAATTTTCCGGGCCATTAAATACGACCTAAGGAACCATAGTCACCGCCCTGCTATGAACGTTCCTCATTTATTGCGTTTTTCGGCCAAAAAACTAGAATTTTGCTCGATTACCATATTTTTGTGTGCTATTGCCCACGCCTTCCGAGTGGGCCGGGCCGCCGGACACGGATCGCCTAAAAATTTTTCGGGCCATCAATTAGGACATAAGGAACCATAGTCACCGCCTCGCCATGATCGTTCCTCATTTTTTGCATTTTTTGGCAAAAAAAATAGAATTCCGCTCGATTCCAATATTTTTGAGTGCTATCGCCCACGCCTTCCGAGTGGGTCGGGCCCCCCGGAGCCGGATCGCCTAAAAATTTTCCGGACTATCAAATACGACCTAAGGAACCATAGTCACCGCCTTGCCATGATCGTTCCTACTCTTTTGCATTTTTCAGCCAAAAAACTAGAATTCCGCGCGATTTCCATATTTTCGTGTGCTTTAGCACTCGCCTTCCAAGGGGTCCCGGGAACCCCGAACCCCGATCGCCTAAAAATTTTCCGGGCCATCAAATACGACCTAAGGAACCATAGTATCCGCCCCGCCATGATCGTTCCTTTTTTTTTTTTGCATTTTTCGGCCAAACAACTAGAATTCCGCGCGATTCCCATATTTTTGTGTGTTATAGCCCACGCCTTCCGAGTGGTCCTGGGACCTCCGGACCCCTATCGCCTAATATTTTTCCGGACTATCAAATAAGACCAAAGGAACCATAGTCACCACCCTGCCAAGATCTTTCCACATTTTTTGCATGTTATTGAAAAAGACCTAGAATTTCGCCCGATTCCCATATTTTCGTGTGCTATACCCACGCATTCTGAGTGGTCCCAAGAGCCGTGGACCCCGATCGCCTAAAATTTTTCCGAGCAATCAAATACGACCTAAGGAACCATAGTATCCACCCCGCCATGATCGTTTCTTATTTTTTGTGTTTTTCGGCCAAACAACTAGAATTCCGCGCCATTCCCATATTTTTTTGTGTTATAGCCCACACCTTCCGAGTGGTCACGGGACCTCAGGACCCCTATCGCCTAAAATTTTTCTGGACTATCAAATACGACCTAAGGAACCATAGTCACCGCCCAGCCATGATCATTCCTCATTTGTTCCATTTTTCGGCTAAAAAACTAGAATTCCGCCCGATTACAATATTTTTGTCTACTATTGCCCACCCTTCCCAGTGGTTCCGGGACCCCCAGACCCCGATCGCCTAAAATTTTTCCGGTCCGTCAAATACGACCTAAGGAACCATAGTAACCGCCCCGCCATCATCGTTTCTCATTTTTTTCATTTTTCGGCCAAAAAACTAGAATTACGCCCGATTCCCATATTTTCGTATCACGCCTTCCAAATGGTCCGGGGAGCCGCGGACCCCGATCGCCTAAAATTTTTCCGGACTATCAAATACGACCTAAGGTACCATAGTCACCGCCCCACCATGATCGTTCCAAATGCTTTGCATTTTTTTGCCAAAAAACTAGAACTCCGCGCGATTTGCATATTTTCGTGTGCTATAGCTTACGCCTTCTGAGTGGTCTCGGGATCCGTGGACCCCGATCGCCTAAAATTTTTCGGGCCATTAAATTCGACCTAAGGAACCATAGTCACCGCCCTGCCATGATCGTTCCTCATTTATTGCGTTTTTCGGCCAAAAAACTAGAATTCCGCTCGATTACCATATTTTTGTGTGCTATTGCCCACGCCTTCCGAGTGAGCCAGGCCGCCGGACTCGGATCGCCTAAAAAATTTTCGGCCCATCAATTAGGACCTAAGGAACCATAGTCACCGCCTCGCCATGATCGTTCCTCATTTTTTGCATTTTTTGGCCAAAAAAATAGAATTCCGCCCGATTCCCATATTTTTGTGTGCTATCGCCCACGCCTTCCGAGTGGGTCGGGCCCCCCGGAGCCGGATCGCCTAAAAATTTTCCGGACTATCAAATACGACCTAAGGAACCATAGTCACCGCCCCGCCATGATCGTTCCTACTCTTTTGCATTTTTCAGCCAAAAAACTAGAATTCCGCGCGATTTCCATATTTTCGTGTGCTTTAGCACTCGCCTTCCAAGGGGTCCCGGGAACCCCGAACCCTGATCGCCTAAAAATTTTCCGGGCCATCAAATACGACCTAAGGAACCATAGTATCCGCCCCGCCATGATCGTTCCTTTTTTTTTGCGTTTTTCGGCCAAACAACTAGAATTCCGTGCGATTCTCATATTTTTGTGTGTTATAGCCCATGCCTTCCGAGTGGTCCTGGGACCTCCGGACCCCTATCGCCTAATAGTTTTCCAGACTATCAAATAAGACCAAAGGAACCATAGTCACCACCCTGCCAAGATCTTTCCACATTTTTTGCATGTTACTGAAAAAGACCTAGAATTTCGCCTGATTCCCATATTTTCATGTGCTATACCCACGCATTCCGAGTGGTCCCAAGAGATGCGGACCCCGATCGCGTAAAAGTTTTTCGAGCAATCAAATACGACCTAAGGAACCATAGTATCCGCCCCGCCATGATCGTTTCTTATTTTTTGCGTTTTTCGGCCAAACAACTAGAATTCCGCGCGATTCCCATATTTTTGTGTGTTATAGCCCACACCTTCCGAGTGGTCCCGGGACCTCAGGTCCCCTATCGCCTAAAATTTTTCCGGACTATCAAATACGACCTAAGTAACCATAGTCACTGCCCAGCCATGATCATTCCTCATTTGTTGCGTTTTTCGGCCAAAAAACTAGAATTTCGCTCGATTACAATATTTTTGTGTGCTATTGCCCACCCTTCCCAGTGGTTCTGGGACCCCCGGACCCCGATCACCTAAAATGATTTTGGGCCGTCAAATACGACCTAAGGAACCATAGTAACCGCCCCGCCATCATCGTTTCTCATTTTTTGCATTTTTCGGCCAAAAAACTAGAATTACGCCCGATTCCCATATTTTCGTGTGCTATACCCACGCCTTCCAAGTGGTCCGGGGAGACGCGGACCCCGATCGCCTAAAATTTTTCCAGACTATCAAATACGACCCAAGGTACCATAGTCACCGCCCCACCATGATCGTTCCAAATGCTTTGCATTTTTTGGCCAAAAAACTAGAACTCCGCCCGATTTGCATATTTTCGTGTGCTATAGCTTACGCCTTCCGAGTGGTCCCGGGAGCCGTGGACCCCGATCGCCTAAATTTTTCCGGGCCATTAAATACGACCTAAGGAACCATAGTCACCGCCCTGCCATGATCGTTCCTCATTTATTGCGTTTTTCGGCAAAAAAACTAGAATTTCGCTCGATTACCATATTTTTGTGTGCTATCGCCCACGCCTTCCGAGTGGGTCGGGACCCCCGGAGCCGGATCGCCTAAAAATTTTCCGAACTATCAAATACGACCTAAGGAACCATAGTCACCGCCCCGCCATGATCGTTCCTAGTCTTTTGCATTTTTCAGCCAAAAAACTAGAATTCCGCGCGATTTCCATATTTTCGTGTGCTTTAGCACTCGTCTTCCAAGGGATCCCGGGAACCCCGAACCCCGATCGCCTAAAAAATTTTTGGCCATCAAATACGACCTAAGGAACCATAGTAACCACCCAGCCATGATCGTTCCTCATTTTTTGCATTTTTCGGCCAAACAACTAGAATTCCACGCAATTCCCATACTTTTGTGTGGTATAGCCCACGCCTTCCGAGTGGTCCCGGGACCTCCTGACCCCTATCGCCTAAAATTTTTCCGGACAATCAAATATGACCTAAGGAACCATAGTATCCGCCCCGCCATGATCGTTCCTCAATATTTGCGTTTTTCGGCCAAACAACTACAATTCCGCACGATTCCCATATTTTCGTGTGCTATAGCTTACGCCTTCCGAGTGGTCTCGGGAGCCGTGGACCCCGATCGCCTAAAATTTTCCGGGCCATCAAATACGACCTAAGGAACCATAGTCAATGCCTCGCCATGATCGTTCCTCATTTTTTGCATTTTTTGGCAAAAAAAATAGAATTCCGCCCAATTCCCATATTTTTGTGTGCTATCGCCCACGCCTTCTGAGTGGGTCGGGCCCCCCGGAGCCGGATCGCCTAAAAATTTTCCGGACTATCAAATACGACCTAAGGAACCATAGTCACCGCCCGCCATGATCGTTCCTAGTCTTTTGCATTTTTTAGCCAAAAAACTAGAATTCCGCGCGATTTCCCTATTTTTGTGTGCTTTAGCCCACGCCTTCCAAGGGGTTCCGGGAACCCCGATCACCTAAAAGTTTTCCGGGCCATCATATACGACCTAAGGAACCATAGTAACCACCCCTCCATCATCGTTCCTCATTTTTTGCATTTTTCGGCCAAACAACTAGAATTCCGCGCGATTCCCATATTTTTGTGTGTTTTAGCCCACGCCTTCCGAGTGGTCCCGGGACCTCCTGACCCCTATCGCCAAAAAAAATTTTGGACAATCAAATACGACCTAAGGAACAAAAGTATCCGCCCCGCCATGATCATTCCTCATTTTTTGCGTTTTTCGGCCAAACAACTAGAATTCCGCGCGATTCCAATATTTTTGTGTGTTATAGCCCACGCCTTCCGAGTGGTCCCGGGACCTCCGGACCCCTATCACCTAATATTTTTCCGGACTATCAAATAAGACCAAAGGAACCATTGTCACCGCCCTGCCAAGATCTTTCCACATTTTTTGCATGTTACTGAAAAAGACCTAGAATTTCGCCCGATTCCCATATTTTTGTGTGCTATACCCACGCATTCCGAGTGGTCCCAAGAGCCGCGGACCCCGATCGCCTAAAATTTTTCCGAGCAATCAAATATGACCTAAGGAACCATAGTATCTGCCCCGCCATGATCGTTCCTTATTTTTTGCATTTTTCGGCCAAACAACTAGAATTCCACGCGATTCCCATATTTTCGTGTGCTATAGCCCACGCCTTCCGAGTGGGCCGTTCCCCCCGCACTCGGATCACCTAAAAAGTTTTTGGGCCATCAAATAAGACCTAAGGAACCATATTCACCATCCTGCCATGATCGTTTCTCATTTTTTGCATTTTTCGGCAAAACAACTAGAATTCCGCCCGATTCCCATATTTTCGTGTGCTATACCCACGCCTTACAAGTGGTCTCGCGTCTCCGGACCCCTATCGCCTAAAATTTTTCCGGACTATCAAATAAAACCTAAGGAACCATAGTCACCGCCCAGCCATGATCGTTCCTTATATTTTGCGTTTTTCGGCCAAACAACTAGAATTCTGCGTGATTCCCATATTTTCGTGTCCTATAACCCACGCCTTCCTAGTGAACCCGGGAACTCCGGACCCCTATCGCCTAAAATATTTCCGGACTATCAAATACAACCTAAGGAACCATAGTTACCGCCCAGCCATGATCATTCCTCATTTGTTGCATTTTTCGGCCAAAAAACTAGAATTCCGCCCGATTACAATATTTTTGTGTGCTATTGCCCACCCTTCCCAGTGGTTCCGAGACTCCCGGACCCCGATCGCCTAAAATTTTTCCGGGCCTTCAAATACGACCTAAGGAACCATAGTAACCGCCCGCCATCATCGTTTCTCATTTTTACATTTTTCGGCCAAAGAACTAGAATTACGCCCGATTCCCATATTTTCGTGTGCTATACCCACGCCTTCCAAGTGGTCCGGGGAGCCGCGGACCCCGAACGCCTAAAATTTTTCCGGACTATCAAATACGACCTAAGGTACCATAGTCACCGCCCCACCATGATCGTTCCAAATGCTTTGCATTAGTTGGCCAAAAAACTAGAACTCCGCGCGATTTGCATATTTTAGTGTGCTATAGCTTACGCCTTCCGAGTGTTCCCGGGAGCCGTAGACCCCGATCGCCTAAAATTTTCCGAGCCATCAAATACGACCTAAGGAACCATAGTCACCGCCCCGCCATGATCGTTCCTCATTCATTGCGTTTTTCGGCCAAAAAACTAGAATTCCGCTCAATTACCATATTTGTGTCTGCTATTGCCCACGCCTTCCGAGTGGGTCGGGCCGCCGGACTCGGATCGCCTAAAAAATTTTCAGGCCATCAATTAGGACCTAAGGAACCATAGTCACCGCCTCGCCATGATCATTCCTCATTTTTTGCATTTTTTGGCCAAAAAAATAGAATTCCGCCCGATTCCCATATTTTTGTGTGCAATCGCCCACGCCTTCCGAGTGGGTCGGGCCCCCCGGAGCAGGATTGCCTAAAAATTTTCTGGACTATCAAATATGACCTAAGGAACCATAGACACCACCACGCCATGATCGTTCCTATTCTTTTGCGTTTTCAGCCAAAAAACTAGAATTCTGCGCGATTTCCATATTTTCGTGTTTTTTAGCCTACGCCTTCCAAGGGGTCCCGGGAACCCCGAACGCCGATCGCCTAAAAATTTTCCGGGCCATCAAATACGACCTAAGGAACCATAGTAACTACCCCTCCATGATCGTTCCTCATGTTTTGCATTTTTTGGCCAAACAACCAGAATTCCGCGCGATTCCCATATTTTTGTGTGATATAGCCCACGCCTTCCGAGTGGTCCCGGGACCTCCTGACCCCTATCGCCTAAAATTTTTCCGGACAATCAAATACGACCTAAGGAACCATAGTATCCGCCCCGCCATGATCGGTCCTCATTTTTTGCGTTTTTCGGTCAAACAACTAGAATTCCGCGCGATTCCCATATTTTTGTGTGTTATAGCCCACGCCTTCCGAGTGGTCCCGGGACCTCCGGACCCCGATCGCCTAATATTTTTCCGGACTATCAAATAAGACCAAAGGAACCATAGTCACCGCCCTGCCAATATCTTTCCACATTTTTTGCATGTTACAGAAAAAGACCTAGAATTTCGCCCGATTCCCATATTTTTGTGTGCTATACCCACGCATTCCGAGTGGTCCCAAGAGCCGCGGACCCCGATCGCCTAAAATTTTTCCGTGCAATCAAATACGACCTAAGGAACCATAGTATCTGCCCCGCCATGATCGTTCCTTATTTTTTGCGTTTTTCGGCCAAACAACTAGAATTCCGCGCGATTCCCATATTTTCGTGTGCTATAGCCCACGCCTTCCGAGTGGGCTGTGCCCCCCGCACTCGGATCACCTAAAAAGTTATTGGGCCATCAAATAAGACCTAAGGAACCATATTCACCTTCCCACCATGATCGTTTCTCATTTTTTGCATTTTTCGGCAAAACAACTAGAATTCCGCCCGATTCCCATATTTTCGTATGCTATACCCACCCCTTACAAGTGGTCCCGCGTCTCCGGACCCCTATCGCCTAAAATTTTTCCGGACTATCAAATAAGACCTAAGGAACCATAGTCACCGCCCAGCCATGATCGTTCCTTATATTTTGCGTTTTTCGGCCAAACAACTAGAATTCCGCGCGATTCCCATATTTTCATGTCCTATAACCCACGCCTTCCAAGTGAACCCGGGAACTCCAGACCCCTATCGCCTAAAATTTTTCCGGACTATCAAATACAACCTAAGGAACCATAGTCACCGCCCCGCCATGATCGTTCCTCATTTATTGCGTTTTTCGGCCAAAAAACTAGAATTCCGCTCGATTACCATATTTTTGTGTGCTATTGCCCACGCCTTCCGAGTGGGCCGGGCTGCCGGACTATCAAATAAGACCAAAGGAACCATATTCACCGCCCTGCCAAGATCTTTCCACATTTTTTGCATGTTACTGAAAAAGACCTAGAATTTCGCCCGATTCCCATATTTTTTGTGTGCTATACCCACGCATTCCGAGTGGTCCCAAGAGCCGCAGACCCCGATCGCCTAAAATTTTTCCGGGCAATCAAATATGACCTAAGGAACCATAGTATCTGCCCCGCCATGATCGTTCCTTATTTTTTGCATTTTTCGGCCAAACAACTAGAATTCCGCGTGATTCCCATATTTTCGTGTGCTATAGCCCACGCCTTTCGAGTGGGCCGTGCCCCCCGCACTCGGATCACCTAAAAAGTTTTTGAGCGATCAAATAAGACCTAAAGAACCATATTCACCTTCCCACCATGATCGTTTCTCATTTTTTGCATTTTTCGGCCAAACAACTAGAATTCCGCCCGATTCACATATTTTCGTGTGCTATACCGATGCCTTACAAGTGGTCCCGGGTCTCCGGACCCCTATCGCCTAAAATTTTTCCGGACTATCAAATAAGACCTAAGGAACCATAGTCACCGCCCAGCCATGATCGTTCCTTATATTTTGCGTTTTTCGGCAAAACAATTAGAATTCCGCGCGATTCCCATATTTTCGTGTCCTATAACCCACGCCTTCCTAGTGAACCCGGGAACTCCGGACCCCTATCGCCTAAAATTTTTCCGGACTATCAAATACAACCTAAGGAACCATAGTTACTGCCCAGCCATGATCATTCCTCATTTGTTGCATTTTTCGGCCAAAAAACTACAATTCCGCCCGATTACAATATTTTTGTGTGCTATTGCCCACCCTTCCCAGTGGTTCCGAGACTCCCGGACCCCGATCGCCTAAAATTTTTCCGGGCCTTCAAATACGACCTAAGGAACCATAGTAACCGCCCCGCCATCATCGTTTCTCATTTTTTTCATTTTTCGGCCAAAAAACTAGAATTACGCCCGATTCCCATATTTTCGTATCACGCCTTCCAAGTGGTCCGGGGAGCCGCGGACCCCGATGGCATAAAATTTTTCCGGACTATCAAATACGACCTAAGGTACCATAGTCACCGCCCCACCATGATCGTTCCAAATGCTTTGCATTTTTTGGCCAAAAAACTAGAACTCCGCGCGATTTGCATATTTTAGTGTGCCAAAGCTTACGCCTTCCGAGTGGTCCCGGGAGCCGTGGACCCCGATCGCCTAAAATTTTCCGGGCCATCAAATACGACCTAAGGAACCATAGTCACCTCCCCGCCATGATCGTTCCTCATTTATTGCGTTTTTCGGCCAAAAAACTAGAATTTCGCTCGATTACCATATTTTTGTGTGCTATTGCCCACGCCTTCCGAGTGGGTCGGGCCGCCGGACTCGGATCGCCTAAAAAATTTTCAGGCCATCAATTAGGACCTAAGGAACCATAGTCACCGCCTCGCCATGATCGTTCCTCATTTTTTGCATTTTTTGGCCAAAAAACAAGAATTCCGCCAAATTTCCATATTTTTGTGTGCTATCACCCACGCCTTCCGAGTGGGTCGGGCCCCCCGGAGCCGGATCGCCTAATAATTTTCCGGACTATCAAATACGACCTAAGGAACCATAGTCACCTCCCCACCATGATCGTTCCTAGTCTTTTGCGTTTTTCAGCCAAAAACCTAGAATTCCGCGCGATTTCCATATTTTCGTGTGCTTTAGCCCACGCCTTCAAAGGGGTCCCGGGAACCCCGAACCCCGATCGCCTAAAAATTTTCCGGGCCATCAAATATGACCTAAGGAACCATAGTAACAACCCCGCCATGATCATTCCTCATTTGTTACGTTTTTCGGCCAAACAACTAGAATTTCGCCCGTTTCCCATATTTTCGTGTGCTATACCCACGCATTCCGAATGGTCCCAAGAGCCGCGGACCCCGATCGCCTAAAATTTTTCCGGAATATCAAATAAGACCTAAGGAACCATAGTCACCGCCCAGCCATGATCGTTCCTAGTTTTTTCCGTTTTTGGGCCAAAAAACTAGAATTCCGCGCAATTCCCATATTTTCGTGTCCTATAGCCCACGCCTTCCAAGTGAACCCGGGAACTCCGGACCCCCATCGCACAAAAATTTTTCCGGACTATCAAATACGACCTAAGGAACCATAGTCACCGCCCATCCATGATCATTCCTCATTTGTTGCGTTTTTCGGCCAAAACTAGAATTCCGCCCGATTACAATATTTTTGTGTGCTATTGCCCACCCTTCCAAGTGGTTCCGGGACCCCCGGACCCCGATCGCCTAAAATATTTCCGGGCCATCAAATACGACCTAAGGAACCATAGTAACCGCCCCGCCATCATCGTTTCTCATTTTTTGCATTTTTCGGCCAAAAAACTAGAATTATGCCAGATTCCCATATTTTCGTGTGCTATACCCACGCCTTCCAAGTGGTCCGGGGAGCCGCGGACCCCGATCGCCTAAAATTTTTCCGGAATATCAAATACGACCTAAGGTACCATAGGCCCCGCCCCACCATGATCGTTCCAAATGCTTTGCATTTTTCGGCCAAAAAACTAGAACTCCGCGCGATTTGCATATTTTCGTGTACTATAGCTTAGGCCTTCCGAGTGGTCCCGGGAGCCGTGGACCCCGATCGCCTAAAATTTTTCGGGGCCATCAAATACGACCTAAGGAACCATAGTCACCGCCCTGCCATGATCGTTCCTCATTTATTGCATTTTTCGGCCAAAAAACTAGAATTCTGCTCGATTACCATATTTTTGTGTGCTATTGCCCACGCCATCCGAGTGGGCCGGGCCGCCGGACTCGGATCGCCTAAACACTTTTCGGGCCATCAATTAGGACCTAAGGAACCATAGTCACCGCCTCGCCATGATCGCTCCTCATTTTTTGCATTTTGTGGCCAAAAAATGAGAATTCAGCCCGATTTCCATATTTTTGTGTGCTATCGCCCACGCCTTCCGAGTGGGTCAGGCCCCCCGGAGCCGGATCGCCTAAAAAATTTTCGGACTTTCAAATACGACCTAAGGAACCATAGTCCCCGCCCCGCCATGATCGTTCCTAGTCTTTCGCATTTTTCAGCCAAAAAACTAGAATTCCGCGCGATTTCCATATTTTCGTGTGCTTTAGCCCACGCCTTCCAAGGGGTCCCGGGAACCCCGAACCCTGATCTCCTTAAAATATTTCGGGCCATCAAATACGAACTAAGGAACCATAGTAACCACCCCTCCATGATCGTTCCTCTTTTTTTGCATTTTTCGGCCAAACAACTAGAATTCCGCGCGATTCCCATATTTTTGTGTGTTATAGCCCTGGCCTTCCGAGTGGTCCCGGGACCTCCTGACCCCTATCGCCTAAAATTTTTCCGGACAATCAAATACGACCTAAGGAACCATAGTATCCGCCCCGCCATGATCGTTCCTCATTTTTTGCATTTTTCTGCCAAACAACTAGAATTCCGCGCGATTCCCATATTTTTGTGTGTTATAGCCCACGCCTTCCGAGTGGTCCCGGGACCTCCGGACCCCTATCGCCTAAAATTTTTCCGGACTATCAAATGAGACCAAAGTAACCATAGTCACCGCCCTGCCAAGAGCTTTCCATATTTTTTGCATGTTACTGAAAAAGACTTAGAATTTCGCCCGATTCCCATATTTTTGTGTGCTATACCCACGCATTCCGAGTGGTCCCAAGAGCCGCGGACCCCGATCGCCTAAATTTTTCCGGGCAATCAAATACGACCTAAGGAACCATAGTATCCGCCCCGCCATGATCGTTCCTTATTTTTTGCATTTTTCGGCCAAACAACTAGAATTCCGCGCGATTCCCATATTTTCGTGTGCTATAGCCCACGCCTCCCGAGTGGGCCGTGCCCCCCGCACTCGGACCACCTAAAAAGTTTTTGGGCCATCAAATAAGACCTAAGGAACCATATTCACCTTCCCGCCCTGATCGTTTCTCATTTTTTGCATTTTTCGGCCAAACAACTAGAATTCCGCCCGATTCCCATATTTTCGTGTGCTATACCCACACCTTACAAGTGGTCCCGGGTCTCCGGACCCCTATCGCCTAAAATTTTTCCGGACTATCAAATAAGACCTAAGGAACCATAGTCACCACCTAGCTATGATCGTTCCTTATGTTTTGCGTTTTTCGGCGAAACAACTAGAATTCCGCGCGATTCCCATATTTTCGTGTCCTATAGCCCACACCTTCCAAGTAAACCCGGGAACTCCGGACCCCTATCTCCTAAAATTTTTCCGGACTATCAAATATGACCTAAGGAACCATAGTCACCGCCCAGCCATGATCATTCCTCATTTGTTGTGTTTTTCGGCCAAAAAACTAGAATTCCGCCCGATTACAATATTTCTGTGTGCTATTGCCCACCCTTCCAAGTGGTTCCGGGACATCCGGGCCCCGATCACCTAAAAATTTTCTGGGCCACCAAATACGACCTAAGGAACCATAGTAACCGCCCCGCCATCATCGTTTCTCATTTTTTGCATTTTTCGGCCTAAAAACTAGAATTATGCCCGATTCCCATATTTTCGTGTGCTATACCCACGCCTTCCAAGTGGTCCGGGGAGCCGCGGACCCCGATCGCCTAAAATTTTTCCGGACTATCAAATACGACCTAAGGTACCATAGTGCCCGCCCCACCACGATCGTTCCAAATGCTTTGCATTTTTCGGCCAAAAAACTAGAACTCCGCGCGATTTGCATATTTTAGTGTGCTATAGCTTACGCCTTCCGAGTGGTCCCGGGAGCCGTGGACCCCGATCGCCTAAAATTTTCCGGGCCATCAAATATGACCTAAGGAACCATAGTCACTGCCCCACCATGATCGTTCCTCATTTATTGCGTTTTTCGGACAAAAAACTAGAATTCCGCTCGATTACCATATTTTTGTGTGCTATTGCCCACGCCTTCCGAGTGGACCGGGCCGCCGGACTCGGATCGCCTAAAAACTTTTCGGGCCATCAATTAGGACCTAAGGAACCATAGTCACCGCCTCGCCATGATCGTTCCTCATTTTTTGCAATTTTTGGCCAAAAAACGAGAATTCCGCCTGATTCCCATATTTTTATGTGCTATCGCCCACGCCTTCCGAGTAGGTCAGGCCCCCTGGAGCCGGATCGCCTAAAAATTTTCCAGACTATAAAATACGACCTAAGGAACCATAGTCACCGTCCCACCAGGATCGTTCCTAGTCTTTTGCGTTTTTCAGCCAAAAAACTAGAATTAGCGCCTGATTTCCATATTTTCGTGTGCTTTAGCCCACGCCTTCAAAGGGGTCCCGGGAACCCCGAACCCCAATCGCCTACAAATTTTCCGGGCCATCAAATACGACCTAAGGAACCATAGTAACCACCCCGCCATGATCTTTCCTCATTTTTTGCGTTTTTCGGCCAAACAACTAGAATTTCACCTGATTCTCATATTTTCGTGTGCTATACCCACGCATTCCGAGTGGTCCCAAGAGCCGCGGACCCCAATCAACTAAAAATTTTTCGGACTATCAAATAAGACCTAAGGAACCATAGTCACCGCCCAGCCATGATCGTTCCTATTTTTCGGCCAAACAACTAGAATTCCGAACGATTCCCATATTTTTGTGTGCTATAATAGCCCACGCCTTCCAAGTGAACCCGGGAACTTCGGACCCCTATCGCCTAAAATTTTTCCGGACTATCAAATACGACCTAAGAAACCATAGTCACCGCCCAGCCATGATCATTCCTCATTTGTTGCGTTTTTAGGCCAAAAAACTAGAATTATGCCCGATTCCCATATTTTCGTGTGCTATACCCACGCCTTCCAAGTGGTCCGGGGAGCCGCGGACCCCGATCGCCTAAATTTTTTCCGGACTGTAAAATACGACCTAAGGTACCATAGTCCACGCCCCACCATGATCGTTCTAAATGCTCTGCATTTTTCGGCCAAAAAACTAGAACTCCGCGCGATTTGCATATTTTCGTGTGCTATAGCTTACGCCTTGCAAGTGGTCCCGGGAGCCGTGGACCCCGATCGATTAAAAGTTTTCCGGGCCATCAAATACGACCTAAGGAACCATAGTAACCGTCCCGCCATCATCGTTTCTCATTTTTTGCATTTTTCTGCCAAAAAACTAGAATTACGCCCAATTCCCATATTTTTGTGTGCCATACCCACGCCTTCCAAGTGGTCCGGGGAGCCGCGGACCCCGATCGCCTAAACTTTTTCCGGACTATCAAATACGACCTAAGGTACCATAGTCACCACCCCACCATCATCGTTCCAAATGCTTTGCATTTTTCGGCCAAAAAACAAGAACTCCGCGCGATTTGCATATTTTCGTGTGCTATAGCTTACGCCTTCCGAGTGGTCCCGGGAGCCGTGGACCCCGATCGCCTAAAATTTTCCGGGAAATCAAATACGACCTAAGGAACCATAGTCACCGCCCTGCCATGATCGTTCCTCTTTTATTGCGTTTTTCAGCCAAAAAACTAGAATTCCGCTCGATTACCATATTTTTGTGTGCTATTGCCCACGCCTTCCGAGTGGGCCGGGCCACCGGACTCCGATCGCCTAAAAAATTTTCGGGCCATCAATTAGTACCTAAGGAACCATAGTCACCGCCTCGCCATGATCGTTCCTCATTTTTTGCATTTTTTGGCCAAAAAACTAGAATTCCGCCCGATTCTCATATTTTTGTGTGCTATCGCCCACGCCTTCCGAGTGGGTCGGGCCCCCCGGAGCCGGATCGCCTAAAAATTTTCCGGACTATCAAATACGACCTAAGGAACCATAGTCACCACCACGCCATGATCGTTCCTAGTCTTTTGCATTTTTCAGCCAAAAAACTAGCATTCCGCGCGATTTCCATATTTTCGTGTGCTTTAGCCCACGCATTCCAAGGGGTCCCGGGAACCCCGAACCCCGATCGCCTAAAACTTTTCCGGGCCGTCAAATACGACCTAAGGAACCATAGTAACCACCTCGCCATTATCGTTCCTCATTTTTTGCATTTTTGTCCAAACAACTAGAATTCCGCGCGATTCCCATATTTTTGTGTGTTATAGCCCACGCCTTCCGAGTGGTCCCGGGATCTCCTGACCCCTATCACCTAAAAATTTTCCGGACTATCAAATAAGACCAAAGGAACCATAGTCACCGCCCTGCTAAGATCTTTCCATATTTTTTGCATGTTACTGAAAAAGACCTAGAATTTCACCCGATTACCATATTTTCGTGTGCTATACCCATGCATTCCGAGTGGTCCCAAGAGCCGCGGACCCCGATCGCCTAAAAATTTTCCGGGCAATTAAATACGACCCAAGGAACCATAGTATCCGCCCCGCCATGATCGTTCCTTATATTTTGCGTTTTTCGGCCAAACAACTAGGATTCCCAGCGATTCCCATATTTTCGTGTGCTATAGCCCACGCCTTCCGAGTGGGCCGTGCCCCCCGCACTCGGATCACCTAAAAAATTTTCCGGAATATCAAATAAGACCTAAGGAACCATAGTCACCTTCCCGCCATGATCGTTTCTCATTTTTTTCATTTTTCGGCTAAACAACTAGAATTCCGCCCGATTCCCATATTTTTGTGTGCTATACCCTCGCCTTACAAGTGGTCCCGGGTCTCCGGACCCCTATCGCCTAAAATTTTTCCGGACTATCAAATAAAAACTAAGGAACCATAGTCACCGCCCAGCCATGATCGTTCCTTATATTTTGCGTTTTTCGGCAAAACAACTAGAATTCCGCGCGATTCCCATATTTTCGTGTCCTATAACCCACGCCTTCCTAGTGAACCCGGGAACTCCGGACCCCTATCGCCTAAAATTTTTCCGGACTATCAAATACAACCTAAGGAACCATAGTTACCGCCCAGCCATGATCATTCCTCATTTGTTGCATTTTTCGGCCAAAAAACTAGAATTCCGCCCGATTACAATATTTTTGTGTGCTATTGCCCACCCTTCCCAGTGGTTCCGAGACTCCCGGACCCCGATCACCTAAAATTTTTCCGGGCCTTCAAATACGACCTAAGGAACCATAGTAACCGCCCCGCCATCATCGTTTCTCATTTTTTTCATTTTTCGGCCAAAAAACTAGAATTACGCCTGATTCCCATATTTTCGTATCACGCCTTCCAAGTGGTCCGGGGAGCCGCGGACCCCGATGGCATAAAATTTTTCCGGACTATCAAATACGACCTAAGGTACCATAGTCACCGCCCCACCATGATCGTTCCAAATGCTTTGCATTTTTTGGCCAAAAAACTAGAACTCCGCGCGATTTGCATATTTTAGTGTGCCAAAGCTTACGCCTTCCGAGTGGTCCCGGGAGCCGTGGACCCCGATCGCCTAAAATTTTCCGGGCCATCAAATACGACCTAAGGAACCATATTCACCTCCCCGCCATGATCGTTCCTCATTTATTGCGTTTTTCGGCCAAAAAACTAGAATTTCGCTCGATTACCATATTTTTGTGTGCTATTGCCCACGCCTTCCGAGTGGGTCGGGCCGCCGGACTCGGATCGCCTAAAAAATTTTCAGGCCATCAATTAGGACCTAAGGAACCATATTCACCGCCTCGCCATGATCGTTCCTCATTTTTTGCATTTTTTGGCCAAAAAACAAGAATTCCGCCAAATTTCCATATTTTTGTGTGCTATCACCCACGCCTTCCGAGTGGGTCGGGCCCCCCGGAGCCGGATCGCCTAATAATTTTCCGGACTATCAAATACGACCTAAGGAACCATAGTCACCTCCCCACCATGATCGTTCCTAGTCTTTTGCGTTTTTCAGCCAAAAACCTAGAATTCCGCGCGATTTCCATATTTTCGTATGCTTTAGCCCACGCCTTCAAAGGGGTCCCGGGAACCCCGAACCCCGATCGCCTACAAATTTTCCGGGCCATCAAATACTACCTAAGGAACCATAGTAACAACCCCGCCATGATCATTCCTCATTTGTTACGTTTTTCTGCCAAACAACTAGAATTTCGCCCGTTTCCCATATTTTCGTGTGCTATACCCACGCATTCCGAATGGTCCCAAGAGCCGCGGACCCCGATCGCCTAAAATTTTTCCGGAATATCAAATAAGACCTAAGGAACCATAGTCACCGCCCAGCCATGATCGTTCCTAGTTTTTTCCGTTTTTGGGCCAAAAAACTAGAATTCCGCGCAATTCCCATATTTTCGTGTCCTATAGCCCACGCCTTCCAAGTGAACCCGGGAACTCCGGACCCCCATCGCACAAAAATTTTTCCGGACTATCAAATACGACCTAAGGAACCATAGTCACCGCCCATCCATGATCATTCCTCATTTGTTGCGTTTTTCGGCCAAAACTAGAATTCCGCCCGATTACAATATTTTTGTGTGCTATTGCCCACCCTTCCAAGTGGTTCCGGGACCCCCGGACCCCGATCGCCTAAAATATTTCCGGGCCATCAAATACGACCTAAGGAACCATAGTAACCGCCCCGCCATCATCGTTTCTCATTTTTTGCATTTTTCGGCCAAAAAACTAGAATTATGCCAGATTCCCATATTTTCGTGTGCTATACCCACGCCTTCCAAGTGGTCCGGGGAGCCGCGGACCCCGATCGCCTAAAATTTTTCCGGAATATCAAATACGACCTAAGGTACCATAGGCCCCGCCCCACCATGATCGTTCCAAATGCTTTGCATTTTTCGGCCAAAAAACTAGAACTCCGCGCGATTTGCATGTTTTCGTGTACTATAGCTTAGGCCTTCCGAGTGGTCCCGGGAGCCGTGGACCCCGATCGCCTAAAATTTTTCGGGGCCATCAAATACGACCTAAGGAACCATAGTCACCGCCCTGCCATGATCGTTCCTCATTTATTGCATTTTTCGGCCAAAAAACTAGAATTTTGCTCGATTACCATATTTTTGTGTGCTATTGCCCATGCCATCCGAGTGGGCTGGGCCGCCGGACTCGGATCGCCTAAACACTTTTCGGGCCATCAATTAGGACCTAAGGAACCATAGTCACCGCCTCGCCATGATCGCTCCTCAGTTTTTGCATTTTGTGGCCAAAAAATGAGAATTCAGCCCGATTTCCATATTTTTGTGTGCTATCGCCCACGCCTTCCGAGTGGGTCAGGCCCCCCGGAGCCGGATCGCCTAAAAAATTTTCGGACTTTCAAATACGACCTAAGGAACCATAGTCCCCGCCCCGCCATGATCGTTCCTAGTCTTTCGCATTTTTCAGCCAAAAAACTAGAATTCCGCGCGATTTCCATATTTTCATGTGCTTTAGCCCACGCCTTCCAAGGGGTCCCGGGAACCCCGAACCCTGATCTCCTTAAAATATTTCGGGCCATCAAATACGAACTAAGGAACCATAGTAACCACCCCTCCATGATCGTTCCTCTTTTTTTGCATTTTTCGGCCAAACAACTAGAATTCCGCGCGATTCCCATATTTTTGTGTGTTATAGCCCACACCTTCCGAGTGGTCCCGGGACCTCCGGACCCCTATCGCCTAAAATTTTTCCGGACAATCAAATACGACCTAAGGAACCATAGTATCCGCCCCGCCATGATCGTTCCTCATTTTTTGCATTTTTCGGCCAAACAACTAGAATTCCGCGCGATTCCCATATTTTTGTGTGTTATAGCCCACGCCTTCCGAGTGGTCCCGGGACCTCCGGACCCCTATCGCCTAATATTTTTCCGGACTATCAAATGAGACCAAAGGAACCATAGTCACCGCCCTGCCAAGAGCTTTCCATATTTTTTGCATGTTACTGAAAAAGACTTAGAATTTCGCCCGATTCCCATATTTTTGTGTGCTATACCCACGCATTCCGAGTGGTCCCAAGAGCCGCGGACCCCGATCGCCTAAATTTTTCCGGGCAATCAAATACGACCTAAGGAACCATAGTATCCGCCCCGCCATGATCGTTCCTTATTTTTTGCATTTTTCGGCCAAACAACTAGAATTCCGCGCGATTCCCATATTTTCGTGTGCTATAGCCCACGCCTCCCGAGTGGGCCGTGCCCCCCGCACTCGGACCACCTAAAAAGTTTTTGGGCCATCAAATAAGACCTAAGGAACCATATTCACCTTCCCGCCCTGATCGTTTCTCATTTTTTGCATTTTTCGGCCAAACAACTAGAATTCCGCCCGATTCCCATATTTTCGTGTGCTATACCCACACCTTACAAGTGGTCCCGGGTCTCCGGACCCCTATCGCCTAAAATTTTTCCGGACTATCAAATAAGACCTAAGGAACCATAGTCACCGCCTAGCTATGATCGTTCCTTATGTTTTGCGTTTTTCGGCGAAACAACTAGAATTCCGCGCGATTCCCATATTTTCGTGTCCTATAGCCCACACCTTCCAAGTGAACCCGGGAACTCCGGACCCCTATCTCCTAAAATTTTTCCGGACTATCAAATATGACCTAAGGAACCATAGTCACCGCCCAGCCATGATCATTCCTCATTTGTTGTGTTTTTCGGCCAAAAAACTAGAATTCCGCCCGATTACAATATTTCTGTGTGCTATTGCCCACCCTTCCAAGTGGTTCCGGGACCTCCGGGCCCCGATCACCTAAAATTTTTTTGGGCCATCAAATACGACCTAAGGAACCATAGTAACCGCCCCGCCATCATCGTTTCTCATTTTTTGCATTTTTCGGCCTAAAAACTAGAATTATGCCCGATTCCCATATTTTCGTGTGCTATACCCACGCCTTCCAAGTGGTCCGGGGAGCCGCGGACCCCGATCGCCTAAAATTTTTCCGGACTATCAAATACGACCTAAGGTACCATAGTGCCCGCCCCACCACGATCGTTCCAAATGCTTTGTATTTTTCGGCCAAAAAACTAGAACTCCGCGCGATTTGCATATTTTAGTGTGCTATAGCTTACGCCTTCCGAGTGGTCCCGGGAGCCGTGGACCCCGATCGCCTAAAATTTTCCGGGCCATCAAATACGTCCTAAGGAACCATAGTCACTGCCCCACCATGATTGTTCCTCATTTATTGCGTTTTTCGGACAAAAAACTAGAATTCCGCTCGATTACCATATTTTTGTGTGCTATTGCCCACGCCTTCCGAGTGGACCGGGCCGCCGGACTCGGATCGCCTAAAAACTTTTCGGGCCATCAATTAGGACCTAAGGAACCATAGTCACCGCCTCGCCATGATCGTTCCTCATTTTTTGCAATTTTTGGCCAAAAAACGAGAATTCCGCCTGATTCCCATATTTTTATGTGCTATCGCCCACGCCTTCCGAGTGGGTCAGGCCCCCGGAGCCGGATCGCCTAAAAATTTTCCAGACTATAAAATACGACCTAAGGAACCATAGTCACCGTCCCACCAGGATCGTTCCTAGTCTTTTGCGTTTTTCAGCCAAAAAACTAGAATTAGCGCCTGATTTCCATATTTTCGTGTGCTTTAGCCCACGCCTTCAAAGGGGTCCCGGGAACCCCGAACCCCGATCGCCTACAAATTTTCCGGGCCATCAAATACGACCTAAGGAACCATAGTAACCACCCCGCCATGATCTTTCCTCATTTTTTGCGTTTTTCGGCCAAACAACTAGAATTTCACCTGATTCTCATATTTTCGTGTGCTATACCCACGCATTCCGAGTGGTCCCAAGAGCCGCGGACCCCAATCAACTAAAAAATTTTCGGACTATCAAATAAGACCTAAGGAACCATAGTCACCGCCCAGCCATGATCGTTCCTATTTTTCGGCCAAACAACTAGAATTCCGAACGATTCCCATATTTTTGTGTGCTATAATAGCCCACGCCTTCCAAGTGAACCCGGGAACTTCGGACCCCTATCGCCTAAAATTTTTCCGGACTATCAAATACGACCTAAGAAACCATAGTCACCGCCCAGCCATGATCATTCCTCATTTGTTGCGTTTTTAGGCCAAAAAACTAGAATTATGCCCGATTCCCATATTATCGTGTGCTATACCCACGCCTTCCAAGTGGTCCGGGGAGCCGCGGACCCCGATCACCTAAAATTTTTCCGGACTGTAAAATACGACCTAAGGTACCATAGTCCACGCCCCACCATGATCGTTCTAAATGCTCTGCATTTTTCGGCCAAAAAACTAGAACTCTGCGCGATTTGCATATTTTCGTGTGCTATAGCTTACGCCTTGCAAGTGGTCCCGGGAGCCGTGGACCCCGATCGATTAAAAGTTTTCCGGGCCATCAAATACGACCTAAGGAACCATAGTAACCGTCCCGCCATCATCGTTTCTCATTTTTTGCATTTTTCTGCCAAAAAACTAGAATTACGCCCAATTCCCATATTTTTGTGTGCCATACCCACGCCTTCCAAGTGGTCCGGGGAGCCACGGACCCCGATCGCCTAAACTTTTTCCGGACTATCAAATACGACCTAAGGTACCATAGTCACCACCCCACCATCATCGTTCCAAATGCTTTGCATTTTTCGGCCAAAAAACAAGAACTCCGCGCGATTTGCATATTTTCGTGTGCTATAGCTTACGCCTTCCGAGTGGTCCCGGGAGCCGTGGACCCCGATCGCCTAAAATTTTCCGGGAAATCAAATACGACCTAAGGAACCATAGTCACCGCCCTGCCATGATCGTTCCTCTTTTATTGCGTTTTTCAGCCAAAAAACTAGAATTCCGCTCGATTACCATATTTTTGTGTGCTATTGCCCACGCCTTCCGAGTGGGCCGGGCCACCGGACTCCGATCGCCTAAAAAATTTTCGGGCCATCAATTAGTACCTAAGGAACCATAGTCACCGCCTCGCCATGATCGTTCCTCATTTTTTGCATTTTTTGGCCAAAAAACTAGAATTCCGCCCGATTCTCATATTTTTGTGTGCTATCGCCCACGCCTTCCGAGTGGGTCGGGCCCCCCGGAGCCGGATCGCCTAAAAATTTTCCGGACTATCAAATACGACCTAAGGAACCATAGTCACCACCACGCCATGATCGTTCCTAGTCTTTTGCATTTTTCAGCCAAAAAACTAGCATTCCGCGCGATTTCCATATTTTCGTGTGCTTTAGCCCACGCATTCCAAGGGGTCCCGGGAACCCCGAACCCCGATCGCCTAAAACTTTTCCGGGCCATCAAATACGACCTAAGGAACCATAGTAACCACCTCGCCATTATCGTTCCTCATTTTTTGCATTTTTCGTCCAAACAACTAGAATTCCGCGCGATTCCCATATTTTTGTGTGTTATAGCCCACGCCTTCCGAGTGGTCCCGGGATCTCCTGACCCCTATCACCTAAAAATTTTCCGGACTATCAAATAAGACCAAAGGAACCATAGTCACCGCCCTGCTAAGATCTTTCCATATTTTTTGCATGTTACTGAAAAAGACCTAGAATTTCACCCGATTACCATATTTTCGTGTGCTATACCCATGCATTCCGAGTGGTCCCAAGAGCCGCGGACCCCGATCGCCTAAAAGTTTTCCGGGCAATTAAATACGACCCAAGGAACCATAGTATCAAATACGACCTAAGGAACCATAGTCACCGCCCCGCCAAAAAACTAGAATTCCGCGCGATTTCCATATTTTCGTGTGCTTTAGCCCACGCCTTCCAAGGGGTCCCGGGAACCCCGAACCCCGATCGCCTAAAAATTTTCCGGGCCATCAAATACGACCTAAGGAACCATAGTAACCACCCCGCCATGATCGTTCCTCATTTTTTGCGTTTTTCGGCCAAACAACTAGAATTTCGCCCGATTCCCATATTTTCGTGTGCTATACCCACGCCTTACAAGTGGTCCCGGGTCTCCGGACCCCTATCGCCTAAAATTTTTCCGGACTATCAAATAATACCTAAGGAACCATAGTCACCGCCCAGCCATGATCGTTCCTTATTTTTTTGCGTTTTTCGGCCAAACAACTAGAATTCCGCGCGATTCCCTTATTTTTGTGTGTTATAGCCCACACCTTCCGACTGGTCCCGGGACCTCAGGACCCCTATCGCCTAAAATTTTTCCGAACTATCAAATACAACCTAAGGAACCATAGTCACCGCCCAGCCATGATCATTTCTCATTTGTTGCGTTTTTCGGCCAAAAAATTAGAATTCCGCCCAATTACAATATTTTTGTGTGCTATTGCCCACCCTTCCCAGTGGTTCCGGGACCCCCGGACCCCGATCGCCTAAAATTTTTTCGGGCTGTCAAATAGGAGCTAAGGAACCATAGTAACCGCCCCGCCATCATCGTTTCTCATTTTTTGTATTTCTCGGCCAAAAAACTAGAATTACGCCCGATTCCCATATTTTCGTGTGCTATTCCCACGCCCTCCAAGTGGTCCGGGGAGCCGCGGACCCCGATCGCCTAAAATTTTTCCGTACTATCAAATACGACCTAAGGTACCAAAGTCACCGCCCCACCATGATCGTTCCAAATGCTTTGCATTTTTCGGCCAAAAAACTAGAACTCCGCGCGATTTGCATATTTTAGTGTGCAATAGCTTACGCCTTCTGAGTGGTCCCGGGAGCCATGGACGCCGATCGCCTAAAATTTTCCGGGCCATCAAATACGACCTAAGGAACCATAGTCACCGCCCCGCCATTATCGTTCCTCATTTATTGCATTTTTCGGCCAAAAAACTAGAATACCGCTCGATTACCATATTTTTGTGTGCTATTGCCCACACCTTCCGAGTGGGCCGGGCCGCCAGACTCGGATCGCCTAAAAAATTTCGGGCCATCGATTAGGACCTAAGGAACCATAGTCACCACCTCGCCATGATCGTTCCTCATTTTTTGCATTTTTTGGCCAAACACCTAGAATTCCGCCCGATTCCCATATTTTTGTGTGCTATCACCTACGCCTTCCGAGTGGGTCGGGCCCCCCGGAGCCGGATCGCCTAAATTTTTTCTGGACTATCAAATACGACCTAAGGAACCATAGTCACCGCCCCGCCAAAAAACTAGAATTCCGCGCGATTTCCATATTTTCGTGTGCTTTAGCCCACGCCTTCCAAGGGGTCCCGGGAACCCCGAACCCCGATCGCCTAAAAATTTTCCGGGCCATCAAATACGACCTAAGGAACCATAGTAACCACCCCGCCATGATCGTTCCTCATTTTTTGCGTTTTTCGGCCAAACAACTAGAATTTCGCCCGATTCCCATATTTTCGTGTGCTATACCCACGCCTTACAAGTGGTCCCGGGTCTCCGGACCCCTATCGCCTAAAAATTTTCCGGACTATCAAATAATACCTAAGGAACCATAGTCACCGCCCAGCCATGATCGTTCCTTATTTTTTTGCGTTTTTCGGCCAAACAACTAGAATTCCGCGCGATTCCCTTATTTTTGTGTGTTATAGCCCACACCTTCCGACTGGTCCCGGGACCTCAGGACCCCTATCGCCTAAAATTTTTCCGGACTATCAAATACGACCTAAGGAACCATAGTCACCGCCCAGCCATGATCATTCCTCTTTTGTTGCGTTTTTCGGCCAAAAAACTAGAATTCCGCCCGATTACAATATATTTGTGTGCTATTGCCCACCTTTCCCAGTGGTTCCTGGACCCCCGGACCCCGATCGCCTAAAATTTTTCTGGGCTGTCAAATACGACCTAAGGAACCATAGTAACCGCCCCGCCATCATCGTTTCTCATTTTTTGCATTTTTCGACCAAAAAACTAGAATTACGCCCGATTCCCATATTTTCGTGTGCTATACCCACGCCTTCCAAGTGGTCCGGGGAACCGCGGACCCCGATCGCCTAAAAATTTTCTGGATTATCAAATACGACCTAAGGTACCAAAGTCACCGCCCCACCATGATCGTTCCAAATGCTTTGCATTTTTCGGCCAAAAAACTAGAACTCCGCGCGATTTGCATATTTTCGTGTGCTATAGCTTACGCCTTCCGAGTGGTCCCGGGAGCCATGGACTTCGATCGCCTAAAATTTTCCGTGCCATCAAATACGACCTAAGGAACCATAGTCACCGCCCCGCCATGATCGTTCCTCATTTATTGCGTTTTTCGGCAAAAAAACTAGAATTCCGCTCGATTACCATATTTTTGTGTGCTATTGCCCACGCCTTCCGAGTGGGCCGGGCCGCCGGACTCGGATCGCCTAAAAATTTTTTGGACCATCAATTTGGACCTAAGGAACCATAGTCACCGCCTCGCCATAATCTTTCCTCATTTTTTGCATTTTTTGGCCAAAAAACTAGAATTCCGCCCGATTCTCATATTTTTGTGTGCTATCGCCCACGCCTTCCGAGTAGGTCGGGCCCCCCGGAGCCGGATCGCCTAAAAATTTTCCGGACTATCAAATAGGACCTAAGGAACCATAGTCACCGCCCCTCCATGATCGTTCCTAGTCTTTTGCGTTTTTCAGCCAAAAAACTAGAATTCCGCGCGATTTCCATATTTTCGTGTGCTTTAGCCCACGCCTTCCAAAGGGTCCCGGGAACCCCGAACCCCGATCGCCTAAAACTTTTCCGGGCCATCAAATACGAACTAAGGAACCATAGTAACCACCCCGCCATTATCGTTCCTCATTTTTTGCATTTTTCGTCCAAACAACTAGAATTCCGCGCGATTCCCATATTTTTGTGTGTTATAGCCCACGCCTTCCGAGTGGTCCCGGGACCTCCTGACCCCTATCGCCTAAAATTTTTCCGAACTATCAAATACGACCTAATGAACCATAGTATCCGCCCCGCCATGATCGTTCCTCATTGTTTGCGTTTTTCGGCCAAACAACTAGAATTCCGCGCGATTCCCATATTTTTGTGTGTTATAGCCCACACCTTCCGAGTGGTCCCGGGACCTCCAGACCCCTATCGCCTAATATTTTTCCCGACTATCAAATAAGACCAAAGGAACCATAGTCACCGCCCTACCAAGGTCTTTCCACATTTTTTGCATGTTACTGAAATATACCTAGAATTTCGCCCGATTACCATATTTTGTGTGCTATACCCACGCATTCCGAGTGGTCCCAAGAGCCGCGGACCCCGATCGCCTAAAATTTTTCCGGGCAATCAAATACGACCTAAGGAATCATAGTATCCGCCCCGCCATGATCGTTCCTAGTCTTTTGCATTTTTCAGCCAAAAAACTAGAATTCCGCGCGATTTTCATATTTTCGTGTGCTTTAGCCCACGCCTTCCAAGGGGTCCCGGGAACCCCGAACCCCGATCGCCTAAAACTTTTCCGGGCCATCAAATACGACCTAAGGAACCATAGTAACCACCCCGCCATTATCGTTCCTCATTTTTTTTAGCATTTTTCGTCCAAACAACTAGAATTCCGCGCGATTCCCATATTTTTGTGTGTTATAGCCCACGCCTTCCGAGTGGTCCCGGGACCTCCTGACCCCTATCGCCTAAAATTTTTCCGAACTATCAAATACGACCTAATGAACCATAGTATCCGCCCCGCCATGATCGTTCCTCATTGTTTGCATTTTTCGGCCAAACAACTAGAATTCTGCGCGATTCCCATATTTTTGTGTGTTATAGCCCACACCTTCCGAGTGGTCCCGGGACCTCCGGACCCCTATCGCCTAATATTATTCCCGACTATCAAATAAGACCAAAGGAACCATAGTCACCGCCCTACCAAGATCTTTCCACATTTTTTGCATGTTACTGAAAAAGACCTAGAATTTCGCCCGATTACCATATTTTTGTGTGCTATACCCACGCATTCCGAGTGGTCCCAAGAGCCGCGGACCCCGATCGCCTAAAATTTTTCCGGGCAATCAAATACGACCTAAGGAACCATAGTATCCGCCCCGCCATGATCGTTCCTTATTTTTTGCGTTTTTCGGCCAAACAACTAGAATTCCGAGCGATTGCCATATTTTCGTGTGCTATAGCCCACGCCTTCCGAGTGGGCCGTGCCCCCCGCACTCGGATCACCTAAAAAGTTTTTGGGCCATCAAATAAGACCTAAGGAACCATATTCACCTTCCCGCCATGATCGTTTCTCATTTTTTGCATTTTTTGGCAAAACAACTAGAATTCCGCCCGATTCCCATATTTTCGTGTGCTATACCCACTCCTTACAAGTGGTCCCGGGTCTCCGGACCCCTATCGCCTAAAATTTTTCCGAACTATAAAATAAAACCTAAGGAACCATAGTCACCGCCCAGCCATGATCGTTCCTTAATTTTTGCGTTTTTCGGCCAAACAACTAGAATTTCGCGCGATTCCCATATTTTCGTGTGTTATAGCCCACACCTTCCGAGTGGTCCCGGGACCTCAGGACCCCTATCGCCTAAAATTTTTTCGGACTATCAAATACGACCTAAGGAACCATAGTCACCGCCCAGCCATGATCATTCCTCATTTGTTGCGTTTTTCGGCCAAATAACTAGAATTCCGCCCGATTACATATTTTTGTGTTCTATTGCCCACCCTTCCTAGTGGTTCCGGGACCCCCGGACCCCGATCGCCTAAAATTTTTTCGGGCCGTCAAATATGACCTAAGGAACCATAGTAACCGCCCCGCCATCATCGTTTCTCATTTTTGTATTTTTCGGCCAAAAAACTAGAATTACGCCCGATTCCCATATTTTCGTGTGCTATACCCACGCCTTCCAAGTGGTCCGGGGGGCCGCAGACTCCGATCGCCTAACATTTTTCCGTACTATCAAATACGACCTAAGGTACCATAGTCACCTCCCCACCATGATCATTCAAATGCTTTGCATTTTTCGGCCAAAAAACTATAATTCCGCGCGATTTGCATATTTTCGTGTGCTATGGCTTACGCCTTCCGAGTGGTCCCGGGAGTCGTGGACCCCGATCGCCTAAAATTTTCCGGGCCATCAAATACGACCTAAAGAACTATAGTCACCGCCCCGCCATGATCGTTCCTCATTTCTTGCGTTTTTCGGCCAAAAAACTAGAATTCCGCTCGATTACCATATTTTTGTGTGCTATTGCCCACGCCTTCCGAGTGGGCCGGGCCGCCAGACTCGGATCGCCTAAAAACATTTCGGGCCATCAATTAAGACCTAAGGAACCATAGTCACCGCCTCGCCATGTTCGTTCCTCACTTTTTGCAAATTTTGGCCAAAAAATGAGAATTCCGCCTGATTCCCATATTTTTGTGTGCTATCACCCACGCCTTCCGAGTGGGTCAGGGCCCTCGGAGCCGGATCGCCTAAAAATTTTCCGGACTATCAAATATGACCTAAGGAACCATAGTCACCGCCCCGCCATGATCGTTCCTAGTCTTTTGCGTTTTTCAGCTAAAAAACTAGAATTCCGCGCGATTTCTATATTTTCGTGTGCTTTAGCGCACGCCTTCAAAGGGGTGCCGGGAACCCCGAACCCCGATCACCTAAAAATTTTCTGGGCCATCAAATACGACCTAAGGAACCATAGTAACCACCCCGCCATGATCGTTCCTCATTTATAGCGTTTTTCGGCCAAAAAACTTGAATTCCGCTCGATTACCATATTTTTGTGTGCTATTGCCCATGCCTTCCGAGTGGGCCAGGGCGCCGGACTCGGATCGCCAAAAAAATTTTCGGGCCATCAATTACGACCTAAGGAACCGTAGTCACCGTCTCGCCATGATCGTTCCTTATATTTTGCATTTTTGGCCAAAAAACTAGAATTCCGCTCGATTACCATATTTTTGTGTGCTATTGCCCACGCCTTCCGACTGGGCCGGGCCGCCGAACTCGGATCGCCTAAAAAAATTTCGGGCCATCAATTAGGACCTAAGGAACCATAGTCACCGCCTCGCCATGATCGTTCCTCATTTTTTGCATTTTTTGGCCAAAAAACTAGAATTCCGCCCGATTCCCATAATTTTGTGTGCTATCGCCCACGCCTTCCGAGTGGGTCGGGCCCCCCGGAGCCGGATCGCCTAAAATTTTTTCAGACTATCAAATACGACCTAAGGAACCATAGTCACCACCCCGCCATGATTGTTCCTAGTCTTTTGCGTTTTTCAGCAAAAAATCCTAGAATTCCGCGCGATTTCCATATTTTCGTGTGCTTTAGCCCACGCCTTCCAAGGGGTCCCGGGAACCCCGAACCCCGATCGCCTAAAAATTTTCTGGGCCATCAATTACGACTTAAGGAACCATAGTAACCACCCCACCATGATCGTTCCTCATTTTTTGCGTTTTTCGGCCAAACAACTAGAATTTCGCCCGATTCCCATATTTTCGTGTGCTATACCCACGCATTCCGAGTGGTCCCAAGAGACGCGGACCCCGATCGCCTAAAACTTTTCCGGACTATCTACTACGACCTAAGGAACCATAGTATCCGCCCCCCCATGTTCGTTCCTCATTTTTTTGCGTTTTTCGGCCAAACAACTAGAATTCCGCGCGATTCCCATATTTTTGTGTGTTATAGCCCACGCCTTCCGAGTGGTCCCGGGACCTCCGGACCCCTATCGCCTAATATTTTTCCGGACTATCAAATAAGACCAAAGGAACCATAGTCACCGCCCTGCCAAGATCTTTCCACATATTTTGCATGTTACTGAAAAAGACCTAGAATTTCGCCCGATTCCCATATTTTCATGTGCTATACCCACGCATTCCGAGTGGTCCCAAGAGCCGCGGACCTCGATCGCCTAAAAATTTTCCGGGCAATCAAATACGACATAAGGAACCATATTATCTGCCCTGCCATGATCTTTCCTTATTTTTTGCGTTTTTCGGCCAAACAACTAGAATTTCACGCGATTTCCATATTTTTGTGTGTTATAGCCCACGCCTTCCGAGGGGTCCTGGGACCTCCGGACCCCGATCGCCTAAAAATTTTCCTGACTATCAAATAATACCAAAGGAACCATAGTCACCGCCCTGCCAAGATCTTTCCACATTTTTTGCATGTTACTGAAAAAGACCTAGAATTTCGCCCGATTCCCATATTTTCGTGTGCTATACCCACGCATTCCGAGTGGTCCCAAGATACGCGGACCCCTATCGCCTAAAATTTTTCCGGACTATCAAATAAGACCTAAGGAACTATAGTCACCGCCCAGCCATGATCGTTCCTAGTTTTTTCCGTTTTTCGGCCAAAAAACTAGAATTCTGCGCGATTCCCATATTTTCGTGTCCTATAGCCCACGCCTTCCAAGTGAACCCGGGAACTCCGGACCCCTATCGCCTAAATTTTTTCCGGACTATCAAATACGACCTAAGGAACCATAGTCACCGCCCAGCCATGATCATTCCTCATTTGTTGCGTTTTTCGGCCAAAAAACTAGAATTCCGCCCGATTACAATATTTTTGTGTGCTATTGCCCACCCTTCCAAGTGGTTCCGGGACCCCCGGACCCCGATCGCCTAAAAAATTTTTGGGCCGTCAAATACGACCTAAGGAACCATTGTAACCGCCACGCGATCATCGTTTCTCATTTTTTGCATTTTTCAGCCAAAAATCTAGAATTACGCCCGATTCCCATATTTTCGTGTGCTATACCCACGCCTTCCAAGTGGTCCGGGGAGCCGCGGACCCCGATCGCCCAAAATTTTTCCGGACTATCAAATACGACCTAAGGTACCATAGTCACCGCCCCACCATGATCGTTCCAAATGCTTTGCATTTTTCAGCCAAAAAACTAGAACTCCGCGCGATTTGCATATTTTCGTGTGCTATAGCATACGCCTTCCGGGTGGTCCCGGGAGCCGTGGACCCCGATCGCCTAAAATTTTCCGGGCCATCAAATATGACCTAAGGAACCATAGTCACCGCCCCGCTATGATCGTTCCTCATTAATTGCATTTTTCAACCAAAAAGCTAGAATTACGCTCGATTACCATATTTTTGTGTGCCCCACGCCTTCCGAGTGGGCCGGGCCGCCGGACTCGGATCGCCTAAAAAATTTCCGGACTATCAAATACGACCTAAGGAACGATAGTCACCGCCCCGCCATGATTGTTCCTAGTCTTTTGCGTTTTTCAGCCAAAAACTAGAATTTTGCGCGATTTCCATATTTTCGTGTGCTTTAGCCCACGCCTTCAAAGGGGTCCCGGGAACCCCGAACCCCGATCGTCTAAAAATTTTCCGGGCTATCAAATAAGACCAAAGGAACCATAGTCACCGCCCTGCCAAGATCTTTCCACATTTTTTGCATGTTACTGAAAAAGACCTAGAATTTCGCCCGATTCCCATATTTTCGTGTGCTATACCCACGCATTCCGAGTGGTCCCAAGAGCCGCGGACCCCGATCGCCTAAAATTTTTCCGGGCAATCAAATACGACCTAAGGAACCATATTATCCGCCCTGCCATGATCGTTCCTTATTGTTTGCGTTTTTCGGCCAAACAACTAGAATTCCGCGCGATTCTCATATTTTTGTAGCCCACGCCTTCCGAGTGGTCCCGGGACCTCCTGACCCCTATCGCCTAAAACTTTTCCGGACTATCAAATACGACCTAAGGAACCATAGTATCCGCCCCGCCATGTTCGTTCCTCATTTTTTGTGTTTTTCGGCCAGACAACTAGAATTCGGCGCGATTCCCATATTTTTGTGTGTTATAGCCCACGCCTTACGAGTGGTCCCGGGACCTCCGGACCCCTATCGCCTAATATTTTTTCGGACTATCAAATAAGACCAAAGGAACCATAGTCACCGCCCTGCCAAGATCTTTCCACATTTTTTGCATGTTACTGAAAAAGACCTAGAATTTCGCCCGATTCTCATATTTTCGTGTGCTATACCCACGCATTCCGAGTGGTCCCAAGAGCCGCGGACCCCGATGGCCTAAAATTTTTCCGGGCAATCAAATACGACCTACGGAACAATATTATCTGCCCTGCCATGATCGTTCCTTATTTTTTGCGTTTTTCGGCCAAACAAGTAGAATTCCGCACGATTCCCATATTTTTGTGTGTTATAGCCCACGCCTTCCGAGGGTTCCCGGGACCTCCGGACCCCGATCGCCTAAAAATTTTCCGGACTATCAAATACGACCTAAGGAACCATAGTATCCGCCCCGCCATGATCGTTCCTCATTTTTTGCGTTTTTCGGCCAAACAACTAGAATTTCGCCCGATTCCCATATTTTCGTGTGCTATACCCACGCATTCCGAGTGGTCCCAAGAGACGCAGACCCCTATCGCCTAAAATTTTTCCGGACTATCAAATAAGACCTAAGGAACCATAGTCACCGCCCAGCCATGATCGTTCCTAGTTTTTTCCATTTTTCGGCCAAAAAACTAGAATTCCGCGCGATTCCCATATTTTCGTGTCCTATAGCCCACGCCTTCCAAGTCAACCCGGGAACTCCGGACCCCTATCGCCTAAAATTTTTCCGGACTATCAAATACGACCTAAGGAACCATAGTCACCGCCCAGCGATGATCATTCCTCATTTGTTGCATTTTTCGGCCAAAAAACTAGAATTCCGCCCGATTACAATATTTTTGTGTGCTATTGCCCACCCTTCCAAGTGGTTCCGGGACCCCCGGACCCCGATCGCCTAAAATTTTTCCGGGCCGTCAAATACGACCTAAGGAACCATAGTAACCGCCCCGCGATCATCGTTTCTCATTTTTTGCATTTTTCGGCCAAAAAACTAGAATTACGCCCGATTCCCATATTTTCGTGTGCTATACCCACGCCTTCCAAGTGGTCCGTGGGGTCGCGGACCCCGATCGCCTAAAATATTTCCGGACTATCAAATACGACCTAAGGTACCATAGTCACTGCCCCACCATGATCGTTCCAAATGCTTTATATTTTTCGGCCAAAAAACTAGAACTCCGGGCGATTTGCATATTTTCGTGTGCTATTGCTTACGCCTTCCGAGTGGTCCCGGGAGCCATGGACCCCGATCGTCTAAAATTTTCCGGGCCATCAAATACGACCTAAGGAACCATAGTCACCGCCCCGCCATGATCGATCCTCAATAAGTGCATTTTCCGGCCAAAAAACTAGAATTCCGCTCGATTACCATATTTTTGTGTGCTATTGCCCACGCCTTCCGAGTGGGCCAGGCCGCCGGACTCGGATCGCCAAAAAAATTTTCGGGCCATCAATTACGACCTAAGGAACATAGTCACCGTCTCGCCATGATCGTTCCTCATGTTTTGCATTTTTGGCCAAAAAACTAGAATTCCGCCCTATTACCATATTTTTGTGTGCTATTGCCCACGCCTTCCGAGTGGTCCCTGGACCTCCGGACCCCTATCGCCTAATATTTTTCCGGACTATCAAATAAGACCAAAGGAACCATAGTCACCGCCGTGCCAAGATCTTTCCACAGTTTTTGCATGTTACTGAAAAAGACCTAGAATTTTGCCCGATTCCCATATTTTCGTGTGCTATACCCACGCATTCCGAGTGGTCCCAAGAGCCGCGGACCCCGATCGCTTAAAATTTTTCCGGGCAATCAAATACGACCTAAGGAACCATATTATCTGCCCTGCCATGATCATTCCTTATTTTTTTCATTTTTCGGCCAAAAAACTAGAATTCCGCGCGATTCCCATATTTTTGTATGTTATAGCCCACGCCTTCCGAGGGTTCCCGGGACCTCCGGACCCCGATCGCCTAAAAATTTTTTAGACTATCAAATACGACCTAAGGAACCATAGTATCCGCCCCGCCATGATCGTTCCTCATTTTTTGCGTTTTTCGGCCAAACAACTAGAATTTCGCCCGATTCCCATATTTTCGTGCGCTATACCCACGCATTCCGAGTGGTCCCAAGAGACGCGGACCTCTATCGCCTAAAATTTTTCTGGACTATCAAATAAGACCTAAGGAACCATAGTCACCGCCCAGCCATGTTCGTTCCTACTTTGTTCCGTTTTTCGGCCAAAAAACTAGAATTCCGTGCGATTCCCATATTTTCGTGTCCTATAGCCCACGCCTTCCAAGTCAACCCGGGAACTCCGGACCCCTATCGCCTAAAATTTTTCCGGACTATCAAATACGACCTAAGGAACCATAGTCACCGCCCAACCATGATCAATCCTCATTTCTTGCATTTTTCGGCCAAACAACTAGAATTCCACGCGATTCCCATATTTTTGTGTGTTATAGCCCACGCCTTCCGAGTGGTCCCGGGACCTCCTGACCCCTATCGCCTAAAACTTTTCCGGACTATCAAATACGACCTAAGGAACCATAGTATCCGCCCCGCCATGATCGTTCCTCATTTTTTGCGTTTTTCGGCCAAATAACTTAAATTCCGCGCGATTCCCATATTTTTGTGTGTTATAGCCCACGCCTTCCGAGTGGTCCCGGGACCTCCGGACCCCTATCGCCTAATATTTTTCCGGACTATCAAATAAGACCAAAGGAACCATAGTCACCGCCCTGCCAAGATCTTTCCACAGTTTTTGCATGTTACTGAAAAAGACCTAGAATTTTGCCCGATTCCCATATTTTCGTGTGCTATACCCACGCATTCCGAGTGGTCCCAAGAGCCGCTGACCCCGATCGCCTAAAATTTTTCCGGGCAATCAAATACGACCTAAGGAACCATATTATCCGCCCTGCCATGATCGTTCCTTATTTTTTGCGTTTTTCGGCCAAACAACTAGAATTCCGCGCGATTCCCATATTTTTGTGTGTTGTAGCCTACGCCTTCCGAGGGTTCCCGGGACCTCCGGACCCCGATCGCCTAAAAATTTTCCAGACTATCAAATAAGACCAAAGGAACCACAGTCACCGTCTTGCCAAGATCTTTCCACATTTTTTGCATGTTACTGAAAAAGACCTAGATTTTCTCCTGATTCCCATATTTTCGTGTGCTATACCCACGCATTCCGAATGGTCCCAAGAGACGCGGACCCCTATCGCCTAAAATTTTTCCGGACTATCAAATAAGACCTAAGGAACCATAGTCACCGTCCAGCCATGATCGTTCCTAGTTTTTTCCGTTTTTCGGCCAAAAAACTAGAATTCCGCGCGATTTCCATATTTTCGTGTCCTATAGCCCACGCCGTCCAAGTGAACCCGGGAACTCCAGACCCCTATCGCCAAAAATTTTTCCGGGCCATCAAATACGACTTAAGGAACGATAGTAACCGCCCCGTGATCATCGTTTCGCATTTTTTGCATTTTTCGGCCAAAAAACTAGAATTACGCCCGATTCCCATATTTTCGTGTGCTATACCCACGCCTTCCAAGTGGTCCGGGGAGCCGCGGACCCCGATCGCCTAAAATTTTTCCGGGCCATCAAATACAACCTAAGGAACCATAGTTACCGTCTCGCCATGATCTTTCCTCATTTATTGCATTTTTCGGCCAAAAAGCTAGAATTCTGCTCGATTACCATATTTTTGTGTGCCCCACGCCTTCCGAGTGGGCCGGGCCGCCAGACTCGGATCGCCTAAAAATTTTTCGGGCCATCAATTAGGACCTAAGGAACCATAGTCACCGCCTTGCCATGATCATTTCTCGTATTTTGCATTTTTGGCCAAAAAACTAGAATTCCGCCCGATTCCCATATTTTTGTGTGCTATCGCCCACGCCTTCCGAGTGGGTCGGGCCCCCCGGAGCAGGATCGCCTAAAATTTTTTCGGACTATCAAATATGACCTAAGGAACCATAGTCACCGCCCCGCCTTGATCGTTCCTAGTCTTTTGCATTTTTTAGCAAAAAAACTAGAATTCCGCGCGATTTCCATATTTTCGTGTGCTTTAGCCCACCCCTTCAAAGGTGTCCCGGGAACCCCGAACCCCGAACCCCGATCGTCTAAAAATTTTTCGGGCAAACAAATACGACCTAAGGAACCATAATAACCACCCCGCCATAATCGTTCCTCATTTTTTGCATTTTTCGGCCAAACAACTAGAATTCCGCGCGATTCCCATATTTTTGTGTGTTATAGCCCACGCCTTCCGAGTGGTCCCGGGACCTCCTGACCCCTATCGCCTAAAATTTTTCCGGACTATCAAATACGACCTAAGGAACCATAGTATCTGCCCCGCCATGATCGTTCCTCATTTTTTGCATTTTTCGGCCAAACAACAAGAATTCCGCGCGATTCCCATATTTTTGTGTGTTATAGCCCACGCCTTCCGAGTGGTCCCGGGACCTCCGGACCCCTATCGCCTAATATTTTTCCGGACTATCAAATAAGACCAAAGGAACCATAGTCACCGCCCTGCCAAGATCTTTCCACATCTTTTGCATGTTACTGAAAAAGAACTAGAATTTCGCCCGATTCCCATATTTTCGTGTGCTATACCCACGCCTTCCAAGTGAACCCGGGAACTCCGGACCCCTATCGCCTAAAATTTTTCCGGACTATCAAATACGACCTAAGGAACCATAGTCACCTCCCAACCATGATCATTCCTCATTTGTTGCATTTTTCGGCCAAAAAACTAGAATTCCGCCCGATTACAATATTTTTGTGTGATATTGCCCACGCCTTCCGAGTGGGCCGGGCCGCCTGACTCGGATCGCCTAAAAAATTTTCGGGCCATCAATTAGGACCTAAGGAACTATAGTCACCGCCTCGCCATGATCGTTTATCATTTTTTGCATTTTTTGGCCAAAAAACTAGAATTCCTCCCGATTCCCATATTTTTGTGTGCTATCGCCCACGCCTTCCGAGTGGGTCGGGCCCCCCGGAGCCGGATCGCCTAAAAATTTTCCGGACTATCAAATACGACCTAAGGTACCATAGTCACCGCCCCGCCATGATCGTTCCAAATGCTTTGCATTTTTCGGCCAAAAAACTAGAACTCCGCGCGATTTGCATATTTTTGTGTGCTATAGCTTACGCCTTCCGAGTGGTCCCGGGAGCCGTGGACCCCGATCGCCTAAAATTTCCGAGCCATCAAATACGACCAAAGGAACCATAGTCACCGCCCCGCCATGATCGTTCCTCATTTATTGCGTTTTTCGGCCAAAAACTAGAATTCCGCTTGATTACCATATTTTTGTGTGCCCCATGCCTTCCGAGTGGGCCGGGCCGCCGGATTCCGATCGCCTAAAAAATTTTCGGGCCATCAATTAGGACCTAAGGAACCATAGTCACCGCCTCGCCATGATCGTTCCTCATTCTTTTGCATTTTTTGGCCAAAAAACTAGAATTCCGCCCGATTCCCATATTTTTGTGTGCAATCGCCCACGCTTTCCGAGTGGGTCGGGCCCCACGGAGCCGGATCGCCTAAAAATTTTCCGGACTATCAAATACGACCTAAGGAACCATAGTCACCGCCCCGCCATGATACTTCCTAGTCTTTTGCGTTTTTCAGCCAAAAAACTAGAATTCCGCGCGATTTCCATATTTTCGTGTGCTTTAGCCCACGCCTTCCAAGGGGTCCCGGGAACCCCGAACCCCGATCGCCTAAAAATTTTCCGGGCCATCAAATATGACCTAAGGAACCATAGTAACCACCCCGCCATGATCGTTCCTTATCTTTTGCGTTTTTCGGCCAAACAACTAGAATTCCGCGCGATTCCCATATTTTTGTGTGTTATAGCCCACGCCTTCCAAGGTCTCCCGGGAACCCCGAACCCCGATCGCCTAAAAAATTTTTGGGCCATCAAATACGACCTAAGGAACCATAGTAACCACCCCGCCATGATCGTTCCTCATATTCTGCGTTTTTCGGCGAAACAACTAGAATTCCGCGCGATTCCCATATTTTTGTGTGTTATAGCCCACGCCTTCCGAGTGGTCCCAGGACCTCCGGACCCCTATCACCTAAAATTTTTCCGGACTATCAAATACGACCTAAGGAACCATAGTATCCGATCCGCCATGATCGTTCTTCATTTTTTGCGTTTTTCGGCCAAACAACTAGAATTCCGCGCGATTCCCATATTTTTGTGTGTTATAGCCCACGCCTTCCGTGTGGTTCCGGGACCTCCGGACCCCTATCGCCTAATATATTTACGGACTATCAAATAAGACCAAAGGAACCATAGTCACCGCCCAGCCATGATCATTCCTCATTTGTTGCGTTTTTCGGCCAAAAACTAGAATTCCGCCCGATTACAATATTTTTGTGTGCTATTGCCCACCCTTCCAAGTGGTTCCGGGGCCCCCGGACCCCGATCGCCTAAAACTTTTCCGGGCCATCAAATACGACCTAAGGAACCATAGTAACCGCCCCGCCATCATCGTTTCTCATTTTTTGCATTTTTCGGCCAAAAAACTAGAATTACGCCCGATTCCCATATTTTCGTGTGCTACGCCTTCCAAGTGGTCCGAGGAGCCGCGGACCCCGATCGCCTAAAACTTTTCCGGACTATCAAATAAGACCAAAGGAACCATAGTCACCGCCCTGCCATGATGATTCCTCATTTGTTGCATTTTTCGGCCAAAAAACTAGAATTCCGCCCGATTACAATATTTTTGTGTGCTATTGCCCACCCTTCCAAGTGGTTCCGGGACCCCCGGACCCCGATCGCCTAAAATTTTTTCGGGCCGTCAAATACGAACTAAGGAACCATAGTAACCTCCCCGCCATCATCGTTTCTCATTTTTTGCGTTTTTCGGCCAAACAACTAGAATTCCGCGCGATTCCCATATTTTTTTGTGTTATAGCCCACGCCTTCCGAGTGGTCCCGGGACCTCCGGACCCCTATCGCCTAATATTTTTCCAGATTATCAAATAAGACCAAAGGAACCATATTCACCGCCCTGCCAAGATCTTTCCACATTTTTTGCATGTTACTGAAAAAGACCTAGAATTTTGCCCGACTCCCATATTTTCGTGTGCTATACCCACGCATTCCGAGTTATCCCAAGAGCCGCGTACCCCGATCGCCTAAAATTTTTCCGGGCAATCAAATACGACCTAAGGAACCATAGTATCCGCCCCGCCATGATCGTTTCTTATTTTTTGCGTTTTACGGCCAAACAACTAGAATTCCGCGCGATTCCCATATTTTGGTGTGTTATAGCCCACACCTTCCGAGTGGTCCCGGGACCTCCGGACCCCTATCGCCTAAAATTTTTCCGGACTATCAAATACGACCTAAGGAACCATAGTATCCGCCCCGCCATGATCGTTCCTCATTTTTTGCGTTTTTCGGCCAAACAACTAGGATTCCGCGCCATCCCATATTTTTGTGTGTTATAGCCCACGCCTTCCGAGTGGTCCCGGGTCTCCGGACCCCTATCGCCTAAAATTTTTCCGGACTATCTAATAAGACCTAAGGAACCATAGACACCGCCCAGCCATGATCGTTCCTAGTTTTTTCCGTTTTTCGGCCAAAAAACTAGAATTCCGCTCGATTCCCATATTTTCGTGTCCTATAGCCCACGCCTTCCAAGTGAACCCGGGAACTCCGAACCCCTATCGCCTAAAAATTTTCTGGACTATCAAATACGACCTAAGGAACCATAGTCACCACCCAGCCATGATCATTCCTCATTTGTTGCATTTTTCGGCCAAAAAACTAGAATTCCGCCCGATTACAATATTTTTGTGTGCTATTGCCCACCCTTCCAAGTGGTTCAGGGACCCCCGGACCCCGATCGCCTAAAATTTTTCCGGGCCGTCAAATACGACCTAAGGAACCATAGTAACCGCCACGCATTCATCGTTTCTCATTTTTGTGCATTTTTCGGCCAAAAAACTAGAATTACGCCCGATTGCCAAATTTTCGTGTGCTATACCCACTCCTTCCAAGTGGACCGGGGAGCCGCGGGCCCCGATCGCCTAAAATTTTTTCGGACTATCAAATACGACCTAAGGTACCATAGTCACCGCCCCACCATGATCGTTCCAAATGCTTTGCATTTTTCGGCCAAAAAACTAGAACTCCGCGCGATTTGCATATTTTCGTGTGCTATAGCTTACGCCTTCCGAGTGGTCCTGGGAGTCGTGGACCCCGATCGCCTAAAATTTTCCGAGCCATCAAATACGACCTAAGGAACCATAGTCACCGCCCCGCCATGATCGTTCCTCATTTATTGCATTTTTCGGCCAAAAAACTAGAATTCCGCTCGATTACCATATTTTGTGTGCCCCACGCCTTCCGAGTGGGCCGGGCCGCCGGACTCGGATCGCCTAAAAATTTTTAGGGCCATCAATTACGACCTAAGGAACCATAGTCACCGCCTCGCCAAGATCGTTCCTCATTTATTTGCATTGTTTGGCCAAAAAACTAGAATTCCGCCCGATTGCCATATTTTTGTGTGCATCCCCCACGCCTTCCGAGTGGGTCGGGCCCCCCGGAGCTGGATCGCCTAAAAATTTTTCGGACTATCAAATACGACCTACTGAAACATAGTCACCGCCCCTCCATGATCCTTCCTAGTCTTTTGCATTTTTCAGCCAAAAAACTAGAATTCCGCGTGATTTCCATATTTTCGTGTGCTTTAGCCCATGCCTTCCAAGGGGTCCCGGGAACCCCGAACCCCGATCGCCTAAAAATTTTCCGGGCCATCAAATACGACCTAAGGAACCATAGTAACCACCCCTGCCATGATCGTTCCTCATTTTTTGCATTTTTCGGCCAAACAACTAGAATTCCGCGCCATTCCTATATTTTTGTGTGTTATAGCTTACGCCTTCCGAGTGGTCCCGGGAGCCGTGGACCCTGATCGCCTAAAATTTTCTGGGCCATCAAATACGACCTAAGGAACCATAGTCACCGCCCAGCCATGATCGTTCCTCATTTATTGCGTTTTTCGGCCAAAAAACTAGAATTCCGCTCGATTACCATATTTTTGTGTGCCCCACGCCTTCCGAGTGGGCCGGGCCGCCGGACTCGGATCGCCTAAAAAATTTTCGGGCCATCAATTAGGACCTAAGGAACCATAGTCACTGCCTCGCCAAGATCGTTACTCATTTTTTTGCATTTTTTGGCCAAAAAACTAGAATTCCGCCCGATTTCCATATTTTTGTGTGCTATCCCCCACGCCTTCCGAGTGGGTCGGGACCCCCGGAGCCGGATCTCCTAAAAATTTTCCGGACTATCAAATACGACCTAAGGCACCATAGTCGGAATTATAGTTTTTTGGCCAGAAAATGCAAAAAATGAGGAACGATCATGGCGAGGTGGTGACTATGGTTCCTTAGGTCTTAATTGATGGCCCGGAAATTTTTTAGGCGATCCGAGACCGGCGGCCTGGCCCACTCGGAAGGCGTGGGCAATAGCACACAAAAATATGGTAATCGAGAGGAAATCTAGTTTTTTGGCCGAAAAACGCAATAAATGAGGAACGATCGTGGCGGGGCGGTGACTATGGTTCCTTAGGTCATATTTGATGGCCCGGAAAAATATTAGGCGATAGGGGTCCGGAGGTCCCGGGACCACTCGAAAGGCGTGGGCTATAACACACAAAAATATGGGAATCGCGCGGAATTCTAGTTGTTTTGCCAAAAACGCAAAAAATGAGGAACGATCATTGCGGGGCGGATACTATGGTTCCTTAGATCGTATTTGAAAGTCCGGAAAAATTTTAGGCGATAGGGGTCAGGAGGTCCCGGGACCACTCGGAAGGCGTGGGCTATAACACACAAAAATATGGGAATCGCGCGGAATTCTAGTTGTTTGGCCGAAAAACGCAAAAAATGAGGAACGATCATGGCGGGGTGGTTACTATGTTTCCTTAGGTCGTATTTGATGGCCCGGACAATTTTTAGGCGATCGGGGTTCGAGGTTCCCGGGACCCCTTGGAAGGCGTGGGCTAAAGCACACGAAAATATGGAAATCGCGCGAAATTCTAGTTTTTTGGTTGAAAAATGCAAAAGACTAGGAACGATCATGGCGGGGCGGTGACTATGGTTCCTTAGGTCATATTTAATAGTCCGGAAAATATTTAGGCGATCCGGCTCCGGGGGCCCGACCCACTCGGAAGGCGTGGGCGATAGCACACAAAAATATGGGAATCGGGCGAAATTCTAGTTTTTTGGCCAAAAAATGCAAAAAATTAGGAACGATCATGGCGAGATGGTGACTATTGTTCCTTAGGTCTAAATTGATGGCCCAAAAAATTTTTAGGCGATCCGAGTCCAGCGGCCCGGCCCACTCGGAAGGCGTGGGCAATAGCACACAAAAATATGGAATTCGAGAGGAATTCTTGTTTTTTGGCTGAAAAACGCAATAAATGAGGAACGATGATGGCGGGGCGGTGACTATGGTTCCTTAGGTTGTATTTGATGGCCCGGAAAATTTTAGGCGATCGGGGTCCACGGCTCCCAGGACCACTCGGAAGGCGTAAGCTATAGCACACGAAAATATGCAAATCGCGCGGAGTTCTAGTTTTTTGGCCGAAAAATGCAAAGCATTTGGAACGATCATGGTGGGGCAGTGACTATGGTACCTTAGGTCGTATTTGATAGTCCGGAAAAATTTTAGGCGATCGGGGTCCGCGGCTCCCCGGACCATTTGGAAGGCGTGGATATAGCACACGAAAATATGGGAATCGGGCGTAATTCTAGTTTTTTGGCCGAAAAATGCAAAAAATGAGAAACGATGATGGCGGGGCGGTTACTATGGTTCCTTAGGTCGTATTTGACGGCCCGAAAAAATTTTAGGCGATCGGGGTCCGGGGGTCCCGGAACCACTTGGAAGGGTGGGCAATAGCACACAAAAATATTGTAATCGGGCGGAATTCTAGTTTTTTGGCAAAAAAACGTAACAAATGAGGAATGATCATGGCTGGGCGGTGACTATGGTTCCTTAGGTCGTATTTGATAGTCTGGAAAAATTTTAGGCGATAGGGGTCTGGAGTTCCCGGGTTCACTTGGAAGGCGTGGGCTATAGGACACGAAAATATGGGAATCGCGCGGAATTCTAGTTTTTTGGCCGAAAAACAGAAAAAACAAAGAACGATCATGGCTGGGTGGTGACTATGGTTCCTTAGGTCTTATTTGGTAGTCCGGAAAAAATTTAGGCGATAGGGGTCCGGAGACCCGGGACCACTCGGAAGGCGTGGGCTATAACACACAAAAATATGGGATCGCGCGGAATTCTAGTTGTTTGGCCGAAAATGCAAAAAATGAGGAACGATCATGGCGGGGCGGATACTATGGTTCCTTAGGTCGTATTTGATAGTCCGGAAAAATTTTAGGCGATAGGGGTCCGGAGGTCCCGGGACCACTCGGAAGGTGTGGGCTATAACACAAAAATATGGGAATCGCGTGTAATTCTAGTTGTTTGTCCGAAAAACGCAAAAAATAAGGAATGATCATGGCGGGGAGGATACTATGGTTCCTTAGGTCGTATTTGATTGCCCGAAAAATTTTTAGGCGATCGGGGTCCGCGGCTCTTGGGACCACTCGGAAAGCGTGGGCAATAGCACACAAAAATATGGTAATCGAGCGGAATTCTATTTTTGGGCCGAAAAACGCAATAAATGAGGAACGATCATGGCGGGGCGGTGACTATGGTTCCTTACGTCTTATTTGATAGTCCGGAAAAATATTAGGCGATAGGGGTCCGGAGGTCCCGGGACCACTCGGAAGGCGTGGGCTATAACACACAAAAATATGGGATCGCGCGGAATTCAAGTTGTTTGGCCGAAAACGCAAAAAATGAGGAACGATCATGGCAGGGCGGATACTATGGTTCCTTAGGTCGTATTTGATAGTCCAGAAAATTTTTAGGCGATATGGGTCCGAAGGTCCCGGGACCACTCGGAAGGTGTGGGCTATAACACAAAAATATGGGAATCGCGTGTAATTCTAGTTGTTTGGCCGAAAAATGCAAAAAATAAGGAACGATCATAGCCGGGCGGATACTATGGTTCCTTAGGTCGTATTTGATTGCCCGAAAAATTTTTAGGCGATCGGTTTCCGCGGCTCTTGGGAACACTAGGAAGGCGTGGGCAATAGCACACTAAAATATGGTAATCGAGCGGAATTCTAGTTTTTTGGCCGAAAAACGCAATAAATGAGGAACTATCATGGCGGGCGGTGACTATGATTCCTTAGGTCTTATTTGATAGTCCGGAAAAATATTAGGCGATAGGGGTCCGGAGGTCCCGGGACCACTCGGAAGGCGTGGACTTTAACACACAAAAATATGGGAATCGCGCGAAATTCTAATTGTTTGGCCGAAAAATGCAAAAAATGAGGAGCGATCATGGTAGGGCGGATACTATGGTTCCTTAGGTCATATTTGATAGTCCGGAAAAATTTTAGGCGATAGGGGTCAGGAGGTCCCGGGACCACTCGGAAGGCGTGGGCTATAACACACAAAAATATGGGAATCGTGCAGAATTCTAGTTGTTTGGCCGAAAAACGCAAAAAATGAGGAACGATCATGGCGAGGTGGTTACTATGGTTCCTTAGAGCGTATTTGATGGCCCGGAAAATTTTTAGGCGATCGGGGTTCGGGGTTCCCGGGACCCCTTGGAAGGCGTGGGCTAAAGCACACGAAAAATATGGAAATCGCGCGAAATTCTAGTTTTTTGGCTGAAAAATGCAAAAGACTAGGAACGATCATGGCGGGGCGGTGACTATGGTTCCTTAGGTCGTATTTGATAGTCCGAAAAATTTTTATACGATCCATCTCCGGGGGGCCCGACCCACTCGGAAGGCGTGGGCGATAGCACACAAAAATATGACAATCGGGCAGAATTATAGTTTATTGTCCAAAAAATGCAAAAAATGAGAAACGATCATGGCGAGGCGGTGACTATGGTTCCTTAGGTCCTAATTGATGGCCCAAAAATTTTTTAGGCGATCCGAGTCCGGCGGTCCGGCCCACTCGGAAGGCGTGGGCAATAGCACACAAAAATATGGTAATTGAGCGGAATTCTAGTTTTTTTGCCGAAAAATGCAATAAATGAGGAACGATCATGGCGGGGCGGTGACTATGCTTCCTTAGGTCATATTTGATGGCCCGGAAAATTTTAGGCGATCGGGGTCCACGGCTCCCGGGACCACTCGGAAGGCGTAAGCTATAGCACACGAAAATAAGCAAATCGCGCGGAGTTCTAGTTTTTTGGCCGAAAAATGCAAAGCATTTGGAACGATCATGATGGGGCGGTGACTATGGTACCTTAGGTCGTATTTGATAGTCCAGAAAAATTTTAGGCGATCGGGGTCCGCGGCTCCCCGGACCACTTGGAAGGCGTGGGTATAGCACACGAAAATATGGGAATCGGGCGTAATTCTAGTTTTTTGGCCGAAAAAAGCAAAAAATAAGAAACGATGATGGCGGGGCGGTTACTATGGTTCCTTAGGTCGTATTTGACGGCCTGGAAAATTTTTAGGCGATCGGGGTCCGAAGTTCCCGGAACCATTGGGAAGGGTGGGCAATAGCACACAAAAATATTGTAATCGGGCGGAATTCTAGATTTTTGGCCAAAAAACGCAACAAATGAGGAATGATCATGGCTGGGCGGTGACTATGGTTCCTTAGGTCGTATTTGATAGTCCGGAAAAATTTTAGGCGATAGGGGTCCTGAGGTCCCGGGACCACTCGGAAGGTGTGGGCTATAACACACAAAAATATGGGAATCGCGCGGAATTCTAGTTGTTTGGCCGAAAAACACAAAAAATGAGGAACGATCATGGCGGGGTGGTTACTATGGTTCCTTAGGTCGTATTTGATGGCCCGGACAATTTTTAGGCGATCAGGGTTCGGGGTTCTCGGGACCCCTTGGAAGACGTGGGCTAAAGCACACGAAAATATGGAAATCGCGCGAAATTCTAGTTTTTTGGCTGAAAAACGCAAAAGACTAGGAACGATCATGGAGGGGCGGTGACTATGGTTCCTTAGGTCGTATTTGATAGTCCGAAAAATTTTTTAGGCGATCCGGCTCCGGGGGCCCGACCCACTCGAAAAGCGTGGGCGATAGCACACAAAAATATGGGAATCAGGCGAAATTCTAGTTTTTTGGCCAAAAAATTCAAAAAATGAGGAACGATCATGGCGAGATGGTGACTATGGTTCCTTAGGTCTTAATTGATGGCCCGAAAATTTTTTAGGCGATCCGAGTCCAGCGGCCCGGCCCACTCGGAAGGCGTGGGCAATAGCACACAAAAATATGGAATTCGAGCGGAATTCTTGTTTTTTGGCCGAAAAACGCAATAAATGAGGAACGATGATGGCGGGGCGGTGACTATGGTTCCTTAGGTTGTATTTGATGGCCCGGAAAATTTTAGGCGATCGGGGTCCACGGCTCCCGGGACCACTCGGAAGGCGTAAGCTATAGCACACGAAAATATGCAAATCGCGCGGAGTTCTAGTTTTTTGGCCGAAAAATGCAAAGCATTTGGAACGATCATGGTGGGGCGGTGACTATGGTACCTTAGGTCGTATTTGATAGTCCGGAAAAATTTTAGGCGATCGGGGTCCGCGGCTCCCCGGACCACTTGGAAGGCGTTGATATAGCACACGAAAATATGGGAATCGGGCGTAATTCTAGTTTTTTGGCCGAAAAATGCAAAAAATGAGAAACGATGATGGCGGGGCAGTTACTATGGTTCCTTAGGTCGTATTTGACGGCCCGGAAAAATTTTAGGCGATCGGGGTCCGGGGGTCCCGGAACCACTTGGAAGGGTGGTGGGCAATAGCACGCAAAAATATTGTAATCGGGCGGAATTCTAGTTTTTTTGCCAAAAAATGCAACAAATGAGGAATGATCATGGCTGGGCGGTGACTACGGTTCCTTAGGTCGTATTTGATAGTCTGGAAAAATTTTAGGCGATAGGGGTCTGGAGTTCCCGGGTTCACTTGGAAGGCGTGAGCTATAGGACACGAAAATATGGGAATCGCGCGGAATTCTAGTTTTTTGGCCGAAAAACGGAAAAAAACTAGGAACGATCATGGCTGGGCGGTGACTATGGATCCTTAGGTCTTATTTGATAGTCCAGAAAAATTTTAGGCGATCGGGGTCCGCGGCTCCCCGGACCACTTGGAAGGCGTGGGTATAGCACACGAAAATATGGGAATCGGGCGTAATTCTAGTTTTTTGGCCAAAAAAAGCAAAAAATGAGAAACGATGATGGCGGGGCGGTTACTATGGTTCCTTAGGTCGTATTTGACGGCCTGGAAAAATTTTAGGCGATCGGGGTCCGAAGTTCCCGGAACCATTGGAAGGGTGGGCAATAGCACACAAAAATATTGTAATCGGGCGGAATTCTAGATTTTTGGCCAAAAAACGCAACAAATGAGGAATGATCATGGCTGGGTGGTGACTATGGTTCCTTAGGTCGTATTTGATAGTCCGGAAAAATTTTAGGCGATAGGGGTCCTGAGGTCCCGGGACCACTCGGAAGGTGTAGGCTTTAACACACAAAAATATGGGAATCGCGCGGAATTCTAGTTGTTTGGCCGAAAAACGCAAAAAATGAGGAACGATCATGGCGGGGTGGTTACTATGGTTCCTTAGGTCGTATTTGATGGCCCGGACAATTTTTAGGCGATCGGGGTTCGGGGTTCCCGGGACCCCTTGGAAGGCGTGGGCTTTGCACACGAAAATATGGAAATCGCGCGAAATTCTAGTTTTTTGGCTGAAAAATGCAAAAGACTAGGAACGATCATGGCGGGGCGATGACTATGGTTCCTTAGGTCATATTTGATAGTCCGGAAAATTTTTAGGCGATCCGGCTCCGGGGGCCCGACCCACTCGAAAAGCGTGGGCGATAGCACACAAAAATATGGGAATCAGGCGAAATTCTAGTTTTTTGGCCAAAAAATGCAAAAAATGAGGAACGATCATGGCGAGATGGTGACTATGGTTCCTTAGGTCTTAATTGATGGCCCGAAAATTTTTTAGGCGATCCGAGTCCAGCGGCCCGGCCCACTCGGAAGGCGTGGGCAATAGCACACAAAAATATGGAATTCGAGCGGAATTCTTGTTTTTTGGCCGAAAAACGCAATAAATGAGGAACGATGATGGCGGGGCGGTGACTATGGTTCCTTAGGTTGTATTTGATGGCCTGGAAAATTTTAGGCGATCGGGGTCCACGGCTCCCGGGACCACTCGGAAGGCGTAAGCTATAGCACACGAAATATGCAATTCGCGCGGAGTTCTATTTTTTTGGCCGAAAAATGCAAAGCATTTGGAACGATCATGGTGGGGCGGTGACTATGGTACTTTAGGTCGTATTTGATAGTCCGGAAAAATTTTAGGCGATCGGGGTCCGCGGCTCCCCGGACCACTTGGAAGGCGTGGATATAGCACATGAAAATATGGGAATCGGGCGTAATTCTAGTTTTTTGGCCGAAAAATGCAAAAAAATGAGAAACGATGATGGCGGGGCGGTTACTATGGTTCCTTAGGTCGTATTTGACGGCCCGGAAAAATTTTAGGCGATCGGGGTCCGGGGTCCCGGAACCACTTGGAAGGGTTGGCAATAGCACGCAAAAATATTGTAATCGGGCGGAATTCTAGTTTTTTGGCCAAAAAATGCAACAAATGAGGAATGATCATGGCTGGGCGGTGACTATGGTTCCTTAGGTCGTATTTGATAGTCTGGAAAAATTTTAGGCGATAGGGGTCTGGAGTTCCCGGGTTCACTCGGAAGGTGTGGGCTATAACACAAAAATATGGGAATCGCGTGTAATTCTAGTTGTTTGGCCGAAAAACGCAAAAAATAAGGAACGATCATGGCGGGGCGGATACTATGGTTCCTTAGGTCGTATTTGATTGCAAGAAAATTTTTTAGGCGATCGGGGTCCGCGGCTCTTGGGACCACTAGGAAAGCGTGGGCAATAGCACACAAAAATATGGTAATCGAGCGGAATTCTAGTTTTTTGGCCGAAAAACGCAATAAATGAGGAACGATCATGGCGTGGCGGTGACTATGGTTCCTTACATCTTATTTGATAGTCCGGAAAAATATTAGGCGATAGGGGTCCGGAGGTCCCGGGACCACTCGGAAGGCGTGGGCTATAACACACAAAAATATGGGATCGCGCGGAATTCTAGTTGTTTGGCCGAAAACGCAAAAAATGAGGAACGATCATGGCGGGGCGGATACTATGGTTCCTTAGGTCGTATTTGATAGTCCAGAAAAATTTTAGGCGATATGGATCCGGAGGTCCCGGGACCACTCGGAAGGTGTGGGCTATAACACAAAAATATGGGAATCACGTGTAATTCTAGTTGTTTGGCCGAAAAATGCAAAAAATAAGGAACGATCATGGTGGGGCGGATACTATGGTTCCTTAGGTCGTATTTGATTGCCCGAAAAAATTTTAGGCGATCGGTTTCCGCGTCTCTTGGGACCACTAGGAAGGCGTGGGCAATAGCACACAAAAATATGGTAATCGAGCGGAATTCTAGTTTTTTGGCCGAAAAACGCAATAAATGAGGAACTATCATGGCGGGGCGGTGACTATGGTTCCTTAGGTCTTATTTGATAGTCCGGAAAAATATTAGGCGATAGGGGTCCGGAGGTCCCGGGACCACTCGGAAGGCGTGGACTTTAACACACAAAAATATGGGAATCGCGCGGAATTCTAGTTGTTTGGCCGAAAAATACAAAAACTGAGGAGCGATCATGGCGGGGCGGATACTATGGTTCCTTAGGTCGTATTTGATAGTCCGGAAAAATTTTAGGCGATAGGGGTCAGGAGGTCCCGGGACCACTCGGAAGGCGTGGGCTATAACACACAAAAATATGGGAATCGCGCAGAATTCTAGTTGTTTGGCCGAAAAACACGAAAAATCAGGAACGATCATGGCGAGGTGGTTACTATGGTTCCTTAGAGCGTATTTGATGGCCCGGAAAATTTTTAGGCGATTGGGGTTCGGGGTTCCCGGGACCCCTTGGAAGGCGTGGGCTAAAGCACACGAAAATATGGAAATCGCGCGAAATTCTAGTTTTTTGGCTGAAAAACGCAAAAGACTAGGAACGATCATGGCGGGGTAGTGACTATGGTTCCTTAGGTCGTATTTGATAGTCCGGAAAATTTTTAGGCGATCCGGCTCCGAGGGGTCCGACCCACTCGGAAGGCGTGGGCGATTGAACACAAAAATATGGGAATCGGGCGGAATTCTAGTTTTTTGGCCAGAAAATGCAAAAAATGAGGAATGATCATGGCGAGGCGGTGACTATGGTTCCTTAGGTCTTAATTGATGGCCCAAAATTTTTTTAGGCGATCGGGGTTCGGGGTTCACGGGACCCCTTGGAAGGCGTGGGCTAAAGCACACAAAAATATGGAAATCGCGCGGAATTCTAGTTTTTTGGCTGAAAAACGCAAAAGACAAGGAACGATCATATTGGGGCGGTGACTATGGTTCCTTAGGTCGTATTTGATAGTTCGGAAAATTTTTAGGCGATCCGGCTCCGGGGGGCCCGACCCACTCGGAAGGCGTGGGCGATAGCACACAAAAATATGGGAATCGGGCGGAATTCTAGTTTTTTGGCCAAAAAATACAAAAAATGAGGAACGATCATGGCGAGGCGGTGACTATGGTTCCTTAGGTCCTAATTGATGGCCCGAAAATTTTTTAGGCGATCCGAGTCCGGCGGCCCGGCCCACTCGGAAGGCGTGGGCAATAGCACACAAAAATATGGTAATCGAGCGAAATTCTAGTTTTTTGGCCGAAAAACGCAATAAATGAGGAACGATCATGGCGGGGCGGTGAATATGATTCCTTAGGTCGTATTTGATGGCCCGGAAAATTTTAGGCGATCGGGGTCCGGGGGTCCCGGAACCACTTGGAAGGGTGGGCAATAGCACAAAAAAATATTGTAATCGGGCGAAATTCCAGTATTTTGGCCGAAAAATGCAACAAATAAGGAATGATCATGGTTGGGCGGTGACTATGGTTCCTTAGGTCGTATTTGATAGTCCTGAAAAATTTTAGGCGATAGGGGTCCGGAGTTCCCGGGTTCACTTGGAAGGCGTGGGCTATAAGACACGAAAATATAGGAATCGCGCGGAATTCTAGTTTTTTGGCCGAAAAACGGAAAAAACTAGGAACGATCATGGCTGGGCGGTGACTATGGTTCCTTAGGTCTTATTTGATAGTCCGGAAAAATTTTAGGCGATAGGGGTCCGGAGACCCGGGACCACTCGGAAGGCGTGGGCTATAACACACAAAAATATGGGATCGCGCGGAATTCTAGTTGTTTGGCCGAAAAACGCAAACAATGAGGAACGATAATGGCGGGGCGGATACTATGGTTCCTTAGGTCATATTTGATAGTCCGGAAAAATTTTAGGGGATAGAGGTCCGGATGTCCCGGGGCCACTCGGAAGGTGTGGGCTATAACACACAAAAATATGGGAATCGCGCGTAATTCTAGTTGTTTGGCCGAAAAACGCAAAAAATGAGGAACGATCATGGCGGGGTGGTTACTATGGTTCCTTAGGTCATATTTGATTGCCCGGAAAAGTTTTAGGCGATCGGGGTTCGGGGTTCCCGGGACCCCTTGGAAGGCGTGGGCTAAAGCACACGAAAATATGGAAATCGCGCGAAATTCTAGTTTTTTGGCTGAAAAACGCAAAAAATGAAGAATGATCATGGCGGGGCGGTGACTATGGTTCCTTAGGTCGCATTTGATAGTACGGAAAATTTTTAGGCGATCCGGCTCCGGGGGGCCCGACCCACTCGGAAGGCGTGGGCGATAGCACACAAAAATATGGGAATCGGGCGGAATTCTAGTTTTTTGGCCAAAAAATGCAAAACATGAGGAACGATCATGGCGAGGCGGTGACTATGGTTCCTTAGGTCTTAATTGATTGCTCGAAAATTTTTTAGGCGATCCGAGACCGCCGGCCCGGCCCACTCTGAAGGCGTGTGTAATAGCACACAAAAATATGGTAATCGGGCGGAATTCTAGATTTTTGGCCAAAAAACGCAACAAATGAGGAATGATCATGGCTGGGCGGTGACTATGGTTCCTTAGGTCATATTTGATAGTCCGGAAAGATTTTAGGCGATAGGGGTCCGGAGGTCCCGGGACCACTCGGAAGGCGTGGGCTATAGCACACAAAAATATGGGAATCGCGCGGAATTCTAGTTGTTTGGCCGAAAAATGCAAAAAATGAGGAACGATCATGGCGGGGTGGTTACTATGGTTCCTTAGGTCGTATTTGATGGCCCAGAAAAGTTTTAGGCGATCGGGGTTCGGGGTTCCCGGGACTCCTTGGAAGGCGTGGGCTAAAGCACACGAAAATATGGAAATCGCGCGAAATTCTAGTTTTTTGGCTGAAAAACGCAAAAAATTAAGAATGATCATGGCGGGGCGGTGAATATGGTTCCTTAGGTCGCATTTGATAGTACGGAAAATTTTTAGGCGATCCGGCTCCGGGGGCCCGACCCACTCGGAAGGCGTGGGCAATAGCACACAAAAATATGGGAATCGGGCGGAATTCTAGTTTTTTGGCCAAAAAATGCAAAACATGAGGAACGATCATGGCGAGGCGGTGACTATGGTTCTTTAGGTCTTAATTGATTGCCCGAAAATTTTTTAGGCGATCCGAGACCGGCGGCCCGGCCCACTCGGAAGGCGTGTGTAATAGCACACAAAAATATGGTAATCGAGCGAAATTCTAGTTTTTTGGCCGAAAAACGCAATAAATGAGGAACGATCATGGCGGGGCAGTGACTATGGTTCCTTAGGTCATATTTGATGGCCCAGAAAAATTTTAGGCGATCGGGGTTCACGGCTCCCAGGACCACTCGGAAGGCGTAAGCTATAGCACACTAAAATATGCAAATCGCGCGGATTTCTAGTTTTTTGGCCGAAAAATGCAAAGCATTTGGAACGATCATGGTGGGGCGGTGACTATGGTACCTTAGGTCGTATTTGATAGTCCGGAAAAATTTTAGGCGATAGGGGTCCTGAGGTCCCAGGACCACTCGGAAGGTGTGGGCTATAACACACAAAAATATGGGAATCGCACGGAATTCTAGTTGTTTGGCCGAAAAACGCAAAAAATAAGGAACGATCATGGCTGGGCGGTGACTATGGTTCCTTAGGTTTTATTTGATAGTCCGGAAAACTTTTAGGCGATAGGGGTCCGGAGACCCGGGACCACTTGTAAGGCGTGGGTATAGCACACAAAAATATGGGAATCGGGCGGAATTCTAGTTGTTTCGCCGAAAAATGCAAAAAATGAGAAATGATCATGGCAGGAAGGTGAATATGGTTCCTTAGGTCTTATTTGATAGTCCGGAAAATTTTTTAGGTGATCCGAGTGCGGGGGGCACGGCCCACTCGGAAGGCGTGGGCTATAGCACACGAAATATGGGAATCGCTCGGAATTCTAGTTGTTTGGCCGAAAAACGCAAAAAATAAGGAACAATCATGGCAGGGCAGATACTATGGTTCCTTAGGTCATATTTGATTGCCCGGAAAATTTTTAGGCGATCGGTGTCCACAGCTCTTGGGACCACTCGGAATGCGTGGGTGTATAGCACACGAAAATATGGTAATCGGGCGAAATTCTAGGTCTTTTTCAATAACATGCAAAAAATGTGGAAAGATCTTGGCAGGGCGGTGACTATGGTTCCTTTGGTCCTATTTGATAGTCCAGAAAAATATTAGGCGATAGGGGTCCGGAGGTCCCGGGACCACTCGGAAGGCGTGGGCTATAACACACAAATATATGGGAATCGCGCGGAATTCTAGTTGTTTGGCCGAGAAATGCAAAAAATGAGGAACGATCATGGAAGGGCGGATACTATGGTTCCTTAGGTCGTATTTGGTAGTCCGGAAAAATTTTAGTCGATAGGGGTCAGGAGGTCCCGGGACCACTCGGAAGGCGTGGGCTATAACACACAAAAATATGGGAATCGCGTGGAATTCTAGTTGTTTGGACGAAAAATGCAAAACATGAGGAACGATAATGGTGGGGTGGTTACTATGGTTCCTTAGGTCGTATTTGATGGCCCGGAAAATTTTTAGGCGATCGGGGTTCGGGGTTCCCGGGACCCCTTGGAAGGCGTGGGCTAAAGCACACGAAAATATGGAAATCGCGCGAAATTCTAGTTTTTTGGCTGAAAAACACAAAAGACTAGGAACGATCATGGCAGGGCGGTGACTATGGTTCCTTAGGTCGTATTTGATAGTCCGGAAAATTTTTAGGCGATCCGGCTCCGGGGGCCCGACCCACTCGGAAGGCGTGGGCGATAGCACACAAAAATATGGGAATCGGGCGGAATTCTAGTTTTTTGGCCAAAAAATGCAAAAAATGAGGAACGATCATGGCGAGGAGGATACTATGGTTCCTTAGGTCGTATTTGATAGTCCGGAAAAATTTTAGGCGATAGGGGTCAGGAGGTCACGGGACCACTCGGAAGGCGTGGGCTATAACACACAAAAATATGGGAATCGCGCGGAATTCTACCTGTTTGGCCGAAAAACGTAAAAAATGATGAACGATCATGGCGGGGTGGTTACTATGGTTCCTTAGGTGGTATTTGATGGCCCGGAAAATTATTAGGCGATCGGGGTTTGGGGTTCCCGGGACCCCTTGGAAGGCGTGGGCTAAAGCACACGAAAATATGGAAATCACGCGAAATTCTAGTTTTTTGGCTGAAAAATGCAAAAGACTGGGAACGATCATGGCGGGGCGGTGACTATGGTTCCTTAGGTCATATTTGATAGTCCGAAAAAATTTTAGGCGATAGGGGTCCGGAGTTCCCGGGTTCACTTGGAAGGCTTGGGCTATAGGACACGAAAATATGGGAATCGCGCGGAATTCTAGTTTTTTGGCCGAAAAACGCTAAAAATGAGGAACGATCATGGAGGGGTGGTTACTATGGTTCCTTAGGTCGTATTTGATGGCCCGGAAAACTTTTAGGCGATAGGGGTCCGGAGACCCGGGACCACTCGAAGGCGTCGGGTATAACACATAAAAATATGGGATCGCGCGGAATTCTAGTTCTTTGGCCGAAAAACACTCGGAAGGCGTAAGCTATAGCACACTAAAATATGCAAATCGCGCGGAGTTCTAGTTTTTTGGCCGAAAAATGCAAAGCATTTGGAACGATCATGGTGGGGTGACTATGGTACTTTAGGTCGTATTTGATAGTCCGAAAAACTTTTAGGCGATAGGGGTCCGGAGTTCCCGGGTTCACTTGGAAGGCGTGGGCTATAGGACACGAAAATATGGGAATCGCGCGGAATTCTAGTTTTTTGGCCGAAAAACAGAAAAAACTAGGAACGATCATGGCTGGGCGGTGACTATGGTTCCTTAGGTCTTATTTGATAGTCCGGAAAAATTTTAGGCGATAGGGGTCCGGAGGTCCCGGGACCACTCGGAAGGTGTGGGCTATAACACACAAAAATATGGGAATCGCGCGAAATTCTAGTTGTTTGGCCGAAAAACGCAAAATATAAGGAACGATCATGGCGGGGCGGATACTATGGTTCCTTAGGTCGTATTTGATTGCCCGGAAAACTTTTAGGCGATCGGGATCCGCGGATCTAGGGACCACTCAGAATGCGTGGGTATAGCACACGAAAATATGGGAATCGGGCGAAATTCTAGGTCTTTTTCAGTAACATGCAAAAAATGTGGAAAGATCTTGACAGGGCGGTGACTATGGTTCCTTAGGTCGTATTTGATAGTCCGGAAAAATTTTAGGCGATAGGGGTCAGGAGGTCACGGGACCACTCAGAAGGCGTGGGCTATAACACACAAAAATATGGGAATCGCGCGGAATTCTACCTGTTTGGCCGAAAAACGTAAAAAATGAGGAACGATCATGGCGGGGTGGTTACTATGGTTCCTTAGGTCGTATTTGATGTCCCGGAAAATTATTAGGCGATCGGGGTTTGGGGTTCCCGGGACCCCTTGGAAGGCGTGGGCTAAAGCACACGAAAATATGGAAATCACGCGAAATTCTAGTTTTTTGGCTGAAAAATGCAAAAGACTGGGAACGATCATGGCGGGGCGGTGACTATGGTTCCTTAGGTCGTATTTGATAGTCCGGAAAAATTTTAGGCGATAGGGGTCCGGAGTTCCCGGGTTCACTTGGAAGGCGTGCGCTATAGGTCACGAAAATATGGGAATCGCGCGGAATTCTAGTTTTTTGGCCGAAAAACAGAAAAAACTAGGAACGATCATGGCTGGGCGGTGACTATGGTTCCTTAGGTCTTATTAGATAGTCCGGAAAACTTTTAGGCGATAGGGGTCCGGAGACCCGGGACCACTCGAAGGCGTCGGGTATAACACATAAAAATATGGGATCGCGCGGAATTCTAGTTCTTTGGCCGAAAAACACTCGGAAGGCGTAAGCTATAGCACACTAAAATATGCAAATCGCGCGGAGTTCTAGTTTTTTGGCCGAAAAATGCAAAGCATTTGGAACGATCATGGTGGGGTGACTATGGTACTTTAGGTCGTATTTGATAGTCCGAAAAACTTTTAGGCGATAGGGGTCCGGAGTTCCCGGGTTCACTTGGAAGGCGTGGGCTATAGGACACGAAAATATGGGAATCGCGCGGAATTCTAGTTTTTTGGCCGAAAAACAGAAAAAACTAGGAACGATCATGGCTGGGCGGTGACTATGGTTCCTTAGGTCTTATTTGATAGTCCGGAAAAATTTTAGGCGATAGGGGTCCGGAGGTCCCGGGACCACTCGGAAGGTGTGGGCTATAACACACAAAAATATGGGAATCGCGTGAAATTCTAGTTGTTTGGCGAAAAAACGCAAAATATAAGGAACGATCATGGCGGGGTGGATACTATGGTTCCTTAGGTCGTATTTGATTGCCCGAAAAACTTTTAGGCGATCGGGATCCGCGGATCTAGGGACCACTCAGAATGCGTGGGTATAGCACACGAAAATATGGGAATCGGGCGAAATTCTAGGTCTTTTTCAGTAACATGCAAAAAATGTGGAAAGATCTTGACAGGGCGGTGACTATGGTTCCTTTGGTCTTATTTGATAGTCCGGAAAAATATTAGGCGATAGGGGTCTGGAGGTCCCGGGACCACTCGGAAGGCGTGGGCTATAACACACAAAAATATGGGAATCGCGCGGAATTCTAGTTGTTTGGCCGAAAAACGCAAAAAATGAGGAACGATCATGGTGGGGTGGTTACTATGGTTCCTTAGGTCGTATTTGATAGTCCAGAAAAATATTAGGCGATAGGGGTCCGGAGGTCCCGGGACCACTCGGAAGGCGTGGGCTAAAACACACAAAAATATGGGAATCGCGCGAAATTCTAGTTGTTTGGCCGAAAAACGCAAAAAATGAGGAACGATCATGGCGGGGAGGATACTATGGTTCCTTAGGTCGTATTTGATAGTCCGGAAAATTTTTAGGCGATAGGGGTCAGGAGGTCCCGGGACCACTCGGAAGGCGTGGGCAATAACACACAAAAATATGGGAATCGCGCGGAATTCTACCTGTTTGGCCGAAAAACGTAAAAAATGAGGAACGATCATGGCGGGGTGGTTACTATGGTTCCTTAGGTCGTATTTGATTGCCCGGAAAATTTTTAGGCGATCGGGGTTCGGGGTTCCCGGGACCCCTTGGAAGGCGTGGGCTAAAGCACACGAAAATATGGAAATCGCGCGAAATTCTAGTTTTTTGGCTGAAAAATGCAAAAGACTAGGAACGATCATGGCGGGGCGGTGACTATGGTTCCTTAGGTCGTATTTGATAGTCCGAAAAAAATTTTAGGCGATAGGGGTCCGGAGTTCCCAGGTTCACTTGGAAGGCGTGGGCTATAGGTCACGAAAATATGGGAATCGCGCGGAATTCTAGTTTTTTGGCCGAAAAACAGAAAAAACTAGGAACGATCATGGCTGGGCGGTGACTATGGTTCCTTAGGTCTTATTAGATAGTCCGGAAAAATTTTAGGCGATAGGGGTCCGGAGACCCGGGACCACTCGAAGGCGTGGGCTATAACACACAAAAATATGGGATCGCGCGGAATTCTAGTTCTTTGGCCGAAAAACACTCGGAAGGCGCAAGCTATAGCACACTAAAATATGCAAATCGCGCAGAGTTCTAGTTTTTTGGCCGAAAAATGCAAAGCATTTGGAACGATCATGGTGGGGTGACTATGGTACTTTAGGTCGTATTTGATAGTCCGAAAAACTTTTAGGCGATAGGGGTCCGGAGTTCCCGGGTTCACTTGGAAGGCGTGGGCTATAGGACACGAAAATATGGGAATCGCGCGGAATTCTAGTTTTTTGGCCGAAAAACAGAAAAAACTAGGAACGATCATGGCTGGGCGGTGACTATGGTTCCTTAGGTCTTATTTGATAGTCCGGAAAAATTTTAGGCGATAGGGGTCAGGAGGTCCCGGGACCACTCGGAAGGCGTGGACTATAACACACAAAAATATGGGAATCGCGCGGAATTCTAGTTGTTTGGACGAAAAATGCAAAAAATAAGGAACGATAATGGTGGGGTGGTTACTATGGTTCCTTAGGTCGTATTTGATGGCCCGGAAAATTTTTAGGCGATCGGGGTTCGGGGTTCCCGGGATCCCTTGGAAGGCGTGGGCTAAAGCACAAGAAAATATGGAAATCGCGCGGAATTCTAGTTTTTTTGCTGAAAAACGCAAAAGACTAGGAACGATCATGGCGGGGCGGTGACTATGGTTCCTTAGTTCGTATTTGATAGTCCGGAAATTTTTTTAGGCGATCCGGCTCCGGGGGGCCCGACCCACTCGGAAGGCGTGGGCTATAGCACACGAAAATATGGGAATCGCTCGGAATTCTAGTTGTTTGGCCGAAAAACGCAAAAAATAAGAAACGATCATGGCGGGACGAATACTATGGTTCCTTAGGTCGTATTTGATTGCCCGGATAAATTTTAGGCGATCGGGGTCCGCGGCTCTTGGGACCACTCGGAATGCGTGGGTATAGCACACGAAAATATGCTAATCGGGCGAAATTCTTGGTCTTTTTCAGTAACATGCAAAAAATGTGGAAAGATCTTGGCAGGGCGGTGACTATGGTTCCTTTGGTCTTATTTGATAGTCCAAAAAAATATTAGGCGATAGGGGTTCGGAGGTCCCGGGACCACTCGGAAGGCGTGGGCTATAACACACAAAAATATGGGAATTGCGCGGAATTCTAGTTGTTTGGCCGAAAAACGCAATAAATGAGGAACGAACATGGTAGGGTGGTGACTATGGTTCCTTAGGTCGTATTTGATGGCCCGGAAAATTTTAGGTGATCGGGGTCCACGGCTCCCGGGACCACTCGGAAGGCGTAAGCTATAGCACACTAAAATATGCAAATCGCGCGGAGTTCTAGTTTTTTGGCCGAAAAATGCAAAGCATTTGGAACGATCATGGTGGGGCGGTGACTATGGTACCTTAGGTTGTATTTGATTGTCCGGAAAAATTTTAGGCGATAGGGGTCCGTGGCTCCCCGGACCACTTGGAAGGCATGGGTATAGCACACGAAAATATGAGAATTGGGCGTAATTCTAGTTTTTTGGCCGAAAAATGCAAAAAATGAGAAACGATGATGGCGGGGCGGTTACTATGGTTCCTTAGGTCGTATTTGACGGCCCGAAAAAATTTTAGGCGATCGGGGTTCGGGGGTCCCGGAACTACTTGGAAGGGTGGGCAATAGCACACAAAAACATTGTAATCGGGCGGAATTCTAGTTTTTTGGCCGAAAAACGCAACAAATGAGGAATGATCATGGCTGGGCGGTGACTATGGTTCCTTAGATCGTATTTGATAGTCCGGAAAAATTTTAGGCGATAGGGGTCCGGAGGTCCCGGGACCACTCGGAAGGTGTGGGCTATAACACACAAAAATATGGGAATCGCGCGGAATTCTAGTTGTTTGGCCGAAAAATGCAAAAAATAAAGAACGATCATGGCGGGGCGGATACTATGGTTCCTTAGGTCGTATTTGATTGCCCGGAAAAATTTTAGGCGATCGGGATCCGCGGCTCTTAGGACCACTCAGAATGCGTGGGTATAGCACACGAAAATATGGGAATCGGGCGAAATTCTAGGTCTTTTTCAGTAACATGCAAAAAATGTGGAAAGATCTTGACAGGGCGGTGACTATGGTTCCTTTGGTCTTATTTGATAGTCCGGAAAAATATTAGGCGATAGGGGTCCGGAGGTCCCGGGACCACTCGGAAGGCGTGGGCTATAACACACAAAAATATGGGAATCGCGCGGAATTCTAGTTGTTTGGCCGAAAAATGCAAAAAATGAGGAACGATCATGGCGGGGAGGATACTATGGTTCCTTAGGTCGTATTTGATAGTCCGGAAAAATTTTAGGCGATAGGGGTCAGGAGGTCCCGGGACCACTCGGAAGGCGTGGGCTATAACACACAAAAATATGGGAATCGTGCGGAATTCTACCTGTTTGGCCGAAAAACGTAAAAAATGAGGAGCGATCATGGCGGGGTGGTTACTATGGTTCCTTAGGTCGTATTTGATGGCCCGGAAAAGTTTTAGGCGATCGGGGTTCGGGGTTCCCGGGACCCCTTGGAAGGCGTGGGCTAAAGCACACGAAAATATGGAAATCGCGCGAAATTCTAGTTTTTTGGCTGAAAAATGCAAAAGACTAGGAACGATCATGGCGGGGCGGTGACTATGGTTCCTTAGGTAGTATTTGATAGTCCGGAAAAATTTTAGGCAATAGGGGTCCGGAGTTCCCAGGTTCACTTGGAAGGCGTGGGCTATAGGTCACGAAAATATGGGAATCGCGCGGAATTCTAGTTTTTTGGCCGAAAAATAGAAAAAACTAGGAACGATCATGGCTGGGCGGTGACTATGGTTCCTTAGGTCTTATTAGATAGTCCGGAAAAATTTTAGGCGATAGGGGTCCGGAGACCCGGGACCACTCGAAGGCGTGGGCTATAACACACAAAAATATGGGATCGCGCGGAATTCTAGTTCTTTGGCCGAAAAACACTCGGAAGGCGTAAGCTATAGCACACTAAAATATGCAAATCGCGCGGAGTTCTAGTTTTTTGGCCGAAAAATGCAAAGCATTTGGAACGATCATGGTGGGGTGACTATGGTACTTTAGGTCGTATTTGATAGTCCGAAAAACTTTTAGGCGATAGGGCTTCGGAGTTCCCGGGTTCACTTGGAAGGCGTGGGCTATAGGACACGAAAATATGGGAATCGCGCGGAATTCTAGTTTTTTTGCCGAAAAATAGAAAAAACTAGGAACGATCATGGCTGGGCGGTGACTATGGTTCCTTAGGTCTTATTTGATAGTCCGGAAAAATTTTAGGCGATAGGGGTCAGGAGGTCCCGGGACCACTCGGAAGGCGTGGACTATAACACACAAAAATATGGGAATCGCGCGGAATTCTAGGTGTTTGGACGAAAAATGCAAAAAATAAGGAACGATAATGGTGGGGTGGTTACTATGGTTCCTTAGGTCGTATTTGATGGCCCAAAAAATTTTTAGGCGATCGGGGTTCGGGGTTCCCGGGACCCCTTGGAAGGCGTGGCTAAAGCACAAGAAAATATGGAAATCGCGCGGAATTCTAGTTTTTTGGCTGAAAAACGCAAAAGACTAGGAACGATCATGGCGGGGCGATGACTATGGTTCCTTAGTTCGTATTTGATAGTCCGGAAATTTTTTTAGGCGATCCGGCTCCGGGGGGCCCGACCCACTCGGAAGGCGTGGGCTATAGCACACGAAAATATGGGAATCGCTCGGAATTCTAGTTGTTTGGCCGAAAAACGCAAAAAATAAGAAACGATCATGGCGGGGCGAATACTATGGTTCCTTAGGTCGTATATGATTGTCCGGATAAATTTTAGGCGATCGGGGTCCGCGGCTCTTGGGACCACTCGGAATGCGTGGGTATAGCACACGAAAATATGCTAATCGGGCGAAATTCTAGGTCTTTTTCAGTAACATGCAAAAAATGTGGAAAGATCTTGGCAGGGCGGTGACTATGGTTCCTTTGGTCTTATTTGATAGTCCAAAAAAATGTTAGGCGATAGGGGTCCGGAGGTCCCGGGACCACTCGGAAGGCGTGGGCTATAACACACAAAAAATATGGGAATTGCGCGGTATTCTAGTTGTTTGGCCGAAAAACGCAATAAATGAGGAACGAACATGGCAGGGTGGTGACTATGGTTCCTTAGGTCGTATTTGATGGCCCGGAAAATTTTAGGCGATCGGGGTCCACGGCTCCCGGGACCACTCGGAAGGCGTAAGCTATAGCACACTAAAATATGCAAATCGCGAGGAGTTCTAGTTTTTTGGCCGAAAAATGCAAACCATTTGGAACGATCATGGTGGGGCGGTGACTATGGTACCTTAGGTCGTATTTGATAGTCCGGAAAAAGTTTAGGCGATCGGGGTCCGCGGCTCCCCGGACCACTTGGAAGGCGTGGGTATAGCACACGAAAATATGGGAATTGGGTGTAATTCTAGTTTTTTGGCCGAAAAATGCAAAAAATGAGAAACGATGATGGCGGGGCGGTTACTATGGTTCCTTAGGTCGTATTTGACGGCCCGGAAAAATTTTAGGCGATCGGGGTCCGGGGGTCCCGGAACTACTTGGAAGGGTGGGCAATAGCACACAAAAACATTGTAATCGGGCGGAACTCTAGTTTTTTGGCCGAAAAACGCAACAAATGAGGAATGACCATGGCTGGGCGGTGACTATGGTTCCTTAGGTCGTATTTGATAGTCCGGAAAAATTTTAGGCGATAGGGGTCCGGAGGTCCCGGGACCACTCGGAAGGTGTGGGCTATAACACACAAAAATATGGGAATCGCGCGGAATTCTAGTTGTTTGGCCGAAAAATGCAAAAAATAAAGAACGATCATGGCGGGGCGGATACTATGGTTCCTTAGGTCGTATTTGATTGCCCGGAAAAATTTTAGGCGATCGGGATCCGCGGCTCTTGGGACCACTCAGAATGCGTGGGTATAGCACACGAAAATATGGGAATCGGGCGAAATTCTAGGTCTTTTTCAGTAACATGCAAAAAATGTGGAAAGATCTTGACAGGGCGGTGACTATGGTTCCTTTGGTCTTATTTGATAGTCCGGAAAAATATTAGGCGATAGGGGTCCGGAGGTCCCGGGACCACTCGGAAGGCGTGGGCTATAACACACAAAAATATGGGAATCGCGCGGAATTCTAGTTGTTTGGCCGAAAAACGCAAAAAATGAGGAACGATCATGGCAGGGCGGTGACTATGGTTCCTTAGGTATTATTTGATAGTCCGGAAAAATATTAGGCGATAGGGGTCCGGAGGTCCCGGGACCACTCGGAAGGCGTGGGCTAAAACACACAAAAATATGGGAATCGCGCGGAATTCTAGTTGTTTGGCCGAAAAACGCAAAAAATGAGGAACGATCATGGCGAGGAGGATACTATGGTTCCTTAGGTCGTATTTGATAGTCCGGAAAAATTTTAGGCGATAGGGGTCAGGAGGTCCCGGGACCACTCGGAAGGCGTGGGCTATAACACACAAAAATATGGGAATCGCGCGGAATTCTACCTGTTTGGCCGAAAAACGTAAAAAATGAGGAACGATCATGGCGGGGTGGTTACTATGGTTCCTTAGGTCGTATTTGATGGCCCGGATAATTTTTAGGCGATCGGGGTTCGGGGTTCCCGGGACCCCTTGGAAGGCGTGGGCTAAAGCACACGAAAATATGGAAATCGCGCGAAATTCTAGTTTTTTGGCTGAAAAATGCAAAAGACTAGGAACGATCATGGCGGGGCGGTGACTATGGTTCCTTAGGTCGTATTTGATAGTCCGGAAAAATTTTAGGCGACAGGGGTCCGGAGTTCCCGGGTTCACTTGGAAGGCGTGGGCTATAGGTCACGAAAATATGGGAATCGCGCGGAATTCTAGTTTTTTTGCCGAAAAATAGAAAAAACTAGGAACGATCATGGCTGGGCGGTGACTATGGTTCCTTAGGTCTTATTTGATAGTCCGAAAAATTTTTAGGCGATATCGGTCCGGAGAACCGGGACCACTCGAAGGCGTGGGCTATAACACACAAAAATATGGGATCGCGCGAAATTCTAGTTCTTTGGCCGAAAAACACTCGGAAGGCATAAGCTATAGCACACTAAAATATGCAAATCGCGCGGAGTTCTAGTTTTTTTGCCGAAAAATGCAAAGCATTTGGAACGTTCATGGTGGGGTGACTATGGTACTTTAGGTCGTATTTGATAGTCCGAAAAACTTTTAGGCGATAGGGGTCCGGAGTTCCCGGGTTCACTTGGAAGGCGTGGGCTATAGGACACGAAAATATGGGAATCGCGCGGAATTCTAGTTTTTTGGCCGAAAAATAGAAAAAACTAGGAACGATCATGGCTGGGCGGTGACTATGGTTCCTTAGGTCTTATTTGATAGTCCGGAAAAATTTTAGGCGATAGGGGTCAGGAGGTCCCGGGACCACTCGGAAGGCGTGGACTAACACACAAAAATATGGGAATCGCGCGGAATTCTAGTTGTTTGGACGAAAAATGCAAAAAATAAGGAACGATAATGGTGGGGTGGTTACTATGGTTCCTTAGGTCGTATTTGATGGCCCAAAAAATTTTTAGGCGATCGGGGTTCGGGGTTCCCGGGACCCCTTGGAAGGCGTGTGCTAAAGCACAAGAAAATATGGAAATCGCACGGAATTCTAGATTTTTGGCTGAAAAACGCAAAAGACTAGGAACGATCATGGCGGGGCGGTGACTATGGTTCCTTAGGTCGTATTTGATAGTCCGGAAAATTTTTAGGCGATCCGGCTCCGGGGGGCCCGACCCACTCGGAAGGCGTGGGCTATAGCACACGAAAATATGGGAATCGCTCGGAATTCTAGTTGTTTGGCCGAAAAACGCAAAAAATAAGGAACGATCATGGCGGGGAGGATACTATGGTTCCTTAGGTCGTATTTGATTGCCCGGATAAATTTAAGGCGATCGGAGTCCGCGGCTCTTGGGACCACTTGGAATGCGTGGGTATAGCACACGAAAATATGCTAATCGGGCGAAATTCTAGGTCTTTTTCAGTAACATGCAAAAAATGTGGAAAGATCTTGGCAGGGCGATGACTATGGTTCCTTTGGTCTTATTTGATAGTCCAAAAAAATGTTAGGCGATAGGGGTCCGGAGGTCCCGGGACCACTCGGAAGGCGTGGGCTATAACACACAAAAATATGGGAATTGCGCGGAATTCTAGTTGTTTGGCCGAAAAACGCAATAAATGAGGAACGAACATGGCAGGGTGGTGACTATGGTTCTTTAGGTCGTATTTGATGGCCCGGAAAATTTTAGGCGATCGGGGTCCACGGCTCCCGGGACCACTCGGAAGGCGTAAGCTATAGCACACTAAAATATGCAAATCGCGCGGAGTTCTAGTTTTTTGGCCGAAAAATGCAAAGCATTTGGAACGATCATGGTGGGGCAGTGACTATGGTACCTTAGGTCATATTTGATAGTCCGGAAAAATTTTAGGCGATCGGGGTCCGCGGCTCCCCGGACCACTTGGAAGGCGTGGGTTTAGCACACGAAAATATGAGAATCGGGCGTAATTCTAGTGTTTTGGCCGAAAAATGCAAAAAATGAGAAACGATGATGGCGGGGCGGTTACTATGGTTCCTTAGGTAGTATTTGACGGCCCGGAAAAATTTTAGGCGATCGGGGTCCGGGGGTCCCGGGACCACTTGGAAGGGTGGGCAATAACTCACAAAAATATTGTAATCGGGCGGAATTCTAGTTTTTTGGCGGAAAAATGCAACAAATGAGGAATGATCATGGCTGGGCGGTGACTATGGTTCCTTAGGTCGTATTTGATAGTCCGGAAAAATTTTAGGCGATAGGGGTCCGGAGGTCCCGGGACCACTCGGAAGGTGTGGGCTATAACACACAAAAATATGGGAATCGCGCGGAATTCTAGTTGTTTGGCCAAAAAATGCAAAAAAATAAAGAACGATCATGGCGGGGCGGATACTATGGTTCCTTAGGTCGTATTTGATTGCCCGGAAAAATTTCAGGCGATCGGGATCCGCGGCTCTTGGGACCACTCAGAATGCGTGGGTATAGCACACGAAAATATGGGAATCGGGCGAAATTCTAAGTCTTTTTCAGTAACATGCAAAAAATGTGGAAAGATCTTGATAGGGCGGTGACTATGGTTCCTTTGGTCTTATTTGATAGTCCGGAAAAATATTAGGCGATAGGGGTCCGGAGGTCCCGGGACTACTCGGAAGGCGTGGGCTATAACACACAAAAATATGGGAATCGCGCGGAATTATAGTTGTTTGGCCGAAAAATGCAAAAAATGAGGAACGATCATGGCAGGGCGGTGACTATGGTTCCTTTGGTATTATTTGATAGTCCGGAAAAATATTAGGCGATAGGGGTCCGGAGGTCCCGGGACCACTCGGAAGGCGTGGGCTATAACACACAAAAATATGGGAATCGCGCGGAATTCTAGTTGTTTGGCCGAAAAATGCAAAAAATGAGGAACGATCATGGCGGGGCGGATACTATGGTTCCTTAGGTCGTATTTGATAGTCCGGAAAAATTTTAGGCGATAGGGGTCAGGAGGTCCCGGGACCACTCGGAAGGCGTGGGCTATAACACACAAAAATATGGGAATCGCGCGGAATTCTACCTGTTTGGCCGAAAAACGTAAAAAATGAGGAAAGATCATGGCGGGGTGGTTACTATGGTTCCTTAGGTCGTATTTGATGGCCCGGAAAATTTTTAGGCGATCGGGGTTCGGGGTTCCCGGGACCCCTTGGAAGGCGTGGGCTAAAGCACACGAAAATATGGAAATCGTGCGAAATTCTAGTTTTTTGGCTGAAAAATGCAAAAGACTAGGAACGATCATGGCGGGGCGGTGACTATGGTTCCTTAGGTCGTATTTGATAGTCCGGAAAAATTTTAGGCGATAGGGGTCCGGAGTTCCCGAGTTCACTTGGAAGGCGTGGGCTATAGGTCACGAAAATATGGGAATCGCGCGGAATTCTAGTTTTTTGGCCGAAAAACAGAAAAAACTAGGAACGATCATGGTTGGGCGGTGACTATGGTTCCTTAGGTCTTATTAGATAGTCCGGAAAAATTTTAGGCGATAGGGGTCCGGAGACCCGGGATCTCTCGAAGGCGTGGGCTATAACACACAAAAATATGGGATCGTGCGGAATTCTAGTTCTTTGGCCGAAAAACACTCGGAAGGCGTAAGCTATAGCACACTAAAATATGCAAATCGCGCGGAGTTCTAGTTTTTTGGCCGAAAAATGCAAAGCATTTGGGACGTTCATGGTGGGGTGACTATGGTACTTTAGGTCGTATTTGATAGTCCGAAAAACTTTTAGGCGATAGGGGTCCGGAGTTCCCGGGTTCACTTGGAAGGCGTGGGCTATAGGACACGAAAATATGGGAATCGCGCGGAATTCTAGTTTTTTGGCCGAAAAACAGAAAAAACTAGGAACGATCATGGCTGGGCGGTGACTATGGTTCATTAGGTCTTATTTGATAGTCCGGAAAAATTTTAGGCGATAGGGGTCAGGAGGTCCCGGGACCACTCGGAAGGCGTGGACTATAACACACAAAAATATGGGAATCGCGCGGAATTCTAGTTGTTTGGACGAAAAATGCAAAAAATAAGGAACGATAATGGTGGGGTGGTTACTATGGTTCCTTAGGTCGTATTTGATGGCCCGGAAAATTTTTAGGCGATCGGGGTTCGGGGTTCCCGGGACCCCTTGGAAGGCGTGGGCTAAAGCACAAGAAAATATGGAAATCGCGCGGAATTCTAGTTTTTTGGCTGAAAAACGCAAAAGACTAGGAACGATCATGGCGGGGCGGTGACTATGGTCCTTAGGTCGTATTTGATAGTCCGGAAAATTTTTTAGGCGATCCGGCTCCGGGGGGCCCGACCCACTTGGAAGGCGTGGGCTATAGCACACGAAAATATGGGAATCGCTCGGAATTCTAGTTGTTTGGCCGAAAAACGCAAAAAATAAGGAACGATCATGGCGGGGCGGATACTATGGTTCCTTAGGTCGTATTTGATTGCCCGGAAAAATTTAAGGCGATCGGGGTCCGCGGCTCTTGGGACCACTCGGAATGCGTGGGTATAGCACACGAAAATATGCTAATCGGGCGAAATTCTAGGTCTTTTTCAGTAACATGCAAAAAATGTGGAAAGATCTTGGCAGGGCGGTGACTATGGTTCCTTTGGTCTTATTTGATAGTCCAAAAAAATGTTAGGCGATAGGGGTCCGGAGGTCCCGGGACCACTCGGAAGGCGTGGGCTATAACACACAAAAATATGGGAATTGCGCGAAATTCTAGTTGTTTGGCCGAAAAACGCAATAAATGAGGAACGAACATGGCAGGGTGGTGACTATGGTTCCTTAGGTCGTATTTGATGGCCCGGAAAATTTTAGGCGATCGCGGTCCACGGCTCCCAGGACCACTCGGAAGGCGAAAGCTATAGCACACGAAAATATGCAAATCGCGCGGAGTTCTAGATTTTTGGCCGAAAAATGCAAAGCATTTGGAACGATCATGGTGGGGCGGTGACTATGGTACCTTAGGTCGTATTTGATAGTCCGGAAAAATTTTAGGCGATCGGGGTCCGCGGCTCCCCGGACCACTTGGAAGGCGTGGGTATAGCACACGAAAATATGGGAATCGGGCGTAATTCTAGTTTTTTGGCCGAAAAATGCAAAAAATGAGAAACGATGATGGCGGGGCGGTTACTATGGTTCCTTAGTTCGTATTTGATGGCCCGGAAAAATTTTAGGCGATCGGGGTCCGGGGGTCCCGGAACTACTTGGAAGGGTGGGCAATAGCACACAAAAACATTGTAATCGGGCAGAATTCTAGTTTTTTGGCCGAAAACCGCAACAAATGAGGAATGATCATGGCTGGGCGGTGACTATGGTTCCTTAGGTCGTATTTGATAGTCCGGAAAAATTTTAGGCGATAGGGGTCCGGAGGTCCCGGGACCACTCGGAAGGTGTGGGCTATAACACACAAAAATATGTGAATCGCGCGGAATTCTAGTTGTTTTGCCGAAAAATGCAAAAAATAAAGAACGATCATGGCGGGGCGGATACTATGGTTCCTTAGGTCATATTTGATTGCCCGGAAAAATTTTAGGCGATCGGGGTCCGCGGCTCTTGGGACCACTCAGAATGCGTGGGTATAGCACACGAAAATATGGGAATCGGGCGAAATTCTAGGTCTTTTTCAGTAACATGCAAAAAATGTGGAAAGATCTTGATAGGGCGGTGACTATGGTTCCTTTGGTCTTATTTGATAGTCCGGAAAAATATTAGGCGTTAGGGGTCCGGAGGTCCCGGGACCACTCGGAAGGCGTGGGCTATAACACACAAAAATATGGGAATCGCGCGGAATTCTAGTTGTTTGGCCGTAAGACGCAAAAAATGAGGAACGATCATGGCAGGGCGGTGACTATGGTTACTTAGGTATTATTTGATAGTCCGGAAAAATATTAGGCGATAGGGGTCCGGAGGTCCCGGGACCACTCGGAAGGCGTGGGCTAAAACACACAAAAATATGGGAATCGCGCGGAATTCTAGTTGTTTGGCCGAAAAACGCAAAAAATGAGGAACGATCATGGCGAGGAGGATACTATGGTTCCTTAGGTCGTATTTGATAGTCCGGAAAAATTTTAGGCGATAGGGGTCAGGAGGTCCCGGGACCACTCGGAAGGCGTGGGCTATAACACACAAAAATATGGGAATCGCGCGGAATTCTACCTGTTTGGCCGAAAAACGTAAAAAATGAGGAACGATCATGGCGGGGTGGTTACTATGGTTCCTTAGGTCGTATTTGATGGCCCGGATAATTTTTAGGCGATCGGGGTTCGGGGTTCCCGGGACCCCTTGGAAGGCGTGGGCTAAAGCACACGAAAATATGGAAATCGCGCGAAATTCTAGTTTTTTGGCTGAAAACTGCAAAAGACTAGGAACGATCATGGTGGGGCGGTGACTATGGTTCCTTAGGTCGTATTTGATAGTCCGAAAAAATTTTAGGCGACAGGGGTCCGGAATTCCCGGGTTCACTTGGAAGGCGTGGGCTATAGGTCACGAAAATATGGGAATCGCGCGGAATTCTAGTTTTTTGGCCGAAAAATAGAAAAAACTAGGAACGATCATGGCTGGGCGGTGACTATGGTTCCTTAGGTCTTATTTGATAGTCCGGAAAAATTTTAGGCGATAGGGGTCCGGAGACCCGGAACCACTCGAAGGCGTGGGCTATAACACACAAAAATATGGGATTGCGCGGAATTCTAGTTCTTTGGCCGAAAAACACTCGGAAGGCGTAAGCTATAGCACACTAAAATATGCAAATCGCGCGGAGTGCTAGTTTTTTTGCCGAAAAATGCAAAGCATTTGGAACGATCATGGTGGGGCAGTGACTATGGTACCTTAGGTCGTATTTGATAGTCCGAAAAAATTTTAGGCGATAGGGGTACGGAGTTCCCGGGTTCACTTGGAAGGCGTGGGCTATAGGACACGAAAATATGGGAATCGCACGGAATTCTAGTTTTTTGGCCGAAAAACAGAAAAAACTAGGAACGATCATGGCTGGGCGGTGACTATGGTTCCTTTAGGTCTTATTTGATAGTCCGAAAAAATTTTAGGCAATAGGGGTCCGGAGACCCGGGACCACTCGAAGGCGTGGGCTATAACACACAAAAATAAGGGATCGCGCGGAATTCTAGTTCTTTGGCCGAAAAACACAAAAAATGTGGAACGATCATGGCGGGGCGGATACTATGGTTCCTTAGGTCGTATTTGATAGTCCGGAAAAATTTTATGCGATAGGGGTCCGGAGGTCCCCGAAAAACGCAAAAAATAAGGAACGATCATGGCGGGGCGGATACTATGGTTCCTTAGGTCGTATTTGATTGCCCGGAATATTTTTAGGCGATCGGGGTCCGCGGCTCTTGGGACCACTCAGAATGCGTGGGTATAGCACACGAAAATATGGGAATCGGGCGAAATTCTAGGTCTTTTTCAGTAACATGCAAACAATGTGGAAAGATCTTGACAGGGCGGTGTCTATGGTTCCTTTGGTCTTATTTGATAGTCCGGAAAAATATTAGGCGATAGGGGTCCGGAGGTCCCTGGGCCACTCGGAAGGCGTGGGCTATAACACACAAAAATATGAGAATCGCATGGAATTCTAGTTGTTTGGCCGAAAAACGCAAAGAAATGAGGAACGATCATGGCGGGGCGGTGACTATGGTTCCTTAGGTCTTATTTGATAGTCCGTAAAAATATTAGGCGATAGGGGTCCGGAGGTCCCGGGACCACTCGGAAGGCGTGGGCTAAAACACACAAAAATATGGGAATCGCGCGGAATTCTAGTTGTTTGGCCGAAAAATGCAAAAAATGAGGAACGATCATGGAGGGGTGATTACTATGGTTCCTTAGGTCTTATTTGATGGCCCGGAAAAATTTTAGGGGATAGGGGTCCGGAGTTCCCGGGTTCACTTGGAAGGCGTGGGCTATAGGACTCGAAAATATGGAAATCGCGCGGAATTCTAGTTTTTTGTTCGAAAAACGGAAACAACTAGGAACGATCATGGCGGGGCGGTGACTATGGTTCCTTAGGTCGTATTTGATAGTCCGGAAAATTTTTAGGCGATCCGGCTCCGGGGGGCCTGACCCACTCGGAAGGCGTGGGTGATAGCACATAAAAAAATGGGAATCGGGCGGAATTCTAGTTTTTTGGCCCAAAAATGCAAAAAATGAGGAACGATCATGGCGAGGCGGTGACTATGGTTCCTTAGGTCCTAATTGATGGCCCAAAAAGTTTTTAGGCGATCCGAGTCCAGCGGCCCGGCCCACTCGGAAGGCGTGGGCAATAGCACACAAAAATATTGTAATCGAGCGGAATTCTAGTTTTTTGGCCGAAACACGCAATAAATGAGGAATGATCATGGCGGGGCGGTGACTATGGTTCCTTAAGTCGTATTTGATGGCCCGGAAAATTTTAGGCGATCGGGGTCCACGGCTCTCGGGACCACTCGGAAGGCGTAAGCTATAGCACACGAAAATATGCAAATCGCGCGGAGTTCTAGTTTTTTGGCCGAAAAATGCAAAGCATTTGGAACGATCATGGTGAGACAGTGACTATGGTACCTTAGGTCGTATTTGATAGTCCGGAAAAATTTTAGGCGATCGGGGTCCGCGGCTCCCCGGACCACTTGGAAGGCATGGGTATAGCACACGAAAATATGGGAATCGGGCGTAATTCTAGTTTTTTGGCCGAAAAATGCAAAAAATGAGAAACGATGATGGCGGGGCGGTTACTATGGTCCTTAGGTCGCATTTGACAGCCCGAAAAAATTTTAGGCGATCGGGGTCCGCGGCTCTTGGGACCACTCGGAATGCGTGGGTATAGCACACAAAAATATGGGAATCGGGCGAAATTCTAGGTCTTTTTCAGTAACATGCAAAAAATGTGGAAAGATCTTGACAGGGTGGTGACTATGGTTCCTTTGGTCTTATTTGATAGTACGGAAAAATATTAGGCGATAGGGGTCCGGAGATCCCGGGACCACTCGAAAAGCGTGGGCTATAACACACAAAAATATGGGAATCGCACGGAATTCTAGTTGTTTGGCCGAAAAACGCAAAAAATGAGGAACGATCATGGCGGGGCGGATATTATGGTACCTTAGGTCGTATTTGATAGTCCGGAAAAATTTTAGGCGATCGGGGTGCCCGGCTCCCCGGACCACTTGGAAGGCATGGGTATAGCACACGAAAATATGGGAATCGGGTGTAATTCTAGTTTTTTGGCCCAAAAAAGCAAAATATGAGAAACGATGATGGCGGGGCGGTTACTATGGTTCCTTAGATCGTATTTGACGGCCCAAAAAAATTTTAGGCGATCGAGGTCCGGGGGTCCCGGAACCACTTGGAAGGGTGGGCAATAGCACACAAAAATATTGTAATCGGGCGGAAATCTAGTGTTTTGGCCGAAAAACGCAATAAATGAGGAATGATCATGGCTGGGCGGTGACTATGGTTACTTAGGTCGTATTTGATAGTCCGGAAAAATTTTAGAAGATAGGGGTCCGGAGTTCCCGGGTTCACTTGGAAGGCGTGGGGTATAGGACACGAAAATATGGGAATCACGCGGAATTCTAGTTTTTTGGCCGAAAAACAGAAAAAACTAGGAACGATCATGGCTAGGCGGTGACTATGGTTCCTTAGGTCTTATTTGATAGTCCGGAAAAATTTTAGGCGATAGGGGTCCGGAGACCCGGGACCACTCGGAAGGCGTGGGCTATAACACACAAAAATATGGGATCGCGCGGAATTCTAGTTGTTTGGCCGAAAAACACAAAAAATGAGGAACGATCATAGCGGGGCGGATACTATGGTTCCTTAGGTCGTATTTGATTGTCCGGAAAATTTTTAGGCGATAGGGGTCCGGAGGTCCCGGGACCACTCGGAAGGTGTGGGCTATAGGACACGAAAATATGGGAATCGCGCGGAATTCTAGTTTTTTGGCCGAAAAATAGAAAAAACTAGGAACGATCATGGCTGGGCGGTGACTATGGTTCCTTAGGTCTTATTTGATACTCCGGAAAAATTTTAGGCGATAGGGGTCCGGAGGTCTCGGGACCACTCGGAAGGTGTGGGCTATAACACACAAAAATATGGGAATCGCGCGGAATTCTAGTTGTTTTGCCGAAAAACGCAAAAAGTAAGGAACGATCATGGCGGGGCAGATACTATGGTTCCTTAGGTCATATTTGATTTCCCGGAAAATTTTTAGGCGATCAGGGTCCGCGGTTCTTGGGACCACTCGGAATGCGTGGGTATAGCACACGAAAATATGGGAATCGGGCGAAATTCTAGGTCTTTTTTAGTAACATGCAAAAAATTTGGAAAGATCTTGGCAGGGCGCTGACTATGGTTCTTTTGGTCTTATTTGATAGTCTGGAAAAATATTAGGCGATAGGCGTCCGGAGATCCCGGGACCACTCGAAAAGCATGGGCTATAACACACAAAAATATGGGAATCGCACGGAATTCTAGTTGTTTGGCCGAAAAACGCAAAAAATGAGGAACGATCATGGCGGGGCGGATATTATGGTACCTTAGGTCGTATTTGATAGTCCGGAAAAATTTTAGGCGATCGGGGTCCGCGGCTCCCCGGACCACTTGGAAGGCATGGGTATAGCACACGAAAATATGGGAATCGGGCGTAATTCTAGTTTTTTGGCCCAAAAAAGCAAAATATGAGAAACGATGATGGCGGGGCGGTTACTATGGTTCCTTAGATCATATTTGACGGCCCAAAAAAATTTTAGGCGATCGAGGTCCGGGGGTCCCGGAACCACTTGGAAGGGTGGGCAATAGCACACAAAAATATTGTAATCGGGCGGAAATCTAGTGTTTTGGCCGAAAAACACAATAAATGAGGAATGATCATGGCTGGGCGGTGACTATGGTTCCTTAGGTCGTATTTGATAGTCCGGAAAAATTTTAGGAGATAGGGGTCCGGAGTTCCCGGGTTCACTTGGAAGGCGTGGGGTATAGGACACGAAAATATGGGAATCACGCGGAATTCTAGTTTTTTGGCCGAAAAACAGAAAAAACTAGGAACGATCATGGCTAGGCGGTGACTATGGTTCCTTAGGTCTTATTTGATAGTCCGGAAAAATTTTAGGCGATAGGGGTCCGGAGACCCGGGACCACTCGGAAGGCGTGGGCTATAACACACAAAAATATGGGATCGCGCGGAATTCTAGTTGTTTGGCCGAAAAACACAAAAAATGAGGAACGATCATGGCGGGGCGGATACTATGGTTCCTTAGGTCGTATTTGATTGTCCGGAAAATTTTTAGGCGATAGGGGTCCGGAGGTCCCGGGACCACTCGGAAGGTGTGGGCTATAACACACAAAAATATGGGAATCGCGCGGAATTCTAGTTGTTTGGCCGAAAAACGCAAAAAGTAAGGAACGATCATGGCGGGGCGGATACTATGGTTCCTTAGGTCATATTTGATTTCCCGGAAAAATTTTAGGCGATCAGGGTCCGCGGTTCTTGGGACCACTCGGAATGCGTGGGTATAGCACACGAAAATATGGGAATCGGGCGAAATTCTAGGTCTTTTTTAGTAACATGCAAAAAATTTGGAAAGATCTTGGCAGGGCGGTGACTATGGTTCTTTTGGTCTTATTTGATAGTCTGGAAAAATATTAGGCGATAGGCGTCCGGAGGTCCCGGGACCACTCGGAAGGCCTTGGCTATAACACACAAAAATATGGGAATCGCGCGGAATTCTAGTTGTTTGGCCGAAAAATGCAAAAAATGAGGAACGATCATGGCGGGGCGGATACTATGGTTCCTTAGGTCGTATTTGATAGTCCGGAAAAATTTTAGGTGATAGGGGTCAGGAGCTCCCGGGACCACTCGGAAGGAGTGGGCTATAACACACAAAAATATGGGAATCACGCGGAATTCTAGTTGTTTGGCCGAAAAACGCAAAAAATGAGGAACGATCATGGCGGGGTGGTTAATATGGTTCCTTAGGTCATATTTGATGGCCCGGAAAATTTTTAGGCAATCGGGGTTCGGGGTTCCCGGGACCCCTTGGAAGGCGTGGGCTAAAGCACACAAAAATATGGAAATCGCGCGAAATTCTAGTTTTTTGGCTGAAAAACGCAAAAGACTAGGAACGATCATGGCGGGGCGGTGACTATGGTTCCTTAGGTCGTATTTGATAGTCCGGAAAATTTTTAGGCGAACCGGCTCCGGGGGGCCTGACCCACTCGGAAGGCGTGGGCGATAGCACACAAAAAAATGGGAATCAGGCGGAATTCTAGTTCTTTGGCCAAAAAATGCAAATAATGAGGAACGATCATGGCGAGGCGGTGACTATGGTTCCTTAGGTCTTAATTGATGGCCCGAAAATTTTTTAGGCGATCCGAGACCGGCAGCCCGGCCCACTCGGAAGGCGTGGGCAATAGCACACAAAAATATGGTAATCGAGCGAAATTCTAGTTTTTTGGCCGAAAAACACAATAAATGAGGAACGATCATGACGGGGCGGTGACTATGGTTCCTTAGGTCATATTTGATGGCCCAGAAAATTTTAGGCGATCGGGGTCCGCGGCTCCCGGGACCACTCGGAAAGCGTAAGCTATATAGCACACTAAAATATGCAAATCGCGCGGAGTTCTAGTTTTTTGGCCGAAAAATGCAAAGCATTTGGAACGATCATGGTGGGGCAGTGACTATGGTACCTTAGGTCGTATTTGATAGTCCGGAAAAATTTTAGGCGATCGGGGTCCGCGGCACCCCGGACCACTTGGAGGGCGTGGGTATAGCACACGAAAAATGCAAAAAAATGAGAAACGATGATGGCGGGGCGGTTACTATGGCTCCTTAGGTCGTATTTGACGGCCCGGAAAAATTTTAGGCGATCGGGGTCCGGGGGTCCCGGAACCTATTGGAAGGGTGGGCAATAGCACACAAAAACATTGTAATCGGGCGGAATTCTAGTTTTTTGGCTGAAAAACGCAACAAATGAGGAATGATCATGGATGGGCGGTGTCTATGGTTCCTTAGGTCATATTTGATAGTCCGGAAAAATTTTAGGCGATAGGGGTCCGGAGTTCTCGGGTTCACTTGGAAGGCGTGGGCTATAGGACACGAAAATATGGGAATCGCGCGGAATTCTAGTTTTTTGGCCGAAAAACGGAAAAAACTAGGAACGATCATGGCTGGGCGGTGACTATGGTTCCTTAGGTCTTATTTGATAGTCCGGAGACCCAGGGCCACTCGGAAGGCGTGGGCTATAACACACAAAAATATGGGATCGCGCGGAATTCTAGTTGTTTGGCCGAAAAACACAAAATATGAGGAACGATCATGGCGGGGCGGATACTATGGTTCCTTAGGTCGTATTTGATTGTCCAGAAAAATTTTAGGCGAAAGGGGTCCGGAGGTCCCGGGACCACTCGGAAGGTGTGGGCTATAACACACAAAAATATGGGAATTGCGCGGAATTCTAGTTGTTTGGCCGAAAAACGCAAAAAATAAGGAACAATCATGGCGGGGCGGATACTATGGTTCCTTAGGTCGTATTTGATTGCCCGGAAAATTTTTAGGCGATCGGGGTCCGCGGCTCTTGGGACTCGGAATGCGTGGGTATAGCACACGAAAATATGGGAATCGGGCGAAATTCTAGAACTTTTTTAGTAACATGCAAAAAATTTGGAAAGATCTTGGCAGGGCGGTGACTATGGTTCCTTTGGTCTTATTTGATAGTCCGGAAAAATATTAGGCGATAGGGGTCCGGAGGTCCCGGGACCACTCGAAGGCGTGGGCTATAACACACAAAAATATGGGAATCGCGCGGAATTCTAGTTGTTTAGTCGAAAAATGCAAAAAATGAGGAACGATCAAGGCGGGGCGGATACTATGGTTCCTTAGGTCGTATTTGATAGTCCGGAAAAATTTTAGGCGATAGGGGTCAGGAGGTCCCGTGACCACTCGGAAGGCGTGGGCTATAACACACAAAAATATGGGAATCTCGCGGAATTCTAGTTGTTTGGCCGAAAAACGCAAAAAATGAGGAACGATCATGGCGGGGTGGTTAATATGGTTCCTTAGGTCGTATTTTATGGCCCGGAAAATTTTTAGGCGATCGGGGTTCGGGGTTCCCGGGACCCCTTGGAAGGCGTGGGCTAAAGCACACGAAAATATGGAAATCGCGTGAAATTCTAGTTTTTTGGCTGAAAAACGCAAAAGACTAGGAACGATCATGGCGGGGAGGTGACTATGGTTCCTTATGTCGTATTTGATAGTCCGGAAAATTTTTAGGCGATCCGGCTCCGGGGGGCCCGACCTACTCGGAAGGCGTGGGCGATAGCACACAAAAATATGGGAATCGTGCGTAATTCTAGTTATTTGGCCAAAAAATGCAAAAAATGAGAAACGATCATGGCGAGGCGATGACTATGGTTCTTAGGTCTTAATTGATGGCCCGAAAATTTTTTAGGCGATCCGAGACCTTCGGCCCAGCCCACTCGGAAGGCGTGGGCAATAGCACACAAAAATATGGTAATCGAGCGGAATTCTAGTTTTTTGGCCGAAAAACGCAATAAATGAGGAACGATCATGACGGGGCGGTGACTATGGTTCCTTAGGTCATATTTGATGGCCCGAAAAATTTTAGGCGATCGGGGTCCACGGCTCCCGGGACCCCTCGGAAAGCGTAAGCTATATAGCACACTAAAATATGCAAATCGCGCGGAGTTCTAGTTTTTTGGCCGAAAAATGCAAAGCATTTGGAACGATCATGGTAGGGCGGTGACTATGGTACCTTAGGTCGCATTTGATAGTCCGGAAAAATTTTAGGCGATCGGGGTCCGCGGCTCCCCGGACCACTTGGAAGGCGTGGGTATAGCACACGAAAATATGGGAATCGGGCGTAATTCTAGTTTTTTTGCCGAAAAATGCAAGAAATGAGAAACGATGATGGCAGGGCGGTTACTATGGTTCCTTAGGTCATATTTAACGGCCCGGAAAAATTTTAGGCGATCGGGGTCCAGGGGTCCCGGAACTACTTGGAAGGGTGGGCAATAGCACACAAAAACATTGTAATCGGGCGGAATTCTAGTTTTTTGGCCGAAAAACGCAATAAATGAGGAATGATCATGGCTGGGCGGTGACTATGGTTCCTTAGGTCGTATTTGATAGTCCGGAAAAATTTTAGGCGATAGGGGTCCGGAATTCCCGGGTTCACTTGGAAGGCGTGGGCTATAGGACACGAAAATATGGGAATCGCGCGGAATTCTAGTTTTTTGGCCGAAAAATAGAAAAAACTAGGAACGATCATGGCTGGGCGGTGACTATGGTTCCTTAGGTCTTATTTGATACTCCGGAAAAATTTTAGGCGATAGGGGTCCGGAGGTCTCGGGACCACTCGGAAGGTGTGGGCTATAACACACAAAAATATGGGAATCGCGCGGTATTCTAGTTGTTTGGCCGAAAAATGCAAAAAATGAGGAACGATCATTGTGGGGCAGATACTATGGTTCCTTAGGTCGTATTTGATAGTCCGGAAAAATTTTAGGCGATAGGGGTCAGGAGGTCCCGGGACCACTCGGAAGGCGTGGGATATAACACACAAAAATATGGGAATCGCGCGGAATTCTAGTTGTTTGGCCGAAAAACGCAAAAAATGAGGAACGATCATAGTGGGGTGGTTACTATGGTTCCTTAGGTCATATTTGATGGCCCGGAAAAATTTTAGGCGATCGGGGTCCGCGGCTCCCCGGACCACTTGGAAGGCGTGGGTATAGAACACGAAAATATGGGAATCGGGCGTAATTCTAGTTTTTTGGCTGAAAAATGCAAAAAGTGAGAAACGATGATGGCGGGGCGGTTACTATGGTTCCTTAGGTCGTATTTGACGGCCCAAAAATTTTTTAGGCGATCGGGGTCCAGGGGTCCCGGAACCACTTGGCAGGGTGGGCTATGCACACAAAAACATTGTAATCGGGCGGAATTCTAGTTTTTTGGCCGAAAAACGCAACAAATGAGGAATGATCATGGCTGGACGGTGACTATGGTTCCTTAGGTCGTATTTGATAGTCCGGAAAAATTTTAGGCGATAGGGGTCCGGAGTTCCCGGGTTCATTTGGAAGGCGTGGGCTATAGGACACGAAAATATGAGAATCGCGCGGAATTTTAGTTTTTTGGCCGAAAAACAGAAAAAACTAGGAACGATCATGGCTGGGCGGTGACTATGGTTCGTTAGGTCTTATTTGATAGTCCGGAAAAATTTTAGGCGATAGGGTTCCGGAGACCCGGGACCACTCGGAAGGCGTGGGCTATAATACACAAAAATATGGGATCGTGCGGAATTCTAGTTGTTTGGCCGAAAAACACAGAAAATGAGGAACGATCATGGCGGGGCGGATACTATGGTTCCTTAGGTCATATTTGATAGTCCGGAAAAATTTTAGGCGATAGGGGTCCGGAGGTCCCGGGACCACTCGGAAGGTGTGGGCTATAATACACAAAAATATGGGAATCGCGCGGAATTCTAGTTATTTGGCCGAAAAATGCAAAAAATAAGGAACGATCATGGCGGGGTGGTTACTATGGTTCCTTAGGTCGTATTGGATGTCCCGGAATAATTTTAGGCGATCGGGGTCCGCGGCTCTTGGGACCACTCGGAATTACTGGGTATAGCATACGAAAATATGGGAATCGGGCGAAATTCTAGGTCTTTTTCAGTAACATGCAACAAATGTGGAAAGATCTTGACAGGGCGGTGACTATGGTTCCTTTGGTCTTATTTGATAGTCCGGAAAAATATTAGGCGATAGGGGTCCGGAGGTCCCGGGACCACTCGGAAGGCGTGGGCTACAACACACAAAAATATGGGAATCGCGCGGAATTCTAGTTGTTTGGCCGAAAAACTCAAAAAATGAGGAACGATCATGGCGGGGTGGTTACTATGGTTCCTTAGGTCGTATTTAATTGCCCGGAATAATTTTAGGCGATCGGGGTCCGCGGCTCTTGGGACCACTCGGAATGCGTGGGTATAGCACACGAAAATATGGGAATCAGGCGAAATTCTAGGTCTTTTTCAGTAACATGCAAAAAATGTGGAAAGATCTTGATAGGGCGGTGACTATGGTTCCTTTGGTCTTATTTGATAGTTCGGAAAAATATTAGGCGATAGGGGTCCGGAGGTTCCGGGACCACTCGGAAGTCGTGGGCTATAACACACAAAAATATGAGAATCGCGCGGAATTCTAGTTGTTTGGCCGAAAAACGCAAAAAATGAGGAACGATCATGGCGGGGCGGATACTATGGTTCCTTAGGTCGTATTTGATAGTCCGGAAAAATTTTAGGCGATAGGGGTCAGGAGGTCCCGGGACCACTCGGAAGGCGTGGGCTATAACACACAAAAATATGGGAATCGCGCGGAATTCTAGTAGTTTGGCCGAAAAACGCAAAAAATGAGGAACGATCATGGCGGGGTGGTTACTATGGTTCCTTAGGTCGTATTTGATGGCCCGGAAAATTTTTAGGCGATCGGGGTTCGGGGTTCCCGGGACCCCTTGGAAGGCGTGGGCTAAAGCACACGAAAATATGGAAATCGCGCGAAATTCTAGTTTTTTGGCTGAAAAACGCAAAAGACTAGGAACGATAATGGCGAGGCGGTGACTATGCTTCCTTAGGTCGTATTTGATAGTCCGGAAAATTATTAGGCGATCTGGCTCCGGGGGGCCCGACCCACTCGGATGGCGTGGGCGATAGCACACAAAAAAATGGGAATCGTGCGTAATTCTAGTTCTTTGGCCAAAAAATGCAAAAAATGAGGAACGATCATGGCGAGGCAGTGACTATGGTTCCTTAGGTCTTAATTGATGGCCCGAAAATTTTTTAGGCGATCCGAGACCGGCGGCCTGGCCCACTCGGAAGGCGTGGGCAATAGCACACAAAAATATGGTAATCGAGCGGAATTCTAGTTTTTTGGCCGAAAAACGCAATAAATGAGGAACGATCATGACGGGGCGGTGACTATGGTTCCTTAGGTCATATTTGATGGCCCGAAAAATTTTAGGCGATCGGGGTCCACGGCTCCCGGGACCCCTCGGAAAGCGTAAGCTATATAGCACACTAAAATATGCAAATCGCGCGGAGTTCTAGTTTTTTGGCCGAAAAATGCAAAGCATTTGGAACGATCATGGTAGGGCGGTGACTATGGTACCTTAGGTCGCATTTGATAGTCCGGAAAAATTTTAGGCGATCGGGGTTCGCGGCTCCCCGGACCACTTGGAAGGCGTGGGTATAGCACACGAAAATATGGGAATCGGGCGTAATTCTAGTTTTTTTGCCGAAAAATGCAAGAAATGAGAAACGATGATGGCGGGGCGGTTACTATGGTTCCTTAGGTCATATTTAACGGCCCGGAAAAATTTTAGGCGATCGGGGTCCAGGGGTCCCGGAACCACTTGGAAGGGTGGGCAATAGCACACAAAAATATTGTAATCGGGCGGAATTCTAGTTTTTTGGCCGAAAAACGCAATAAATGAGGAATGATCATGGCTTGGCGGTGACTATGGTTCCTTAGGTCGTATTTGATAGTCCGAAAAAATTTTAGGCGATAGGGGTCCGGAATTCCCGGGTTCACTTGGAAGGCGTGGGCTATAGGACACGAAAATATGGGAATCGCGCGGAATTCTAGTTTTTTGGCCGAAAAACAGAAAAAACTAGGAACGATCATGGCTGGGCGGTGACTATGGTTCCTTAGGTCTTATTTGATACTCCGGAAAAATTTTAGGCGATAGGGGTCCGGAGGTCTCGGGACCACTCGGAAGGTGTGGGCTATAACACACAAATATATGGGAATCGCGCGGTATTCTAGTTGTTTGGCCGAAAAACGTAAAAAATAAGGAACGATCATGGCGGGGCGGATACTATGGTTCCTTAGGTCGTATTTGATTGCCCAAAAAAATTTTAGGTGATCGGGGTCCGCGACTCTTGGGACCACTCGGAATGCGTGGGTATAGCACACGAAAATATGGGAATCGGGCGAAATTCTAGGTCTTTTTCAGTAACATGCAAAAAATGTGGAAAGATCTTGACAGGGCGGTGACTATGGTTCCTTTGGTCTTATTTGAAAGTCCGGAAAAATATTAGGCGATAGGGGTCAAGAGGTCCCGGGACCACTCGGAAGGCGTGGGCTATAACGCACAAAAATATGGGAATCGCGCGGAATTCTAGTTGTCTGGCCGAAAAATGCAAAATATGAGGAACGATCATTGTGGGGCAGATACTATGGTTCCTTAGGTCGTATTTGATAGTCCGGAAAAATTTTAGGCGATAGGGGTCAGGAGGTCCCGGGACAACTCGGAAGGCGTGGGATATAACACACAAAAATATGGGAATCGTGCGGAATTCTAGTTGTTTGGCCGAAAAACACAAAAAATGAGGAACGATCATAGCGGGGCGGTTACTATGGTTCCTTAGGTCGTATTTGATGGCCCGGAAAAATTTTAGGTGATAGGGGTCCGCGGCTCTTGGGACCACTCGGAATGCGTGGGTATAGCACACGAAAATATGGGAATCAGGCGAAATTCTAGGTCTTTTTCAGTAACATGCAAAAAATGTGGAAATATCTTGACAGGGCGGTGACTATGGTTCCTTTGGTCTTATTTGATAGTCCGGAAAAATATTAGGCGATAGGGGTCCGGAGGTCCCGGGACCACTCGGAAGGCGTGGGCTATAACACACAAAAATATGTGAATCGCGCGGAATTCTAGTTGTCTGGCCGAAAAACGCAAAAAATGAGGAACGATCATGTCGGGGTGGTTACTATGGTTCCTTAGGTCGTATTTGATGGCCCGGAAAATTTTTGGGCGATCGGGGTTCGGGGTTCTCGGGACCCCTTGGAAGACGTGGGCTAAAGCACACGAAAATATGGAAATCGCGCGAAATTCCAGTTTTTTGGCTGAAAAACGCAAAAGACTAGGAATGATCATGGCGGAGCGGTGACTATGGTTCCTTAGGTCGTATTTTATAGTCCGGAAAATTTTTAGGCGATCTGGCTCCGGGGGCCCGACCCACTCGGAAGGCGTGGGCGATAGCACACAAAAAAATGGGAATCGGGCGGAATTCTAGTTCTTTGGCCAAAAAATGCAAAAAAAGAGTTATATCCCACGCCTTCCGAGTGGTCCCGGGTCTCCGGACCCCTATCGCCTAAAATTTTTCCGGACTATCAAATAAGACCTAAGGAACCATAGTCACCGCCCAGCCATGATCGTTCCTAGTTTTTTCCGTTTTTCGGCCAAACAACTAGAGTTCCGCGTGATTGCCATATTTTTGTGTGTTATAGCCCACACCTTCCGAGTGGTCCCGGGACCTCCTGACCCCTATCGCCAAAAATTTTTCCGGACTATCAAATAAGACCAAAGGAACCATAGTCACCGCCCAGCCATGATCATTCCTCATTTGTTGCGTTTTTCGGCCAAAAAACTAGAATTCCGCCCGATTACAATATTTTTGTGTGCTATTGCCCACCCTTCCAAGTGGTTCCGGGATCCCCGGACCCCGATCGCCTAAAATTTTTCCGGGTCGTCAAATACGAACTAAGGAACCATAGTAACCGCCCCGCCATTATCGTTTCTCATTTTTTGCATTTTTCGGCCAAAAAACTAGAATTACGCCCGATTCCCATATTTTCGTGTGCTATACCCACGCCTTCCAAGTGTTCCGGAGAGCCGCAGACCCCGATCGCCTAAAATATTTCCGGACTATCAGATACGACCTAAGGTACCATATTCACCGCCCCACCATGATCATTCCAAATGCTTTGCATTTTTCGGCCAAAAAACTAGAACTCCGCGCGATTTTCATATTTTCGTGTGTCATAGCTTACGCCTTCCGAGTGGTCCCCTGTGCCGTGGACCCCGATCGCCTAAAATTTTCTGGGCCATCAAATACGACCTAAGGAACCATAGTCACCGCCCCGCCATGATCGTTCCTCATTTATTGCGTTTTTCAGCCAAAAAATAGAATTCCGCTCGATACCATATTTTTGTGTGCTATTGCCCACGCCTTCCGAGTGGGCTGGGCCGCCGGAATCGGATCGCCTAAAACGTTTTTGTGCCATCAATTAGGACCTAAGGAACCATAGTCACCGCCTCGCCATGATCGTTCCTCATTTTTTGCATATTTTGGCCAAAAAACTAGAATTCCGCCCGATTCCCATATTTTTGTGTGCTATCGCCGACGCCTTCCGAGTGGTCCCGGGACCTCCTGACCCCTATCGCCAAAAATTTTTCCGGACTATCAAATAAGACCAAAGGAACCATAGTCACCGCCCAGCCATGATCATTCCTCATTTGTTGCGTTTTTCGGCCAAAAAACTAGAATTCCGCCCGATTACAATATTTTTGTGTGCTATTGCCCACCCTTCCAAGTGGTTCCGGGATCCCCGGACCCCGATCGCCTAAAATTTTTCCGGGTCGTCAAATACGAACTAAGGAACCATAGTAACCGCCCCGCCATTATCGTTTCTCATTTTTTGCATTTTTCGGCCAAAAAACTAGAATTACTCCCGATTCCCATATTTTCGTGTGCTATACCCACGCCTTCCAAGTGTTCCGGAGAGCCGCAGACCCCGATCGCCTAAAATATTTCCGGACTATCAGATACGACCTAAGGTACCATATTCACCGCCCCACCATGATCGTTCCAAATGCTTTGCATTTTTCGGCCAAAAAACTAGAACTCCGCGCGATTTGCTTATTTTCGTGTGCTATAGCTTACGCCTTCCGAGTGGTCCCGGGAGCCGTGGACCCCGATCGCCTAAAATTTTCCGGGCCATAAAATATGACCTAAGGAACCATAGTCACCGCCCCGCCATGATCGTTCCTCATTTATTGCGTTTTTCGGCCAAAAAACTAGAATTCCGCTCGATTACCATATTTTTGTGTGCTATTGCCCACGCCTTCCGAGTGGGCCGGGCCGACGGACTCAGATCGCCTAAAAACTTTTCGGGCCATCAATTAGGACCTAAGGAACCATAGTCACCGCCTCGCCATGATCGTTCCTCATTTTTTGTATTTTTTGGCCAAAAAACTAGAATTTCGCCCGATTCCCATATTTTTGTGTGCTATCGCCCACGCCTTCCGAGTGGGTCGGGCCCCCCTGATCTGGATCGCCTAAAAATTTTCCGAACTATCAAATACGACCTAAGGAACCATAGTCACCTCCCCGCCATGATCGTTCCTAGTCTTTTGCGTTTTTCAGCCAAAAAACTAGAATTCTGCGCGATTTCCATATTTTCGTGTGCTTTAGCCCACACCTTCCAATGGGTCCCTTGAACCCCGAACCCCGATCACCTAAAAAAATTTTGGGCCATCAAATACGACCTAAGGAACCATAGTAACCACCCCGCCATGATCGTTCCTCATTTTTTGCATTTTTCGGCCAAACAACTAGAATTCCGCGCGATTCCCATATTTTTGTGTGTTATAGCCCACGCCTTCCTAGTCGTCCCGGGACCTCCGGGACCTCCGTACCCCTATCGCCTAATATTTTTCCGGACTATCAAATAAGACCAAAGGAACCATAGTCACCGCCCAGCCATGATCATTCCTCATCTGTTGCGTTTTTTGGTCAAAAAACTAGAATTCCGCCCGATTACAATTTTTTTGTGTGCTATTTCCCACCCTTCCAAGTGGTTCCGGGACCCCCGGACCCCGATCGCCTAAAATTTTTCCGGGCCGTCAATTACGACCTAAGGAACCATAGTAACCGCCCCGCCATCATCGTTTCTCATTTTTTGTATTTTTCGGCCAAAAAACTAGAATTACGCCCGATTCCCATATTTTTGTGTGCTATACCCACGCCTTCCAAGTGTTCCGGGGAGCCGCGGACCCCGATCGCCTAAAATTTTTCCGGACTATCAAATACGACCTAAGGTACCATAGTCACCGCCCCATCATGATCGTTCCAAATGCTTTGCATTTTTCGGCCAAAAAACTAGAACTCCGCGCGATTTGCATATTTTCGTGTGCTATAGCTTACGCCTTCCGAGTGGTCCCGGGAGCCGTGGACCCCGATCGCCTAAAATTTTCCAGGCCATCAAATACGACCTAAGGAACCATAGTCACCTCCCCGCCATGATCGTTCCTCATTTATTGCGTTTTTCGGCCAAAAAACTAGAATTTCGCTAGATTACCATATTTTTGTGTGCTATTGCCCACATCTTCCGAGTGGGCCGGACCGCCGGACTCGGATCGCCTAAAAAATTTTCGGGCCATCAATTAGGACCTAAGGAACCATAGTCACCGCCTCGCCATGATCGTTCCTCATGTTTTGCATTTTTTGGCCAAAAAACTAGAATTCCGCCCGATTCTCATATTTTTGTGTGCTATCACCCACGCCTTCCGAGTGGGTCGGGCCCCCCGGAGCCGGATCGCCTAAAAATTTTCCGGACTATAAAATACGACCTAAGGAACCATAGTCACCGCCCCGCCATGATCGTTCCTAGTCTTTTGCGTTTCTCAGCCAAAAAACTAGAATTCCGCGCGATTTCCATATTTTTGTGTGCTTTAGCCCACGCCTTCCAAGGGGTCCCGGGAACCCCGAACCCCGATCGCCTACAAATTTTCCTGGCCATCAAATACGACCTAAGGAACCATAGTAACCACCCCGCCATGATCGTTCCTCATGTTTTGCGTTTTTCGGCCAAACAACTAGAATTCCGCGCGATCCCATATTTTTGTGTGTTATAGCCCACGCCTTCCGAGTGGTCTCGGGTCTCCCGACCCCTATCGCCTAAAATTTTTCCGGACTATCAAATAAGACCTAAGTAACCATAGTCACTGCCCAACCATGATCGTTTCTCATTTTTTGCATTTTTCGGCCAAAAAACTAGAATTACGCCCGATTCCCATATTTTCGTGTGCTATACCCACGCCTTCCAAGTGGTCCGGGGAGCCGCGGACCCCGATCGCCTAAAATTTTTCCGGACTATCAAATACGACCTAAGGTACCATAGTCACCGCCCCACCATGATCGTTCCAAATGCTTTGCATTTTTCGGCCAAAAAACTAGAACTCCGCGCGATTTGCTTATTTTCGTGTGCTATAGCTTACGCCTTCCGAGTGGTCCCGGGAGCCGTGGACCCCGATCGCCTAAAATTTTCCGGGCCATAAAATATGACCTAAGGAACCATAGTCACCGCCCCGCCATGATCGTTCCTCATTTATTGCGTTTTTCGGCCAAAAAACTAGAATTCTGCTCGATTACCATATTTTTGTGTGCTATTGCCCACGCCTTCCGAGTGGGCCGGGCTGCCGGACTCAGATCGCCTAAAAAATTTTTCGGGCCATCAATTAGGACCTAAGGAACCATAGTCACCGCCTCGCCATGATCGTTCCTCATTTTTTGCATTTTTTGGCCAAAAAACTAGAATTTCGCCTGATTCCCATATTTTTGTGTGCTATCGCCCACGCCTTCCGAGTGGGTCGGGCCCCCCTGATCCGGATCGCCTAAAAATTTTCCGGACTATCAAATATGACCTAAGGAACCATAGTCACCTCCCCACCATGATCGTTCCTAGTCTTTTGCATTTTTCAGCCAAAAAACTAGAATTTCGCGCGATTTCCATATTTTCGTGTGCTTTAGCCCACGCCTTCCAAGGGGTCCCGGGAACCCCGAACCCCGATCGCCTAAAAATTTTCCGGGTCATCAAATACGACCTAAGGAACCTTAGTAACCACCCCACCATGATCGTTCCTCATTTTTTGCGTTTTTCGGCCAAACAACTAGAATTACGCGTGATTCCCATATTTTTGTGTGTTATAGCCCACACCTTCCGAGTGGTCCCGGGACCTCCGGACCCCTTTCGCCTAAAAATTTTCCGGACTATCAAATACGACCTAAGGAACCATAGTATCTGCCCCGCCATGATCGTTCCTCATTTTTTGCGTTTTTCGGCCAAACAACTAGAATTCCGCGCGATCCCATATTTTTGTGTGTTATAGCCCACGCCTTCCGAGTGGTCCCGGGTCTCCGGACCCCTATCGCCTAAAATTTTTCCGGACTATCAAATAAGACCTAAGGAACCATAGTCACCGCCCAGCCATGATTGTTCCTAGTTTTTTCCGTTTTTCGGCCAAAAAACTAGAATTCCGCGTGATTCCCATATTTTTGTGTGTTATAGCCCACGCCTTCCGAGTGGTCCTGGGACCTCCTGACCCCAATCGCCTAAAATTTTTCCGGACAATCAAATAAGACCAAAGGAACCATAGTCACCACCCAGCCATGATCATTCCTCATTTGTTGCGGTTTTCGGCCAAAAAACTAGAATTCTGCCCGATTACAATATTTTTGTGTGCTATTGCCCACCCTTCCAAGTGGTTCCGGGACCTCCGGACCCCGATCGCCTAAAATTTTTTCGGGTCATCAAATACTACCTAAGAAACCATAGTAACCGCCCCGCCATCATCGTTTCTCATTTCTTGCATTTTTCGGCCAAAAAACTAGAATTACGCCCGATTCCCATATTTTCGTGTGCTATACCCACGCCTTCCAAGTGTTCCGGGGAGCCGCGGACCCCGATCGCCTAAACATTTTTCCGGACTATCAAATACAACCTAAGGTACTATATTCACCGCCCCACCATGATCGTTCCAAATGCTTTGCATTTTTCGGCCAAAAAACTAGAACTCCGCGCGATTTGCATATTTTCGTGTGCTATAGCTTACGCCTTCCGAGTGGTCCCGGGTGCCGTGGACCCCGATCGCCTAAAATTTTCCGGGCCATCAAATATGACCTAAGGAACCATAGTCACCGCCCCGCCATGATCGTTCCTCATTTATTGCGGTTTTCGGCCAAAAAACTAGAATTCCGCTAGATTACCATATTTTTGTGTGCTATTGCCCACACCTTCCGAGTGGGCCGGACCGCCGGACTCGGATCGCCTAAAAAATTTTCGGGCCATCAATTAGGACCTAAGGAACCATAGTCACCGCCTCGCCATGATCGTTCCTCATTTTTTGCATTTTTTGGCCAGAAAACTAGAATTCCGCCCGATTCCCATATTTTTGTGTGCTATCACCCACGCCTTCCGAGTGGGTCGGGCCCCCCGGAGCCGGATCGCCTAAAAATTTTCCTGACTATAAAATACGACCTAAGGAACCATAGTCACCGCCCCGCCATGATCGTTCCTAGTCTTTTGCGTTTCTCAGCCAAAAAACTAGAATTCCGCGCGATTTCCATATTTTTGTGTGCTTTAGCCCACGCCTTCCAAGGGGTCTCGGGAACCCCGAACCCCGATCGCCTACAAATTTTCCTGGCCATCAAATATGGCCTAAGGAACCATAGTAACCACCCCGCCATGATCGTTCCTCATGTTTTGCGTTTTTCGGCCAAACAACTAGAATTCCGCGCGATCCCATATTTTTGTGTGTTATAGCCCACGCCTTCCGAGTGGTCCCGGGTCTCCCGACCCCTATCGCCTAAAATTTTTCCGGACTATCAAATAAGACCTAAGTAACCATAGTCACTGCCCAACCATGATCGTTTCTCATTTTTTGCATTTTTCGGCCAAAAAACTAGAATTACGCCCGATTCCCATATTTTCGTGTGCTATACCCACGCCTTCCAAGTGGTCCGGGGAGCCGCGGACCCCGATCGCCTAAAATTTTTCCGGACTATCAAATACGACCTAAGGTACCATAGTCACCGCCCCACCATGATCGTTCCAAATGCTTTGCATTTTTCGGCCAATAAACTAGAACTCCGCGCGATTTGCTTATTTTCGTGTGCTATAGCTTACGCCTTCCGAGTGGTCCCGGGAGCCGTGGACCCCGATCGCCTAAAATTTTCCGGGCCATAAAATATGACCTAAGGAACCATAGTCACCGCCCCGCCATGATCATTCCTCATTTATTGCGGTTTTCGGCCAAAAAACTAGAATTCCGCTAGATTACCATATTTTTGTGTGCTATTGCCCATACCTTCCGAGTGGGCCGGACCGCCGGACTCGGATCGCCTAAAAAATTTTCGGGCCATCAATTAGGACCTAAGGAACCATAGTCACCGCCTCGCCATGATCGTTCCTCAGTTTTTGCATTTTTTTGCCAAAAAACTAGAATTCCGCCCGATTCCCATATTTTTGTGTGCTATCACCCACGCCTTCCGAGTGGGTCGGGCCCCCCGGAGCCGGATCGCCTAAAAATTTTCCGGACTATAAAATACGACCTAAGGAACCATAGTCACCGCCCCGCCATGATCGTTCCTAGTCTTTTGCGTTTCTCAGCCAAAAAACTAGAATTCCGCGCGATTTCCATATTTTCGTGTGCTTTAGCCCACGCCTTCCAAGGGGTCCCGGGAACCCCGAACCCCGATCGCCTACAAATTTTCCTGGCCATCAAATACGACCTAAGGAACCATAGTAACCACCCCGCCATGATCGTTCCTCATGTTTTGCGTTTTTCGGCCAAACAACTAGAATTCCGCGCGATCCCATATTTTTGTGTGTTATAGCCCACGCCTTCCGAGTGGTCCCGGGTCTCCCGACCCCTATCGCCTAAAATTTTTCCGGACTATCAAATAAGACCTAAGTAACCATAGTCACTGCCCAACCATGATCGTTTCTCATTTTTTGCATTTTTCGGCCAAAAAACTAGAATTACGCCCGATTCCCATATTTTCGTGTGCTATACCCACGCCTTCCAAGTGGTCCGGGGAGCCGCGGACCCCGATCGCCTAAAATTTTTCCGGACTATCAAATACGACCTAAGGTACCATAGTCACCGCCCCACCATGATCGTTCCAAATGCTTTGCATTTTTCGGCCAATAAACTAGAACTCCGCGCGATTTGCTTATTTTCGTGTGCTATAGCTTACGCCTTCCGAGTGGTCCCGGGAGCCGTGGACCCCGATCGCCTAAAATTTTCCGGGCCATAAAATATGACCTAAGGAACCATAGTCACCGCCCCGCCATGATCGTTCCTCATTTATTGCGTTTTTCGGCCAAAAAACTAGAATTCCGCTCGATTACCATATTTTTGTGTGCTATTGCCCACGCTTTCCGAGTGGGCCGGGCCGCCGGACTCAGATCGCCTAAAAAATTTTCGGGCCATCAATTAGGACCTAAGGAACCATAGTCACCGCCTCGCCATGATCGTTCCTCATTTTTTGCATTTTTTGGCCAAAAAATTAGAATTTCGCCCGATTCCCATATTTTTCTGTGCTATCGCCCACGCCTTCCGAGTGGGTCGGGCCCCCCTGAGCCGGATCGCCTAAAAATTTTCCGGACTATCAAATACGACCTAAGGAACCATAGTCACCTCCCCGCCATGATCGTTCCTAGTCTTTTGCATTTTTCAGCCAACAGACTAGAATTTCGCGCGATTTCCATATTTTCGTGTGCTTTAGCCCACGCCTTCCAAGGGGTCCCGGGAACCCCGAACCCCGATCGCCTAAAAATTTTCCGGGTCATCAAATACGACCTAAGGAACCATAGTAACCACCCCACCATGATCGTTCCTCATTTTTTGCGTTTTTCCTCCAAACAACTAGAATTACGCGTGATCCCATATTTTTGTGTGTTATAGCCCATGCCTTCCGAGTGGTCCCGGGTCTCCGGACCCCTATCGCCTAAAATTTTTCTGGACTATCAAATACGACCTAAGGAACCATAGTATCCGCCCCGCCATGATCGTTCCTAGTTTTTTCCGTTTTTCGGCCAACAAACTAGAATTTCGCGCGATTCCCATATTTTTGTGTGTTATAGCCCACGCCTTCCGAGTGGTCCCGGGACCTCCTGACCCCTATCGCCTAAAATTTTTCCAGACAATCAAATAAGACCAAAGGAACCATAGTCACCACCCAGCAATGATCATTCCTCATTTGCTGCGGTTTTTGGCCAAAAAACTAGAATTCTGCCCGATTACAATATTTTTGTGTGCTATTGCCCACCCTTCCAAGTGGTTCCGGGACCCCCGGACCCCGATCGCCTAAAATTTTTTCGGGTCATCAAATACTACCTAAGGAACCATAGTAACCGCCCCGCCATCATCGTTTCTCATTTTTTGCATTTTTCGGCCAAAAAACTAGAATTACGCCAGATTCCCATATTTTCGTGTGCTATACCCATGCCTTCCAAGTGTTCCGGGGAGCCGCGGACCCCGATCGCCTAAAAATTTTTGCGGACTATCAAATACGACCTAAGGTACCATATTCACCACCCCACCATGATCGTTCCAAATGCTTTGCATTTTTCGGCCAAAAAACTAGAACTCCGCGCGATTTGCATATTTTCGTGTGCTATAGCTTACGCCTTCCGAGTGGTCCCGGGTGCCGTGGACCCCGATCGCCTAAAATTTTCCGGGCCATCAAATACGACCTAAGGAACCATAGTCACCGCCTCGCCATGATCGTTCCTCATTTATTGCGTTTTTCAGCCAAAAAATAGAATTTCGCTCGATTACCATATTTTTTGTGTGCTTTGCCCACGCCTTCCGAGTGGGTCGGGCCGCCGGAATCGGATCGCCTAAAACGTTTTTGTGCCATCAATTAGGACCTAAGGAACCATAGTCACCGCCTCGCCATGATCGTTCCTCCTTTTTTGCATTTTTTGGCCAAAAAACTAGAATTCCGCCCGATTCCCATATTTTTGTGTGCTATCGCCCACGCCTTCCGAGTGGTCCCGGGACCTCCTGACCCCTATCGCCTAAAATTTTTCCGGACTATCAAATAAGACCAAAGGAACCATAGTCACCGCCCAGCCATGATCATTCCTCATTTGTTGCGGTTTTTGGCCAAAAAACTAGAATTCTGCCCGATTACAATATTTTTGTGTGCTATTGCCCACCCTTCCAATTGGTTCCGTGACCCCCGGACCCCGATCGCCTAAAATTTTTCCGGGTCGTCAAATACGACCTAAGGAACCATAGTAACCGCCCCGCCATCATCGTTTCTCATTTTTTGCATTTTTCGGCCAAAAAACTAGAATTACGCCCGATTCCCATATTTTCGTGTGCTATACCCACGCCTTCCAAGTGTTCCGGGGAGCCGCGGACCCCGATCGCCTAAAATTTTTCCGGACTATCAAATACGACCTAAGGTACCATATTCACCGCCCCACCATGATCGTTCCAAATGCTTTGCATTTTTCGGCAAAAAAACTAGAACTCCGCGCGATTTGCATATTTTCGTGTGCTATAGCTTACGCCTTCCGAGTGGTCCCGGGTGCCGTGGACCCCGATCGCCTAAAATTTTCCGGGCCATCAAATACGACCTAAGGAACCATAGTCACCACACCGCCATGATCGTTCCTCATTTATTGCGTTTTTCAGCCAAAAAATAGAATTCCGCTCGATTACCATATATTTGTGTGCTATTTGCCCACGCCTTCCGAGTGGGCCGGGCCGCCGGAATCGGATCTCCTAAAACGTTTTTGTGCCATCAATTAGGACCTAAGGAACCATAGTCACCGCCTCGCCATGATCGTTCCTTATTTTTTGCATTTTTTGGCCAAAAAACTAGAATTCCGCCCGATTCCCATATTTTTGTGTGCTATCGCCCACGCCTTCCGAGTGGGTCGGGTCCCCCGGATCGCCTAAAAATTTTCCGTACTATCAAATATGACCTAAGGAACCATAGTCACCGCCCCGCCATGATCGTTCCTAGTCTTTTGCATTTTTCAGCCAAAAAACTAGAATTCCGCGCGATTCCCATATTTTGTGTGTTATAGCCCACGCCTTCCAAGGGGTCCCGGGAACCCCGAACCCTGATCGCCTAAAAATTTTCCGGGCCATCAAATACGACCTAAGGAACCATAGTAACCACCCCGCCATGATCGTTCCTCAGTTTTTGCGTTTTTCGGCCAAACATGTAGAATTCCGCGCGATCCCATACTTTTGTGTGTTATAGCCCACGCCTTCCGAGTGGTCCCGGGTCTCCGGACCCCTATCGCCTAAATTTTTTCCGGACTATCAAATAAGACCTAAGGAACCATAGTCACCGCCCAACCATGATCGTTTCTCATTTTTTGCATTTTTCGGCCAACAAACTAGAATTACGCCCGATTCCCATATTTTCGTGTGCTATACCCACGCCTTCCAAGTGGTCCGGGGAGCCGCGGACCCCGATCGCCTAAAATTTTTCCGGACTATCAAATACGACCTAAGGTACCATAGTCACCGCCCCACCATGATCGTTCCAAATGCTTTGCATTTTTCGGCCAAAAAACTAGAACTCCGCGCGATTTGCATATTTTCGTGTGCCATAGCTTACGCCTTCCGAGTGGTCCCGGGAGCCGTGGACCCCGATCGCCTAAAATTTTCCGGGCCATCAAATACGACCTAAGGAACCATAGTCACCGCCCCCCATGATCGTTCCTCATTTATTGCGTTTTCGGCCAAAAAACTAGAATTCCGCTCGATTACCATATTTTTGTATGCTATTGCCCACGCCTTCCGAGTGGGCCGGGCCGCCGGACTCGGATCGCCTAAAAAAATTTCGGGCCATCAATTAGGACCTAAGGAACCATAGTCACTGCCTCGCCATGATCGTTCCTCATTTTTTGCATTTTTTGGCCAAAAAACTAGAATTCCGCCCGATTCCCATATTTTTGTGCTATCGCCCACGCCTTCCGAGTGGGTCGGGCCCCCCGGAGCCGGATCGCCTAAAAATTTTCCGGACTATCAAATACGACCTAAGGAACCATAGTCACCGCCCCGCCATGATCGTTCCTAGTCTTTTGCGTTTTTCAGCCAAAAAACTAGAATTCCGCGCGATTTCCATATTTTTGTGTGCTTTAGACCACGCCTTCCAAGGGGTCCCGGGTACCCCGAACCCCGATCGCCTAAAACTTTTTCGGGCCATCAAATACGACCTAAGGAACCATAGTAAGAACCCCGCCATGATCGTTCCTCATTTTTTGCATTTTTCGGCCAAACAACTAGAATTCCGCGCGATTCCCATATTTTTGTGTGTTATAGCCCACGCCTTCCTAGTGGTCCCGGGATCTCCGGGACCTCCGGACCCCTATCGCCTAATATTTTTCTGGACTATCAAATAAGGCCAAAGGAACCATAGTCACCGCCCAGCCATGATCATTCCTCATTTGTTGCGTTTTTTGGCCAAAAAACTAGAATTCCGCCCGATTACAATATTTTTGTGTGCTATTGCCCACCCTTCCAAGTGGTTCCGGGACCCCCGGACCCCGATCGCTTAAAATTTTTTCGGGCCGTCAAATACGACCTAAGAAACCATAGTAACTGCCCCGCCATCATCGTTTCTCATTTTTTGCATTTTTCGGCCAAAAAACTAGAATTACGCCCGATTCCCATATTTTCGTGTGCTATACCCACGCCTTCCAAGTGTTCCGGGGAGCCGCGGACCCCGATCGCCTAAAATTTTCCGGACTATCAAATACGACCTAAGGTACCATAGTCACCGCCCCATCATGATCGTTCCAAATGCTTTGCATTTTTCGGCCAAAAAACTAGAACTCCGCGCGATTTGCATATTTTCATGTGCTATAGCTTACGCCTTCTGAGTGGTCCCGGGAGCCGTGGACCCCGATCGCCTAAAATTTTTCGGGCCATCAAATACGACCTAAGGAACCATAGTCACCGCCCCGCCATGATCATTCCTCATTTATTGCGTTTTTCGTCCAAAAAACTAGAATTCCGCTAGATTACCATATTTTTGTGTGCTATTGCCCACACCTTCCGAGTGGGCCGGGCCGTCGGACTCGGATCGCCTAAAAAATTTTCGGGCCATCAATTAGGACCTAAGGAACCATAGTCACCGCCTCTCCATGATCGTTCCTTATTTTTTGCATTTTTTGGCCAAAACACTAGAATTCCGCCCGATTCCCATATTTTTGTGTGCTATCGCCCACGCCTTCCGAGTGGGTCGGGCCCCCCGGAGCCAGATCGCCTAAAAATTTTCCGGACTATAAAATACGACCTAAGGAACCATAGTCACCGCCCCGCCATGATCGTTCCTAGTCTTTTGCGTTTTTCAGCCAAAAAATTAGAATTCCGCGCGATTTCCATATTTTCGTGTGCTTTAGCCCACGCCTTCCAAGGGGTCCCGGGAACCCCGAACCCCGATCGCCTAAAAATTTTCCGGGCCATCAAATACGACCTAAGGAACCATAGTAACCACCCCGCCATGATCGTTCCTCATGTTTTGCGTTTTTCGGCCAAACAACTAGAATTCCGCGCGATCCCATATTTTTGTGTGTTATAGCCCACGCCTTCCGAGTGGTCCCGGGTCTCCCGACCCCTATCGCCTAAAATTTTTTCGGACTATCAAATAAGACCTAAGGAACCATAGTCACCGCCCAGCCATGATCGTTTCTCATTTTTTGCATTTTTCGGCCAAAAAACTAGAATTATGCCCGATTCCCATATTTTCGTGTGCTATACCCACGCCTTCCAAGTGGTCCGGGGAGCCGCGGACCCCGATCACCTAAAATTTTTCCGGACTATCAAATACGACCTAAGGTACCATAGTCACCGCCCCACCATGATCGTTCCAAATGCTTTGCATTTTTCGGCCAAAAAACTAGAACTCCGCGCGATTTGCATATTTTCGTGTGTCATAGCTTACGCCTTCCGAGTGGTCCCGGGAGCCGTGGACCCCGATCGCCTAAAATTTTCCGGGCCATCAAATACGACCTAAGGAACCATAGTCACCGCCCCCCATGATCGTTCCTCATTTATTGCGTTTTCGGCCAAAAAACTAGAATTCCGCTCGATTACCATATTTTTGTATGCTATTGCCCACGCCTTCCGAGTGGGCCGGGCCGCCGGACTCGGATCGCCTAAAAAAATTTCGGGCCATCAATTAGGACCTAAGGAACCATAGTCACTGCCTCGCCATGATCGTTCCTCATTTTTTGCATTTTTTGGCCAAAAAACTAGAATTCCGCCCGATTCCCATATTTTTGTGCTATCGCCCACGCCTTCCGAGTGGGTCGGGCCCCCCGGAGCCGGATCGCCTAAAAATTTTCCGGACTATCAAATACGACCTAAGGAACCATAGTCACCGCCCCGCCATGATCGTTCCTAGTCTTTTGCGTTTTTCAGCCAAAAAACTAGAATTCCGCGCGATTTCCATATTTTTGTGTGCTTTAGACCACGCCTTCCAAGGGGTCCCGGGAACCCCGAACCCCGATCGCCTAAAACTTTTTCGGGCCATCACATACGACCGAAGGAACCATAGTAACAAACCCCGCCATGATCGTTCCTCATTTTTTGCATTTTTCGGCCAAACAACTAGAATTCCGCGCGATTCCCATATTTTTGTGTGTTATAGCCCACGCCTTCCTAGTGGTCCCGGGACCTCCGGGACCTCCGGACCCCTATCGCCTAATATTTTTCCGGACTATCAAATAAGACCAAAGGAACCATAGTCACCGCCCAGCCATGATCATTCCTCATTTGTTGCGTTTTTCGGCCAAAAACTAGAATTCCACCCGATTACAATATTTTTGTGTGCTATTGCCCACCCTTCCAAGTGGTTCCGGGACCCCCGGACCCCGATCTCTTAAAATTTTTCCGGGCCATCAAATACGACCTAAGGAACCATAGTAACCGCCCCGCCATCATCGTTTCTCATTTTTTGCATTTTTCGGCGAAAAAACTAGAATTACGCCCTATTCCCATATTTTCGTGTGCTAGACCCACGCCTTCCAAGTGTTCCGGGGAGCCGCGGACCCCAATCGCCTGAAATTTTCCGGACTATCAAATACGACCTAAGGTACCATAGTCACCGCCCCATCCTGATCGTTCCAAATGCTTTGCATTTTTCGGCCAAAAAACTAGAACTCCGCGCGATTTGCATATTTTCATGTGCTATAGCTTACGCCTTCTGAGTGGTCCCGGGAGCCGTGGACCCCGATCGCCTAAAATTTTCCGGGCCATCAAATACGACCTAAGGAACCATAGTCACCGCCCCGCCATGATCGTTCCTAGTCTTTTGCGTTTTTCAGCCAAAAAACTAGAATTCCGCGCGATTTCCATATTTTTGTGTGCTTTAGACCACGCCTTCCAAGGGGTCACGGCAACCCCGAACCCCGATCGCCTAAAACTTTTTCGGGCCATCACATACGACCGAAGGAACCATAGTAACAACCCCGCCATGATCGTTCCTCATTTTTTGCATTTTTCGGCCAAACAACTAGAATTCCGCGCGATTCCCATATTTTTGTGTGTTATAGCCCACGCCTTCCTAGTGGTCCCGGGACCTCCGGGACCTCCGGACCCCTATCGCCTAATATTTTTCCGGACTATCAAATAAGGCCAAAGGAACCATAGTCACCGCCCAGCCATGATCATTCCTCATTTGTTGCGTTTTTTGGCCAAAAAACTAGAATTCCGCCCGATTACAATATTTTTGTGTGCTATTGCCCACCCTTCCAAGTGGTTCCGGGACCCCCGAACCCCCATCGCTTAAAATTTTTTCGGGCCATCAAATACGACCTAAGGAACCATAGTAACCGCCCCGCCATCATCGTTTCTCATTTTTTGCATTTTTCGGCGAAAAAACTAGAATTACGCCCGATTCCCATATTTTCGTGTGCTATACCCACGCCTTCCAAGTGTTCCGGGGAGCCGCGGACCCCGATCGCCTAAAATTTTCCGGACTATCAAATACGACCTAAGGTACCATAGTCACCGCCCCATCATGATCGTTCCAAATGCTTTGCATTTTTCGGCCAAAAAACTAGAACTCCGCGCGATTTGCATATTTTCATGTGCTATAGCTTACGCCTTCTGAGTGGTCCCGGGAGCCGTGGACCCCGATCGCCTAAAATTTTCCGGGCCATCAAATACGACCTAAGGAACCATAGTCACCGCCCCGCCATGATCGTTCCTCATTTATTGCGTTTTTCGTCCAAAAAACTAGAATTCCGCTAGATTACCATATTTTTGTGTGCTATTGCCCACACCTTCCGAGTGGGCCGGGCCGTCGGACTCGGATCGCCTAAAAAATTTTCGGGCCATCAATTAGGACCTAAGGAACCATAGTCACCACCTCGCCATGATAGTTCCTCATTTTTTGCATTTTTTGGCCAAAAAACTAGAATTTCGCCCGATTCCCATATTTTTGTGTGCTATCGCCCACGCCTTCCGAGTGGGTCGGGCCCCCCTGAGCCGGATCGCCTAAAAATTTTTCAGACTATCAAATACGACCTAAGGAACCATAGTCACCTCCCCGCCATCATCGTTTCTCATTTTTTGCATTTTTCGGCCAAAAAACTAGAATTACGCCCGATTCCCATATTTTCGTGTGCTATACCCACGCCTTCCAAGTGTTCCGGGGAGCCGCGGACCCCGATCGCCTAAAATTTTCCGGACTATCAAATACGACCTAAGGTACCATAGTCACCGCCCCATCATGATCGTTCCAAATGCTTTGCATTTTTCGGCCAAAAAACTAGAACTCCGCGCGATTTGCATATTTTCATGTGCTATAGCTTACGCCTTCTGAGTGGTCCCGGGAGCCGTGGACCTCGATCGCCTAAAATTTTCCGGGCCATCAAATACGACCTAAGGAACCATAGTCACCGCCCCGCCATGATCGTTCCTCATTTATTGCGTTTTTCGTCCAAAAAACTAGAATTCCGCTAGATTACCATATTTTTGTGTGCTATTGCCCACACCTTCCGAGTGGGCCGGGCCGTCGGACTCGGATCGCCTAAAAAATTTTTGGGCCATCAATTAGGACCTAAGGAACCATAGTCACCGCCTCGCCATGATCGTTCCTCATTTTTTGCATTTTTTGGCCAAAAACCTAGAATTCCGCCCGATTCCCATATTTTTGTGTGCTATCGCCCACGCCTTCCGAGTGGGTCGGGCCCCCGGAGCCGGATCGCCTAAAAATTTTCCGGACTATAAAATACGACCTAAGGAACCATAGTCACCGCCCCGCCATGATCGTTCCTAGTCTTTTGCGTTTTTCAGCCAAAAAATTAGAATTCCGCGCGATTTCCATATTTTCGTGTGCTTTAGCCCACGCCTTCCAAGGGGTCCCGGGAACCCCGAACCCCGATCGCCTAAAAATTTTCTGGGCCATCAAATACGACCTAAGGAACCATAGTAACCACCCCGCCATGATCGTTCCTCATGTTTTGCGTTTTTCGGCCAAACAACTAGAATTCCGCGCGATCCCATATTTTTGTGTGTTATAGCCCACGCCTTCCGAGTGGTCCCGGGTCTCCCGACCCCTATCGCCTAAAATTTTTTCGGACTATCAAATAAGACGTAAGGAACCATAGTCACCGCCCAGCCATGATCGTTTCTCATTTTTTGCATTTTTCGCCAAAAAACTAGAATTACGCCCGATTCCCATATTTTCGTGTGCTATACCCACGCCTTCCAAGTGGTCCGGGGAGCCGCGGACCCCGATCGCCTAAAATTTTTCCGGACTATCAAATACGACCTAAGGTACCATAGTCACCGCCCCACCATGATCGTTCCAAATGCTTTGCATTTTTCTGCCAAAAAACTAGAACTCCGCGCGATTTGCATATTTTCGTGTGCTATAGCTTACGCCTTCCGAGTGGTCCCGGGAGCCGTGGACCCCGATCGCCTAAATTTTTTTGGGCCATCAAATATGACCTAAGGAACCATAGTCACCGCCCCACCATGATCGTTCCTCATTTATTGCGTTTTTCGGCCAAAAATCTAGAATTCCGTTCGATTACCATATTTTTGTGTGCTATTGCCCACGCCTTCCGAGTGGGCCGGGCCGCCGGACTCGGATCGCCTAAAAAATTTTTAGGCCATCAATTAGGACCTAAGGAACCATAGTCACCGCCTCGCCATGATAGTTCCTCATTTTTTGCATTTTTTGGCCAAAAAACTAGAATTTCGCCCGATTCCCATATTTTTGTGTGCTATCGCCCACGCCTTCCGAGTGGGTCGGGCCCCCTGAGCCGGATCGCCTAAAAATTTTCCGGACTATCAAATACGACCTAAGGAACCATAGTCACCTCCCCGCCATGATCGTTCCTAGTCTTTTGCGTTTTTCAGCCAAAAAACTAGAATTCTGCGCGATTTCCATATTTTCGTGTGCTTTAGCCCACGCCTTCCAAGGGGTCCCGGGAACCCCGAACCCCGATCGCCTAAAACTTTTCCGGGTCATCAAATACGACCTATGGAACCATAGTAACCACCCCACCATGATCGTTCCTCATTTTTGCGTTTTTCGGCCAAACAACTAGAATTCCGCGCGATTCCCATATTTTTGTGTGTTATAGCCCACGCCTTCCGAGTGGTCCCGGGACCTCCTGACCCCTATCGCCTAAAAATTTTCCGGACTATAAAATATGACCTATGGAACCATAGTCACCGCCCCGCCATGATCGTTCCTAGTCTTTTGCGTTTTTCAGCCAAAAAACTAGAATTCCGCGCGATTTCCATATTTTCGTGTGCTTTAGCCCACGCCTTCCAAGGGGTCCCGGGAACCCCGAACCCCGATCGCCTAAAAATTTTCCGGGCCATCAAATACGACCTAAGGAACCATAGTAACCACCCCACCATGATCGTTCCTTATTTTTTTTGCGTTTTTCGGCCAAACAACTAGAATTACGCGTGATTCCCATATTTTTGTGTGTTATAGCCCACACCTTCCGAGTGGTCCCGGGACCTCCGGACCCCTATCGCCTAAATTTTTTCCGGACTATCAAATACGACCTAAGGAACCATAGTATCCACCCCGCCATGATCGTTCCTCATTTTTTGTGTTTTTCGGCCAAACAACTACAATTCCGCGCGATCCCATATTTTTGTGTCTTATAGCCCACGCCTTCCGAGTGGTCCCGGGTCTCCGACCCCTATCGCCTAAAATTTTTCTTGACTATCAAATAAGACCTAAGGAACCATAGTCACCGCCCAGCCAAGATCATTCCTAGTTTTTTCCGTTTTTCGGCCAAAAAACTAGAATTCCGCGCGATTCCCATATTTTCGTGTCCTACAGCCCACGCCTTCCAAGTGAACCCGGGAATTCCGGACCCCTATCGCCTAAAATTTTTCCGGACTATAAAATAAGACCTAAGGAACCATAGTCAACGCCCAGCCATGATCATTCCTCATTTGTTGCGTTTTTCGGCCAAAAAACTAGAATTCCGCCCGATTACAATATTTTTGTGTGCTATTGCCCACCCTTCCAAGTGGTTCCGGGACCCCAGAACCCTGATCGCCTAAAAATTTTCCGGGCCATCAAATACGACCTAAGGAACCATAGTAACCACCCCGCCATGATCGTTCCTCATGTTTTGCGTTTTTCGGCCAAACAACTAGAATTCCGCCCGATTACAATATTTTTGTGTGCTATTGCCCACCCTTCCAAGTGGTTCCGGGACCCCCGGACCCCGATCTCTTAAAATTTTTCCGGGCCATCAAATACGACCTAAGGAACCATAGTAACCGCCCCGCCATCATCGTTTCTCATTTTTTGCATTTTTCGGCGAAAAAACTAGAATTACGCCCTATTCCCATATTTTCGTGTGCTAGACCCACGCCTTCCAAGTGTTCCGGGGAGCCGCGGACCCCAATCGCCTAAAATTTTCCGGACTATCAAATACGACCTAAGGTACCATAGTCACCGCCCCATCCTGATCGTTCCAAATGCTTTGCATTTTTCGGCCAAAAAACTAGAACTCCGCGCGATTTGCATATTTTCATGTGCTATAGCTTACGCCTTCTGAGTGGTCCCGGGAGCCGTGGACCCCGATCGCCTAAAATTTTCCGGGCCATCAAATACGACCTAAGGAACCATAGTCACCGCCCCGCCATGATCGTTCCTAGTCTTTTGCGTTTTTCAGCCAAAAAACTAGAATTCCGCGCGATTTCCATATTTTTGTGTGCTTTAGACCACGCCTTCCAAGGGGTCACGGCAACCCCGAACCCCGATCGCCTAAAACTTTTTCGGGCCATCACATACGACCGAAGGAACCATAGTAACAACCCCGCCATGATCGTTCCTCATTTTTTGCATTTTTCGGCCAAACAACTAGAATTCCGCGCGATTCCCATATTTTTGTGTGTTATAGCCCACGCCTTCCTAGTGGTCCCGGGACCTCCGGGACCTCCGGACCCCTATCGCCTAATATTTTTCCGGACTATCAAATAAGGCCAAAGGAACCATAGTCACCGCCCAGCCATGATCATTCCTCATTTGTTGCGTTTTTTGGCCAAAAAACTAGAATTCCGCCCGATTACAATATTTTTGTGTGCTATTGCCCACCCTTCCAAGTGGTTCCGGGACCCCCGAACCCCCATCGCTTAAAATTTTTTCGGGCCATCAAATACGACCTAAGGAACCATAGTAACCGCCCCGCCATCATCGTTTCTCATTTTTTGCATTTTTCGGCGAAAAAACTAGAATTACGCCCGATTCCCATATTTTCGTGTGCTATACCCACGCCTTCCAAGTGTTCCGGGGAGCCGCGGACCCCGATCGCCTAAAATTTTCCGGACTATCAAATACGACCTAAGGTACCATAGTCACCGCCCCATCATGATCGTTCCAAATGCTTTGCATTTTTCGGCCAAAAAACTAGAACTCCGCGCGATTTGCATATTTTCATGTGCTATAGCTTACGCCTTCTGAGTGGTCCCGGGAGCCGTGGACCCCGATCGCCTAAAATTTTCCGGGCCATCAAATACGACCTAAGGAACCATAGTCACCGCCCCGCCATGATCGTTCCTCATTTATTGCGTTTTTCGTCCAAAAAACTAGAATTCCGCTAGATTACCATATTTTTGTGTGCTATTGCCCACACCTTCCGAGTGGGCCGGGCCGTCGGACTCGGATCGCCTAAAAAATTTTCGGGCCATCAATTAGGACCTAAGGAACCATAGTCACCGCCTCGCCATGATAGTTCCTCATTTTTTGCATTTTTTGGCCAAAAAACTAGAATTTCGCCCGATTCCCATATTTTTGTGTGCTATCGCCCACGCCTTCCGAGTGGGTCGGGCCCCCCTGAGCCGGATCGCCTAAAAATTTTTCAGACTATCAAATACGACCTAAGGAACCATAGTCACCTCCCCGCCATCATCGTTTCTCATTTTTTGCATTTTTCGGCCAAAAAACTAGAATTACGCCCGATTCCCATATTTTCGTGTGCTATACCCACGCCTTCCAAGTGTTCCGGGGAGCCGCGGACCCCGATCGCCTAAAATTTTCCGGACTATCAAATACGACCTAAGGTACCATAGTCACCGCCCCATCATGATCGTTCCAAATGCTTTGCATTTTTCGGCCAAAAAACTAGAACTCCGCGCGATTTGCATATTTTCATGTGCTATAGCTTACGCCTTCTGAGTGGTCCCGGGAGCCGTGGACCTCGATCGCCTAAAATTTTCCGGGCCATCAAATACGACCTAAGGAACCATAGTCACCGCCCCGCCATGATCGTTCCTCATTTATTGCGTTTTTCGTCCAAAAAACTAGAATTCCGCTAGATTACCATATTTTTGTGTGCTATTGCCCACACCTTCCGAGTGGGCCGGGCCGTCGGACTCGGATCGCCTAAAAAATTTTTGGGCCATCAATTAGGACCTAAGGAACCATAGTCACCGCCTCGCCATGATCGTTCCTCATTTTTTTGCATTTTTTGGCCAAAAACCTAGAATTCCGCCCGATTCCCATATTTTTGTGTGCTATCGCCCACGCCTTCCGAGTGGGTCGGGCCCCCGGAGCCGGATCGCCTAAAAATTTTCCGGACTATAAAATACGACCTAAGGAACCATAGTCACCGCCCCGCCATGATCGTTCCTAGTCTTTTGCGTTTTTCAGCCAAAAAATTAGAATTCCGCGCGATTTCCATATTTTCGTGTGCTTTAGCCCACGCCTTCCAAGGGGTCCCGGGAACCCCGAACCCCGATCGCCTAAAAATTTTCTGGGCCATCAAATACGACCTAAGGAACCATAGTAACCACCCCGCCATGATCGTTCCTCATGTTTTGCGTTTTTCGGCCAAACAACTAGAATTCCGCGCGATCCCATATTTTTGTGTGTTATAGCCCACGCCTTCCGAGTGGTCCCGGGTCTCCCGACCCCTATCGCCTAAAATTTTTTCGGACTATCAAATAAGACGTAAGGAACCATAGTCACCGCCCAGCCATGATCGTTTCTCATTTTTTGCATTTTTCGCCAAAAAACTAGAATTACGCCCGATTCCCATATTTTCGTGTGCTATACCCACGCCTTCCAAGTGGTCCGGGGAGCCGCGGACCCCGATCGCCTAAAATTTTTCCGGACTATCAAATACGACCTAAGGTACCATAGTCACCGCCCCACCATGATCGTTCCAAATGCTTTGCATTTTTCTGCCAAAAAACTAGAACTCCGCGCGATTTGCATATTTTCGTGTGCTATAGCTTACGCCTTCCGAGTGGTCCCGGGAGCCGTGGACCCCGATCGCCTAAATTTTTTTGGGCCATCAAATATGACCTAAGGAACCATAGTCACCGCCCCACCATGATCGTTCCTCATTTATTGCGTTTTTCGGCCAAAAATCTAGAATTCCGTTCGATTACCATATTTTTGTGTGCTATTGCCCACGCCTTCCGAGTGGGCCGGGCCGCCGGACTCGGATCGCCTAAAAAATTTTTAGGCCATCAATTAGGACCTAAGGAACCATAGTCACCGCCTCGCCATGATAGTTCCTCATTTTTTGCATTTTTTGGCCAAAAAACTAGAATTTCGCCCGATTCCCATATCAAATACGACCTAAGGAACCATAGTCACCTCCCCGCCATGATCGTTCCTAGTCTTTTGCGTTTTTCAGCCAAAAAACTAGAATTCTGCGCGATTTCCATATTTTCGTGTGCTTTAGCCCACGCCTTCCAAGGGGTCCCGGGAACCCCGAACCCCGATCGCCTAAAACTTTTCCGGGTCATCAAATACGACCTATGGAACCATAGTAACCACCCCACCATGATCGTTCCTAATTTTTTGCGTTTTTCGGCCAAACAACTAGAATTCCGCGCGATTCCCATATTTTTGTGTGTTATAGCCCACGCCTTCCGAGTGGTCCCGGGACCTCCTGACCCCTATCGCCTAAAAATTTTCCGGACTATAAAATATGACCTATGGAACCATAGTCACCGCCCCGCCATGATCGTTCCTAGTCTTTTGCGTTTTTCAGCCAAAAACTAGAATTCCGCGCGATTTCCATATTTTCG